>NC_141879.1:481355875-482605875 GCF_056163025.1 Triticum urartu
GTAGACACGTGTTGGGCCTCCAAGCGCAGAGTTTTGTAGGACAATAGCAATTTTCCCTCAAGTGGATGCCCTAAGGTTTATCAACCCGTGAGATGTGTAGGATGAAGATGGTCTCTCTCAAAAGACCCTGCAACCAAATAGAAGAAATCTCTTGTGTCCCCAACACACCCAATACAATGGCAAATTGTATAGGTGCACTAGTTCGGCGAAGAGATGGTGATAAAAGTGTAATAGGGATGGTAGAAATATATTTTTATAATATGAATAAATAAAAACAGCAAGGTAGCAAATAGTAAACGGGCACAAAATGGTATTGCAATGCTTAAAAGTGAGTCCTAGGGTCCGTACTTTCACTAGTGCAACCTCTCAACAATGCTAATATAATTGGATCATATAACCACCCCTCAAAGTGCGATAAAAATCACTCCAAAGTTCCTATCTAGCGGAGAACATAATAATAAATTTCTTGTAGGGTACGAAACCACCTCAAATCTATTCTTTTCGTTCGATCTATTCAAGAGTTTGTACTAAAATAACACAAAGCTATTCTTACCGTTCGATCTATCCTAGAGTTCATACTAAAATAACACCAAAGCAAATTCATATTCATAGTACTCAATACAACACAAAGAACTTCAAAGGGAGCTCCAAGATTTCTATCGGAGAAACAAAGACAACAACGTGCATCAACCCCTATGCATAGATTACCCCAATGTCACCTCGGGAATCCGCGAGTTGAGTGTCAAAACATATATCAAGTGAATCAATACGATACCCCATTGTCACCACGGGTATTCAATTGCAAGACATATATTAAGTGTTCTCAAATCCATAAAAGTATTCAATCCGATAACAACGAAATCTCAAAGGGAAAACTCAATTCATCACAACAAGATAGAGAGGGGAAAACACCATATGATCCGACTATATTAACAAAGCCCGTGATACATCAAGATTGTGACATCTCAAGAACACAAGAGAGAGAGAGAGAGATTAAACACATAGCTGCTGGTACAAACCCTCAGCTCCGAGGGTGGACTACTCCCTCCTCATCGTGGTGGCCGCCGAGATGATGAAGATGGCCACCGGTGATGATTCCCCACTCCGGTAGGGTTTCGAAAAGGGTCTACATTGGTTTCCGATGGCTACAGAGCCTTGCAGTGGCGGAACTTCTGATCTAGGTTAACCCCGAGGGTTTTTGGAATATTTGTAAATTTATAGGGTAAAGAGGGGGTGCGGGAGGCTACCGAGGTGGGCACAACCCACCTGGGCGCGCCTGGGCCCCCAGGCGCGTCCTGGTGGGTTGTTTCCCCCTCGGGGCACCCCCAGGTGCTACTCTGGCCCATCCTGGGTGTTCTGGTCCAAGAAAAATCTCTAAAAAGTTTCGCGGTGTTTGGACTCCATTTGATATTGATTTCCTACGATGTAAAAAACAATCAAAAAATAGCAACTGGCACTAGGCGCTGGGTCAATAGGTTAGTCCCAAAAAATGATATAAAGTTGCTATAAAATGATTGTAAAACATCCAAGAATGATAATATAATGGCATGAATACTTCATAAATTATAGATACGTTGGAGACGTATCATGCATTGCCGGTGACAACAATCGAGGATTATACATTCCATAAGTTGAATGCCTATTTTCAAAAGTAAAGTGAGGAAATGGCTAAGTTGATATCTGGGAAAAACAAGGCCAAAAAGATGTACAGGTATCAACCAAAGGTCTACGATTGGATGGAATACCAAGCAAGGAAGGAGGATTCACACGAAATCCAGTCCTTTGATAACACAGAATTGATTTACCAAGTTGATGAGCATGGTGGAATGTCGCATGATAGCATGCCATATGGAGGTGGCTCCTTCAAGGTTTATCTTAAGATGGGTGTGTGCTCATGCGAGAGGGCTACGTTATATCATCTCCCGTGCTCTCACTTGATGGCTGCATCCCGCACTAGAAATTTGAGTGTCAATATGACCAACAATGGAAGATTGGAAGAGTATTCGATCGATGCGGTCAAAAATACATGGGCTGCGAGATTTCATTCCTATATAGGCCAATCTAAATGGTCGGAATATCATGGACCCCCACTATACCCCAATCTGGAAATGAAGGTGGTGACACGTGGAAGACAGAAGACAAAGCGTTTGTTGGGTGATATGGATGATTGGGGTGGTGGATTCTGTAAGGAATGGGGGAGACAACATTTCGTGGACCCTCGTGATATCAACCATTGCGGTAAATGTAACAACGAGGGGCACAATAATAGAGGTTGTATCAAAAGAAAGAGATCAAAACGAGATGGTGATGGTGGTGTCGGCCACAGTGATGGTGGAGCTCAAGGATGTGGTCGTGGTGAGGGTGGAGCTCGAGGACGTGGCCGTGGTGATGGTGGAGATCGAGGACGTGGTCGTGGTGACATGGTGCTCGAGGACTTGACCGTGGTGACGGTGGAGCTCGTGGACGTGGACGTGGTGATGGTGGTGGTCGAGGCTTTACTTATTGGCTTGGGGCGTGATTCTTATGTATGTGTCGAATGTATGTAAGTCATGAACCTTTTGTGCATCGAAATTATGTAAGTCGTGAACCTTTTGTGTGTCGAACTTATGTAAGTCGAACCTTTTGTGTGTTGAACTTCTGTATGTGTTGAACTAATGTATGTCATGAAGTTATGATAATATATTATTGTTGAACATGTATGCCAAAGCTAGTGCAAAAAACAAAAACCATATAAGTTAAAAAACCAGAAAAGTGAAGACCATGGCGCCCTAGGCTAAGGCGCCATGTTAGTATGTCTGGCGGAGTGGGCTAGGGCGTCCTATATGGTGATGACCCACAAGTATAGGGGATCAATCATAGTCCTTTCGATAAGTAAGAGTGTCGAACCCAACGAGGAGCAGAAGGAAATGACAAGTAGTTTTCAGCAAGGTATTCTCTACAAGCACTGAAATTATAAGTAACGAGTATTTTGATAGCAAGATAATTTGTAACGAGCAAGTAACGGTAACGATAAAAAAAGTGCAGCAAGGTAGCCCAATCCTTTTGTGGCAAAGGACAGGCCAAAACGGTCTCTCATGATAAGCAAAACGTTCTTGAGGGTATACGGGAATTTTATCTAGTCACTTTCATCATGTTGGTTTGATTTATGTTCGCTACTTCGATAATTTGATATGTGGGTGGACTGGTGCTTAGGTGTTGTTCTTACTTGAACAAACCTCCTACTTATGATTAGCCCCCTCGCAAGCATCTGCAACTACGAGAAAAGTATTAAGATAAAATCTAACCATAGCATTAAACTTTTGGATCCAAATCAGTCCCTTATGAAGTAGCGCATAAACTAGGGTTTAAGCTTCTGTCGCTCTTGCAACCCATCATCTAATAACTACTCCACAATGCATTCCCTTAAGCCCTAATAAGGTGAAGTGCCATGTAGTCGACCTTCACATGACACCACTAAGGGAATCACAACATACATACCATCAAAATATCGAACACATATCAAGTTCACATGATTACTTGCAACAAGATTTCTCCCGTGACCTCAAGAACAAATGTAACTACTCACAAATGATAATCATGCTCAAGATCAGAGGGGTATTAAATAGCATAATGGATTTGAACATATAATCTTCCACCAAATAAACCATATAGTAATCAACTACAAGATGTAATCAACACTACTAGTCACCCACAAGCACCAATCTAAGGTTCCGGTACAAAGATTGAACACAAGAGATGAACTAGGGTTTGAGAGGAGATGGTGTTGTTGAATATGTTGATGGAGATTGCCCTCCCCAAGATGGGAGAGTTTTTGGTGATGATGATGATGATGACGATGATTTCCCCCTCCGGGAGGGAAGTCCCCCGGCGGAGGGCAAAAGTGCTCCTACCCAAGTTCCGCCTCGAGATGGCGATGCTTCGTCCCGAAAGTCCTCCCCTTATTTTTTCTAGGTCAAAATGACTTATATACCAGAAGAGGGGCACCGGAGGTGGGCCGAGGAGGGCACAACCCACCAGGGCGCGCCTGGGCTCCCTGGCGCGCCCAGGTGGGTTGTGCCCACCTGGTGGGCCTTCTCTGGTAGTTATTTGCTCCAATGGTTCTTATATATTCCATAAAAATCTCCGTGAAGTTTCAGCTCATTTGGAGTTGTGCAGAATAGGTGGCCTGATGTAGCTTTTTCAGGTCCAGAATTCCAGCTGCCGGTATTCTCCCTCCTTGTGTGAACCTTTCATATTATGAGAGAAAAGGCATTAGAATTACTCCAAAAAGCATTATTGTGCATAAGAACAATATAAATAACAGTAGGAAAACATGATGCAAAATGGATGTATCATATGGCACCCAAAAAAATACATGGCGCCCCCAACATCAGAACCTCAAATGGTTTTGGACTTAGTCATTTTCAAAACGCATGGCGCCCTGGGCTGGGGCGTCATGCTGTCAATGCGCATTGAGGCATGGGCTGGGGTGCCGTACTATCAATGACCATGGCGCCCTAGGCTGGGGCATCGTTCTATCAATAGGCATGGCGCCCTAGGCTGGGGCGCTGTGCTGGCTCTATTTTGCTTTAAATGATCATGAGAATGCTACAAGTCTTGACACACATAAAATTGACAACAAAGAAGTCTTGACAAACATAAGTTCACGACATCAAGTTTTCGACAAATAAGTCTTGACAAACATAAGTTCACGACATCAAGTTTTCGATAAATACTACAAGTCCTTGACATACATCAAGTTCACGACAAATGCATCATTTCCTTCCTTTCCCCCTCTTAGCTGGTGCAACATCCTTCCCCTTCACTAAGCGCCTTCTCCTCTATAGTTGTGGCACCTCCTCTTCCTCCTCCTCCTCCTATGAAGTGGCCTCGACCATCGGGTCCTTACTGCCTTCCTTGCATATTTGCCCGGAGTATACTTTCCACACCATTGACTAGGATGAGGTGCATCGGGCATCTGCGAGGTGTTAATCTCATCATGCATCTGTTCATCCTCTCCTCCCCCTCTCCATCAACCAAGTCGTCGGCTGGGTGTTGTGTGCCGCTTGGTGATGATCTTGACCTCGATGTAGTAGGGACGACGACATTAGTGGAGCAGCAGCCTAGTAGAGCACCCATGCCACGTACCCAAGACATGCTTCGCTATGAAATTGACATATCATGAAGTTAGCAGATATACCTCAAAAATGTGTATGGAAAGCAAATTATCAAACGTCATACCTCAACAAAAGCTTTAAGCTTGTTGTACGACTCTTCACCTGGAGGGTATTTGAGTGCCCTGCCGGCTTCGTTGACATGCTTCAAGAGCTCATGTTGCTATTGCACACAATAGGACAAATCATTTTGGCACAATGTAGGCAAGTATGTAGAGATAACGGTAACTTACCACAAAGTGGACAGGTGGCGCTGATTCATCCCATCTACAATCTCTAACAAGCCTGTTGTACTCCAAATTGGTCATCTGATCAAAACCTGGGTTGGGTTCATGTAATATGTCCCCTGGTTGAAATGTGGGTGCGTTAAGTTGAGTACGTGCAATGGAACGAAACCACATGAGATAACTATTGAATTCTTCCATATCAAAAGGCCGTGGGGAAGGCTTAGAAGTGGGTTGACACAATGAAAGCTCAATCTTATCACTACAAAAAAAGACACATCTGTGACATTATGGGCCGAACGAATTTTTTCTGTCATGGTTATGACACTTCCATGGCGATAATTATGACATAAACACGTATCATCATAGATGTGGTGGGCTCCTACTTCTATGACAAAAAATCATGACATAAAATGGGCTTTTCGTCTTGGGCGGGTCGGGGACGCACCCGCATGACATTCTTTGGGCCGTCCATGACATAAAAAATCATGGTAGAAGTGAGGACGAGGAAATTTCGTGGAGTTCCCGGTTACGGTGGGTGGTCGGGGCCGAGTGATGCAGTGTGGTTTGCGCGTTCCTCTCTCACACGCGTGCGGGGTGCGAGCCGTGTCGCTATAACTGAACCCGAGCGAGAGTGGCGTTCACTTACTGAACCCGAGTGATCGCACATTGCTAGTACTACGTACTAAAGCCGATCGATCGATCCCTTCGCTGCTAACTGAACTCGACCGACTCCTTCGCTGCTAACTGAACCCGATCGATCATTGCCGCTGCTTACTGAAGCCGATCGAACCCCTGTACGAGACGTAGCTAGCTAGCTGGTTGGGTTGCCTCTGGATGAACAGTGCCCATTGCTGCCACGTGCGTGATACATGGAACGAGTCGAGACATGGTGAGCCGAGTCGGTTGGTTGGCTGTGGATGAACAGTTCCCGGTGGGGGTTGGATGAACAGGACCCCATTGTTGTAGTAGGCGGTTGCCGCTGGATGAACATGACCCTGAGGAGGCCGCCGCACCCCAGCTGATTGGGGTGGATGAACAGGACCCCGTGGAGGCTGGATGAATAGTAGTCAGTGGAGGCTGGATGAATAGTAGCCCATCGATGAATAGTAGTTGGTGGAGGCTCGAGGAAGTCAACGGTGGATGAACAGTAGCCCATGGATATTGGAGTGAGGCAGTAGACGATGGATGAACAGGACTCCGTTTCGACTGTAGGCGCTCAAACAGAAGTCCGTTTCCTGCGGTACGCCACACCTTCCCGATCAACAGGACCCCGTTTTGACCGTAGGCACTCGAACAGAAGTCCATTTCCTCCATTTTGCGGTATCCCAGACCCTTCCCGATGAACATGACCTCGTTTCGACCATACACGGTTGAATAGAAGGCCGTTTTCTCCGTTCTGCGGTACGCCAGAACTCGTTTCGGCTATTCCATCCAAGCCGGTTGGCTCCTGATGAATAGGACGTATTGCGACCCAGTCGGTTGCTTCCCGATGAAGACGACTCTGTTCCGACCTAGCCGGTTGGCTACTGATGAACAGGATGCCATCACTGTACGCGTTCGAGACCCCGCCCGTATGTACGTACGTAGCCGTATTTACTTTCTTGCAGCATGGCTATACGTACGTGTACACGATATAGATGGGACCACGTGACATGCTACATCGGCGGCTCTACTATGACACGTGCCGCTCCGTACTCGGTAACGGTTCATCGCTGCAGAGAGACCGATCGACCAGTATGTACGTACACATTCGAGACCAGATAGACAACCCTACGTACGTTCGACCGGGTGGGTCCCAGCTGTCAGGGAGGATAAGTAGGCACTTTCTTGTGTGCGAAGATATAGCTGGTGGGTCCAAGCTGTCGGGGGAAGAATCATTTTTTGTCCGTAATATGGACGCACTTCCTTGCGTGCTAAGATGTAGCTGGTAGGTCACAGCTGTCAGGGGGAAACATTTTTTTGTAAAATACAGAGGCCCTTCCGATGGGTCCCCGCTGTCAGGTGGAGGAATCATTATTTTGCGCGTAATAAGTAGGCACTTCCTTGCTGCGGCCGTAGACCCAGCTGCCAGCCTCTCCACGTACAGTACTCTTCCAATGAAAGTCATTCGTTGACCATGTTGACCATGCCGCGTCGAGAGCATAAAGGCGGTGGACGACGACGAGGCCTAGGAAAGGAATGACCCAGAGCCGGTGAAGACTCGACAATTGTTTCCCGCGTGGAGGGGAGTACGAGGGTTTTACTGGTTCGGCTACTGTTGCTGGAGAATAACTGGAGGTCTGGGTGAGTACAAGGATGGCCAGGCCAGCGTGGGAGTAGGGTGGGGTGGTGAGGCCTGCATGCAGCACAGCCGGCCACGGAAGGCCGGAGCAAGCAGTCCCATCGGCGTTGGTTTGGGCGGCTGGAGCAGAAAGATCAGAGATTGAAGAAGCATGACGGCCGTTGGATGGACATCCAACAGTCGCTGCTCTCGTGTGTTGACTAAGTTGGCACGGCCAAGCGTACGCGTCAACCTAGTAGGCCACAAGTTAGCCTCAAAACAACATAAAACCCATCTGCCATTATTTCTAATAAATTTACAGCTCATTTGCTATTTCTTAAGGATTTTGTTGAAGCACAAATTCTTTTTGTTAGCATTACAACCCATATTCTGGCCATGGTTAAAAAAATTAACGAAATTTTGCATATTTCGGTGCGGTCCAAACTGTTTTTAATCCAAAAATTTTGAGTAACATTCAAACTAATGTAATAAATAAATTTGTATCAATTTAAAATCCAACATATTTTTCCCCGCAAGAAAACAATCAAATTTGAAATTTGGAAATCCTAAAAAACGATTATTGAAACTAATTGTCGGTTTGCTCTTTTTTTAAAAAGTTTACAGCCCATTTCTTAGTACTTATAGAACATTTTCTGGGCAAGCGAATACACCCCTCTCTTCTTGAAATATTTGCACCACAACAGGGCTGAGAAAAGCAAGTAGGCCTCCGTTGGGTATTCTTTAAAATAAATAGAACTGGGCTAGCCATTTTCAGAAAGAAAAAAACGGCAACTTGACTCATCATGTGGTAAACATAAAATAAAAGCCTGGACTAGACGGGCCACATCCCCGCACAACCCCATTGATACATGCTCCGTCTCTAAAACTAAAGAACAACTGCGTGATCTGCTGAGTCCTGGTGTCAGCCGCTCGTTGTGTGTTCTCTCGTTTATTGAGTACGTTGATAATGGCGTGTGATATCTACTACACAACTTGTTCTTGTAGACTCGTGTTGGGCCTCCAAGCGCAGAGTTTTGTAGGTCAATAGAAAATTTCCCTCAAATGGATGATCTAAGGTTTATCAATCCATGGGAGGCGTAGAACGAAGATGGTCTCTCTTAAACAACACTGCAACCAAATAACAAAGAGTCTCTTGTGTCCCCGACACACCAAATACAATGGTAAATTGTATAGGTGCACTAGTTCGGCGAAGATACGGTGATACAAGTGTAGTAATAATAGTAGATATTTATTTTTGTAATAGGAACAATAAAACATTTATCATCAACAGGAAATATGATAATAACCATTTTACTATTGCCTCTAGGGCATATTTCCAACAAATGAATGGTGGAAGTTGTGTTTCGTTCTGATGGCTCTCTTAGAGAGTAAGTGGGGGTGGAGGGGTATATATAGGATTCACCCAAAGATCCAACCGTTACAAACTTGACCCAACTAGGTGACACCGGAGCAAATTCTCGGTGAGACCGACTAGTGTAAAAGATTCGAACGTTGGACATCTCGGTGAGACCGATCAAAACTCTTCGGACCGACCAAAGTGCAATGGCTAGGGCAAAACCTCATTTCGGTAGTTTTGATCGTTTCAACTCGGTAATTCCAAAGTGAAGCAATTTCATCATAAAAACTTGGTCATGCCATCTCGGTGAGACATAGATCCATATCAGTAGAACTGAAAAGTTAGGGTTTGGCTCTGGCAGTGTATATGATCAACTTGGTGAGTCCGGGATAGAGAATTTCAGTGGGACCGAGATGATACTTTAGGGTTTGGACGGATGTGATATGGAGAATGTGGTTGAGGGTTTTGGAGCAATATCTCTAAGCACTTGAGCAACAAACTCATCATCAGTACCTCATGCCCTTTTAATAGTATTGGCTTTCCTATAGTACTCAATGTGATCTTGAGCCACTTAACAAAAGATGTTGTCCTGAAGCTTTGCCAATTCTTGTCCTTACCATTTTGAAGGGGTCCACATCCTCATGTCCTTGCCATGCCACTGTTGAACTTATATGAAATATACTAGATAAAGTTGTTAGTCCAACAATATGTATGTTCACATGAATTACCAAAACCACGAAGGAAGCAAATGTGCTTTCAGACAACCATGGCGGGCGGCTGTGGGGTGTGTCGCATGTTGGGAAGACAACTATGGGGCATGCCACTGATTGGGGAGGCGCGCCGATGATCGGGGGGTGAGGCGCTTCGGCAGCTGAGAGGATTTGGGGTCGGAAGTGAGCGAGGAGAGCAAGAAGAGACACTAGATTTTTACTCCATCGCCTATAGGTCGAGTATATTTACTCCTGGATAGGAGGATGAGTGAGATCGGTTAGAGGAGTAAAATCAAAATTTTACTTCTACTCCTCTATAGCCTTTTAGGGGATCGACTAGAGTTGGCCTAATATACAGTGGCGGAGCTAGGAAAAATGAGTGGGGGGGGTATTCTTAATCCTTGTTGGGGAGGGCTAGCCCACTAAATTACACAATTTTAGCTGCTAATAATCATCTATTCACATGCATATTAGGCCTAATGCAGTGTTGTTACGGGGGCCAGGGCCCCTGCTAGTCCCATGTCTCCGCCACTGCTAAGGATATCTCTAACCGATCCCCTATCCGGCGGTAAGAAAGGATAAATCCGGTTATCCTCCCTTACACCGCACCTAGCCGAAGTACTAAAACCTATAAGGGAGGATAAATTATCCTCCACCACCCAAGACCCCCCAATCTCCCTAAATATGCTTGCGCTGCGCGCTGCTGAGCAAAACTCCCGCTGGGACTATCCCATCGCAGCTGTCACCCCCTCCGCAGCCGCTGCCAATGACCAACCCAATGACCGAAATGGAGAGCCAGGACTGTTCCGCCACCCCGCCGGCCACCTCCGTCGGCTTGTCGCCGCCGGAAACCACCCCCTCACCAAAGAAGAGCTTGGGGATAAGAAAAAGTCCAGCGGGTTCAAGCTCCGGCTCCAACTATGGCAAAGGCCGTTGTGGTGGCGAGTGCCTCTCCAGTGATGGCCCACCGCTCCCGACGGTGCCAAAGAGCTTGAAAGCCGATGACGGCGTCATCCGCCCTAGCCGAGGAGGAGGCGAGGAGGAAGAAGAAAAAGTCAACTCCGGCATCCCATCCACGGCCGACAACACTTGTCGTGTCTCCAGTGACACCCACTGGCACAGCTCCGGCGCGTCCGGCGTCGGCAAGAAAGCTCGTGGCTGCCAAGTGCTTGATGAAATGCATACAAGGTAAAAAACCATCTTCAACATTTCGACCAATAGGTAATTGTTGGTAGCCGGTGGTGATGTAGTTTCTTTGTTTCGTTGTCATAGTGCGGAGATGAACACGACCACCAACAATTTGGAGGCTAATTTTTGGTCCATCACTGGCCACCACCTCCCCGGTCTCCTCCCCTTCCTCGGCCTCCTCTTCATCATCATCCACCTCCTCTTGCTCCATGTCTTGGGCCGCCTCCGAATGATGCCAAATGGAGTCGTAGTTTGGCTCATCAAGAAATTATTGTGAGCTCACTCATGGGGAGATCTTAACCCAAGTGGAAGCATCTCTTAGGAATGGTGGTGGTAGTGGTGGTGATGGTGGCCGAGGGGGTGGTGGTGGTGATGGTGCCCGAGAGAATGGTGGTGGTGATGATGGCTGAGAAGATGGTGGTGGTGTTTTCTTCTCCGAGGACCTCGTTTGAGTGGTGGTGGCCGAGGGGGTGGTGGTGCATGTCATTGAGTAGCTCGACCAGCTGAGCAAAACTCCTGCTGGGACTATCCCATCGCAGCTGTCACCCCCTCCGCAGCCGCCGCCAATGACCAACCCAATGACCGAAATGGAGAGCCAGGACTGTTCCGCCACCCCGCCGGCCACCTCCGTCGGCTTGTCGCCGCCGGAAACCACCCCCTCACCGAAGAAGAGCTTGGGGATAAGAAAAAGTCCAGCGGGTTCAAGCTCCGGCTCCAACTACTGCAAAGGCCGTTGTGGTGGCGAGTGCCTCTCCAGTGATGGCCCACCGCTCCCGACGGTGCCAAAGAGCTTGAAAGCCGATGACGGCGTCATCCGCCCTAGCCGAGGAGGAGGCGAGGAGGAAGAAGAAAAAGTCAACTCCGGCATCCCATCCACGGCCGACAACACTTGTCGTGTCTCCAGTGACACCCACTGGCACAGCTCCGGCGCGTCCGGCGTCGGCAAGAAAGCTCGTGGCTGCCAAGTGCTTGATGAAATGCATACAAGGTAAAAAACCATCTTCAACATTTCGACCAATAGGTAATTGTTGGTAGCCGGTGGTGATGTAGTTTCTTTGTTTCGTTGTCATAGTGCGGAGATGAACACGACCACCAACAATTTGGAGGCTAATTTTTGGTCCATCACTGGCCACCACCTCCCCGGTCTCCTCCCCTTCCTCGGCCTCCTCTTCATCATCATCCACCTCCTCTTGCTCCATGTCTTGGGCCGCCTCCGAATGATGCCAAATGGAGTCGTAGTTGGGCTCATCAAGAAATTATTGTGAGCTCACTCGTGGGGAGATCTTGACCCAAGTGGAAGCATCTCTTAGGAATGGTGGTGGTAGTGGTGGTGATGGTGGCCGAGGGGGTGGTGGTGGTGATGGTGCCCGAGAGAATGGTGGTGGTGATGATGGCTGAGAAGATGGTGGTGGTGTTTTCTTCTCCGAGGACCTCGTTTGAGTGGTGGTGGCCGAGGGGGTGGTGGTGCATGTCATTGAGTAGCTCGACCATAACATATACATGCTATGTTTGTGATGATTTTGGATCAAACATTGTGTTTGAAGTGATGCCTTTTGGGTGAACTATGCATGTTTTATTTGAAAATCACAATGATGAAACTATATCTTATGACAGTTTTATTATGCATGTTTGAATTTCAATGTTTCAATGATGTATACTGTGAAGTGTTTGAAGTTCATGCGGCTGCCTAAAACAAAGCAAAAAAATACTACATTTTTTACTCTCCACTAAGTTTAGGGGATCGGCTAGAGGAGGTCACCTATAGACGAGGATAATTTTCCTCCACTAACTTTACTCAGCCGGATACTCCACTAACTTTTAGGGAATTGGTTAGAGTTGCCTTAATATATGATATTATGCATTACGGATGTAGTATTATACGCTAGTATTATATGAATGATATTTATAAAATTCTCCGCTACAGGCAGCCTGAGTATCTAGCACTACTAACATGGTTGGTCGGCCTAAGATTCTATAAAACCATGCAAGGCAATGTACGATAGGTACGTACCTCTCATTGGCGAAATGTATACGTCAATAATCTTTGTGTTCAGCTGGATCCTGCAGTGCAATGGTCCTGTTCTGCATAACTACAAGTCGATCGATCGATCGTGCAGTCACAAAACTCTCTTGATTAACTAGTGACGATCGATCTTATCATCATTGGTCAATGTAAGGTACATGGCATCATATATCATATGAATCCAAGTCTATCCATCTCGTTAAGCAAAGCGCGCTCATACGCTGGCCGGTGCCTTGCCACACGTATATAAGATTAAAATTAATTAGCATAATAGTTAATCTTTGGGTTCAGCTGGATCCTGCAGTGCAGTGGTCCTCTCTGAATAGATATATGACGTCAATGTTATACAATTGCTGATCATCTCTGCATAGATAGTTACTTCTAATCGGTTCCGTTATTTATCTTTTTCCTTTTTTCTGATTTCAAACGCCCAGACCAAACCCGAGACAGATTCTGTAGCTAGGAGCCTAGGAGCTAGGTTCAGCTGATAGCTAGTTTAATTACCTTCAGGTAATCAGTTTGTTGCCTACATCTCACTGTTTACTGGAGGAACAGTTGAATATGGTTGAGCTAGCAGAGCGCATGCAATTCGTGCATGTTCATGCGTGGAAGCATGAAACATGATTAGAGCAGAGGTCGATGGTGATGGACTAGCTAGGGTTCATCAGCATCAATATATTAGCTAGACCACTGATTGAAATGGCTAATGATCATACTCCCATTGCTAGGTTTTTTGTCAGCATCCAAGTTAATTAAGCCCTGCTAATAGGTGGTTTGATTCCTAAACCAGCCAATGGCCTTGGAAGATGCACGGGTTCATCGATGATGTGACATGCTGATTTTCTTTTCAAACTAGATGATGACATGCATGATGATCATATATAAAGCAGAACACAAGTAATCTCTCTAATAATATGCCATTCTGATTCTTATTCTTCTACCTTTTCGAGGATGCCACGTCACTCACAAGGGGTGAGTGCTACCAATGACAGTAACAAATTGAGCAGGAGAAATGAACACCTCTTAGTAATATTCATTGTCGTATCAAGAAGATACAGCTGCAAAAAGGTTTAAGCACTGGCGTATGCATAAGAAGATGCACGCACTCAAGGTTTTTATCTCCTTGTATAATTTTTTATGCACATTTTTTCACGTCGAAATGGGTTCTTTCTAGTCAGATGATTTCTCAGGGAGCAGCCGCAGAATAGTTCGTTTTCCATCCTTTTCAAACTTTTTCCTTATGCATGCCTTGTAATGGTCTCAAGTTAAAAGAACACAAGTTGCTATTTACATAAGCGCGAATTACTAGCATACGAATTTCCGCTAAAATAAAAAGAAAAAAATGTTTATTTTTACAAGCTGGAGTGGCGTGTAGCTTAATGGCCAATGGTTTAAGTACACTGCAAGAAGTACAAGGCGAAATGGTTAACTGTTAAACAAGTCCATGACAACTGCATCCAGTAAATTAAACTATCCTAAGCTAGGAGACAGAGCCCACACCTCCTATTTTACTCCTAATAATACACCATTTCCTGCTCTGACTTCACATAGAGGGTTGTGGAGAACAGCTCCAGGACATAACAATTGTTAGATTTAAAAATGGCATCCAGAAGTTGACCCCATCATTTGTCCCAAGAAATGGCAGCAAATGAGGTTGAATTTGTGTGTATATAACTAGGGGATTGAGGCAGATGCCAACCTAAGGTAGTACACTATCTAGGAGAGATGGAGACAGAGATAGAACGGGAGAAGATGGAGAGGGGCAAGTCTGACCTGAGGGTGGCCATGGAGGAGCTCTGCTTGCTCAGCCCAGGAGATGGAGAAGAACAGGAGCAGCAGCAGCAAATTAGGTCATCCACCATGGATCTCCTCTGTGTCTCCAAGCAGCTCCTGCATGTCCTTGGTTGGTTACTTACTCAATACTATTTCAGATGCAAATTATATCATGCTATTTATTTTACTCTTTTGTTCAGTAAGAATGGAAGTTCATGAAGATTGAACTGTTCTGTTGTTCTAGAGAGAAAAAACACCCTTTTTAAGCACTTGTCGATGTTTTTTCCTTTGCGTTGGGACGAATCGTGGAATATTCTCTCTCATGAAGCATGGGAATGAAAATGCCCACCATCTAGACTGATATGAAACTGAAACTGGAAATTGTAGAAATGAACTTACATTTCTTCAGGGCTACTCTGTTTCAAACCCTCGCTTATCATATCTGTAAATTTAATGTTGAAATAATAAACGCTTTGTTTTTTCAAAGATGAGATTGGGCCAACGTTACTAGTCCTCAGGCAAGACATCCAGCAAAATGTTCAGGTAATTGCTCTTTGTATGAAATCATCTTATTCCCATGTTGCCCTGCATTCTGCATTGCATTTGTTCACATCACTAAGCAACTGAGCATGCCAAATCCTTGTTTTAGTTACGATTATTACAATTATCTATCTTTTGCAGAGACTACAAGATCTCCATGCAAGAGACTCTTCGAAATATTCAACTTTGACGGCAATTCTGATAGAGGAAGTGGAGGAAGGGACCTCAAAGAAGACCAACAGTTGCACCAGGGCTATTATCTGGCTGGCTAGGTAACTTAATTGTACATGGACTTTCTGCTCATATAGCATATGTTCTTCTATACCATATATGTCAATTTTGTTTCAAAACCCTAGTTCTTAAGTGTCGCAAAACGCGTTGGGTTTAGGTCAATGAATTTCTCAGTACATTTGCTGGAGAGATTAATGAAGAACCCAGAGTCAAGCCTGAAAGAGATGGTGGAAGAAGCATACAAGAGCACCCTGAAGCCATTCCACGGATGGATCTCATCAGCTGCTTACAGGGTATGATCAGTTGACATACTGCTTTCATGATCATGGCTTCTACATAATTGCGTATTATTTTACATGACTATACAAGCTACTAGCAATAATTTGAAGATTGTTCACGCGGCAAATCTAGCTCATCAAGTTGCAGTCATCGGTTGGTTTGAGTTGTTTCCAGTGACCTAATCTGTTGAGCATAGTTGCAAATTGTCAGGTAGCATTGGGTCTCATTCCAGAAAGAGAGATCTTTATTCAGCTGCTGATGGGGAACTGCCAGGATCATGAGGATTTTGGAGGAGATGTCATGATCTTGGTCTCCATTGTACAGCCTCTGCTAGAAGAGATCAATGCCATTTTGGTCAGTGTTCCCCATCCACATGCACATTTCTTAATTAATCAGTCATTGCATTGCATGGAAGATATGTGTTTTCTGATGCCGTTCAGGGTTAATCTACAGGTCAAACACCAGCTGGACAGGCTCAAATCCACCTGAAAAACAAGGATGGCCAATCACCTGATGATTGTACATATCTACTACTGTACTGCACAAGCTAATTAACCTACGTTGCGTTGTAAAATGAAGATTAAGGACTTCTTTGTTGGTGGGTTCTTTTAAGCAACTGCTGGTAGTTGGTTCCAGACTCCCTTTTTGTTAAGCTGTCACAGATGTCTTTGCTGTATGTCTTTGTGCCCTTGTAGTTTTAGTGGGTTGGATGTATCGAGAACTTATTTACCTGAAACAAAATGCATCTCCTGTTTCTCTTTCTTCTAATTTCCTTTCCTGTGACTCGCAGTATTTCTTTAATCTCTACCTTTTGATTTCCATCAACCAAATGACGTGAACAATAGAAAACATTAAAAATTCAAGCTTGTGCTCGCTAGCTCCTCTAGAGAAGTTCAGCGATCTTTAAGCAATTAACTGAAGTTTCATCCCAGTTTGATTTATCATAGTCATACACTTACTCTCTCACATAGTATCATTTTTTTATTGTTGAGAATACCATATGAAAAGTATTATAGTACTACATGCTCTACTCTATGATCCGTGAACTTTTGTAGAAGAGAATGGAAAAGGTGACAACACCATTCATGCCTTCACAACAGCAACCACCAAGAATCTTCTTCTCTTCTCTAACAGTTCTGATGTATTTTGTTGTTTTCTTCTAGCTCACCGCAAGATATACAAAAACTAAAGAAACCATGATTTGCACGTACCTGATATCTTGAGATGAAGACGACATTGACGTTCATCGATCTCGGCTCAGCTGCTTGCGATTTCACAGCTATATGACCAAGATGTTTGGCCAGTTTTGTTTCTTAGCTGTTTGCTTCATCGTTTCACACCAGAGTTATTTTTACTTATCCAACTTTTTTTTTATTTGTATAAAACTGAAATTAATACAAACATATGCTGTACATCTTAAGCTCTACATGATCCATTGTGCAACTTGATAACATATGACGCATCCAGCCAGTGGCGGAGCCAGGATTGAAGCGAAACCCGGGCCTAATTTTTTCGGCAACAAAGGAAAACTTTGGCACTTATAACTACCCAAGAACACATCATGACATTTAAAAAAAGATAATATGCAATACCAAACAAAATAAATTCAGTTGTTCAATAATTCTAAAATTTAATCTTGGTGCTTAACAATCCAATAGAAGAGATAAAACATGATAAAACCAGAAATAATACAGGGATATAAGAGTACCAAATCAGTTGTTTATTTCATTCCTGCCTCCCATAACATGATCTGCGGCAGAAGAAGAAGCAACACCTTCAAGACATCAAACATGTAATTTCATAAGAAAAGGCATAAACATAGTGAAATAATAATGAATAATTAAAATCTAAAAACTTACCTCTATGAGGAGGTAGAAGCCCTCTGAGATCCCTATAGGCTTGAGAAATATCTTATCTTCTATTTTCTGAAGTATGAAATGAATTGACATAAAAAAGCTTCAGTTTCAAATCGATAATACATATACAATTAGGCAGGAACGATGACTGAATAGTTGGCTCAAGGTTCAGTTAAACTTTCTTCATATCATACACAGACATGGGCTATACATCAATTAAATTGTAGTCCGGAGTCGGGGAGTGGCCGGAGTAGAGTGGCGGCGCGGAGACGGGGAATCCGGATTCAGGCAATGGCCGGACTAGAGCGGCGGCGTCGCCTGGCTAGAGCAACAGTGCCAGACAGGCAATCCACAGTCTTGAGCAGCGGGGAGCAGCCGAGCAGGGGATTGAGGAAGAGCGACAGCCCCGGGCTATGTCACGGAGACAAGCGGGAAGGAGCGAGGCAGTCCCTGGGACTGGACGGGGCGTGGGGGAAGTCGCCGGCGGCGGTTTTGCGCCCAGTCGTCGCCCCCAGCTCACCCCAGGCGCTGAAATTGGCCCACTTTGCAGCCCAATTTCGACGAATAAAGGGCCCATATGGACGAGAATAGGCCCATATTCGGCGTGGTTTCGCCATGTCTCGGCGTTCAATTGTCAACACAATTATTTCTTATCACATATTTCATCAAAAAAAATCAAATACTTTAACAAAATAGTACAACAACAAATAGTTCAATACAAATTATATAGTTCAACAAATAAAAACTCGTATTTCATCACACGGCGTCCCCCTTGAGCCTCCATAGGTGTTCAATCAGATCTTTCTGCAGTTGATGATGAACCTGTGGGTCTCGGATCTCCTGACGCATACTGAGATAGGCAGTCCAAGTTGCCGGTAGCTGGTGATCAACTTCGGCTAGAGGACCCTGCCTGTAGTATGGTTCAGTGTCAAACACTGGGTCTTCTTGCTCGCTCTCGATGATCATGTTGTGCAAGATGACACAGCAAGTCATAATCTCCCACATTTGATCTTTGGACCAGGTCTGAGCGGGGTACCGAATAACAGCAAATCGAGATTGGAGCACACCAAATGCCCGCTCGACATCCTTCCTGCAAGCTTCCTGAAGCTTCGCAAACCAGGCGTTCTTGCCTCCTGCCACAGGGTTTGAGATCGTCTTCACAAATGTCGACCATCTCGGATAGATGCCATCAGCTAGATAGTACCCCTTGTTGTATTGGTGCTCATTGATCTCAAAGTTCACCGGAGGAGAATGGCCCTCAATGAGCTTGGCAAAAACAGGAGAGCACTGCAGCACGTTGATGTCATTGTGAGTTCCTGGCATACCAAAGAAGGAGTGCCAAATCCAGAGGTCCTGTGTGGCTACCGCCTCAAGCACCACACTGCAACCGCCTTTGGCGCCTTTGTACATCCCCTGCCAACCAAATGGGCAATTCTTCCATTTCCAATGCATGCAGTCTATGCTTCCAAGCATCCCAGGAAATCCTCTTGCTGCATTCTGGGCTAGGATCCGAGCAGTGTCTTCCGCATTGGGTGTTCTCAAGTATTGTAGCCCAAACACTGCCACCAATGCCCGACAGAACTTGTAGAAACACTCTATGCTGGTGGACTCGGCCATGCTCCCATAGTCGTCGAGTGAATCACTGGGAGCTCCATATGCAAGCATTCTCATCGCTGTCGTGCACTTCTGGATGGAGGTGAATCCAAGAGCGCCAGTGCAATCCATCTTGCACTTGAAGTAGTTGTCGAACTCCTGGATGGAATTCACAATCCTGAGGAAGAGCTTTCGGCTCATCCGATAACGGCGCCGAAATTTTCTCTCGCCATGAAGTGGAGCATCGGCGAAGTAGTCGGAGTAGAGCATGCAGTAGCCTTGGAGACGATGCCGGTTCTTTGCTTTCACCCGCCCCGGCGCCGAGCCACCTCGCCGCGGCTTTTCATTGCTCGCCAGCAGCTGGGCGAGGGCGGCGAGCACCATGAGATGCTCTTCTTCCTGGACGTCGGCCGCGGCTTCCTCCTCCAGCAACGCGGCGAGCTCTTCCTCGTCATCCGAGTCCATCGCCGAGATAGGCAAAACGCCGAACACCTTGCGCTCGGTGGGCGTGTACCCGCCGTTAAAACGCGCCTCCGCGGCCGGAAACGGCGGCCGGAAATGCCCAGCTGCTGTGGGAGGGGCTGCCGCGGCGAAGCGCTGCTATTTTCCGGCGGGGAATGGCTATCTAGCGGAGTAGGGCGGCGGCCGTCGCTGGGATATAGCTAGTGGTGGCCGAGGGCACGGGGGGTGTGAGGCGAGTCGGGGGAAGAAAACCTTGACTTTTCCCCTGCCGGTGTGGGCCAGGCATGCTTTTCCCTAGCGCCGGAGCCCCCAACTGCTCCCCAGCGCGCCGGGTTCGGCCTGTGACCGCCGGGCGGAAAAAAGGTCCGAACCGGCGATTTTCGGCGTCCTGGGGGCGCGACTGGGCCGTTTTTTCGGCGCCGGCGCCGAAAAAGTGGCCTGGGGGGCCTGTTGGGGCGCGGCTGGAGATGCCCTGAGGGGAGGCGGCTGTCGCGGTCGCTCCGCTCCTGACTCGTGTGCGTGCGTGAGAACTGCGGTGCCTAGTTTTTTTAGGCAATCCCACGACGGTGCCTTTTTTTGAGGAAACCCCACGACGGTGCCTAGGTCGTGGCTGAGCTGGGCGTCTGTGCCTTCGCTATGTCGTGGGCTAGGCCCCGGGCCCATATGAAAAACATATAGCATGGGATAGCTAGTAAAAAGAAAGAGGAAAGTATTTCCCCCCCCCCCCCCCCGAAATCCTCTCTGATGGATCAATTTCCCCCTCAACTCTAATACCGGATCAATCAGCCCCTCAAATCTCTAAAACCGGATTAATTCCCCCCTAAAGTGCTTTTGGACTTGATTTTGAGTGGTTTTGACCCAGACCGTGCACTTCTCTCGGCTATGACCGTGCACTTTGCATCTTCAGTACGCCCAGCTCGCCTCCGTGGCCGGCATGCTCGCCGCTTGCCGTCTTCATGGTCTCAGACCAGGCTGCCGCAGAAGTACTCCCACTCCATGCCTACACGGACGCCGATGCTTCCCGAGAAGCCATCTGATGCCATGCTCCTGCTCAAGTCCGACTGCCTAGTGCGGGAACCGCTCTGTGTGCCTCGCACTGCCTTGACCGGCGTCCCGCTTGGCCACCGTAGGAGACGAACTGCATCAGCACCGTCGACGTGCTCATCCGGCCGCACGTGATCACGCTCTGCTGCACCAGGCCCGCATTCTCTTCCTCCTGGCGAGCGGGGACGGTGTTCGAGGCGGCAGCCACGCAGGCGTCGTTCTGGATGAGCGTCTCCAGCGTGTCGGGGCTGCTGACGATGGAAACAACATGATCTCGTCGTCTTCGAGCTCCGTCGTAGGCTCTTGTGGCGGAGACGGCTCTGGGCCCTGGTGCCGACGGCGTCTCTCGCCGGTCTGTGTGGCTGCGTTCGCCCCGGCACCACTGTGCGACCGCCACATGGTACTCACCGATGTCGAAGGAGCTCCAGTTCATCCTCTTCTCGTTCCCGGCCTAGCAGCTAGAGGTGGAGGAGGACACGGATGAGTCAGTGGAGGCGTCGCGCGGGGAGGAGGCGGAGCCCTGGAGCGCGTACTCGACGATGCTGACTGGCACCACCTGAAGCGAGACGAAACAAAGGAGAGCAGAGCGGGTACGCGGTCTGGGTCAAAACCACTCAAAATCAAGTCCAAAACCACTTTAGGGGGGAATTGATCCGGTTTTAGAGATTTGAGGGGCTGATTGATCCGGTATTAGAGTTGAGGGGGGAATTGATCCATCGGAGAGGATTTCAGGGGGAAAATGATACTTTCCTCAAAAGAAAAGCCATGCCTCGGGCCTGGTCCCTGGGGGCCTGGGGTGTAGATCCGCCCCTGCATCCAGCCATATTAACTTGTTCATCATTCAACTAGAACACAAAACTCAGCCACTCATGCGTGCATCACCTATCCTATTACTACATGCTTCCTAAATTGGGCAAATCAGCCCCATGCGACCATCTTGAACCAGCCATAGAACCCCGTAGCTCTACTCAATTTATTGAGCACCAGGTTCGGATTCAATGGGTAGCCAGAATTTGCTCTTTCTTTAGCTTCGGGGCATCATGTATGGCTTGGCTAGCCTCATACCCCGACTCGTATCCCACATTCTGTGGTGTTTGATTAATAAAGTTGGCTTTACCCCTAAAAATGGCTAGCAAACAATTGAGGAATTTTATTTGCTAAAAACCATATAGTTGTGATAATGCCTATAAAACTTTGTGTCAAACATATTATTATTTATTTATTTATTGTGAGAAAACTTTCAGTCTATTCATCTTTAATCATGGCAGTATGACGAACATCGGAAATAGTAAAAATTGCATCAATATTTGTAGACCACCTAGCGACGACAACAAGCACTAAAGCGAGTCGAAGGCACGTCGCCGTCATCGCCCCTCCCTCGCCGGAGCCGGTCAAAACTTGTTGTAGTAGACAGTCGGGAAGTCGTCGTGCTAAGACCCTATAGGACCAGCACACCAGAACAAATAGCCTCCGTCGTTGAAGAGTGTGATGTAGGAGTTGGTAATCCTATGACACCAAATGATTTTAGGCCAATCTCTCTCCTTAACTGCAATGTCAAAATTATTACCAAGCTTCTTGCCAATAGACTCCAAAAGATCATTCTCAAGTTGGTGCATATTAACCAATATGGTTTCTTGAAGGAAAAATCTATTCAGGACTGAGCATGGGCATTTGAATATTTGCACCAATGCCAACAATCAAGGCAAGAATTATCATCCTGAAATTGGATTTTGAAAAAGCCTTTGAATTAATTGATCATGAGTTTATTTGAACATCATGAGAGCTAGAGGTTTTGGTTAGAAGTGGATTAGTTGGATCCAAAATATCTTTGACTTAGGTACTTCTGTTGCTCTCCTTAATGGAATCCCAGGGAAAATTATACACTACAAAAGAGGGGTCAGACAAGGAGATTCTCCATCTCTGTTATTATTTGTCTTTGCTGTTGACTTCCGACAATCAATTGCCAATGAAGCCATGAGAAATAACATTATCTCTGCCCCTTTGCATATCAACTCATCCCCAGATTTTCCTGTAATACAATATGCTGATGACACAATATTGGTGATGCCAGCTGATGTAACCCAAGTATGTCAAGTCAGAAACCTGTCGCTACACTTTGCTGCTCGAACAAGCCTTAAGGTGAATTATAACAAATCTATGATCATTCCAATCAATGTGGGTACTGATACGTCCATTTTGCATCATGCTTTTATATCGATATTTATTGCATTATGGGTTGTTATTACACGTTATGTCACAATACTTATGCCTATTCTCTCTTATTTTACAAGGTTTACATAAGGAGGGAGAATGCCGGCAGTTGGAATTGTGGGCTGGAAAAGGAGCAAATACTAGAGACCTATTCTGCACAACTCCAAAAGTCCTGAAACTCCACGAAAGTCATTTTTGGAAATAATAAAAAATATCAGCGGAAGAAGTTCACCAGAGGGGGCCCACCTGTCCACGAGGGTGGGGGGCGTGCCCTACCCCCCTGGGCGCGCCCCCTACCTCGTGGGCCCCCTGTTGGCTCTCTGATGCCCATCTTCTACTATATGAGGTCTTTCGATGAGGAAAAAAATCATAAGCAACCTTTCGGGACGAGACTCCGCCGCCACGAGGCGGAACCTTGGCGGAACCAATCTAGGGCTCCAGCAGAGCTGTTCTGCTGGGGACACTTCCCTCCGAGAGGGGGAAATCATCACCATCGTCATCACCAACGCTCCTCTCATCGGGAGAGGGCAATCTCCATCAACATCTTCATTAGCACCATATCATCTCAAAACCCTACTTCATCTCTTGTATCCAATTCTTGTCTCCAAGTCCGGGATTGGTACTAGTAGGTTGCTAGTAGTGTTGATTACTCCTTGTAGTTGATGCTAGTTGGTTTATTTGGTGGAAGATCATATGTTCAGATCCTTCATGCATATTATTACCCCTCTGATTATGAACATGAATATGCTTTGTGAGTAGTTACGTTTGTTCCTGAGGACATGGGAGAAGTCTTGCTATTAGTAGCACTACAAAAAAAGTACACTTCCGTGATGATACGTGTTTGTCACAGTAGGTCATGTTTTTTTGTCATGCATGTACATCCATGACAAATTTATGACAGAATCAAGATAGTTATACATGTGTTGTCGTAGAAGTGTTCCATGACATTACCAAAATTATCATCACGAAAGTGTCCACTTCCATGACGATAAATTGCGCGTCATAGAAGTGCTTTCGTCAAGGGTGACCGACACGTGGCATCCACCGTAATGGAACGCCGTTAAGCTATCGGGTCGGGTTTTGGATCCGATAACCCGTTAACAACCCCGACCACTGGGAAATTTCCACGTGTAAAATTCTTATTGGCCGGACGAAACACGTGTCAGCTCGTCAGCGGGTCAGATAGGCGCCTATGATATGTCGACACGTGGCACGGCCCAATAGTGGCACATTTAGCTTACAAAGCCGGCCCGTTTAACTTGGTCAAAAGTTAACGGGATGGCCCATGAAAAGCCTATTAACGGTCTCTTCGTAAATAGCCCATTTTACAGCCCGTTAACTCATGACCCGTTAGGCGGAAATCGGCCCAACAACGTCATGTGGGCCGTCGAATATAACACCAGCCCATTTCACTTTCGGCCCATGTATGGCCCACGACATCTTTCGGCCCATATGAGGCCTTCGTATCTTTCGGCCCTTTACAGGCCCACGGTGACTCTAGCCCATAATGAATAGTAATTGTATTTATACCCGTTAACGGCTCGTGATTTACATGGGCCGTTTCCAGCCCGTGTTAGCTTTTGGCTTATTGACGTCCCATACGTTCTTGGGCTCCTTTTCGGCCCTCGATTACTTCCGGCCCGTTACTGGCCTATTCCCCTAATGGGCCAAATTCGGCCCATGGCAAGAGTCGGCCCGTTACTGGCCTGTTACCCTAATGGGCCAAATTCGGCCCATGGCAAGAGTCGGCCCGTTACTGGCCTGTTACCCTAATGGGCCAAATTTGTCCCATGGAAAGAGTTGGCCCGTTTCTGGCCTGTTAACCCGTTGCGCCGTTTCCAGCCCGTCCTATATTCTGGCCCATTAACGGCCCGTTATGCCTGTGACAGAATTAAGCCTTTGCTGTCCTACGGCCTGTTAACAGCCTGTTACCGTGCTGGGCCGATACCAATTACGCCCGATTACGGCCCATGTAGACCCATTTATCCGACGGCCCGAGGCCCACCGATTACAGGCCCATTTATCGACGGCCCGTAGGAGACCCATGGATCCTACGGCCCGTATATGGCCCATGGTAGTTGCGGCCACTAGCAAACCAGGGAAAAAGAAGACTAGGAAATAAATAAGGCCGAAACTAACGCTAGGCTATTAAGGCGATTGCACAGATTACATCCACTCGGCATCAAAGATCGCCACCAGTGCAAATATAGGGAACACCCTACACTACACAAAAATGGCTTGCTGTTTTCTTCAGCCGGTGGCTGCATGTTAAGAATAAATTTTGTATCGCACCAAAACAAATTACAACTATATAACAAAAGGAAGGTTGGCATAAAACTTAACAGTCTAGCAGATAAATGCACCACCAGAAGTTCAGAAGCTCAGTTCATTTGACCTGACTGTTACGTTTTCATGTTGTATTGTCCGATGGAGCACTATAACCCTCGCCTTCATTTCCCCTAGGCTCCTGAACAACATAGCAAATGTCTGATAGTCTGGTTTCAAAACCATGCATATCTTGACGACATTGAGCAATGTTTCTCCTTGTTTCACAAAGGGTCTCTGTTAGGGAATGGACTTGTGTCTGGAGCGCAGATACAACATTGCTTTGATCTTGCATATCTTGATCATGAGGCAGTTTGGACGATATTGCCTTAACAACCAACCCAGTATTACGCAGGAACGTGCTTTTGGCACTGTTAGTGGACAGGTACTGACCCACTGCAGCAAGAGCTGACATTGCGGTTATAGTTGCCTCGCCACCTTCAGAAGGTGGCGGTTCCACCATTTTTCCATAGCTCACTGAAAAGTTAAGGTTTTACATTAGTAGAACCAGAACAGAAGATATTAAGGAGGCAGCAAAACCAAAAAAATAGCTTTGGTCTATATACAGAACTTATTCTGGTGAACCCATGTAAAATATTAGTTGTATTTTATTGCAAAGTACATAATAAAACCAGGTTCCAAACATATGACCATGTACCATCGCTAATGTATTATCTATTTCTTCACATTGTATTGAGGGCTAAGGATAAAGAGACGAAGTTTATAATACGGTAAGCATAGTATGACATCATTCATATCACAAAACAACTGAGAACAAACAAACAGGCAATTGTAACGTTGTGTGGGCAAGTCCAGCACGGAACTAGATTACGGGTCAAGATCAAAGGAACATCACTCCTCTCTTTTAAACCTTGTAAGGTGCAATGATATGCTAAGACAATTGTGTATAAAATTAAAAAGAGTAATAGACATTGGGTGCAAACCATGCAGTTCAAGGCACAAGTCAGAGTAAGTAGTAGTTAAAGGCATGAGGATTAAGGACTTACAACAGCGGTTTTGACTGGTGTAGTCATGCCCTTCTTCTTGCTGGTGTGGCAGTCCTTGAAGATTTCCACAGCATTTGGTTCAGGTACTTTTTGGTCCTTGCGGGCTTCCCTCTGCATTTGGAACAAGTCAATATAGATCTGATAATATGGTACAACGAAAAGAGTGAAATAGCAGCTAATTACAAGAGCCTCGCAGTGTGCAATATAGCTACGAGATCCTGTCGTCTGTTGGAATTTCACTTTTGTACGGTTGTCCTTGTTCTTTGAATAGTTCACCTACAAGAAGATAGATTTGTGTGGCACATGCGTAAATAGGACTTCAACATGTGATCTGATGACATATATATAATGTACCTGATACTTCGGATCGGACCAGTGTTTAACGAGACCTCTCCAGTCTTCATCAGATATATTTTCCACTGGAGATGTTTGGGCAAGTTCACTGTTAGCCTTGCCTTCAAAGTGAGGTTTCGTCAAGTTATACCGATACTGTCGCAGAGCAGACTTGAAAACATGGGTGCAAGCATGTATGGTTGCATCATCTTGGCTATCCAACTTGAACCTCATCTGTTGAAAATTATGGGAGTCTCATTATCAGCAACCTAGAAAGTATTGGATAGAGCAAGACGATATTACTAGTTTCCATACATAACCATACTTATAGATAAATGGTCGAGGAAGGTGTTGAACTAGGTTTCATCTTTGTCATTCATGTACTGAATCCATGTTGGGAGGATACGTACATGACACCTAACAGCAACCGCTGCCTCTGATACTAACTTGGCTGACTCTGTAGCATCACGTGGCCTTTTTAAACCTGCCTCAAAACGGATCTCCATTCTTCCTCCTCTAGATTTAGTTAACCTATCGAGCATTATCCCTGATGTTTGTTTCCTCTTGCGCCTAGGTGCTAGTCCAACAACAAACATAGGAAGTGTTAGTGTACATCAAACTGTGAGACTACATATAAAGAAGCATGCAACTGTAACTTGACTCCAGCAACTACCTTCTTGCTGTTGAAGCTCACAAGGTTCATCTGATATTGCCAACTCGTCTTGTGTCAAGAGTGCTTGGGAAGTAGTGTCAGGTGGCAAGGGAGCTTGGGAACGTGCTGCTAGCTCACTTGACGCACGAGTAAGTCGTGTAGCTGGTAGTACTGTGGTAGGTGTTGCAAGAACTAGGGCTGTCTCTGCTTGTTTGGTGGCAGCTATTTGTTTCTGTTTGGCTTTTTTTGCAACTCGTGTAGCATGGGATGCCATGTTTGTAGAATTTTCCGCTGGATTTTGACCTTCTATTGCACCATCAGTACCAGTAGAATCTTCAGGATTCATCCGCTTCTCATTCCCTGCCATTCTGTGTTTCTTCCATTTTCTCTGTGCCATGTTAAGTCAAGCCGACAAGAAAAACAAATAACAATTTAGTTCTTCAGAACAAATTGATGCGTGATGCAGATGAACTAAACTTTGATGTTAGACAACCACATGATAGGAGGATGTAATATGTATGAAAAACAGGACGGAAGAGATAACCAGAACTATGATGTGTAAACTAAGAAGAAGACATTTCACCAAATTAGAAGCAATGCAATGGAAGGTAGACACCATATGAAAGATGCTACAAATATCGCTCTGCCAAGTTAACAGTGTCTCATCATAAATGGCATTTAAACAAATGTGAAGCAGTACAAGAAATAAATCATATGCAAGATGCAAACAACATCACACTACCATGTTAGAGGTCTCTCGTCATTAGTGCCATTGCATATTCACAGCATTGCATATTCACAGCTTATGATGTGTAAACTAAGGAGAAGGCATTTCAAAAAATTAGAAGCAATGAAAGCTAGACACCATATGAAAGATGCAACGAATATCAGTCTACCAAGTTAAAATTGTCTCGTCATAAGTGTCATTTTAACAAATTAGTAGTACAAGGTAGAAAAGAATGTGAGATGTAACCTATATCACACTCCGAAGTCAAACGTGTATTATGATAAGTCATTGTTGAAGGTTACACAATAGTAGTAATTTGATGTAAGAACATGGTGTGATAGACAGATATTGTATGTTCTAGAAACAGGAACATGTGTCTTATTCAAGTATAATGTGTAAAGTAAGCAGATAGAATTCAACAAAATTAGAAGCAATACAAGCTAGACATCACACATAACATGCAACCACATATAACAGTGCCAAGTTAGAGGGAGCACCGGTGATGCTGCACTAGGGGAGACGTGCTCATCATAAACACAACTTTGTTGAGTGTCTATGCATGTGTTGTCTTGGAAATCATCTTGGGGGTGTGGAGGAGTAGAAACTGTAGAGGCCCTCCGTTCGAAAGGAGCACATTTATCCGCTGCCTTGCTAACTTCCTTCCGCTTTATTGATTTTGAATTGTCAAGTAAAACCGACAAGAAAAAGCAATAAAGTTCTCTCTTCAGAACTCATTCATGCATGATACTGACAACACTACTTTGATGTAAGGCAAACACATGATACCAGGATGGAATATGTACGAAAAACAGGACGGCATGGCATGTTCACAACTGTTTGTGTAAACTAAGCAGAAACCATTCCAGCAAATAAGAAGCAATGCAAGCTAGACACCACATGAAAGATGCAACCAATATGACTCTGCCAAGTTAAAAGCGTCCCATCATAAATGGAATTTCAATAAATTAGAAGCAGCGCATGCTATAAATCATATGAAAGATGCAACTAATATCGCACTGCATATACTAAAGGTGTCTCGTCATGTTGATTGATGTGGGATACAAAAAAACAATAGTTTTATGTAAGGACATGCTTAATAGACAGATGTACTATGTACTAAATACAGGAAGGCATGTCACATTAACAGGTATAATGTATAAGCTAAGCAGACTAGAACATGCAGTTTAACCAGATTGGAAGAATTACAATCTAGACACCATATGCAACATGCAACCACATATCACGCTGCCAAGTTAGAGCAAGCACCTGCGATGCTAGTGTAGGGGAAATGCTGTAATCAACTACAGAGCTACGTTCACTATCTTCATCTAGCATTTCTGTTTCTTGAGAATCATGTCGGGAGGCTGACGCTGCATTCTTTAAATGAGGAGTAGTCCCCTTGCCTGCATGCCTCGTCATAAGTGATTGATGAGGGATACACAAGAACATTAGTTTGATGTAAGAACATGGTTAATACACAGATGTACTAGTATGTACCAAAAACAGAAAGGCATGTCATATTCAAAGGTATAATGTGTAAGCTAAGCAGATGCAATTTAACCAAATTGGAAGCAATACAAGCTAGACATCCGGCTGGAGTGGTGAGCATGATCATCTAGGACCTGAGAGCCTGGTGGGAGGCGGGCTGCTTCGCCACCATCGCAGCTTTTTAGTTGGCTTCCAGGTGATGCCTATCTTTGCTGGGCTTGTCACTGGCTCGGCCAGTGCCCTGACTAGCTATTTGTCTTCTGGTGCTCACGGGATGGTGGTTCATGTAAAAAAATATCTTTCCTTATCTTACCGACTTTCGGCCTCTTGAATACAAGCTAGACACCATATGGAACATGCAACCACATATGACACCACGAAGTTAAAGCAAGCACCTGGGATGGTGGTTCATTGCGAGCGAGGTCATCAACTCCAGAGCTACGTTTACCATCTCCATCTGCAGACACTGCACCCTTTATAGCGTTGTAACGTGTCTTGCCTAGCCGCACACCAAGCTGGAGCGACTTCTCTCTTTTCTTTTTGGCTTCTCTCATGGCACTTGAGTCTGAAATACCCTTGCATAAAAACACAATAGTGAGAGTAAGGGTGAAGTGTGTGCAGAATTAGTGCATTATAAAAGTAGAAGATAGCAGGTGGCTGAAAAATAAATGATAGGAGACATATGATAGCTCTACAACATTGCATGGCAAACAAAATTAGATTCTACTCCGTATGATCTTGTAATATATGAGCACAGGAAATGCAGGTACTCCTCTAGCACACCACCACATGTGGTCATATCTAAGATAACAATCGACTGAAAATAAATAGCTCAGTCGATTTTTTTAATGAACCGTCCGATCTATAAGGAACGGGTAGATGGCCTTCGTCTACCTCCCGCCAGTCACTGTTGACGATCTTTCTCGAACCGCCAGCGACCACCGGCCCAGAACCCTGCCTCCGCCGCCCCGCCCTCCCATCGACCTCACACCACCTCCGTGCTTGGCAGCGCCCCCAGGCCATCCCTTTAATCCCGGCCGACCTCCAGATCAGGCGCCAGTAGCTCTAGGCTGCACACGCCCCTAAGATAAACACCAAGGCGCTGCTTCCCCAGTGTAATAGGCGTACTAGCGCTTGTTACACCGGGGAATGCTTCCGTTAATTGGGAATCAACTGGCCAGAAATTGAAATTCAGGGGGGCGACGGACCTCTAGCTAAGGTGAAATAGTATATGAGGAGAAACCTTGTGCATCGCGAGTTACTAGGAACATCTAGTATCAAGAAGAAGCGGTCAACTAGTGTCTTCTGTGGGATGAATACCGTGCAAGAAGAGACGTAAGATTTGCACGAATAAGGGAAGAGGATTACCTTTTTCGGTTGCCGGTGTGGTCACCTCCACATGTCGCGCCGATTTTCTTCTTTTTACTGGGGAAACCGATGTTCTGGAGGGTGCAGGCTTGGACGAACCCATGGCCAAATTGTTGACTGTGTTACCGTGGCCGTATGTCGGCGGAGGGGAAGCAGATCCGAGGCGGCGAAGGACGGCGTAGCAGGAACAGCTCCGGTGCGATGGAGGGTGGCAAAGTTGGAGCGGCAGCGGTGAGGCGCAGGACGGCGTGGTTGAACTGGCTCGGGTACGGACGACTCGGCCTCGGCTTCAACTACTAGCCGTGGAGGGCGTTGCGGTTGAGGTTGCGGTGGACGACGATGTTGGGGTATCGGCTCCGGCGTGATGGAGGAGGGCGGCGGTTGATGGGTGGGATGGGGTGGCGGACGGAGGACGCCGGGGTTTCGCGGCTGGTGGAGAGGTAGTTCTGGCGCCCACGGAGTACGAATGGGGAATCGGACGGGTGGGGGGGAACCATGTTTCGGTCTGGGACGCGCTTGTTTTTGGCTTTTTTGAACAGAAGATGGGACGCGCTTGTTTGAAATTTGGGGAAGTACAAACTTTGCCCCCCTCTTAAATTTCGGACCTACTGCGGGTCGGGGGTAGGATGGTAATCCCAGGTGTCCCAAAAAGTGGGCGGGAGCGATTTCGGCCGCGCGCATGTGTGCTTAGGCGGCCATTGTGTATGAATGTTTTTCGGATGCGGTTGCGTGGCGTTTAGATGAAGCTACAAACCTACCCTGGTTTAGACCTTTGGACGTCGGGTCGGTAGGTTTCACGGGTCGGAGTTATTAGAAAAGTAATTTCCTTGTACTACCAAACATTGGTCTCACGCGGTTTCGGGAAAGTAGAGGCTCTTTTTGCGCTTCGTTCAAAATTTTTTAGCACAAGCATTCACGTTTAGAGTACTCTTGAACTATGAGGATTGACCTAAATAGACAACGTTATATTTGACCTTGTATGTTTGAAAACCACATTAAATTATCCGCTTCTTTTTAAAATTTTGACACTTGAAAATCCTATAACTACGATTATTTTGGAATGGAGGAGCTAAATTTGAATCTATTTTGTACACGACTACATATGCTATTATGTACAAAATCAGAGCAAAGATTGGTGCCCCCATAATTTAGGTATGGCTTACAAATGCCATGATATCAAATTCAAATAATTGAATGGACTTCATGTTGAATTCGATTTTTTTAAACCACCTTAAGTTGAATCCAAATTTATGCTAGTTCATAGGTAGTAGCTATTTATAATGTATATTGTGTAACTTTCGTATGTATAATGTGCTTTACACACACAACATGAACTATACTCACGTTTATATTCGATTGCTAAAGCGATGCATAGTCTGGAGTTCAGAATACTAACTATGTGGATAAATTATGTCGAATAATAACATAGACATGCTCAAATTTGATAGAATCTAGATGTCTGATGGATCAATGACCGCTCCTTACGCGAATTGCAAATATTATGATCCCATCCTAATATTTGGATACAATTTATATCTTTAATCAATGTGTAGAGCAGTCTTTTACGTGTAGTTTCATTCTCCATCGGTGGTCTCTCACACATGCTTACACACTCTCTCCCAAGGTGTCTTTCTCGCACACATGCTCTAGATATAACCCTCCCTCCCTCTCGTAACCATTTACAACTGTTTTCACTAACCTTTATCACAAGCACTCTTCCTCTCGCAAACATACACACGCACAATCCTCATCGACCCTTTCTATATACATGGACATGCCTACATGTCTCATGTACGCACATCATCTTTACGCCTGTCTCTCACGCATTGTCTCACACCTCTCTTCCTAATCGACGAGTATGATTCTAGCAGAGCATTCTGTAGGATGCCCCTTAAAGTTAGGTTGGATGAATAGTAATATCAGAGATAAAGGGGTTACGTTAGTCCGAGAACCTAGGGTTACAAATCCTAGCCGGCTTTGTCAGTGGACACAGAGTCCTTCACAATTCTGCTATCTTTGTCTTGTACGACTAGTCATCCATGGGTCATCCTAAATGTGTCCCGGGCCGACCAATGTGGCGCAGGACGGAACTGAACAAAGGGCCTCACCTCGGCCCACCGGACCTCACACGGTGACACACCGTCTGCCCCCACGTCTCATTATCTTCTCACACCCACACATACCAACACAAACACCACACACACAGAAAATTTCTCCTGGTGCCTCTATTCCCTCCCCCCTTGCATATACACACTCAAGGGAATGGAATCTCTTGTCGTGATGTCATATTCGTCTCTCTCTCTCTAGACCACTCTCATTTCTCGTGCTATCTCTCCCACGCCCCCCCGTCGGCCCCTCTATCCATGCCTCTCTCGAATACGTAATACACACACATACCTCTCTCTGCCCCGCCAAATGCATCAACTACACATTCACACATGTTACATCACGTATCCCATTGATCTAAAAAGCCCTCTCTTCATGTTTATTTCGCATACAACATTCCCATTGAATAAAGTGTGGCCAAAAAATTATTTTAGAGTTTCTACATATATACAACATTACAAAGTTATATGGAGGAGTACGAACGCTAATTTGCATTGCATGGTGCCCACAATGATATTTATTCCGTACTGTGAATTTGTATATTTTTATACTATATACAAAGTTAGTCATAATAAAGATAAACGAAGAGCATCTCTATCTCCATCGCATACCCCCCTGTACACCCCTTTCACGTATGCACACAAAACTATCTCCAGGTCCTCTAAAAGTAAGCCACCAGAAAATTCACGCATGTTTCATCTTTCTCTCGCGATATATGCAATGACGATCATTGTATTTGAAGCGAAAGCACGATACATACATTGGACTTCAGAATCCACTCATTACGGTTACCATTTACGTTTAGTGGTTTTTATACAGTCACGGGCTCACCGTACAACTCTGTATTTGCTCATGACATGACTAGTTGACCAGTTAAACGCTCCACGTGGCACCTCTAGTGTTGCATCACATTATCTCACTGCCATCGTGCCCACCTGTTGACTTGTATCTACTCTACATCTACACTCTTATAAAATACATAAAATACACTCTTATAAAAAACAGAGTTGGTGATGATGGTGTGCCTACCATCCTGCAATATAGGCCGTCCGATTTTTATCTGACGGATAGAAAAGAAACTATGGAAATTTTGCAAAAATGTACCCACACACCTCTCCACATTTGCAAATAAGGCCTTCCCTCGTTCATCATTTTCTCTCACAAGATAAACAAGTCATACAAATGCATCTTGATGTTACGTGCAACGCATGGGCATCTTGCTAGTAAGAATGAAAACAAACGACAAAAAAATATTTGGACGATGGTTCGAAGGCATGACCGCGGGCACAGCGGACAAGGTGGCCTTGTATTGGTATGCTGAGCCATCTGTTTTAACACACAGGAGCTGGTGTGGTGATTATACACACACGCACGCATGCACACGAACTGCATCCACGCAACACTCACACAAACACATGCACCCATGCACGCACGCAACACTCACACGTACACACGCAGCCACGCACGCACGCAACACTCACACGCACGCAACACTCACACGCACGCACGCAACACTCACACGCACACACGCACGCATGCATGCACACACCAGTACACCACACGACCAACACACACTCTCACGCTCAAGTGCTCAACCTACACGTGCATGCGCACACATCAGGCCCTGACAGACACATACACAACTAGGTGATTGCCGCGCACGGGTTGGAGCCTTGTCGCGCCTGCGTAAATTTGTGTTTATCTGACCTTTTGCCTATGCGAACTGACAGGTGGGACCCACAAGGAACGTGGTCAATTTAACTAGTCAACATGGCGCCACGCAAACTATTTGGTCGGTCAACAGAGTGCAATCTAATGCTGAACTGTGAGAAGTGACCGTATAATCACCGCAAAATGTATATAGTGACCGTAATCAGCTTATTCTGAAGTTCGGTGACCGTATTACGCTTTTCTCTCTGTAGGCCCTCCAAAACTACATCTCTACACGTTCTCGCATGTTACATCTAACAACTATGCAATACAGCACTACTACACTCTAACACAATAAATCATATGTGTTTTTAGTTTTACTAGATATCATATTATTACTTATAATTATTCAGTTTGCATACATTAAAATTGCCTTTGAAATGTATGGCCAGTATCATCTACCACGCGGGAAAAATCCGCCCTTTCCTGTTTAATCGGGTTTGTATCGATGGATCGTGCGAAACAACAAAACTATAGTACTATACAGTACAAGTGTGTGACACTCCAAAAATTTTCTTTTGGTTTTCAGCAAAAACCTTGTTGGATTTTGAAGAAGGTCATTTAAATTCTTCCAAAAATCTCTCTCTCAAAAGACTTTTTCCTTTGGCAAGGATTTTATTTTTATATCTTCTCCAACTCTGGTGTTTGAATTATGAAAACCTTTCTTCTGATTGTTTCCCTCTCAAATATATTTTTGGAATTTGATTATTTTCATTTAAAGAGGAAACCCTAGGAGTTTTGGGATTTCTCTCATTTTGAAACCACTCATGGTTTTATTCTGCCTCCTGTGGAAAAACCTTCCCAAAACCCCTCCCTCCATTTTTGGGCAATCAAAACTTTCTGTTCCAACAAGTCCAAACCATTTTTGAATTTTATTTCATTTATTTTTTCTTCCAAAAACAATTCTGTCAATTATTTTGAGCCTAGGTGATTTTCAAAGCAAGTACCTTATTGCCTTTGAGTTTTGATCTCAAACCAACTCCTCTGGATAGTCCTTAGCACCCACAACTTAGAACCATCAAGATCAACTCTTCCTCTTTTCAAATTTTTCAAATTTCAGCCTCTGCAAGTTTGGACCAGATTTGTCAAATTTGATGAAATTCATATCTTCTCTTCTCCAAAAATTCCACCAAAATTCAGACAGCCCTCAGATGCAATGAGAGGCCACCCCACCAAAAATCAGCTCAAGGAGAACCTCCCACATACCAGAATCATTCTGTCGAACACCTGGCCAGCACTGTTTCTGTGCACTTTCAGAGAAATTCAGAGATTCAGTGTCGTTTCTTCGTCAGGGTTCAGTCACCTGTCAACAGTGCGCCTGGCGCGTTGCGCACGGCCCCTCCTCCCTGTCCAGAGCGTCGCATGCGCACTTGGCTGGTTCCTGGCGTCGGTGGCGGCAAGCATCGCCGGAGTTGGCAGCTTCTGCGCTGGCCACGCCACCCGTGGCGGCCAACAAAAAGCAGCGCCAGCTCGCAATGCCGTTCGGCGCCGCCCAACGCTCCCCAGCTCTCCGCATGGCTCATGCATGCCAGCGCAACCCCGCTGCACCGTCGCCGTGGCCCGGCAAGCACAGGGCGCGCTCTCTGCCGCCGACGGGCCCGCGCCGCCCCGTTTCGTCGAAACCCACTCTAGGATCCTAATCCAAGTCCGTTTAGCATCTGAATGGAACCAGTGGACCTCCACGTTGATGGCCAACCTCCTAAACTCCCCGACCAAGCACTTCGCCGCCGTAATCCATCGTCGGAGATCCCTGTTCACGGCCACCGCCTCGGATCGCCTATAAAAGGGGACCCCGAGCTCGCCCTCGAGCACACACCCTCACTACACCCCACAGACACCCCGCCAGGCCACTAGGAGGACCTCGAGGAGGTCTCCTCCCCCAACTCCAGCCGCCTCGTTTCGCCTCGGCCACCAACTTGATTCACTCCGGTGAGGCCATCTCCGACGCCCAAACCTTGTCAGTAGCCTCCTCGAGCACCCAGTGAGCTAACCCCCACTTCAATTTGATCTCCGCAGCACTCCCCGGCGAGATCCAACACTACCCGAACCACCGTCCGCCGGAGCAAGGGCCGCCGTCGACGTGGTGCTCGCCGGCGACCACCACCACCACCCACCGACGCGGAAGGACGCACTGAGCACGGAGGTACCCTCCGATCCCCCTGCCTCGCCGTGGATCGCCGCCGAGGACCACGGCAGCTCTCGGGCACCGACGAGCTCCGTCTCCCTCGTTTGAATTTTCAAACCTGATGGGTGGGACCCGCCCGTCAGCCTCTCTGTTCTTTTAAACAAACCGTTTTCTGAAGGCGCCTTCTGCCAAAGTACGTCTCCCCTCTGGGCCGGCGTATTCTCAACGAAACGTTTTCTGTTTTTATAAGTTAGCCCTAGAAACTTTCTGTTTGATTACAGATGAATCCCTGCACAAAAACCTTTATAATTTTTAAACAGAAAATGATTTTTGATTGATTCCTTTTCTGTCATCTTTATTTTTCTGTCTAGTTTTTTATCAGATTTATTTGAAAAATATTTGGAATATTTTTGTGCACCTCACGGTATTTACGTTAGCGCGTATGTCTCTTTATACCGTAGATACCGAAGGAGGTGACGGAACCGCGAACTTCACCGAGCTAGGCTCTGACTAGTCTGAACCAGGCAAGCATGTTTGAACTTTTGATATGATGAGTGTCATTGGCATGTCTGCATTAAGTTGTTTCATGGCATGTTTATGAGCATACCGATGAATGTCATATTACATGCAAAGTTGAGGCAAGTGAGTTTCGAAAATCCATAAGTTGTTGGACGTGAATATGCATGGCCATGTGTTGGCATGAGTATGGGTAAGATGGCAGTGTTGTAGCATGCCAGTCTTATGCCAGACTATTTGACTGCAGTGTCAACCCGTATCGGTCCAGTTTCCATCCATTTTCCCTTTTTGTACTACCACACGTTTTCCGCAAGGAATATGGCTTAGTAAGTTGCAAACCGCTTTCCTGGTACACACCAAATCGAGAGGCCGTGATGATGGTTCCATGGCCCTGGATTAAAGCCAGTCATCCGGTCAGGGGGCATGGGTGTTTCTGGTTCTGACCGAGAGGGGGGCACCCCTTAGAGCGCGCGTATATAAATTTGATCCCATGCTATTCGAGATTGTGATCTCCCCGTCTCAATGTTTTTCTTGGACGATGTCTAGGGTGATTCCTGGCATCGTGAGGTGGGATGGGTGTGTACTGGTTAGCTGTGTTTCTTCCGAAATACCGTAAATGGAACTAGTCCTTCGTGACTACGGAAATCCGTTGGCTGTGGGCATTTTGGTACAACTCTGCAGAGTCAAAAATTCCTTTGAATCATCTTATCCATGTCCAAGTTCTGTATTATCTTATCCTGACAAGTGTCAGTTTGGTGACAGAAACTCCGGTGGGCCACATGAGTGTTAAGTCCAGTAAATGATTAATTTTGTGAATGGACTAACCCGTTTATTATCAATGATGAATTTAAGCCCTTTCTGCGATGTCGCTCAGACGTTCGACTGTGGCATTGTTACTTATTACTTTCAGTATAAGCCCTTTCTGCGATGTCGCTCAGACGTCCGACTGTGGCATTGTTATTTATTACTTTCAGTATAAGCCCTTTCTGTGATGTCGCTCAGACGTCCGACTATGGCATTGTTATTTATTACTTTCAGTATAAGCCCTTTCTGCGATGTTGCTCAGACGTCCGACTGTGGCATTGTTATTTAATACTTTCAATATAAGCCCTTTCTGCGATGTCGCTCAGATGTCCGACTGTGGTAGTACTGTTATTTACTTTCAATATAAGCCCTTTCTGCGATGTCGCCCCGACGTCCGACTGAGGCACGCATGTCTTTTATTTTCAGTTTAAGCCCTTTACGTGGTGTCGCTCAGACGCCCGACTGCGGCATGAATTTATTTATTTGTTCACCCTTCGAGGTGTCGCTTCAGACACCTGATCGGTTTTTTTAGTTATTTTGTTGGGTTTTCAGGCGGACTACCGCCGACTCCCTTTTTATTTACCTTGTTTACTAAATTGAATGTGCATTGATAAATTACTCACGTCGCATTCATGCATGCATTTGTTATATCTTATGTACGAACTGTCTTGCGAGTACTTTCAAAGTACTCACCTGGCTTGTTGATTTGGCCAGATGCTGACGAAGGCGATCTCATGGATGAAGAGTTCGATAGCGAGTCCGATGGCTAGAGGAGTCCCAGTCAGTCTCGTGCGACCCTGGTTTTGGTCACTGTATTATATCCGCTTCCGCTACCCAAAAAAAATTCATCGAGCCTCACCTCGACGCTCGATGAGATGCCAGTTTAGGAGTCGTGATATCCACCCTCCACTGTGATATTCCACCACCACTTTTATCTCGAGTCAGTAGTATGCCACCATACCATTGTGTCATATCCGCCATAATGTATAATTATTGGCGTGCTTGTAATAGTTTGTTGAGCAGCCTTAGCTCGACCTTGTAATATATTTTATGCTACTGGCTTACTGTATCAAGAATTTTGTCTACCAGTAAGGAGGATTTTCCTCATACTGGACTCAAAAAATCGGTTTCTCAATAAATATTTTTATTAGAAAACCGGTCGTGACAAAGTGACAGTTCACTGGGCCATCGTGTCTTCTACTCCTCCGTCGTAAGAGTGGAGCGCTCGGTTTCATAAATCTTCTAGTCCCTTTCGCCGACATGTGGGACATCAAGCTACCGGGTCCACGTGCCATACCGGAATACAGTGCAGAGCAGCCGGGATGAAGCACCCCAGTCATGGCGCCGGCGTAGTAATGAGCAATGAGGCATCATATCACAAAGTTGCACCTTTCCCGCAGTTAAGTTGGAGGGACGAAACTACCATCATTTCACTCGTTGCTGAATCCGCTTCTCCCTCATCTTCTTCAACTTAACCACGTGTTGCTTCTGCCGTTGTTCTGCCTCATGTGGGACGCGGATCGGCTTGGTAAAGCACTGACACGTGGGACCGCATGTTAGCAAACCGCCAGGACAACGTCCTCCAAAAATAAGAAGCCTAATTCTAGACTTACAAAGGGCTGTGTAGCTGCTACGTATACTTTCCATCTAATCTATATATGCCCCCCTAATTTTCAGGTGGGGTGGGCCTAATCCTCTCCTTTAATCCAATCAAATATTCCCACATCACATTCAGTTCGTAACTTTACGTAAACCATTACGTGGATGTAGCATTGCTCAAATAAGAAACCTCCACCGCCTTCCGCGCGGCAAAATCACCTCCTTTTTACTAATCTCGATTCTATAATTTTTTAGATCAATATAATTGAGATTTGTATAGATAGCACACAGGAGCAAAACCAAGTGGTACGGTTAAGGGCATCCACAATGTGTAGCCAAATGTGAAAATAGCTTTTGGCATCGTGGGAACCATTGTGGACGGTGTTGCCAAAGCCAAAAAGATGGAACCGAAGCTCCCTGATTGATTGGTTGATTGAAGGAATAGAAAAATGCAACGTCTCTCCTCTTTCTCCCATGCTTGGACGCATGTAGTACAGTATAGAGCACAGAGTCTACTCCCCTATCCCTTCTATCACAAATCACAAAGCAGTGAGGCGTCAAATCACAAAAGCACGGATGAAGCAACCATCATTTCATTCTTCGCTGACTCCGCTTCTCCATCGTCTTCTTCGAGAAGCCATCTCACCGCACTAGTACTCCTAGTAGTACTAGTAAAGGACTTCCTGGATGCAAATAAGGCGGTTGTCTCGGCTTGCAGGCGGCACTTGCGAATGGCTTACCGTGGTCTCCCTCAATGGTGTTCTCCGTTGAACGCACTTCGCCAAACCACCAAAAAAGATATCGTCGACGTCACCGCAATGGGGAAGGAAGTCAAATATAGTTACTACCTCCATTTTTTTGTACATAAGGCCAGTATATCAAAATTACAATTTGCAAAGGGCCACTAACACTAATCGAGGCAAAATTGATGGGGTTAGCAACCAAGGACATTAATATCCCCTGCATGCATGCGGAAGTGAGAAGGTCGGTTTGCATGGCGCTGCATTAATCAAGCGATGAGGAGTGAGATGGTTAGCTCTTTGGTCTTTGGATAAAAAATACGCATTAATTGACACATGAAACGAGGATTTGTATCGATTAAATCCCGCAAAGGAAAACCCCACCTTTCTTTTTTAACACTAGTACTCCTAGTACGTACGTACTTATCCTGTTTGGGTCTAGGCCTTGCATTGCAAACTTCGCCACACATTTTTGCCAAGCTTGCCTAAAGTTTTCAAAATGAGAAGGAGGTACACTTGCGCATGGCTGTCGCGGTCGCACCGCACCCTCACACGGTCGCTCCTGCACGCCGCGGTCGCACCGCACCCTCACACAGTCGCTCCTGCACGCCGCAAACCCATCCAAGGGAACACACCCTCACTGACACGTGTTGTCGCATGTGAACAAACCAAACTCAGCCATCCTATCGCTGACACATAATTTTCGTTCATAGAGTATGTTTATCCAACCGCATGTTGGGGAGTATCCGTACGGCCCGTGCGGTGGTCTGTTGGGGAAGAAGAAGAGGTGAGGAAGAAGGAAAGAAGGGTTAGGAGACGTAGGATATTCATCCAACCGCCTGAAATGGTAGACTGACCCAAGTCAGGCGACTTGCATAACAAATATATGTTTTTACACAGCAAAAGATCCATGAAAACAACAACATAAAGAAAAACTATCACTGCTCGCGGAAAGAGATGGCCTCGTCGTCTTTGGCTGCCGGCGCGAACCAGCCGTCGCTGCCGACGTGTGTCTCCGCATCGTGGTTGTCCTGCCTCCAGCTACTCGTTCAAGCGGAGTGTGCGGGCGCTCTGCACAGATGAGAGCACAACCCGGTTCAAGGCGAGGACATCCGGTTCCGCCTGCAGGAGGGCCTCGATGGCAGCGGCATCCGCGTGCTCCGCGTCGAGTCGAGCCTCTGCCGCCCGGTTCAAGTCCAAGACGTCCGGTTCCGCCTGCAGGAGGGCGTCGATGAGAGCGGCATCCGCGCGCTCTGCGTCGATTCGAGCCTCTGCCGCCCGGTTCAAGTCCAGGACGTCCGGTTCTGCCTGCAGGAGGGCCTCGATGGCAGCGGCATCCGCGCGCTCCGCCTCAAGTTGAGCCTCCGCCGCCCGGTTCACATCCATGACATCCGGTTCCGCCTGCAGGAGAGCCTCGATGGCAGCGGCAAGCGCGTGCTCCGCGTCAAGTTGAGCCTCTGCCTCCGGGTCCTCCTTTAGTATCGCCATGTTGAACCGCTGGTCCGCCTGCACCATGGGGGACTCGGACACCGGCACGAAGTCGACGTCCATCGTCTCATACCCATTGGGGGCCTTCTGCGCCGCGACCTCTGCCATGAACATTGGATCGGCTTCCTCCTCCTCGTAGCTTGGCTCCAGAGAACTCGGGGATTAGCCCGCCGCAAAGCAAGCTTGGGAATGGAGGTCTGTGGCGCCGACCGCCTCCGCGATTTCTACGCGGCGCTCCGGCGTTAGCATCTTGTAGTAAGTGATCTTGCGGTGCACCATGGCTTTCCGGCGAACTAGGGGACACTTGATGCGGGCTAGGGGATCGAAAGGTGGGGGAATGGGCTGGAGATTTGGTGTGGTTTTAGGGCAGTGGCTGGCGTAGGCCGAGCAGCGAAGGTTCTGGTGTGAATAGTGGTTCCGGTGACGACCGGTCAATCGGTTTTGACTGTACATCGCTCTTGTCGCGTTCGCGTTGCAGACCGGCACGCTGGACCCTCCACGTCGCTCACCGAATGGAACGCGCTTCGTCTTGCGTTTTCGCTCGCTTGTGGGACCGCAGTTGAGAGCAAACCGATGTCCCACCCCTCCCCCGCCCGCGTCATTTATTATACCACCACTCCGTCCATTTTATGCAGAGTAAATAAAAACAGAGGGAGTATACTACGGATGATGATCCCTGACGTGGCCGAACCCATTGAGTAACTGACATGCGGGGCCTAGCAAGCATGGGGTCCGCCAGTAAGTGACCGAAAGGGAGGGTAAGGCAGGGATACCTACGTCAGAGGATCCACTTCCACTATACTACTTTGACCAAATGTTAGAGTAATAATATATGACATGCAACTTACACAAATGTTAGAGTAATAATATATGACATGCAACTTACACAAAGCATACAGGGTCTAATGCGTTTTTCGAGGCTAACTTTGACCAAATGTTAGTGTAATAATATATGACATGCAACTTACACAAAGCATACGGTCAAATTCGTATGTGAAAGGAGTTTCCAATGATATAATTTTCACATTATACATCTCATGTACTATTAATCTTGTCAATAGTCAAATTGGAAACCATCTCGAGTACAAATCTAGGAGTACGTACGAATCTAACAATATTGATTGGGCGTTGCTGAATGTTGATACCTTTTTGATCAAAGTAGAGATACTTTGACTACACAAAACTTATATGTAAACTGAAAGGATAGGAGGGAGTATATTGTACGTTCAAAAACGAAACAAACATTGAATACCCTTTATATATGATTTGCGGATGCTATGATCACCGGTTCAAAATTTTGAATCCGCCTTAGGTATCACGTGCGCCCACTCGTTCCCTCTCGATTTCATCTCAGGGTCTGGAGATCTATTGAAAGAGGACTAGGGTGGGTACATGTGAATGATACTCGGCGGAATGTTCAAATGAGGCATGCGGGAGGATGGACTCGACTGGAGGGCGACATGATCGATGGAGAAAAGGGTTGGAGAGGAATGAGAAATAAGCAAACGCCACATGATTATACTTGAATGGCTCAAATAAACAATAAGTTGTCTCTCTTGGCCTACATAGTGAAAGGCCTAATGCGCAACGCGGAGCACTGACGCTCGAATATGGACGGGAAAATAGGGAAACCGACATGTGGGGCACACCTGTCGGGACGACGTAGCGCAGACTAGTCCAATGGAGGAGCTGGCCCATGACCTCCTCGCCACCGACAACCGTTCATGTGGGTCGTTGGGGCCAACAACGGGGCACAGCTCCAACACTGCCTCTGGACACGGAGACCGCGGTGAGCGACACACTCATATCGTTGCTAGACACAATCGGTTTCAGTGTGAGGGTGGCATTAGTGTTGTGGCACGACCAACGGTATGTTTGGTTTGTTCCCAAGGTTGCCCCATCAAAGCATTGGGTAGCCAAAATTTTGGTTGAGGTATTGGTTGCCCATGATTTGGCCGACATTGGCAAGAAAAATGAACTAGAGTTGGCTAGTGTTCATTGGCATGCCAAAGAAATGGCAACCATCCAAACAAAGACCAATCTTTGGGTCATGACCAAAATTTTGGTTGAGGTATTGGTTGCCCATGATTTGGCCGAGATTGGCAAGAAAAATGAACTAGAGTTGGCTAGAGTTCATTGACATGCCAAAAAAATGGCAACCATCCAAACAAAGACCAATCTTTGGGTCATGACCAAAATTTTGGTAAGGTGCACTTTGGCCACAATCCAAACACACCCCAACACCCGGCTCGTCGAGGATGCACGGGGCGCCGCGACACGTCCGCGGAGTGGTGTAACGCGGCCAACTGCATCCTCTGGACCTGAGACCATGCCGGGTCGTCTTGCTTTTTCAATGACATGTGTCGATCACATGTGAGCAAAGGGTATCTCCAACGTTGCCACGACCGCAGCTGACTACCCTGGCACACCAAAAACCCTCGTCCCTCGCGCCGTCGCGCGGTGCGTTCCCAGCCGGTGCCAGCTGCCCGCATTCATGCCATCCATCCGTATGCCGTCGTTAAGAGGCTCGGTGCCTGAGGAACCAACTCCAACGACATAATGACGCACCAGGACGCTTGGCCTCACCGGAATGCACTACTTAAAGCGGCAACGCCCAGCTAACCTCCACACCATAGCACATCGTCCTCCTACCTGGAACCACATCCGCCATGACCGCAAGTGCGAACGCTCTGCGAGAGAGCTTGTCTTCGGGGATGGAGCTCGAGGTCGCCGCCCCCGCTCAAGTCGCCGCACAAGCGGTGGCCACGCTGGCGGCCGACGACGTGAGCACCGTCAGCCACGCGTCCTACTTGCCGCCGTCCAACGTCCGGCACCGCCGAGGTCAGGGACTCCTCCGAGGATGAGTAGGGCACGGGAGGCGGCAGGGCATGGTGTGCCAACTGGCCGGTCCGTCTCCCGTGTTCTACTTTTCCTCGCCGGAGACCGCACCTTCACTTCACGGGTCTTGAACCCCGCCCCCGTACATGGAGATCACAGATGGAGGACGTCGGTCGCTGCCGTAGAATAGGTTTAGGGTCGGGTTTCTTTTATTTTTTTTGTCCTATAAAAGTTCGAAATGTAGTGAAAATCTGCCGTGTTTGCATTAATCTCGGCCGGTGTATATGAACTTTCACAATAATATACATATTGTAGGAGTACTAGCAAGATGCCCATGCGTTGCATGGAAGATCAAGATCTTGTGGGCGAAAAGGATGAACGAGGGAAATCCTTATCTGCAAATGTGGAGAAGAGTGCGGGTAAATTGTCATAGTTTCATTCCTATGTCACGACCGGTTTTCCAATAAAAATATTTATTAAGAAACCAATCTTTTGAGTCTAGTATGAGAAAATTTCTCCTTACCGGTAGACAAATTCTTGATACAATAAGCCAGTAGCATAAAATATATTACAGGGTCGAGTTACGGCAGCTCAACCAAATTATTACAAGCACGCCAATAATTATACATAATGGCGGACATGATACAGTGGTGTGGAGACATACTACTGACTCGAGGATAGGGTGGTGGTGGAAAAACACAGCGGGGAGTGAAATACATGACTCTAAAACTGGCATCTTATCGAGCGTCGAGGTGAGGCTCGATGAATTTATTTGGTAGCGGAAGCGGATATAATATAGTGACCAAATCCAGGGTCGCACGAGACTGACTGGGATTCCTCTAGGCGTCGGACTCGCTATCAAACTCTTCATCCATGAGAACGCCTTCGTCAGCATCTGGCCAAATCAACAAGCCAGTGAGTACTTTGAAAGTACTCGCAAGACAGTTTGGACGTAAGATATAACAAATGCATGCATGAATGCGTCACGATTAATTCACAAATGTACATTCAAAAATTAGCATAACGAAGTAAGGAAAAGGGAAACGGCGGTAGTCCGCCTGAAATCCCAAAACATAAATGAAAGCCGATCGGGTGTCTGAAGCGACGCCTCGAAGGGTGGACAATTATATATAAGACAATGATGCCACAGTCAGGCGTCTTAGCGACACCACATAAAGGGCTTTAAAAGAAATGCCACAGTCGGACGTCTGAGCGACATCACATAAAGGGCTTTAAAAGAAATGCCACAGTCGGACGTCTGAGCGACATCACAAAAAGGGCTTTAAAAGAAATGCCACAGTCGGACGTCTGAGCGACATCACAGAAAGGGCTTTAAAAGAAATGCCACAGTCGGACGTCTGAGCGACATCACAGAAAGGGCTTTAAAAGGAATGCCACAGTCGGACGTCTGAGCGACATCACAGAAAGGGCTTTAAAAGAAATGCCACAGTCGGACGTCTGAGCGACATCACATAAAGGGCTTTAAAAGAAATGCCACAGTCGGACGTCTGAGCGACATCACAGAAAGGGCTTTAAAAGAAATGCCACAGTCGGACGTCTGAGCGACATCACAGAAAGGGCTTTAAAAGGAATGCCACAGTCGGACGTCTGAGCGACATCACAGAAAGGGCTTTAAAAGAAATGCCACAGTCGGACGTCTGAGCGACATCACATAAAGGGCTTTAAAAGAAATGCCACAATCGGACGTCTGAGCGACATCACAGAAAGGGCTTTAAAAGAAATGCCACAGTCGGACGTCTGAGCAACATCACAAAAAGGGCTTTAATTCACAAGTAAATAATACTCATAATCGTCATTCAATTCATGAAAATAAACGGGTTAGTCCATCCACAGGAAATATCTTTTAACCGGAATTAGCACTCATACGATTCACCGGAGTCTCTGTCATCAAAACTGGCACTTGTCAGGATAAGATGGTACTGAACTTGGACATAGAATAGATGATTCAAGGAAATATATGACTCTGCAGAGTTTGTACAAAAATTTCCCACGGCCAACGGATTTCCGTAGTCACGAAGGACTAGTTCCGTTTACGGTATTTCGGAAGAAACACAGCTAACCAGTAAACACCCATCCTACCTCTCGATGCTAGGAATCACCCTAGCCATCGTCCAAGAAAAACTTTTGAGACGGGGAGATCACAATCTCGAATAGCATGGGATCAAATTTATATACGCGCGCTCTAAGGGGTGCCCCCCTCTCGGTCCCAACCGGAAACACCCATGCGCCCTGAACGGATGACTGGCTTTAATCCAGGGCCATGGAACCATCATCCCAGCCTCTCCTTTTGGTGTGTACCAGAAAAGCGGTTTGCAACTTACTAAGCCATATTCCTTGCGGAAAACATTTGGTAGTACAGGGAAGGAAATGGGAGGAACTGGACTGATACGGTTTGACACTGCAGTCACATAGTCTGGCATAAGATTGGCATGCTACAACACTGCCATCTTACCCATCCTCATGCCAACACATGGCCATTCATATTCACATCCATCCACTTATGGATCATCGAACTCACTTACCTCAACAATGCATGGAAATAACGCTCATCGGTATGCTCAACAACATGCCATGAGACTAACTAAATGTAAAACATGCCAAGACACTCATCATATCAAAAGTTCAAACATGCTTGCCTGGTTCGGAGTAGTCGGAGCCTAGCTCGGTGAAGTTTGCGGTCCCGTCACCTCCTTCGGTATCTATGGTATAAAGAAAATATACGCGCTATCGTGAATACCGTGAGGTGCACAGAAAGTATTCCAATTTTTTTCAAATAAATATGATAAAAAACTAGACAAAAATCTGAAGAGAACAGAAAAAGAATCAATCAAAAATATTATTCTGTTTAAAAGTTATAAAGGTTTTTGTCCAGGGACTCATCTGTAATGAAACAGAAAGTTCCTAGGGGCTAGCTTATAAAAACAGAAGATGTTCCAGTATTGAATACGCCAGCCCAGAGGGGAAAACGCATTTTGCCTGAAGGCGCTACCAGAAAACGTTTCACATAGAGATGACAGAGAGGCTGACGGTGGGGTCCCACTCGTCAGGTTTAAACTTTCAAAATGGGGGGGACGAAGCTCGTCGGCGTCCGAGAGCCGCGGTGGTCGCCGGCGGCGATCCACGGCGAGGCAGGGGGATCGGAGGGTACCTCCGTGATCAGGGCTCCTTCCCGCGTCGGTTGGTGGTGGTGGTGGTCGCCGGTGAGTACCACCTCGACGACGAGCTTTGCTCCGGCGGACGGCGGCTCGGGTGGTCGAGGGACTCGTCGGAGAGAGCTGCAGAGGTCAAATTGATGCTGGCGTTAGCTTGCTGGGTGCTGGAGGGAGTAACTGACGGGGTTTGGGCGCCGGAGACGGCCTCACCGGAGCGAATCGTGGTGGAGGCCAAGGCGGATCGGGGCGGCCGGAGTTGGGGGAGGAGACCTCCTCGAGGTCCTCCGGGTGGCTTGGCAGAGCCTTGGTGAGGTGTGGTGATGATGCGTGCACGAGGGTGAGCTCGGGAGCCCTTTATATAGGCGGTCTGAGGCGGTGGCCGTGAACGGGGGTCTCCGATGACGATTACGGCGGCGCAGGGCTTGGTCGGGGTAATTAGGACGTTGTGCGTCATCGTGGAGGTCCACGGTTCCGTTTTGGTGCTAATCGAGCTGGAGTTTGGTGCTTTGGGGGTGAGTTCGACAGAACGGGGCGGCGCGGGCCCGTCGGCGGCAGGGAGTGCGTCCCGTGCTTGCCGGCCACGGTGGCGGTGCCACGGGCGTGCGCTGGCACGCATGAGGCCATGCGGAGAGCAGAGGGGCGATGGGCGGCGCGGAACGGCGTTGAGCCGCCGTTCTTGTCCCCTGTCGGCTGTAACGGGGTCTCGGCCGCCGCAAGACACGCCGGCGCGGGCGGCCAGGGGTGCCACCGACGCCGGGAAGACGCCAAGCACGCGTGCGGTGGTGCTGGCCAGGGAGAAGAGGCCGCGCGCAACGCGCCAAGCGCACTGTCGACGCGTGAGTGAAGCTGACGGACGAAAAACAACACTGAAATCTGAATTTACTGAATTTGCAAAGGAACAGTGCAGCTCAGGTGTTCGACAGAATGTTTTTGGCCTCTGGGGATTTTTCCTAGAGCTGATTTTTGGTGGAGTGGCTACTCATTGCTCCAGTAGGCTGCCTGAATTTTGGTGGAATTTTTGAAGAAGTGTAGATATGAATTTCACCAAATTTGGCAAATCTGGTCCAAACTTGCAGAGACTGAATTTTGAAAATTTTGAAAAGGGGAGGAGTGGATCAAGATGGTTCTGGGTTGTGGATGCTAAGGACAATCCAGAGGGGTTGGTTTTAGGTCAAAACTCAAATGCAATAGGGTACTTGCTTTGAAAACCACTCAGGCTCCAAATAATTTGCAGAAATGGTTTTGAGGGAAAAATAATTAGAATAAAATCCAAAACTTGCTTGGATGAGTTGGGACAGAGAACTTAGGTTGATTACAAGGAGGAGGGAAGGTTTTGGAGGGGTCTTATCACATGGGCAAAAATACAAAGATCATGGGTGGTTTCTAGGATATGAAAATCCAAATTTTAATAGAGTTTCTTTTTAAAAGAAAAAGATCAAACTCCCAAAATAATTTGAGAGGGAACCAACAGAGGAGAAGTTTCAAAATATCAAACACCATAGTTTCAAGAAAAATAAAATCCTTGCCAAAGAAAAGGAAGTTTTTAAGAGGAAGGTTTTCTGGAAAAGAAATTTTAAAAGCCTTCAAAAAAACAATTCAACAAAGTTTTTGATGAAAACCAATTAAAATTTTGGGAGTGTCACAGCACCTACCCCCTTAGGAAAAATCTCGTCCCCGAGATTTCAGCTGATCCTTAAATAAGTGTGGATGCTCTGTCCGAAGAAAATCCTCCCTTTCCCAAGTTGCTTCACTTTCGGTGTGATTGCTCCACTGAACTCTGAAAAATTTGATGGTTTTCTGTCGGGTCCTCCTTTCAGACTCCTCTAATATTTTTACTGGGCGTTCCCGATAAGTGAGGTCCAGTTGCACGTCAATGTTCTCATGGGATACTTGCTTCTCTGGTTTGCTTACGCACTTCCTCAATTGAGAGACGTGGAATACGTCGTGAATGTCGGACAAGTCTTTGGGTAAGTCTAGCTGGTAGGCTATAGTGCCTCTTCGTGCCACTATGCAGAATGGTCCAATGAATCTTGATGCTAGCTTCCCTTTAATCTTAAACCGTTGCAGTCCCCTCATAGGTGATACTCGTAGGTACACAAATTCACCGGGTTCAAAATTGACCCCACGATGTTTCTGATCGTAATAACTCTTCTGTCGGCTTTGAGCGGTCTTGAGTCGGTCCATGATTAGCTTGACTTTTTCCTCGGCTTCTTGGAGCATGTCTGGGCCGAAGATACGGCTGTCTCCGGTCTCTGACCAATTTAGCGGGGTACGACACCTCCGTCCATACAGGGCTTCAAAAGGTGCCATTTGCAGGCTGGCCTGGTAGCTGTTGTTATATGCGAACTCGGCATATGGCAGACTTTCCTCCCAACTGGTTCCATAGGTGAGGACACATGCTCTCAGCATGTCTTCTAAAATTTGGTTAACGCGTTCGGTCTGTCCATCAGTCTGGGGATGGTAGGCTGTACTGAAGGCCAATTGAGTTCCCAGAGCCTGTTGTAAATGATCCCAGAATTTCGAGACAAATTGAGTGCCTCGGTCAGATATTATAGTCTTCGGGACTCCATGCAGACAAACTATACGGGAGAGATAAATCCTGGCAAGCTTCTGAGTGTTGTAGGTCATCTTTACAGGAATAAAATGTGCCACCTTGGTTAATCTATCGGTGATGACCCATATGGCATCATTCCTGTGTCGTAACCGAGGTAGTCCGACAATAAAATCCATCCCTATTTCATCCCATTTCCACTCAGGTATTTTGTTTGGTTGCAGTAGTCCGGCTGGTCTCTGAAGCTCAGCTTTTATGCGTTGACAAGAATCGCAACATGCAACGAATGTGGCTATGTCCCTCTTCATACCGTGCCACCAAAATCTTTCCTGAATATCCCTATACATTTTGGTCCCTCCAGGGTGGATTGAATATGGAGTGGTGTGTGCTTCAGCTAGGATTTGTTGTTTGAGGTCTCCTATGTTTGGCACACAGAGTCTGTCTTCGTACCGTAATATTCCATCTTCGCCTATGACGAACTCCGAGGCCTTGCCCATACTCACCTTTATTTTAATTCCTTCAATACTGGGGTGACCGGGCTGAGCTTCTTTAATTCTCTCCACAAGGTCGGGCTTTATTACCAAGTTTGATATGGTGCCTTCCGCGATCATTAACAAATTGAGTTTGGCAAATTCTTGTTGGAATTCAGGCCTTAAGCTTTGTAGACTGTTTTCGTCGGAGCTGGGGTTCCGACTAAGAGCATCGGCCACTACATTTGCTTTTCCTGGATGATAGTGGATACCAACATCATAATCCTTTACCAATTCCAACCAACGTCGTTGCCGTAAGTTTAGTTCTGGCTGAGTGAAAATATATTTGAGACTTTTATGGTCCGTGTAAATTTCACATCGATTTCCAAGCAAGAAATGCCTCCATTCCTTAAGTGCATGAATAACTGCTGCCATTTCTAAGTCATGAGTGGGATAATTTTCCTCATGCTTGCGGAGTTGTCGTGAAGCGTATGCAACAACCTTGCCTTCTTGCATCAACACGCATCCGAGACCCTTTCTGGACGCATCACAATACACTTCAAAATTCTTGTGTATGTCGGGTACAATTAATAACGGTGCTGTTGTTAATTTCCGTTTTAACTCCTGGAAACTCTTCTCGCAGGCTTCTGTCCATTCAAATTTCTTGTCTTTCTTGAGTAACTGCGTCATTGGCTTGGCTAGGGTGGAGAATCCTTCAATAAATCTGCGATAATATCCTGCCATTCCCAAGAAACTTCGTACGTCAGTTACGCTGGCTGGTGCCTTCCAGTCAAGTATGGCTCTAACTTTCTCCGGGTCCACTGCGATACCATCTTGGGTCAGCACGTGGCCTAGAAAGCCTACTTGTCTGAGCCAAAATTCGCACTTGCTGAACTTGGCATACAATTGGTGTTTTCTGAGTTCTCCTAGCACAATCCTGAGATGTTCCGCGTGCTCTTCTGGTGTCTTGGAGTATACTAGAATATCATCGATGAATACCACAACGAACTTGTCCATATACTTCATAAATACTTTGTTCATGAGGTGAACAAAATATGTAGGGGCATTAGTTAGCCCAAAAGGCATAACTGTGAACTCATATAGTCCATATCTGGAGGTGAAGGCTGTTTTGGGGATATCTTCTGTTCGTACCTTCAATTGATGATATCCTGACCTTAAGTCAATCTTTGAGAATACCTTGGCCTGAGCGAGCTGATCAAATAAATCATTTATTTGTGGCATCGGGTATTTGTTCTTGACTGTGACCATGTTAAGTGCTCGGTAGTCTATGCACAATCTCAGTGTTCCATCTTTCTTTTTGGCAAATAAAATTGGTGATCCCCAAGGTGAGGAGCTGGCTCGAATGTATCCTTTGTCTAGCAATTCTTTTATTTGTTTCTTCAACTCAATTAATTCAGATGGTGCCATTCGGTACAGTTTCTTGTATATGGGGGTGGTTCCTGGTGCGAGCTCAATGCTGAATTCTATCTCTCGGTCTGGTGGCATGCTGGGTAGCTCTTCAGGGAATACGTCTGGAAATTCACACACTACTGGAACCTTGTTTAGCTCAGAAACGTCCACCTTATTCAATCTCGGTTGCCGGGGTATCCTTCCCTCCTTGGCTGACACTTTTATTGTCTTCCCGTGGTGATGCGTGAGAATTACGGTCCTGTTGAAACAGTCGATAAAACCCTTGTTGGTGGTTAGCCAGTCCATCCCTAGGATGACATCCAATCCTTTATTTTCTAACACAATAAGATTTGCGTGAAACTCCAATCCTTCGAACTCAATGACCACATTCTGACAGTAATTCTGAGTAACTTGCTGAATCCCAGGGGACTTGATAATCATGGATTTTTCCAAGGGAAACATCGAAAAATTATTTTGCAAAGCAAAACTTTTCGAAATGAATGAGTGAGAAGCTCCAGAATCAAACAAAACCGTTGCAGGTATTGTGTTGACAGGAAACGTACCGAGTACGATATCTAGAGCGTTTTGTGCTTCCTCTTTGGTTACGTGGTTTAAATGACCCTTCCTATGGTTGTTGTTGGGGTTGAAATTGTTGCGCTTGGGCGCTGAATTATTTCCACCATTGTTTGACTTCGGGGTCGAGTTCCTTGGCTTGGGGCATTGTTTGGCGTAGTGCCCTTCTTCTCCACAAGCGTAGCAAGTAACGCCTGGGCGATATGTGAACTCTTTGTCCCTTGCATGGAAATTCTTGGTTGAGCGTGAGATGTTTGTCGTAGGCTTGTGTGTCCCACCTTTCTGAAAATCTGTCCTGCTTCGGTGGTTGCGCGCAAGGGTAGTCTGGTCTCTTTTTCGCTTGCGTAAATCCTCCAAACTGCGTCTCTCATTTTCCAGAGTGATAGCTTTGTCCACTAGTGTCTTAAAATCTGGAAAAGTGTGAACGACCAGTTGGCATTTAAGCGCGGGCGTCAGACCGTCAAGGAATTTCTCCATCTTCTTGCTTTCAGTCATACGTTCTTCATTGGCGTAGCGGGACAATAGATTAAATTGACTGTGGTATTCTGACACTGTCATGTTCCTTTGTTTGAGGTCATCGAACTCTCTCTTCTTGATTTTCATAATACTCTTAGGAATGTGTGCACCACGGAAACCTTCCTTGAAATCATCCCAGGTGATATCATTTTCGTTGGGGTGCATGTGCAGAAAATTCTCCCACCATGATGCAGCTGCTCCTGTGAGATAGTGCGGAGCATATAATACTTTCTCGAGATCTGAACATTTTGCAATAATTAATTTTCTCTCCATATCTCGAAGCCAATCCTCGGCTTCAAGGGGTTTGTCTGTATGAGAAAATGTTTGGGGACGTGTCTTCTGCAGCTCAAATAACTTGGAGTGCTGCTGATACTGTCCATGGTGATTTCCCATGTTGATGACTTGGTTCATCATTTCCCGATGTTGTTGCTGACTTTGCTCATAAAGGCGGCACATTTGTGGAAGTGCCGATTCATTTCCCTGTTGGCTTGACTGTCCTTGCGTGAAATTGTTGCTGGGTTGTGTATCATAATTTTCCTCTGGTGGAGTTGGCATGGAGCGAGTCCAAGGACGAGACATTTTTCACTCTGGGATATATTTTGTAAAATCCATAAGAAAAGCGAAAAGAGTCGCAAAAACGATTCCATAAATGCATAAGGCTGGCAAATAAAAATTAAATAACCAAGCTTACTCAAGAAAAATAAATCGATTTGCGCACGGAGAAGGACTGCTCATTACATATCTTACACGCGAGCGGTAATTATACAATACGTCACTCAGGATATGCGTACATAATCCTGACATGTTATTTAGGCTAGTGCACTTCTCCAGATCCTACATGATGCGCAACCAGGCTACTACTCACAATCTATGTACATATAAACATATCATACAAAGCAGTACATCGCATGGCGGCTAAGCGTACTCAGGCGGAGATGTTGACGACCTCCTTTGCCCTGCCGAGGGTGAGGCGTACCGAGGCTGGAGACTCGACTTCCTCCTCGCTAATAGGCTCCATATGTGTAGTGTTGCGCTGAGTGGATGGAGCGGTTGCCAGGTGCGGAACAACACGAACAGGAGTGGGCGCGCAGGGTGGTGCAGTGCGCGCTGGAGTGGGCACAATAACTTGGTTGAACTCTTCGGCGGTAGGCAGGCGACGAGTAGGTGCATAAGATGCTGAGGACGAGACCCAAGTCAGTGGCGGTGCAGTGGGTAGGAGCTCCCTCCTGTTGGCAGCACAGCCATGAACTGAGTCCATGCGGGCAGCCACGAAGTCGTCCACCAGGTTGTCGAAGGCTGCCTCCAGGGCCCGGAGATACTCAATAAGCATCTCAAAAGCCTCGTCTCGTTCTCCTCTGGGGCAGGAGAATGCGTAGTGATAGGTGTAAGGCACATGGCATGGAAGATAACGGTAACGACGAGTCTTCATCACGGGGAGGACATCCCTGAGACGAGCTATCGCCTCGCGGGCTGCCAACTGCATAGCATGCTTCTCCGTAGGCATGGCTCTTCCCAAGAACCGGAAGCGGCGTAACTCACCATGCCCTCCCTTGAATTGCACCACGACCTAGTGCATGGTCAGACTGTCGTTGACTCGGTGCTGGCAGAGTGTGAAGACTGGGCGCACAGATGGCCCCATCGCGACCTGAACGATGAAGGAAAGAAGCTTGACGAACCCATCGGGCACGTTGGCGAAGGTCTGAGACTCGCAGCTGTTGTCGGCCATCTACAAAAGTAGGCAAAAATTCTGCATGGTCAGATCATAAATTTATGCTGACTGACAGAAAATGACTACAATCAAGAAAATAAGAAAAAGGCTCAAACATGCCAATGACCAATTAGCGATCGCACCTAGTGGCTTCCTACAGTCACCCTGGCTCTGATACCAAGCTTGTCACGACCGGTTTTCCAATAAAAATATTTATTGAGAAACCAATCTTTTGAGTCCAGTATGAGAAAATTTCTCCTTACCGGTAGACAAATTCTTGATACAATAAGCCAGTAGCATAAAATATATTACAGGGTCGAGTTACGGCAGCTCAACCAAATTATTACAAGCACGCCAATAATTATACATAATGGCGGACATGATATAGTGGTGTGGAGACATACTACTGACTTGAGGATAGGGTGGTGGTGGAAAAACACAGCGGGGAGTGAAATACATGACTCTAAAACTGGCATCTTATCGAGCGTCGAGGTGAGGCTCGATGAATTTATTTGGTAGCGGAAGCGGATATAATATAGTGACCAAATCCAGGGTCGCACGAGACTGACTGGGATTCCTCTAGGCGTCGGACTCGCTATCAAACTCTTCATCCATGAGATCGCCTTCGTCAGCATCTGGCCAAATCAACAAGCCAGTGAGTACTTTGAAAGTACTCGCAAGATAGTTCGGACGTAAGATATAACAAATGCATGCATGAATGCGTCACGATTAATTCACAAATGTACATTCAAAAATTAGCATAACGAAGTAAGGAAAATGGAAACGGCGGTAGTCCGCCTGAAATCCCAAAACATAAATGAAAGCCGATCGGGTGTCTGAAGCGACGCCTCGAAGGGTGGACAATTATATATAAGAAAATGATGCCACAGTCAGGTGTCTTAGTGACACCACATAAAGGGCTTCAAAAGAAATGCCACAGTCGGACGTCTGAGCGACATCACATAAAGGGCTTTAAAAGAAATGCCACAGTCGGACGTCTGAGCGACATCACAAAAAGGGCTTTAAAAGAAATGCCACAGTCGGACGTCTGAGCGACATCACAGAAAGGGCTTTAAAAGAAATGCCACAGTCGGACGTCTGAGCGACATCACAGAAAGGGCTTTAAAAGGAATGCCACAGTCGGACGTCTCAGCGACATCACAGAAAGGGCTTTAAAAGAAATGCCACAGTCGGACGTCTGAGCGACATCACATAAAGGGCTTTAAAAGAAATGCCACAGTCGGACGTCTGAGCGACATCACAGAAAGGGCTTTAAAAGAAATGCCACAGTCGGACGTCTGAGCGACATCACAGAAAGGGCTTTAAAAGGAATGCCACAGTCGGACGTCTGAGCGACATCACAGAAAGGGCTTTAAAAGAAATGCCACAGTCGGACGTCTGAGCGACATCACATAAAGGGCTTTAAAAGAAATGCCACAATCGGACGTCTGAGCGACATCACAGAAAGGGCTTTAAAAGAAATGCCACAGTCGGACGTCTGAGCGACATCACAAAAAGGGCTTTAATTCACAAGTAAATAATACTCATAATCGTCATTCAATTCATGAAAATAAACGGGTTAGTCCATCCACAGGAAATATCTTTTAACCGGAATTAGCACTCATAAGATTCACCGGAGTCTCTGTCATCAAAACTGGCACTTGTCAGGATAAGATGGTACTGAACTTGGACATAGAATAGATGATTCAAGGAAATATATGACTCTGTAGAGTTTGTACAAAAATTTCCCACGGCCAATGGATTTCCGTAGTCACGAAGGACTAGTTCCGTTTACGGTATTTCGGAAGAAACACAGCTAACCAGTACACACCCATCCTACCTCTCGATGCTAGGAATCACCCTAGCCATCGTCCAAGAAAAACTTTTGAGACGGGGAGATCACAATCTCGAATAGCATGGGATCAAATTTATATACGCGCGCTCTAAGGGGTGCCCCCCTCTCGGTCCCAACCGGAAACACCCATGCCCCCTGACCGGATGACTGGCTTTAATCCAGGGCCATGGAACCATCATCCCAGCCTATCCTTTTGGTGTGTACCAGAAAAGCGGTTTGCAACTTACTAAGCCATATTCCTTGCGGAAAACATTTGGTAGTACAGGGAAGGAAATGGGAGGAACTGGACTGATACGGTTTGACACTGCAGTCACATAGTCTGGCATAAGACTGGCATGCTACAACACTGCCATCTTACCCATCCTCATGCCAACACATGGCCATTCATATTCACATCCATCCACTTATGGATCATCGAACTCACTTACCTCGACAATGCATGGAAATAACGCTCATCGGTATGCTCAACAACATGCCATGAGACTAACTAAATGCAAAACATGCAAAGACACTCATCATATCAAAAGTTCAAACATGCTTGCCTGGTTCGGAGTAGTCGGAGCCTAGCTCGGTGAAGTTTGCGGTCCCGTCACCTCCTTCGGTATCTATGGTATAAAGAAAATATACGCGCTATCGTGAATACCGTGAGGTGCACAGAAAGTATTCCAAATTTTTTTCAAATAAATATGATAAAAAACTAGACAAAAATCTGAAGAGAACAGAAAAAGAATCAATCAAAAATATTATTCTGTTTAAAAGTTATAAAGGTTTTTGTCCAGGGACTCATCTGTAATGAAACAGAAAGTTCCCAGGGGCTAGCTTATAAAAATAGAAGATGTTCAAGTATTGAATACGCCAGCCCAGAGGGGAAAACGCATTTTTCCCGAAGGCGCTACCAGAAAACGTTTCACATAGAGATGACAGAGAGGCTGACGGTGGGGTCCCACTCGTCAAGTTTAAACTTTCAAAATGGGGGGGACGAAGCTCGTCGGCGTCCGAGAGCCGCGGTGGTCGCCGGCGGCGATCCACGGCGAGGCAGGGGGATCGGAGGGTACCTCCGTGATCAGGGCTCCTTCCCGCGTCGGTTGGTGGTGGTGGTGGTCCCCGGCGAGTACCACCTCGACGACGAGCTTTGCTCCGACGGACGGCGGCTCGGGTGGTCGAGGGACTCGTCGGAGAGAGCTGCAGAGGTCAAATTGATGCTGGCGTTAGCTTGCTGGGTGCTGGAGGGAGTAACTGACGGGGTTTGGGCGCCGGAGACGGCCTCACCGGAGCGAATCGTGGTGGAGGCCAAGGCGGATCGGGGCGGCCGGAGTTGGGGGAGGAGACCTCCTCGAGGTCCTCCGGGTGGCTTGGCAGAGCCTTGGTGAGGTGTGGTGATGATGCGTGCACGAGGGTGAGCTCGGGAGCCCTTTATATAGGCGGTCTGAGGCGGTGGCCGTGAACGGGGGTCTCCGGTGACGATTACGGCGGCGCAGGGCTTGGTCGGGGTAATTAGGACGTTGTGCGTCATCGTGGAGGTCCACGGTTCCGTTTTGGTGCTAATCGAGCTGGAGTTTGGTGCTTTGGGGGTGAGTTCGACAGAACGGGGCGGCGCGGGCCCGTCGGCGGCAGGGAGTGCGTCCCGTGCTTGCCGGCCACGGTGGCGGTGCCACGGGCGTGCGCTGGCACGCATGAGGCCACGCGGAGAGCAGAGGGGCGATGGGCGGTGCGGAACGGCGTTGAGCCGCCGTTCTTGTCCCCTGTCGGCTGTAACGGGGTCTCGGCCGCCGCAAGACACGCCGGCGCGGGCGGCCAGGGGCGCCACCGACGCCGGGAAGACGCCAAGCGCGCGTGCGGGGGTGCTGGCCAGGGAGAAGAGGCCGCGCGCAACGCGCCAAGCGCACTGTCGACGCGTGAGTGAAGCTGACGGACGAAAAACAACACTGAAATCTGAATTTACTGAATTTGCAAAGGAACAGTGCGGCTCAGGTGTTCGATAGAATGTTTTTGGCCTCTGGGGATTTTTCCTAGAGCTGATTTTTGGTGGAGTGGCTACTCATTGCTCCAGTAGGCTGCCTGAATTTTGGTGGAATTTTTGAAGAAGTGTAGATATGAATTTCACCAAATTTGGCAAATCTGGTCCAAACTTGCAGAGACTGAATTTTGAAAATTTTGAAAAGGGGAGGAGTGGATCAAGATGGTTCTGGGTTGTGGATGCTAAGGACAATCCAGAGGGGTTGGTTTTAGGTCAAAACTCAAATGCAATAGGGTACTTGCTTTGAAAACCACTCAGGCTCCAAATAATTTGCAGAAATGGTTTTGAGGGAAAAATAATTAGAATAAAATCCAAAACTTGCTTGGATGAGTTGGGACAGAGAACTTAGGTTGATTACAAGGAGGAGGGAAGGTTTTGGAGGGGTCTTATCACATGGGAAAAAATACAAAGATCATGGGTGGTTTCTAGGATATGAAAATCCAAATTTTAATAGAGTTTCTTTTTAAAAGAAAAAGATCAAACTCCCAAAATAATTTGAGAGGGAACCAACAGAGGAGAAGTTTCAAAATATCAAACACCATAGTTTGAAGAAAAATAAAATCCTTGCCAAAGAAAAGGAAGTTTTTAAGAGGAAGGTTTTCTGGAAAAGAAATTTTAAAAGCCTTCAAAAAAAGAATTCAACAAAGTTTTTGATGAAAACCAATTAAAATTTTGGGAGTGTCACATCCTATCCGTTAGATATAGATCGGACGGCCTATATTGCAAGATGACAGGCACACCATCATCACCAACTCTGCTTCTTATTTAACCGAGACAAATCTAACATGCGAAGTAAAAGAAACACATAGGGTCTATACATACACAAATTATCTTAGGCACTCCAATAGTACGTCCACTACACATTCACGCATTTCACATGTTTCTACATCTATGGGAACCTACGAAAGGGTTAACGTAAATTGCCTCTCTCTCTCCTCCCCTGATTTTCATGGTGGTGGGCCCCTCCCTCCCCCCAATCTACAATCAACAGCTCACACGTTTCACATTATGTTAATTACGTAACTGGGATTACGTAGGTGTAGCATTACTCATCCTAAAAAACCCAACTAAGCCAACCTCCCAGCATATCGCGCGGGAAAAGACCCGGCCGCGCCGTTTTAGTCGGGATTACCGGATTGCTAGTAGTAGTATCGATGGATCGCGCGAAGCAACAAATTTTTTTTGAGGGGGCGAAGCACCTAGTTTAAAAGGAATAAAGGCGGTACACTCACAGCACTCCTGTCGCAGTCGCATTGCACCCCACACACGTCCGGTCCTGCACACGGCTCACGCAAACGGAACGCGCTTCGGCTTGCCTCTTCACTGACACGTGGGACTGCACTTGGAGAAACCGACCATGCGCCAAACCCCCCCTGCCCACCGCGCGAAAATCCTCCCCCCCACACACCCAAAAATTCCCCCCAAATCCGATTCAACCGCCCTTTGGCCAACTAGCCAATAATATTCCCCAAACCCCCCTCCCCCTGTCCCCCTCCACTCCATTCGCTCCGCCAAAGCCGCCCTCCCCACCGCGCCGATACGTCGGCGCCGCGGTTCGGCGATCCTCTCGCTCCCACAGTACGCTCTCGTAGACTGCCGTCCTCTAGCCGCGCCGCCACCTCTGGCTACGTTCTTGTGGAGGCGCATGGCAGTCAGCGCCGCCACCGCTGGCGACGTTCGTGTGGAGATGCACGGCGGTCAGCTTCTCCCACGGTACGCGCATTCTAGACTGAGGCCCCATTCATGTCGGTGTAGCACTGAATGTTAGCTGATAGACGCTGTTAATCTCACTGTTTGCCAAAGTAGTTTACTGTCAATATGCTCTGCTGAAGAAGCTTCCTTGCCCTGTTCTTCACTCAATCTGCTTAGCTGAGATGGCATGCCAAGGCGGATTACTTGCTAAAATATCCTGCCATATATTTATTGTGACATAGATTGCCATGTTCTAGTAGCCAATTTTTAGGTGAAATAGCTCTACACCATTTTATACTCGATCTTTGTTGCTGCGATGGCCTTCGATAGTTCGATGGCTGTGTGCTCGGCCTCCTTGACTGCTGAAACAACCTGCCATAATTTGGCACTCAAATCTGTTTGTTGAATTAGCTTTACATATATTTTGTTACTTAGATGCTCATCCAAATATCTTGCCATAGCTTTAGACATCGACCTAGGTATTTTTTTTGGACTTCATAAAAAAGCATATATGTGTTTCCTATAATATCTAGTAGAAGAACTAATTTGTATTTCTAACAGATGGACAGGACTTGGATAACTTCTGCTCGAAGATTCTCCGCTGCATATGTCGAGGGGGTTGAAAACTTCATGAACTTTATCAGAGCTGAGTACGGTGGTCCGAAATCAGATGTGCTCTGCCCGTGTAGCAGTTGTATGAATTCAGTTACAAGACCCCAGTCAACTGTGCAAAATCATCTACACTTGTATGGGATGTCGGTCACATATACTAGGTGGGTTCATTATGGTGATGGTGTGAACATCAATGTTATTGACTACGTGGAAGCAGCAGATCACCATCTTGATATGCCTGATGCTCAGGTGGAAGAGGAGGAGGAGGTGGTGGTGGCGGAGCCAGTGAGTTTGACCAACATTGAAACAATGCTACAAAATGCTCGTGCATTCCGTGAACTTTCACCTACAGAAGAAAAACGGTGGGCCCGCATGTTGGAACAATGCAACGTTGCTGTCACCCCAGGAAATAAGCTATCAGTATTCTCAGCTATGGTCACCTTTCTTCAGGTGAAGATATCTGAGCGGATGACCAACAAATCATTTGATGCGATGTTGGCTGCTTTCCGCGAATCTTTCCCAGATGTGTCTAAGCTGCCACACACCTACAGTAAAATGAAGAATTTCCTTCGTGCAGTTGGAATTGGATATGATATGATCCATGTTTGCAAGAATAATTGTGTTCTGTTCCGGAAGTATTATGCCAACTTAAGTGAATGCCTGAAATGCAAATCATCAAGATGGAAAGATGGCGATGCTGTGAAGAGGATTCCTCATATTGTTCTGAGACATTTTCCAATTACACCAAGATTGCAGAGGTTGTTTCATGATGCTGAAACAAGAGAGGATGTAATGTGGCATTCTAGGAACCAGGAGTACAGAGATCAGAATGTAATGAGCCATCCATCTCATGGTAGTGAGTGGAAAAGCTTCAATGATAAACACAAAGAGTTTGCTGCTGACCCGAGAAACATTAGACTTGGCTTAGCTTCAGATGGATTTAACCCATTTGGCCACCAGAGCGCCACATATAGCATGTGGCCAGTGCTTGTTATCCCTTACAACATGCCTCCAAATGTCTGCACCAAAGAATCAAACTACATGATGGCCTTGCTCGTCCCAGGTCCAAAAAGTCCTGGAAAGGATTTTGATTTGTTCATGGAGCCTCTTGTGGAGGAACTTCAACAGCTATGGAAGGGTGTTCTCACTCAAGACCTATATAGCAGCCCACCAGCTGATTTCTTTCTGCGTGCTGTTATAATTTGGTGCATCCATGATTATCCGGCTTTGGGCACTATGTCAGGGCGAATGACACATGGTTACAATGCATGTGTTCGCTGTGACAGGAATCCGCTGTCATACGCAATACTTAGCAAGATCTGTTACATTGGACACCGCCATTTCCTTGCCAAGGACAAGCCGCATCCTAGAAAATACCGAAGACATGTGTTCAATACAAAGCATGAAAACTGTGATGCGCCAAAGAGGCTCGCCGCCGATGAGTTGCAAGTGGAATTAGAGAAGGTCAGGCATATTACACCAGGAAACCATCCTGGTAATGGTAGCGGGAAAAGGAAGCGTGGTAGGGTAGAAGAGAGATTATTGTTTACCTGCAGGTCCACTTTGTGGGACTTGGAGTATTGGAAAGATTTGGATCTGCGGCATAATCTTGATGTGATGCACATCGAGAAAAATATATGTGACAACATCATCGGCACACTTCTTAATATTGAAGGCAAGACGAAAGATACCTTAAAATCTAGGATTGATTTGACACACCTGGGTATCAGAAAGGATTTGCAGGTGCAAGATGAAGGTAAACCACGGGATATGGCACCAGCTGTGTACGTCTTGGACAAGGTAAAAAGAAAAGAATTCCACAAGGTCCTGTCACATGTGAGATTCCCACATGGATTTGCTTCCAACCTTGAAAGGAGAGTCAATGCAGATGGAAGGTACAAGGGTTGAAAACTCATGACTGCCACGTCCTACTTCAAAGGGTTTTACCTGTTATCCTTAGAGGATTGGGCCGCCCTGACTTATACAGAGCAGTTGCAGAGTTGGGACAATTCTTCAGGGAACTCTGCAGTAGGAATATCAGGATAGATGCTTTGGAGCGTCTTAGAGACAAGATACCAACTATCCTATGCAACCTTGAGAAGATATATCCTCCAGCCTTCTTTGATGTGATGGTGCATTTGGCTGTTCATCTACCTGATGAGGCACTACTTAGAGGTCCAGTACAGTATGGCTGGATGTACCCTATTGAAAGGCGGCTAGGCACTTTTAAGGGCTATGTTAGGAACAGAGCTAGACCCGAGGGTTCCATTGCAGAGGCCTACATTGCTACAGAAGCGTTGTCATTCTGCTCAAAATACATTGAAATAGCTGATCAACTTAGCAAAGAGGTGGGTGAAGACAATCCCGGGCTCAATGTTTTCGATTATTCTGTTCGAGTTATAGGGAAGAGTCGACAAGAGGACAAACCTAAAGATTTGGACAAAATGGTTTGGTATGTGTTGAATAACTGTCCTAAGATACTACCTTATATCAAGTAAGTGCAGTACTGCAGCTTATACATCGTAATCTACTAAACTTGCAGCACATTCTTATATATTTAGATGTTTGACACGATCACTATGTTGTGCAGCATCTACAAAGAGGCGTTATTGCCACAAAATCCAAGAAACATTGACAAACTAGTTATGGCAGGATTTGCGAAATGGTTCAAGAACCATGTAAGATTTTGAAGTGCACTGTCAGTTTTTTTAATATATTGAGTACATAAGATGATCAGCTTGTCTATTTTCTAACCATAGGTTAAGAAGATGCGGGAGGATGGGCAGGCAGTTGATGATGCCCTTTACTCACTAGCAATGGGTCCTGATACTCGGGTAAGACATTATGAATCTTGCGTTGTTGGAGATGTGCGCTACAACACCCTTGCACGATAAGAAGGCAGGAAGACACAAAACAGTGCCATCATGAGCACGGATACGTATGACAAAGAGATAACTGAAATGTATGCTAACATAACAGACATTATTCAGTTGTAGTATATCTCCAGTTTCGAGGATCATCGGTGTGTGGTTCTCTTGTGCTGTCGTTGGTATAACCTGTTTTCCAGGATCGCAAAACCCAGAGCTGATGATTATTTCAAATCCATCAATGTCAAGGCGGCGTACCAGACCAACGAGCCTTTTATTTTGGCAAATCAAGCAACACAGATATTTTTCTTGGAAGACACATTTTCACGTAGCGATGACTCGAGAGTATTGCAAAGGTTTGAGCAGAGGAATTCGTTTAATGAAGTTGCACAACAAGATGATGCTTACACTGCTCCTGATGTACAAGATAACACAGATGTTCCTAATATCTTTGAGAACCATCATGTCAATGACGCCGGCGAAAAGATTGCCTGTCGTGTTGTGGACATACAAGATTTGATCAAGAAGAAGCCAATGTTCGAGGACGTTGAGGACGAAGAAGAAGATGTCACCGTGGGGAATTATGATTTAGACTGATACACATGGCGAAGATGTTGACGCCACTGCTGCAGATGATGATTACATTGCTTTTGTCGTATTTGCCTGTCAGAAGATGTTTTTTATCTACTATGTGAAATTGTGTTTGCTATGACAACTGAAACCTGATGAACATGTTGTTTAGTACTTTGCTCTGAGAACATCACTTGTTATGTATGCTGATTTGTGTTTGGTGATTGTATGACAACTAAAACATGATGACATTGTTGTTTACTTGTACTCATATTTGGCTGTGAAACTTGAATTTGATGACATAGTTTGCTGTTGGACTGCAATTTGCTCGATGTCTTCGAATGAGAACAAAGCTGACCCGACAGGGCCTCTGCTATTTATTTATTTATATGAGCAAAAGGGGATACCCCCTGATTTCCGTTAATAGAAATCATTAGATGTTCACAACACTATGCCCAGCTTGCTACACATGTTTCATTCATTACTAGTTTCAGCAAAGTGCTCATGTCGTAGCCACTGAATACATCACAAGTGCTACATACACTGCAAATAAAGAGACCATCGTCCTACAGAGCACATCGATTTTTCCCATTATCTTCACAAGCTCTTTCATCTCCGCATTGCTGTCAAGGCCGTTCAACAACTGTTGCTTGGCCATGATCAGAGGAACTGCATCTTTAACCTTCTGCTCTACATCTTCCTCTTCTGCCATTCCTTCAGTTACTTGTCCAACACCCCAACCTGCTGGTATTGGGATTCCTCGGCTAACCAAATAATCAGCATAGTTGCATTCCCCCACATCAGCAACTTCCCAGAAATACAAATCACACGAATCTTCCCTTTTCTGCACGAATCAAATTGGAAGATCATCAACCAAACTATTAAAAAATCAGTAACTAAAAGCAGCAGAACAACACTTAAACATATTATTACCCCATGATTCGGGCATTTGTAGAAGACTCGGCCAGGGTTGCGGATTGTGGTTGAGACGCGACGGATGACTCTGCGTGATTTGCAGCAGTGGCACCACACCAACGGCAGCGGGTTGCGATTAGCAATCGGCTGCGGTGCATGTGCCGGCAAGGGTGTGATGAGACCCACAGGCGATGGTACGGGTGGTGACTTGGCGCATATCTGGTTGTTGCCTGCTGAAGAGCAGGTGGACGAGCAGCCAGCGGGCATGGTTGTTGCGGCCAGAGCTTTTGATGCTAGGCAGAGTAAGTAGAGAAGAGGAGAAGCGAACGTTGGATATGTCAGTTTCATTACTTGCAGAGTAGCATAGCACCATATATAGTCATAGTCTAGTTTTGGATTCGAACCAGCTACAGGAGCACGTCTTTCTTTTTTCTAAAACTCGGCAACGTCTCTTTACTGGTACATTAGCTTGTTCTGTACGCCTTCCCAAGTCTTTGATTTTCTTTCCCTTTTTTGCGAGGAGGGAAGGAGGACAAAATTGAGAGTTCCTGGGACTCGAACCCAAGACCTCTTGGTTGAAAACCAAGGGTGCTAGTCACTTATGTGGCGAACGTTCCCTATGAGGAGGACATCAGACGAACGCATTTTCCTCGCAGTTTTCTTCCTATATATAAAAAAGTATGCTACTTGGTGTCCGCTTAGTCAACAAACGATAGTGCCAACCTTGACCGTTGGATTGACATTCAACGTCTGCCGCGTTTCTTCAGTCTCTTCTTCCTCGAGCCGCCAAAGCCAAACCAGCACCGGCGAGACCGCCTGCTCCCGCCTCCCATGGCTGGCTGTGATCTTCCCCGGCTCCTGTTCGTTCCCGTCCGAGGCCTCACCATCGTCCTCCGCCATGGTTCGCTCGCCGCGGCGCCGCCCTCCGGTGTTGTCAACATGGTCAACAACCGAGAGGAATAAGGAGATGACTGCACATGGTGAGGATGACAGTAGGGACCCAGCAGCGCGCGCAGTATTTTTGTTTTTTCGGGACGGAGAGGGATATCAACTGGGTTGTGCGGGACCCGTGGCCCGTCTAGCCCAGGCTTTTATTTCATATGTTTAGCACATGACTAGCCCAGTTTGTTTTTTTCCTTTCTAAAAATGGCTAGCCAGCTATTTTTTTTGCAGAATAACCAACGTAGGCCTACTTGCTTTTCTACGCACTGCTGGGCCGGAAATCTTTCAAGACGAGGAGGGATGCATTTTGCCCAGAAAATGGGCTATAAGTAATAAGAAATGGCCTATAAGTAATAATACATGGGCTGTAAAATGAAAAAATACAGCAAACAGGCAATTAGTTCCAAAATACTATTTTCTTTCGGATTTTGATATTTTAAATTTCATTGTTTTTGTGCGGGTAAAATTCCATTGAATTTAAATTAAGGTATATTTAGATTTAAAATTAATTTGAATCTGGCTAGAAATTTCGGGCTGTATGCTGTTTGGGACAGATTTGGAGGCTGACTTGTGGGTCTACTAGGTTGACGTGTAATTTGGCTTTGTCAACTTAGTCCACAAACGATTCTAGCAGCAGTGACCGTTGGATGTTAATCCAATGGCTGTGTTGCTTCTTCAATATCTGATCTTCTTGCTCCAGCCGCCCAAACCAGCTCCGGTGGGACTGCCTGCTCCCGCCTCCCGTGGCCGGCTGTGCTGCCGCACAGGCCGCACCACCCCACCTTACTTCATTGCTGGCCAGGCCATTCCTCTACTCACCCACACCTCCTGTTATTTTCTGGCAATGGCAGCCGGACCAGTAAACCCTTGTACTCCCCACCGCGTGGGCAACCATTGCCGAGTCTTTCCCGGCTCCGTGTCGTTCCCTTCCTAGGCCTCGCCGTCGTCCACCGCCATGGTGCTCTCTGCGCGGCCTGGTCAGCTTGGTCAACGAATGACATCCATCAGCCGTGGACTGTATGCGCAAAATAATGATTCCTCCACCTGACAGCTGGGACCCACCGGAAGGGCCTCTGTATTTCATGAAAAAAACGTTCCCCCCGCTGACATGTCGGACCCACCAGCTATATCTTCGCACGCAAGGAAGTGCCTCCTTATTACGCACAAAAAAATGAATCCCCCCTGCTAGCTAGGACCCACCATAGTGGGAGGATGACTTGTGTGCCAACTAAGTTGACGGGGACGGAGGGATTTGTCAACTTAGTCAATATGAACGATTCTAGCTCCAGCGACCGTACGATGTCCATCCAACGGCCGTAGTGCTTCTTCAACCTCTGGTCTTCTTGCTCCAGCCGCCCAAAGCAGCGCTGGTCGTGCCGCATGCTCCTGCCTCCCGTGGCCGGCTATGCTGCCGCGGAGGCCTCACCGCGCCCTACTATTCCCACCGCTGGCCAGTCCCTGCGGCGACGACAGCCTCACACCACAGTCAAACCAGTGAACCCTCGTACTCCTCTCCACGCGGGCTTCCATTGCCGCGTCTTCCCCGGCTCCGCGTCGTCCCCTTCCTAGGCCTCGCCGTCGTCCACCACCGTGGTGCTCTCCGCACGGCGTGGTCAACGTGGTCAAGGAACGACTTCCATCGGAAGAGTACTGTACGTGGAGAGGCTGATAGCTGGGTCCACGGCCACAACCCAGTTTTTTTGTGATTTGCCAAGTAAGTCGCTTTGTCAGGCCTGTTGGGCTGCAAATCTTTCAAGACGAGGAGAGCTTTCATTCGTCTGGCCGAGAAAATGGCCCATCAGTAATGAGAAATGGGCTGTACATTTTTAAAACACATCAAACCGGCAATTAGTTTCAAATATCTTTTTTTCATTTCAAGATTTTAAATTACATTAATTTTTATGCATGGAGAATTTGTTGGATTTTATATTGATATACATTTATTTTTAAAATCAATTTGAATGTGAGTCGAAATTTCGGGATTAAAAACAGTTCGGACCGCACCGAAATATGCAAAATTTCGTATAATTTTTTAACCGTGGCCACAATATGGGCTGTAATGCTAACAAAAAGAATATGGGCTCCAAAAAAAACCTTAAGAATTAGCAAATGGGCTAAAAATTATTAGAAATAATGGCAGATGGGTTGTATGCTGTTTTCCACAGATTTGAGGCTTTCCTAAAAAAGGTTGACACACAAGCAGTGACTGTTGGATGTCCATCCAATGGCCGTCGTGCTTCTTCAATCTCTGCTCTTCCTGCTCTAGCCGCTCAAACAAGCGCCGGCGGGACTGCCTGCTCCCTCCTCCCCGCGGCCGGCTATGCTGCCACGCAGGCCTCACTGCCCCACCGAACTCCCATCGCTGGCCTAGCCATCCCTCTACTCACCCACACCTGCTGTTATTCTCCGGCGACGGCAGACGAACCAGTAAACCCTCGTACAGTCGTACTCCCCTCCGCGTGGGAAACAACAGCCGAGTCTTCCCTGCCTCCGTGTCATTCCCTTCCTAGGCCTCACCGTCGTCCACCTCCCTAGTGCTCTCGGCGCGGCCTGGTCAACATGGTCAACGACCGACATGCATCTGAAGTGGAATGTACGTGGAGAGGCCGACAGCTGGGTCCACAGCCGCACGCAAGGAAATGCCTCCTTATTACACGCAAAATAATGATTCCTCCACCTGACATCAGGGACCCATCGAAAGGGCCTCTGTATTTCATGAAAAAGACGTTACCGCCGCTGACAGCTCGGACCCACCAGCTATATCTTCGCACGCAAGGAAGTGCCTTCTTATTACGCACAAAAAAATGAATACTCCCCCCTGTTAGCTGGGACCCAGTATAGTGGCAGGCTGACTTGTGGGCCTACTAAGTTGACGGGGACAGAGGGCTTTGTCAACTTAGTCAATATGCACGATTCTAGCTCCAGTGACCGTACGATGTCCATCCAACGGCCGTAGTGCTTCTTCAACCTCTGGTCTTCTTGCTCCAGTCGCCCAAACCAGCGCCGGTCGTGCCTCGTGCTCCTGCCTCCCATGGCCGGCTGCGATGCGGCGGAGGCCTCACCGCCCCTACTACTCCCACCGCTGGCCAGGCCATCCCTCAACTCACCCACACCCCCTGTTATTCTGCGGCGACGACAGCCTCACACCGCAGCGAACCAGTGAACCCTCGTACACCTCTATGTGTGGGCATCCACCGCCGCGTCTTCCCCGGCTCCGCGTCGTCCCCTTCCTAGGCCTCGCCGTCGTCCACCGCCCTGGTGCTCTCGGCGCGGCGTGGTCAACGTGGTCAAGGAACGGCTTCCATCGGACGTGGACTGTACGTGGAGAGGCTGACAGCTGGGTCCACGGCCGCAGCAAGGAAGTGCCTCCTTATTACGTGCAAAATAATTATTCCTCCACCTGACAGCGGGGACTCACCGGACGGGCCACTGTATTTCACGAAAAAACGTTTCCCCCTGACTGCTGGGACCCACCAGCTACACCTTCGCACGCAAGGAAGTGCGTCCGGGCAAAAAAGAAAACAAAATGATTCGCCCCCCTGACTGTTGGGACCCACCAGCTACATCTTCGCACGCAAGGAAGTTCCTGACAGTTGGGACCCACCTGGTCGAAGCGTACATAGCGTTGTCATTCTGGTCGCGAATGTGTATGTACATATATACTGGTGGATGTAGAGGCGCGCACGTGTCATAGTAGAGGCGCGCACGTGTCGTAGTAGAGGCGCGCACGTAGCATGTACAAGTACGTACAGCGGCCAAGGTGCAAGAAAGATAATACGGCCACGTATGTGTACATACGGGCGGGGTCTCTAACGCCTACTCGCGCATACGTACGGCGAGGGCTCGTTGACATGGCTGGGTCGGAATGGAGAAACAGCATCGTCGTCGTGTTCATGGGGAGGCAACGGAATGCATCGTGTTCATGGGGAGACAACGGAATGCGTCGTGTTCATCGGGAGGCAACGAAACGCGTGGGAGCCAACCGGCTGGGTCGGAACGGAATGTGTGGTCGTGTTCATCGGGAGGGCTTGGACGGAATAGGCGTTGGAAACGAGGCCTGGCGTACCGCACAACGGAGGAAACGGCCTTGTGTTCTACCGGCCATGTTCAAAACGGGATACTGTTCATCGGGAGGGGTCTGGCATACCGCAAAACGGAGGAAACGGACCTCCTACGGTCGAAACGGGGGTCCTGTTGATCGGGAGGGGTGTGGCGTACCGCAAAACGGACGAAACGGACTTGTGTTGGAGTGCTACGGTCAAAACCGGGGTCCTGTTCATCGGTAGGGGTGTGGCGTACCGCAAACCGGGACTCCACGAGATACTGTTCATCTCCACCGTCGACCTCCTCCAGCCTCCACGGGCTCCTGTTCATCCAGCCTCCACCGCGTGCTACTCCACCGGCTACTGTTCAACCACCCCTCCACCATCTATTGTTCATCCAGCCCTCCACACCACGGGGTCCTGTTCAACCACCCCTCCACGGGCACCCCTCCACCGTCTACTGTTCATCCAGCCCTCCACACCACGGGGTCCTGTTCATCCACCCCTCCACGGGCACCCCTCCACCGTCTCCTATTCATCCAGCCCTCCACCACTCCACGGGGTCCTGTTCATCCAGAGGCAACGCCACCGCTCACTGTTCATCCACCCCCCCCCCCCCGCAACGCTCACTGTTCATCCCAGAGGCAGCATCCATCGGCTTCAGTTAGCAGCAGTAGCGAAGGAATCGCTCGATCGGGTTTAGTGAACAGCCATCGATCTATCGCTCGGGTTCAGTAACGCGTAGCCTGCACTGCAATCGCTCGGGTTCAGTTAGAACCCAACGCCTCTCTCGGGTTCAGTTAGAGCCAACGCCTCGCACACACGCGTGTACGTGTACGAGAGAAACGCGCATCGCTTGGCCCCCGACCTCCCGCCGTAACCGGGAACTCCCCAAAATTTTCCTCCCACTCGCTTCTACCACGGTTTTTCCCGTCATGGACGGCCCAAAGAATGTCATGCAGCTGCGTCTCCGGCCCACCCAGGACGAAAAGCCCATTTTCTGTCATGATTTTTTGTCATAGAAGTAGGAGCCCACCAACTCTCTGATGATACCGGGTTTTGTCACAATTATCGTCATAGAAGTGTCATATGTATGACAGAAAAAAAATTTGTTCGGCCCAAAATGTCACGGATGTGTCTTTTTTTGTAGTGTAGTCATATGAATTTGGTATTCGTTCGATATTTTGATGAGATGTATGTTGTCTAGCCTCTAGTGGTGTTATGTGAACGTCGACTACATAACACTTCACCATTATTTGGGCCTAGAGGAAGGCATTGGGAAGTAATAAGTAGATGATGGGTTGCTAGAGTGACAGAAGCTTAAACCCTAGTTTATGCGTTGCTTCGTAAGGGGCTGATTTGGATCCATATGTTTCATGCTATGGTTAGGTTTACCTTAATACTTTTGTTGTAGTTGCGGATGCTTGCAATAGAGGTTAATCATAAGTGGGATGCTTGTTCAAGTAAGAAAAGCACCCAAGCACCGGTCCACCCACATATCAAATTATCAAAGTACCGAACGCGAATCATATGAATGTGATGAAAACTAGCTTGACGATATTCCCATGTGTCCTCGGGAGCGCTTTTCCTTATATAAGAGTTTGTCCAGGCTTGTCCTTTGCTACAAAAAGGATTGGGCCACCTTGCTGCACTTTATTTACTTTTGTTACTTGTTGCTCGTTACAAATTATCCTATCACAAAACTATCTGTTACCACTTATTTTAGTACTTGCAGAGAATACCTTGCTGAAAACCGCTTATCATTTCCTTCTGCTCCTCGTTGGGTTCGACACTCTTACTTATCGAAAGGACTACGATAGATCCCCTATACTTGTGGGTCATCAGGTACTGATAAGCTTGAACTCATTAAAGATACTCTGGGATGCCAGTTGGGTTATTTCCCCTTTGCCTATTTTGGACTACCCCTTGGTACCTATAAGTTGAAGATTGAGGATTTTACATCAATGATGAAAAGAATTGAAAGAAGAATTTCTGGATGCTCAACACTAGTCTGATGGCAGATTGCAATTAATTAAATCAATCTATACATCTCTTCCGACATACTTAATGTGTTGCTTAGCATTGCCAATAGGAGTGGTAGAACAAATCAACAAGTATCTTAGACATTGTTTATGAAGAAAATTGGGTACTGCTGAAACATGAACTGCAATGATTGCCTAGGATTTTGTCTGCAAACCAAAAACTAATGGAGGACTAGTTGCTTTGGATTTGGTCAGTCAGAATAAAAGCACTTTTGCTGAAAAATCTTCACAAATTCTTCAACAATTATAACCTGCCTTGGGTAAATATGATTTGGGAAACATATTATGCAGAATCACGACCTACTAGCAAACTAGACGCATCTTTCTGATGGAAATCTCTCTTAAAGCTAATACCACTATACAAGGAAACTGTAATACCACTATACAAGGAAACTGTCATCTCCACTGTGAAATCTAGAAAAAATGTTTTATTCTAGGATGACAGATCGAAAGGACAGACATTGGCAATTCAATATCCTGACCTTCACTCTTTTGCTATCCATACTGAAAAATTGTGGCACAGGTGCTGAATGGGGAAGCGTTTGCTAAAAAATTTCATAGGCCTGTCTCAACTCAAACCCATGACCAACTCATCAATGTCAATCAAGCAATAGATCAAATTTCCCTAGATGAAGGAAATAACTGTTGGCATTATTACTGGACAGGAAATAACTATTCTTCCAGACAAATGTATAAGTACATCATGGTCACCTCTGATTCCCACTGTATCACCAAATGGCTCTGGAAAAGTGCAAATAGAGTCACACACAAAATCTTCTTTCGGTTGGATCTTTATGATAGGGTGAGTACAAGGGGTCTTCTGGAAACAAAATCTTTCCACATCCCTTCCTTCAATTGTGCCCTATACAATGAAAACCGTGAGGAAAATATTTTGGGATAATTGATTTTATGCCCCTAGTTGGGTCACACTCGACAGTTTTACCCCTCGTTTCTGAAAACACTCGTTCTTGTCCAAACCATTTTGCTCATCTTATGCTTTTGCCCTTCCGTCTGAATTCCGCCCGGTAAAAGGCTTTTGACCGTTAGAGAGACATTTTTCTAAGCCATTTTGCCCCTTCTTACAACTTTGGTTTAAAATCAAAGAAAAAACAATGTGACGCTTACATATGGGACCAAACTAAATACAAAAGAAAAAACAAATAGAAAAAACATTATCTCTCCCCCTAAGCAACCTCACTTTCCCATCCTGGCACCGCCGCCCTGGCCACACACCACCCGCGCCACCGGTGTTGCATGCCCTACCTCCGGCACCCCCACAACCACCTCCCTCTCCCATCCCAGGCGCGGCCCTGCTCAGCTGACCGCCGTGCTGACGGACCTCAAGGCCACGGTAGTCGTCCATGATGCATGTGACAGAGGCGGCACACATGCCGAGGATGAAACTGAGAAGTACTAACTACACAAAAGTTGACATCACTATCGTTGCCACCACCATAAAAGACATGCCGAGGTGTTGAAAGACAAACTACTAGAGCGCGACGCCATCTCCAATGTTGAAATGTTCCACCAAGAACGTATATAAATAGAACTAAAACGAAATAAACTACACTCTGGACATAGGTTAGGATTCATGGTCTTGTGTGTCAGATGGTCACTAGAGAGGAGGGCGCCTAATGGAAAACAGAGGAAGGAGTGGGTCTCTCATTCCATTTTTTAATTCTTGATCATCTTCCTTGATCACACAGTGATGAAGTAGTAGTTTGACAACTTGTCTTGCAAAGATTTGTCCCACCATTTTGCGTTCGCACATTCTAGGTTCTCACTTGTTGGATTGGGCGGCTCGTGGGGCTATTCGAAACCTTCGAGGTTAGCCCATTTTATGTAGGTTAGTTATTCTATAGTCTTTTCACCTGACGCCAAGGACTTTGATGTAACTTTATGTTTTATAATAGTTTTTGTTTCTTCTTTACTCGACCTGATGTACCTTGTCTAGTTTATAAATATAGCCGGATCATTTACTAAAATAGTAAAAAGTGACCCGATGGCAAGATGCTTGGCAACGTTATTGCCAAAAAAAATCAACTCTCCAGCGGGCTTCTACAGTTCTACTTAACTGAAGAATTGGGAGCCCCTATATGACGCAAGTGAAAGGATCAATATAGTTGACTAGAGGGGGAGGGGGTGAATAGGCAACTAACAATTTTTAGCTTTTCTTTACCAAATTAAACTTTGCGTCAAAGTAGGTTGTCTAGATATGCAACTAGGTGAGCAACCTATATGATGCAACAACAACAAGCACACAAGCAAGCAAGGGATAAAACAAAAATAAGCTTGCACAAGTAAAGGCACGAGATAACCAAGAGTGGAGCCGGTGAAGACGAGGATGTTTTACCGAAGTTCCTTCCTTTTGAGGGGAAGTACGTCTCCGTTGGAGCGGTGTGGATGCACAATGCTCCCCAAGAAGCCACTAGGGCCACCGTATTCTCCTCACGCCCTCACACAATGCGAGATGCCGTGATTCCACTATTGGTGCCCTTGAAGGCGGCAACCGGACCTTTACAAACAAGGTTGAGGCTCTCTCCACAACTTAATTGGAGGCTCCCAACGAAACCTCAGAGCTTCACCACAATGGAATGTGGCTCCGAAGTGACCTCTTCCGTCTAGGGCACCCAAGCACCCAAGAGTAACAAAATCCACGCAAGAAAGTATGGGGGAATCAAATATCCTTTGGTGGAAGTGTAGATCTAGGTCTCCTCCTTCAATCCCTAGCAAATCAACAAGTTTGGGTGGCTAGGGAGAGAGATCGGGCAAGAAAGCTTTATGGAAGTAATGGAGGAGAGAGAGAGAGAGAGGCAAGAGGTAGGTGGGAGGTGGGAGAAGCACCTCCTTAAATAGGCCCCCCAAGATCCAACCGTTATGTGCAGAAAAGCATGGGACCAGTACTTCCGCATTCGACACCGGTAGAAGCGGTGAATGCGGGGAACCCCTCCTAGGCCACGAGGGCGGTACTTCCGGTGGCGCACCCGGTAGTAATGGTTTATCGGAATAAACTGGAACTACCGCTCCACTACCTTTCAACTACCGCTTACATCCAGAAGGTTTACACCTCAGGCCGGTAGTTGGAGCGATAGTAGGGCCGGAGCTACCGCTGGGCCAGCCGTTCCTAGGTGATGGAGTCCGAGGCGGTACAACTGCCCTGGACACCGGTAGTACCTGTTTATCAAGACAAACCGGAACTTCCGTTCCACCACCGGTCTACCACCATACTCGGTACAGAAGGGAGTCACCCCTGAGCGGTACTTGGAGAGGTGGTCAGACCGGAACTACCGCCCAGCGGTACAACCGCTTGATGGAGCGGTACTACCGCCATGGGCAGGACTGCACAGGTCAGGGGGCAGTGGGGAACCTCTCTCTCCTCGAAATGGAGGGTATATGGTGGGTGCACAGAATGTGTACATGAAGTGATTCACCCAATACCTTCCTATGTAGATTCCCTCTTAATAGTACGGATATCCTATGACCAAAGGAATAAAAAATGTCGGAAACTCCGTCTTTGATCTTTTCCGCATAGAGGGAAGACCTAACCGTCTTGCGCCACACCATGTGTACCTGAGAAAACTATGGCGCACGATTAGTCCGCGTGTGTTGTCATTATCACTAAAACCCTAAGGCAAAGGATGCCATTACAATCTCCCCCTTTTTGGTGGATGATGACAACCACATGATTAGTCCAGGAGATCTAAAAAATAAAAGAGGGGCTCCCCTGAGTGTGAGCACTATTTAGAGTTTGCTTTTGGAATGCAAAGTGTGCACACTAGGGAATGCTCCCCCTGGATTTTATAGACCAACCGGAGAGCGCAAAACAACCATAATAGACAAAAAGTAGTAGAGACAACATATAATAAACCAACATATAATAAACTCTACTGAAAGAAGAGTGCATAGATAAACCGAACGACGCATGTCTTACACCATGCACGAGATCACAACATAGAATAAGTCCATAGAGCACTAGAAAGAGCAAGCAAATAAACTAGAAAGACCAACTACAAATAACAACCCATGCAACTCCCGTGACTTAATGGAGCTCTCTCCCCCTTTGGCATCGAGACACCAAAAAGGAAAAGAGCGAAGCTAGCGCCCCGGGGCTCAGTAGACCTCCTCGCCAGTAGCCGCAGAGCTGTCTGATGCATCATCATCAATATCATCGTCAGGATCTTGAGCCTCATCAGACTCCTCAGACTCCTCAGACCTCGCAGTAGCTGCCTCAGGAACACGTACACAGGAAGAAGCAAGTGCTTCATCAGACCACTGACAGTTCTCCAAGCACCAAGTATCCTCAGGAGTGATGGTCTTCTTGGAGCCACTCTTCACATCTAGCACATTGAGGTGCCTCATCAACTGAATCTGCCTGCGACGCGCCATCTTCTCAGCAATGTGGGCCTTGTAGAGCTTCTTCTGAATATGGGTCTGCAAGCAAAAGGTCTTCTTGATCTTGGAAGTCAGCTTCTCAACCCAGGTGGGCTGGACCCCAGGCTCCTACTCAAAGTCCTCGTCATCCGAGGTAGCATACACATCCTCCTGATTGCCCGTAGAAAAACGGGGAGTCTTATGCTTCTTCTTCCTTAGCTCCTTGACCTCATGCTCCGTGAGGTTGGCAGGAGTGGTGAGAGGCTCTCCTGGCCTACGGACTGCCAAAATGGTGCTCAGAAACTCTTTGGGTGTTAATCACATAGCAATGTGAACTAGATTACTGAATCTAGTAAACCCTTTGGGTGTTGGTCACATGGCGATGTGAACTATGGGTGTTAATCACATGATGATGTGAACTATCGATGTTAATCACATGGTGATGTGATCTAGATTATTGACTCTAGTGCAAGAGGGAGACTGAAGGAAATATGCCCTAGAGGCAATAATAAAGTTATTATTTATTTCCTTATTTCATGATAAATGTTTATTATTCATGCTAGAATTGTATTAACCGGAAACATAATACATGTGTGAATACATAGACAAACAGAGTGTCACTAGTATGCCTCTACTTGACTAGCTCGTTAATTAAAGATGGTTATATTTCCTAACCATAGACATGAGTTGTCAATTGATTAGCGGGATCACATCATTAGGAGAATGATGTGATTGACATGACCCATTCCATTAGCTTAGCACCCGATCGTTTAGTATGTTGCTATTGCTTTCTTCATGACTTATACATGTTCCTATGACTATGAGATTATGCAACTCCCATTTACCGTAGGAACACTTTGTGTGCTACCAAACATCACAACGTAACTGGGTGATTATAAAGGTGCTCTACAGGTGTCTCCAAAGGTACATGTTGGGTTGGCGTATTTCGAGATTAGGATTTGTCACTCCGATTGTCGGAGAGGTATCTCTGGGCCCTCTCGGTAATGCACATCACTTAAGCCTTGCAAGCATTGCAACTAATAAGTTAGTTGCGGGTTGATGTATTATGGAACGAGTAAAGAGACTTTCCGGTAACGAGATTGAACTAGGTATTGAGATACCGACGATCGAATCTCGGGCAAGTAACATACCGATGACCAAGGGAACAACGTATGTTGTTATGCAGTCTGACCGATAAAGATCTTCGTAGAATATGTAGGAGCCAATATGAGCATCCAGGTTCCGCTATTGGTTATTGACCGGAGACGTGTCTCGATCATGTCTACATTGTTCTCGAACCCGTAGGGTCCGCACGCTTAACGTTACGATGACAGTTTCATTATGAGTTTATATATTTTGATGTACCGAAGGTTGTTTGGAGTCCCGGATATGATCACGGACATTACGAGGAGTCTCGAAATGGTCGAGACATGAAGATTGATATATTGGAAGCCTATGTTTGGACATCGGAAGTGTTCCGGGTGAAATCGGCATTTTACCGGAGTACCGGGAGGTTACCGGAACCCCCCGGTAACCTAATGGGCCTTAATGGGCCTAGTGGAGGAAGAGGAGAGGAGGCCTAGGGGCAGCCGCGCGCCCCTCCCCCCCCCCCCAAGTCCGAAATGGACAAGGAGGGGGGCGGCGCCCCCCCTTTCCTTTCCCCTCTCTCTCCTCCTTCCCCCCAAGTCCTAATCCAACTAGGGAAAGGGGGAGTCCTACTCCCGGTAGGAGTAGGACTCCTCCGGCGCGCCTCCTCCTAGGGACGGCCGCACCCCCCCTTGCTCATTTATATACGGGGGCAGGGGGCACCCCATGGACACAACAATTGATCATTGGTCTCTTAGCCGTGTGCGGTGCCCCCCTCCACCATAATCCTCGATAATATTGTAGCGGTGCTTAGGCGAAGCCCTGCGACGGTAGTACATCAAGACCGTCACCACGCCGTTGTGCTGACGGAAATCATCCCCAACACTTTGCTGGATCGGAGTCCGGGGATCGTCATCGAGCTGAACGTGTGCTAAAACTCGGAGGTGCCGTAGTTTCGGTGCTTGATCGGTCGGGCCGTGAAGACGTACGACTACATCAACCGCATTGTTATAACGCTTCCGCTTTCGGTCTACGAGGGTACGTGGACAACACTCTCCCCTCTCGTTGCTATGCATCACCATGATCTTGCGTGTGCGTAGGAATTTTTTTGAAATTACTACGTTCCCCAACAGTGGAATCCGAGCCTAGGTTTTATGTGCTGATGTTATATGCACGAGTAGAACACAAGTGAGTTGTGGGCGATATAAGTCATACTGCTTACTAGCATGTCATACTTTGGTTCGGCGGTATTGTTGGATGAAGCGGCCCGGACCGACATTACGCGTACGCTTACGCGAGACTGGTTCTACCGACGTGCTTTGCACACAGGTGGCTGGCGGGTGTCAGTTTCTCCAACTTTAGTTGAACAGAGTGTGGCTACGCCCGGTACTTGCGAAGCTTAAAACAGCACCAACTTGACAAACTATCGTTGTGGTTTTGATGCGTAGGTAAGATTGGTTCTTGCTAAGCCCGTAGCAGCCACGTAAAACTTGCAACAACAAAGTAGAGGACGTCTAACTTGTTTTTGCAGGGCATGTTGTGATGTGATATGGTCAAGACATGATGCTAAATTTTATTGTATGAGATGATCATGTTTTGTAACCGAGTTATCGACAACTGGCAGGAGCCATATGGTTGTCGCTTTATTGTATGCAATGCAATCGCCCTGTAATGCTTTACTTTATCACTAAGCGGTAGCGATAGTCGTAGAAGCATAAGTTTGGCGAGACGAAAACGATGCTATGATGGATATCAAGGTGTCGCGCCGGTGACGATGGTGATCATAACGGCGCTTCGGAGATGGAGATCGCAAGCACAAGATGATGATGGCCATATCATATTACTTATATTGATTGCATGTGATGTTTATCTTTTATGCATCTTATCTTGCTTTGATTGACGGTAGCATTATAAGATGATCTCTCACTAAATTTCAAGATCAAAGTGTTCTCCCTGAGTATGCACCATTGCCAAAGTTCGTCGTGCCCAGACACCACGTGATGATCGGGTGTGATAAGCTCTACGTCCATCTACAACGGGTGCAAGCCAGTTTTGCACACACGGAATACTCAGGTTAAACTTGACGAGCCTAGCATATGCAGATATGGCCTCGGAACACTGAGACCGAAAGGTCGAGCGTGAATCATATAGTAGATATGATCAACATAGTGATGTTCACCATTGAAAACTACTCCATTTCACATGATGATCGGTTATGGTTTAGTTGATTTGGATCACGTGATCACTTAGATGATTAGAGAGACGTCTATCTAAGTGGGAGTTCTTAAGTAATATGATTAATTGAACTTTAATTTATCATGAACTTAGTCCTGGTAGTATTTTCATATCTATGTTGTAGATCAATTGCTCGCGTTTAGCTTCCCCGTTTAATTTTGATATGTTCCTAGAGAAAACTAAGTTGAAAGATGTTAGTAGCAATGATGCGGATTGGATCCGTGATGTGAGGTTTATCCTCATTGCTGCACAGAAGAATTATGTCCTTGATGCACCGCTAGGTGACAGACCTATTGCAGGAGCAGATGCAGACATTATGAACGTTTGGCTAGCTCAATATGATGACTACTTGATAGTTTAGTGCACCATGCTTAACGGCTTAGAATCGGGACTTCAAAGACGTTTTGAACGTCATGGACCATATGAGATGTTCCAGGAGTTGAAGTTAATATTTCAAGCAAATACCTGAGTTGAGAGATATGAAGTCTCCAACAAGTTCTATAGCTAAAAGATGGAGGAGAATAGCTCAAGCAGTGAGCATGTGCTCAGATTGTCTGGGTACTACAATCACTTGAATCAAGTGGGAGTTAATCTTCCAGATAAGATAGTGATTGACAAAATTCTCTAGTCACCATCACCAAGTTAGTAGAACTTCGTGATGAACTATAATATGAAAGGGATAACAGAAACGATTCCCAAGCTCTTCGCGATGCTAAAATCGGCGAAGGTAGAAATCAAAGAAAAACATCAAGTGTGGATGGTTAACAAGACCACTAGTTTCAAGAAAAGGGCAAAGGGAAGAAGGGGAACTTCAAGAAGAATGGCAAGCAAGTTGCTGCTCAAGTGAAGAAGCCCAAGTCTGGACCTAAGCCTGAAACTAAGTGCTTCTACTGCAAAGGGACTCGTCACTGGAAGCGGAACTACCCCAAGTATTTGGCGGATAAGAAGGATGGCAAAGTGAACAAAGGTATATTTGATATACATGTTATTGATGTGTACTTTACTAGTGTTTATAGCAACCCCTCAGTATTTGATACTGGTTCAGTTGCTAAGAGTAGTAACTCGAAACGGGAGTTGCAGAATAAACAGAGACTAGTTAAGGGTGAAGTGACGATGTGTGTTGGAAGTGGTTCGAAGATTGATATGATCATCATCGCAGACTCCCTATACTTTCGGGATTAGTGTTGAACCTAAATAAGTGTTATTTGGTGTTTGCGTTGAGCATGAATATGATTTGATCATGTTATTTCAATACGGCTATTCATTTAAATTAGAAAAAAATTGTTGTTATGTTTACATGAATAGAACCTTCTATGGTCATACACACCAACGAAAATGGTTTGTTGGATCTCGATCGTAATGATACACATATTCATAATATTGAAGCCAAAAGATGCAAAGTTAATAATGATAGTGCAACTTGTTTGTGGCACTGCCGTTTAGGTCATATTGGTGTAAAGCGCATGAAGAAACTCCATGCTGATGGGATTTTGGAATCGCTTGATTATGAATCACTTGATGCTTGCGAACCATGCCTTATGGGCAAGATGACTAAAACTCCGTTCTCCGGAACAATGGAGCGAGCAACTAACTTATTGGAAATAATACATACTGATGTATGCGATCCGATGAGTGTTGAAGCTCGCGGCGGGTATCGTTATTTTCTGACCTTCACAGATAATTTGAGTAGATATGGGTATATCTACTTGATAAAACATAAGTCTGAAATATTTGAACAGTTCAAAGAATTTCAGAGTGAAGTGGAAAATAATCGTGACAAGAAAATAAGGTTACTACGATCTGATCGTGGAGACGAATATTTGAGTTATGAGTTAGGTCTTCAATTAAAACAATGTGGAATAGTTTCACAAATTCATGCCACCTGGAACACCACAGCATAATGGTGTGTCCGAACGTCATAACCGTACTTTATTGGATATAGTACAATATATGATGTCTCTTACTGATTTACCACTATCGTATTGGGGTTATGCATTAGAGACAGCTGCATTCACATTAAAAAGGGCACCATCTAAATCCATTGAGACGACACCGTATGAACTGTGGTTTAGCAACAAACCTAAGCTGTCGTTTCTTAAAGTTTGGAGTTGCGATGCTTATGTGAAAAAGTTTCATCTTAATAAGCTCAAACCCAAGTCGGAGAAGTGCTCCTTCATAGGATACCCGAAGGAGACAATTGGGTACACCTTCTATCACAGATCCGAAGGCAAGACATTCGTTGCTAAGAATGGGTACTTTCTAGAGAAGGAGTTTCTCTCGAAAGAAGTGAGTGGGAGGAAAGTAGAACTTGATGAGGTAACTATACCTGCTCCCTTATTGGAAAGTAGTACATCACAGAAACCGGTTTCTGCGACACCTACACCAATTAGTGAGGAAGCTAATGATGATGATCATGAAACTTCAGATCAAGTTACTACCGAACCTCGTAGATCAACCAGAGTAAGATCCGCACCAGAGTGGTACGGTAATCCTGTTCTGGAAGTCATGCTACTAGATCATGGTGAACCTACGAACTATGAAGAAGCGATGGTGAGCCCAGATTCCGCAAAATGGCTTGAAGCCATGAAATCTGAGATGGGATCCATGTATGAGAACAAAGTGTGGACTTTGATTGACTTGCCCAATGATCGGCGAGCCATTGAGATTAAATGGATCTTCAAGAGGAAGACGGATGCTGATAGTAGTGTTACTATCTACAAAGCTAGAATTATCGCAAAAGTTTTTTGACAAGTTCAAGGTGTTGACTACGATGAGAGTTTCTCAATCGTATCTATGCTTAAGTCTGTTCGAATCATGTTAGCAATTGCCGCATTTTATGAAATCTGGCAAATGGATAAACAAAACTGCATTCCTTAATGGATTTATTAAAGAAGAGTTGTATATGATGCAACCAGAAGGTTTTGTCAATCCTAAAGGTGCTAACAAAATATGCAAGCTCCAGCGATCCATTTATGGACTGGTGCAAGCATCTTGGAGTTAGAATATACGCTTTGATAAGTTGATCAAAGGATATAGTTTTATACAGACTTGCGGTGAAGACTGTATTTACAAGAAAGTGAGTGGGAGCACTACAGCATTTCTGATAAGTATATGTGAATGACATATTGTTGATCGGAAATAATGTAGAATTATTCTGCAAAGCATAAAGGAGTATTTGAAAGGAGTTTTTCAAAGAAAGACCTCGGTAAAGCTGCTTACATATTAAGCATCAAGATCTATAGAGATAGATCAAGACGCTTGATAAGTTTTTCAATGAGTACATACCTTGACAAGATTTTGAAGTAGTTCAAAATGGAACAGTCAAAGAAAGAGTTCTTGCCTGTGTTACAAGGTGTGAAATTGAGTAAGACTCAAAGCCCGACCACGGCAGAAGATAGAAAGAGAATGGAAGTCATTCCCTATGCCTCAGCCATAGGTTCTATAAAGTATGCCATGCTGTGTACCAAATCTATTGTATACCCTACACTGAGTTTGACAAGGGAGTACAATAGTGATCTAGGAGTAGATCACAGGACAGCGGTCAAAATTATCCTTAGTGGAATAAGGATATGTTTCTCGATTATGGAAGTGACAAAAGGTTCATCGTAAATGGTTACGTCGATGCAAGTTTTGACACCGATTTGGATGACTCTAAGTCTCGATCTAGATACATATTGAAAGTGGGAGCAATTAGCTAGAGTAGCTCCATGCAGAGCATTGTAGACATAGAAAATTTCAAAATACATAAGGATCTGAATGTGAAAGACCCGTTGACTAAGATTCTCTCACAAGCAAAACATGATCACACCTTAGTACTCTTTGGGTGTTAATCACATAGCAATGTGAACTAGATTACTGAATCTAGTAAACCCTTTGGGTGTTGGTCACATGGCGATGTGAACTATGGGTGTTAATCACATGATGATGTGAACTATCGATGTTAATCACATGGTGATGTGATCTAGATTATTGACTCTAGTGCAAGTGAGAGACTGAAGGAAATATGCCCTAGAGGCAGTAATAAAGTTATTATTTATTTCCTTATTTCATGATAAATGTTTATTATTCATGCTAGAATTGTATTAACCGGAAACATAATACATGTGTGAATACATAGACAAACAGAGTGTCACTAGTATGCCTCTACTTGAGTAGCTCGTTAATTAAAGATGGTTATGTTTCCTAACCATAGACTTGAGTTATCATTTGATTAGTGGGATCACATCATTAGGAGAATGATGTGATTGACATGACCCATTCCATTAGCTTAGCACCCGATCGTTTAGTATGTTGCTATTGCTTTCTTCATGACTTATACATGTTCCTATGACTATGAGATTATGCAACTCCCGTTTACCGGAGGAACACTTTGTGTTCTACCAAACGTCACAACGTAACTAGGTGATTATGTACATGTTGGGTTGGCGTATTTCGAGATTAGGATTTGTCACTCCGATTGTCGGAGAGGTATCTCTGGGCCCTCTCGGTAATTCGCATCACTTAAGCCTTGCAAGCATTGCAACTAATAAGTTAGTTGCGGGATGATGTATTACGAAACGAGTAAAGAGACTTGCTGGTAACGAGATTGAACTAGGTATTGAGATACCGACGATCGAATCTCGGGCAAGTAACATACCGATGACAAAGGGAACAACGTACGTTGTTATGCGGTCTGACCGATAAAGATCTTCGTAGAATATGTAGGAGCCAATATGAGCATCCAGGTTCCGCTATTGGTTATTGACCGGAGAAGTGTCTCGGTCATGTCTACATTGTTCTCGAACCCGTAGGGTCCGCACGCTTAACGTTACGATGACAGTTTCATTATGAGTTTATATATTTTGATGTACCGAAGGTTATTTGGAGTCCCGGATGTGATCACGGACATGACGAGGAGTCTCGAAATGGTCGAGACATGACGATTGATATATTGGAAGCCTATGTTTGGACATCGGAAGTGTTCCGGGTGAAATCGGCATTTTACCGGAGTACCGGGAGATTACCGGAACCCCCCGGTAACCTAATGGGCCTTAATGGGCCTAGTGGAGGAAGAGGAGAGGAGGCCTAGGGGCAGCCGCGCGCCCCTCCCCTCCCCCCCACGTCTGAATTGGACAAGGAGGGGGCGGCGCCCCCCTTCCTTTCTCCTCTCTCTCCTCCTTCCCCCCAAGTCCTAATCCAACTAGGGAAAGGGGGGAGTCCTACTCCTGGTAGGCGTAGGACTCCTCCGGCGCGCCACCTCCTAGGGCCGGCCGCACCCCCCCCCCCTTGCTCCTTTATATATGGGGGCAGGGGGCACCCCATGGACACAACAATTGATCATTGATCTCTTAGCCGTGTGCGGTGCCCCCCTCCACCATAATCTTCGATAATATTGTAGCGGTGCTTAGGCGAAGCCCTGCGACGGTAGTACATCAAGATCGTCACCACGCCGTTGTGCTGACCGAACTCATCCCCGACACATTGCTGGATCGGAGTCCGGGGATCGTCATCGAGCTGAACGTGTGCTAAAACTCGGAGGTGCCGTAGTTTCGGTGCTTGATCGGTCGGGCCGTGAAGACGTACGACTACATCAACCGCGTTGTTATAACGCTTCCGCTTTCGGTCTATGAGGGTACGTGGACAACACTCTCCCCTCTCGTTGCTATGCATCACCATGATCTTGCGTGTGCGTAGGAATTTTTTTGAAATTACTACGTTCCCCAACAGTATAGAGGAGCGAGCTTCACCTTGTCCATGGGGTGAGCACGGTCGTGTGGACGGATGCCGCCTTGACCCTCAATCCCGGTATCTTCATAACCAAGAGAATTGCAGAAGGCTCTCCACGGGACATGAAAGAACTCATCACGGCACATAAAGGAGAGATGGCCTTCCACATCAGAGCTGAAGTGGACTGTAGCATAGAACTGATGGACGAGCTGCACATCGAAATCATAGTTCACGGTCATGAGCTTGATCAAGTCAAACTCTTCACAGATCTCCAAAGCTTCTCCAAAGTAATCTAGGTTGTTCTTCCAATGATCGATGTTAATGGACCACATCCGGGTGAACTTGTTCTTGTGATGCTCGAACACCTCTGACACAATCCTCATCTGTAATTCATTCCAGAACTGAGGGTTGTTCCAGCGAGGATTTGGTGCAACGGTGTAGGGATCCTGGAAACGAAACTTTTGCCAGTCCGGCATCTTCCATTTGTGCATGGGCACCGCAACACGTTGCTTGGCAGCAGCAGACTTCTCCCGACGAGTGGCCTTGGTAGGAATCACCACTTCATGAGAGTCCTCGTCGTCACCGGAAGGTTTGCCCCTACGGGCCCTCTTCTTGGTGTTTTGAGGCTTCCGAGCAGCATGGGAACTAGAACCACCTGCAGACGCACACAGAGAGGACACAGAAACCCCAGCAAAGATGAGAGGAATGTACACAATATCAGAGGAATATGTTTCATATACGTGGGTAGAAGAGAAACAGGGTACATAGGTTCAGAGAAACCGGTTGTTCCGGTTGGACCACCGGTAGTACCGCCCGGGCGGTAGTACCGCTCGCAAGGAGCGGTAGTACCACTGGGAGCGAAACCGCTGAGTGGAAGAACTGGAACTGCCCGTTCTCGAATCTATATGCCATATTCCTATAACTACGTACACACAGGAAGCAGGAGGAGGCTATACGGATCTCTCCCACCAACCATTTGGCCGAAAATGGGGGAGTACAAGCAATGCCCTAGGGTTGGATTCAAAACGAGGAACCCTAAAAAGGAGAAGAACAAGGCATTACCGGTATCCATGGAAGAGATCGAAGAGGAGGCGGCCTCCACAGAGCGAATCCGATGGAGGGCCAACCGATCCGGAGAACCTGAGGGCGCTCCAGGGCGAAGGACGAAGCAACCAGCGTGGGAGAAAAAGGGGGAAGACGAGCACAAAGGGGAAAAGAAAGACCCCTTCTGCCCGCGCCCCTTTTATATGCCCCAGATGTTAACCGGTAGTACCGCTCTTAGGAGCGGTAGTACTGGTCCTGTAACTACCAGGCGGTTGAGAGCGGTACTTCCGCTCCAGAAGCAGCGGTAGTACCGCGTCCAAACACCGGTAGTACCGGTCAGAGGTACTGGTACAGGCATGAGTGGTAGAACCGCTCGTGCAGGGCCAGAAGTACCGCTGAGACTGTACAACAGAGGGGAAGACCGGTAGAACCGGTCTGACCATCGGTTGTACCGCCAGGTTGCAACAGCCCAAGCACAAGGAGATCAACTTGTGTACATTTGGACAGGATGGCTTGGGATAAGAAGGCTTAGGATAGAAACATGTCATTGTAATATGATGAAGAAGACTCTCAAGAGTGCAAGAAGCAACCAAGAAAAGCCACTCTTTAGAGAATTCAAACATCTAGGCAAACGGAAACACCCAACAAAGGAAAAAAATACCTAAGCACAAGGGCGGTAGCCGAAGCCACCTATGTTTGAGTTAAGAGGGTATGGCGCCACGAAGAATTATCCTTGGGCCCATGACCACAACTCGTCTTTGAAGCACAAGTACCATCAACAATGGCTAATGTGAAAGAGTTGATCAATTTATGCATAATGGGGGGAGGAAGAGTTCATGGAGAGAACAACACTCCCCCTATGTCCATGCCTACACCTAAACAAGATAACAAGCTGAGTATGGTGGGGTGTGCAAGGGTTCAAGCAACATTGCTCGAATCAATGATATTTAGCTCATGCCTTAACTCGCGAAATCTTACTTCATCAAAAGGCTTCGTGAAAATATCTCCATGGTTATCATGATTGTTGACATAGTTGAGCTCGATCTTCCCTCGACTAATGTGATCCCGGATGAAGTGATACCGAATATCAATATGCTTCGTCTTGAAGTGTTGAACCTGGTTGAGAGAAATCTTGATGGCACTTTCATTGCCACACCAAAGAGGCACTTTGTCACAAATGACACCGTAATCCTTTAAAGTTTGCCTCATCCAAAGAAGTTGTGCACAAAAACTACCGGCCGCCACATACTCCGCTTCGGTGGACAAGAGAGACACACAACTTTGCTTCTTAGAAGACCAACTTACCAAAGAGCAACCAAGGAATTGGTATCCTCCAGAAGTGGACTTCCTATCCACTTTGTCTCCCGCCCAATCTGAGTCCGAATAACCTACAAGCTTGAAGTTTGCTCCTCTTGGGTACCATAAGCCAAAGTTTGGGGTATGAGCCAAATATCGAAAGATTCACTTGACCACCACAAAGTGGCTTTCCTTAGGTGCGGCTTGAAACCATGCACAAATTCCCACACTCAACATGATATCCGGTCTAGATGCACAAAGGTAAAGCAAGGAGCCAATCATGGAGCGATATACCTTTTGATCCACCTCTTTACCATTGGGATCAATGTCAAGTTGGCACTTGGTGGGCATTGGAGTGGAAGCCGTCTTGACATCACTTAGCTTGAATCTCTTTAGCATGTCTTGAGTGTATTTGGCACTTGGTTGGCACTTGTTTGATTTCGAACCCGAGAAAGAACCTCAACTCTTCCATCAAAGACATCTTGAACTTTGAGGTCATGAGAGCGGCAAATTCCTCATTGAAAGCTTTGTTAGGAGAACCAAATATAATATCATCAACATGTAGTTGGCACACACACAACTCCCCTTTGACCCTCTTAGTAAAAAGAGTGGGGTCGATTTTCCCAACTTCAAATCCACGATCTTGCAACAACTCGGTAAGGTGGTCGTACCATGCACGTGGGGCTTGTTTAAGGCCATAGAGTGCCTTATCGAGTTGATACACATGATCGGGGAAGTAGGGGTCCTCGAACTCGGGGGGTTGTTTGACATATACCAACTCATTAATAGGACCATTAAGAAAAACACTCTTCACATCCATTTGTTGCAACTTAAAGTTATGATGAAAAGCATAAGCAATCAACAAACGAATGGATTCAAGGCGAGCAACGGGAGCAAAGGTTACACCGTAGTTGATACCCTCGACTTGGGAGTAGCCTTGTGCTACCAATTTTGCCTTGTTGCGAACTATTATCCCATGAGCATCTTGCTTGTTCTTCAATATCCATTTGGTTTCAATGACATTGTGGTTCCCCGTTGGCCTTGGCACCAATCTCCACACCTTGTTGTACTCGAAGTTGTTTAGTTCTTCATGCATGGCATTGAGCCAATCCGGATCTTCGAGCGCCTCATAGACCTTTTGGGGTTCAACACAAGAGACAAACGTGTGATGTTCACAATAGTTTGCCAATTGTATACGAGTGCTTACCCCCTTTTGAATGCTTCCAAGCACATTCTTCATGAGATGACCCTTGGTAGAGAGCTTGGATGCAATCTTGGCGGCACGACGCTCCAATTCCTCCTCGGGGGTGAGTTGAGGAGCGGTCACTTGATCATTTTGAGCACCGTCTTGAGCTTGTTCTTGATCTTGAGCTTGCTCTTGATCTTGAACTTGCTCGGAGGAGAGAACTTGACCTTAGGCATCACTTGGTGACTCAACACCGTCTTGAGGTTGATCTTGCCCTTGGTCATGTTCATGAGGTTGAGGGCCTTCACTTTGTTCTTCGGAAGCGTGTGGGTCTCGGGTTGGTGATGGTTCCACATGAGTGGAACATTGTCCTTCTCCTTCGGCCACAAGGGGTTCCTCAATGGGTAGGATATAACCAACACCCATTCTTCTTATGGCTTGGGGAGGAATTTTATCACCTACATCACAAGTACCACTTTGCTCCACTTGGGAGCCATTATTCTCATCAAACTCCACGTTACACGTCTCCTCAATAAGGCCCGTGGACTTATTGAGAACACGGTAAGCATGGGAGTTTGTAGCATAACCAACGAATATGCCCTCATAAGCTCTAGCCTCGAATTTAGACAAACGAACACCTTTCTTGAGAATGAAACACTTACACCCGAACACCCGAAAGTACTTGAGGTTGGGCTTGTTACCGGTGAGTATCTCATATGGAGTCTTGTTCAAGCCCTTGCGGAGGTAGGGCCGATTGGATGCATGACAAACAGTGTTGATGGCTTCGGCCCAAAAGTTGTATGGAGACTTGAACTCCGCCATCATGGTCCTTGCCGCATCCATCAACGTCCGGTTCTTCCTTTCCGCTACACCATTTTGTTGAGGGGTGTATGGTGTGGAATATTGATGCTTGATCCCCTCATCACTAAGAAACTCATCCAAGGTGTAGTTCTTGAACTCGGTGCCGTTGTCACTTCTTATTGTCAAGATCTTTGCATTGTGTTGACATTGGGCTTCATTTGCAAAATCAATGACGGTTTGTTGGGTCTCGCTCTTCCTTTTGAAGAAATAAACCCATGTGTATCTTGAATAGTCATCCACAATCACCAAGCAATACTTTCTACCCCCAAGACTATCGAAGGATGGAGGCCCAAAGAGATCCATGTGAAGGAGCTCCAAAGGCCTCTTCGAGTAAATGATAGTCGTGGGAGGGTGAGCCTTCTCATGTAGCTTTCCTTCGATACAAGCACTGCAAGCACGATCTTTAGCAAAACTAACGTTTGTTAGTCCATGAACATGGTCCCCCTTGAGAAGACTTTGCAACGATCTCATATTGACATGGGCTAGATGGCAATGCCAAAGTCATCCCACGTCAACTTTAGCCATTAGGCATGTCGCGGTCTTAGTTCGCTCCAAAAAATTAATCACATAGAGACCGTTCTCGACATGCCCAACAAAGGCTACTTTAAGAGTCTTGCTCCACAAGAGGGCCACGGTATCAATATCAAAGAAGGTGGCAAAACCCATGAGTGAAAGTTGACGAACGAAAAGTAAATTGTATGCAAGGGTCTCAACAAGCATGACCTTCTCGATCGTGAGATCATGAGAAATGACAACCATGCCGAGTCCCAATACCTTGGACGGCGAGGCACCACCCCACTCGACATTGGTGGGCATAGATGGAATCTTGTGCACGTCCACCACCAAGTCCTTGCTTCCGATCATATGATTTATAGCTCCACTATCGAGCAACCATGATCCCCCACCAGAAGCAAACACCTACAATAGATCAATGCTTGGATTTAGGTACCCATTTTGTAATGGGTCCTTTGATGTTAGTGACAAGGGTCTTAGGAACCCAAATAGACCATTCAATGTACTCATAAGGAGAACCAATAAATTTGGCATAAACATGCCCATCACTAGCACGGCACAACACATAAGAAGGGTTAAAGTCGCCGACTTTGTTGGAAGGGGTGGCATTGCTTCTCTTGGCACCACCACCCTTCACATTATTATTCTTATCCTTGGAGGCACCCTCTCCCTCCTTCACAAAGGTTTGCTTGAGAGGGGGAGGTTGCTTGGTCTTGTCATTCTTCTTCTTGTTCTTGGGCATGGGTGCAAACCCAATCCCTTCCTTGGCCAAAACTTCCTTTTGATTGCTCAAAATGTCCTTGAGGTTCTTCTCACCTTGTATGCATGACACAAGGCCTTTCTCAAGTTACATCTTCAACTTGGCATTCTCCTCAATAAGATGCACATGCTCACAACATGGGTTAGTAGCATTTGCATTATCAATCAAAACCATATGAAGAAAGGTGGCTTTCTCCTTAGTTAGCTTCACTTGGAGTTGATCGTGAGACTCTTTAAGACTACCATGAATACCTTTGAAGGCTTTATGGGCCTTGTCAAGTATATCAAACTCTTCCTTGAGTCTAGCAAGATCAACTTCAAGTTTGGCCTTCTCGGAATTTAGCACACGAGATAAGACACAAGCATGATCAAGATCTTTCTTTAATTTAGCATGATCATCGTTGTGTGACTCCTCAAGAGCCAAATGAAGACCACGCTCTTCCTCAAGAGCATTAGAGAGATCCGATATCTCATCGGCATAATCACGACTATGCCCCTCCATCTTAGAGATGATTTCTTCGTGAGCCTCGATGGTGTCATTGGCTTCACCAAGTTGTTCCAAGAGAGCAACAAAGTGCTTCTTGGACTTACCCTTGAGCTTACTCATAAAGGAATCAAACTCATTTTCTTCCTCATTAGGCCCCACATTTTCATCAATGCAATCCGTCAAGGAAGGATTAGTAATGATGGTAGTTTTGATGTTGGGGGTTACCTTGTTGGTTGCTTTAGCCACGAGGCACTTGGCGATGATGTTCTCATTGTGTAAGTTGAAGAGGGATACCCGAGGAGTTGTTGCAATGGCCACGGAGGCCATAGCAACCGAGTCACCGCCTTCATCGTCATCATCATCCTCATTGTACTCTTCTTGTGCAACCAACCCCTTGGGACGAGTCCTCTTGGTGAAGTTTCTCTTGTTAGGGAAAGACTTGGCTTTGTCCTTTCGAATGAGCTTGCCACCATTGTCTTCTCTCTTCTCATAAGGGCATTCCGCAACAAAATGGCTCACATTGCCACAATTATAGCAAGTCCTCACGCGTTGCTTGACCTTGTTGCCACTTGAGTTGTTCTTGTTGAAGTTGGGCCTTGAGCTCTTCTTACTCCAAAATTGCCATGAAGCAAGAGCCATGTGCTCATGATAATCATACTTTGTATCTTCAGGGTTGCTCTCCTCTTCTTCCCCTTCTTCTTCTTCTTCCACACTAACCTTGGCCTTTAATGAAAGGTTGGGCTTCTTTGCTCTTTGAGAACGTAGCATCGCATTGTCGGCGGTCTTGTCCAGGATGCTCATAGCCACAAACTCACCCAACATTTCACTTGAGGACAAAGTGTGGAAGTACGGCCTTTGACGAATGACGGAGGACATGGCCTTGTGGTATGGCATGATTGCCTTGAGGAATTTGCGCTTGATCCAATTGTCATCCGTGTCCTTGCTCCCATGATCTCGGAGTGAGACCGTTGTTGGAGAACATAGTAATTTCAAAAAATTTCCTACGCACACACAAGATCATGGTGATGCATACCAACGAGAGGGGAGAGTGTTGTCCACGTACCCTCGTAGACCGAAAGCGGAAGCGTTAGCACAATGCGGTTGATGTAGTCGTTCGTCTTCACGATCCGACCAATCAAGTACCAAACGTACGGCACCTCCGAGTTCAGCACACGTTCAGCTCGATGACGTCCCTCGAACTCTGATCCAGCCGAGCTTTGAGGGAGAGTTCCGTCAGCATGACAGCGTGGTGACGGTGATGATGATGCTACCGACGCAGGGCTTCGCCTAAGCACCGCTACGATATGATCGAGGTGGAATATGGTGGAGGGGGGCACCGCACACGGCTAAGAGATCAAGAGATCAATTGTTGTGTCTCCAAGGGGTGCCCCCTGATACGTCTCCAACGTATCTATATTTTTTTGATTGTTCCATGCTATTATATTATCTGTTTTGGATGTTTATGGGCTTTATTAAACACTTTTATATTATTTTTGGGACTAACCTATTAACCTAGAGCCCGGTGCCAGTTTCTGTTTTTTCCCTTGTTTCAGTGTTCGCAGAAAAGGAATATCAAACGGAATCCAAACGGAATGAAACTTTCGAGAGAGTTATTTTTGGAACGAAAGCAATCCAGGGGACTTGGATTACACGTCAGGGAATCAACGAGGAGAGCACGAGGCAGGGGGGCGCACCTACCCCCCAGGTGCGCCCTCCACCCTCGTGGGCCCCTCGTGGCTCCCTTGACCGACTTCTTTCGCCCATATATATCCATATACCCTAAAAACTTCCGGGAACAGAATAGATCGGGAGTTCCACTACCGCAAGCCTCTGTAGCCACCAAAAACCAATCGGGACCCTGTTTCGGCACCCTGCCGGAGGGGGGATCCCTCACCGGTGGCCATCTTCATCATCCCGGCGCTCTCCATGACGAGGAGGGAGTAGTTCACCCTCAGGGCTGAGGGTATGTGAAAGTGCGTTATATCGACTAGAGGGGGGGTGAATAGGCGATTTTTATGAAAGTCTTCAAAACGTGAAAGTTATGAAGACAAACAGTGAAGATTATGCCTATTACTAAGCAGCGGAAGTTAGATTACACTAGTCCAGTCATAGTCATGTATTCAATAGAGTGAAAGCACAGTGACAAACAGCTTCAGTGTAATAAGGATCAAGTAGGAAGAAGTTATGAAGCCAAACAGATCACGCATTCACGTTGTGAAGACAAATGATAAAGCAAGCATGCAATGACTTCACAATGAGTAATAACAAGAGAAGGAAGTGACGATAAAACCAGTGACTCATTGATGACAATGATATGTTGGACCAGTTCCAGTTGCTGTGACAACTGTACGTCTGGTTGGAGCGGCTAGGTATTTAAACCTTAGGACACACAGTCCCGGACACCCAGTCAAGGACACTTAGTCCAAGACACCCAGTCCTCACCGTATTCTCCTTGAACTAAGGTCACACAGACCTCGTCCAATCACTCGTGGTAAGTCTTCAGGCGACTTCCAAACCTTCACAGACTTCGTTCACTGGCAATCCATAATTTCTCTTGGATGCTCAGAACGCGACGCCTAACCGTCTGGAGGATGCACAGTCCTCAAGTGTAATAAGTCTTCAGATCACTCAGACACGAAGACTTAAGTGATGCCCAATTTACTCTGGCTCTGGGTGGTTAGGGCTTTTCTCCTCGCTAGGAATTTTCTCTCAAAGGCTTCGAGGTGGGTTGCTCTCAAACGACAAAAGCCATGCACTGAAATCTGAGCAGCCAACCATTTATGGTTGTGGGGGTGGGCTATTTATAGCCACTTGGCAACCCGACCTGATTTGTCCGAAATGACCCTGGGTCACTAAGGAACTGACACGTGTATCAACGGTCGAATTTTGAACTCACACGGCAACTTTACTTGGGCTACAAGTAAAGCTGACTTGTCTGACTCTGGACAAGATTTGCTCTCATAGTCTTCGCTCGAAGACATAGGATTTGAATTAGGCATCACTTCAGTCATTCTGACTGGTTCTCTTGGACCCCACTTAACAGTACGGTGGTTCCTACGACACAACATAAATGAAATGAAACTACGAAGGATCTAAGTCTTCGAGTTCCATAAGCTTCATAGGGAGTCTTATCATGTCATTGTCTTCAATATGAATATCTTCATAAACCACCATTGTCTTCAATGTCTTCGTACATTTTTAGGGGTCATCTCTGGTAGTAAAACCGAATCAATGAGGGACTTCTACCTGTGTTTTCCTGCAATTCTCACAAACACATTAGTCCCTCAACTAGGTTTGCCGTCAATACTCAAAAACCAACTAGGGGTGGCACTAGATGCACTTACAATCTCCCCCTTTTTGGTGATTGATGACAAACTAGTTGAAGTTTTCAACGGGGAACATAATTTGTGAAATTGTAGAGGAATTGTCTTCATAAGTTGCAAGGGCTCCCCCTGAAGATGTGCATATAAGTAATTTGCTTCCTGAATGCAAATGCACATGGCAGGTTGTACTTGTGGAGATCCACTTCAACTTATGATGACAATCCACTATGCATGTGAAAGTATATGAAGATAATGACATGCATAATGGAAAATGGACGTCTGCAGAATGAGATGAGTGCGGAATTTATCATCGCACATGCGGAATTTATCTTCGCAAAACGGAGTGACAAATAGGTAGTAGACGACCATCAAGGCTAAGTGTTACAACTCAATGAAGCAAATGTAGCAAAAACGGGAGTTGTAAGCAAAATGTAGCAAAATATGAAGGCACCCGCCCATAGTGACCCGCTTGAAGACTATAAACATCATATGCTTCTCCCCCTTTTGTCAGTGATGACCAAAAAGGTTTGAAGACATAGAGGTTTCTACGCGTTCCCAGGCGCAGCAGGGTCGATGGAGTTGTTTGGTGGCGGTGCAGACGAGCTTGGTGCAGATTCGACGCGTGTTGAAGCAGGTGGAGATGATGTTGCATCGTCTTCTTCTTCAATAATCCGGGCAGACACGGTGGCAGCAGAAGAAGAGAACTCTGACTCTTCAAGTGATGGTGTGCTTCGCATCACAGCTTTTCTTGGAGGCGTGGAGTCAAATTTGAATCTCTCTTTGAAGCCATCCTCATGCAGGTCAGCTTCAGTGCACATCATGGTGAGGCCTTTCCAAGTGCGGCGACAGGTCTCGTGTGCGACAAATGCATTCTTGGTTGCCAGATTTCTGATGCGATTGACGTCTTGCATGATGCTTCTCATCTGCCTCTTGAGCCAGTCGTGATGCCTATCATGCTTTTGGTGAAGAGCCACAAGAAGCTCTCGGTCATTGAGTGCACGAGCGCGCTTCTTGGGTCTCTTTGCAGCTGTGCTGTTAGTGGCTTCAGTTGATGCAGGGGCACGTGTGGTGCCAGCCATTGGATACACTCGGGAGAGAGCTTCAACACCTTCAATATTTTGAGTGAAGCTCTGGTGTTCTGCATTCTGAAGACTTAATGGTTGCTTGGCAGGCTCTAGATATATTGCTTCAGAAGATGTGTCCACATCTGGCAAAAATATCCTATGGTTGCGGGCTGAGGGTTGATAGGAGATTGCAGAGTGAAGCTTGATCAGCCTCATAACCCAAGGAGCATAGAACTTCAATCCAAACAATTCTGAGGCAGACGCTGCAAGTTGACGGATGAAGAGATCCTGTGCGTTGAAGCATTTGCCATGAAGAATGCAGAAGATGAGAGTCTTCATTGCACCTTCAATCGTTGCATATCGAGAGTGTCCCTTTACGGGCCAGAGAGTCCGCCTTATGATGTGATATATTGTTCTGGGCAGGTACTCTAAGTCTTCAACGAAGAACCGAGTTGGATAGGGTGCATTAGGAGGCAATGGCTTCATCATTGAGAGCATCTGACTCATATCTAGCTCAGGACGCTGAAATATGCTCTCAATTGCTTCAGCATGGAGTTGGCAGCCTGCTTCAAAGAATTCGCCAGGAGTGGGAAGGCCGGTAAGCTCAATTATTGGCTTCATGATGGACATTGCCGGTCATCCACTCCAGGACCCATGTCTTCGGATCTCTATTATAGCCTTTGATATGCAGGGTGGCATAGAACTGGAGCAGAAGCTCTTTGTTCCAGTGCTCTTCATCGGTGATAAACGGCAGCAGACCCACTTGCTTGAAGCAATCCAATGCTTCTTCCAGACCAGGCAGACCAGCAACAGCTTCAACCTCAAGGCGCTTGTGAGGAAAGATGCGGCCTTGGTTGTATAGGATGCATGAATAATAGCTGCGCTGTTGATAGCTCCAGAACCTATCTGATATAATCCGTTCCCTTGAATAAGGGTTCTTGGAGCTGTTGAAAAACGTGTTATCTATCCTGAAGCCGTTGATGTTGAAGGAGCCAGGAGCTGATGCAGAACCTGGGAACCTTGGCAGTCGTGGGATCGGCTTCTGGACCTGGGGCCTGTGCGCAATATGATAGTTGAATTGGGGACCCGCAGCAGACTCAGGCACAGAAGGTTCAGGAGCAGTAGCTTCAGTGTCTTCTGAAGCTGTTGTTGGGGAGGGCTCCACATTTGCTTCGGCGTTGTTTGTGGTAGCCTCAACATTTGCTGCCTCCACACGTGTAGTGGGAGGGACGAACTCAGGCACGTTCTCCTGGAGAACTGCTTCTTGTTGGTGCGGGGGAGTTTGAGCTTGTGGTATTTCTGCATCCTCTTCGGCTGATGCAGCCGGAATGTCGTCAGCAGCCTGAACCCTTGGCCCTTTGCGAAGCCTACGGAATGTAGGCGACACCGGTGGAGTTGCAGTGGGCTGGGGCTCATTATCTTCCTCCTGTGGGCGATCTGCCCACGATGCATCTTGTGTGATTGGCGTCAATGGACGACCAATGCTGATTAGTTCGCTTGTCTCAAGCTGAGGAAGGGCTGCATCACCTTGTACATTGTCTTGGAGACCAATGTCTTCAGCAGCGTTGTGGTCGGCTGCTGGAATGTCTTCAGTGTGCGGAGCCTCTGTGAAGGCAGGCTCATGCACAGTCAACTGACGATCTGCGTCAGGATAGCGGACGGAGAGGGGTTCAACTATCAAGGGCTCTGTGGGAGCAGCCCGAGATTTCTTGGTCTTGCGCTTCTTGATGGTGGGTTCAGAAGGAGAGGCTTCAGAGTGTTTCCTCTTCTTAGCTTCAGCCTCTGCAGTCCGTGTCTTCTCGAGCTGTGAGGCGGTTGATCGACTCTTTGGCTTCGAGCCAGTCGTTGCAGTGGGGAAGACAATCGGAGCAGTTTCTGACCTTGGTGCCTCTGGTTCAGGCACAGCAGGCTTCTTTTTCTTCTTCGAGGCCATCCTGGGGTCAATGCCGGGACGCCCAAGTGCCTTGCGCTTCTCGGCCTCATTGTAGGCCTGCACGCAGCGATCATCCAGAGTCTTCATGCGCTCTCGCGAGCCTTGAGCTTCGGCACGCGTCTTCAGAAAGTTCTCTTTCAGCTCGTGCAACATGATCTTGAAGTCTTTCACTTCTTGCACGCTGAGCTTGGCCACGTGCTTCTTGAACTGAGCCTTTTCATAATCAATTTTCTGCTTCAGTTCTACAATGCGTTGGGCTATTGCAAGTTCTGAAACAATTGCGCCTTGAAAGGCAACGCTGAGGCCTATGGGCAGCTGCAGATCGTCGAAGCTGATGTCCGGTGAGGAAAACCATTCATCGATGAAATTGTGGATGATGGCGACATCAAACAGAGGCAGATTGTTGAAGATTTCAGCCTCTTCCTTGCTCTTGATGAGCTGCTCAAGAGCGTCATCTCCAAGATCTTCATCGCTTGAGAGATCAAGAGTTTCGCAGCGTAGAATAGCAGCAGCTGTGAGCTCTTTGCCTGTGTGTGGCTGAGGCTTCTTGGCTTCTTGGGGCTTGGAGACTCGTGATAAATCTTCAGACTGCACACTGGCTTCAGGAGGTGCAGTTGCCAATGGCTTCGCTCTTGAGATTTTGGGAGAAGCGGCTGGCTTTGAAGCTTTTGGCTTCTTCTGCTTTGGCTTCGGCGCAGCAGGGGCATCATCAGACTCAGTATCTGCTGGAGGGTCATTCACGGCAGTCCCTTGGACTAGGATGCGGGTGATGAGGCCTGCAAGATTGGCATACGGTCCGATGATATTGGGATCGGCGTCGCGTGTGCCATCTGCCCTTGGTTCAGAGGGACCAGGGTTGAAGTCTAATCCCAGCTTCTTCTTGTTTTGCTTTGCAGAGTTCTGAGCAAATTGGAAGTTGCGCTTGAACAGATTTTCATCGCGACACCAGAGAAGTGATGACGGATGTGCTTCAGCTGGCTGTGGTCCTCTCACCATGCATGGATAGAAGCCTTGAGCAATAGCTTCGTCTCTGGACCTGGGTACGAGATTTTTGTATAATACGTCTCCCCATGGTCTCTTGATGGCGCAGTTTTCAGCATACTCCTGAGTGACGAAGCGGTATTGAAACCATTGCTCTGCCCAATATCTTCGAATCCATTGGATTCGTGTCTTGCGCTGACCATAGCTTTCTTCAGGATCAGTTTTGTACATCTCTGCCAATTCATCAGGCAGATCTTTGGACGTTCCACCACGTCGCTGTCTGCCTCCCTTCCTTGCTGCTGTTTCTGAAGCCATGAATCTTAACTTGGAAGGCTTCAAGATGTTCAAAGGCTTCAAAGGCTTCCTTTTGCTTGACCAACAAGAACTGGCTTCAGGAGAGTTGATGTGATGCTGCAAGTACTCTGCAAATGAATGCAGACTATGAGATCCAAAGGATTCTCCCACGGACATGTACCTGTGACAGCATTAAGGTGCGAGGGAAGGGGAAGAGGTCATATGCATTCTCAGAAGATTTTGAAGATAAATCGGTTTAGAAGACATTGACCTCATTGTGCGAAGACATTCACTTATAGATAAGAAGTTGGTTCCAGATTTGTACGAACCCATAGATCAGTACAAGTGAGGAATCTAACTGCTTTATGAAGCACAAGTGAATATACTAGGCATGTTATGAGATGCAGCGAGAGATCTAACTGGTGTGAAGAGAAACTTCTTATGGTAGAAAGTGACGGAACCAAGAGATCAAAAGAGGCTGTAAAAAGAAGTTTTATTTACCACACTGGAACTGCTAGATGGAAGGAAGTTGATGCCGAGCAGTTCAGTCCTCCGTGCCCTAACTTGGCGACGGAAAACACCTACGGCGACGGCGGAGAGGACGATGTCCGCGGTCGGCGTGAGGACGGCGTTGGAGAGGTTGCGGCAGTGAAGCGCTTCGTCTCCGGCGTCGTCGAGTGCTAGCGGTGGCGCTAGGGTTCGTGCGAGGGTGGAAGAAGGAGATAATGACCGCGGTAAGTGTGAATTTATAGACTCAGAGGCGGCACTGTGCTATTACGCAGGTGCCCCTGGCGGTTCGCATTTGAGGCACGCGTGGCCAGTTAGAGGAAGATTGGGGTTTGTTCCACGTCCCACGCACGCCTAAATTGTCGGGCGGTCGTTCCTGCTTCTCCGGATCTTATGTGGAGGAATGAGCATTAAAAATGGACTTTTATGGTTGTCTCTATGTCTTCGGCTGACAGGGACACAGTGAAGACATTCGACAGTTTCAATAGAATGCATATGACTTGGAGAGATAGAGCTTGTGATAGAAAGCATAGAGAGGTTAGGGTCCGATCACATTCACTTAGTTCAAAAGATTCAACCAAGAAGACATAGCTATAAGTGAATGCTGTAGAGGACAGAACACTAGTATGTATCAACGTAGTGAAGATAATCATGAAGACATGTTGAGTTCGAAGCCAAACCAAATGTGAAGATATTGCAAGGTAACGCCATGAGTGAAACACTTCAAAATGGAACGTTTGGTGGTGGCGTTACCCACCGTATAGGAAGTATTAGACCCAGACACGGCGCACAATTATCGTGGCGCTCCGAAGTCAAATTCCACATTAATGTATTCACACTTAGAATGTATGTCTTCATTGATTGAAGATATACTTTACTTTGTGTGTTGCACATCTAAGTCATCAATATGCATAAGTGTTAGGATGTGTGCCTGATCACAGGACATTTGAGGATTCCAAGATATTTAGCTCACACCGTAACTTGCAAAACCTCTTCTCATCCAAGGGCTTGGTGAAGATATCTGCCAATTGCTCTTTAGTGCTGACGTGTATGATATCAATGTCTTCCTTCACAACGTGATCTCTCAGAAAGTGATGACGAATTTCAATGTGCTTTGTCTTCGAGTGCTGAACTGGGTTGTTGGCAATCTTGATGGCGCTTTCGTTGTCGCAGTAAAGTGGCACTTGTTTCAGATGAATGCCATAGTCCTTGAGTGTTTGCTTCATCCACAGAAGCTGAGCGCAGCAAGATCCAGCAGCAATGTATTCAGATTCAGCAGTGGAGAGAGATACACAGTTCTGCTTCTTTGAAGACCAACATACAAGTGATCGTCCCAGAAAGTGACATGTGCCTGATGTAGACTTGCGATCAACTTTATCACCAGCATAATCAGCATCCGAAAATCCAACCAAATCAAACTCTAAGCCCTTTGGATACCATAATCCTAGAGTTGGGGCGTGAGCCAAATATCTAAGAATTCGCTTCACAGCTAAGTGATGCGACTCCTTTGGTGCCACTTGAAATCGAGCACACATGCAAACACTAAGCATGATATCTGGCCTAGATGCACATAAATAAAGCAAAGACCCAATCATGGAGCGGTATACCTTTTGATCGAACTCTTTACCATTGTCGTCAGGACCTAGATGATGTTTGGCTGGCATTGGTGTTGTGAAGCCTTTGCAATCTTGCATATCGAACTTCTTCAGGCACTCTTTAAGATATTTCTCTTGAGATATGAAGATGTCGTTGCGTTGTTGCCGTATCTGAAGACCGAGGAAGAACTTCAGCTCCCCCATCATGGACATCTGATATTGCTCTTGCATCATATATCCAAACTCTTCACTATACTTCTGATTGGTGCAGCCGAAGATAATGTCATCCACATATATTTGGCACACAAACAGTTCACCATCATATGTCTTCGTGAAAAGAGTGGGATCCAGGGAACCAGGTATGAAGCCTTTTCTCTTCAGAAAGTACTTGAGTGTATCATACCAAGCCCTAGGGGCTTGTTTGAGGCCATACAGTGCCTTGTTGAGCTTGTATACCATATCAGGATGTTTTGGATTTTCAAAGCCAGGTGGTTGTGCAACATACACTTCTTCTTCAATCTTGCCATTGAGAAAGGCACTTTTCACATCCATTTGATATAGAAGTATGTTATGATGATTTGCATAGGCCAGCAGTATGTGTATGGCTTCAAGCCTAGCCACAGGAGCAAATGTTTCATCGAAGTCAATGCCCTCCACTTGAGTATATCCTTGAGCAACGAGACGAGCTTTGTTTTTGACAACTTGACCATGCTCATCTTGCTTGTTGCGGTATATCCATTTGGTGCCTATTATGTTGTGCTTCCGTGGATCAGGACGCTTAACCAGTTCCCATACATTATTCAGCTCAAACTGTTGAAGCTCTTCTTGCATAGCTTGAATCCATTCAGGTTCCATGAAGGCTTCTTCAACTTTCTTGGGTTCTGATATTGAGACGAATGCGAAATTCCCACAGAAGTTTGCTAGCTGAGTTTCCCTTGAACGAGTGAGTGGACCAGGTGCATTGATGCTGTCAAGTATTCTGTCAATCTGCACTTCATTTGCAACATGAGGATGTATAGGGCGAAGACTTTGCTCTTGCTGATCTGCGTTGTTGTTTGGAGGAATGTCTTCATGCTGAGCATTGTCTTCATGTTGATCAGGTGCTGAGATGATGAGTTCTTCTTCAGGATGAGCTTCAGAAGGCATAATCTCTCCAGTTCCCATAAGCTTGATTGATTCACTAGCTGGGACTTCATCTAGCACATTTGGTAGTTGCTCTCTTTGTGAACCATTTGTTTCATCAAACCACACATCCACTGTTTCGACCACTTTTTAATGGAAGAGATTGAAGACTCTGTAGGAGTGTGAATCCTTTCCATATCCAAGCATAAAGCCATCATGTGCTTTTGGTGCAAACTTTGAGGTGTGGTGTGGGTCCTTGATCCAGCATTTTGCGCCAAATACTCTGAAGTAACTGACATTTGGCTTCTTGCCAGTTAGGAGTTCATAAGATGTCTTGTTTAGAAGCTTGTGAAGATAAACACGATTGATTGTATGGCATGCAGTATCAATGGCTTCAGTCCAGAATTTTCTTGGAGTCTTGTATTCATCTAGCATTGTTCTGGCCATCTCAATGAGTGTTCTGTTCTTGCATTCGACGACGCCATTCTGCTGTGGCGTGTATGGAGCTGAGAATTCATGTGTGATTCCCAAGGTATCCAGATATGTATCAAGGCCAGTATTCTTGAATTCAGTGCCATTGTCACTTCTGATGTGCTTTATCTTGGCGCCAAAATTGTTCATAGCTCGATTTGCGAAGCGTCTGAAGACATCCTGCACTTCAGTCTTGAAAAGGATTATGTGCACCCAAGTATATCTAGAATAATCATCAACAATTACGAAGCCATAGAGACAAGCAGTAGTAGTAAAAGTTGAGTAGTGAGTGGGACCGAAAAGATCCATGTGGAGCAGTTCGAAGGGTTGTGTAGTAGTCATGATTGTCTTCGAAGGATGTTTTGCCCTTGTCATCTTCCCTGCTTCACAGGCACCACATAAATGATCTTTCTTGAACTTGACGCCCTCGATGCCTATGACGTGCTTTTTCTTCGCAAGGGTGTGGAGGTTCCTCATGCCAGCATGCCCAAGCCTTCGATGCCAAAGCCAGCATTCTGAAGCTTTTGCAAGAAGACATACGGCAAGTTGTGGTCCTGCTGAGAAATCTACCACGTACAAATCACCTTTCCGATACCCTTCAAACACTAGAGATTTGTCAGATTCCATTAGCACCAGGCAACGATATTTTCCAAACATTACAATCATATTCAAATCGCAAAGCATTGAGACAGACATTAAGTTGAAGCCAAGGGATTCAACAAGCATGACTTTATCCATGTGTTGATCCTTTGAGATTGCAACTCTACCTAGACCCAATACCTTACTTTTACCAGTGTCAGCAAATGTGATGTGACTCTTGTCGGATGGACGTAAAGTTGAGTCCATAAGAAGGCTTCTTCTGCCAGTCATGTGATTTGTACACCCACTGTCAATAATCCATTCTGAAGACTTTGAAGTCGCTGGTGTCGTACCCTACAGTGCAGTTAGGGGGATAGGCTTCACGAAGAGAATTGTGAAGCATAAACATTTGACGAACCAGTGGGTTATGAAAACTTAGATCCAGATTGGGACTAATACGGAGAGTAGCAAGCGATTCAGGAGCAAAGTACATAATGATGCCATTCGGGCATTTTATCTTGCGCCCTACAAGATTTTTAAGGTCCCCAGCACTAGCATCAGAAGATTTTGTTTTTCTGCTGGAGACCTTTCCCTGCAAAAGAGAGTTAAGCTTTCTTAACCACCCACATCTTCAAGGGTGGCTTAGAAGCAATAAGTCTAAGTGCAGCATCTCAGAACTTTGGCTTTGGAGCCCTAGCAAACAGTCTAGCAGGGGAACAATAGTAATCATAAGAATAGGCAGAATAGTTCTTATTCATATGAACATGGCGGTTTGATGAAACGATCTCATTTTCATATGCCTGATTATGGTTTCCCTGCAAAACATTTGTGTTAGTGCGACTCTGGTGAGTCCTCTGTCTGTATGAAGCCTTTGGACCATATGAAGCCTTTGGTCTGAGGTTTGTCTTCTTCAAGTGAGGTGTCATGAAGACATTCACAGGAAGATTTTCCAGACACTTTTTCGGAACCCAGATCTTCTTCATAGGCAGTCCATTCCTGCAGTTAGTACCAATGTACCTGGCAAACACTTCACTATTCTGATTCTTAAACAGTTTATAGTTTGCATCAAAGGATTCATCAATGACAATGGGGTTGGCACAAGTGAAGCCAGATAGATTGGATGGATCTGCTGAGGATTCCTTTGCAGAAACCCATGTGGTTTTGGGGTACTGCTCAGGTTTCCAGTAAGAGCCATCTGCATTAATTTTCCTCACGAACCCAACACCCTCTTTCCTAGGGTTTCGGTTCAGAATCTGCTTCTTAAGGACATCACATAGTGTCTGATGCCCTTTCAGACTTTTGTACATCCCTGTTTCAAGCAATGTCTTCAACCTAGCATTCTCATCAGCAATAGCAGTGGTATCCTCAGGAGAGAGGTTAGTTACCACGTCAACAGTTGAAGATATTGCAACAGTAGTAGCAGTGGAACATTCAGCAACAGAATTAGCATTATCACGCTCAATGCATTTAAGACATGGTGGTTCAAATCCTTCCTGAGCGGGACTGATCTGTTCGGAGCGAAGTGACTCATTTTCCTTTTGAAGATCTTCATGATCCGCTCTCAACTTCTCAAGATCTTGCTTCTTTTGAAGATAATCATAGGAGAGCTTTTCATGAGTAGTTGAGAGAGTCTCGAGACGAACTTCAAGTTCCTGATACTTAACGTGAAGATTTTTTATGTCTTCAATTAAGGATTCAGAACGAGTCATTTCGGCACCCAACAGATCATCGCTTCTATCTAACAGTTTTTGAATATGTTCCATAGCTTTCTATTGTTCAGTTGCAATTTTAGCAAGTGTTCTGTAGCTAGGTTTTGAATCACATTCAGAGTCATCGTCACTAGATGTTTCATAGCGAGTAGTGCGTGTGTTTACCTTGGCACCGTGTGCCATGAAGCACTAGGTAGGAGTGGAGTCGTTCTTGTCATTTGCGTCGGTGTCGGTGATGCAGTCATTGTCTTCAGTGTTGAAGATGGACTTGGCGACGTATGCTGTAGCCAGACTCGCAATGCCAGAATCAGACTCCTCCTCAGACTCCACCTCTGCCTCCTCAGATGTGGACTCCTCCTCTGAATCCATCTCCTTTCCAACAAACGCACGTGACTTGCCAGATGAGCTCTTCTTGTGTGATGAAGACTTTGATGAAGACTTGGAAGAAGACTTTGAGTGTTTCTTCTTCTTCTTGTCGTCAGAATCATATTCCTTGCTCTTCTTCTTCCTTCTGTTCTCATTGTCCCACTGTGGACACTCAGAGATGAAGTGCCCAGTTTTCTTGCACTTGTGACATGTTTTCTTCTTGTAGTCATGAGCAGAAGCTTCATCATTCCTTGAGCTTGATCGTGAAGATTTTCTGAAGCCTTTCTTCTTGGTGAATTTTTGGAACTTCTTCACTAGCATTGCAAGTTCTCTTCCAATGTCTTCAGGATCATCAGAACTGCAGTCAGATTCTTCTTCATATGAGGAGACAGCTTTTGCCTTCAAGGCTCGAGTTCGCCCATAGTTTGGACCGTAGATATCTCTTTTCTCAGAAAGCTGAAACTCATGTGTGTTGAGCCTCTCAAGTATGTCAGACGGATCGAGGGCTTGAAATCAGGACGTTCTTGAATCATCAGGGCCAGGATGTCAAACGAACTATCAAGTGATCTCAGCAGCGTCTTGACGTTTTCATGTTTGGTGATCTCAGTGGCGCCGAGGGCTTGAAGCTCGTTTGTGATGTCAGTGAGTCTGTCAAATGTGTGCTGGACATTCTCATTGTCATTTCGCTTGAAGCGGTTGAAGAGATTGTGAAGGACACTGATTCTTTGATCTCTCTGGGTTGAGATGCCTTCATTAACTTTGGAGAGCCAGTCCCAGACCAGTTTGGATGTGTTCAAGGCACTCACACGGCCATACTGTCCTTTGGTCAGATGACCACAGATGATATTCTTAGCAGTAGAGTCCAGTTGAACGAATTTCTTGACATCAGCAGCAGTGACACCTTCTCCAGCCTTGGGAACGCTGTTCTCGACGACATACCATAGGTCGACATCAATGGCTTCAAGATGCATGCGCATCTTATTCTTCCAGTAGGGATATTCAGTTCCATCGAAGACGGGGCAAGCAGCGGAGACTTTGATTATCCCTGCAGTCGACATAGCTAAAACTCCAGGTGGTTAAACCGAATCACACAGAACAAGGGAGCACCTTGCTCTGATACCAATTGAAAGTGCGTTATATCGACTAGAGGGGGGTGAATAGGCGATTTTTATGAAAGTCTTCAAAATGTGAAAGTTATGAAGACAAACAGTGAAGATTATGCCTATTACTAAGCAGCGGAAGTTAGATTACACTAGTCCAGTCATAGTCATGTATTCAATAGAGTGAAAGCACAGTGACAAACAGCTTCAGTGTAATAAGGATCAAGTAGGAAGAAGTTATGAAGCCAAACAGATCACGCATTCACGTTGTGAAGACAAATGATAAAGCAAGCATGCAATGACTTCACAATGAGTAATAGCAAGAGAAGGAAGTGAAGATAAAACCAGTGACTCGTTGATGACAATGATATGTTGGACCAGTTCCAGTTGCTGTGACAACTGTACGTCTGGTTGGAGCGGCTAGGTATTTAAACCTTAGGACACACAGCCCCGAACACCCAGTCAAGGACACTTAGTCCAAGACACCCAGTCCTCACCGTATTCTCCTTGAACTAAGGTCACACAGACCTCGTCCAATCACTCGTGGTAAGTCTTCAGGCGACTTCCAAACCTTCACAGACTTCGTTCACTGGCAATCCATAATTTCTCTTGGATGCTCAGAACGCGACGCCTAACCGTCTGGAGGATGCACAGTCCTCAAGTGTAATAAGTCTTCAGATCACTCAGACACGAAGACTTAAGTGATGCCCAATTTACTCTGGCTCTGGGTGGTTAGGGCTTTTCTCCTCGCTAGGAATTTTCTCTCAAAGGCTTCGAGGTGGGTTGCTCTCAAACGACAAAAGCCATGCACTGAAATCTGAGCAGCCAACCATTTATGGTTGTGGGGGTGGGCTATTTATAGCCACTTGGCAACCCGACCTGATTTGTCTGAAATGACCCTGGGTCACTAAGGAACTGACACGTGTACCAACGGTCGAATTTTGAACTCACACGGCACCTTTACTTGGGCTACAAGTAAAGCTGACTTGTCTGACTCTGGACAAGATTTGCTCTCATAGTCTTCGCTCGAAGACATAGGATTTGAATTAGGCATCACTTCAGTCATTCTGACTGGTTCTCTTGGACCCCACTTAACAGTACGGTGGTTCCTACGACACAACATAAATGAAATGAAACTACGAAGGATCTAAGTCTTCGAGTTCCATAAGCTTCATAGGGAGTCTTCTCATGTCATTGTCTTCAATATGAATATCTTCATAAACCACCATTGTCTTCAATGTCTTCGTACATTTTTAGGGGTCATCTCTGGTAGTAAAACCCAATCAATGAGGGACTTCTACCTGTGTTTTCCTGCAATTCTCACAAACACATTAGTCCCTCAACTAGGTTTGCCGTCAATACTCCAAAACCAACTAGGGGTGGCACTAGATGCACTTACAGTATGTACCAGTAGCTATGTGTTTGATCTGTCTCTCTCTCTCTCGTGTTCTTGAGGTGATACGATCTTGATGTATCGCGAGCTTTGCTATTATAGTTTGATCTTATGATGTTTCTCCCCCTCTACTCTCTTGTAATGGATTGAGTTTTCCCTTTGAAGTTATCTTATCGGATTGAGTCTTTAATGATTTGAGAACACTTGATGTATGTCTTGCCGTGCGTACCTGTGTTGACAATGGGATATCACGTGATCCACTTGATGTATGTTTTGGTGATCAACTTGCGGGTTCCGCCCATGAACCTATGCATAGGGGTTGGAACACGTTTTCGTCTTGACTCTCCGGTAGAAACTTTGGGGCACTCTTTGAAGTACTTTGTGTTGGTTTGAATAGATGAATCTGAGATTGTGTGATGCATATCGTATAATCATACCCACGGATACTTGAGGTGACATTGGAGTATCTAGGTGACATTAGGGTTTTGGTTGATATGTGTCTTAAGGTGTTATTCTAGTACGAACTCTTGAATAGATCGATCCGAAAGAATAACTTTGAGGTGGTTTCGTACCCTACAATAATCTCTTCGTTTGTTCTCCGCTATTAGTGACTTTGGAGTGACTCTTTATTGCATGTTGAGGGATAGTTATATGATCCAATTATGTTATTAGTGTTGAGAGAACTTGCACTAGTGAAAGTATGAACCCTAGGCCTTGTTTCCTAGTATTGCAATACCGTTTATGCTCACTTTTATCATTAGTTACCTTGCCGTTTTTATATTTTTAGATTACAAAAACCTATATCTACCATCCATATTGCACTGGTATCACCATCTCTTCGCCGAACTAGTGCACCTATACAATTTACCATTGTATTGGGTGTGTTGGGGACACAAGAGACTCTTTGTTATTTGGTTGCAGGGTTGCTTGAGAGAGACCATCTTCATCCTACGCCTCCCACGGATTGATAAACCTTAGGCCATCCACTTGAGGGAAATTTGCTACTATCCTACAAACCTCTGCACTTGGAGCCCAACAACGTCTACAAGAAGGTTGTGTAGTAGACATCAAGCTCTTTTCTGGCACCGTTGCCGGGGAGGTGAGTGCTTGAAGGTATATCTTAATATCTTGCGATCGAATCTTTTAGTTTCTTGTTTTATCACTAGTTTAATTTATAAAAGAAAACTACAAAAAAATGGAATTGAGTTTGTCTCGTACGCTTCATCTTTTTAATATCTTTCGTAAGTATGATGAAAATGAAAACTGTGCTCAAGTGCTAGAAGAGGAAGTCTATAAAATGTTTGGCACTAAATCTTTGAATGATAAGCATGATTGCAATGTTGTTAGTATGAAGTCTTTGAATATCCATAGTACTAATGGTGATTGCACTAGTTATGATGAAAATGTCTCCTATAAACATGTCAATTTTTGTGGAGTGGGTTTGCAAGAACACACAAAATAGGGAAGATAGATATTGCAAGAGGCATAAGCATTTAGAAACTAAATTGTTGCAAGAAAGGCTAGATGTTTGTGCTGAAAATTTAAATTTTCTTAGCCGTACTTGTGAACTTTGCAATGAACGGGGTCATTTAACTATCCGATGCAAATTGTTTCATGATCTAATCGTGTCCAAAAATTGTGATGACTTCCCTTGCACATTATAATTAACTTAGTTTGCTTATGGGTTACGAAGAAATGAAACGTATAACTAAGCATCTTCTAGAATTTTCCCGTTATAAACTTCTTGATTTTGATCTAGAGAAAATTTATATGTATTGTGCGGTGAATTGAATTGAAAATCCTTATATTGCCAATTACATAAAGAGAAGAAAACAAATAGAAGATGAAGATAATACTAACGAAAGGGAAGAGACTTCCCAATATTCTGCTATTATTTCTTATGATGAATCAGGTAACGAGGAGGAGCCTTCTATTCAACCAATCTCATTAATAAGGAGCTCCAAAAACAGGATTGAACCCACACATGATGTGAAGAAGAAAAAAAAAGACGGAGAAGCAAAAGTAGAAAGGTATCTCTCCCAAATGATGTTGCTCCTATTACTCATTGTGATGATGATAATTGCTATACTATTGGTGCTATCCATACTATTAATGATGAGAGTGATTATGCTTATGATATGAAAAGGCCCAAGCTTGGGGATGCTATGTTTGATGAAGATGATGTTTTTGAGATTATATTTGTTGCAATTAATGTTTGTCCCAAGCTTGGGGATGCTATGTTTAATGAAGATGATATTTTTAGTCTCCCAAGTTTTGATATGCAAATGTATAATGATGATAGCATGCCTCCTACTTATGATGATTATATTGATGAAAGTGGGTTTGGAAGAGTGTCAACTTTAGGAAGTAATGATCCCACTATTTTGGAGGATGTTGAATCTTATTATGATAATTATGAAAGTGGATTTGGAGAGGTCATGACTTTATTTAGTACGTAATGATTCCACTATCTTGGAAGAGGTTTCAATTGATTATGATGAGAACAAAGTTGCTACTTATGATGATTATTGTGATGAAACTTATGCTATAAAAAGTAGTGACGATTATATTTATAAAACTTTTCATGATTATGATTACCCTTTTTCTGAACATTACTCATTTAATGTGTAAACAATTTATAGTATTCGAGTCTCTTATGATACTCCCACTATTCCGAATGAGAAGAAATTTGCTTATGTGGAGAGTAATAAAAATTCTATGCTTATAGATCATGAAAAGAATGCTTTAGGTGCTGGTTATATTGTTGAATTCATTCATGATGCTACTGAAAATTATTATGAGGGAGGAATATATGCTTGTAGGAATTGCAATAATATCAAGTTTCCTCTCTATGTGCTTAAAGTTTTAAAGTTATGCTTGTTTTGCCTTCCTATGCTAGTTGATTATTGTTCCCATAAGTTGTTTGCTCACAAAATCCCTATGCATAGGAAGTGGGTTAGACTTAAATGTGCTAGTCATATTCTTCATGATGCTCTCTTTATGTTTCAATTCTTATGTTTTATGTGAGCATCATTGAAATCATCATGCCTAGCTAGGGGCGTTAAACGATAGCGCTTGTTGGGAGGCAACCCCATTTTATTTTAGTTTCTTGTTTTTTTTGTTATGTTTAGTAATAAATAATCCATATAGCTTATGTTTAGATGTGGTTTTATGTGTTAATTAGTGTTTGTGCCAAGTAAGACCTATAGGATCTTCTTGGATGATAGTTATTTGATCTTGCTGAAAATTCCAGAAACTTCCTGTTGACAAAAACAATTGTTAAAAATCACCAGAACGTGATAAAATACTGATTCCAATTGCAGAAGATCAATAAACAAATTATCTAGGTCTTCCTATTTTGGTAGAATGTTTGGAGTCCCAGAAGTATACGTTTGATACAGATTACTACAGACTGTTCTGTTTTTGACAGATTCTGTTTTCTATGTGTTGTTTGCTTATTTTGATGAATCTATGAATAGTACCGGAGGGTATGAACCGTAGATAAGTTGGAATACAGTAGATATTACACCAATATGAATTTATAATGAGTTCACAACAGTACCTAAGTGGTGGTTTTATTTTCTTATACTAACGGAGCTTACGAGTTTTCTATTGAGTTTTGTGTTGTGAAGTTTTCAAGTTTTGGGTATAGATTCGATGGACTATGGAATAAGGAGTGGCAAGAGCCTAAGCTTGGGGATGCCCAAGGCACCCCAAGGTAATATTCAAGGATAACCAAGAGCCTAATCTTGGGGATGCCCCGGATGGCATCCCCTCTTTCGTCTTCGTTCATCTGTAACTTTACTTGGAGCTATATTTTTATTCACCACATGATATGTGTTTTGCTTGGAGCATCATTTTATTTTATTTTGGTTTGCTTGCTGTTTGAATAAAATACCAAGATCTGAAATTCTTAAATGAGAGAGAGAGAGTCATCACATAGCTACATAATTATTTAACTACTCATTGATCTTCACTTATATCTTTCGGAGTAGTTTGTTATTGCTCTAGTGCTTCAATTATATCTTTTAGAGCACGGCGGTGGATTTATTTTTTAGAAATTATTGACCTCTCATGCTTCAATTATATTATTTTGAGAGTCCTAAACAGCATGGTAGTTTTCTTTGGTTATGAATTTAGTCCTAATATGATGGGCATCCAAGAGGGATATAATAAAAACTTTCATATAAAGTGCATTGAATACTAAGAGAAGTTTGATTCTTTATGATTGTTTTGAGATATGAAGATGGTGATATTTGAGTCATGCTAGTTGAGTAGTTGTGAATTTGAGAAATACTTGTGTTGAAGTTTGCAAGTCCCGTAGCATGCACGTATGGTAAATGTTATGTAACAAATTTGAAACATGATGTGTTCTTTGATTGTCTTCCTTATGAGTGGCGGCCGGGGACGAGCGATGGTCATTTCCTACCAATCTATCCCCCTAGGAGCATGCGCGTAGTGCTTGGTTTTTGATGACTTGTAGATTTTTGTAATAATTATGTGAGTTCTTTATGACTAATGTTGATTCCATGGATTATACGCACTCTCAACCTTCCACCATTGCTAGCCTCTTCGGTACCGTGCATTGCCCTTTCTCACCTTGAGAGTTGGTGCAAACTTCACCGGTGCATCCAAACCCCGTGATACAATACACTCTATCACACATAAACCTCCTTACATCTTCCTCATAACATCCACCATACCTACCTATTATGGCATTTCCATAGCCATTCCGAGATATATTGCCATGCAACTTTCCACCGTGTCATTTATTATGACATGCTTCATCATTGTCGTATTGCCTTGCATGATCATGTAGTTGACATCGTATTTGTGGCAAAGCCACCATGCATAATTTTCATACATGTCACTCTTGATTCATTGCCCGTCCCAGTACACCGCCGGAGGCACTCATATAGAGTCATATGTTGTTCTAGTATCGAGTTGTAATCATTGAGTTGTAAATAAATAGAAGTGCGATGATCATCATTAATAGAGCATTGTCCCAAAAAAAGAGACAAGCCAAATAAAAAAAGAAAGGCCAAAAAAAGGGGAAGGCCCAAAAAAGAAGAAGAAGGGACAATGCTACTATCCTTTTTCCACACTTGTGCTTCAAAGCAGCACCATGATCTTCATGATAGAGAGTCTCTTGTTTTGTCACTTTCATATACTAGTGGGAATTTTTCATTATAGAACTTGGCTTGTATATTCCAATGATGGGCTTCCTCAAATGCCCTAGGTCTTCATGAGCAAGCAAGATTGATGCACACCCACTTAGTTTCTTTTTTTTTGAGCTTTCATACATTTATAGCTCTAGTGCATCCGTTGCATGGCAATCCCTACTCCTTGCATTGACATCAATTGATGGGCATCTCCCTAGCCTGTTGATTAGCCGCGTCAATGTGAGACTTTCTCCTTTTTTGTCTTCTCCACACAACCCCCGTTATCATATTCTATTCCACCCATAGTGCTATATCCATGGCTCACGCTCATGTATTGCGTGAAGGTTGAAAAAGTTTGAGATTACTAAAGTATGAAACAATTGCTTGGCTTGTCATCGAGGTTGTGCATGATGAGAGCATTCTTGTGTGACGAAAATGGAGCATGACCAAACTATATGATTTTGTAGGGATGAACTTTCTTTGGCCATGCTATTTTGAGAAGACATGATTGCTTAGTTAGTATGCTTGAAGTATTATTATTTTTATGTCAATATTAAACTTTTGTCTTGAATCTGATGGATCTGAATATTCTTGCCACAATAAAGAAGATCTCATTCATAAATATGTTAGGTAGCATTCCACATCAAGAATTCTGTTTTTATCATTTACCTACTCAAGGACGAGCATGAATTAAGCTTGGGGATGCTGATACGTCTCCAACGTATCTATAATTTTTGATTGTTCCATGCTATTATATTATCTGTTTTGGATGTTTATGGGATTTATTAAACACTTTTATATTATTTTTGGGACTAACCTATTAACCCAGAGCCCAGTGTCAGTTTCTGTTTTTTCCCTTGTTTCAGTGTTTCGCAGAAAAGGAATATCAAATGGAGTCCAAACGGAATGATACCTTCGGGAGAGTTATTTTTGGAACGGAAGCAATCCAGGGGACTTGGAGTACACGTCAGGGAATCAACAAGGAGAGCACGAGGCAGGGGGCGCGCCTACCCCCCCCCCCCCCCGGCGCACCCTCCACCTGCGTGGGCCCCTCCTGGCTCCCCTGACCGACTTCTTTCGCCTATATATATCCATATACCCTAAAAACTTCGGGGAACAGAATAGATCGGGAGTTCCGCCGCCGCAAGCCTCTGTAGCCACCAAAAACCAATCGGGACCCTGTTCCGGCACCCTGCCGGAGAGGGGATCCCTCACCGGTGGCCATCTTCATCATCCCGGCACTCTCCATGACGAGGAGGGAGTAGTTCACCCTCGGGGCTGAGGGTATGTACCAGTAGCTATGTGTTTGATCTCTCTCTCTCTCTCGTGGTCTTGAGGTGATACGATCTTGATGTATCGCGAGCTTTGCTATTATAGTTTGATCTTATGATGTTTCTCCCCCTCTACTCTCTTGTAATGGATTGAGTTTTCCCTTTGAAGTTATCTTATCGGATTGAGTCTTTAATGATTTGAGAACACTTGATGTATGTCTTGCCGTGCGTACCTGTGTTGACAATGGGATATCACGTGATCCACTTGATGTATGTTTTGGTGATCAACTTGCGGGTTCCGCCCATGAACCTATGCATAGGGGTTGGAACACGTTTTCGTCTTGACTCTCCGGTAGAAACTTTGGGGCACTCTTTGAAGTACTTTGTGTTGGTTTGAATAGATGAATCTGAGATTGTGTGATGCATATCGTATAATCATACCCACGGATACTTGAGGTGACATTGGAGTATCTAGGTGACATTAGGGTTTTGGTTGATATGTGTCTTAAGGTGTTATTCTAGTACGAACTCTTGAATAGATCGATCCGAAAGAATAACTTTGAGGTGGTTTCGTACCCTACAATAATCTCTTCGTTTGTTCTCCGCTATTAGTGACTTTGGAGTGACTCTTTGTTGCATGTTGAGGGATAGTTATATGATCCAATTATGTTATTAGTGTTGAGAGAACTTGCACTAGTGAAAGTATGAACCCTAGGCCTTGTTTCCTAGTATTGCAATACCGTTTATGCTCACTTTTATCATTAGTTACCTTGCCGTTTTTATATTTTTAGATTACAAAAACCTATATCTACCATCCATATTGCACTGGTATCACCATCTCTTCGCCGAACTAGTGCACCTATACAATTTACCATTGTATTGGGTGTGTTGGGGACACAAGAGACTCTTTGTTATTTGGTTGCAGGGTTGCTTGAGAGAGACCATCTTCATCCTACGCCTCCCACGGATTGATAAACCTTAGGCCATCCACTTGAGGGAAATTTGCTACTGTCCTACAAACCTCTGCACTTGGAGCCCAACAACGTCTACAAGAAGAAGGTTGTGTAGTAGACATCACCCCCCTCCTCGTATATAAAGGAGTGGAGGAGGGGGAGGGGGCCGGCCTCCCTAGGCGTGCCCCATGAGGAGTCCTACTCCCACCGGGAGTAGGACTCCCCCCTTCCAAGTTGGAGTAGGAGAGGAGAGGGAAGGAGAGAGAGGGGGAAAGGAAAGGGGGGGCACCGCCCCCCTCCTTGTCAAATTTGGACTGGGGGGAAGGGGGTGCACGGCTTCCCTTGGCCGCCCCTCCTCTTCTCCACTAGGGCCCAATAGGCCCATTAGTCTCCCCGGGGGATTTCGGTAACCCCCCGGTACTCCGATATATGTCCTAAACACCCCGAAACCATTCCGGTGTCCGAACATAGTCGTCCAATATATCGATCTTTATGTCTCGACCATTTCGAGACTCCTCGTCATGTCCGTGATCTTATCCGGGACTCCGAACAACCTTCGGTACATCAAAACACAAAACTCATAATATCGATCATCATCTAACTTTAACCGTGCGGACCCTACGGGTTCGAGAACTATGTAGACATGACCGAGACACATCTCTGGTCAATAACCAATAGCGGAACCTGGATGCTCATATTGGCTCCCACATATTCTACGAAGATCTATATCGGTCAAACCGCATAACAACATACGTTGTTCCCTTTGTCGTCGGTATGTTACTTGCCCGAGATTCGATCGTCGGTATCTCAATACCTAGTTCAATCTCGTTACCGGCAAGTCTCTTTACTCGTTCCATAATACATCATCCTGCAACTAACTCATTAGTTACAATGCTTGCAAGGCTTATAGTGATGTGCATTACCGAGTGGGCCCAGAGATACCTCTCCGATAATTGGAGTGACAAATCCTAATCTCGAAATACGCCAACCCAACAAGTACCTTTGGAGACACCTGTAGAGCACCTTTATAATCACCCAGTTACGTTGTGACGGTTGGTAGCACACAAAGTGTTCCTCCGGTAAACGGGAGTTGCATAATCCCATAGTTATAGGAACATGTATAAGTCATGAAGAAAGCAATAGCATAATACTAAACGATCAAGTGCTAAGCTAACGGAATGTGTCAAGTCAATCACATCATTCTCCTAATGATGTGATCCCGTTAATCAAAGGACAACTCATGTCTATGGCTAGGAAACATAACCATCTTTGATCAACGAGCTAGTCAAGTAGAGGCATAATAGTGACACTCTGTTTGTCTATGTATTCACACAAATATTATGTTTCCGATTAATACAATTCTAGCATGAATAATAAACATTTATCATGATATAAGGAAATAAATAATAACTTTATTATTGCCTCTAGGGCATATTTCCTTCAGTCTCCCACTTGCACTAGAGTCAATAATCTAGATTACACAGTAATGATTCTAACACCCATGGAACCTTGGTGCTGATCATGTTTTGCTCGTGGAAGAGGCTTAGTCAACGGGTCTACAACATTCAGATCCATATGTATCTTGCAAATTTCTATGTCTCCCACCTGGACTTGGTCCTGGATGGAATTGAAGCGTCTCTTGATGTGCTTGGTTCTCTTGTGAAATCTGGATTCCTTTGCCAAGGCAATTGCACCAGTATTGTCACAAAAGATTTTCATTGGACCCGATGCACTAGGTATGACACCTAGATCGGATATGAAATCCTTCATCCAGACTCCTTCATTTGATTCTTTCGAAGCAGCTATGTACTCCGCTTCACACGTAGATCCCGCCATAATACTTTGTTTAGAACTGCACCAACTGAGAGCTTCACCGTTCAATGTAAACACGTATCCGGTTTGCCATTTAGAATCGTCTGGATCAGTGTCAAAGCTTGCATCGACGTAACCATTTACGACTAGCTCTTTGTCACCTCCATAAACGAGATACATATCCTTAGTCCTTTTCAGGTATTTCAGGATGTTCTTGACCGCTGTCCAGTGATCCACTGCTGGATTACTTTGGTACCTCCCTGCTAAACTTATAGCAAGGCACACATCAGGTCTGGTACACAGCATTGCATACATGATAGAGCCTATGGCTGAAGCATAGGGAGCATCTTTCATCTTCTCTCTATCTTCTGCAGTGGTCGGGTATTGAGTCTTACTCAACTTCACACCTTGTAACACAGGCAAGAACCCTTTCTTTGCTTGATCCATTTTGAACTTCTTCAAAACTTTGTCAAGGTATGTACTTTTTGAAAGTCCAATTAAGCGTCTTGATCTATCTCTATAGATCTTGATGCCCAATATATAAGCAGCTTCATGGAGGTCCTTCATTGAAAAACTCTTGTTCAAATATCCCTTTATGCTATCCAGAAATTCTATATCATTTCCAATCAACAATATGTCATCTACATATAATATCAGAAATGCTACATAGCTCCCACTCACTTTCTTGTAAATACAGGCTTCTCCAAAAGTCTGTATAAATCCATATGCTTTGATCACACTATCAAAACGTTTATTCCAACTCCGAGAGGCTTGCACTAGTCCATAAATGGATCACTGGAGCTTGCACACTTTGTTAGCTCCCTTTGGATCGACAAAACCTTCCGGTTGCATCATATACAACTCTTCTTCCAGAAATGCATTCAGGAATGCAGTTTTGACATCCATTTGCCAAATTTCATAATCATAAAATGCGGCAATTGCTAACATGATTCGGACAGACTTAAGCATCGCTACGGGTGAGAAAGTCTCATCGTAGTCAATCCCTTGAACTTGTCAAAAACCTTTCGCAACAAGTCGAGCTTTATAGACAGTAACATTACCGTCAGTGTCAGTCTTCTTCTTGAAGATCCATTTATTCTCAATGGCTTGCCGATCATCGGGCAAGTCAACCAAAGTCCACACTTTGTTCTCATACATGGATCCCATCTAAGATTTCATGGCCTCAAGCCATTTCGCGGAATCTGGGCTCATCATCGCTTCCTCATAGTTAGTAGGTTCGTTATGGTCTAGTAACATGATGTCCAGAATAGGATTACCATACCACTCTGGTGCGGAACGTACTCTGGTTGACCTACGAGGTTTAGTAGTAACTTGATGCCCAATATATAAGAAGCTTCACTGAGGTCTTTCATTGAAAAATTCTTATTCAAGTATCCTTTTATGCTATCCAGAAATTCTATATCATTTCCGATCAACAATATGTCATCCAGATATAATATCAGAAATGCTACAGAGCTCCCACTCACTTCCTTGTAAATACAGGCTTCTCCAAAAAGTCTTTATAAAACCATATGCTTTGATCACACTATCAAAGCATATATTCCAACTCCGAGAGCCTTGCACCAGTCCATAAATGGATCGCTGGAGCTTGCACACTTTGTTAGCACCTTTAGGATCGACAAAACCTTCTGGTTGTATCATATACAACTCTTCTTTAAGAAATCCATTAAGGAATGCAGTTTTGACATCCATTTGCCAAATTTCATAATCATAAAATGCGGCAATTGCTAACATGATTCGGACAGACTTAAGCATTGCTACGGGTGAGAAGGTCTCATCGTAGTCAACTCCTTGAACTTGTCGAAAACCTTTCACAACAAGTCGAGCTTTGTAGACTGTAACATTACCGTCAGCGTCAGTCTTCTTCTTGAAGATCCATTTATTCTCTATCACTTGCCGATCATCGGGCAAGTCAACCAAAGTCCACACTTTGTTCTCATACATGGATCCCATCTCAGATTTCATGGCCTCAAGCCATTTTGCGGAATCTGGGCTCACCATCGCTTCTTTATAGTTCATAGGTTCATCATGGTCTAGTAACATAACCTCCAGAACAGGATTACCGTACCACTCTAGTGCGGATCTTACTCTGGTTGACCTACGAGGTTCAGTATTAACTTGATCTGAAGTTTCATGATCATCATCATTAGCTTCCTCACTAATTGGTATAGATGTCACAGGAACCAATTTCTGTGATGAACTACTTTCCAATAAGGGAGCAAGTACAGTTACCTCATCAAGTTCTACTTTCCTCCCACTCACTTCTTTTGAGAGAAACTCCTTCTCTAGAAAGGATCCATTCTTAGCAACGAATGTCTTGCCTTCGGATCTGTGATAGAAGGTGTACCCAATAGTTTCCGTTAGGTACCCTATGAAGACACATTTCTCCGATTTGGGTTCGAGCTTATCAGGTTGAAGCTTTTTCACATAAGCATCGCAGCCCCAAACTTTAAGAAACAACAACTTTGGTTTCTTGCCAAACCACAGATCATAAGGCGTCGTCTCAACGGATTTTTATGGTGCCCTATTTAACGTGAATGCAGCCGTCTTTAAAGCATAACCCCAAAACGATAGCGGTAAATCAGTAAGAGACATCATAGATCGCACCATATCTAGTAAAGTACGATTATGACGTTCGGACACACCATTATGCTATGGTGTTCCGGGTGGCGTGAGTTGCGAAACTATTCCGCATTGTTTCAAATGTAGACCAAACTCTTAACTCAAATATTCTCCTCCACGATCAGATCGTAGAAACTTTATTTTCTTGTTACGATGATTTTCCACTTCACTCTAAAATTCTTTGAACTTTTCAAATGTTTCAGACTTATGTTTCATTAAGTAGATATACCCATATCTGCTTAAATCATCTGCGAAGGTGAGAAAATAACGATAACCGCCGTGAGCCTCAACATTCACTGGACCACATACATCAGTATGTATGATCTCCAACAAATCAGTTGCTCGCTCCATAGTTCTGGAGAACGGCGTTTTAGTCATCTTGCCCATGAGGCATGGTTCGCAAGTACCAAGTGATTCATAATCAAGTGATTCCAAAAGTCCATCAGCATGGCGTTTCTTCATGCGCTTTACACCAATATAACCCAAATGATAGTGCCACAAATAAGTGGCACTATCATTATCAACTCTGCATCTTTTGACTTCAACATTATGAATATGTGTATCACTACTATCGAGATTTAACAAAAATAGACCACTCTTCAAGGGTGCATGACCATAAAAGATATTACTCATATAAATAGAACTACCATTATTCTCAGATTTAAATGAATAACTGTCTCGCATCAAACAAGATCCAGATATAATGTTCATGCTCAGCGCTGGCACCAAATAACAATTATTCAGGTCTAAAACTAATCCCGAAGGTAGATGTAGAGGTAGCATGCCGACGGCGATCACATCGACTTTGGAACCATTTCCCACGCGCATCGTCACCTTGTCCTTAGCCAATCTTCACTTAATCCATAGTCCCTGTTTCGAGTTGCAAATATTAGCAAAAGAACCAGTATCAAATACCCAGGTGCTACTGCGAGCTCTAGTAAGGTACACATCACTAACATGTATATCACATATACCTTTGTTCACCTTGCCATCCTTCTTATCCGCCAAATACTTGGGGCAGTTCCGCTTCCAGTGTCCAGTCTGCTTGCAGTAGAAGCACTTAGTCTCAAGCTTAGGTCCAGACTTGGGTTTCTTCTCTTGAGCAACAACTTGTTTGCTGTTCTTCTTGAAGTTCCCCTTCTTCTTCCCTTTGCTCTTTTTCTTGAAAGTGGTGGTCTTGTTGACCATCAACACTTGATGCTCCTTCTTGATTTCTACCTCTGCAGACTTTAGCATTGCGAAGAGCTCGGGAATAGTCTTATCCATCCCTTGCATATTATAGTTCATCACGAAGCTCTTGTAGCTTGGTGGTAGTGACTGAAGAATTCTGTCAATAACACTATCATCCGGAAGATTAACTCCCAGTTGAATCAAGTGATTGTTATACCCAGACATTCTGAGTATATGCTCACTGACAAAACTATTCTCCTCCATCTTACAGCTGTAGAACTTATTGGGGACTTCATATCTCTCAATCCGGGCATTTGCTTGAAATATTAACTTCAACTCCTGGAACATCTTAGATGCTCCATTACGTTCAAAACGTCGTTGAAGTCCCGGTTCTAAGCTGTAAAGCATGGCACACCGAACTATCGAGTAGTCATCAGCTTTGCTCTGCCAGACGTTCATAACATCTGGTGTTGCTCCTGCAGCAGGTCTGGCACCTAGCGGTGCTTCCAGGACGTAATTCTTCTGTGCAGCAATGAGGAAAATCCTCAACTTACGGACCCAGTCCGTGTAATTGCTACCATCATCTTTCAACTTTGCTTTCTCAAGGAACGCATTAAAATTCAACAGAACAACAGCATAGGCCATCTATCTACAATCAACATAGACAAGCAAAATACTATCAAGTACTAAGTTCATGATAAATTTAAGTTCAATTAATCATATTACTTAAGAACTCCCACTTATATAGACATCCCTCTAATCATCTAAGTGATCACGTGATCCAAATCAACTAAACCATGTCCGATCATCACGTGAGATGGAGTAGTTTTCAATGGTGAACATCACTATGTTGATCATATCTGCTATATGATTCACGCTCGACCTTTCGGTCTCAATGTTCCGAGGCCATATCTACATATGCTAGGCTCGTCAAGTTTAACCCGAGTATTCTGCGTGTGCAAAACTGGCTTGCACCCATCATAGATGAACGTAGAGCTTATCACACCTGATCATCACGTGGTGTCTCAGCACGGCAAACTTTGGCAACGGTGCATACTCAGGGAGAACACTTTTATCTTGAAATTTAGTGAGAGATCATCTTATAATGCTATCGTCAAACAAAGCAAGATAAGATGCATAAAAGATAGACATCACATGCAATCAATATAAGTGATATGATATGGCCATCATCATTTTGTGCTTGTGATCTCCATCTCCGAAGCACCGTCATGATCACCATCGTCACCGGCGCGACACCTTGATCTCCATCATAGCATCGTTGTCGTCTCGCCAACTATTGCTTCTACGACTATCGCTACCGCTTAGTGATAAAGTAAAGCAATTACAGGGCGTTTGCAACAATAAAGCGACAACCATATGGCTCCTGCCAGTTGCCGATAACTCGGTTACAAAACATGATCATCTCATACAATAAAATATAGCATCATGCCTTGACCATATGACATCAGAACATGCCCTGCAAAAACAAGTTAGACGTCCTCTACTTTGTTGTTGCAATTTTTACGTGGCTGCTATGGGCTGAGCAAGAACTGTTCTTACCTACGCATCAAAACAACAATGATAGTTCGTCAAGTTAGTGTTGTTTTAACCTTCTCAAGGACCGGGCATAGCCACAATCGCTTCAACTAAAGTTGGAGAAACTGACACCCGCCAGCCACCTGTGTGCAAAGCACGTCAGTAGAACCAGTCTCGTGTAAGCGTACGCGTAATGTCGGTCTGGGCCGCTTCATCCAACAATACCGCCGAACCAAAGTGTGACATGCTGGTAAGCAGTATGACTTGTATCGCCCACAACTCACTTGTGTTCTACTCGTGCATATAACATCTACGCATAAAACCAGGCTCGGATGCCACTGTTGGGGAACGTAGTAATTTCAAAAAAATTCCTACGCACACACAGGATCATGGTGATAAATAGCAACGAGAGGGGAGAGTGTTGTCCACGTACCCTCGTAGACCGAAAGCGGAAGCGTTAGCACAACGCGGTTGATGTAGTCGTTCGTCTTCACGATCCGACCGATCAAGTACCGAACGTACGGCACCTCCAAGTTCAGCACACGTTCAGCTCGATGACGCTCGAACTCTGATCCAGCCGAGATTTGAGGGAGAGTTCTATCAGCACGACAGCGTGGTGACGGTGATGATGATGCTACCGACGCAGGGCTTCGCCTCAGCACCGCTACGATATGATCGAGGTGGAATATGGTGGAGGGGGGCACCGCACACGGCTAAGAGAACAAGAGATCAAGAGTTGTGTCTCCAAGGGGTCCCCCTCCCCGTATATAAAGGAGTGGAGGAGGGGAAGGGGACCAGCCTCCCTAGGCGCGCCCCATGAGGAGTCCTACACCCACCGGGAGTAGGACTCCCCCCTTCCAAGTAGGAGTAGGAGAGGAGAGGGAAGGAGAGAGATGAAGGAAATATGCCCTAGAGGCAATAATAAAGTTATTATTTATTTCCTTATGATCATGATAAATGTTTATTATTCATGCTAGAATTGTATTAACCGAAAACATAATACATGTGTGAATACATAGACAAACAAAGTGTCACTAGTATGCCTCTACTTGACTAGCTCGTTAATCAAAGATGGTTATGTTTCCTAACCATGAACAATGAGTTGTTATTTGATTAACGGGATCACATCATTAAGAGAATGATCTGATTGACATGACCCATTCCATTAGCTTAGCACCCGATCATTTAGTATGTTGCTATTGCTTTCTTCATGACTTATACATGTTCCTGTAACTATGAGATTATGCAACTCCCGTTTACCGGAGGAACACTTTGGGTACTACCAAACGTCACAACGTAACTGGGTGATTATAAAGGAGTACTACAGGTGTCTCCAAAGGTACATGTTGGGTTGGCGTATTTCGAGATTAGGTTTTGTCACTCCGATTGTCGGAGAGGTATCTCTGGGTCCTCTCGGTAATGCACATCACTTAAGCCTTGCAAGCATTGCAACTAAATGAGTTAGTTGCGGGAGTTGTATTACAGAACGAGTAAAGAGACTTGCCGATAACGAGATTGAACTAGGTATTGGAATACCGACGATCGAATCTCGGGCAAGTAACATACCGATGACAAAGGGAACAACGTATGTTGTTATGCGGTCTGACCGATAAAGATCTTCGTAGAATATGTAGGAGCCAATATGGGCATCCAGGTCCCGCTATTGGTTATTGACCGGAGGCGTGTCTCGGTCATGTCTACATTGTTCTCGAACCCGTAGGGTCCGCACACTTAAGGTTACGATGACAGTTATATTATGAGTTTATGCATTTTGATGTACCGAAGGTTGTTCATAGTCCCAGATGTGATCACGGACATGACGAGGAGTCTCGAAATGGTCGAGACATAAATATTGATATATTGGAAGCCTATGTTTGGATATCGGAAGTGTTCCGGGTGAAATCGGGATTTTACCGGAGTACCGGGAAGGTTACCAGAACCCCCCGGGAGCTAAATGGGCCATGATATGCCTTAGTGGAAAAGAGAAGAGGCAGCCCTACATGGGCTGCGCGCCTCCCCCTTCCCCTAGTCCTATTAGGACTAGGAGAGGTGGCCTGACCCCCTCCCTATCTTTTCCCCCTCCGCGAATCCTATTCCAACTAGGATTGCGGGGGGGGAATCCTACTCCCAGAGGGAGTAGGACTCTCCTGGCGCGTCACACCTTGGCCGGCCAGCCTCCCCCCTCTAGTCCTTTATATACTGAGGCAGAGGCACCCTAGAACACACAAGTTGATCCACGTGATCTATTCCTTAGCCGTGTGCGGTACCCCCAGCCACCATATTCCTCGATAATACTGTAGCGGAGTTTAGGCGAAGCCCTGCTGCTGTAGTGCATCAAGATCGTCACCACGCCGTCGTGCTGACGGAACTCTTCCCCGACACTTTGCTGGATCGGAGTCCGGGGATCGTCATCGAGCTGAACGTGTGCTCGAACTCGGAGGTGCCGTAGTTTCGGTACTTGATCGGTTGGATCGTGAAGACGTACGACTACTTCCTCTACGTTGTGTCAACGCTTCCGCAGTCGGTCTGTGTGGGTACGTAGACAACACTCTCCCCCCTCGTTGCTATGCAGCACATGATCTTGCGTGTGCGTAGGAAATTTTTTGAAATTACTACGAAACCCAACAGTGGCATCCGAGCCTAGGTTATTTATGTTGATGTTATATGCACGAGTAGAACACAAGTGAGTTGTGGGCGATATAAGTCATACTGCCTACCAGCATGTCATACTTTGGTTCGGCGGCATTGTTGGACGAGACGACCCGGACCAACATTACACGTACGCTTACGCGAGACCGGTTCCCCCGACGTGCTTTGCACATAGGTGGCTTGCGGGCGACAGTCTCTCCAACTTTAGTTGAACCAAGTGTGGCTACGCCCGGTCCTTGCGAAGGTTAAAACGGAGTCTATTTGACAAACTATCATTGTGGTTTTCATGCGTAGGTGAGATTGGTTCTTACTTAAGCCCGTAGCAGCCACGTAAAACTTGCAACAACAAAGTAGAGGACGTCTAACTTGTTTTTGCAGGGCATGTCGTGATGTGATATGGTCAAGACATGATGCTAAATTTTATTGTATGAGATGATCATGTTTTGTAACCGAGTTATCGGCAACTGGCAGGAGCCATATGGTTGTCGCTTTATTGTATGCAATGAAATCGCGATGTAATGCTTTACTTTATTGCTAAACGGTAGTGATAGTCGTGGAAGCATAAGATTGGCGAGAAGACAACGATGCTACGATGGAGATCAAGGTGTCGCGCCGGTGAAAATGGTGATCATGACGGTGCTTCGGAGATGGAGATCACAAGCACAAGACGATGATGGCCATATCATATCACTTATATTGATTGCATGTGATGTTTATCCTTTTATGCATCTTATCTTGCTTTGATTGACAGTAGCATTATAAGATGATCTCTCACTAAATTATCAAGAACTGTTCTCCCTGAGTATGCACCGTTGCGAAAGTTCTTCGTGCTGAGACACCACGTGATGATCGGGTGTGATAGGTTCTACGTTCAAATACAACGGGTGCAAAACAGTTGCACACGCGGAATACTCAGGTTATACTTGACGAGCCAAGCATATACAGATATGGCCTCGGAACACGGAGACCGAAAGGTCGAGCGTGAATCATATAGTAGATATGATCAACATAACGATGTTCACCATTGAAAACTACTTCATCTCACGTGATGATCGGTTATGGTTTAGTTGATTTGGATCACGTAATCACTTAGAGGATTAGAGGGATGTCTATCTAAGTGGGAGTTCTTAAGTAATATGATTAATTGAACTTAAATTTATCATGAACTTAGTCCTGGTAGTATTTTGCAAATCATGTTGTAGATCAGTAGCTCGCGTTGTTGCTTCCCTATGTTTATTTTGATATGTTCCTAGAGAAAATTGTGTTGAAAGATGTTAGTAGCAAAGTTGCGGATTGGATCCGTGATCTGAGGTTTATCCTCATTGCTGCACAGAAGAATTATGTCCTTGATGCACCGCTAGGTGACAGACCTATTGCAGGAGCAGATGCAGACGTTATGAACGTTTGGCTAGCTCAATATGATGACTACTTGATAGTTTAGTGCACCATGCTTAATGGCTTAGAATCGGGACTTCAAAGACATTTTGAACGTCATGGACCATATGAGATGTTCCAGGAGTTGAAGTTAATATTTCAAGCAAATACCCGAGTTGAGAGATATGAAGTCTCCAACAAGTTCTATAGCTAAAAGATGGAGGAGAATCGCTCAACTAGTGAGCATGTGCTCAGATTGTCTGAGTACTACAATCGCTTGAATCAAGTGGGAGTTAATCTTCCAGATAAGATAGTGATTGACAGAATTCTCTAGTCACCATCACCAAGTTAGTAGAACTTCGTGATGAACTATAATATGCAAGGGATGACAAAAATAATTCCCAAGCTCTTCGTGATGCTGAAATCGACGAAGGTAGAAATCAAGAAAAACATCAAGTGTTGATGGTTAACAAGACCACTAGTTTCAAGAAAAGGGCAAAGGGAAGAAGGGGAACTTCAAGAAGAATGGCAAGCAAGTTTCTGCTCAAGTGAAGAAGCCCAAGTTTGGTCCTAAGCCTAAGACTAAGTGTTTCTACTGCAAAGGGACTGGTCACTGGAAGCGGAACTACCCCAAGTGATTGGCAGATAAGAAGGATGGCAAAGTGAACATAAGTATATTTGATATACATGTTATTGATGTGTACTTTACTAGTGTTTATAGCAACCCCTCAGTATTTAATACTAGTTCAGTTGCTAAGATTAGTAACTCGAAACGGGAGTTGCAGAATAAACAGAGACTAGTTAAGGGTGAAGTGACGATGTGTGTTGGAAGTAGTTCCAAGATTGATATGATCATCATCGCACACTCCCCTATACTTTCGGGATTAGTGTTGAACCTGAATAAGTGTTACTTGGTGTTTGCGTTGAGCATGAATATGATTTGATCATGTTTATTGTAATACGGTTATTCATTTAAGTAAGAGAATAAATTGTTGTTCTGTTTACATGAATAAAACCTTATATGGTTACACACCCAATGAAAATAGTTCGTTGGATCTCGATTGTAGTGATACACATAATCATAATATTGAAACCAAAATATGCAAAGTTAATAATGATAGTGCAACTTATTTGTAGCACTGCCGTTTAGGTCATATTGGTGTAAAGCGCATGAAGAAACTCCATGCTGATGGGATTTTGGAATCACTTGATTATGAATCACTTGATGCTTGCGAACCATGCCTCATGGGCAAGATGACTAAGACTCCGTTCTCCGGAGCAAGCAACTGACTTATTGGAAATAATACATACTGATGTATGTGGTCCGATGAGTGTTAAGGCTCACGGCAAGTATCGTTATTTTCTGAACTTCACAGATGATTTGAGCAGATATGGGTATATCTACTTGATGAAACATAAGTCTGAAACATTTGAAAAGTTCAAAGAATTTCAGAGTGAAGTGGAAAATCATCGTGACAAGAAAATAAAGTTTCTACGATCTGATCGCGGAGACAAATATTTGAGTTACAAGTTTGGTCTTCAATGTGGAATAGTTTCACAAACTCATGCCACATGGAACACCACAGCATAATGGTGTGTCCGAACGTCATAACCGTACTTCATTGGATATAGTGCAATCTATGATGTCTCTTACCGATCTACCACTATCGGTTTGGGGTTATGCATTAGAGACAGCTGCATTCACGTTAAATAGGGCACCATCTAAGTCCGTTGAGACGACACAATCTGAACTGTGGTTTGGCAAGAAACCAAAGTTGTCGTTTCTTAAAGTTTGGGACTGCGATGCTTATGTGAAAAAGTTTCAACATGATAAGCTCGAACCCAAATCGGAGAAGTATGTCTTCATAGGATACCCAAAGGAGACTGTTGGGTACACCTTCTATCACAAATCCGAAGGCAAGACTTTTGTTGCTAAATTCGGAGTTTTTCTAGAGAAGGAGTTTCTCTCGAAAGAAGTGAGTGGGAGGAAAGTAGAACTTGATGAGGTAACTGTACCTGCTCCCTTATTGGAAAGTAGTTCATTACAGAAATCTGTTCCTGTGACTACTACACCAATTAGTGAGGAAGCTAATGATGATGATCATGTAACTTCAGATCAAGTTACTACCGAATCTCATAGGTAAACCAGAATGAGATCCGCACCACAGTGGTACGGTAATCCTGTTCTGGAAGTCATGTTACTAGACCATGACGAACTTGCGAACTATGAGGAAGCGATGATGAGCCCAGATTCCGCAAAATGGCTTGAGGCCATGAAATCTGAGATGGGATCCATGTATGAGAACAAAGTATGGACTTTGGTTGACTTGCCCGATGATCGGCAAGCAATTGAGAATAAATGGATCTTCAAGAGGAAGACGGACGCTGATAGTAGTGTTACTATCTACAAAGCTAGAATTGTCGCAAAAGGTTTTCGACAAGTTCAAGGTGTTGACTACGATGAGATTTTTTCCACTCGTATATATGCTTAAGTCTGTCCGAATCATGTTAGCAATTGCCGCATTTTATGAAATCTGGCAAATGGATAAACAAAACTGCATTCCTTAATGGATTTCTTAAAGAAGAGTTGTATATGATGCAACCAGAAGGTTTTGTCAATCCTAAAGGTGTTAACAAAATATGCAAGCTCCAACGATCCATCTATGGACTGGTGCAAGCATCTCGGAGTTGGAATATACGTTTTGATAAGTTGATCAAAGCATATAGTTTTATACAGACTTGCGGTGAAGCCTGTGTTTACAAGAAAGTGAATGGGAGCACTACAACATTTCTGATAAGTATATGTGTATGACATATTGTTGATCGGAAATAATGTAGAATTATTCTGTAAAGCATAAAGGAGTGTCTGAAAGGAGTTTTTCAAAGAAAGACTTCGGTGAAGCTGCTTACATATTGAGCATCAAGATCTATAGAGATAGATCAAGACGCTTGATAAGTTTTTTCAATAAGTACATACCTTGACAAGATTTTGAAGTAGTTCAAAATGGAGCAGTCAAAGAAAGAGTTCTTGCCTGTATTACAAGGTGTGAAGTTGAGTAAGACTCAAAGCCCGACCACGGCAGAAGATAGAAAGAGAATGAAAGTCATTCCCTATGCCTCAGCCATAGGTTCTATAAAGTATGCCATGCTATGTACCAGATCTATTGTATACCCTACTCTGTGTTAAGCAAGGGAGTACAATAGTGATCTAAGAGTAGATCACTGGACAGCGGTCAAAATTATCCTTAGTGGAATAAGGAAATATTTATCAATTATGGAGGTGAACAAAAAGGTTCGTCGTAAAAGGTTATGTCGATACAAGTTTTGACACAGATCTGGATGACTCTAAGTCTCGATCTAGATACATATTTAAAGTGGGAGCAATTAGCAAGAGTAGCTCCGTGCAGAGCATTGTTGACATAAATATTTGCAAAATACTTACGGATCTGAATGTGACAGACCCGTTGACTAAAATTATCTCACAAGCAAAACATGATCACACCTTAGTACTCTTTGGGTGTTGATCACATATCGATGTGAACTATGGGTGTTAATCACATGGTGATGTGAACTATTGTTGTTAAATCACATGGCGATGTGAACTAGATTATTGACTCTAGTGCAAGTGGGAGACTGAAGGAAATATGCCCTAGAGGCAATAATAAAGTTATTATTTATTTCCTTATGATCATGATAAATGTTTATTATTCATGCTAGAATTGTATTAACCGGAAACATAATACATGTGTGAATACATAGACAGACAAAGTGTCACTAGTATGCCTCTACTTGACTAGCTCGTTAATCAAAGATGGTTATGTTTCCTAACCATGAACAATGAGTTGTTATTTGATTAACGGGATCACATCATTAAGAGAATGATCTGATTGACATGACCCATTCCATTAGCTTAGCACCCGATCGTTTAGTATGTTGCTATTGCTTTCTTCATGACTTATACATGTTCCTGTAACTATGAGATTATGCAACTCCCGTTTACCGGAGGAACACTTTGGGTACTACCAAATGTCACAACGTAACTGGGTGTTTATAAAGGAGTACTACAGGTGTCTCCAAAGGTACATGTTGGGTTGGCGTATTTCGAGATTAGGTTTTGTCACTCCGATTGTCGGAGAGGTATCTCGGGGCCCTCTCGGTAATGCACATCACTTAGCCTTGCAAGCATTGCAACTAAATGAGTTAGTTGCGGGATGTTGTATTACAGAACGAGTAAAGAGACTTGCCGATAACGAGATTGAACTAGGTATTGGAATACCGACGATCGAATCTCGGGCAAGTAACATCCGATGACAAAGGGAACAACGTATGTTGTTATGCGGTCTGACCGATAAAGATCTTCGTAGAATATGTACGAGCCAATATGGGCATCCAGGTCCCGCTATTGGTTATTGACCGGAGACGTGTCTCGGTCATGTCTACATTGTTCTCAAACCCGTAGGGTCTGCACGCTTAAGGTTACGATGACAGTTATATTATGAGTTTATGCATTTTGATGTACCGAAGGTTTTTCGGAGTCCCGGATGTGATCACGGACATGACGAGGAGTCTCGAAATGGTCGAGACATAAAGATTGATATATTGGAAGCCTATGTTTGGATACCGAAAGTGTTCCGGGTGAAATCGAGATTTTACCGGAGTACCGGGAAGGTTACCGGAACCCCCCGGGAGCTAAATGGGCCATGATAGGCCTTAGTGGAAAAGAGAAGAGGCAGCCCTACATGGGCTGCACGCCTCCCCCTTCCCCTAGTCCTATTAGGACTAGGAGAGGTGGCCGGCCCCCTCCCTATCTTTTCCCCCTCCGCGAATCCTATTCCAACTAGGATTGGGGGGGGGGAATCCTACTCCCAGAGGGAGTAGGACTCTCCTGGCGCGCCACACCTTGGCTGGCCAGCCTCCCCCTCTAGTCCTTTATATACTGAGGCAGAGGCACCCTAGAACACACAAGTTGATCCACGTGATCTATTCCTTAGCCGTGTGCGGTACCCCCAGCCACCATATTCCTCGATAATACTGTAGAGGAGTTTAGGCGAAGCCCTGCTGCTGTAGTGCATCAAGATCGTCACCACACCGTCGTGCTGACGGAACTCTTCCCCGACACTTTGCTGGATCGGAGTCCGGGGATCGTCATCGAGCTGAACGTGTGCTCGAACTCGGAGGTGTCGTAGTTTCGGTACTTGATCGGTTGGATCGTGAAGACGTACGACTACTTCCTCTACGTTGCGTCAACGCTTCCGCAGTCGGTCTGCGTGGGTACGTAGACAACACTCTCCCCCCTCGTTGCTATGCATCACATGATCTTGCGTGTGCGTAGGAGTTTTTTTGAAATTACTACGAAACCCAACAAGAGAGGGGGAAAGGAAAGGGGGGACGCCGCCTCCCCCTTCTTGTCCAATTCGGACTGGGGGGTAGGGGCGCGCGACTGCCCTTGGACGCCCCTCCTCTTCTCCACTAGGGCCCAATAGGCCCATTAGTCTCCCCGGGGGGTTCCGGTAACCCCCTAGTACTCCGGTATATGTCCGAAACACCCCGAAACCATTCCGGTGTCCGAACATAGTCATCCAATATATCGATCTTTATGTCTCGACCATTTCGAGACTCCTCGTCATGTCCGTGATCTTATCCAGGACTCCGAACAACCTTCAGTACATCAAAACACAAAACTCATAATACTGATCATCATCTAACTTTAAGCGTGTGGACCCTACGGGCTCGAGAACTATGTAGACATGACCGAGACACGTCTCCGGTCAATAACCAATAGCGGAACCTAGATGCTCATATTGGATCCTACATATTCTACGAAGATCTTTAACGGTCAAACCGCATAACAACATATGTTGTTCCCTTTGTCATCGGTTGTTACTTGCCCGAGATTCGATCGTGGGTATCTCAATACCTAGTTCAATCTCGTTACCGGCAAGTCTCTTTACTCGTTCCGTAATACATCATCCCGCAACTAACTCATTAGTTACAATGCTTGTAGGGCTTATAGTGATGTGCATTACCGAGTGGGCCCAGAGATACCTCTCCGACAATCAGAGTGACAAATCCTAATCTCGAAATACGCCAACCCAACAAGTACCTTTGGAGACACCTGTAGACCACCTTTATAATCACCCAGTTACGTTGTGACGTTTGGTAGCACACAAAGTGTTCCTCCGGTAAACGGGAGTTGCATAATCTCATAGTCATAGGAACATGTATAAGTCATAATGAAAGCAATAGCAGAATACTAAACGATCAAGTGCTAAGCTAACAGAATGGGTCAAGTCAATCACATCATTCTCCTAATGATGTGATCCCGTTAATCAAATGACAAGTCATGTCTATGGCTAGGAAACATAACCATCTTTGATCAACGAGCTAGTCAAGTAGAGGCATACTAGTGACACTCTGTTTGTCTATGTATCCACACAAGTATTATGTTTCTGATTAATACAATTCTAGCATGAATAATAAACATTTATCATGATATAAGGAAATAAATAATAACTTTATTATTGCCTCTAGGGCATATTTCCTTCAACCGCGAGTTTGGTTACTCTCCGATAAAGCTCATGAGGTTCTTCATCCTCTTTCATTACAAACTCATCGGCTTCATCTTGCACCACTTCATAGTTGGAGCGTTGAATGCTTGTGCTACCCCGGTAGAGGGAGACAACACAAAGCCATGCATCTTTGGCCAAGGCGAAGGGCCGAAGATGAGGGAGATCTTTGGGTGGAATTGCATCTTGGATGATGAAGAGAGCATTCTCATTGAATTGATTATCCGCGACTTCTCTAGGGGTGAAGTTGCTTGGGTCATGCGGATATAAACCTTCTTCAATGATTCTCCAAAGATTAATATTCACATGATTTAAATGACGCTTAAAGCGATAAACCCAAGAATCAAAGTCCTCAATTTTCACAATCTTAGGGGGAGAACCGGCATGATTCAAATGTGTAGAAGGAATCGGTCCCCCATAAACAAGTGAAGGTTCCACATGGACAAAGATGACGGTGCCATTCTTACCACTAGAAAAAGGAGCTTTTTCACTAGTAGCTTCCCCCTTGTCGGAGTTAGCATCCATCACCTTGTTAGTGGGATCACCCACTTTCAACGGTGCGGTGGATAGTTTAAGCCCTTCAATGAATTTATTAAACATGCTTTCAACCTTGGTCATCATGGAGGTTTTCAATGTGTTTAAGGCCACATTGAATTCCTCACGAGAGACCAAGGTTCCCCCATCGCCCGTAGACGAGATCGGATTCGCACCGGAGTGCTCCTCCACACCGTCTACGGTGTCAACCATACTCTTCGGACGACAAAGTCCTTAATAAAGAGACGAGGCTCTGATACCAATTGAAAGGATCGATATAGTTGACTAGAGGGGGGTGAATAGGCAACTAACAATTTTTTAGCTTTTCTTTACCAAATTAAACTTTGCATCAAAGTAGGTTGTCTAGATATGCAACTAGGTGAGCAACCTATATGATGCAACAACAACAAGCACACAAGCAAGCAAGGGATAAAACACAAATAAGCTTGCACAAGTAAAGGCACGAGATAACCAAGAGTGGAGCCAGTGAAGACGAGGATGTGTTACCGAAGTTCCTTCCTTTTGAGGGGAAGTACGTCTCCGTTGGAGCGGTGTGGAGGCACAATGCTCCCCAAGAAGCCACTAGGGCCACCGTATTCTCCTCACGCCCTCACACAATGCGAGATGTCGTGATTCCACTATTGGTGCCCTTGAAGGCGGCAACTGGACCTATACAAACAAGGTTGAGGCTCTCTCCACAACTTAATTGGAGGCTCCCAACGAAACCTCGGAGCTTCACCACAATGGAATGTGGCTCCGAAGTGACCTCTTCCGTCTAGGGCGCCCAAGCACCCAAGAGTAACAAAATCCACACAAGAAAGCATGGGGGAACCAAATATCCTTTGGTGGAATTGTAGATCTAGGTCTCCTCCTTCAATCCCTAGCAAATCAACAAGTTTGGGTGTCTAGGGAGAGAGATCGGGCAAGAAAGCTTTAATGGCAGTAATGGAGGAGAGAGAGAGGCAAGAGGTAGGTGGGAGGTAGGAGAAGCACCTCCTTAAATAGGCCCCCCCCCCAAGATCCAACCGTTATGTGCAGAAAAGCATGGGACCGGTACTTACGCACTCCACACCGGTACAACCGGTGAATGCGGGGAACCCCTCCTAGGGCACCAGGGCGGTACTTTCGGTGGTGCACCTGGTAGTACCGGTTTATCGGAATAAACCGGAACTACTGCTCCACTACCGCTTACATCCAGAAGGTTTACACCTCAGGCCGGTAGTTGGAGCGGTAGTAGGGCCGGAGCTACCGCTGGGCCAGCCGTTCCTGGGTGATGGAGTCCGAGGCGGTACAACCGCCCTGGACACCGGTAGTACCTGTTTATCAAGACAAACCGGAACTTCCGTTCCACCACCGGTCTACCACCATACTCGGTACAGAAGGGAGTCACCCCTGAGCGGTACTTGGAGCGGTGGTCAGACCGGAACTACCGCCCAGCGGTACAACCGCTTGATGGAGCGGTACTACCGCCATGGGCAGGACTGCACAGGTCAGGGGGCAGTGGGGAACCTCTCTCTCCTTGAAACGGAGGGTATATGGTGGGTGCATAGAATGTGTACGTGAAGTGATTCACCCAATACCTTCCTATGTAGATTCCCTCTTAATAGTACGGATATCCTACGACCAAAGGAATAAAAAAACATCGGAAACTCCGTCTTCGCGCCACACCATGTGTACTTGAGAAAACTATGGCGCATGATTAGTCCGCGTGTGTTGTCGTCATCACCAAAACCCTAAGGCAAAGGATGCCCTTATAGCAAGGTGAATCCTAGTTGACGCCCACAGGTGTCAACTAGTTGAGGGACGATCACAGACGAGCGAGCGGGCAGCCCAAATCCTATGTTTTCCATTCACGCGTGTGCTATGTCCGTTCACTGCACATATTTATTTTTCACGTTTGTTCCTATTATGCTTCTTTCTTTGTTTTTTTCGCTTTTATGTTTTGGTTTTTCTTTTTGGTTTTTTCTTTATATTTCCTTTTTTACATTCTGTTCTTCTGGGTTGATTCTTTCCTGGTATTTTTTCCTTTTTCTTGAATTCTTCCTTCTTTTTAGTTTCTATAACTACAAACGTTTTTGCAGTATACCATGAACATTTTTGTAATATACATTGAACATTTTTCTATATATATTGAACTTTTTATTAATATATGTTGAACTATTTTAACATACGGCAAATATTTTTTTATACAAACTGAACTTTTTGTAATGTATGGTGAACTAATTTTGAATATATGCTGAACATTTTCTTAATAGACATGAAATTTTTCAAAAACATACCCAATATTTTTCATAGAAAAAAGAAGATATGAAGGAAAAAAAATCCAACAGCCAGTTTTTCTAAAAAAGAAAAAGAACCACTCAGTTGAGCTCACCATATTGGACGGCAGTGGCGGAGCTTCCCTAGGGCCAAAGGGGGTGATTGCCCCCCTACTCTAGAAAATCCATTACGTGTATACCCTTAATGTTGGGCTTAAATATCAAATATTAGTCAAAGTTCAAGCATAATTTGCATTCTTTGCCCCCTCAATGCTGCTTAGCCCCTTCAACAACCTCTGTCAAGCTCCGGCACTGTTTGACGAACACAGTTTGTTTACTTTCAAGCACGCCCAGCTAGCGTCAACCAGGAGGCCAATAGAAGAGAAAAGGAGACTTCCCAGGATTCGAACCTGGGTATCCTCGATGGTTTGTAGCGAAGCAAGTCAGTGGGTAAGCACTTCGTTCGGATTGATTACCAGGGCGCAGACTGCTAATAGAGAAAAGAGTCGATTTTTCATTTGTTTTCTTTTCGGGGTTTTTCCTTTGTTTTTCATCGATTATTCTTTGTTTATTTCTCCATTTTTACTGTTTTTTTTCTTTTCTTCTCCAGTTCTTTTGCTTTATTACGTTTTCTTTTTCTTTTGTTTCTTTTCTTTTTCCTTCTCCGTTTTTTCATTCGTTTTGCATTTGTATTTTTTCATTTTTACTTTTCATTTTATTTTTATATGGTTATTTTATTTCTTTTTCGATTTGTTTTGGTTTTCTTTGTTACTTTTAGTTTTCATTCTACATTTTTTTGTATATGTCAACAACATTTTTTGAATACATGTTTATCACTTTCTAATACAAATTTAACATTTTTTAATACATAGTCAACATTTTTCCTATACACATTTTAAACATTTTTTAAATGCTTGATTAACATCTCTCAAATAGAAGATTTTTTTAAGTAAATGGCTAACATGTTTCCTATACACGCTTTAAACTTTTTCAAATGCTTGATTAATATTTTTCAAATACATTGTCAACATTTTTCTATTTACATTTAACATTTTTCACATGCTTGATTAACATTTCTTAAATGCAATATTAATATGATTTAACACACGTTCAACATTTTTCTAAACACATTTAACATTTTTCAAATGCTTGATTAACATTTTTCAAATATTTCTTCATCATTTTTTGAAATGCTTGATTAGCTTTTTTATATACATCATCAAAAAATTCATCATTTTTGAATGCATGATAAACATTTTTCCTATACAGATTTAATATTTTTATAATGCTTGTTCAACATTTTGTTTTTCAAATGCTTGATTAAGATTTTCATATACATGATAAACTTTGTTTCATCACTTTTTTAATACATGGTTAACACTTTTTCTTTGCACATTTGTCATTTTCAAACACTTGTTCAACATATTTTCAAATGATTGATTAACTTTTTTAAAATATATGATCAATTTTTTCATACACATTTTTTTGTACATTTTGCATACGTGATAAAAATTTTCTCTACACACCTTTAACATTTTTCAAATGTTTTGTCAATATTTTTTAAAAAATTTATTAGAGTGATTTTGTAATATATTTATTTTGAATATTTGAAAGTATAAATAAAATAAAATAAGAAAGCAAAAAAGAAAACGTACAAAAACAGAAAACGAGGCTGTTGTTTTCCGTGCACCTGGGCCGGCCAAATCGCGGCAGCCCGTCAGGGAGGCCAAAAACAGAAAACGAGGCTGTTGTTTTCCGTACGCGAGACATAGGGGCGCCCATGACGCAATGCGTCATAGTGGTTGATAGGAGTGTGTCCTCGTGGGCTGTCCCACTTCGGTGATTCTGCGATCAGCCCTTTACTGTGCAGTTTCCAACTTTTGCTTCATGCTCAGGTTAGTTTTATTTATTATCACATAAAATATGAAACATGATTTATTTTAAAAGAAAATAGGCGAATTTAGTTTAAAATCAAGAACATTTCCTAAATCCATGAACATTTATTAAATTCATGATTTATTTTCATATTCATAATGTTTTTAAGTTCATGAACTTTTCTTAAAATCGTAAATATATTTTGATTTCGTGAATATTTTTATAAAATTGGTGTTATCAATATTAGTGTATATCTTATTTTTTAAGATATCTTTTGTACATTTATAAAATCCATGAACCTTCTAAAAAATGTGTGAATATTTACAAATTCATGAAACAACTTTATAGTTTGAAAAAAGACAAAATAAAAGTAAAGGCTGTGTGATAAAACAGAGAAACAAAACTTGCTTAAAATGGTAAAATATAAAAATGAATAAAATCAAAAAGAAAAGGAAAAGAATGAAAGAAAATGAAATAAAATAAAATGCAAAAGCAAAGAAACCTGATGAAATGAAATGGGAAAACCGAAAGTATCGAAAAGGAAGCGACCGGATGAAGCGAGCAATGAACGAATGGGAATAAAGATCGGCTCAAACTGATCGATAGATGGGCCGAGGCCGAGCCATGGGAGCGAAGTATGTGCGGTATCCCGACAATTTGGTGCGATGACTGTCAAATAGGGATTCACAAGGGACTTGGCGGAATTTACCTCAAAGTATTTTAACATTTATTTACCATTTTATCATTTTATAAGCCTCTTTCTTATTAATTACCTAAAAGAAAGACCTTACCGAGTTACCGTAAGCATCTTAGGTAGTAGGTACTAGCACCTTTAGCCCAGTTAGACTAGAGGTTTGGATGACAATTAACTACAATACCTGAAGAATGTTTTCTCACATGTACTGTTATAGAAATTACAGACCTTTTCTTGAAAAGAAGTACTCCCTCCGTCTCATAATTCTTGTCTTAGATTTGTCTAGATACGGATGTATCTAATAAATATTAGATACATCCGTATCTAGACAAATCTAAGACAAGAATTTTGGGACAGAGGGAGTAGATATATACACGATGAATCATGTACTGGCTGCAGCTCATAACTGCTACTAGTCTAGAATCTAGATACGGAGTACATAGTATACTCGCCCTACACAGAAGAGCACATTATTTTTTGAACATAGTACTAGCACTAGTTGAGCTCATTCTTCTTCTATGGAGCCTGTCCAATCCACATATAATTGACAACGTTCCTGTTGTTGTGCTCATATACTGTGGACGTGTGATTGATTCTTGGCCTCACAGCCCTCACTAGTCATCGAGTCGTTGTCATCACAGGTCAGGCAGAGGCACAGCCACGGCCATGTCCATTGCCCTGCATGCAGAAAGAAGCCATCATGATAGAGTATGAGATGCTCTCTACTAGGTAGACCTATGTTTTCTGTAGTGGGCTAGCTAGCTAGCTAGCTAGGCCTGCAGATTCAAAGACAGGATTCTTGGGTCCAAAAGCATGCAGTTAGTTGCTAGGTCTGCAATGCATAACTATGCAGTTTCAAGGAGCAGCAGCAGCAGCAGCTGAGGCTAAGGAAAGCTGAGCCATTTCATGGTTAACCACTTGAGTTTGATCAGATGGCCTCAGGGTCACTGTGCGTGCGTGCGTGCGTTTTGGCCTTGGGAAGCTAAATGCCCGCCCCCCTATTGCCACCTTTGGTTTCCTGCATGTTCTTGCTAGTGGTAGCATTTCGGTCATTTCACTGTATCATCTGGCAATTTGTCCACTGCACGATGATGATGCCTGTTGACATCAGGCGCGTCATGTGATCCATCAGTCACCTAGCCGTGTGCACTGAAGTAGATGCAAGACCATGCGTGTTCGGCCTTTGATCGTCAGTTTGATCGACTGAAAGAATTCATGTCATGTGGTTAGGGAATTCTGTCGTGGTCATTGACCGCTGCTTCTGGTACCACTCGTACGGGCTCCCCGTGGTGCACCCTTCGAATCCAAAGGCCATGCATGCATATGCACGAGAGGCAAAGAAAGTGGATCGATGCAGTGCAGTCGCAGGCTTTCTTCTTTCCCTTTGCTAGCTTTTGGTTGCTTTGGCGCACTCTGATGCAGATGCAGCAGCAGCAGCAGCAGCAGCAGAATTGAAGAGTGCATGCATTCGATTCAGTGCCCGGCCGGCCCCCTCCATCAGAATCAGATCATGGTATGCAATCCTGCGTGCGTCGTAGATCATCAGATCCCCACACATCGCCATCACAAACCCAGAACGACACAGCCTTTTCCTCCCATCCTTCTCTAACTGCAATGGAATGCTTACTTATTACTGCCCTCTTTAAATCCAGTACCGGCCGGCCAGTATCTCTTTCTCTCTCTACACGTCTTTGCATTGCACCCGCCGGCCGGCTCTCTCTTTCTCTCTGCCATGATTAATTCTGTCTTTCTCACTCATAGTACTGCATGCATGCTGCTGCAGGATGAAGCGGAGGAGAAGGCTATGGCTAGCTGCCTTGGGACTAGCAACCGGAAGCAGCAGAGTACCCTTTGCTGAACGAGGAAACACTCCTTCTGAAAGTACACTGCATGCTGCTGCTCGATCGGCAGGCCACGCTCGGGAGCATATATGTTCTCTTCACCTAATGACCGCAGCAAAGAGTTAACCTTTACTTTGTGACCTGTCGGCTGTTGCAAACGGAATGTTAGTGTATTTGCACCAAGCAGGCAATCCCCATGACTAGCTACGTCATTTACTTGCTTAACTATTTTTTCTTTCAAGAAGAAGGATAAACCCCGGGGCTCTGCATGAAGCGATGCACATGTGCCTATATGAATTTTGATTTTGCTAACCACATGTCCTAGAAGGGGTCTTGCAAAGATTGGACTATTTTAGATCTAGATTCTTTTGGCAAGGAGATGGTGAAAAGAAAAAATACTGGCTGACCAAATGGAGCGTGGTTTGTAGGCCGAAAGACCAAGGTGGCCTTGGAATTCATGACCTGCAGGTCAAGAATGAGGCCCTACTTAGTAAATGGTTGTTCAAATTTCTTACTGAGGATGGTGTTTGGCAAACCATGCTGCGCAACAAGTATCTAGGCCAAAAGACGGTGTCTCAGGCATATTGGAAACCTGGCGACTCACACTTTTGGGCTGGCCTAATGGCGGCAAAGAAACAACTCTTTCGCTTTGGGTCTTTCGCGATAAAGGACGGGTCAGAGATTCGTTTCTGGGAAGACATTTGGCTAGGCAATGCCAGTCTCCGAGAACAATATCCAGCCTTGTACAACATTGCTCGCGATAAGAACAATACAATTGCGCAGGTGCTCAGCTCATCCCCGCCGAATATTTCATTTAGGCGGGATTTGGTTGGCGCCCGACTTATGTCATGGCAAAATCTCTTATCCCGTCTGGATCTGATTAACCTGACGCAAGGCCGTGATGTGTTTCGCTGGAACCTTACTACATCAGGGTCTTTCACGGTAGACTCTATGTATCGTGCGCTCACGCATTCTGAGGTACCGGAGAGCAATAACAAGAAAATCTGGAAGGCAAAGATTCCACTAGAAGTTAAAATATTCATGTGGTATCTTCGTAGAGGTGTTGTGCTAACCAAAGACAACCTTGCACGACGCAACTTGCCAGGAAGTACGAAGTGTTGTTTTTGTACTCTTGACGAGACAATCAAACACCTCTTTTTTCAATGCAAGTTTGCGCGTTCTATGTGGTCAGTCATCCAAATAGCGTCAAATTTGTATCCGCCCACAAGTGTTGCCAATATTTTTGGTCATTGGTTGGACGGTATTTCAAATAGATTCAAAACGCTAATAAGGGTGGGAGCGTACGCCTTACTATGGTCGCTTTGGCTATGTAGAAACAATTTGGTTTTTAATGACAAAAATGCTTCTCCTCTACAGGTTATTTTCCGTTGTACGCACTCGCTTCGTATGTGGTCTATGCTACAACGTGCGGAGTACCAACCGCTATTCAAGGCGGTGTGTACGCGATTGAAGCAGGTGGCTATAGAGGTTTTTACCCAACATGGGTGGCAGCATAATCTCCGGATCGGTCCACCAACCGTTTCGACATAGGCATAGTGTCGGTCTATAGGACTCTACTGTTGCCGAATTGTCGGGTTTTTTTTTCTTGTCAGATTTTTGATGTTTGGCTGTGTGCATCCTAATTATGCAGAGGCCGAGTGATACTTTAAATGCTTTGTATCACTTGATGCTACATTTTAAGATAATAAAAACGCCCTTTATAAAAAAAAACATGTCCCATGCGGTGCGATGCACATGTGCCTATATGTCTATCGACTGAGATTTTAACCAGGTCTCACTCAGATGACATTGGAGTAAAATTTCCACGCAAGATCGAACGAATATAGCATCGAGTGAGACATAACCAAGTGTCAGTCAACTGGAACTTAGCAAAACTGTTGTCTATGTTGCTACACCTACAAGCAGCTTTCTGATGTGCCATGACCGCGCCAACACACAATATCTAATTCGGTCCTCATGAAGCCGCCCGGAACACGCTGAGAACACCAATCGGTCTAGCAAACCCGCAACGCGCACCAACAAAAAATCACCAACTTGCTTAACTATTACTACGACTGAAGAATACATACTTGTACTGCTAGCTAGCTATGTGAAAGTATAAAAGCTTCAAAAATACAACCTCGACTTGTGTACAACTTTGTACTCCCGCGCTCATGTATAGTACGTGGCTTGCTATGCAATTTCACACCTCTTTTCTCTCTTTGCCTTTTTTGGCTAGCTACCTACCTAGCTAGGAGGCCGGCTACCTAGGTATGGTATGGACGGTGGATATATGTATGTGTGCGTAGAGAGAGAACATGCTAAATTCCTGTCAAGTCTCCGTCTCTCTCTCCCTCCATGATGTCCCTTATCTCCTCACCTCCTTTTATTTATTCGTATCATATCATGCACATCAGTTCATTCATCGCTGCCGCGTGACTTGGGTTAGTTGTCCACATAATTTGACCATCTTGCAGGTTTTGCCCTACGATAAATTGACCATCTTTCTGAATTGCTCTCTGGAATTACTGCATGCATGCATGCCTGATATGCGCGTGGAGTGGAGAAGAGGCCAGACGCAAAGACAGGTTCCATGTGTCCGATGCATGCATGCATGCATGTGATTTTTTAATTATCTCTGTGGTTGTTTTCTGATGATGCATGCAGTGTGTCCTAATTGCAAGCTACTGTCATGCAGGGCGCGCATGCATGCAACGCATATGCTTTGTGATGACAAACTTTGGAGGTTTCCTTTGTGGGCGCAGCTTTAGTAACATTCCTCTTCTCTTCTTACTCATCACACATCAGTAGTAACTTCTACTCCTTGGCTCTATGCAAAACATTGATCGTGGGAAGAAAAATACACCGCATGCCAACATATATTTTTTAGTTAACGTAGTGCAAGAAGATACTTGGGCCAGAATTGATTATTTGCTGCCCAGAAATGCTCACACCCCTTGGCGGCTGATGTGTTGCGGCGAGCGTCGTGCTCTTGGTGATGTCTTGGTTTATTTTTACTATTTGATGGCGCCGGATGCCTCCTCAAATTGTTAATCGTTCCGATCTTCCGTGACGGGGCACCCAGTCAAGGTTCGTGTTTTTTGCACTTATTGGTTGTGGATGCTCCTGAGTTGTGCCGTGGGGCTCGGTATGCACGCAATGAGGTGTGTTAGGTTCCTCGCAAAGTCTAAGTATTGTGATCCCTCGATGACACCCCACAACTACTTGTGTCTTTCGTAGTGATGGTCCTTTTAGTCTGCTAGCTAGATCCTGCCCTTGTTGGGTGTCTTGTTCTTTTCTTCTCTTTGTAACCTTGTTGTACGGTTTTTGGCCCGGTTTCCCTTATAAACGGGTCAACTTGTTTAGGTTTTCGATCCGGTTTCCCTTATAAACTGGATCACTCTTCTGGCATAATGGCCACTTTGAGTAATATATTTAGGTGAAGGGACTCCTCCCCCGATGATTCTTAAAAAAAAATGCTCATACATACGCTTCAACGTATTATACTTCTAATGCATAGTCTAATTAATGATCAGGTGATCAGTCCGGCTCTTCTGTGTTGATGGCAGAAATGTGATACAACCATGTCAGGATAAATAATTGAAGGTTCCAGCCCATATGGTGTAATTAAATAAGTTAGCTTGCAAAGCAGCATGTTGACCTATGGAAAGTTGATGTGCATACATATGGATCATCTAGTGCTGCTTTTACCTTGTGTTTGGGCCAAACAAGCAGAGGGCAGCAAGTGGCATGTGTAGGGTGAGTTGGTTGGCAAGGATACATCCATGTCAGGAGCTAGCTAGGGGGAGAAGACAAACTTAATTGGGATAGCGGCAGCCAACTTGATGATATCTTCTTAAAGCTTTGCCCTCCCCCCAGAGAAACACATATCATATATTATCCTCTGTCCTAGTAGTAAACTGTCTTGCTAGCCGCTTTCCATCTACTCCCTTCGTTCCAAAATAGGTGACCCAACTTTATACTAAAGTTAGTATACAGTTGGGTCATCTATTTTGGAACGGAGGGAGTATATATGTATGTAGTTTATGTAGGCATGTGCAGAGATATCCACCAAATCTGGGGCAGCAGCCCATGTATATATATGTATAGGCATACACATACACAATCTAGCGAGACATATAATACTACATGCTGGGTGCCATGTGACGCCTCAACTTGGTAATGTTTCCTAGATTCCAACTTGCAATGAAATGCAGGCAGTAGTACACTGATTGTTATGTATAATACATACCGACAAAAAGAAAAATAGATCCAATTTTTTGTACCCAATATATATGGATCCTGTTTCTTTTGGGGCATACCTCTCTGCATGCATGTGTCTCTAGCTAGGTATGGACATGTAGGATGTAGCAACATTGTCGCCATTTATACCAGTGATCCAAAATTGAAGGAATCAATTAATTTGATGTCCATAAATATACATAGTCATTCAGATCTAACTTTCTATCAAGATGAAACTGAGAAAGTACACACAAAAAGGGGAGAAAGGAGGAACTAGCTATAGGGTTCCACCGAGCTGCTTTTCTTCCAAAAGAACTACCCCTTAAAAGAGGCAAAAACACTATCTTCTTTTAGTGAAACTAACCCTATTTGTTTTTTTTGGAGAAATTGGCGAGAGCATTATCTTTTAATCAAGAACAATTAGAGCATAATTTTACAGACCGGCGGTTGCTATTCTGCTGCGCTGGTCCTATGGGACCTTACCATGACGACTTCCCGATTGTCTACTACGACAAGTTTTGCCGGACTCCGGCGAGGAAGGGACGATGACGGCGGCGCGCCTTTGGCTCACTTCAGTGCTTGTAGTCTACAGATCTAGATGTAATTTTTATTATTTCGGGTGTTTGTTGTATTGCCATGATTGAAGATGAATAGATTGGAAGTTTTTTTTCGCAAAAAAGGACTTGATTGGTGGTTATGCATGGCTGAGAACACCCCCCCCCCCCCCCCCCCCGCCCCCCAAATGACCCGTTTGAGGATTACTCACAAAAAAGAACATAATACATTGACTGTAAGCTAATGTAGGTTTATAGAGAGTAATCTAATGTAGTTCAACACCAAGGAAACCCGTTGAAAATTCGGGAGTTCCTTCCCCTCCAAACATTCCACACAACATAGAGGAGGTGGCCATTGTGGCCATCTACTGTCAACATCCACACATCCCACTTCATCAACCCACTACTTTTATTTTTCTAAGCATGCATGAGAAATAATACTTATATTCTATATATATTTTACGGCTATATAGCATGAAATACAATAAATTCTAAGTATATTTGTAGTCTTCATTTTCATATTCAAATTCCACTCAATCAAATATCTATCAAAATAATACACAACAACCAATCCTCACAGCAATGCGCTGGGTATCATCAATTTAAGTTACATTACCGAAGACACTAAGGCCCAGGACGTTTGGTTCTTGTCCACCGTTTGCCACACATCACTTCACCTAAGTTAAGAAAGTTTGACCAAGTTAGGGGACTGCTTGTCACACCTTAGGCAAGATTATCTTTGTGACAAACAAATCCATTATGCCATACAAAACGAAAAGTACGGCGAGACTCTCCTAGACAGGCCAAAATGTTGCTAAGATTTTATGTACCTTATATAGTTTAAGCAAGTTTGGTTAAAATCATGTGGTAAACTATGGCAAAGTTAGCTTCCAACCAAAGGCCAGAAATATGTATGGAAAATGAAATGCTAGCTGATGGAGCTAGTTAAGAGCTCGCCATGGCCATAGCTAGCTGTGAATCCAATGACATGCATGATGTGGTGGTGTACGCGTCAGTTTAGTTCAAGTGCAAGGTACTGTCCTGTTGACTTGACTACACCTTCGTACAGATCACTGCAGGCAGCTAGATAGGGATTAAACTAATGCAGCAGCAGAGGTAATATAATCAATTTGTTTCATATGTGCTTGTATGGCCATTTTTTTTTGTCTTGATTCCAGATTGTTCCACAGCACTTTGAGATTAGTGGTTTGTAAGTACTGCCTGCATCTCTGCATGCAGGACAGCATTCTTAACTAGTTGTACTAGTTAATACCTTGGCCAAAGTCCAAGTAAATCAAATAATATAAAATGCCTTCTATAGTGTTCAAACATAGAGATGATCTTGATCAGCAACTAATGATTCGATCGAAAAGCTCATCTTTTTTTGCTTCACGTTCATTAACAAAGCTTATCTGGCTTGTTTGTGTACTACTCCTTGATTTTCTGCATAATTTTCTACGCCCTGTTTCAGTTGGGGAAACAGCACAGTATATTAATCAATCGGTCTTTGTATTCGGAGAAAATAAAGAGCCCCATAAGCTAGTTGGTTGGTAATTCAAAGACAACTTTAGGTATCACTCGAAAAAAAGACAGCTTCAGATGGAGAGGATGCAAGCTACAGGGAATGGGGAGGAATCTACTCACATAACAGTGTCCTTGAGATAGAACCTATACACCATAAACTAACTGCTGGTACAAGAACTACATTGTATAATAAGATGAGGGCTGCAGGCATGGCACTTCCTATGTGTAGGCAACGACTACTTGTCTACTCAGAGGGCGTCTATACATTGGCTGCGCGAATTCAATGCTTGCATTTGTCACACAACAATCATGTTCATGGGTGTGGGTGGGTGTGGGGGAGAGATCACATCATCTTGTCCACAAGAAACATGGAGCTCAACCTCACATGTAATCCTCACGGGTGAGTATTGCTAGTAAAACACTTTTTGGAGGTAAAAAGGGGCCATAGGCCACCCTGACATTACAATGACCAGAACACTTGCTACATTAATTGATGAGGAAAGTATGTTTCGGTCTCTCAACTTGTCTATGAGTTTATTTTTGGACCCTCAGCCAAAAAACGACACACTTTAATCGCTCATCTTCGAGAAACTAGACATATTTAGTTCAAAATCCGTTTGAAGTGGTATCATGCCTGACGTGTACCTGGTTTTTTCATCTCACATAGTCACATGCAGCAAGGACCAAGTGGCACATCTTGGTAGCCAGGGGAAACGAAAGCTAAATCGATTCATCTACAGAAATTCATTTACAGGGCTATACTATAAAAAAAACTACTAAAACACGTTCTTTCACACATTAGTCATAAATTGCTTCTCGCTCATTATGTTTCCATTGACGTATTTTATCAAACAAAATGATATTTTGAAGTTATTTAATTATCATTCCACATTTTAGTTTTAAAATTGTTTTTTCATTTGAACCGCGTGACTTTTTTTTAATAAAATTTGTCCTAAAAATACCTATTTAAAAACTTTTACAACTTAGCGATTAATTTCAGTTTTGTTTTTTATTTTTGTTTACTAATGATGTACATCACATTTTTTTACATCTTAGCGGTTAATTTCCTTTTTGTTATTTAATTTTTTATATTTATCCCTCAAAAAATATTTATATATATATTTTAAATAAGTGCTAATATTATTGATAGATTAAAATAATTTTTTAGTATGTGAAATTTTGTAAAACTACAACAATTTTTAAAACATGTAAAGTTTTTTAGAAGTACAAAACATCTTTTAAAAAACCAGGAACTCTTTTAATTACATGAACATATATGAAAAGGACTGGGGACTTTTCACAATACATGATCGTTTTTAGAATTGCATGGTTGTATTTTTTAATTACATTAACACTTTCTAAGTTGCATAAATTTTCTCTTCAAATTATGTGAGTAATATGTTAAATTACATGAATATGAAGTCTTTTTTGTAATCCATGAACATATTTCAAAAAGTAAAAATTAATACAGATTTTTGACATGTGCAAGTATTTCTTATAATACAAGATTTTTTAAAATAAATAAATTATTAGTGATTAACAAAATTCTAAAATAAATCAAAATTTTTAACGGGTTCATTGGTGGGCCCATTTATGTTTACCGAAAAAGGCTATCGCCCCGCTTTATAAATAAAGCAACCACCGAGCACAAAGTCCACAAGGTACCATCCGAAACACAAACACACCCAACGCCACCGCACGAAGGTCCAACACAAACGCACAAAACACAACACACACACAACACAGGTTCAGCTGTGGGCACAGCACAACAAGCCCAACAAAACACCAAGGGACGCACAGACAACAAGCGGCGGTGACGACAGCGACGACGACGAAGACGCAGAGCTAATCTGTCTCAGGTGGTGGTGGTGGAAGCGGTGGAGCCAGCCGGAGAGCCATCGCGCGAAGCTGAGAGATGATGGAGGTGATGGCGTCTCTCTCCCTGGGGCGGCTAAGCGGCCGCCAAAGCTGCAAGTAACCAGACCATTTGAACAAAGCGTCAGTAGCACGACGAAGAGGGATATGCTGAATCACAAGTTTATTCCTAACAGTCCACAGCGTCCAGGCAAGGACCCCAATGGTCAGCCACCTAATGTGGCGTAACGCGGGGGGGATCGCCTGGAGTTCGGCAAAGAGAGCGGGGAAGTTGGTATGAACCCAGCTTCCACCCACAATCTCGCGGAAACAGCTCCAAAGGAACTACGCAGACACGCAGGTGAAGAAGATATGGTTCGAATCTTCTTCAGGCCCACAGAGCGGGCAACGCCCATCACCAGGGCCATTGCGCTTCAGAACCTCAACGCCAGAAGGTAGGCGGCCGCGAATCCACTGCCACAGGAAGATCCTAATTTTCAATGGGAGGCGAATCTCCCAAATGGAGGAGAGAGCCTCATGACCGAGCGAGGGGGCGATGGCTAGATAGAGAGATTTGGTGGAGAATTGACCGAACGGCTCTAGGCGCCACCTGGCACGGTCAGCGTCAGACGTGAGATCCGGCTCATGGAGAGCAACACAGTCAAGCAACTCCTGCCAGTCCGCATTCTCAGCAGGACCAAAAGGCCTTCGGAATGCAAGGCGCCCTAGGTCAATAAGGGCGTTCGCCAAGGAGATCTGGGGGGCCACTGCGATGGAGAATAGGTCTGGAAAGCGGGACGCCAGGGGTGAGTCCCCAGTCCAGCGATCAAACCTGAACAGCGTGGCGGTGCAGGACCCAATCTCGATCAAGGTCCCGATCCGGGGGACAAGGAGGAGCTGAATGATGGATTGCCAGAACTGGGAGCCCCCAGAGCGCTGACAGAAGGCGAGTGGCTGTCCGCAGAGGTATTTCTGCTGAATAATGCGCAGCCACAGGCCACCATCTCCGTTGTTAATCCTCCAGAGCCACCAAGTCAGTAGGGCAATATTCATGCGTTTGGAGGACATGATCCCAAGGCCGCCCTGGTCGCGCAGTTTGCAGATCTCAGACCACCCGACCATGTGGTATTTTTGCTTATCTCCCTCGCCGGCCCAGAAAAAATGCCCCTGAACGGTGGCAATCTCGTGATGAAGAGTCTCCGAAAGGCTGTAGAAGCTCATGATGAATAATAGGAGGCTGGCGAGGGACGAGTTAATGAGCACTGTACGGGCCGCTTTCGACAGCCACCGACCCTGCCAGGGCTCGATCCGGTGTTGGAGCTTCCCCACCGTGGGGTGTAGCTCGGCCACCGTAAGCCTGGTGTCGCTAATGGGTATCCCCAGATAAGTCGTGGGGAAGCACCCAAGCTGGCAGTTAAGCCGATCCGCTATGCTCTGTCGCTCGTCTTGGGAGTAGCCCAAGACCATAACCTCACTCTTGTCGAAGTTGATCCTAAGGCCGGACATCTGCTGGAAGCACAATAAGAGGAACTTGAGGTTCGAGATATCACTCGCGGAGCCCTCCACCATGATAATGGTGTCGTTTGCATATTGGAGGAGGGAGACCCCGTTGCCTCCAACAAGGTGCGGGACAATCCCCTTAATGTGTCCCGCCGCCTTGGCCTTATCGAGAATGGCCACCAGTGCATCAACAACTATGTTGAACAGGAATGGGGAGAAGGGGTCGCCCTGGCGGACCCCGCAGAACATGGGGAAGAACGGGCCGATCTCCCCATTAATGTTCACCGCTGTGCGGCCAGAAGAGACCAACTGCATAACTCTGGTAACCCACCTATCGCCGAAGCCTTTCCGAAGCAAACATTCCTGAAGGAAGGCCCAGCTGACCGTGTCATAGGCCTTGTGGAAGTCCAGTTTCAGGAAGACTGCCTTGAGGTGTTTGGAGTGCACCTCATGGAGAGCTTCGTGGAACACTAGGACTCCATCAAGGACGTTTATGTTTCAGGAGGAGTGCACTAAAAGCCCCGCATAGAGATTGGCCTGCATACCATGTTGGTGGTTTGTATTTTTCTCTCGTTAGAATTTGGACTAGAAACTGATTCTGAGTCCCCTAAGGCCCAGTTCTTTTGTCCGATTCTCTCAGAATCTTGAGAATTGAATCTCCACCCAGCTTCTCCCAAAATCTTGAACTTATATTTTTTTTGACATTCCTAGTTGGGATTGTCCAAAAGATATGGGTTAAATATTCTAGGAGAAGATGGGGTGAGGCCCGATTCTCAAGATTTCAGGAGTATCGGCCAAAAGAACTAGGCCTAAGTACAACACTTAAGGGCATTCCCCTGAAAAAAGGACCCAGATAGGTGGGGAACGTCAGCCAAGGGGTGGTCCTGGTGTACCGAGTTGTTCCCTAGGGAAGGGTTGACCGAGCGAACATAATCGTTCGCTGGGGAAAAACCAAGAGAAACTAGTTAACGATTGCCCGGGGTGGGTTGAGTGGCACGCACTCAGCGGCCGCTACATGTCGTGCTCTGGGCGTTTCGTCTGCATTTTTTTCTGCACGCCTTTTCAGCTTTTAGACGGTTGTTTCCTTGTTTTTACGCCTTTTTGGTTTTCCACAGGTCTTTCTTAGCTTTTGGATGGAAAAATAATTTTGAAAAAAAATTGCGAGAAAAACGCGTTTTTTGCTTTCGCGAGAGGCACAACCGCTCCTCTAGGAAAATGAAAGAAACACCTTTTTTTCTTCCACGAGAGGCAAGATTTTGTTTTTGCGAGAGGCATGGCCATGCCTCTCGGAAAAGGAAAAACGCACTTTCTCCATTTCTTTTCCTTTCCTTAGAGGCACGGTTTTGCTTCTGTGAGAGGTACGATTTTGCTCCCGCGAGAGGAATGGTCGTGCCTCTCGAAAATGTAAAAAATGCGTTTTTTCCCTTCTGTAAGAGGCATGGTTTTGCTTTCGCCAGAGGCACAGCCGTGCCTCTCGGAAACATATTCTTTTTCAGCTTTTTCCTTCCATGAGAGGCACAGTTTTGCCTCTCGGAAATGAAAATGTGTTTTCTACTTTTTTCCTTTTACGAGGGGCATGGTTTTTTCGTGAAAAAAGTTCGTCAAAACCAATCAACATGGGATCTAGTTTCAAAGATCTCGATGCGAGGAATCAAACGGTGAACCGGTTTGAGATTTGGACGCACGGTTTAAGAGATAAACGTTTTGAATAAACGGATCTATGAAAAAGGGACGCACGGTTGAAGAGATAAACGTTTTGAATAAACAGATCTATGAAAAAAGAAAAAACTAATAGGTTGTGACAAGTGGCGCACATGCAACACGCCACTTCTCGCAACCCGAGGAGGAGGGAGTACTCATCAATTAGTGATTTCGGGCAAAACCGTCCCAACGTACCTCTCCCCCTCCACGAAAAATGGCTAAGATGTTCAGTTGGGCCACAAAAAAAGCCCGTTATCCTGACACACTACAAAACTTAAAAACTAATACTTGGGCTGTATTTCAAAATCCGTAAAAAAAACCAAAATATGCGTAGCAGCATACTATTCTGATAGAAAAATGCCATGAAAAATCAAAATTGTTTGAAAAAACTCATAAAAAAGCGGGGAACAAATAAAATTACAATGTGGCAAGCCCTAGATGATAAAAATTGACATGCATACTAATTTAGTATAAAAATGCCATGGCTGTGAAAAAGACTTGCCATAGGAAGACATATAGGGAAAACCAATTTCTTCAAATTGACATGCTTAAAAAAATTACTAACTCTCAAATTAATCTAAGTGAAGCATGAGAGTATTTCTTCAAAAAATATTAAAGCACACCATGCTCAAAATGATATAAGTGAAGCACTAGAGCAATTCCATAGCTAAAAAAATTGAAGTGAAGCACATAGAGCAATTCTAACAAATCATAGCACAACTATGGCTCGCTCAAATAGGTGTGTCCAGCAAGGATGATTGCGACAAACTGAAAAGAAAAACAGGCAAAGACTCATATAATACAAGACACTCCAAGCAAAACTCATGATATGTGACGAATAAAAATATAGCTCCAAGTAAAATTACCGATGGTTGTTGGAAGAAAGAGGGGATGCCTTCCGGGGCATCCCCAAGCTTAGTTGCTTGGTACTCCTTGAATATTAACTTGGGGTGCCATGGGAATCCCCAAGCTTAGGCTCTTTTCACTCCTTATTCCTTCATCCATCGTGATCTCACCCAAAACTTGAAAACTTCAATCACACAAAACTTAACAAAACCTTCGTGAGATCCGTTAGTATAATAAAGCAAATCATCACTTTAAGTATTGTTGCAAACCCATTCATGTTTTATTATTGCAATATACCTACTGTATTCTAACTTTACCATGGCTTATACCCCCTGATACAATCCATAAATTCATCAAAATAAGCGCAGAATGCACGAAAACGGAATCTGTCAAAAACAGAACAGTCTATAGTAATTTGGACTTTGACCATACTTCTGTGACTCCAAAAATTCTGAAAAATTAGTACAACGTAGGCAATTTGTATATCAATCTTTTGTAAAAACTTCAGATATTTATCACACTTCAGCTATTTTTGACAATTCTGTTACTGGGCGCAAAAGTTCCTATTTTTAACCAAGATCACATCAACTATCACCCAGCATGATCCCAAAGGTTTTACTTGGCACAAACACTAATTAAAACACAAAACACAATCATAATGGTAGCATAATTCTGCAAACACACAAAAACAGAAAGAAAATGAGAAAAATATTTTATCACCGGGTTGTTGCCTTCCAACAAGTGCTATCGTTTTGTGCCCCTAGCTAGGCATTGATAATTTTAATGATGCTCGCATGAAAGACAAGAATTGAAGCACAAAGAGAGCATCATATAGCATGTGAAAATCACATTTAAGTCTAACATACTTCGTATGCATAGGCATTTTATAAGTAAACAAATTATCAAAACAAGCAAAAACTAGCATATGCAAGGAAGAAGAATAAAACATTGACAATCTCAACATGAAGAGAGGTAATTTAGCAACATGAAAATTTCTACAACCATATTTCCCTTTCTCATAATAATTACATGTGGGATCATGATCAAATTCAACAATATAGCTATCACATAACATATTCTCAACATGATCCACATGCATGCAAAGTTGACACTTATCCAAAGTAGTGGGATTATCATAAAATAAAGTCATGACCTCTCCAAGCCCACTTTTATAAAAAAAATTCATAAGATTGGACACTCTCCAAATATGTGGGATTATTATTACCTAAAGTTGACACTCTTCCAAACCCACTTTAAGTATTATTATTGCAAAATTAATTATCATATCATATTCATCATGAGGCTTAAATAAATTTTCAAGATCATAAGAAACATTATCACCCCGATCATGATCATTGCAATAAGTAGTAGACATAGCAAAAGTAGCACCCCCAAGCTTGGGGTTTTGCATATTATTAGCACAGCTGACATTAATTGAATTTATAATAACAACATTGCAATCATGCTTTTCATTCAAGGAGCTATAGTGACTCACTTTATAAATTTCTTTGTTTAACACTTCATCACAATTTCCAGATTCACGAATCTCAAGGAAAACTTCATAAAGATAATCTAGTGAACTCAATTCACTATCAATTGATTCATCATAATGGGATCTTTTGAAAAGATTAACAAGTGGATGAGGATCCATATCAATAGATTTTTAGCAAGTAAAGATGCACGCAAATAGAAGACATATCACTACTAGGGAAAAGCTTATAGGCAGATGCTTACTAGTAGTGAGGGTTTATAACCCTCGCTACTGCTATTTACTAGTAGCGCGGGTTTTTACCCCTCGCTACTACTAAGTTGATACTAGTAGCGCGGGTTTTTAACCCGCGCTACTACTAAGCGGTCTCTACTGTGCCTTCCCGGGACATGCAATAGTAGTAGTGAGGGGTACAAACCCGTGCTACTACTAAGTTGATAGTAGTAGCGCGGTTTTATACCCCTCGCTACTACTAAGTACGAGGTAGGTGAAATCCCCATATCCTCGGCCGAATCCCTCCTCTCTCCCTCAGTTTCCCCCTCTCTCACTTTCCTCCTCTCTCCCTCGTACTCCAGCGGTGGCCGCCGCTGGTACACTCTGCTTTCTTCCCCCTCCCTCTCCGAGATCCCTCCGGTGGGCGGTCTCCTGAGCTCCTCACCACCGCCAAGATGCGGAAGCGCGACCTCGGCATCCTCCTCCTCGCCGCCTTCACCGTCTTCTTCTCGCTCCAGGTCAGTCCTCCTCCTCCTTCCCCACTCTCCGATTCGATCCGGAACCCTAGCTGACTCATCCCCCCCTCCTCCGACAGAACGAGGGTGATTTCTTGTTCCGGGAGGCATGGTACCACCTGTCGGACGACGGGTTCCCGATCAAGCACGACGTGGACTGCCTCCCGCCGCCGCTCGTCGCCGACCTCAACGGCGACGGTCGCCGCGAGGTGCTGCTCCCCACGCACGATGCCAAGATCCAGGTCCTCCAGCTCCCAGCCCACGCCGGGCTGGCCTCCGCGGCCGCCCTCGACGGCTTCCACGAGGCACGCGTCATGGCCTAGATCTCCCTGCACGATTGACAACATGCACGGGCTCGAGATTTTTTTTGGTTTTTCAAATTAATAGTAGTAGCGCGTGTCACAGACACGTGCTACAGATAGTTAGTAGTAGCGCATGCCAAACCCGCGCTACTACTAACACACGTACTAGTAGCGTGGGATGCACCGCGCTACTACTACTAGTTAGCTGTAGCGCCGTAGTAGTAGCGCAGGCACCCGCGCTACTACTAGGCTTTTTCCTAGTAGTGCATGGCAACATAAGCAAAGATAGCAAACAAGAAAACACGTAAACAAAAGATCGAACGAGAAAAAGGCAAAAAAAGAAGGCAAATAAAAAGGCAAATATTTTTGTGCTTTTCGCAAAAACGTTTTAAAAGTGGGGGAGATCAAAATGAGAGGCAAAAAGCAAATAATGTAAATTGCAAGGAGATGAGATTTGTGATTAGGAACCTGATAGATGTTGATGATGTCTCCTCGGCAATGGCGCTCGAAATCCTTTTGACGTGGCTTAGCACTACTTCGGTTTTCCCAAAGAGGAAGGGATGATGCAGCACAGCTACGATAAATACTTCCTTCAGTTATGAAACCAAGGTTATCAATCCAGTAGGAGAACCAAGCAACACTATGTAAAAGGTACCTGCACACAAAGAACAAATACTTGCAACCCGACACGTAAGAGGGGTTGTCAATTCCTCCTCGGTAAAAAGATAGATTAAATTTATTAGATCAGATGAATAGATCTAGCAAGAATACAAAATAAAATAAGTAAAGAAAAAGTGCAGCAAGGTATTTTTGGGTTTTTGGAATAATAGATCTGAAAACAATATGATAAAAGATAGACCCGGGGGCTATAGATTTCACTAGTGGCTTCTCTCGAGAAAATAACATACGGTGAGCAAACAAATTAATGTTGGGCAACTGATAGAAGAACAAATAATTATGAAGATATCCAAGGTAATGATCATGTATATAGGCATCATGTCCAAGATTAGTAGACCAAAATGATTCTGCATCTACTACTGTTACTCAACACATCGACCGCTATCCAACATGCATCTAGTGTATTAAGTGCATGGAGAAACAGAGTAATGCAATAGGAACGATGACATGGTGTAGATAAGATCAATTCATGTAGAAATAGACCCCATCTTTTTATCCTTAATAGTAATGATACATGCGTGCCTCGCTACCCCTTCTGTCACTGGGTGAGGACACCGCAAGATCAAACCCATCACAAAGCACCTCTTCCCATTGCAAGAAAAATCAATCTATTTGGCCAAACCAAACCAAAGTTTCGGAGAATAAATACGAGTCTATAACAATCATGCATATAAGAGATTAAAGAGAACTCAAATAATATTCATGGATAGATGTGATCATAAACTCGAACTTCATCGGATCCGAACAAACACACCACAAAAAGTCATTACGTCAAATAAATCTCCAAGAACATCGAGGAGAACATTGTATTGAGAATCAAAAAGAGAGAAGAAGCCATCTAGCTACTGCCTACGGACCCGTAGGTCTATGGTGAACTACTCACGCATCATCGGAGGAGCACCAATGAGGATGATGAACCCCTTTGTGACCATGTTCCCCTCCGGCAGAGTGCCGGAATAGGGCTCTAGATTGGATCTCGTGGTTCTAGAACTTGTGGCGGTTGGAATTGTGTTTCGATCGCTCCCTAGTGTTTCTGGAATATCTGAGTATTTATAGAGCCGAGAGGCGGTGGATGAGACCTCCATGGGCCCCACCACTCATCAGGGTGCGCCAGGGGCCTCTGGCACGCCCTGGTGGGTGGTGGGCCCCATGGGCCTCCCCCCAGGTGCTTCCTTGGCCCCCAAGTTGTCTTCTAGTCCAAAAAAATCTGCAAAAACTTTTTTGGCATTTGGACTTCGTTTGGTACTGATATTCTGTGAAGTAAAAGACAAGCAAAAAACAGCAACTAGCACTGGGCACTATGTCAATAGGTTAGTCCCAAAAAATGATAGAAAGTTGCTATAAAATGAAGGTAAAACATCCTAGAATGATTGTAAGTGCATCTAGTGCCCCTTAGTGATCTTGGTGTATTGAAGACTTATAGGTTAAGGGACTAATGTGTTTGTGAGTCTACACAGGTTCTATAAGTCTATGAGGAGTTTGATATTTACGAAGAAAGTCGACCCCTAAAAATGAATGTCTTCATTTGAAGACTTTGGTTTTCTTGAGACGTTGAAAATGAGGAAATTGGTGTGACCTCAAAGACTTTGATATTGATGCGAGGATTATGAAGCATGAAGACTTATGTTTTCGTAGTTTCATTTTCTCTTTCTTGAGTCGGAGGAAACACCGTACTGTTAAAGGGGGTCAAGGTAAAACTAAGGAAAAGTTTCCAAGTGATGCTCATCTCAAATCCTACACCTACCCAATCCTTCGAGTGAAGCCTTTTGGTAATCTTATACAGTTCAGTCAATTTCTTTAGTGAAAGAGATGAAGATCTTCTGTTCTCTGAGGAATTTGTTCTGACTGAGGAGTTAGGAATTCGCCAGGGCGGATTGCCTACAAGTGAGGAACATGATAGCCCTAAGGAATTTGAGAGCTCAAATTTCCGACCGTTGCTGTGCTATGTGCCAACTGTCCCAAATATCTTATCCACCTAACGGTCATATCATTGAAGGGCATTTATGTCTTATCATGTCGGGCTGCTTCCCAACTATTAATAGTCGCCCCCTATAACCACTAGTTGGTTGGATGCTCCGAGAGAAACTGACACTTGTCATTGAGAGCATCCCATCCTCCGAGGACTTTGAGCGAAAATCATCAGTGAGGAAAAACCCAAAACCCCAACACCTAGAACCCAAAGTGATTGAGCATCACTGAAGAGATTGTTCCTGTGTGGAACCAACGCTTGTTACCATTGAAGACTGTGCATCTTCCAGATGGTTAGGCATCATGGTCTAGAGCATCCAAGAGGAATTTGGGATCGCCGAGTGACCAAGTCTGTGAAGGTTTGGAAGTCACCTATGAAGACTTACCACGAGTGATTGGGCAAGGTCTGTGTGACATTGGCTCAAGGAGAATACAGTAACACTACAAAAAAATGGACACATCCGTGACATTTTGGGCCGAACAATTTTTTTTCCCGTCATGCTTATGACACTTCTATGACAATAATTGTGACAAAACCCAATGTCATCATACACTATTGCAGGTTGCTGCTAACGCAACACTACAATCAGAGACCCTTCGACGAAACTGTGTGTGATGCATTAATCGCAAACGGTGGTGTAAAAAACCCATCAAAAAAGGTGCAAAATATTTGCGATGGAGGATGCATCAAAAACGGTTCAGATTATAGTTGCGTGTGCGATTCAGGGCACACGGTTAACCCGTTCGAACTATCTGCGTTGAGGCAGAACAACAGAAACGGGCAGCCATATCAATGTGTGTGCGATATGCGGCATACAGTTCGTTCTGATGAACTGTTTGCTATTAGGGAGTGCAACCAAAACAGTTAGCCAGATCAAGGTGTGTGTGATATAGGGCATACGGTTCACTCGGACGAACTGTTTTCGATTAGCGAACACAATAGAAACGGTTCAAATTAACAAGATGTGTGTGATATGTGGCAAACGGCCGACTCGGATGAACTGTTTGCGATGAGAAATTACAACACAGACGGGTAATATAGTTAGTTCATGTGCGATTCTATGTGTACAAAAAACTTTGAAAAATGCAAACTAGTTGCTTGCAGTGGCTAGGAGTATCGCACACGATGCATCTGCGAGTACTCGTGTGCGATGATTAGTAAGTTACACATATGTTTCCTTATGTTAACACTTGTGTGATAAATAACACGTGGCACCGGATACCGTATTCGGGTTGTGTGTTTGCTCCACTTAGTCTTCCCGCGCTCCAGCGAATGCTTCCCGCGCTCCAGCGAATGATTCCTGTGCTCCAGCAAATGCTTCCCGCGCTACACATGGGTGAATTGTAAAATCCATGCCTTTTCCCTCACCGGTTTCCCGCCACCAGCTAACGGCTTGCTACATATAACCCAGGCGGCAACGCACCGCCGCAACACTTTGCGTAGATCTAGTCCTCACCCATCTACCATTAGTTATTCCAAGCATGACAGGCAACGACCAAAGGTTCGACGTTGACGCCTACCTGCGCTACATCTTCGGTGAGGAGAACAAGTCGGAGCAGGTCTAGGAGCAAGAGCTTCATCGGTCGGTGCAGGAACCATGGCCGATCAACAGCGATATCGGTGTGACAGTCCTTGGGAGCACAATCGACATATTGCAAAGGAGGTGTGATGAGCAGTTTGCCATCCACCATGCAAAAGATCGAGAGCTGCTCGGCGGCATGGTTGACGACCAACCCGAAGAGCCGCCGTCACCGGTGCTCAACGAGAGCCTGATGCCCCACAAGGAATGGGCAGAGGACCCTCTGCGATTCAATCAAGACACAGGCAGCCTGTGGCTTCATCATTGCCCGTGGTGGCCGTGTCAACCTCTTTCCTGATGATGTGGTGGCCAGGCTCGAGCGCATGCTTGGCGGAGTTAACATCCCCGACGAAGTAGAACATCGCCAACGTGATATCTTGAGGATGCAGGTGAAGGCAGGAATTTGCTACCAGGCCAGAGACATGGAAATGGAGCGGTTCCATGGAGTTGTCATGCGCGCGATTGCACGCTGTCAAGCTCTTCTGGAAGAGGCCCAGCAGCCCCAAGAGCCTCCCAGCACCAGCAGCTCCGTAGGCGGAGGCGGGTCGGGACACTTGGAGTGAATGGTCGCAAGGGTGCTATGCTGATCATGGAGTCTGAGAAGACCATCATCGGAAGGCCGCCAGCTCAGCCTTTTAGCTTATATTTTATTATAATTGTATGCATATGTAGGTCGTGAGTGTTCTAGGCCTTGCCGCATGTGGAATTTTAAATTATCCTGAATATGTAAGACAATTATTAAGAATTATTAACCATTTCCATTGTAAAGTTGCCTCAACGGCGAGTAGAGCGTGCGCAGGGACGCCAGAGCGGAGCGTGCCACGACCGCCTCAATGGTGAGCAAAACACGCGGACGGACATGAGCAGAGCGCGCCGCGGTCGCCTCAACAGCGAGCAACCACGTGGTCAACCTTGTGCTATCAATAAATTTTGACCTTGTTTCTCGTCACATTGCAGATTACAACGTAATAAGTAATTGCAAATCTGTTCATACCTATCAAATTAATATGTGTTCACACTTAGCACCGGGCTATAAAAACTACCCACTCAGAAATTACTTCACAGTTCCTCTCTCATCACCCATAAAACTGGACTTTCCTGTCAAGTCATTCTGCCATGACTGGTAGGAGGATTTTAGGGTGGACATATAACCAGGCAGCAAAGACCAAGGCCGCGGAAGCACTAGAGAGGTCCTACCGCGAAGCCACAGTCGCAGCAGAGATGTCCCGGCGCGCCGCGGAGCCCTCGAACGAGTTCTCACGGGCACGCAAGGGCTCTCACAAGCGCATTCGAGGCATCAGCCATCGCAACGAGCCGACGTTCCTGAAGTCCTTCGCCGGCGATGACGACCTTCTCACTGGCATCAATGCGCAGCTGGAGCTGGTCGATGGCTTGATGAAGCTGCTCAAGATCAGTGATGCCTCGGTTGACAAGGTGACCGGCCTCGTCGAGCAACTCATGGGTGACAATGCGAAGCTCCTCAAGTTGGTCGCGGAGAAGGAGGAGGAGGCCGCTGGCTGGAAGATGCTGCATGAGCAAAGAAGTGCCTCGGAGATGACGCTGAAAGCGGTCATCGAGGAACTGATGGGTGGCTTGAGGAAGCTCCGGATCGAGCGCGAGCAGGAGGTGAAGGAATCTATGCCTGCTTTCAAGCAAGTCGTGAGGAATTGAAGAAGGAGCTGAAGGATTTCGTCGCCCGACCATCCATCGACGAGTAGAGACAGTAGCGACCCAGATAGTTGTCTGCAATTTCCTTCTTCTCTTGCCCCCATGTCTTCCGGGCTTTGCCGCATGTGGCATTTTAAATTATCCGGAATATGTAAGATAATTATTATCTGCGCCATTGTAAATTTGTCTTCATATTATCCGTTGCCATTTTATTTGTGGTCATATTATCCATTGCCCTATGTGGCAATTTAAATTAGGGCGGAATACGAGTTGAAAACACGAACAAAGCAAATGCTGCCATGGGATCACAAGGAAACACCCCACGTCCAGGTGCTTTAATTAACCCATTAATGGAGAAGTTGTGAGCGAGGCGGGCAGCGGCTGGTGCATGGAGGTCAAAGAGCTCGCTTCCCGGTGAGCATGGGCGGCATTGCTGCTTGCACGTGTCCCATCGAGCCTGCGAGGTGGACAGGATGCACGCGTCCCGTCGAGCCTGCACGGTGGACTGCTCGCACACATCCCGTCGAGCCTGCATGGCGGACTTTTCGTGCTCGTCCCGTCTAATCAAACAGCTGCACGCACGCCAACGAGTATGGTTGAATTTCGACACGGTTAATATAATACAACCGTTTGCGATATTAACGTGTTAGCTTTTTGTTTCAAAAAGGACTTCGTTGGCTACTAATGTGTGTGCCTCTTCTCAAACTGGACGATTTTTTTTACCACAACATATATGTGCCATCTTTTGGGTTTCATCTCCATAAGAGTGGCTGAGTTTTTACGTTGGCTCGCCAAGCCTATCACAACCCTCCTCCTTTACCCGGGCTTGGGACCGGCTATGTTGAGACAACATAGGCATTGAGGAGAAGCTTGTCCAACATCTCTGAGATGGTTTGGGCATATTCAGCGCAGGCCTCTAGAAGCCCCAGTGCATAGCGGACGGCTAAAGCGTGCAGAGAATGTCAAGAGAGGGCGGGGTAGACCGAATTTGACATGGGAGGAGTCCGTTAAGAGAGATCTGAAGGATTGGAGTATCACCAAAGTGCTAGCTATGGACAGGGGTGCGTGGAAGCTTGCTATCCATGTGCCAGAGCCATGAGTTGGTTGCGAGATCTTATGCGTTTCACCTCTAGCCTACCCCAACTTGTTTGGGACTAAAGGCTTTGTTGTTGTTGTTGTTGTTGACATATATGTGCCATGTCATGAAACCAAGCCAAGTTTCATGTTTTTTTGGTGAGTTTTTGGTTTACTGGGATTTAAAAACCGAGATTCTCAATGTTTGAGGACGACGACAAGTTTGTAATTTATTCTCATTCCTTAAATGAGACCTAAACATACACCCATTGACACATGTATGATTTACCACCCATTTTGCTTCACTCGAGCATGTGCTTGTAGTTCAAACTTGAATTATGGACTACATTAAATGCGTAGAAAACTTAGTAATTAATAATATATATACAATGGCCAAACGAACCCTGAACAGTTTCAAATTTCAGGATGACACTCCTGTTATTCTATGTTGCGTGTAGAAAACAAAGTTCAAGGCGAGAAGAGGCAGCGATTATCGTTTGGCCCACAAGAGGGGCATGTTTCCCTACTGGAACCATGAGGGTTGCGACAGGCTCCGGTTTGTAAGAGGCTTGTAATATAGCTTCACCCAAATTGGACAATTATATGTACCATGTAGTGACACCATGCCAAGTTTCATGATTTCCTGGTGAGTTTTGGATTTATAGAGATTTAAAAACCGAGATTCGTAATGTTTGTGGCCAAGCCAGGACAGTGAGACGGTTGAATTCGTTCCCATTCGTTCCATGGGACCTAAACATGCACCCCAAGGAAACATGTACGTTTTTTCTAGCCATTTTGGTGCACTGGAGCATATATTTGTAGTTCGGATTTGAATTATGGACATTAAATGCCTAGAAAAATCAATTAATGAATTAAAAAGGTCAAACGAACCCTGAATAATTTCAAAGTTCAGCGCAAATCTCCCATTGTTCCGTGTCGCGTGCAAAAGAAAATACGAGGCTAGAAGAGGGAGTGATTATCGTTTGGCCCACAAGGGGACACATTTCCCTATTGAAACCACGAGGGTTCTTGCGACAGGCTCCGGTTTGTAAGAGGTTTGTAATAAAGCTTGGCCCAAATTGGCAATGTTTTTACCACGACATATATGTGCCATGACGTGACACCATGACACCTTTGATGACTTTCTAGTGAGTTTTGGATTTATGGGGACTTAAAAACCGAGATTCGAAATGTTTGAGGACGAGCCAGGACACCGGTACTGTCGTGGAATTGTCACGGCAGATGTCCTAGCAGAAGGACTTAGTTGTGGAGCCATCGCAACAGGGTTAGCTTAAAGGGGTTAAACAGGACAAATGACACAAGGAGTTTATACTGGTTCAGCCCCTTGCGGTGAAGGTAAAGGCCTAATCCAGTTTGAGGTGGTATTGCTGATGTTTCGATTACCAGGGAGCGAATACACTTGACCTAGCTTTCGATCTGTTGTCTCTTGCCCTAAGCCGCCGCCGGGTCGTCCCTTTATATACACAGGTTGACGCCCTGCGGCTTACAGAGTCCCGTCCAGCTCATAAACAACGCCGTTCGGCTCGGTGACTAATTACACTTTCCTTACAATACAAGTCATAAACATATTGCGGTTTACACTTATGGGCCTTAAGCCGCCTTTGGGCTTTGAACCCTCTGCTTCGCGAGCCACTATCTTCTACCTCTTCATGGGCTTTGTTTTGATGAACAACCATTGGGATAACCTAGCCCCTCCTAGGCGGGTCATACCCAATAGTCGTATCCCCAACATTAGGCCCCAGGTTGATTTGAACTTGTTCATGCCAATCTTCAACACTTAGAAAAAAATCCTTCTTCGTTTGTTCTTGCGAGATATTGTAACCTGCCATGACATCATCTCCTGGAATTACGGAAACCCGCCATGACGTCATCTATCATTAATTTTGCACAATACCCAGCATATCTTAATAGATCCTTATCTTTAATAACCATCCCGAAAATCAAGGCGTCCGAGCGGCTAGATAATCATTCTTTGGCCTCCTCGTTTTTCGCGCCCGCCTGTTACCCCTTTCCTTATAAATAGGGTCAGGCAGCCTTTTTTCATTTTCCCCTTTCTCCTTCTCATCTTCAACCTTTCTCTTCGCGACGCATCTGCACACCTGAGCACCGCCGCCGCCGAGCTCGTCAGCTTCCTCAACTCCGGCCGCTGCATCAACCTGAACGAATCCAGAGAAACCGCGGTGCCTCTCCGTTGCTCAGCATACCTAGTAAGCACATCCCTTTTCCCCAATATAGATCTCCATTAGGGTTTCTGATGTTCTTAGGAGTTCGTCATCATTCTTCTCTGTACCTCTATTTAATCTTTATTTTGATTCAAAGATAACACTTAAAACATGAGGAATCTGTTTTTGTTCCTTCCATTAATCACCAAATCCACTTCTTAGATGCAGAAATCTTGCCAATGCACTAGTTCTTTAGCTGCTGTGATATTAAACTTTGATTTTACCTTTCTTTTCCGAACATCGTCAGATCCAAATTAACTGCACCAATCTGCAAAACCTGCTTATCCAACACTTAGCAGAATTTGCTCTTAATAGATCTTGAATATCTTTATTGTCATGGCGCCTTACATCACCAGCTTTAACTAGTCATATGCCATTAGGCCCCATTTAAGCCGCCAATGTGAATATTTACTGCAGCGTTCATCTCTGGCTTAACAAATCAACTTAAACCGGCAATATTTCTCTTAGGCTTTTTCCATGACGATGCCGAAGACAGTTACCTCATGCAATTGGGTTCCTTCTATTGTCACCGAAAACACGCTCAAGGACTTTGTCAAAATCGGCTTTTTACCTGCAAAAGACATCATGCATTGGCGTGTTCCCAAGCCAAATGATAAAAAACCTCAGCCGCATGATGGTGAGATCATTGTTTTTACTGAACATATGAACCGGGGCTTCTCACCACATGGATCTAAATTTTTCCGAGGCGTTATGCACTTCTTTCAACTGCATCCTCAAGACATCGGACCCAACTCTGTGTCAAATATGTGTAATTTTGAAGTCTTCTGTGAAGTATACGTTCACGAGGAACCCAATGTTGAACTCTTCAGGGAATATTTTTATCTGAACCGGCAAAACGAGTTTACCAACGGACCCAGCTTAGAACTTGGCGGGGTCTCACTTCAACGGTGAAGAGATGCTATCTTCCCCTATGCTCGCCTGCCGAGTCACCCCAAAGATTGGAACCAAACGTGGTTCTATTGCAAAGATACTTCTCAGGCTGACGAAAATCCACTGCCGAGTTATCGCGTCCAGCGGCTCGACCCAAAGCATCATCTTCCCGAAAAGCTTACCATTGCTGAATGTGCAAAGTTTGCCCCCACTATTGCAAAGGTCAAGGCCCTGCTGGGAAATGGGTTAACCGGTATTGACTTGGTCCGGTGCTGGGTTTCTTGGCGAATCATACCCTTGAGCCGCCGATCCGGCTTAATGTGCACTTACACGGGTGGTGCAAAAGATCCACTGCGCCATAGCTCTGTGTGCTTAACTGATGATGTACTCAATGAAATGGCAAAGACCCTTCTGAACGAGAGCCTGGAAAGCTGAGCAAAGTGGGACTGAACCCTTTCCGCAAGCTTAACCCGCCACCAGATGTGAGTCTCTAAACCACTTATTTGACCTTATCATTTAAATGTTCAATTAACTCAACTTTGATGACTTTCACAGGCTGAATCTGATTTTTGGAATAAGGAATATGAACACGAAGCTGCCAAGAAAGCAAGGTCCAAAACAAAATCCGCCAAGAAGAATAAGAAGAAATTAAGCGCTTCCGAGATGTTTGAACTAGACGACATCTCTGAGTCGGAGGTAGCCCTTGATTCCCTTGGCTCCTTTTTCAACTATCTTATTGACACTGATTATCATCAGGATGACATGGGGGTCAGTCAAGCAGTCGAAGAAGAGGTAACTATTATCTCCTCCGACTCAGCGCCTTTGCCAAGACAGAAAATTCGACGGGTAACCCACAAAGTAAGCTTTTCACACCCTTTAGCTCATTTGGATCCTCACTTTCTTTTGAAGCGACAGCAGCACGAGAACAGGCGACCAACCCAGACCAGCGGAGGTGAAGAGTTATCCTCCGGCTTACCATATACTCCAGCTTCGCGAAAACGTCGAAATGAGGTTCTTCCAAATTTAAGATCTTTTTATCCTCTGGTGGGTGTTATTCGCCATCTACTCAATTCTTCCGATTCAAACCATCAGGGGGTTGATCACTCCTCTTCTGGCGACTCAACACAGACCCAGCTGCTGGCTTTCAAAACTGCCCCTGGGTAATAACAATTTCTTTTTATTTTCTACCTCCTTATGCTCTTATACTTGTATTGACCTCTCATAACTCATGCAGTGGAAAGGCAAAGCCTAGCAAGAAGGAAAAGGTGCTCAAGCCGGTTGAAGATCCTAAAGTCCATGAACTGGAGCAGCAAATTCTAGCGTCTGACACCTCCATGCCACAACCAGAAGAGCCTGTCCATGATGTTCCACCAGAAATTCCTGACCTCTCCAGTGACCACAAAAACATCAATCCTTTGAACACTGAATCGTCAAACCCAATTAAACCATTAGGAACACATGCCGACGATGTTGTGATCACTGGCACCGACTTCAAAGAGCCAGTAAAACCTACTGCCTTGGCCAAGCACTCCGCCAAAGAAGAGCTTATTGAACGGCAAAAAGTGAGATTTGACATCACCAACTATTCTCAATTGAGCATTAGTGACGTACTCTATGGTTACCTCAACCAAGTGCATACCAGCCGTGATCTTGAAATTGATATGGTGAAGCAGATGCATCAAAAATATGAGGTACGAATTCCTGCTTTAATAAGTTATGTATATCCTGTCAGCCCCCAAGTCTACTGTGTATGATAGGATTGAATATGCTGTAGACTTAGAATAGCCATGAGTATAATAAGTATCTTTGGTAGAATCCTTCAAAGGCTAGCTTTCACCTTCAGAGTTAAACCGGGTCTTTAACAATTAACTTTGCATATGTAGCCCCCAAGGACCGGTTTAATCAGCATGAATGAACCGGTACTGTTCACCATTGTTTATAAATGAAAGCTTACTTGTGTAGCCCCCATGAGCCGGCTGTGGTGTTTGTGGCACAACCGGGTCATCATAAAGTAGTAATGAAACACGAACAATATGCATTAGCCCCCAAGTACCAAGTGCTCTTTCTTGCAAAGTACTTGGGACTTTATTCATATTTGCCATTGTATGAAGAATTTTTCTGTACGCATTAGCCCCCAAGTGCCAAGCACTGTTTCTTGCAAAAGGCTTGGGACTTTATTCTTGTAACCCAAATATGAATATGCTTTCAAATCTGTGCATATACAGGACGCCACTGCTCAACTTCAATCGCAATTGGCTGATGTGAAAACCCGACTGGAGCATCAAGAATCTGAGACCCGGAAAGCCGACTCAAAATTCAAATTTAGCCTGGAAGAGATAGAAAAACTGAAGACCAATTTTGATGCTGAAAGAACTGCCTGGGCTGAAGAGAAAGCTGCTCTGACACAGCGGGTTGAAAAAGCGGAAGCTGCTCTTCAAGAGGTGACCACTGAGCTTACCGGTTTAATACACCGTATATCCCAGATGGTTTCTGCTATCTTTGGTGAGTAGCTTTGTCAGCATCAAAACTGAATCTCATCTTGCATGTTACAAATCGTCTCTAATCAATCCATAATTATTATACAGGTCCCAAGAATAGCAATCTTGGTCAAGAAATGCTTGTGAAGCTCAAAGCTGTTTATACACTTGTTGAACAACTACATACTAGAACTCAGCCCGCGCTGGCCATGATTTCTCCAACTAATCAAGCACCCACTCTTTTGAGTGATGTCTTGAAAAAACTTTCTGTTCTTCCTGCTAGGATTGAAGAGATGAAGTGGTCATCTGCAAGAGCCGGTGCCGTTATGGCTTTAAGCCGGGCCAAGGCATGGCAAGCAGAGCTAGACCCGGCCGAGCTAGTGACTGGGTATCCAAGTTTGAAAGAAGACGACACTCCCTTTGATAATAAAGACTTCCCTGCCTGCGTGAAGGAAATACGTCCTCTGGCCAGTCTGATTGCTGATGAAACAGATCTTTCAAGATATCAGTCGACTTATGATATGGAGAATCAGAAGATGCCCACGCCGGCTTATAAAGTGATGGATCTGATCCCTCCAATCCGTAAGCATACTTTCGCCCCTGAAGTTGATCCGTCTGACCTTATGGATGATGAAGCTGAATTCCAAGCCTTGTGTGGCATTGATTGGTCATCACCAAACTTCCAGACGGCGGAGGAGGACGAAGAACCGGAGAAGGATGATCCAGAAGCTTCAAGTCGTCAAGGCCAACAAGATTGATCCACTGGGCGGTTCATATATTTTATCTTTTGAAAATGCTTGATCTTTTTGGCTCACTGAGTCATGTAATAGGCTAGTGAAACTTCGATCTGCCATGCCATCGTGCACGTTTTTGTTTTGCGCAACACTATTGATCCGCCAGTTGAAAAGCTACCACTTTATGCTTATGATAGCGTTGATTTATGCAGATCAGATTTAGCATTATCCTGCACACAAATAGATCGCAAGTGCCATGGCGGTTTACCATGGGGCGGGTCACAATACCCCGTATTAAACCACTGGGGACGAATAGTCCATAACCAAGGCCAGTATAACCGCAATCTTTATATAATTGTTAATGAAATATCATACCTGTGGTATTTGCTTAGACTGTCGGCTTATCAAGTCCATGCAGGAAGGGCTCCAACCCAAAGATTGAGAATGCATAACCATATTCAATGGACTCATGCTATAGGCTTACAATGCCGTAAATAAGGGGTAACATCCCAAGCTTTAGAGCCATAACTCTAAACACAAGATTATTATTTTCTGGCGACTTAGAGTCCGCCATCATGGTGGGTTATAAAAAACCCAAAGATGCTTAAATATGAAACATATACAAGGCTGCTTGGCTCGACTTGTGAAAACCATATGGTAAGAAAAAGAAATGATATAAATCTAAGATGAAGAAAAAATCCAAAAATACGAGGCTTTTATAGGCCGCCAAGCCAGAACTTTATTCTTCAATGAAACTAGCATGATAGCCGCTGGAGTATCCGTGCTTTCTGCGAGCCGGCTCTCACATGACCCAATCGACATTTTAACCTGGATAAGTTCAGGTCTTTAAAAGATTCACTTATCGAGAGTATGGCGGGTTCGAAGTAGCATTGTGCAAAACAGGCTGGTTTAACCAAGTTTCAAGGAAGGCGGCTTATCATCCTGAGCTTCTCCTTGCGTTCTGTAAGCCGGCTCTTTCATGACCCAGTCAATGTCTTAACCTTAACAAGTTCAGGGTCTCATTTAAGGGATTGACTTGTTAAGTACAGGGCGGGTCATCCAGGATTACCTGGTCGAAGAGCATCTTGGATACAGGCCGGATAACCCGGATTTTTGGTGAATACACCTGGCATCCATGCCAATCAAGAGGGTAGTTTCAGCTATGCTCATTGAACAGGAAGCCCCCAAGTGATACATTTTAAGCTGTGCTCAGCGGGTACCTATGTTTGAGCTGTGTTGTGCATCCAACTCTCTTTGGTCCCTGTAATTCGGGCCTTTAAGCCTCTTAAGTGAACATGTGAGATGACAATAAAGACTCAATTTCGAAGAAATGAAACGACAGAGGCCCTGAATTATCAGGGGTGCCGGCTTTATTATACTTATTTTGAGAAATGATGATAGTGAGATTATCTCACTGCCTTTTATATTAATAAATTAGGGGGGGGGGGTTAGAGTATCTAGATAGTTACATATTACATTGGGGGGGGGGTAGAGCTAATAAACAACTAGTTACAAGGAGTCACAGAGAGCTAGCTAGTGACAGAATGTAGGGGCCATGCTCCTGCTTGAATCTATGAACCAGCATGGCGAAGTCCAACTTGAATCTACTCCTCCACAAATCAAACGATGGCTGGATCCCTCTGAAGTGTTTGTCATTTCTTTCCTGCCAGATCCCCCAAGCTGCCACAACAAAAACTTCCATGAACAAAGGCCGAGCCCACCTGGCTTTGCCAACATGTAGCATTCTCAATCTGCAAATATCATTTGGCCATTGTATTCCAAGGGCATCCCAGCATCTCTGACTGAAGGGGCAGGTAAAAAAGAGGTGCACTACGTCCTCCTCTGGCGGGTTGCAGCAAAGTAGACAAGTGTAATCATCATTTTGGATTTTGTAGTGCCTTCTTTTGAGAATATTTCTAGTGTCCAGTCTATTGGCCATCAGCAGCCACATGAACACTTTCCACTGCATGGTACATTTCGTTTTCCATATCCACCCGAAGGCCTTGTCCATATGCACCAGGCTGAAGCAGTGAGCATATAACTTAGTGGATCTAAAATCCTTCCCGCCCCAGACACATGACCAAGTATCCTTGCCCTCATCGAGGGAAGTATCTAGAGTCTCAGCCTGCAACCTAGCCACTTCTTGCCGAGCCTCCAATGAGAGAGGAAGTTGAAACACCTCTCCTAATCGGTCAGAGGTTAGAAGTTGACACACCGAGACGTCTGGCTCTCTGGCAAACGAGAAGGCTCTTGGGAATTTGTCTTGAAAAACCTCACTTTTCCATCCGTCCTTCCAGAATAGGACTGTGTCACCCGCTGCAACATCTGACTTTGTAACCCCTCGGTATATATCTGAGAGTTGCATGAGATCCCTCCACCAAAATGATCCACACGGCTCCGTTGCATGAGGTATCTTGCCTGTATAATAAGTATCCCAGATCAAGCTTACCCAGGGAACATCGAGCTTGTTGTAATTTTTTTGAAGTTGTTTCAACAGAAGCCCTCGGTTTTGGATTTTGAGGTCGATGACTCCCAGCCCCCCTTTTTTCTTGGGTCTGCACACCATCTCCCAGGCTGCCAGCGAACTACCTTTGTATCCATCATACGATTTCCTCACCCAAAGACAGGACCTGCGCAGTTTATCCAGATGTTCAATGATTTTAGGGTTTATCTTGATGGAACACATGGCATAGATGGCTAGAGATGTCACCACCGAATTTAGCAACATGAGCTTGGAGCCATAATCCAGCAATGAGGCTGCAGCCGGCACTCTCCTCTGAACTGAAACCACCAGCGGCACCAAATCAATTACAGACGGGCGTGTGGTGCCCATTGGCAAACCAAGATACGTAAACGGCATCTCGCCAATTGAACAACCGAAGATAGCAGCAATTGCCGCAGTATTCACATGGTCTAGATTGATGGGTACCAGTGTTGACTTGTGAAAGTTAATCTTGACACCCAATGACGTCGCATAGTCAATCAAAATATCCCTCAGCACCGCTGCTTGCGACGGTTGGGCGGGGAAGACAGCGATCGTATCGTCCGCGTATTGGATCATGGGGTAATCATTGTTTGATGTGGGTACTGGCAACTGGAGCAGCCCTGCCTGACTTGCGTCATTGATTGCCGACTATAACAGGTCCGCTGCAAGGACGAAAATCAGAGGCGATAGTTGATCGCCCTGTCGAACCCCACACAGACAACCAAATTGCTTCCCGGGGGTGCCATTGAGCAACACCGCAGAACACCCTGAGGAGAAAATGCATTTGATCCACCCCAGCCACTTATCATCAAAGCCCATATGATGCATGATCTCAATCATTGGCTCATGTTGAATAGTATCGAACGCCTTTGCAAAGTCAAGTTTCAGGATACAGCACGCCCTCCCCGAGGCCTGGCATTGGTGGATGTATTCAAACGCCCAGGCCAAACAATCCTGGATCGATCTCCCTTTGAGGAAGCCGTACTGGTTCCGATGAATGATCTTAAGCACAATTTTCTGCAAACGTTTAGCAAGCAACTTGGTTAGAAGTTTCAAGCAACAATTAAGTAACATGATGGTCCTGTAATCATTGGCAGTTTCGGGTGATTGGATCTTTGGGATGAGCGTTATGCATCCAGAATTGAGGCTCTGGAGATCTAAAGCACCATCATGGAAGTCTTGGCATAGTATGTAAAAATCTCATTTGACAATATGCCAGCATGATTTCAGAAAGCATCCATTAAACCCATCAGGGCCAGGGGCTCTGTCTGAGGGCATCTCCTGAACCACCCTGTCTATCTCGTCATGTGTGAAGGGTTGAGTCAACTCATCTAGACCTTTCACCTTCTTAATGATTCTTGCCAGGTCAAATTTCATTTCATATGGCGCTTTTTTTTGCCCAACCTCTCTCTATATGTTGCAAAGAGTTCCTTAGCTTTACCTGCATGGTCAGACACTACAATTCCATCTTGGAGTTTGAGAGAAGCTATGAATTTTTTGCGATATCTTTCAGACGTTGCTGAATGGAAAATTTTGGTGTTATCACCCCCACATTTGAACCATCGAACGGTGTATCTTTTCTTCCAGTAATCCCATTTGTAATCGAGGAGGGTGACCAAATGATCTTTAAGAATCACCCTCAAGTTTGCTTCAGGTAAAGTAAGAGGATGCTTATCCTTGATGTTATCAAGTACCAGGAGCGCCCAGTTTGAATTATCAATGCACAGGTTCAACCGAGAGAACTGCTTACTCTATCGCTTGAGAGCATATCTCAAGTTCTTAAATATCTTGCATAGTAATGCCGCGGAGTTGGGAGCATAACATTATTTATCCCAAGTGGTCTGAACCAGCTCAAAGAATCTTGGGTGTGAAATCCAAAAGTTTTCAAACCTAAACACCTTACTTTTAGGGACAGAGGTTTCTATCGAGATCATACATGGTGTGTGATCTGACACTGGTTTAGGAAGTGGCCCCACCGTGGTGTTAGGATAATTAGATGTCCAGTTCGATGAGGTAAAAAACCAATCAATTTGTTCGAGCAGAGGATCATTCTGCATGTTGCTCCAAGTATACTGCCTACCCTTAATAGGTAACTCGACTAGCGCTTGTGATTGAATGAAATCATTAAACATAAGCATGTCAGTAGCATCACCTCCCGGTTTGTTACGATTATTAGGCTCTCTAATGTGGTTGAAGTCACCACATATAAGCCAGTCCTCATCATCAGGTATATCTAGGTCAAACAACCATGAGGTGAAAATAGCTCTAGCTGGACTAGCGCACAGCCCATAAACATTAATAAGTGTCCATTTCTTGGCTGTTTGCATAGATGTAAACTGAATGCCCAAAGCAAAAGATTCAGAGCATAACACATTGCCATTGAACACCAAACTATCCCATAACACGATTAATCCACCAGAGGCCCCTTGGGAGGGCACCACTTCAAACTCATCAAACTTTTTAGGATAGAAAAGTTTAACAAAAGCAACATCAAAAGAAGCATGCTTGGTTTCTTGCAAACAGAGAACTGAACAACCACTACTATGGATAGCGTTACACAGTGCCAACTTTTTTTGCTCCGAGTTGATTCCTCGAACATTCCAGCAAAGAACCTTCCACGCCTTAAGCTTGTTGGGGAACGTAGTAATTTCAAAAAATTTCCTACGCACACACAGGATCATGGTGATGCATAGCAACGAGAGGGGAGAGTGTTGTCCACGTACGCTAGTAGACCGAAAGCGGAAGCGTTAGCAAAACACGGTTGATGTAGTCGTACGTCTTCACGATCCGACCGATCAAGTATCAAATGCACGGCACCTCCGAGTTCAGCACATGTTCAGCCTAATGACGTCCCTCGAACTCCGATCCAGCCGAGTGTTGAGGGAGAGTTTCGTCAGCACGACGACATGGTGACGATGATGATGTTCTACCGACGCAGGGCTTCGCCTAAGCACCACTACAGTATTATCGAGGTGGACTATGGTGGAGGGGGGCACCACACACGGCTAAAAGATCAAACGATCAATTGTTGTCTCTCTAGGTGCCCCCCTGCCCCCGTATATAAAGGAGCAAGGGGGAGGTGCGGCCGGCCTAGAGGGGGCGCGCCAGGAGGAGTCCTACTCCTACCGGGAGTAGGACTCCCTCCCTTTTCCTTGTTGGACTAGGAGTGGAGGGGGAAAGAGGAGGAAGAGAGGAAGGAAAGGGGGGCACTGCCCCCCTCTCCTTGTCCTATTCGGACTAGAGGGGAGGGGCGCGCGGCCCTGCCCTCGCCGCCTCTCCTCTTCTCCACAAGGACTACTATGGCCCATTAAGCTCCCAGGGGGTTCCGGTAACCTCCCGGTACTCCGGTAAAATCCCGATTTCACCCGGGACACTTCTGATATCCAAACATAGGCTTCCAATATATCAATCTTCATGTCTCGACCATTTCGAGACTCCTCGTCATGTCCGTGATCGCCTCCGGGACTCCGAAAAACCTTCGGTACATCAAAACATATAAACTCATAATATAACTATCATCGAAACGTTAAGCGTGTGGACCCTATGGGTTCAGGAACTATGTAGACATGACCGAGACACGTCTCCGGTCAATAACCAATAGCGGAACCTAGATGCTCATATTGGCTCCCATATATTCTACGAAGATCTTTATCGGTCATACCGCATAACAACATACGCTGTTCCCTTTGTCATCGGTATGTTACTTGCCCGAGATTTGATCGTCGGTATCTCAATACCTAGTTCAATCTCGTTATCGGCAAGTCTCTTTACTCGTTCCGTAATACATCATCCCGCAACTAACTCATTAGTTACAATGCTTGCAAGGCTTATAGTGATGTGCATTACTGAGTGGGCCCAGAGATACCTCTCCGACAACCAGAGTGACAAATCCTAATCTCGAAATACGCCAACCCAACAAGTACCTTTGGAGACACATGTAGAGCACCTTTATAATCACCCAGTTACGTTGTGACGTTTGGTAGCACACAAAGTGTTCCTCCAGTAAACGGGAGTTGCATAATCTCATAGTCATAGGAACATGTATAAGTCATGAAGAAAGCAATAGCAACATACTAAACGATCGAGTGCTAAGCTAACGGAATGGGTCAAGTCAATCACATCATTCTCCTAATGATGTGATCCCATTAATCAAATGACAACTCATGTCTATGGTTAGGAAACTTAACCATCTTTGATTAACGAGCTAGTCAAGTAGATGCACACTAGTGACACTATGTCTGTCTATGTATTCACACATGTATTATGTTTCCGGTTAATACAATTCTAGCATGAATAATAAACATTTATCATGAAATAAGGAAATAAATTATAACTTTATTATTGCCTCTAGGACATATTTCCTTCAGTCTCCCACTTGCACTAGAGTCAATAATCTAGTTCACATCGCCATGTGATTTAACACCAATAGTTCACATCACCATGTGATTAACACCCATAGTTCACATCGTCATGTGACCAACACCCAAAGGGTTTACTAGAGTCAATAATCTAGTTCACATCGCTATGTGATTAACACCCAAAGAGTACTAAGGTGTGATCATGTTTTGCTTGTGAGAGAAGTTTAGTCTACGGGTCTGCCACATTCAGATCCGTATGTATTTTGCAAATTTCTATGTCAACAATGCTCTGCACAGAGTTACTATAGCTAATTGCTCCCACATTCAATATGTATCCAGATTGAGACTTAGAGTCATCTGGATCAGTGTCAAAATTTGCATCGACGTAACCCTTTACGACAAACCTTTTGTCACCTCCATAATCGAGAAACATATCCTTATTCCACTAAGGATAATTTTGACCGCTGTCCAGTGATCTACTCCTAGATTACTATTGTACTCCCTTGCAAAACACAGTGTAGGGTATACAATAGATCTGGTACACAGCATGGCATACTTTATAGAACCTATGGCTGAGGCATAGGGAATGACTTTCATTCTCTTTCTATCTTCTGCCGTGGTCGGGCTTTGAGTCTTACTCAATTTCACACCTTGTAACATAGGCAAGAACTCTTTATTTGACTGTTCCATTTTGAAAACTTCAAAATCTTGTCAAGGTATGTACTCTTTGAAAAAACTTATCAAGCGTTTTGATATATCTCTATAGATCTTCATGCTCAATGTGTAAGCAGCTTCACCGAGGTCTTTCTTTGAAAAAACTCCTTTTCAAACACTCCTTTATGCTTTGCAGAATAATTCTACATTATTTCCGATCAACAATATGTCATTCACATATACTTATCAGAAATGTTGTAGTGCTCCCACTCACTTTCTTGTAAATACAGGCTTCACCGCAAGTCTGTATAAAACTATATGCTTTGATCAACTCATCAAAGTGTATATTCCAACTCCGAGATACTTGCACCAGTCCATAGATGGATCGCTGGAGCTTGCATATTATGTTAGCACCTTTAGGACTGACAAAACCTTCTGGTTGCATCATATACAACTCTTCTTTAATAACTCCATTAAGGAATGCAGTTTTGTTTATCCATTTGCCAGATTTCATAAAATGCGGCAATTGCTAACATGATTCGGACAGACTTAAGCATAGATACGAGTGAGTAACTCTCATCGTAGTCAACACCTTGAGCTTGTTGAAAACCTTTTGCGACAATTCTAGCTTTGTAGATAGTAACACTACTATCAGCGTCCGTCTTCCTCTTGAAGATCCATTTAATCTCAATGGCTCGCCGATCATTGGGCAAGTCAATCAAAGTTCATACTTTGTTATCATACATAGATCCTATCTCAGATTTCATGGCCTCAAGCCATTTTGCGGAATCTGGGCTCATCATCGCTTCCTCATAGTTCGTAGGTTCGTCATGGTCAAGTAACATGACCTCCAGAACAGGATTACTGTACCACTCTGGTGCGGATTTCATTCTGGTTGACCTACGAGGTTCGGTAGTAACTTGATCTAAAGTTACATGATCATCATCATTAGCTTACTCACTAATTGGTGTAGTAGTCATAGGAACAGATTTCTGTGATGAACTACTTTCCGATAAGGGAGCAGGTACAATTACCTCATCAAGTTCTACTTTCCTCCCACTCACTTCTTTCGAGAGAAACTCCTTCTCTAGAAAGGATCCAAATATAGCAACAAAAGTCTTGCCTTCGGATCTGTGATAGAAGGTGTACCCAACAGTCTCCTCTGGGTATCCTATGAAGACACAATTCTCCGATTTGGATTTGAGCTTATCAGGATGAAACTTTTTCATATAAGCATCACAACCCCAAACTTTAAGAAACAACAACTTTGGTTTCTTGCTAAACCACAGTTCATCCGGTGTCATCTCAACGGATTTAGATGGTACCCTATTTAACGTGAATGTAGCTGTCTCTAATGCATAACCCCAAAACGATAGTGGTAAATCGGTAAGAAACATCATAGATTGCACTATATCCAAAAAAGTACGGTTATGACGTTCGGACACACCATTATGCCGTGGTGTTCCAGGTGGCACGAATTTGTGAAACTATTCCATATTGTTTTAATTGAAGACCAAACTCGTAACTCAAATATTTGTCTCCGCGATCAGATCGGAGAAACCTTATTTTCTTGTCACGAGGATTTTCCACTTCACTCTGAAATTCTTTGAACTTTTAAAATGCTTCAGACTTATGTTTCATCGAGTAGATATACCCATATCTGCTCAAATCATCTGTGAAGGTCAGAAAATAACGATACCCGCCGCGAGCCTCAACACTCATCGGACCACATACATCAGTATGTATGATTTCCAATAAGTCAGTTGCTTGCTCCATTGTTCCGAAGAACGGAGTTTTAGTCATCTTGCCCATAAGGCATGGTTCGCAAGAATCAAGTGATTCATAATCAAGTGATTCCAAAATCCCATCAGCATGGAGTTTCTTCATGCGCTTTACACCAATATTACCTAAACGGCAGTGCCACAAATAAGTTGCACTATCATTATTAACTTTGCATCTCTTGGCTTCAATATTATGAATATGTATATCACTACGATCGAGATCCAACAAACCATTTTCGTTGGTGTGTATGACCATAGAAGGTTTTATTCATGTAAACAGAACAACAATTGTTCTCTAACTTAAATGAATAACCGTATTGCAATAAACATGATCAAATCATATTCATGCTCAACGCAAACACCAAATAACACTTATTTAGGTTCAACACTAATCCCGAAAGTACAGGGAGTGTGCGATGATGATCATATCAATCCTAGAACCACTTCCAACACACATCGTCACTTAACCCTTAATTAGTCTCTGTTTATTCTGCTACTCCTGTTTTAAGTTACTACTCTTAGCAACTAAACCAGTATCAAATAATGAGGGGTTGCTATAAACACTAGTAAAGTACACATCAATAACACGTATATCAAATATACTTTTGTTCACTTTGCCATCCTTCTTATCCGCCAATTATTTGGGGTAGTTCTGCTTCTAGTGACCAGTCCTTTTGCAGTAGAAGCACTCAGTCTCAGGCTTAGGTCCAAACTTGGGCTTCTTCACTTGAGCAGCAACTTGCTTGCCGTTCTACATGAAGTTCTCTTTCTTTCCCTTTGCCCTTTTCTTGAAACTAGTGGTCTTGTTAATCATCAACACTTGATGCTCTTTCTTGATTTCTGATTTCATCATCATGAAAAGCTCGGGAATTGTTTACGTTATCCCTTGCATACTATAGTTCATCACGAAGTTCTACTAACTTGGTGATGGTGACTAGAGAATTCTGTCAATCACTATCTTATCTGGAATATTAACTCCCACTTGATTCAAGCGATTGTAGTACCCAGACAATCTGAGCACATGCTCACTGCTTGAGCTATTCTCCTCCATCTTTTAGCTATAGAACTTGTTGGAGACTTCATATCTCTCAACTCGGGTATTTGCTTGAAATATTAACTTCAACTCCCGGAACATCTCATATGGTCCATGATGTTCAAAGCATCTTTGAAGTCCCGATTATAAGCCGTTAAGCATGGTGCACTAAACTATCAAGTAGTCATCATATTGAGCTAGCCAAACGTTCATAACGTCTGCATCTGCTCCTGCAATAGGTCTGTAACCTAGCGGTGCATCAAGGACATAATTCTTCTGTGCAGCAATGAGGATAAACCTTAGATCATGGATCCAATCCGCATCATTGCTGCTAACATCTTTCAACTTAGTTTTCTCTAGGAACATATAAAAATTAAACGGGGAGCAACATCGCGAGCTATTGATCTACAACATAGATATGCTAATACTACCAGGACTAAGTTGATGATAAATTAAAGTTCAATTAATCATATTACTTAAGAACTCCCACTTAGATAGACATCTCTCTAATCCTCTAAGTGATCACGTGATCCATATCAACTAAACCATGTCCGATCATCACGTGAGATGGAGTAGTTTCAATGGTGAACATCATTAATGTTGATCATATCTACTATATGATTCACGCTCGACCTTTCGGTCTCAGTGTTCCGAGGCCATATCTGTTATATGCTAGGCTCGTCAAGTTTAACCTGAGTATTCCGCGTGTGCAACTCTTTTGCACCCGTTGTATTTGAACGTAGAGCCTATCACACCCGATCATCACGTGGTGTCTCAGCATGAAGAACTTTCGCAACGGTGCATACACAGGGAGAACACTTATACTTTGATAATTTAGTGAGGGATCATCTTACAATGCTACCGTCAATCAAAGCAAGATAAGATGCATAAAAGATAAACATCACATGCAATCAATATAAGTGATATGATATGGCCATCATCATCTTGTGCTTGTGATCTCCATCTCCGAAGCACCGTCATGATCACCATCGTCACCGGCGCGACACCTTGATCTCCATCGTAGCATCGTTGTCGTCTCGCTAATCTTATGCTTCTACGACTATCGCTACCGTTTAGTGATAAAGTAAAGCATTACAGGGCGATTGCATTGCATACAGTAAAGCGACAACCATATGGCTCCTGCCAGTTGCCGATAACTCGGTTACAAAACATGATCATCTCATCCAATAAAATTTAGCATCATGTCTTGACCATATCACATCACAACATGCCCTGCAAAAACAAGTTAGACGTCCTCTACTTTGTTGTTGCTAATTTTACATGGCTGCTACGGGCTTAGCAAGAACCGTTCTTACCTACGCGTCAAAACCACAACGATAGTTTGTCAAGTTGGTGCTGTTTTAACCTTCGCAAGGACCGGGCGTAGCCACACTCGGTTCAATTCAAGTTGGAGAAATTGACACCCGCCAGCCACCTGTGTGCAAAGCACGTCGGTAGAACCAGTCTCGCGTAAGCGTACGCGTAATGTCGGTCCGGGCCGCTTCATACAACAATACCGCCGAACCAAAGTATGACATGCTGGTAAGAAGTATGACATATATCGCCCACAACTCACTTGTGTTCTACTCGTGCATATGACATCTACGCATAAAACCAGGCTCGGATGCCATTGTTGGGGAACGTAGTAATTTCAAAAAAATTCCTACGCACACACAGGATCATGGTGATGCATAGCAACGAGAGGGGAGAGTGTTTTCCATGTACCCTCGTAGACAGAAAGCGGAAGCGTTAGCACAACGTGGTTAATGTAGTCGTACGTCTTCACGATCCGACCGATCAAGTACCGAACGCACGGCACCTCCGAGTTCAGCACACGTTCAGCCCGATGATGTCCTTCGAACTCCGATCCAGCCGAGTGTTGAGGGAGAGTTTCGTCAGCATGGCGGCATGGTGACGATGATGATGTTCTACCGACACAGGGCATCGCCTAAGCACCGCTAAAGGATTATCGAGGTGGACTATGGTGGAGGGGGGCACCGCACATGGCTAAAAGATCAAACGATCAATTGTTGTCTCTCTAGGGTGCCCCTGCCTCGTATATAAAGGAGCAAGGGGGGAGGTGCGGCCGGCCTAGAGGGGGTGCGCCAGGAGGAGTCCTACTCCTACCGGGAGTAGGACTCCCTCCCTTTTCCTTGTTGGACTAGGAGTGGAGGGGAAAGAGGAGGGAGAGAGGAAGGAAAGGGGGGGGGGCGCCGCCCCCTCTCCTTGTCCTATTCGGACTAGGGGGGGAGGGGCACGTGGCCCTACCCTGGCCGCCTCTCCTCTTCTCCACAAGGCCCACCATGGCCCATTAAGCTCCCGTGGGGTTTTGGTAACCTCCCGGTACTCCGGTAAAGTCCCGATTTCACCCAGAACACTTCCGATATCCAAACATAGGCTTCCAATATATCAATCTTCATGTATCTACCATTTCGAGACTCGTCGTCATGTCCGTGATCACATCGGGGACTCCAAACAACCTTCGGTACATCAAAACATATAAACTCATAATATAAGTTTCATCGAAACGTTAAGCGTGCGGACCCTACAGGTTCGAGAACTATGTAGACATGACCGAGACACGTCTCTGGTCAATAACCAATAGCAGAACCTGGATGCTCATATTGGCTCCCACATATTCTACGAAGATCTTTATCGGTCATACCGCATAACAACATACGTTGTTCTCTTTGTCATCGGTATGTTACTTGCCCGAGATTCGATCATCGGTATCTCAATACCTAGTTCAATCTCGTTACCGGAAAGTCTCTTTACTCGTTCCATAATACCTCATCCCGCAACTAACTCATTAGTTACAATACTTGCAAGGCTTATAGTGATGTGCATTACTGAGTAGGACCAGAGATACCTCTCCAACAATCGGAGTGACAAATCCTAATCTCAAAATACGCCAACCCAACAAGTACCTTTGGAGACACCTATAGAGCACCTTTATAATCACCCAGTTACGTTGTGACATTTGGTAGCACACAAAGTGTTCCTCCGGTAAACGGGAGTTACATAATCTCATAGTCATAGGAATATGTATAAGTCATGAAGAAAGCAATAGCAACATACTAAACAATCGAGTGCTAAGCTAACGGAATGGGTCAAGTCAATCACATCATTCTCCTAATGATGTGATCCCATTAATCAAATGACAACTCATGTCTATGGTTAGGAAACTTAACCATCTTTGATTAACGAGCTAGTCAAGTAAAGGCATACTAGTGAGACTATGTCTGTCTATGTATTCACACATGTATTATGTTTCCGGTTAATACAATTCTAGCATGAATAATAAACATTTATCATGAAATAAGGAAATAAATAATAACTTTATTATTGCCTCTAGGGCATATTCCTTCAAAGCTGCATCGGGATCCATGCCCTTGCCCCTCTGCCCACCTTGAATAGAGAGTAGCTTCTGCTTGCTTAACTGGCTCGGATGCACACCACGCTTTATTATACTTATTATAATATATACATTGTCAAACTATGTACATCACAAGAGCCGGTAGCTCAAGTATAGTAAGACCGAAAATGAGCAATATTCCACGGCCGACGGGTCTCCTCCTCCGATTTGCGTGAGTCCTTGTGGTCTTGAACGTCAATAAGATAATATGACCCATTATTCAGATTCTTGCTGACCACAAAAGTCCCTTCCCAAGGTGGGGATAGTTTATGGATATCAGTCTGATCCTGGATAAGCTGGAGCACCAAGCCGCCTTCTTGAAAGGTTCTGGTTTTAATCCGGCGGCTGCGATAATGGCACAGATCTTGCTGATAAATCGCCGAACGAGTAGCTGCGAGGTCACGCTCCTCATCCAACAGGTCAAGTGCATCCTGATGTGCTTTTTCATTATCAGCTTTAACATAAGCCGCCACACGGGGCGAATCGTGACGGATGTCACTAGGAAGAACTGCCTCCGCTCTGTAAACCATGAAGAAAGGTGTGTAACCCGTAGATCTATTGGGGGTAGTATTGATACTCCATAACACTGAGGGTAATTCCTCCACCCAACAACCCGGCGTCCTTTGCAAAGGGACCATAAGCTAGGGCTCGATACCTCGTAGAATCTCTTGATTAGCTTGCTCAGCTTGACCATTTGACTGGGGTGAGCCACTGAGCATACATCAAGTCAAATATGCTCTTGTTGAAAAAATTCTTTCATTGCACCCTTGGAAAGATTAGTGCCATTATCAGTTATAATGTTGTGTGGAAAGCCAAAACGGAAAATCAACTTTTTGATTAATTGAACCGTTGTTTCTACGTCACACTTACTAACCGGCTGTGCTTCAACCCACTTTGTAAACTTGTCAACCGCCACCAAAAGGTGGGTCTTCTTATCCTTGGACCTTTTGAAGGGCCCAACCATATCAAGTCCCCAGGTCACAAATGACCAAGCAATTGAAATCATCCTCAACTCTTGAGCTGACACAGGAGCTCGTTGTGAAAACTTCTGACAACCATCACATTTACTGACTAAATCCTCAGCATCAGCATGAGCCATCGGCCAATAAAACCCACGACGGAAAGCCTTAGCTATGAGAGACTTAGAACCGGCATGATGACCACAATCTCCCTCATGAATCTCTCACAGAATCTCACAGCTTCCTTCAGGAGAAACACAACGTTGAAACGCCCCTGTGACACTGCGATGATGTAACTCTCCATTGACAATAGTCATTGACTTAGACCGCCGGGTTATCTGCCTGGCCAAAGTTTCATCCTCAGGTAACTCGCCCCGGGTCATATAAGCCAAATACGAAACTGTCCAATCAGGAATAGCATGAAGAGCCGCCACCAATTGTGCTTCCGGGTCAGGAATAGCAAGATCCTCTGTAGGTAATTTGGCAGAAGGGTTATGCAGAATATCCAGGAAAGTGTTAGGTGGCACTGGCTTATGCTGAGACCATAACTGTTTTAAAGCATCAGCCGCCTCATTTTTCCTGTGATCAACATGTTCAACTTGATAACCCTTAAAGTGACCCGCAATAGCATCAACCTCTCGACGATAAGCCTCCATGAGTGGATCCATCGAATCCCGAGTGCCAGAAACTTGCTGAGCTACCAGATCCGAGTCGCCGAAACACCTCACCCAGCTTAAGTTCATCTCCTTAGCCATATGAAGACCATGGAGCAAGGCCTCATACTCAGCTGCATTGTTAGTACAAGGGAACATCAACCGGAGAACATAAGAAAATTTATCACCTCATGGGGAAGTCAATACAACTCCAGGCCCCGAGCCTTCCAACTGCCTGGACCCATCAAAGTGAATAGTCCAATATGTGTTATCCGGCTTCTCCTCGGGCATCTGCAACTCTGTCCAATCATTGATAAAATCCATAAGGGCTTGAGACTTGATGGCTGTACGAGGCACATACTTTAAACCATGAGGTCCAAGCTCAATGGCCCATTTGGCTACCCGACCTGTGGCTTCTCTGTTTTGAATGATATCCCCTAAAGCGGCAGAACTAACCACAGTGATAGGATGACCCAGAAAATACTATTTGAGCTTCCGGCTAGCCATGAAAACCCCATACACGAGCTTCTGCCAATGCGGATACCTCTGCTTGGACTCAATAAGTACCTCACTGATGTAGTAAACCGACCGTTGAACCGGATACTCCTTTCCTGACTCCTTCCTTTCCACGACAATGGCTACACTGACAGCTCGGCTATCGGCAGCCACATATAACAACAAAGGCTCTTTATCAATGGGAGCAGCAAGAACTGGCGGCTCAGCCAATTGTTTCTTCAAGGCCTCGAATGCCTGATCAGGAGCATCACTCCAGACAAAGTGATCTGTCTTCTTCATCATCTGGTATAGAGGGATAGCCTTCTCACCCAACCGTCTTATGAACCGGCTTAAGGACGCAACACGACCCGCCAAACGCTGAACATCATTGATACATGTCGGCTTAGCCAGAGAGGTGATAGCCTTTATCTTCTCCGGGTTAGCTTCAATACCTCGTTCAGAAACCAGAAAACCCAAAAGCTTGCCTGCTGGCACACCAAAGACACATTTAGCTGGGTTAAGCATCATCTTGTAGACCCGGAGATTATCAAAGGTCTCCTTCAAATCACTTATCAAAGTTTGCTTCTTCCTGGACTTCACCACAATATCATCCACCTAAGCATGAACATTACACCCGATTTGATTATGAAGGCAATTTTGCACACACCGTTGGTAAGTCGCCTGGGCACTCTTGAGCCCAAAAGGCATAGACACATATCAGAAGGCTGCAACAGAGTAATGAAAGTTGTCTTCTCCTAGTCCTTAACTGCCATCTTGATCTGATGATAACCAGAATAAGCATCCAAAAAACTCAAACGCTCACAACCCGCTGTAGCATCAATAATCTAATCAATACTGGGAAGAGCAAAGGGTTTAGCCGGACAGGCTTTGTTGAGGTCTGTGTAATCTACACACATGTGCCAGGTGTCGTTTTTCTTAAGCACCAGCACCGGGTTAGCCAACCACTCAGGATGAAAAACTTCAACAATGAACCCAGCCGCCAAGAGCCGAGCGACCTCCTCACCAATAGCCTTAAGCCTCTCTTCATTAAAACGGTAAAGGGATTGCTTGACCAGTTTAAACTTTGGATCACTATTTAGAGTGTGCTCAGCGAGTTCCCTCAGTACACTTGGCATGTCTGAAGGCTTCCATGCAAAGATATCCTGGTTCTCATGGATGAACTCGATGAACACACTTTCCTATTTTGGATCCAGATTAGCACTGATGCTGAACTGCTTGGATGAGTCGCCAGGAATGAAGTCAACTAACTTAGTGTTATCTACTGATTTAAACTTTAGCAAAGGATCATGCTTTATGGTTGGCTTTTTTAAGGACGTCATATCTGCCGGGTCAACATTATCCTTGTAAAATTTCAACTCTTTCGTTGCATAAACAGACTCAGCATAAGCAGCGTCACCTTCCTCACATTCCAGGGCTATCTTCCTACTGCCATGCATAGTGATGGTGCCCTTGTAACCCGGCATCTTGAGCTACAGATAGACATAACATGGCCTTGCCATGAACTTAGCATAAGCCGGTTGCCCAAACAGAGCATGATATGGCCTCTTAATCCTAACTATCTCAAAGGTTAACTTCTCTGCTCTGGAGTCATACTCATCACCAAAGGCCACTTCCAAGATTATCTTACCAACCGGGTATGCTGACTTGCCAGGCACCACTCCATGGAAAACAGTGTTAGACGACTTAGGATCCTTATCAGTCAAACCCATACGACGGATTGTTTCATTATAAAGGATATTAATACTGCTACCTCCATCCATGAGTACCTTTGTGAACTTGTATCCCCCAACATGAGGGGCTACCACCAGAGCCAAGTGACCCGGATTATCCACTCGGGGTGGGTGATCCTCACGACTCCACACAATGGGCTGCTCAGACCACCGCAAATAACGGGGAACCGCCGGCTCAATGGCATTTACTGCCCTTTTATGAAGCTTTTGATCCCTCTTACATAAACTCGTGGTGAAGACGTGGTACTGCCCACTATTCAATTGCTTCGGGTTACTCTGATAACCAGACTGCTACTGCTGATTCCCCTAATTATTCTTTTGGTTGTAGCCTCCCTGATTGCTTTGACCTTGATAACCGGAACTTGAACCGCCACCTCCATGACCAGGACCATGAGGGCCGGACCCTGAACCGCCATTGGGGCCATGGTTGTGCTGGAAAAGATGATAATCTATGAATTGCTTCATGATAAAACAATCCTTCCACAATTGATTAGATGGCCTCTCCTTTGTTCCGTGCCTTGGACACGGCTGGTTCATTACTGCTTTGAGGTCGAGTTCTCCCCCTCCAGACTGAGCCGGCCTCCCCTTGCGATGCTGGTAATTATTCCGCGCACCAGTATTGGCCATGAAGTCTAGATTCCCTTCTGCTCTGCGTTTACCATTGCCACCCTAACTGGCCGGGTTGTGTTGCTGCCCTTTCATGCCGCTACTCTTCTTTCCCTTGCCTATCCTTTCATCACCAGACTCGGCGTCCTTGGTACCATCAGAGTCGGCATACTTGACAAGGGCCTCCATGAGCTCCCCCATGTCACTGCAATGGCGCTTAAGCCACCCAAGTTTCTGTTTGAGAGGGATGAAACGACAATTTTTCTCCAACATTAAAACTGCTGAGCCGACGTTGATACTGTCTGATGAGTGTATGATAGTTGAGACCCGTCGCACCCAACTGGTTGTCGACTCGCCCTCTCCTTGAATACAAGAGACTAAATCCACGATTGGCATAGGCTGCTTGCACGTATCTTTGAAATTTTGAATAAAACGGGCCTTCAGCTCCGCCCACGACCCAATGGAGTTGGCGGGCAGTCCCTTCAACCAAGTACGAGCTGGCCCTTCCAACATCATGGTGAAATACTTAGCGCATGTAGCTTCACTGACCTCTAGCATCTCCATGGCCATCTCATAACTCTCCACCCAAGCTTCGGGGGGCTGATCTGCTGTGTAATTAGGCACTTTACGAGGACCCTTGAAATCCTTAGGCAGATGCTCGTTACGTACAGCCGCCACCAAACACGGTACACCCAAGGTTCTGGAGGTCACGCCTGCCTCCACTAAAGTCGTTGGATAAGCCGGTGCGTGTTGATGAGCCGCTAACTGAGCCGCCATCTCGGCCTCCCGACGTGCTCTGCCCTAATCCACCAAATTCTGGGCATTGGCACCATTGCGCGCCGGGTCATGTCTAAGGAGTTGGTTACAACGCTGTTCAATACTTGAAACCGCGGGCGAGTCAATGTGCCTGCTGTAGATCCGGCTTGGACGAGGAGTTGGGTGAATCCGCTCACGACTATAAGAATAAGCCGCTTGCTGCTCCAATGCCATCTGAAGAAGTTCTTTGGCACTCCGTGTTTCAGCCGCCGTCAGAGACTCGCCTTCAACTGGTAGAGCCGCCAATCGCGTTGCTGAAGCAATCATGTTATCCAAAGGGTTGGAATAATGACCCGGTGGCGTCAAAACATGTTGAGGCGGGGTATTATTCACATGCGGAGAACCTGTCACCCGTGGCTGAACCGGCGCTCCACCCCCTGGTACTTTAGCCGTCCGATTTACCACCGGCGGGTTACTGGTTCCGGCTCCAGGCGTGTTGAAGAGGTTCCTCAGCTCATAAACCGGGGGTAGATTACTCCGGTGTCTCGTCCTTAGGATCTCGTTTGAAGCGTTCTAATCCAATGTGAGCCAGTAGGAATCCGCTTGAATCCGCTGTGCCTGAGCATCCAAAACATCCCGCTCCGCAGTCATCCTAGCGTTCTCAGCCGCCAGATCTTCCTTGGCTTGTGCTATCTCGTCATGAAATTTTGCAACCTCTATGTTATGCTGGACTTGATTTGCCGAGTTAACATCTGTTGTTAATAAGGTTGTCAGATTTTCCAGTAAGTCGGACAAAACCTGAGCCGGTGGGTGCACAGGGCCTCCTGCTCCGGCCGCCGTTGCTATTGCTGACCCGGAAATCATCGCCGCTGCAGTCATAGAATTCTGCGCTGGCTGTGTACCGGCCATGAAAATTGTGACCCTATTCGGCGGCTCATAGGGGTCCGGAATACTGTCGCCATCAGAACAGCCCCCAAGCCGGCCTCTTGCAGCTGATACATTGAATTAGTCTCGCCTGTGGACGATTCATCATCACAATAGATGGCAGTCTCACCGCCAGACACAGATCCTTCCTCAAATTCCGCCCCATGGATGAATCCAATGAAGGCGTGCTTCATGGCGGGTTGAACCCAGGCGGGTCGTGCACGCTGAGCCGTCTTGATGATGTTGGTGTAGATGTCCGACTCAGGGCCCAGTTCGCCGATCTTGCCGATGAAGATGTGGATTCCGCCGAAGGGGACCCGGTACCCGTACTCGATTGAGCCGGCCTCGGGGCCCCAGCCTGCATCGTCGATGTAGAGCTTGCGGCGACGACTCTTGGTCATCCGGCCCACAATGTATCCCTTGATCCCTTCGAAGTTGCCCTTCAAGAACTCAAAACCACCGTGCGCTAGACCCACGGTGGGCGCCAACTGTCGTGGAATTGTCATGGCAGATGTCCTAGTAGAAGGACTTAGTCGTGGAGCCATCGCAATAGGGTTAGCTTAAAGGGGTTAAAAGGGACAAAGGACACAAGGAGTTTATATTGGTTCGGCCCCTTGCGGTAAAGGTAAAGGCCTAATCCAGTTTGAGGTGGTATTGTTGATGTTTCGATTACCAGGGAGTGAATACGCTTGACCTAGCTTTTGATCTGTTGTCTCTTGCCCTAAACCGCCGCTGGGCCGTCCCTTTATATACATAGGTTGACGCCCTGCGGCTTACAGAGTCCCGGCCGGCTCATAAACAACGCGTCCAGCTCGGTGACTAATTACACTTTCCTTACAATACAAGTCATAAACATATGGCGGTTTACACTTATGGGCCTGAAGCCGCCTTTGGGCTTTGAACCCTCTGCTTCGTGAACCGCTATCTTCTACCTCTTCATGGGCTTTGTTTTGATGAACCGCCATTGGGATAACCCGGCCCCTCCTTGGCGGGTCATACCCAATAGTCATATCCCAAAACAGGTATGGTTGTAATTCGTTCCCATTCCTGGCATGGGACCTAAACATGCACCCAAGGACACATGTATAATTTTCTAGCCATTTTGGTGAACTGGAGCATGTATTTGTAGTTCAGATTTGAATTATGGACATTAAATGCCTAGGAAACTCAAGTAGTGTATAAAAGACCAAATGAACCCTGAATAAGTTTAAATTTCAGCACGGATATCATGTCGTTCCATATTGCCCGTGGAAGAAAATGCAAGGCGAAAAGAGGCAGTGATTACGTTTCACCCACAAGGGGAACACGTTCCCCTATCGAAACCACGAGGCTTCTTTGAGAGAAGCTCCGGTTTTTGTAAGAGGTTTGTAATAAAGCTTGGCCCAAATTGGACAATGTTTTTACCATGACATATATGTGCCATGACGTGACACCATGCCACCTTTCATGACTTTCTGGTGAGTTTAGGGTTTACGGGGATTTAAAAACCGAGATTCCAAATGTTTGAGGACGACCCAGGACGCGGGTACGATTGTAATTCGTTCCCATTCCTGGCATGGGACCTAAACATGCACCCAAGGACACATGTATAAATTTTCTAGCCATTTTGGTGAAATGAAGCATGTATTTGAAGTTCAGATTTGAATTATGGACATTAAATGCCTAGGAAACTCAATTAGTGTATAAAAAGGCCAAACAAACCCTGAATAAGTTTAAATTTCAGCATGGATATCCTGTCGCTCCATGTTGCCCGTAGAAGAAAATACAAGGCGAAAAGAGGCAGTGATTATGTTTCGCCCACAAGGGGGGCACGTTTCCCTATCGGAACCACGAGGCTTCTTTGAGAGAAGCTCTGGTTTGTAAGAGGTTTGTAATAAAACTTGTGCCACAATGGACGAAAAAATTCCTCGACATATAAGTGACATGTCGTGACACCATGCCAGGTTTCACGATTTTCGGCTTAGTTGTGGATTTACGGGGATTTAAAAACCGAGATTCTTCTGACGAAATGTTTTCAAACAGCACATGGTTCACTCACGAAAGCCGATATTCAATGAAAACTTCATGGAAACCATATTTTAAAGTTTCATAAAAATCTAAAAAAATGTGGGATGTTAAGAAGGTGATGTTTTATTGCGACACAAAATTTCAAGCTGAAAAACATTACGAGATGTGAGCTATGAAAAAGACAAATTCAGCCCTGAATAGTGACATTACTATTTGGCACTATTCAACACTGATTTTGTCTTTTTCATAGCTCATATCTCTAATGTGTTTCAACTTGAAATTTTGTGTGGCAATAAAACATCATCCTCTTAACATCCCGCATTTTTTTCAATTTTTTTGAAGCTTCAAAACATTTTTTTCTCGTGGTTTTCACCGATTTCCACAGAATGTTGGTTTCCATATGATATCCCCCGTGCTGCGCGCGCCATGTGAGTCGTGCATTCTGATTGGCTAGAACCCAAACCCCATGGATCGTACGTGTGCATCATTGGATGCTCCCAGATCGAACGACAACCCTGAGCCCTTTCGACAGCACATGCAGTACATGGGTAAGCACTATGCGCATGCGTCGTGCTAGCTCACGCTTCCTTCTCTACTAGGTTTTCAAAACAGGCTACCATTTCTCGCCACTCCTCTCATCGGTTTCCCGCCTCTTCTCCCATCGTTTTCTCGCTAAGTGCTCATTGAAGGCTAGCGGCGACACATCGGCCATGTAAAATATCCCACACAGTTTCTAAAAGCACAAATGTGTGTGATAGGAGGGAGTAGGTCCCATAGGGTGACCAGCGTGAAACGCCTTAATGGCAACGGGGCAATTCTTATCAGCAAGGGTCGGCTTCCCATCCGCTAGCCTAGTCGAATAGAACGCAGAAGTTAAGCGTGCTTGGGCTGGAGTAGTCCAAGGATGGGTGACCCGGTGGGAAGTTGCATATCTCAAGCTTCATTTAAATGCCATGACACAGTTATTATAGAGATATATTATATCTCTTTAGTGACCTATGATGGCAATTATATAAACCTTGGGATCCTTGTTTTGCTAATTTGTAGACTATGTTATGGGTTATTTTTTGCTCTAAAAAATTAAACAATGATTGACTGGACTTGTCTATTTTAAGATTCATGGAATTGTGCATTGTAAAGTTAAAACAAAAAGTGACAATTCATTTAGAAAAAAAAAAGTTTGGGCAATTAAGATATGGAAGATTCGAGAGAACAAAGGAGAAGTGCTTGTGTTTTGAGGTATGTGCATTATGCTTAAGTTCAACCATGGAGTCTTCTAGATTGTACATGTGGCAGAATCTGGTGGAATGTAGATGATATCCAACGGCCAGTAGTGCTCGGATTTGCCATCTTTGTACCATCGGATTGGCTTCATCCAACGACCAACTTTCAAAGTTATTCGCACACTACATAGGTGTATAGATATAGATGTATATGTATATGTATATATATATATATAGATGTGTCCCATGCTAAACTAAATAAAGTTTGAGCGCATGCGTGGGACGACCCCCCTGCCGCCACGTCGAAGTTGGGAAACTGACATCGTACGTATTGAACCAGGCTTGGAGTCGGGTATGGTGTTCGGTTTGTAATGTAGTTGGTGGCCCATCGAAGTTGTGCATTTGGGATTTAAACACATCACACACCACCGTACTCATACATATTTTCGGGCCGCATGCAGTGTATACGGGGTCTTCTGATCGACCACGTCTCCCTTGTGAGGTTTTTTGTGACGACACACATATCTGCGGGCTCCCTGAGTGTGTATATATCATCCCGTTGACCGATAATGAGGGGTATTATGTGTTGTCCATGAATGGATTCCTCCTAGTTCGTTTTAGGGCTGGTCACCGTCACATATCGCTCAACCAATGCTCGAGCTCATGCGTTGTCAGGATTCCCTCCCACATGCTCGGATTGCTGGGTTCAACCTACATCAAACCCTGCGTATCTCGTCCTTAACTACGTTGCCTTCATGGTTGTTGTCTGTATCGAGAGGTAGGCACCACATCTAAATTGTACATTATTCTGTATTGAAAACACACATCACCCCTTCCCAACGTACATCATTTTGGGCCGCATCCAAGAGGTGCTGGTTTTTTTGGTCCCTCTCGTGCGATTTTTAGGATGGTTCAATCTATTGGCCCAAGCGGTTTATCGACAAGAATTGTATTTAAAGTTATAAACATCCCCAATATTCCTACATATATTTGGCCACTTCCAGGTGGTTCTTGACTTCTGGCCCCTCTCATCGATCTTCGACGACGCGTCCAACCGTGGGCCTGCGCGGTCAAAGTTGTGCATTGGAATTTTGAGCATCACAGACCACCCTTTTCACTCATATATTTGGGCCACATGTTGGTGTGTCTATCTTCTGACCATCTCTAACGTTATTTTTTGCTGCAAAGACTGTGATGACGCTCAACGGAAACGGGTATAATATCTTAAACGTGTGCGATGTAAGTGCGCTGGCTCAACCGTCTGCGATGCAAGTGCACTGAAATCACCATGACTGCGCAAGCGTGAGCAAAGGGTGGAGGTACTTGCTTAACCATGTGCGATGCAAGTGCACTGTAAAACCACCACCTATACAAGCTAAAGGCGGGTAAGTTTATTTTTAAATTAGGACACACCGTGTGCGACAGACCAGCTAGCTAGAAATATAAAAACAAACTACCCGCCTTGAGCGTTGCAAAAATCGGAGGTTCCGCACCATTTTTCCTTATCACCATACACGCATATTGTTATTAGACCGTGCGCGATCTTGGGCACTCCCGCCCTGCATCAATTCCTTTGCCCAAATTTTAGTAGCCGCCATACTTCAACCATCGCCCACACTCCTCCAGGACCGACTTTATAGTAAAATTGCAGTAGCCGAGGCATTTGAACCATCGCCCTCTCTCGTCCACCACCATCTCCACCCACCATCACTAAAATTTTCAGGAGCCGCGGCGTATCCTCAAACACCACCCCCTCCACATTCCCCCACCCGCCCCCTCCACCCTTGAACCCTAGCTCACGACCGGCGCCGGTGCCACCGGCGTCGTCGCCAACCCCTGCCGGTCTACCCGTACCTTCTAGCTTAGATAATAAAGTTCAGGTTACCTAGCGATTCACCGTCGCCCCACTCCCGTGAGTTTTTAGATGAGGCCTGCGGTGTCCCTCCCCGCCAGATCCACATCCCCTGCTCCAGAATGTCGCAGCCTAAGCTCGACCACGTATCTCGGGGAGCCTGACGAGCCTTCGGCCAAGAAGAGGTTTATCATGGTGAGCGAGTCCTGGATTAGGGGGTGTCCGGATGGCCAGACTATACCTTCAGCCGGACTCCTAGACTATGAAGATACAAGATTGAAGACTTTGTCCCGTGTTCGGATGGGACTTTCCTTGGCGTGGAGGGCAAGCTTGGCGATGCGGATATTCAGATCTCCTACCATTGTAACCGACTTTGTGTAAGCCTAACCCTCTCCGGTGCCTATATAAACCGGAGGGTTTTAGTCCGTAGGACAACCTCAACATACAACAATCATACCATAGGCTATCTTCTAGGGTTTAGCCTCCTTGATCTCATGGTAGATCTACTCTTGTACTACCCATATCATCAATATTAATCAAGCAGGACGTAGGGTTTTACCTCCATGAAGAGGGCCCGAACCTGGGTAAAACATTGTGTCCCTCGTCTCCTGTTACCATCCGCCTAGACGCACAGTTCGGGACCCCTACCCGAGATCCGCCGGTTTTGACACCGACATTGGTGCTTTCATTGAGAGTTCCTCTATGCCGTCGCAATCAGGACGGATGCCTCTCCCCGTCTTTAAAGACGGCGCCGTTATTAAGGGAGCCTTGGCTGTCGGCCAAACTCTCCGGCTAGGTGGTTTTCTTATGACTGCATGTTCGGCTGTTGCACCGACGGTGACCTCTCGGGTCATCAAAAGCAATCTTCACGTCAGCTCGGAATTCGTCGAGCAGTTGGATCCAATGGAGCTCTCTTCCGTAAACGAGCTCTTGGATCGCATCGCCGCCCTGGGGGTCGCTACGGATTACGACCAGGTTGGGCTTAAACCCGATCTAAGAGAGATTAATTCTCCCCAAGTCACCCATCATGTTGCCGTGGTAGAGGCACAGTGTGGCGACCCTTCATCTATCTTAAGGACTAGCTACGTCCGGATTCCCGATCCCTCCAAGACGGATACCCGCGGAGGGGAGGATGTAACTCAAGACCTGAACTTAGAATCAGGCAACGGGCTAGATTCATTGGACAACATCCAAGAATCCAAACTTCAGAGTTCGGAAACTCCTTGGCCTCTGAGTCTCAGATTGGGTGAGGTTTCGGATTTAATTCCACCCACCCACCCGAACATAAGCGATCTATCCCAAATCAGGCAAAATCCCGAAGAAACAGTACATCATTACTGGGCGAGGTTCCTCCTGGTTATGAACAGGATAAGGGACTGCCGCGAGGAAGAAGCGATCTCAATCTTCTGCAATAATTGCACGGACAAGGGAATCCTCAACGCCATAAGTCGTCGTGATATTACACGCTTCGCTGACTTGGCGTCCATAGTACAAAAGTACTGTGCGATGGAAAGTGCCTGGAAAACCGAAATAAAATTTTGGGACAATCCGGCCCGGAATAGAAACCTCATCCGAAATAAAAGGGTGCATCATTGTCAGACACCCGGGTTAAAAACCAAAAAACCAAAACCCTCTATAGGGCATGGAACCGTACTGGAGGGATGGCTTAATGGACCCTGTAAAATTCATAGTACAGAGGATGCCACACCAACTCACAGCCTTAGAGCATGTTGGATACTCCGGCAGGTGGCCAAAATGGGCGAAGACCTCCTAATTCCGGAGGCCGCAGAAAGCCACCTCAGGGACTCCGGTACAGTCTTAACAGTCTTCGAGACTTTCGCATCAAATAATATGCGAAAAGAACACTCCGCAGCCTCGCCGAAGTTTATCAAGTAGCAACAATAAACCCATGGACTGACACGGCTATTACTTTTAATGCCAGTGATGAACCTAAATTCCGAACAGCTCGAGAACCAGCCGCATTGGTCCTCAGTCCAATTGTGGACGGCTTTCGCCTCACCAAGGTACTCATGGATGGAGGCAGCGGATTGAACCTCATTTACGAGGAAACCCTTCAAAAAATGGAAATAGACTGGAACCGCATCGAGCGAAGCAGCACAACCTTTAGAGGAATAATCCCCAGTCGGGAAGTGCGCTGTACAGGAAAAATCACACTAGATGTGGTGTTCGGCACACCGGATAATTACAGGTCCCGGAAAAATTAACAGGATGCGTGGCGGCTCTAAGCCGCTTCATCTCCCGCTTGGGAGAAAAGGCACTACCCCTCTATCGCCTCCTTCGGTGCACCGAACACTTCGAGTGGATGGATGCTGCCACGGCCGGACTCAACGAAATAAAAGCCATATTGGCAACAAACCCAGTCCTGGCCGTGCCAAATATCGGCGAACCAATGCTATTGTACATTGCTGCAACCCACCAGGTTGTCAGCGCAGTGCTCGTCGTCGAACGAGAAATGGACGGACACAAATTCCCCCTTCAAAAGCTGGTCTACTACGTGTCCACTGTCCTCATTCCATGCAAATCACGGTACCCGCATTATCAAAAGATTGCATACGTTGTATTCATGGCATCCCGGAAGCTACGACACTACTTTTCAAGAGTGCTCGATAACAATAGCCTCGGAAGTACCACTCAACGATATTATAAACAACCGCGATGTAATGGGCCAGATTGCAAAATGGGCCATCGAGCTCCTCCCGTTCGACATAACTTATAAGCCACGGCGAGCTATCAAGTCGCAAGTTTTGGCCGACTTCGTCGCAGAATGGATGGAGGCCGAACTCCCTAAAGAGTACGACACATATTCAAACTGGATCATGCATTTCGACGGCTCCAAAATGTTGGCCGGACTAGGGGCTGGCGTCGTTTTGACGTCCCCCACAGGAGACACAGTTCAATATGTACTCCAGATTATGTACACGGACTCCAACAATGCAGCCGATTATGAGGCCCTTTTACATGGTCTCCGGATGGCAGTATCCATGGGCATTCAACGCCTAGAGGTGCACGGGGATTCGAACCTCGCGATATCCCAAATAAATGGAGACTTCGATGCCAAGGATCCAAAAATGGCAGCTTACCGCAACGCCGTCTTAAAAATGTCAGCTCGGTTCGAGGGACTCGAGTTTCACCATATAGCCCGAGAAAACAATCAGGCGGCAGACGTCCTAGCACGCATCGGTGCAAAACGCGATGCAGTCCCCCCAACATCTTCTTGGAAAGGCTATTCAATCCATCCGTAGTATGGGAAGGGGAACCTGACAATAACAGCCCGGACCCAGCCGCACTGCTCGACACCGAACAATCTGACATAATTGGAGGTTCTGCCAATGAAATTACAACTTCACCCCACGCAATAATGGTCGTCATGGCCCCATGGACAGAACCATTCCTAGCCTACCTTACTAGGCAGGAACTCCCAGAGGACCAAAACGAGGCACGCTGCATAGTGCGGCGATCTAAAGCCTATAAAGTCCATGAGGGAGAACTTTATAAGAAAAGCACTACCGGAGTCCTTCAAAGGTGCATCTCCGAAGAGGAAGGGCGGAACTTGCTGGCTGAAATTCATGCCGAACTCGGTGGTCATCAAGCTGCAGCTCGGTCCCTTGTAAGAAAGGCTTTCCGTACAGGCTTTTATTGGCCGACGGCTCGGGCAGACGCTCAGGACTTGGTCCAACGATGCGTCGGTTGCCAGCTTTTTGCAAACCAAAGCCATATGCCACCCACCGCCCTCCAAACTATCCCCATCTCTTGGCCTTTTGCGGTCTGGGGGCTTGACATGGTTGGACCCCTTAAAGGCGGAACCCACAAGAAACAATACTTACTGGTCATGGTGGATAAGTTCACCAAATGGATAGAAGCCAAGCCTGTTAAGACGGCCGAATTCGGACCGGTGATAGACTTTATATCCGGGGTTGTACACCGTTACGGCGTCCCCCACAGCATCATCATTGATAATGGCACGAACTTTATGGCCGACGAGGTAAAACTCTGGCGCAAAAACATGGGCATCAAGCTCGATTATGCTTCCGTCTATCACCCACAAACTAACGGCTAGGTCGAACGTGCAAATGTTCTTATCATGAGCGGCATCAAACCCAGATTAGTGCGGTCCCTCAAGGAATCTAACACGCACTGGGTAGAGGAGCTCGACTCCGTACTCTGGGGGCTGTGGAGCACGCCGAATCGCACCACCGGATACACACCATTCTTCATGGTGTACGGTGCAGAGGCAGTTTTGCCTTGCGACATAATTCATGACTCACCTTGAGTGCGCATGTACGAAGAAAGAGAAGCCGAGCTCGATTGGCAGGACAGTTTGGATGCTTTGGAGGAGGAGCGTGACGTGGCAAAAGCCCGTTCCGCATTCTATCAACAGCAGGCTTGAAGATATCAAAGCAGAGAAGTACGGGCCAAAACTTACAATGTTGGCGAACTAGTTCTACACCTGCCGGACAAGAAAAAGGACAAACTCAAGCCCAAGTGGGAGGGTCCCTTCATAATTGACCAAGTCCGGACTGGTGGAGCGTACCGCCTGCGAGATGCATCGGATAACCGACTCGAGCCGAACCCATGGAACGCAGCCCGTCTCAGAAGATTCTATGCCTAGCGCCGGACTCTGTGTTCGTCTCCTTCCTCTCTCCATTTATTTACATTTTTCTGTACTACATTTCTCTCCTTCCCCCTTCTTTTATTTTCTCTCTTATAGCCCTTAAAGGCTCATCAAGTGATGCGCTACCCACGCTCACTAAACCTGGGGGCTTCTTTCAATAGAAGCTTATTTATACGGGCTTCAGGCCCAACACATGTGTCAAACTTCTGCATGTACCTTTTATTCACCATTATATGCATCGATGTGACTTAAGTTTTGGCCAAGTTGGGTTGCCTGGCTCCTGTGCTTACCCCTACGTTCCCGATTGTTCGGCTAGGTGGTAAAGGGAGCACCTCTGCGATTGTTACTGCCGGGTCAGCTAGATGTGTACCTCAGACTGGGTGAAGCCAAAAGCTAGCGTTCTTAAGGGAATATTCGGTCGGTGAACTAAATATGACCTTTTTTACTTATTTATGTGCCCCCAGATGCTTTTTCTGCGTTCGCAGTCCGGACATGCACTTTAGGGCATGCCTCCCAGAGAAAGGAACCCCTAACGGAACTATTCTCTCTTGAAGATGTTTCTTACTAACCATGTAATATAACATAACTAGTTGGGCACTTGTCTGATAAAGCACTAATGACCCCTACGCCTGGTCTCCATGCATACCCCGGTTCTTATATAACCGCAAGGGTATTCGGACACACTGCGGACCGTCAGGTCCCGAGGTCGAAGCGAAAAGGTCGGCAACGACAAACGATCTACAATCCGGCTAGAAGGCATTACACATGTCAATTAAAATTACATAGTCATTATGACTGATTGTATTCCTCCTCAATACCATCTAACAGGCTGTCTAACTTACAGTCCTGCTGGGAATACTTTGCGGCCAATTCTACTTGGCTGTACACTAAGCTTATAGGGATCTCCTTCCCATCGGGCCCCACAGGTCCGACCTCGGCCATGTGGTTTGGGTCAGCCTTTGTGTACCGCGTCTTCACCATGGCCCAGGCCTCCCTTACGCCTTGACGGCAGGCCGATATCTTCCACAATCGGAAGCGCCACCGCGCTCCCTTCAGCTTCTCTGCAAGCTCTCCAAGGCCCTCGGGCATGGAGAGGGACGGCCATAAGGCTTGGGAAACGCCTTGCATCGCCTGCCGAACTCGCTCGTGCAGTTGCGAGAGCTCGGGAAGAAGGTCACCCGTAGAACCGGGCATCTCCTCTGCAGGACGACCTGTTAGCATACCTACAGACATAACTCTGTTAGTCGACTTCCTCGCCGAACTCCTTTTTCAGAGTTCGCTTAAGCACTTACTAAATATGCCGCGTCGAAGCCACTGATTCTCCTTAGTGGAGTCCGACAGCTAGGCACGAACATCTTTTAGTTCAATGTCCAGCTTGGTGTTGGCATCCTGAAGATCATTCTTCTCCTGCCTCACCTTGGTCAGAACGCTCTCACCAGCCTTTAACTGGCGTAGAAGTTGTTGCTTTTCCGGATCCAGTCCGGCGCCATCTGCAATTTCATTTGTCAGATTAGCACATACGCCGCATTTCGCATAATACTCATCTTTTTGAAGCATATATTACCATAGGGGGTCTCCTTGGGCTCCCCTGTCGCGGCTAGTGCGGCCTCAAGTTGGGCTTTGCACTCTTTTAGCTCCTGGGACAGTTGGGTATTCTTCTCTGAAAGAACCTGCATGTTACATGATCCTTGGATCAGCTATTCTAACTGTTTCAAGTCTTGGGGGCTACTGATATATATAACCATCAAATTTTCTCACCCGTATGTCTTTTACATATTGCTCCGTGGCTCTGGCTAGACCATTTTGAGCGGCACAGAGATACGCATCTCCCGAATTGAAGGCATCCAATGCCTCTTGGGAGAAACAAGTGTCGCGAAGAACTGTCCGGCGGCGCCGGTGGTTCATGGCACTCTCCACCTCGGAATGGGTGGCAGACAGCCTGTCCGCATCCTCTGTCGGAGGAGCATCCGGTGTGCACCTCGTGTTCGCCTCCGCCTCCAGGCCGGGCTGTGGAGCCTGGCTGGTGGAGGCATGATTGGCAGCCTCTCTGGATATAGTCCGGCGAGGCCTCTTTTTCCTGAATAGAGCACGAGTGTTAATATGCCTTGAAGGAATAACACCTGGGAATAAAAGGGCGCGCTATACCTTTGCGCCGGCGCCTCGGTCCGGACTACATTTCTTTTTACCCCACGGGGCCCTGCAGCCCCTCGTTGGCTAGCCGCCGTAGGCTCGGCCTCCCACCTCAGGAACCTCCCTTAAAAAACACGGTTGTTGTCAGGAAACTGAAAACACGTAAGAATGGATCCCTTTCCAAGGTGCTAGGATTCCGGTCTCAGTTACCTGGGAGGCCGGGATTAACCATGGGTAATCGGCAGTAATGGCCACCAAGGTATTGTCCTTGTTCAGCTGATAAAACACCCCGTCAATCAGCTCCGCCGATATGTCCGGATCCTCTTCGGAGGCCGGATCGGGGGACCGTTCTGGATCCTCGGGCTGTGGAGGACGCCTGTTTATGTCCTTTACTTCCTGACGCAGTTCCTGCGTTGAAGTCGTTAGACTATATATTTAATCTTGGGAATATAAGACGGACGGGCAAGTTAAACTGTCCGCTTACCCAACTTGGAGGATTGTACATAGTAAATCCACCCTGTGGGTTGACGCGGAGGAATTCCTCCTCCTCTCCCTTGTACAAAGAGGACAAGATCTTTACTAGAGCGGCAACTGAGTCCGGCCCCTTACGGCCGTAACGGGTGGCATCATCCTCCCCGTTAAAATCCCACATGGGGTGGCCTCTATACTGAAGCGGCTGCACCCCCCGCATGATGCATACGGCCATGACTCCGATCATGGTCAGTCCGGAATGAGCCAACAGTCTTATCCGGCCCGTCAGGTAAAGGACGTCCCTGTCACTTTCTCTCTGAGGGCTCCGTGGACGCCAGCTTAAGCGTTTCTTCAAGGGAGCACTGTTGAATTCTGGGAGGCCGATCCGAACAGGATCCGGCAGTGGAACATCCTCCATATAAAACCATTCTGAAGGCCAGTCCTCGGACGCCTTCTTTGGGGTTCCGGATAGATATCCGGTCTCGGCGATGCGCCACACTTCGGCGCTGCCCACTTGATATATTGACCCCTCCTGAGAATGGGGCACCAGGCAGAATAGCCTCTTCCACAGCGCGAAATGAGCCTCAACACCCAAGAACAGCTTGCAAAGGGCAACGAAGCCCGCGATATGCAATATAGAGGCGGGCGTGAGGTTATGCAGCTGGAGGCCATAGAACTCCAGAAGCCCCCGGAGAAACGGATGAATTGGAAATCCAAGTCCTCTTATTAGATAAGGGATGAGGCATACCCGCTCTCCTTTGGAGGGATTGGGGGTGCTCTCCGCTTGCTCTCCGCCATTATAGGTGGCGAGTCCGGCTCGGACCGGGACCATATAGGCCTGAGGGAGGAATCCCTTGGTCTGAAGCGATACTAGCTCGCTATGCGGGATGGAGCACCTCTCCCAGTCTCCAGGCTTAGGACTGGAAGGGCGAGAGGAGGAGCTGCAACGGTTGGCCATGCTGGAATGGACCTTTGCTGGAGGCACTCTAATGATTACTCGCGGGGAGGAGAAGGTGTGGTTTGGATCTGAATCCCCATCCCTTTAAATAGGCGGCTCGTTTATGCGGCTAGGGGTGTGAATGCAAAAACACTCAGACTTTTCGTATTCATTGGACACGTGGAAGGCGGCCCTTATTGGGCGTAGAAGCCAAGGAGCGCTGCATTTATGAAGAACATGACATTATTCAACAGGTACATGAAATCTGGGAGGAGAACCCGCCTTGCAATGCTGAAGACAATCTACGCGCCGGACTCGTCATTGAAGCCTGGTTCGGGGGCTACTGAGGGAGTCCTGGATTAGGGGGTGTCCGGATGGCCGGACTATACCTTCAGCCGGACTCCTAGACTATGAAGATACAAGATTGAAGACTTCGTCCCGTGTTCGTATGGGACTTTCCTTGGCGTGGAGGGCAAGCTTGGCGATGCGGATATTCAGATCTCCTACCATTGTAACCGACTTTGTGTAACCCTAACCCTCTCCGGTGCCTATATAAACCAGAGGGTTTTAGTCCGTAGGACAACCTCAACATACAACAATCATACCATAGGCTAGCTTCTAGGGTTTAGCCTCCTTGATCTTGTGGTAGATCTACTCTTGTACTACCCATATCATCAATATTAATCAAGCAGGATGTAGGGTTTTACCTCCATCAAGAGGGCCCGAACCTGGATAAAACATTGTGTCCCTCGTCTCCTATTACCATCCGCCTAGACGCACAGTTCGGGACCCCCTACCCGAGATCCGCCGGTTTTGACACCGACACATGGTCTCTCCGGCAGACGTTGGCGAGGTGGCCGCCGTTCGCCTCGACATGTCAATCCCGGAGCAACACGTCACCGTGGAAGCCGGCAAAGACGTTGACTATGTTGCCATGCCGAAGGCTTCATGTCAGCGGGCTAGCGTATTACTGTATCTCGGGAAAGCTGGCTATGACATCAAGCTTGTCCATAGAGACGACTTCATGCAGGCCATGTCACAGGTTAAGTGGTCCATCCCCAACCCTTATGGTTCAACCGCCGTCGATCTCTTCGACATCTCTGCCGCTGATCTCCTCCGCCAAGCAGTCAAGGATTTGCGAGCTTTATATGCCATCGAGCCCATTTTGTCATTTCTGAAGGACACGTTCTATAGCGGCAGCCTGGGATCCTCAATTGTCAAGTCAGATGTCATCGACCACGACCACGACCATGAGGAGGGCACCCATGAAGGTTCTTCCAAGGTGAAACAACCCATCTGTGACATCAGAGAGCGCACCATGGGTCTGTGCTCTTCCAACTATAAGGATCTAGTCCATGAAATGTGAGGCAACATTCTATCAGCAGATCTTACCTTTTCTAGCTTGCCAACCCATACCTTTTGTTTTAGTAGCATTTGCCGTGCGGTGCTTTAACTGTGTCGTGTTTAATTATTTCAGTTATGCAAAAATGTATTGTTCAATAGGGCTATGTGATGTTTAAGTATGAATTGTCCACTTCAGTATCACGAACGTCTATATTTGGTTGTTTATAGTGAGTAGATGCCTTGTTTATCTGTATTTGGTTGTTAGGTTGGTTGGAGTGAGCATTTTTCCAGTTATCGAGCAGATGCCTTGTTTATATGTATTTGGTTCTTAGTTTGGTTGCAGTGAGCATTTGTCCAGTTATCAAGCAGATGCCTTGTTTATCTGTATTCGGTTGTTAGGTTGCTTTTTTTAGCATTTGTCCAGTTATCAAGCAGATGCCTTGTTTATCTGTATTTGGTCGTTAGGTTGCTTTTTTTAGCATTTGTCCAGTTATCAAGCAGATGCCTTGTTTATCTTTATCTGCTTGTTAGGTTGGTTGTAGTGAGCATTTGTCCAGTTTTCAAGCATATGCCCTGTTTATCTGTATTTGCTTGTTAGGTTGGTTGCAGTGAGACTCCGTCCAGTTTTCAATGGCTATATTTGGTTGTTATACTGGTCATTTAAGCCTTGTTTATTTCAGTCATTCACGTGTTGTTCATTATGTGCAAGTCGGAACTGTGCCGCTCGACTACATCAATACCAGTTTGAACGGCTATATTTGGTTCCAGTTATTCCTGGTGTAGTTAACACATGCCCTTTATTTCAGTTTTACACATTTATCCAGTGTGATGTTTAAGCATTACCTACGTTCTATTCATTTTCAACAATACCAGTTTGAATTGCAATATTTGATGGCTGTTAAGCTTGTTGTCGGTAACATTGCCTTCCATTTTATATCTGCTTTAACGGCATGCTGAAACCAACACATTCAAGCTATCATTTGGAGATGATGTTGTTTACCTTTGCTATATTTGTTTGATGTTAAGATTGTTGTACTATCATGCCTTTCCACTACTTATGCAGGACAACAACGGGAGTGGCCACCATTTTCCGCCGAGGTTAGCTTCATCCCTTGGCTTGTACTCCCGCCGTTGTTCCATAATGTAGTGCATATAGATCCAGGCCTGGACATTTGTTAGCTTCTAATATTGACTTGTTGCTTGTAGGTACATATGCCCTTGGCAAGGATCCACGCATCGACCCTTTTTGCGTATGGGGCAATGAGATATGCATGAACAAGCATCAAGTGAGGAAAATGATATGGATTATTAGCAAAAAGATACGAATGGCGGCAAGCAAATTATTTGTTTATTCTCTATCCAACAGAACAGTGAGCTATAAGATGGTAACTACAAGCTCTGCAGCCTTCTCATTTTACTGCCCATAATGAGTTGTTAGATAACAATGTACGAATCTTTTTCGTTCCCAGTGGCTCCCGAAGCAGTTCACTCAAGATTACCTCGCAAAGTACATGATTGGTGGACACGCAATGAAGGTTAAAGTATTTCATCTAGACTACAATGAGCATCGAGAAGTCGTAACGAAGATAGTGAAGGATGGACGGGCAGACATCACAAGGGGTTGGCCTAGAGTCGTGCACGCATTACTCATGGAGGAGGGCACAATATGGGCATTCCGCTTCACCTTCTCCAGCAACCAGAATGTCTTTCGCCTCTCTCTTTACAGTCTTTAGTACAACTGTGGTTCATCATTCTTTACTTGGTGCTTCTGTAGTTCTTCAGTATATGTACCTCTGCATCGAATTATGCATTTGTGGTTGAACCTATATTTCTAATAAACATGGTTGGATATGAAATAAGTGATTTCCTACTTTCAAATTCAAAACATGTGATTTTTAAATTAGGGATTGATTAGGGATTAATTAGAGATTAAACTGCACACGGTTTGCGAAAGCGAACCGTCTGCGATAGACGTGGAGATCAGAAATGTTTCTAGGATCCACTACGTGTGCGATGAATCTCCACTTCACACATGACATCCTCTTGAAAACTGTTTGCGTTAGGCCACCTTGCGCAAACGTTTACCAAATAAAAACTGTGTGTGATGGACAACCTTTGCCACACAATTTCTTCTACGCACTGTTGATACGTCTCCAATGTATCTATAATTTTTGATTGTTCCATGCTATTATATTATCTGTTTTGGATGTTTAATGAGCTTTAATATGTTCTTTTATATTATTTTTGGGACTAACCTATTAACCAAAGGCCCAGTGTAAATTGCTGTTTTTTTGCCTATTTCAGTGTTTCGCAGGGAATATCAAACGGAATCCAAACGGAATGAAACCTTTATGAGGATATTTCTTGGAACAAACGCAACCCAGGAGACTTGGAATGGAAGTCAGAGACGCAACAAGGCGGCCACGACACAGGGAGGCGTGCCCCCACCCTCGTGCCCCCCCTCCCGTAGCAAGAAAACTAACACATGCTCAAGAGGTAGCAAGAAGGATTTCTGGCGCCGTTGCCGGGGAGATCTACGCTCAAGTCAATACATACCAAGTACGCATCACAAACTCTTCTCCCTCGCATTACATTATTTGCCATTTGCCTCTCGTTTTCCTCTCCCCCACTTCACCTTGCCGTTTTACTCGCCCTTTTTCCGTTCATCTCTTTTCGCTTGCTTCTTCTGTGCTTGTGTGTTGGATTGTTTGTTTGTCACTATGGCTCAAGATAATACTAAATTATGTGACTTTTCCAATACCAACAACAATGATTTTATTAGCACTCCGATTGCTCCTATTACTGATGCCGAATCTTGTGAAATTAATGCTGCTTTGTTGAATCTTGTCATGAAAGATCAGTTTTGTGGCCTTCCTAGTGAAGATGGCGCTACCCATCTAAACAACTTTGTTGATTTGTGTGATATGAAAAAGAAGAAAGATGTGGATAATGATATTGTTAAATTGAAGCTATTTCTGTTTTCGCTTAGAGATAGTGCTAAAACTTGGTTCTCTTCTTTGCCTAAAAATAGTATTGATTCATGGAATAAGTGCAAAGATGCTTTTATCTCTAAGTATTTTCCTCCCGCTAAGATCATCTCTCTTAGAAACGATATTATGAATTTTATGCAATTTGAGCATGAGCATGTTGCACAACCTTGGGATAGGATGAAATTAATGATACGTAATTGCCCTACACATGGTTTCAATTTATCGATGATTATACAATTTTTTTATGCTGGATTGAATTTTGCTTCTAGAAATCCTTTAGATTCGGCCGCAGGACGCATTTTCATGGAAATCAATTTAGGAGAAGCTACTAAACTCCTAGATAATATTATGGATAATTATTCTCGATGGAACACCGGAAGATCTACTAGTAAAAAAGTTCAGGCGATTGAAGAGATTAATGTTTTGAGTGGGAAGATGGATGAACTTATGAAGTTGTTTGCTAATAAGAGTGTTTTGTCTGATCCTAATGATATGCCTTTGTCCACTTTGATTGAGAATAATAATGAATCTATGGATGTGAATTTTTTTGGTAGGAACAATTTTGGTAACAACGCGTATAGAGGAAACTTTAATTCTAGGCCGTTCCCTAGTAATTCCTCTAATAATTATGGTAACACCTACAAAAACTCTTATGTAAATTTTAATAAGATGCCCTATGATTTTGAGACTAGTGTTAAAGAATTTATGAATTCGCAAAAGAATTTCAATGCTTTGCTTGAAGAGAAATTGCCTAAGATTGATGAGTTGGCTAGGAACATGGATAGAATTTCTCTTGATCTTGATTCTTTGAAACCTAGATCTATTCCACCTAAGCATGATATGAATGAGTCCCTCAAAGCCATGAGAATTTCCATTGATGAGTGCAAAGAAAGAACCGCTAGGATGCGTGCAAAAAAAGATTGCTTTGTGAAAGCGTGTTCTTCTAGTTTTCATGATAATAATGATGAAGATCTAAACGTGATTGATGTGTCTCCTATTAAATCTTTGTTTTCCAATATGAATCTTGATAAAAATGGGACTGGAGATGAGTTAACTTTAGTTAAAAGGTGTCCCAATGATTCGGAGTTTTTAGATCTTGATGCAAAAATTGGTAAAAGTGGGATTGAAGAGGTCAAAACTTTACATAGCAATGAACCCATTATTTTGGATTTCAAGGAATTTAATTATGATAATTGTTCTTTGATAGATTGTATTTCCTTGTTGCAATCCGTGTTAAATTCTCCTCATGCTTATGATCAAAATAAAGCTTTTACTAAACATATCGTTGATGCTTTAATGCAATCTTATGAAGAAAAACTTGAATTAGAAGTTTCTATCCCTAGAAAACTTTATGATGAGTGGGAACCCACTATTAAAATTAATATTAAAGATCATGAAGGCTATGCTTTATGTGATTTGGGTGCTAGTGTTTCCACGATTCCAAAAACTTTGTGTGATGTGTTAGGTTTCCGTGAATTTGATGATTGTTCTTTAAATGTGCATCTTGAAGATTCCACCATTGAGAAACCTATGGGAGGATTAATGATTTTCTTATTGTTGCAAATAGGAATTATGTGCCCATAGATTTAATTGTTCTTGATATATATTGGAATCCTATATGTCCCATTATTCTTGGTAGACCTTTCCTTAGAACGGTTGGTGCAATTATTGATATGAAAGAAGGAAATATTAGGTTCCAATTTCCATTAAGGAAAGGCATGGAACACTTTCCTAGGAAGAAAATTAAATTACCTTATGAATCTATTATGAGAGCCACTTATGGATTGCATACCGAAGATGACAATACCTAGATCTATTCTTGTTTTTATGCCTAGCTAGGGGAGTTAAACGATAGCTCTTGTTGGGAGGCAACCCAATTTTATTTTTTGTTCCTTGCCTTTTGTTCCTGTTTAGTAATAAATAATCCATATAGCCTCTGTTTAGATGTGGTTTTATGTTTTAATTAGTGTTTGTGCCAAGTAGAACCAATGGGATCTTCTTGGGTGATAGTTGTTTGATCTTGCTGAAAAAGACAGAAACTTTGTGCTCACGAAAATAATTGTTTAAATTCACCAGGACGTGATAAAATACCAGTTCCTTTTGCATTAGATGATTATACAAATTATACAGGTTTTCCTAGTTTTTCAGAATTTTTGGAGTTCCAGAAGTATTCGCACAAATCACCTTACTATGGACTGTTCTGTTTTTGACAGATTCTGTTTTTTGTGTGTTGTTTGCTTATTTTGATGAATCTATGGCTAGTATCGGGGGGTATGAACCATATAGAAGTTGGAATACATTAGGTTTAACACCAATATAAATAAAGAATGAGTTCATTACAGTACCTTATGGTGGTGGTTTGTTTTCTTACAATAATGGAGCTCATGAGATTTTTTGTTTAAGTTTTGTGTTGTGAAGTTTTCAAGTTTTTGGGTAAAGATTTGATGGATTTTGAAATAAGGAGTGGCAAGAGCCTAATATTGGGGATTCCCAAGGCACCCCAAGGTAAAATTCAAGGACAACCAAAAGCCTAAGTTTGGGGATGCCCCGGAAGGCATCCCCTCTTTCGTCTTCGTCTATCGGTAACTTTACTTGAGGCTATATTTTTATTCACCACATGATATGTGTTTTGCTTGGAGCGTCTTGTATGATTTGAGACTTTGCTTTTTAGTTTAACACAATCACCTTTCTGTACATACCTTTTGGAGAGACACACATGAATCGGAATTTATTAGAATACTCTATGTGTTTCACTTATATCTTTTGAGCTAGATAATTTTTGCTCTAGTGCTTCACTTATTCTTTTAGAGCACAATGGTGGTTTTATTTTATAGAAATTATTGATCTCTCATGCTTCACTTATATTATTTTGAGAGTCCTTTAGAACAGCATGGTAATTTGCTTTGGCTATAAAATTAGTCCTAATATGACAGACATCCAAGATGGGTATAATAAAAACTTCCATTTAGAGTGCATTGAATACTATGAGAAGTTTGATACTTGATGATTGTTTTGAGATATGAAGATGGTGATATTAGATTTGTGCTAGTTGAGTAATTGTGAATTTGAGAAATACTTGTGTTGATGTTTGCAAGTCCCGTAGCATGCACGTATGGTAACCGTTGTGTAACAAATTTGAAGCATGAGGTGTTTCTTTGATTGTCCTCCTTATGAGTGGTGGTCGGGGACGAGTGATGGTCTTTTCCTACCAATCTATCCCCCTAGGAGCATGCGCGTAGTGCTTGGTTTTGATGACTTGTAGATTTTTTCAATAAGTATGTGAGTTCTTTATGACTAATGTTGAGTCCATGGATTATACGCACTCTCACCCTTCCATCATGGCTAGCCTCTTCGGTACCGTGCATTGCCCTTTCTCACCTCAAGAGCTGGTGCAAACTTCGCCGGTGCATCCAAACCCTATGATATGATACGCTCTATCACACATAAACCTCCTTATATCTTCCTCAAAACAGCCACCATACCTACCTATTATGGCATTTCCATAGCCATTCTGAGATATTGCCATGCAACTTTTCACCGTTCTGTTTATTATGACACACTTCATCATTGTCATATTGCCTTGCATGATCATGTAGTTGACATCGTATTTGTGGCAAGGCCACCATGCATAATTTTTCATACATGTCACTCTTGATTCATTGCCTATCCCGGTACACCGCCGGAGGCACTCATATAGAGTCATATTTTGTTCTAGTATCGAGTTGTAATCCTTGAGTTGTAAATAAATAGAAGTGTGATGATCATCATTATTAGAGCACTGGCCCGTGAGAGGAAATGAATAATAAAAAAAGAGAAAGGCCAAATAAAAAAAGGCCAAAAAAGAGAAAGGCCAAAAAGGCCCAAAAAAGAGAGAAAGAGAGAAGGAACAATGCTACTATACTTTTTCCACACTTGTGCTTCAAATTAGCACCATGATCTTCATGATAGAGAGTCACTTATTTTGTCACTTTCATATACTAGTGGGAATTTTTCAGTATAGAACTTGGCTGGTATATTCCAACAATGGGCTTCCTCAAATGCCCTAGGTCTTCGTGAGCAAGCAAGTTGGATGCACACCCACTTAGCTTCTTTTGTTGAGCTTTCATACCTTTATAGCTCTAGTGCATCCATTGCATGGCAATCCCTACTCCTCACATCGACATCAATTGATGGGCATCACCATAGTCCGTTAATTAGCCGCGTCGATGTGAGACTTTCTCCTTTTTGTCTTGTCCACACAATCTCCATCATCATATTCTATTCCACCCATAGTGTTATGTCCATGGCTCGCCCTCATGTATTGCGTGAAAGTTGAAAAAGTTTGAGAATACTAAAGTATGAAACAATTGCTTGGCTTATCATTGGGGTTGTGCATGATGAGAGCATTTTGTGTGACGAAAATGAAGCATGGCCAAACTATATGATTTTGTAGGGATGAGCTTTCTTTATCTATGTTATTTTGATAAGACATAATTGCCTAATTAGTATGCTTGTAGTATTATTATTTTTATGTCAATATTAAACTTTTGTCTTGAATCTTTCGGATCTGAATATTCATGCCACAATAAAGAAAATTACATTGAAAATTATGATAGGTAGCATTCCACATAAAAAATTCTGTTTTTATTATTTACCTACTCGAGGACAAGCAGGAATTAAGCTTGGGGATGCTTGATACGTCTCCAAGGTATCTATAATTTCTGATTGTTCCATGCTATTCTATTATCTGTTTTGGATGTTTAATGGGCTTTAATATGCTATTTTATATTATTTTTGGGACTAACCTATTAACCAAAGGCCCATTGCAAATTGCTGTTTTTTTGCCTATTTCAGTGTTTCACAGAAAAGGAATATCAAACGGAATCCAAACGGAATGAAACCTTCGCGAGGATCTTTCTTGGAACAAACGCAACCCAGGAGACTTGGAGTGAAAGTCAGAGACGCAACTTGGCGGCCACGAGGCAGGGAGGCGCGCCCATGGGGGGGGGGGCTAGGCGCGCCCCCACCCTCGTGGGCCCCCTGTAGCTCCACCGACCTACTTCTTTCGCCTATATATACTCTTATACCCTAAAAACATACAGGGGACCCACGAAACCACTTTTCCACTGCCGCAACCTTCTGTACCCGTGAGATCCCATCTTGGGGCCTTTTCCGGCGCTTGGTCGGAGGGGGATTCGATCATGGAGGGCTTCTACCTCAACACCATAGCCTCTCCGATGATGTGTGAGTAGTTTACCATAGACCTTCGGGTCCATAGTTATTAGCTAGATGGCTTCTTCTCTCTCTTTGGTTCTCAATACAAAGTTCTCCTCGATGTTCTTAGAGATCTATTTGATGTAATACTTTTTGCGGTGTGTTTGTCGAGATCCGATGAATTGTGGGTTTATGATCAAGATTATCTATGAAAAATATTGGAAAAAGTGTAAAATAAACCTTGAACTTGTAGTCGAAAGCTAAATCAAACCCCAAACTTCTAATCCATGAAATCAGCACACCGGACTCTTTGATCCCGGTCTAGTTTAAACCTTATCCTGTTTTTAATGGGATTGTCGGCAGGTCTGGGATGCAGCCCGACGCGACTGGGCCGGCCCACCAGGCGAAGCGTGCTTTTCCTTTTCATAAAAGGCGATTTAAAAATTTTAACCCAAAAAATGAGACTCAAGGGAATCGAACTTGGGTGCTGATGCTTCAAAAACCATCCCGCTAGCCAACCTAACCGACGACAATTAGCTGAAAATGAGAAGCACAAAACTATTTAATCACATACCACAACATGCTTTTTTTTCAAAAAGTGTTCTCACTTTAAAAAATGTTCAGGTTTAAAAAATAGTTCTCGTCTTCAAAATTTCTTTGTGTTTGAACAAAATGTTCATTCCAATTTTTGTGACAATTTTCAAGAAAATTTTTCAAAAGAAAATAAAAAATGTTTTGAAATGTACACATTTTTATATAAAAATGGGAACAAATTTTAAATCCTCCAAAAAATTAAAGTTCGAGCACTTTTTTTAATGGGAACAAATTTCAAATATTTGTTCAGGTTTCAAACTTGTCCGCACGTAAATTTTTTTCAGGTTTAAAAAAAGCAAATGTTTCAAAAAATATTGCACTTTCAATTTTTTTGGTGATTTAAAAAGGGTTCATGTTTTCAAAATTTTGGTTGTGTTTTTCAAAAAAGATCGCAATTCCAAAAATTCACAAAAATGTTCGGATTTCAATTTTGTTTTGACAATTTTCAAGAAAATGTTTCATAAAATTTCCAAGATGTTTCAAATCTCGACGCTGTTATATGTTAAATAAAGTCGCTCTTGTCTGTCACCTAAGTAGCTTTCAGGCAGAGTGGCAAGCCAAACGAGTTTTGCACTGCCAGGTCGCAAGTTCGACTCACTGTACTCTACTGTACCCTTTCTTTTTCTCTACTTTTTGTAAGTCGCGCATAACAGAGAAAATGCCCAATGGACTCACAGCCGAAACCTTGTCAGGTCCATGCTTCGCGCATTGTGGGATCCCGGGTTTGAGCTGCCACATCCGCAATCCCTGTTTGGAAATGCACTCAAGGTTTAAAATAGACCGGGATCAAAGAGTTCGATGTGCTGATTTCAGGGATTAGAAGTTCAGGGTTTGATTTAGCTTTTGATTCTTCTCTGAATTCTTTTATGCATGATTTGATATCTTTGCAAGTCTCTTTGAATTATCAGTTTGGTTTGGCCTACCAGATTGATCTTTCTTGCAATGGGTGAAGTGCTTAGCTTTGGGTTCAATCTTGCGGTGCTCGATCCCAGTGACAGAAAGGGAACCGACACGTATTGTATTGTTGCCATCAAGGATAAAAAGATGGGGTTTATATCATATTGCTTGAGTTTATCCCTCTACATCATGTCATCTTGCTTAATGCGTTACTCTGTTCTTATGAACTTAATTCTCTAGATGCATGCTGGATAGCGGTTGATGTGTGGAGTAATAGTCGTAGATGAAGAATCGTTCCGGTCTACTTGACACGGACGTGATGCCCATGTTCATGATCATGCCTGGATATTCTCATAACTATGTGCTTTTCTATCAATTGCTCGGAAAGAATTTGTTCACCCACCGTAATATATGTTATCTTGAGAGAAGCCACTAGTGAAACCTATGGCCCCCGGGTCTACTTTATATCATATAAGTTTCCGATCTATAATTCTAGTTTAGTATTTATTTTGCAATCTTTATTTTTCAATCTATACAACAAAAATACAAAAAATATTTATCTTACTATCTTTTATCAGATCTCACTTTTGCAAGTGGCTGTGAAGGGATTGACAACACCTTTATCACGTTGGTTGCAAGGTTCTTGATAATTTGTGCAGGTACTAGGCGATTTGCGTGTAGTCTACTACTGGATTGATACCTTGATTCTCAAAAACTGAGGGAAATACTTATGCTACTTTGCTGCATCACCCTTTCATCTTCAAGGGAAAACCAACGCATGCTCAAGAGGTAGCAACCGTGTGTGATGCATTCAATAACGCAAATGATAAAATTGTTAATGTCGTGTGCAATGGCAACGCTATCACAAACGATTTAACGGGAAAAATTGTGTGTGATGTACCTGTGAACAGAAACATTTTCCTTGGAGTGACTGTGTGGGATGTACATACGCACGGAAACGTTTAGCGGGGACTGACTGTGTGCGATGTACTTGCGACCAGAAACAATTTTGCCTATATAATTGTATTTTTTAGCTCTACTGCACGCATTTCCGTATTTGAGCGCTTGTCGGTCGCACACGACCTCGTTTTGCTGAGCGTGTGTGCCAGGTGGGCATATCCCCGACGGTTTTTGGGTCGTGTGGAAAGGACCCCCTATCGCCTTCACTCACTAGGCGGCGGTTCCAAATGCCGTCGCGGAAAGGGGTTTAAAACCGTTTGTATAGCACCGATGCGTACCGGTGATAGATGTGGTGGCCTCCTACTTCTATGACAAAAAAATCATGACAGAAAATGGGCTTTTCGTCCTGGGCGGGCCGGAGATGCAGCTGCATGACATTCTTTGGGCTATCCATGACAGAAAAAACCATGGTAGAAGCGAGGGCAAGGAAAATATCAGGGAGTTCCCGGTTACGGTGGGTGGTCGGGGGCCGAGCGATGCGCGTTTCTCCCGTACACGTACGCGCGTGGGTGCGAGGCGTTGGGATCTAACTAAACCTGAGCGAGGCGTTCGCCTACTGAACCCGAGCGTTTGCACTGCAGGATACACGTTACTGAACCCGAGCGATCGATCGATGGCTATTACTGAACCCGATCGAGCGATCCTTCGCTACTGCTGCTAACTGAAGCCGATCAAACCTGCTGCCTCTTGATGAACAGTGAGTGTTGTTGGGGGGGGGGGTTGGATGAACAATTCGTGATAGGGGTGGATGAACAGGACCCCGTGGTAGTAGTGGCCGTTGCCGCTGGATGAACAGGAACCCGATTGATCGAGCTGGTTGGGGTGGATGAAGAGGACCCCATGGAGGGCTGGATGAACAGGACCCCGTGCAGGGCTGGTTGAACAATAGCCGGTGGAGGGCTGGATGAACAGTAGCCCGTAGAGGGGTGGTTGAACAGGCCCCTGTGGAGAGGGCTTGTTGAATACTAGCCGGTGGAGGGGCGGTGGAGGCTGGATGAACAAGAGCCCGTGGATGAACAGTCGCAGGTGGAGGCTGGAGTAGGTCGACGGTGGATGAACAGTAGCTCGTGGAGGCAGTCGATGGTGGAGATGAACAGTATCCCGTGGAGTCCCGTTTTGCGGTATGCCACACCCCTCCCGATGAACATGACCCTCGTTTCGACCGTAGCGCTCCAACACAAGTCTGTTTCCTCCGTTTTGCGGTACGCTAGACCCCTCCCTATCAACATGACCCCGTTTTGACCGTAGGAGGTCCAAGAGAAGTCCGTTTCCTCCATTTTGCGGTACGCCAGACCCCTCCCGATGAACATGATCCCGTTTCGACGGTGGCCGGTCAACACAAGGCCGTTCCCTCCATTCCGCGGTACGCCATGCCTCGTTTCGATCGGCTGTTTCGTCCAAGCCAGTTGGCTCCCGATGAACAACACGACGATGACGCAGTTTCTCCTTTTCGACCTAGCCATGTACATGAGCCCTGGCCGTACGTATGCACGAGTAGGCGTTCAATACCCCGCCCGTGTGTATGTACATGGCCGTATTTACTTTCTTGCACCCTAGCTGTACGTACGTGTGCATGCTACGTGCGCGCCTCTACTACAACACATGCCCTTCCTTACACGGCCATGGTTCATCCTTGCAGCCTGTAGACAGACCGGTCGTATGTACGTACACGTTTTCGACCAGAATGACAATGCTACGTACAGTTCGATCAAGTGGGTCCCAACTGTCAGGCACTTCCTTGCGTGCGAAGATGTAGCTGGTGGGTCCTAGCAGTCCGGGGGTGAATCATTTTTTCCCATAATATGGACGCACTTCCCTGCTTGTGAAGATGTAGCTGGTGGGTCCGAGCAGTCAGGGGGATACGTTTTTTTCGTGAAATACAGTGGCCCGTCCAATGGGTCCCTGCTGTCAGGTGGAGGAATCATTATTTTTCACGTGACAAGGAGGCACTTCCTTGCTGCGGGCGTGGACCCAACTGTCAGCCTCTCCACGTACAGTACTTTTCCAATGGAAGTCATTCCTTAACCACGTTGACCACGCCGCGCCGAGAGCACCAGGGCAGTGGACGATGGCGAGGCATAGGAAGGGGACGACGTGGAGCTGGGGAAGATGCGACAGTGGATGCCCACGCGGAGAGGAGTATGAGTGTTCACTGGTTCGGCTGCGGTGTGAAGCTGCCGTTGCCGCAAGGCCTGGCCAGTGGTGGGAATAGTAGGGGGTGGTGAGGCCTCCGCGGCAGCACAGCCGGCCACGGGACGGAGGAGCATGCGGCACAACCGGCGCTGGTTTGGGCGGCTGGAGCAAGAAGAACAGAGGTTGAAGAAGCACTATGGCCGTTGGATGGACATCGTACGGTCACTGGAGCTAGAATCGTTCATATTGACTAAGTTGACAAAGCCCTCCATCCCCGTCAACTTAGTAGGCCCACAAGTTAGCCTCACACTATGGTGGGTCCCAGCTAGCAGGGAGAGTATTCATTTTTTTGTGCGTAATAAGGAGGCACTTCCTTGCGTGCGAAGATATAGCTGGCGGGTCCGAGCTGTCAGTGGGGGGAACATTTTTTTGCCAAATACAGAGGCCCTTCCGGTGGGTCCCAGCTGTCACGTGGAGGAATAATTACTTTGCTAGTAATAAGGAGGCATTTCCTTGTGTGCGGTCGTGGATCCAGTTGTCAGCCTCTCCACGTACCGTCCACTTCCGATGGAAGTCGTTCGTTGACCACGTTGACCACGCCACGCCGAGAGAACCAGGGCGGTGGACGACGGCCAGGCCTAGGAAGGGAACAACACGGAGCCGGGGAAGACGCGACAGTGGATGCCCATGCTGAGGGGAGTACGAGCGCTGACTGGTCGGCTGTGGGGTGAGGCTGACGTCGCCAGAAAATAACAGGATGTGTGGTTGGGTAGTGGGATGGCCTAGCGGCAGCACAGCCGGCCACGGGAGGAGTGAGCAGGCAGTCACACCGGCGCTGGTTTGGGCGGCTGGAGTAGGAAGATCAGAGATTGAAGAAGCACCGCGACCGTTGGATGGACATCCAACAGTCACTGCTCTATGTTGACGAAGTTGACAAAGCCTTGCGTACGCGTCAATTTTTTTAGGACAGTGTCATCATGAACCTAGTAGGCCCTGAAGTCAGCCTCCAAATCTGTGGAAAACAGCATACAACCCATTAGCCATTATTTTCTACAGCCCGTTTGCTAATTCTTAAGGATATTTTGAAGCCCATATTCTTTTTATTAGCATTACAGACCATATATTCTGGGCACTCCTAAAAAATTCAACGAATTTTTTCATATTTCGGTGGGTTCCGAACTCTTTTAATCACGAAATTTCGAGTCACGTTAAAAATAATTTAAAAAAATTATATCAAAATAAAATTAAAAAAATTCTCCGCCCAAAAATGAATGAAATTTAAAATATTTACTAGCAAGATGCCCGCGCGTTGCTTGGAACATGAAGATGCATTTGTATGAGTAGTTTATCTTGTGAGAGAAAAGGATGAACGAGGGAAGGCCTTATCTGCAAATGTGGAGAGGAGTGATACGTCTCCAATGTATCTATAATTTTTGATTGCTCCATGCTATATTATCTACTATTTTGGACTATATTGGGCTTTATTTTCCAATTTTATATTATTTTTGGGACTAACCTATTAACCGGAGGCCCAACCCAGAATTGCTGTTTTTTTGCCTATTTCAGTGTTTCGGAGAAATAGAATTTCAAACGGAGTCCAAACAGAACGAAACCTTCGGGAACGTGATTTTCTCACCGAACGTGATCCAGGAGACTTAGACCCTACTCCAAGGAACAAAAGAGGCGGTCACGAGGGTGGGGGGCGCGCCCCCCCCCTTGGGCGCACCCCCTGCCTCGTGGGCCCCCTGTTGTTCCACCGACGTACTCCTTCCTCCTATATATACCTACGTACCCCAAACGATCAGATACGGAGCCAAAAACCTTATTCCACTGCCGCAATTTTCTGTATCCACGAGATCCCATCTTGGGGCCTGTTCCGGAGCTCCGCCGGAGAGGGCCGTCATCACGGAGGGCTTCTACATCATCATAGCCTCTCCGATGAAGTGTGAGTAGTTTACCTCAGACCTTCTGGTCCATAGTTATTAGCTAGATGGCTTCTTCTCTCTTTTTGGATCTCAATACAATGTTCTCCCCCTCTCTCGTGGAGATCTATTCGATGTAATCTTCTTTTTACGGTGTGTTTGTTGAGACCGATGAATTGTGGGTTTATGATCAAGTCTATCTATGAATAATATTTGAATCTTCTCTGAATTCTATTATGTATGATTGGTTATCTTTGCAAGTCTCTTCGAATTATCAGTTTGCTTTGGCCTACTAGATTGGTTTTTCTTGCCATGGGAGAAGTGCTTAGCTTTGGGTTCAATCTTGCGGTGTCCTTTCTCAGTGACAGAAGGGGCAGCAAGGCACGTATTGTATTGTTGCCATCGAGGATAACAAGATGGGTTTTTTTTTATCATATTGCATGAAACTATCCCTCTACATCATGTCATCTTGCTTAAGGCGTTACTCTGTTTTCTTGAACTTAATGCTCTAGATGCATGCTGGATAGCGGTCGATGAGTGGAGTAATAGTAGTAGATGCACGCAGGAGTCGGTCTACTTGTCTCGGACGTGATGCCTATATACATGATCATACCTAGATATTCTCATAACTATGCTCAATTCTGTCAATTGCTCAACAGTAATTTGTTCACCCACTGTAGAATACTTATGCTCTTGAGAGAAGCCACTAGTGAAACTTATGGCCCTCGGGTCTATTCTCATCATATCAATCTCCATCACTTTATTATTGCTTTGCTTTTTTACTTTGCCTTTTAGTTTTCACTTTGCATCTCTATACCAAAAATACCAAAAATATTATCTATCATCTCTATTAGATCTCACTTCCGTAAGTGACCGTGAAGGGATTGATAACCCCTAATCGCGTTGGTTGCGTTGAGCTATTGTTTTGTGTAGGTACAAGGGACTTGCGTGTAGCCTCCTACTGGATTGATACCTTGGTTCTCAAAAACTGAGGGAAATACTTACGCTACTTTGCTGCATCATCCTCTCCTCTTCGGGGAAATCCAACGCAGTGCTCAAGAGGTAGCAAGGAGTGCGGGTAAATTGTCATAGTTTCCTCCTATCCGTTAGATATAGATCGGACGGCCTATATTGCAGGATGGCAGGCCCACCATCATCACCAACTCTGCTTTTTATAAGAGTAGAGAAATCCAGAAAAAATAACATTTTAATGTAATTGCCGGTTGGCTTTGGTTTAAAAATTTATAGCCCATTTCTTACAACTTATAGACCATTTTCCGGGGAAGCCCATTTCTTACTACTTACATATCCCTCCTCGTCTTGAAATATTTGTGGCCCAGCAGGGCTGAGAAAAGCAAGTAGGCCTCGATTGGGTATTCTCCAAAAGAAAAGAACTGGGCTAGCCATTTTCAGAAAGGAAAAAGATATCAACTGGGCTCGTCATGTGCTTAAATAAAAGAGTAAGCATGGGCTAGAAGGGCCACAGCCCCCGCACAGCGCGCAGTTGAGCTCTCTCTCAAAAATTAAAAAACAACTAGGCGAGCTGCTGCGCCCCTGGTGTTATCCACTCGTTGTGTAATTTTCTTGTTTATTGACTACATTGACAATGGTGTGGGACCTACTATAGTTGTCAAACAATTAGGAGCAAGTATTTTTTGGCTTGTAGGAATAATAATGAGGCACCTGCTTGCATAATGTAATGACCCTAGTGGGTCCCTACTGTCAGCCTCTCCACATATAGTCATCTCCTGATTCCTCTCGGTTGTTGACCATGTTGACAACGCCAGACGGCGGCGGGCACATCGAGAGAACCAAGGCGAAGAACGACGGCGAGGCCTCGGACGGGAACGAACCGGAGCAGTGGAAGGTGCGGCAGTGTAGTGGCAGGCGGAGGGTAGTACGAGGGAAACAACATGTGACTGAAGCTTACAAATAGTACAAAAATCCCAATGATTAATTGTTCATCAAATTTAGACAAGACCTAGATTGAACATGGCAATAACATCTAACGCAACCACTCTTTTTTGCAGTCACAAACAAATGGATCGGTCTGATCCATAAAATCAACATCCCGTGCAAAAAGAATTATTGGAGGATGACTACAAGTTGTTGTAAATAGAAGCCGAGCACGTTCAGAAGCCCATTTGTCCACCTGAAACTTCTTTTTTTGCTGTTCAACATGTCCGTCCGTCAGAAATCTCTTTATGAAAAACTTAAGCCTCATGGACAATAGTAACCTCACATTCAACAGGAAGAACGTGACAAAGCTTTTGTTTGCCTGGTTGGATGCATATCAATTTATCGTTATTGTCCTCAAACGAATGTCATGAGAACTGAGAAAATCCTGGTGCTTATTACGCCACTGATTGGTTATACATTTTTGTCCATGTGGTAGCAGTGCCTAAGTAGACATGAAGATTGAAAACAATTAAGGTCTGAAAAAAGAGTATGTCGAAAGAGCGACAGCTGAACGGTTAATTCTAGTACAATATATACAGGCTTTCAATGTGCATGAAATCATCACCTCTATATATAAATTCTCCAGAGATCGAAAGCATCAAAACAAGCCAATAATTATGTTTAGATCAAAACTAAACATTCCGATATATAAGATCTTGACTGAATCCAGCAGCTTTGATAGGCTATACATGGACGGACTCTTCATTGAGCATATAACATAATATTAGTAGCCAAAGTGTACTCCAAGATGATATAGAACTTATGCGCACAAATGAAAAATGCAGCTTATGATTACAAATGTGTAGATGATAATATATGGTACCTGAAACATTGAGGAGCCAAACACCAACTTCCTGTGATCATTAAACGGATCACGAATTACACCCAAGGTCTCTAGTTTGGGAGCAGAGACGACAGTTATTTGTGAAGGTTTATAACAATCATCAAGGAGCAACCTTTGAAATGAAGGGGCATCTTCGATGATGAGCTGCTGTCCTTCAAAACAAATTCCAATGCTTTTAAGGTGAGGTGACTTTATTTGGAGACAACTGATAGGGATTTCTATTCCCAAAATAATCATCAAGCGCTCTAGGGTAGGGCATCTGGAGTGGATGATGTTGTGCAGTGAGGCCTCGGACAGATAAAACACCACAAGCGGAAGTTTTTTTAGCAGTGGGAGTCGAAGCATTTGTAATAGATCATGTGGTAGTTGGCACCAGGCGAAGGTGGCGGTGTGGAGAGAGGAGGAAAACCGCAAGATGGACAACGGTGGTGTGGGCACAAATTCTTGGTGTGTTCGTGGTACGAAACTTTCGTGGTAATGGTAGAACTCAAACTGCTGGAGTTTTTCGAATTCAGGGAATGTCAGGAAAGAGTCCACCGTGCAGGGTATGGACAACATGTAGCGTGTTGGGATGCAGAGGTGTTGAACAGGGCCCTGCTGGTGAGAAGAGATGATGGCTCTGAGGAGATCAAGTTCAGGAAGGACAGAAATCTGACGACAGTTGAGATTGAGGGGCGCGGTGTGCCATATCGGGCGCCACCGAGTTGAGAGGACTTGTGTGCGGCAGCAATCCTTGGTGGGGAGAAGCGAGATGTTCTCCTCGAGGATGACGTCCGGGAGATCGCTGATGCGGTCCACCGGAGATTCTACCGGTTCCTCAGATCCGGGTGGTAGGGGGGGCTCACCGCTTCTCCATGCGCTGCCAGGTGCGGGATCTACAACCGGCGTTGCCGCTAGCGGGAGCCTCATCTTCTTGGCACAGGGGCCAGCCGATTCCATTTTCCTTGCGGGCGTCGCGCCAAGCTCACGGTTTGAGCAGAGTAGCCAGAGACGAGCCTAGTGGCAGTGCGAGTGAGGAAGAAGGAGGGCTGGGGTTTTCTGTATGAGTGGAAGAAGAGGAGCAGGCGTTTTCTGAACGAGTGAGGAAGAAGGTGAGCGGGGGTTTTCTGGACGAGTGAGGAAGATGGGGAGCGGGAGGAATTGGGGCGAGAGGGAAGCAGGAGAGCAGGCTGCAGTATAAGTGGAAGCGAGGAGGAAGGAGGGTTTTTCTGGGATCGCCACCTCTTCAAGAAATATGGGCTTCTACTTGCAAAAAAACAAAAAAATGGGCTTTAAGATGGATAGGCTTTTGTATCGGCCCAATCGTCTGCCCATGTTTCGTACTGGAGGGCCTTGTGCTAGAGGCAGCCCGAGACACTATCCAACTTATTGCCCATTCGAAAGAAAAAAAAGAGACGCCTCCAGCTTATGGCTACTCATCAGTAACCTTTTCCAACTTGGCATCCACCAAATTAGAGGATGCGGTACTGCATGCAGACACTCACACTGGTCACGTAGCGCGGCAAAGTGAGGTGTCGAATAACAGGCCTACAATATACTTACTAGATTGTGAAGGTTCACAGGCTAGTCGACATTCACATTAAACCAAGCTTCGGAAGATATTGTATGCATACTAACATTCAGAAGAACAAAGGTTCAGCATGTTTATGCATCTCAATGATTCACCATACTATAACCAATACAAAGCTGTGAGAAGGTGTGGAAATAAACAAAATCTGTCAATGCTTCTCTGAGCAAAGGGCCTCCCTGTGCACGCATTAATTTCCTGGGCATGCTTGTTTCTTCTCAATGTTGCGAGCTTTGAGCATGTTGGAAACTCCACAGCTAGCTAGCTACCTCATCTTGTAATTGATGCTGACACATTTGCAGCAAACACATGAGGCAACAGAGATGACTCAACATGAGTCCATATTGTGCAGTTCCCCTAAAATCATCTTCATTGTCCTGAATCTCAAAAGATAGGAAAACAATAGCTATACTTAAATAGTGTTGCAAAATAGTAGCACATATCAATAGCTCGGCATAACAAAACATATCATCTGGACGAAGGGGATACTGACCTGCCTGAGGAAGATTATATATAATTTCATAAGTCCTTAGTTGATTTCCACCTTCGGCTGCGCTGCTTGTTTGCTCCTCCACACATGATAGGATCGTTCCGCACTGCAATCAGCAAGTCAATGTATGAATAAGCTTATTTCATCTTGCGGTGGTCATTGTACCTAGTTACGAATGTAGGAAGACCTGGAGCACCATGAGGTTAGCTGACAGCAGGTAGATGCAGCCATATAATTTTGTGCGGTGCTACCAAAATTGAGGTTTGTATCTCTTCCCGTTATGAGAATTCTTCTTGAAGTTGGTAGAATGTGACGGCTTGTTCTTTGCATCAAACTTGCCTTTCCCCTGAGATTTCTTCTTGTTGTTTTGGGGCTGGTTGGGCTGGAAGTTCTTCTTGTGTACCATGTGGGCACTAGAAGCTCCCTCAGCGACCTGAGCACGTGTGTCTTTTGCTCTCTCCTTCTCTTCAAAATCAAGAGTGTTAATGAGATCCGAAACGAAAAACTCATGTCTCTTGTTTTTCAGAGAAGTAGCAAAATTGTTCCACGAAGGTGGAAGCTTGGAAATGATGGTCCCAACAACAATTTTGTCCGGCAACACACACGTAAATTACTCAAGTTCCTTAGCGAGTGACTATATCTCATGAGTCTGCTGAACAACAGAGCGCTCATCAGTCATCTTGTAGTCACAGAATTGCTCCATGACGTACAACTCGTTGCCAGTGCCCGAGGCCCCAAATGTGGCTTCGAGTGCAACTCACATGTCTTTGCCACTGTCAAATGACATATACGAATCCACAATGGAATCGTCAAGAACACTCAGCAGGGCGGCTTTGAAGAGGGTATCCATGTTCTCAAAAGCTTCCTGCTGTGTAGGATTAAGATTGCCCTTAGGCTTACCCTTAGTGGCATCTTAGTAGTACATGATCTGAATCCAATATACTGCTCTTGTGCGCCACCTTTTATATTGCACCCCCTTAAAAGTAGGCTGCTTCAAAAGCGTAGCAAAACCACTCGGAGTAAATTGCCTATAATCAGGTTTTTGAATGGATTGTTGAATATATGAGCAATTTACTATGAGATTTAATCCGAATCAATAGTAAATAGATCATGACGACAATTGCAAAGATCAAAGTAATGATGCGGACTAGACCAGGAGGATAGAATCACATACTGTACAATGGGAGCAGAACCGCTATGGTTGATGTTGTCACTCATGTCGTTGATGAAGAGTTTACCGAGGTCGGAGAAGAAGGTTGTCATTGAGGAAGTCGTCGCTGGCAGTAGTCACAGGAGTGTGCTCCCCAAAAACCTGATCGCCCCTCTCCCGTACAGGATCACGAAAGGCGGGGTTCGGAGGACTGCTGTCCCTTCTCGCGATGCACGCCGAAAGGAGGGCTGGAGAAGAATTGTGTGGCGGCGCTAAGATCTCGAACAGTGCAAAACGATATGATACAGCAGCGGCTAGGGTAGAGCCTGTCAGGTCGGTTGTGCGAGTAAGACCAAGTATAATAGTAGGTCCTTGGACCAAACCCCACGTCCAAGTCAATAATAGCCCCACTATACAAAAGAATCAGAAACGGCTAAGTAATTAAGGCGTCCATTAATTATTAATTAATGACTTAATAAATTTTCCGACCAACAGAAATATGGATCATGTGCATAGCTTTTGTCCTTGGACAGGCTCATTCTGGAAGAGCACGCGTGTAGGTTTCCTATTATCATGCTCATGCAAATGCTAGAATAGATCAGATTATAAAGTGGTGCAACTCACACTCACCTAGCAGTATGGGACTAAACTTTAGTCCCACTTGTTGGGAAACGTTGCAGAAAACAAAAATTTTCCTACTCGTTTCACCAAGATCATCTAGGAGTTCTTCTAGCAACGAGTCATTGGATGCATCTTCATACCTTTGTAGATCGCGCACGGAAGCGTTCAAAAGAACGGTGATGATGTAGTCGAACACGACGTGATCCAAATCACCGATGACCAAGCGCCGAACGGACGGCACCTCTGCGTTCAACACACGTACGGGATGGGAGACGTCTCCTCCTTCTTGATCCAGCAAGGGAGAAGGAGAGGTTGAGGAAGATCCAGCAGCACGACGGCGTGGTGGTGGATGCAGGGCGTCACAGTAGCAGGGCTTCGCCTATACTACGAGGAAGAGAGATGTAATGGGGAGAGAGGGAGGCGCCAGGGGCTGGTGTATGAAGTCCCTCCCCTCCCCCACTATATATAGGGGTGCCATGGGGGGGGCGCCGGCCCTAGTAGATGGATCTACTAGGGGGGGCCTAGGGTGGGGGGCTTGCCCCCCAAGCAAGGGGCGCCCCCTCTAGGGTTTCTCCTCCAACCCTAGCCGCATGGGCCCTTGGGGGTTGGCGCGTCAGCCCACTATGGGCTGGGTTCCCTCCCACTTCAGCCCATGGGGCCCCCCGGGATAGGTGGCCCCACCCGGTGGACCCCCGGGACCCCTCCGGTGGTCCCGGTACAATACCGGTGACCCCGAAACTTGTCCTGATGGCCGAAACAGCACTTCCCATATATAATTCTTTACCTCCGGACCATTCCGGAACTCCTCGTGACGTCCGGGATCTCATCCGGGACCCCGAACAACATTCGGGTTACTGCATATACATATCTTCACAACCCTAGCGTCACCGAACCTTAAGTGTGTAGACCCTACGGGTTCGGGAGACAAGCAGACATGACCGAGACGACTCTCCGGTCAATAACCAATAGCGGGATCTGGATACCCATGTTGGCTCCCACATGCTCCACGATGATCTCATCGGATGAACCACAATGTCGAGGATTCAATCAACCCCGTATGCAATTCCCTTTGTCAATCGATATGTTACTTGCCCGAGATTCGATCGTCGGTATCCCAATACCTCGTTCAATCTCGTTACCAGCAAGTCACTTTACTCGTACCGTAATGCATGATCCCGTGACCAGACACTTGGTCACTTTGAGCTCATTATGATGATGCATTACCGAGTGGGCCCAGTGATACCTCTCCGTCATACGGAGTGACAAATCCCAGTCTTGATCCATGTCAACCCAACAGACACTTTCGGAGATACTCGTAGTCTACCTTTATAGTCACCCAGTTACGTTGTGACGTTTGGTATACCCAAAGCACTCCTACGGTATCCGGGAGTTACACGATCTCATGGTCTAAGGAAAAGATACTTTGACATTGGAAAACTCTAGCAAACGAACTATACGATCTTGTGCTATGTTTAGGATTGGGTCTTGTCCATCACATCATTCTCCTAATGATGTGATCTCGTTATCAATGACATCCAATGTCCATAGTCAGGAAACCATGACTATCTGTTGATCAACGAGCTAGTCAACTAGAGGCTTACTAGGGACATGTTGGTGTCTGTTATTCACACATGTATTACGATTTCCGGATAACACAATTGTAGCATGAATAAAGACAATTATCATGAACAAGGAAATATAATAATAATTCTTTTATTATTTCCTCTAGGGAATATTTCCAATAGTCTCCCACTTGCACTAGAGTCAATAATCTAGTTACATTGTGATGAATCGAACACCCATGGAATTCTGGTGTTGATCATGTTTTGCCCTAGGGAGAGGTTTAGTCAACGGATCCACTACATTCAGGTTCGTATGTACTTTACAAATCTCTATGTCTCCATCTTGAACATTTTCACGAATGGAGTTGAAGCGACGCTTGATGTGCCTTGTCTTCTTGTGAAACCTGGGCTCCTTGGCAAGAGCAATAGCTCCAGTGTTGTCACAGAAGAGCTTGATCGGCCCCGACGCATTGGGTATGACTCCTAGGTCGGTGATGAACTCCTTCACCCATATTGCTTCATGTGCTGCCTCCGAGGCTGCCATGTACTCTGCTTCACATGTAGATCCCGCCACGACGCTCTGCTTGCAACTGCACCAGCTTACTGCCCCACCATTCAAAATATACACGTATCCGGTTTGTGACTTAGAGTCATCCAGATCTGTGTCGAAGCTAGCGTCGACGTAACCCTTTACGACGAGCTCTTCGTCACCTCCATAAACGAGAAACATTTCCTTAGTCCTTTTCAGGTACTTCAGGATATTCTTGACCGCTGTCCAGTGTTCCTTGCCGGGATTACTTTGGTACCTTCCTACCAAACTTACGGCAAGGTTTACATCAGGTCTGGTACACAGCATGGCATACATAATAGAACCTATGGCTGATGCATAGGGGATGACGCTCATCTCTTCTATATCTTCTGCCGTGGTCGGACATTGAGCTGAGCTCAATTTCATGCCTTGTAACACAGGCAAGAACCCCTTCTTGGATTGATCCATATTGAACTTCTTCAATATCTTATCAAGGTATGTGCTTTGTGAAAGACCTATGAGGTGTCTCGATCTATCTCTATAGATTTTGATGCCTAATATATAAGCAGCTTCTCCAAGGTCCTTCATTGAAAAACTCTTATTAACGTAGGCCTTGATGCTGTCCAAGAGTTCGATATCATTTCCCATCAAAAGTATGTCATCTACATATAATATGAGAAATGCTACAGAGCTCCCACTCACTTTCTTGTAAACACAGGCTTCTCCATAAGTCTGTGTAAACCCAAACGCTTTGATCATCTCATCAAAGCGAATGTTCCAACTCCGAGATGCTTGCACCAGCCCATAAATCGAGCGTTGGAGCTTGCACACCTTGTCAGCATTCTTAGGATCGACAAAACCTTCCGGCTGCATCATATACAATTCTTCCTTAAGGAAACCATTAAGGAATGCCGTTTTGACGTCCATTTGCCATATTTCATAATCATAGAATGCGGCAATCGCTAACATGATTCGGACGGACTTTAGCTTCGCTACCGGTGAGAAAGTCTCATCGTAGTCAACCCCTTGAACTTGTCGATAACCCTTAGCAACAAGTCGAGCTTTATAGATGGTTACATTACCATCCGCGTCTGTCTTCTTCTTAAAGATCCATTTATTTTCTATGGCTCGCCGTTCAATGGGAAAGTCAGTCAAAGTCCATACTTCGTTTTCATACATGGATCCTATCTCGGATTTCATGGCTTCTAGCCATTTGTCGGAATCCAGGCCCGCCATCGCTCCTTCATAGTTCAAAGGTTCACCGTTGTCTAACAACATGATTTCCAAGACAGGGTTGTCTTACCACTCTGGTGCGGAACGTGTCCTTGTGGACCTTCGAATTTCAGTAGGAGCTTGATCAGAAGTATCTTGATCATTATCATTAACTTCCTCTCTAGTCGGTGCAGGCACCTCAGGAACATTTTCTTGAGTTGCGCCATTTACCGGTTCAAGAGGTAATACCTCATCAAGCTCTACTTTCCTCCCACTTACTTCTCTCGAGAGAAACTCTTTCTCTAGAAAGGACCCATTCTTGGCAACAAAGACCTTGCCTTCGGATCTGAGGTAGAAGGTGTACCCAATCGTTTATTTTGGGTATCCTATGAAGACGCATTTTTCCGACTTGGGTTCGAGCTTTTCAGGTTGAAGTTTCTTGACATAAGCATCGCATCCCCAAACTTTTAGAAACGACAGCTTAGGTTTCTTTCCAAACCATAATTCATACGGTGTCATCTCAACGGATTTTGACGGAGCCCTATTTAAAGTGAATGCAGCAGTCTCTAAAGCATAGCCCCAAAAAGATAGCGGTAAATCAGTAAGAGACATCATAGACCGCACCATATCCAATAGAGTGCGATTACGACGTTCGGACACACCGTTACGCTGAGGTGTTCCAGGCGGCGTAAGTTGTGAAACTATTCCATATTTTCTTAAGTGTGCACCAAATTCATGACTCAAGTATTCTCCTCCACGATCTGATCGTAGAAACTTGATTTTTCTGTCACGTTGATTTTCAACCTCAGTCTGAAATTCCTTGAACTTTTCAAAGGTTTCAGACTTATGTTTCATTAAGTAGACATACCCATATCTACTCAAGTCATCAGTGAGGGTGAGAACATAACGATAGCCACCGCGAGCCTCAACACTCATTGGACCGCACACATCAGCATGTATGATTTCCAATAAGTGGGTTGCTCGCTCCATTGTTCCTGAGAACGGAGTCTTGGTCATCTTACCCATGAGGCATGGTTCGCACGTGTCAAATGATTCATAATCAAGAGACTCTAAAATTCCATCTGCATGGAGCTTCTTCATGCGCTTGACACCTATGTGACCAAGGCGGCAGTGCCACAAGTATGTGGGACTATCATTATCAACCTTACATCTTTTGGTACTCACATTATGAACATGTGTAGTAATACGCCCGAGATTCATTAAGAATAAACCATTCACCATAGGAGCATGACCATAAAACATATCTCTCATATAAATGGAACAACCATTATTCTCAGATTTAAATGAGTAGCCATCTCGAATTAAACGAGATCTCGATACAATGTTCATGCTCAAAGCTGGCACTAAATAACAGTTATTGAGGTTTAAAACTAATCCCGTAGGTAAATGCAGAGGCAGCGTGCCGACGGCGATCACATCAACCTTGGAACCATTCCTGACGCGCATCGTCACCTCGTCCTTTCCCAGTCTCCGTTTATTCCGCAGCTCCTGCTGTGAGTTACAAATATGAGCAACGGCACCGGTATCAAATACCCAGGAGTCACTACGAGTACTGGTAAGGTACACATCAATTACATGTATATCAAATATACCTTTGGTGTTGCCGGCCTTCTGGTCCGCTAAGTATTTGGGGCAGTTCTGTTTCCAGTGACCCTTCCCTTTGCAATAAAAGCACTCCGTCTCAGGCTTGGGTCCATTCTTTGGCTTCTTCCCGGCAGCTTGCTTGCCGGGCGCGGCAATCTCCTTGCCGTCCTTCTTGAAGTTCTTTTTACCCTTGCCTTTCTTGAACTTAGTGGTTTTATTGACCATCAACACTTGATGTTCCTTCTTGACTTCTACCTCCGCTGATTTCAGCATTGAGAACAACTCAGGAATGGTCTTTTGCATCCCCTGCATGTTGAAGTTCATCACAAAGCTCTTGTAGCTTGGTGGAAGCGACTGGAGGATTCTGTCAATGACCGCATCATCCGGGAGATTAACTCCCAGCTGAGACAAGCGGTTGTGTAACCCAGACATAGTGAGTATGTGCTCACTGACAGAACTGTTTTCCTCCATCTTACAGCTGAAGAACTTGTCGGAGACTTCATTTCTCTCGATCCGGGCATGAGCTTGAAAAACCATTTTCAGCTCTTCGAACATCTCATATGCTCCATGTCTCTCAAAACGCTTTTGGAGCCCCGGCTCTAAGCTGTAAAGCATGCCGCACTGAACGAGGGAGTAGTCGTCAACACGTGTCTGCCAAGCGTTCATAACGTCTTGGTTCTGTGGGACGGGTGGATCACCTAGCGGTGCTTGTAGGACACAATATTTCTTGGCAGCTATGAGGATGATCCTCAGGTTCCAGACCCAGTCCGTATAGTTGCTGCCATCGTCTTTCAGCTTGGTTTTCTCTAGGAACGCGTTGAAGTTGAGGACTACGTTGGCCATTTGATCTACAAGACATATTGCAAAGATTTTAGACTAAGTTCATGATAATTAAGTTCATCTAATCAAATTATTAATGAACTCCCACTTAGATTGGACATCCCTCTAGTCATCTAAGTATTGCATGATCCGAGTTGACTAGCCCGTGTCCGATCATCACGTGAGACGGACTAGTCAACGTCGGTGAACATCTTCATGTTGATCGTATCTTCTATACGACTCATGCTCGACCTTTCGGTCTTCTGTGTTCCGAGGCCATGTCTATACATGCTAGGCTCGTCAAGTTAACCCTAAGTGTTTTGCATGTGTTCCGAGGCCATGTCTGTACATGCTAGGCTCGTCAACACCCGTTGTATGTGAACGTAAGGATCCATCACACACAATCATCACGGCGTGCTTAGAAACGACGAACTTTATGAACGGTGCACAGTTAGGGGAGAACACTTCTTGAAATTGTTATGAGGGATCATCTTATTTACTACCGTCGTTCTAAGTAAACAAGACGCAAAACATGATAAACATCACATGTAATCAAATAATTAACGTGACATGATATGGCCAATATCACATAGCTCCTTTGATCTCCATCTTGGGGCTCCATGATCATCTTGTCACCGACTTGACACCATGATCTCCATCATCATGATCTCCATCATCGTGTCTCCATGAAGTTGCTCGCCAACTATTACTTCTACTACTATGGCTAACGCGTTTAGCAATAAAGTAAAGTAATTTACATGGTGTTTCTCGATGACACGCAGGTCATATAAAAGAATAAAGACAACTCCTATGGCTCCTGCCGGTTGTCATACTCATCGACATGCAAGTCGTGATTCCTATTACAATAGCATGAACATCTCATACATCACATATAGATCATTCATCATTCATCACAACTTTGGCCATATCATATCACAAACCATTTGCTGCAAAAACAAGTTAGATGTCCTCTAATTGTTGTTGCAAGTTTTACGTGGCTGAATTAGGGTTCTAGCAAGAACGTCTTCTTACCTACGTTAAAGCCACAACATGATTTGTCAAGTTCTATTTACCCTTCATAAGGACCCTGTTCATCGAATCCACTCCAACTAAAGTGGGAGAGACAGACACCCGCCAGCCACCTTATGCAACTAGTGCATGTTAGTCGGTGGAACCGGTCTCACGTAAGCGTACATGTAAGGTTGGTCCGGGCCGCTTCATCCCACAATACCGCTGAAGCAAGAAAAGACTAGTAACGGCAAGAAAGTTGACAAATCTACGCCCACAACTAATTTTGTTCTACTCGCGCAAGAAGAACTACGCATAGACCTGGCTCATGATGCCACTGTTGGGGAACGTTGCAGAAAACAAAAATTTTCCTACTCGTTTCACCAAGATCATCTAGGAGTTCATCTAGAAACGAGTCATTGGATGCATCTACATACCTTTGTAGATCGCGCACAGAAGCGTTCAAAAGAACGGTGATGATGTAGTCGAACACGACGTGATCCAAATCACCGATGACCAAGCGCCGAACGGACGGCACCTCCGCGTTCAACACACGTACGGGACGGGAGACGTCTCCTCCTTCTTGATCCAGCAAGGGAGAAGGAGAGGTTGAGGAAGATCCAGCAGCACGACGGCGTGGTGGTGGATGCAGGGCGTCACAGTAGCAGGGCTTCGCCTATACTACGAGGAAGAGAGACGTAACGGGGAGAGAGGGAGGCGCCAGGGGCTGGTGTATGAAGTCCCTCCTCTCCCCCACTATATATAGGGGTGCCATGGGGGGGGGCGCCGGCCCTAGTAGATGGATCTACTAGGGGGGGCGGCGGCCTAGGGTGGGGGGCTTGCCCCCCAAGCAAGGGGCGCCCCCTCTAGGGTTTCCCCTCCAACCCTAGCCGCATGGGCCCTTGGGGGGTGGCGCCCCAGCCCACTATGGGCTGGGTTCCCTCCCACTTCAGCCCATGGGGCCCCCCGGGATAGGTGGCCCCACCCGGTGGACCCTCGGGACCCCTCCGGTGGTCCCGGTACAATACCGGTGACCCCGAAACTTGTCCTGATGGCCGAAATAGCACTTCCCATATATAATTCTTTACCTCCGGACCATTCCGGAACTCCTCGTGACGTCCGGGATCTCATCCGGGACCCCGAACAACATTCGGGTTACTGCATATACTTATCTTCACAACCCTAGCGTCACCGAACCTTAAGTGTGTAGACCCTACGGGTTCGGGAGACAAGCAGACATGACCGAGACGACTCTTCGGTCAATAACCAACAGTGGGATCTGGATACCCATGTTGGCTCCCACATGCTCCACGATGATCTCATCGGATGAACCACGATGTCGAGGATTCAATCAACCCCGTATGCAATTCCCTTTGTCAATCGATATGTTACTTGCCCGAGATTCGATCGTCGGTATCCCAATACCTCGTTCAATCTCGTTACCGGCAAGTCACTTTACTCGTACCGTAATGCATGATCCCGTGACCAGACACTTGGTCACTTTGAGCTCATTATGATGATGCATTACCGAGTGGGCCCAGTGATACCTCTCCGTCATACGGAGTGACAAATCCCAGTCTTGATCCATGTCAACCCAACAGACACTTTCGGAGATACCCGTAGTCTACCTTTATAGTCACCCAGTTACGTTGTGACGTTTGGTATACCCAAAGCACTCCTACGGTATCCGGGAGTTACACGATCTCATGGTCTAAGGAAAAGATACTTTGACATTGGAAAACTCTAGCAAACGAACTATACGATCTTGTGCTATGTTTAGGATTGGGTCTTGTCCATCACATCATTCTCCTAATGATGTGATCTCGTTATCAATGACATCCAATGTCCATAGTCAGGAAACCATGACTATCTGTTGATCAACGAGCTAGTCAACTAGAGGCTTACTAGGGACATGTTGGTGTCTGTTATTCACACATGTATTACGATTTTCGGATAACACAATTGTAGCATGAATAAAGACAATTATCATGAACAAGGAAATATAATAATAATGCTTTTATTATTGCCTCTAGGGCATATTTCCAACACCACTCACACCACACTTAGAGCATGGTTAATAGTATAGCCAACATCCGGCTATATGAAGTTGACACATCATCTAGAACCAACCTAATAGCCTGCTAGTACAATAGTTAGTCCCTTTAGTATAATACTATATCATTAATAATGGCCCCACCTTTTGTCTCACAAAGTATGTTGGAGCTCCTGCTACAAGCAGCTACAAGTTTACAACCCGCTTCTCTTCTCTCTCCTCTCCTCTCTCTTTCAACTAAGCACAAATACTATATTTAAATCCTTATAGCCTCCTTATGTCATCTAATTGTAGTACTTGCTCTAAAGTTACTCTCCACTGTGTAGTCTGAAATGCCGGGCGTGCAGCGTGCGGTGCCCTTGGTCGGCGCACCGCTTCAACGGCGGAAGCAGTGAGAGGTCTCGTCACCCTGACTTGCCATGAATGTGGAGCGGCAGGCGGGAAGCGCGCGCGAGAGGGGGAGGGTTTTTTGGTGGGCCAAGAAGGTGAGAAGCCAACTTGGTATCGGTCCGTACGAGGAAATATCATGTGCTCCCATACTCACTAGTTTCATGCATATGACACTAGTCTGTGTTACTACTCCCTCCTTTCCGGTTTATAAGCCTCAATTCGAAAATCTCACCAACCAAGGTAGATGATGAGTGGTGGAATACTTTTTGTAATTTGCAAAAGCACCCAATTAATGCTCTTGTTTTCCTCAAAAATTTATGTTTACCATTGTATTAATTGCAATGCATGCATGCATAAAGTACATGCATTGGTCAATTTTCTCTTAATACTTGCATGCAATTATTTAATGCACCTTGAAATCTAAACTTGTGATGGGGAACAACCAAATTGATCCTTATAAAATGGAAAAACTAAGATTTTGAGATAAGGGCATCTCCAACAGTTTGTATGTTAGCTTGTTGGTAAAATATGCCATGTCATCAACCAACACCTTAACATACAACAACTCCAATGGGTTGTATCTAGTTTGCCCAATAGAATGTGAGATAATAAATAAGGTGCTCTCTCATTCTACATCGGAGCTTGTCCAAGGGGTGTTGGTTCATATACATACAACCTTCTTCTCTTTCCTCATTTATTATATGACACATCATCAAAAATCCTATGTGGCAAAGTCTACCAACGGCTATCTTACGACCATTGGAGATGCCCTAAGCCCTATAAATCGGAAATGAGGGAGTAATATACTAATGTTATGATGGCTTCATTTATTAGCTTGTAGACTCATCTTGTCTTGGGAAACGTTATGTTACAGTAACATATTATGTTACCACTTCTCATTAACTACTTGGCACATAAGCAAAATTTTCTTGGAGTGCGCTAAGTTACTCCCACTATAACTAGCCATACAAAGTGTGGGCTATGTAGAGGGCGTTGTAAGCAAGCTTCTCATCGTTCTGCGAGTTGACATGACACATCAAAGTAGTAGTTTTTTTTAAATGTACATCAAAGTACCAGTGTAGTAGTCTCCAAAAAGGGCCGACCATGTCCATGGCTACCATCCCATCGGTGCTCCATCATTGAGTATGTGAACGATTCACGTGCCATTCAAGAAAAAAACTGCATATGTTCCATTCAAGAAATTTTTTTAAAAACAAACACGCCACTGTGTCATGGTCAAACTTTTATTCGTCCACGCGTGGTTCCCGACCCTCCACTAAGTGAACAACTACCAAACACGTCAAATTATCACGTGAGCTGCCTCTTCATCTAGAAATGAGCTCCACCGTGTACCAGCGCGCGTGTGTTAGGGAATGAGGCACAAAGTACGTGCGTCTGTGCATGCAATTTTTCTCTTCATGCACGTACTTCTTTTTTTGTGGGTGATTCGTGCACGTACTCGGCCTACGTTGGTGACCGTTGGTGAGTCTCACTTATCTCTACATCTCAACATGTACATCTACATCTGCATCTATGTCTACGTCTACACTACATCTACATCTACATATTCATCTACCTCTACTATAGTACATCAAGTTTTAAACATGAGACCGGCCATTTTCTTGCATGACACGACCAGCCCGTATCGCTTCTTGCTCCTCGTCTCTCTCAAGCGGTGGGCGCTGCTAGCTAGGAGACATAGTTGAGTTAATCGAGCCCTACTTGAAAATCAATTGTGTCCTTGGCCTAAGCTCCACCACTACTAGAAGAAAACTCCTGCAGAGGAGGTCGATGAGAGGCAGCACTGTGCTACCTACATTTGTCGTTTGATTCATAGGATAGAATGCTATAAGATTTTTTTCCCATGTAATCATGTGTTAATTGGCAATCTAGCATCCACCCAACTTTTTTTTCACTTCCTTTGTTTTTCCAGTGTCAAACACTCTATTTTTTAGGGGAACACTGTGTTAATGCTATGGGATTCAAGTGGACATGCCACTCCAATCCTTTATTTTTCTTTGCGAAGAGAGTACTTGCTGCTGCAAGTGCACTGTGTTAATGATGTGCCGCTGCAAGAGCCGGCTATATTAATTAACCGTGCATCAGTTCATTTAGTAGTACTAGGTTAGTAGGTGACCTTGCGCTTGGCTCTTCTCCTCTTCCGGAATTCGAACAATAATGATGGTACTACAGTAGTACTTCTAGCAATCTGACACCAAATGAACTGCTGCACGTCCACCGCTTGTAAGCAAAAGTTTCTCCTCGTGCTGCGAGCCACTGCGCATGCGTTGGCGAGGGAGCTCGTCGTTCTACGAGTTGACGGGACACATCAAAGTTATTTAGTACACTCTCCAAAAAGGGCCGACCATGTACATGGCTACCATCCCGTGCTCCGCCATTGAGTATGTGCACTATTCATGTGCCATCAAGGAGAAAAAATATTGCGTAGTACGTACTAGGTGCCATCAAAGTGCACGACTCACTTACACACTGCTTATCTCCATTTTCTTGCATGACACATGCACCTTGATGCTAGATGTCCTGCGTGTTGGCAAAAGGATGAACAAAGCTGACTAAAAAAAGTGGAAGAACATAGGGCCTGTTTGGTTCCCAGCCTAAGGTTGCCACGTCTAACCTTAGTCATGCCACAACATCTTAGACATGTGCTTGGTTCATTGCCACACTTGTGGCTTGTCACACTTCTCTAGTTATATCGCCCACATGTCATAGGACCAATTTTTTGCCAAATATTGCCACACTTGTGGTGGCCATAGCCACACTTTGCCTAAGGTTAGTTGTGGCAAAGGCGCTGTTTGGTTCTATGCCTAGCATTGCCACACTTTGCCACACATTTTTGCCAAGCTTGCCTAAGGTTAGTTCATCAAAATGAGAGCCACAAGTTGGCAAGCCTAAGGGAATCTTGCCTTATTTTTTGTGTGTATGCCATGCGGGGTCCAAGTGTGGCTTGACTAAGGTGTGGCTTGAACCAAACACTTACCTCATAGATTCTATCCTCATAGATTCCCGACGACTGAGAAGGAGCAAGGAACCTCGCGGTAGAGCGTCTGCAGTCATAATATTTTATATTACTCCCTCCGTCCAGGTGAATAAGTCATCTTTGGTTGTGCACCATGACCAAGAAGGAGGAAAAAACAAGAGAACTTAATGTTTATTTGCTAATTAATAGCATTGCATGCAATGAACTAACCACTTCATGTCGTGTTTGGTAGTCTCGAGTCATTGAAAACATGCACGCCCACATCTCTTATTGGTTGATATGTCAAGAAACAAGAATGTTTATTTGCTAATTAATAGCATTACATGCACGCCCGACGACCGAGAAGGAGCAAGGAACCTCCTGGTGGAGCGTCTGCACTCATAATATTTTATATTATTCAACGATATAAAATCAACCAATCATCTCCACAGTAGACTGGAAGAGTACGAAACACGAGAGCCCAGTGTAGTTACATCATACTGTACATGGCCAACCCAGGCTATCACCATATTTCTTGGCCTCTGTGCGACACCTAGCTCTAGTAGTCCAGCAGCCCGTATCGCTTCTCACTCCTCGTCTCTCTCAAAGTGTGGCGGGCTGGCATTTTTGCCGTCTATTGAGGTCAATTAACTCATCACATGTTAGCCACATGCCAAGTGCATTCTAAATTTTTTTACTGTACTCTATTGTTATGCCAAGAAGAGGAAGCGCTTTGACCGATGGACCAAACGGGACAGGCGTGCCGTGGCGTGAGTGGGTCCAGTTTCTCGTTTTGAACTTGTTTGGTCTAGTAGTAACACTTGGTTTTGACTATTGATAAGATTTTATATAGGGCCTAATGTATTCTTCGAGGATGCCTTTGACTATGGATAAGATTTTTTATAATTTGAAAATTATATCATTCGAAGATCCTTTCATGTTCCATTTAAAAAAAGATCCTTTCACATACGAATTTGACTGTATGCTTTGAGCAACTTGCATGTCCTATACTGCTCCTGTTTGGATACTCTAACTTAGCTAGAGGTTAGACTAACTCATGACTAACCCTGAACTAACTGTAGCCAAAGAGGTGTTTGGGTGACAAGGTTAGATTAACAATAAATGCACTTGATGGAGAGAGAAAAGTTATTTTTCAGTGGACCCAATGAGAACTATCTCCAATTAGCACCTCTTGGGTGGGATAGTTTTTTTGGTGGGTTCCGTGCAACTTGCTCCAATTTAACCCTCATGCTTGGATACTTTAGGGCTATTTGAGCCCCAACTAGCTCAAACTAACTCTAACCCATGGATCCAAACAGGGCCAAAGTTAGTCTCAGAAAACGCATTAAGCCCTATATACATGGACAGACGGAGTACATGATACTAGCAAACGCTCACCATTAGTAGTAGTTCATTGGTTGGTTCGATTTTTGATTCAGTTGTTGTGCTGCTACCATCCAATATTCGCATGTGGTTGTTTCTAGAGTAAAAAAAGGAGGTACTAGTACTTACTGTGGGAAAGGTGAAGTGATGGTTGCTTCGCCCGAGCAATTATTACTCTGGGAATATGGGAGTACCAGCGGATTCAACGAACAGACAAATGATGGTTGCTTCGTCCGAGCAACTTAATGTGGCGAAGGTGGGGCTCTGTGATTTGACTGCTCACTAGTCATTACTACTGCGGCGCAACGACCGGGGTGAATCTTTCCCTGCAGTGGTGCACTCAATATTGTTGCATGGCAGGTGGAGCCGGATGAAGGATGTCCCACATATCGGGGAAATGAAGTTGAATTCTTTATGGCATTGCTATCAATCCTTCAGGATTTTTTTATATGTACGCATAATTTTAATGAAATTGTACTGTGATGCTATGCTGGTTTCAACTTTGGTTCCCGCAGTAAAAAAAAAGGTCTCAACTTAGGATCCATGTGTCCTCTTGCCTCAAGATTATCTCGTTACAACATTCCATCAAATACAAATGAAACTACCATGGTTGCTAATGTATCTCAATGGTTCGCAGATCAGCGCCAATATTCACATCACAACTAAAGACAAAGTTGTGAGAAGGTGTACAAATAAAGAAAACTATATAATTGATCGATGTTATTCGTAGGCATGGTTCCATTTCCTGGGCATAGTGTCCATTGGTTGGCAGCTAATTTCACCTAGCTTCGTAGCCAAAAAAGAGGTGTATGGAGGACACCACAATCCGATCATTTTGTGCAGCTCCACTAAAATCGAGCTGACCATCCCTATTTGAAAAGATATCCAGTCAGTGTGATTACAATAATAGTGAAACTAGATGATGAAACATAACACACACAAATAGAAGCCGATCACCTCTGCGATCTCTCTTTAGGACTAACTACTTGTTGGAGAAGATTAGGCACAGAGTTGGATGAGGAGGATAGCAAAATCAATCTCCCTTTCTGCAGTCCCACAGAAATGTAAAAATGTTGCCCGTGTGACATTTTGGTGGAACTGCACAAAATACTCATAAGAAAAAAGTGATTTGTGCAGTTCACCAAAAGGTCGCAATAGCAACGAGGTGAAATGGATAGCCCTGTTTGCAAAAAAAGAGGTAGAAAGGAAAAAATTACTGCCCAATAACACTAGTTGAAGACATATACGCCGACCAAAAAAGAAGCATATTCCATGTAATGAGGGAAAGATAGTAGCATGGTGGTTTATCAAAAATGGTTTGAGGACGAGATTGCAAGATGGAAAGTATGCCGGCCGAGATACGTTTTAAGAAAACAACTAAAGAAGAACCACATGCAGCAACGTGGGAAGATGGGAAGTGGAGTAAGGCCGGAGGAAGCTGTACCTGAGGGTCGTCGGGATGTTACTAGGAAGGCGCCGGCGACCAGGATCTGCCTATACTACGGCAGCGAGCAAGTGGCGAAGGCCCTACCATGCCGGAGCTTGGTCAGAGAGAACGGCGGGTTCTGCAGATCGGGACGTGCTGCCTCAACATCGTCGAACGGAGAAACGACGCACATCCTTCCTTTTCGCCGGCGGACGGGATGCGGCCGGATCACTGACCAACGGTAAGAGAGAGAGGCCACCGCCGCCTTGTGTGAGATGGTGTGACGAGAGACAAACCCCGGCAGGCAGGCTCCGTTGTATATAGTGGAGCGGATTTTTCCATTTTCCCCACGACAATCGTTTTATATTCTGTACTACGTGCCATTGAGGAATATATAACTTTATTTAATACTAACGCGTCAAGTTGAACTTTTTTCCGTCTAGGCATGGTACACGACCCTCCTTCGAGTAAACAATCGCTACATGCGTCAAATTATCACGTGGGCTGCCTTTTCGTACAAAAACGAACTCCACCGTGTACCCGCGCGGGTGTGGCCGGGAATGAGACCTGAGTACGTGCGTCCTACGTGCACCTCTTCTTTAGGTGAAGGTACGTACGTGGGTGGGTGTGAGAGAGATGGTTTGTGCGAAACCGAGGCAATGTGTCGATGATATCTCAAACAAAAAAACGTAACATATGCAATGTGTGTGAAAAAGAGTCACGGGTATATCATATATAGAGGGAGCAATCCACGAGAAGAGAGTGGAGGGATCATCGGCGTGAGATATCGATAGAATCAAAAACAGGGATGAAGTGTGTGGCTGCGCGATCGATAAAGAGTGCCATCGAATTTGTGTTTGCCCACGTCAAAGATGCAGGGCGTCTGGCCTACTGGAATTTGAGAGGGCAGAGGTGCAGTTTTTCTCGGTGGCAAGGATACCTACCTTGAACGTTCGACTATCGGTGTGTGTGTGTGGGGGGGAGGGGGCAGAGACCTAACTATAGAGAGGTAGATCGACTAGTATATGTGTGGAGAAGGAGAGAGACCTAGCTATGTACAGAGGGAGACCGATCGACATCCATCGATATGTGTAGCAGAGGAATAAGGTTGGGAGAAAGACAAAGGTAGAGTGTCGGAGGGTTGGTGGTGGAGTGGCATCTCACAAATGGTGGGAGAGGCCTGCTAGACAAACGGAGGGTACGAGTGCAATATCAATAAGAGAGGGCTGGGGATGTCTGCCTGTCAATGCACGTGCGTGTGAGAGACGGGTCGGGAGGTATGCAAGGATGATGAGGGGAGATGATATGGTTGTGGTAAGCATACATAACTACATAGGAAGATAAACAGTCATGTGTACGAGAAAGGGAGAGACATAACTAGTGAGGTAAGTCTATCGGTGCGTGGGGAAAACGAATTATAGTCGACCTGGCTATATCTCGGGAGATCGGTATGTATATATGCATGCATGTGGTGGAAGAAAATAAGGTCCAGAGAGACAGACAGGGGGAGAGGGTGCGGCTAGGAGGTGGTGCGAGAGGCCTACCATGTCAAGGGGGGAGGAGTGTACGAGTATGAGATCGATGAAAAGAGGGGCGGGAATGTGCAGCTGCGTGGAACCGTATTGGACATAGGGGGCATGGACGGTGAGAAGAGAAGAGGGGAAGTATGTGTTTGTGGTAGGCACACTTGGCTAGAGAGGTATATCGACTGGTGTGTGCCTGAAAGACGGAGCCGGGGGGCCTACACACACCGCGGGTGAACGACCTAAAGAGAAATAACGAACGTGCGCGATGGAGGGGACACCGAGGGAGGGTGAGAGGGGGGGGGGCATGTGCATGCACGATATGAAATTAGCGCTAGCAAGCTACAAAGAGAAGAGGATTGTGAAGGTGTTAAAGATGAACATAGATCATAATTCATTATAAAAAAGTTGATACAGATACTTGAAGAAGATATCATAATGTAGAACATTGATTATAATTTGGGCTAATGTGTGGATTTTGCAGCTCAGGGCTAAATACTTGTCATAATGTAGGGGGCGGGGCACTATACTTTGTGTGATAAACACGGTGTACATATGGAACATGGTTTAGATTATGAATATCTAGTTAGTACATCAAATGTACTATTACTTGGAATCAACATCAAGTGTATTCAAAAAATTGAATTCGAGTTCATATAGTACACATAGTTCATATCTATCTCTATAGTAATCATGTGGTGTGTTGTTAAGGTAATACACGAATGGTGGTTGAAGTTGGCAACAATCATGATTGTAGATTCTTATTGAAATAGAGAAATGAATTCAAATTCAGTTCGAATTGCAGCGGTAGTATAGACATTTGGAATGCACTAAAATGTTGGCATGAGTAGGTTACATGCATTATAGAGCCAGCGAAAAAATTTAATTGGACATAACATGGATTCATACTCCCTCCTTCCATCTATATAGGGCCTAATGCGTTTTGTAAGACCGCCTTTGACTATTGACAAGATTAATAGTACATGACATGCACAATGTGAAAATTATATCATTGAAAGCTCCTTTGTATAGTAAAACGGGACAAGACTCTCTCTTTGTGTGGTGTGAATAGTTTTATTTTTTTCGTTGAGGGAAGTGAGAATTGATTTGGTACGTACAAGTACAATATTACACGTTAGGCTTGTCCCTAAAATTCAACCCGCGCCTTGTTATATCCCAAAAATTTAGATATCGTGCTCCCAAAACTGGTGCCTTCACAACCCACACCATGCTATCCCGAAATTACAACGCGCGCGAAAACTCTCTCCAGCTGCCAAATCTCGACACGCGAAATCCCCCTTCAAAACCTGAGCCGAAAGGGCTGCTAGTTCAAATCGGTGGGGGTACTTTTGTAACACACCCTACATTTTGGACAAGCGCGTTCCTAAGTCATGGTCCCCCCTCCCATCGCCTCCTTTTCGCCATTTGAAATCTGGCCGCTATAACCTCTCTGCTCCAGCCGCGGAACCCCACCCTCCTCCGTCCGCCACCTCACCGCTTCCCAGCCGGAGCCTCTTCCCCGATGACCTCGTCCACTGCAACAGCTCGACGTCCCTCATCCACCTCCCTGGATGAGGATCCATCATCCATCCCGTTGTCCCGCCGGTTCAGCCACCCCGTCCTCCACCTCCAAGGAGCTGCTCCGATGATCGCCTCGTCTATCGAGGCTGCTCCATCCCCACATCGCCGCCTTAACCTGCTCCACCGGAACCGCATCATCCTCACCTACTCCTCGGATGAAGCCGAGGCCTACTCAGCACCACCAAAGAGGTTGTACACTCATCGCATTGCACCTTCTCCTTAACTCGACCTCCCGATGCCGACGGTGCTCCATCTCGCACCCCCATGGAGTGGCTACCTCGAAGCCGGCATCGCGGGCGACATCTCCGTGGAGGCTCTCCCCCAGTGCGAGCCCCTTCGGCGGCGGCATCCATACCAGCCGGATCTGCTGCTTCTGCTCCGGCTCTCGCTCGGTCGCTCGCGTTGCTGCTACTGCTCCGGCTCTCGCTCGCACTACTGCTGCTGCTCTCCCCCTCGCTCGTGCTACTGCTCTGCTCCTATTTAGCTACACTTCAGTCGACTGAATCGACTTTTGGGTCAGTCGATTTCAGGTGGTGGTGGGTCTCGCCGGAGTTAAGGAAGAACCACCCGCAGCGGGGAGGGCTGGCAGGGGCGGCGGCGGACCGGTGGTGGGGAGTTGTTTCGGGGCGGCGAGGCGGTGGCGGACCGACGGTGGGGAGTTGTTTCGAGGCGGCAGCGGACCAGCGATGGGGAGTTGTTTCACGGCGGCGAGGCGATGCAGGGTTCGGCCGGTGGTGGCTGTCGGCACAGGGGGGTGCATGTTGAAGATGAACTATGGGCCCTCCCTAAACTATCCCATGTGAAGTGCCTCTCTGCTACCATTGCGTTCAGTTTCGAGAGTAACATTCAGATTCCAAAATAAATTCCAGTTTCGACAATTAAGTTTAGAGTCAACAGTTTTTACGTAATCTGTTGTAGTCATGTGGTTTTTGGTGATGTAAATTTTACATCTATCACTTTTTGGTAATGCATTTTGCATCATCTATTGGAGATGCTATTAGAATCCCACTTGAGATTAACAATGTCTGTCTTGTGCTGCTTCAGCTTTGACGTCTTACGGCTCACCGGAGGTGCTCCCACGACGGAACAATCCATCACAATAGAGTAGTGCCCTGGTCGCCGTCTACAGATTCCTCAGATCTTCCTCCACACCTCCGACAGCCACCTCTGCGACCAACCCAATGATGTTGAGGTCGACACGGCTATGGAAAAGAGGTTGTACACTTGTCGCATCACTTATTACTCTACATTCATGTCGATCCATTAGGGCTTTTTGGTTCAACGGAAAAACATAGCAATAGGAAATTTTCCTATGGCACTCTACTATTCAATTATTCATGCATTTTGTTGAAAGGAATGGAGCAAAACATCCACTTGAACCTACTTTTCAAAATCCTATGCATGAAAACAAGACCAAGTGCATTAGTGGCAGAATAACATTCTAACTGTACACACTTTCATATGGTTTCACTTTATTTTGGCCATGTTTCTTTGCATTCCTCTGCTCCTCCAATTCCTGTGAACCAAACACCCAAGTTGACAGAAATCCTGTGTTCACAAATGCTCTGTTTCCCATGTGCATTCCTATCCTATTCCGGTGTTTTTCCTCCTATCCTTGTGTTTTTAGAATGATGCAAGTCAAATGAGCCCTTACAGAATTACTTCAGTTACAGGTAGGTGTCGAAGGTAACTTTGTGTGCTTTGTCCCCCTCCTGCCGCGGCATCGTCCACCTCACCTGAGCTGCTCGATCGGCAAAAGCATCCACCAAACCGACATCACGACTCCTGACCGTCTTTCGCCGCCTCGGATCTCCTTCCCTGCCGTCGGCACCCACCACAACGGCATCACCATCATCGACTCAGCAGATGAACCTGAGGAGTACACGGGTCCACAAGAGAGGTCGCACTCTTTCGTTTTTGCTTATGTTATGCATTGCTTAATATTACCTGCTACTTTATTGTCCTGTTCACCACTTAGACTCCAAGTCAGGTACAAGTTGATGTTCAAACTTGAGTTCTAAATTATTTTTGGGGCACATATTGAGGCAGCAATGAATAGTATCTCTGTCTAATATCTGGTTCACCTAGGGTATGCCTATGTTGTTCATCTTGGGTGGGAAACAAATAGTAAAGCAATCATCATCTGTTTTTTATTAAAATAAAGCAATCATCAGCCTGCTATAATTATTTTTGAATCCATCCACTAGTTGTTACCATTACTCCAGATTTCTGCATGCTCTCCTTACATAATCTCACTATATTTTTTTTGTATGCATGTCAGATATTGTACATGGTCATGCTGAACATGTAGAGAAAAAGAGAATAGTTTTGCGCGGCAATACAATGTCATGCAGACATCGCTCCATGGTGGGTTCAATGGAAAACCTCCCCCCTCTCCAGATTGTAATCCAGAGGAATATATCTGTTCTGAGGCGGATTCAGACGCAGCTGACCACTCCTATTTACCCCCAAGGTGTTTGCTCTAACTTGGCATGATGATGTTAGTCATATCATGCATATGTTGCCTTGTACTGCCTACTTTCGACATCATATATTTCATCTGCTTAGTTTAGACAAGTTCTGTAATGCCACCTGTTTAGTTTCAATATCATATATGGGAATTATGCAGTCTCATGTCTTTTAGCCAGCCATAATACATGTGAAATGTGCAATACCATCCTATTTAACCAGGCATCATATATTTGAATGATATCTAGCCCATCCTTCTCTTCATTAAATTTCCATTTGTCGACAATGTTTGTACATTAAACTACTCTTCCTGTGAATCAGGCATTTGAGTGGGTGATGGAAAAATCTGGAGTTAAAACAAGGCCTTCAGAGCAGATAGTGCTACCTATCGAAGTAGATATCTTGCTGGGTCTCGGTAGATCCTCAGAGATGGATTCAGAGACAGATGACCAGTCCTATTCCCCCACTGAGGTGTATGATCTCACTTGGCACGGTTCTACTGCTCATATCATGCATATGGTGTCTTGCATTGCACAGTTTAGACATCATATACACAATATTCAACACCATGTTCTTAGTTCAGACATCATATATGCGAATGCCCTCCGCTTAGCATATAAACCACATATGTGAATTAAATCATGCAATCCTATTTAGTTAGTCATCATATCTTTGCATTATGTTATGCTATGCTATCCAGTTTAGATAGACATCATATATGTGAAATTATGTCATGCTATCCCACTACATAAAAAATACACTTCCGTGATGATACGTGTTTGTCACAGTAGGTCACGTTTTCTGTCATGCATGTACATCCATGAAAAATTTATGACAGAATCAAGATAGTCATACTTGTGCTGTTGTAGAAGTGTTCCATGACATTACCATATTTATCATCTCGGAAGTGTCCACTTCCATGACGATAAATCGCGCGTCACAGAAGTGCTTTCGTCAAGGGTGACCGACACGTGGCATCTACCGTAACGGAAGGTCGTTAAGCTATCGGTCCGGTTTTGGATCCGATAACCCATTAACAGCCCCAACCAATGGGGATTTTCCACGTGTAAAATCATCATTGGTTGGAGGAAACACGCGTCGGCTCATCGTTGGGGAAGATGTCACCTACTCATTGGACCCAAAGCGCCTATGATACATCGACACATGGCACGACCCAACAGAGGCCCATTCCTGTGAAAAGTCCGGCCTGTTTGACTTGGTCAAAAGGTGGCGGGCCGGCCCACGGCAAGCCCGTTAACGGCCTGTTCACATATAGCCCATTTACAGCCCGCTAACCCAGGGCCCGTTTACTGCCTATCCGAATTAGGCCTAGTAGCGTCATCTGGGCCATCCAATATAATTCCAGCCCGTTTTAACTTCCGGCCCATGTATGGCCCATGACGTCTTTTGGCCCATATGAGGCCCTTAGTAACCCTCGGCCCATGGTAAAACTGGCCCATAATGAATAGTGTATCACTTTATACCCATTAACGGCCCATTATTCCGTTGGGCCGTTTCCAGCCCATGTTATCTTTCGGCCTTCTCAGGGCCCATTTATTCTTGGGCTCATTTCTAGCATTCGGTTACTTACGGCCCGTTACTGTCATTTTCTGCTTGTGGGCCAAATTCAGCCCGTGCTTACAGTCGGCCCGTTTGTGGCCTGTTAATACGTTGGGCCATTTTCATAGCGTCATCAAATATGGCCAATTAACGACGACCCATTATGGTCGGCCCATGAACGGACAATTCCAACTCTAGCCCGTTTATGGCCATAAAGCGGTATGTTATTGGCCCATGTTTGGGCAATTGATCATACAGCCCGTATAAGGCCCATTGATGATACGACCCGTAGAAGGCCCATTGATGATACGACCCATAGAAGGCCCATTGTTTCTATGCCCCGTAGAAGGCCCATTGTTTCTACGGCCTGTAGAAGGCCCATTATCACTACAGTAAATATGTAGCCCATGGTTATTGTGGCCTAGTTTTAAAAAATAGGTTATTGCGGCCACTAGCAAACCGTGGAAAAAGAACAGCACTGACTACAAGCAAACAAATAAACAAGACAACAAGGAAATAAATAAGCAAGCAACTTACGCTAGGCTATCACAGCTATTACACATATTACATCCACTGGGCATGAAAGTTCGCCACCAGTGCAAATATAGGGAACAAAACAGCATATCATATACACTGGTTGTCAAAGTAGGCGACCAGTGCAAATAAACGCGTAGCAAAACAAGTCCATAAATGAAACCACTTTAGAAGATCTCAAGAAACAATATCCTGGGTACCCATAATGCTGGAAAGATGCTTAGCAAGCTTATTAACTTTCTCTTATTTGGCGCTTAAATCCTCCAGCGCTTGTTGTTGCACCAGAAAGTATGCATCTGAATTCTGCAGGGACTTCCTCAGTCCTTCAGATTCCTGTCACAACACATCTGATCGATGTCTTTCAACTTGAAGCTGAGACTCAAGAAGACGAACTGATTCAGGCAGCAAGTTTGAAGAGCTTGTGCCAGCAGTAGTGGCTAGTAACTCGAACACTACATCAACACAGGACTTCTGGGTTCTCTCACTGTCGTCAAGGTAGTTTTTATTAGCTTTCTTGGAGACCAACATGGATGTCTCACTATCTTGAACCTTATATGCATTACTTCCTTCACCATTGCATAACGGGGTATTGTTCTCCAATATTTTGTCCGCATTCTAAAAGACAAACAAGCAGACACGTCACAGGTTTACCATGTTGTATATGAAACTCATTTTGGTAAATCAGTTCAGTAGTAAAGTGCACATGATAACAACATGAAACACACATATATCTATGTACCATGGTCACTTTATGGTCTATATCATTCTAGTTTTTGTTGCCAAATCAAGATAGAGACACAATTCAAATAATATTTGTTCAAGACAAAGCAGAATAGACAAAATATAAGTGTGGGAAACTATAGAGACACTTGTAATGTGCATGACATGAGAACATAATTGTTTATTCAATTGAAACTGAAATCAATATAGAGCAAGTTACAACAGCAAACCAGTTAAAGAAACAATTTTAAAACATACATGTTGCACCATTGGAGTTTCAATTCCATCCTTCAAATTTGAAAATAGTTGGTCTGAGTAAATACAGTGATGCAAGAGCAAAGGAGTATGAACCATAGCTACAGAATCTGACCTGAGAATAATTCTTCTTCTCCTTTAAGCGTTGAGTTGGGATTCGGAGTGGTGGTCCTCGTGCTTTGGGCACTGCAGTTCCCTTACTAACTGCTCGTGTTTGGGTGCCCTGTGGTGGAGACAATGCTGTGTGAACTAGAACTGGGTTACTATCTGCTGGGGTTGGGGGTTAGAAGGGGTGTAGCTGGTTCTCTGTCAAATTGGGTAGGGGTACAATCTGCGAGAGTCCGGGTTATGTGTGGTGGGGCTGGTTCTTGGGCAAGTACAATCTTGGTTCTATCTGCATCAAGTGGTAGCACTATCTTTTCTGAAGACCATGCTGTTACTCCCTTAGATACTTCCATCACCCTCTCCAATTCAAATGGCTGATAAACAAGAAAAGTAATTGAATGTACAGACATTGTATGATAGACAGGTGCAATGGATAGTGGGGTATAAAAGAGGGCATGAAATAATTCACATTTATGTTTTCTAACCAAACAGGATAACATGACACAATTTCACATATATGATGGCTAACTAAACAGGATAGCATGATACAATTTCACATTATGATGGCTAACTAAAAAAGATGGAAATACATAGTTCAAAATATGATGACTATGTAAACAGGATGACATGATATAACTATATAATGTGTTTATTAAATAGGTTGGCATGCCATAATTCACATACATGCCGCCTATGGAAACATGATAGCATGATATAATTCCCGGATAGAATGACATAATTCAAAATATGATGACTGTAAACTCTAAACATGATGAGATGATATAACTATATGATGTATTTATTAAATGGGTTGTCATGCCATAATTCAGATAGATGTTGTGTATGTAAACATGATGGCATGATATAATTCAAATATATGATTTATATAGTAAGCAAGTAAGCAAATGACAATCCATATATGATGTAAAAACTAAGCAATGCAAGACAACATGCATGACATGGGTAATATAACCCTGCCAAGTTTGAGCATAGACCTCAGGGGGGAAATAGGACTAGTCATCAGTCTCTGAATCCTCCTCTGAGGAGCTCTCTATATCCAGCAAGATGTCTGCTTCAGCAGGTAGCACTGTCTACTCTGAATACCTTGTCTTCACTCCAGATACTTCCATCACCGCTTCAAATGGCTGATGCACAGGAAGAGTAGTTGAATATACAAACGTTGTCGACAAATGGAACACGTAATACAAAAAAATGATAGCATGATATAATTCACATACATGATGATTGGCTCAATAGCATGACATTGCATAATTCACATATATAATGCCTTTGCAACAAGATAGCATTGCATAATTCACATATATAATGTCTTGCAGCAAGATGGCAATGCATAATTCGCATATATGGTAATTAGACACTAAACAGGTGGCATTCACACAAAGCATGTCTAAACTAATCAAATGACATCGCAATGCAAGACACCATACGCACGATATGAGCAACATAACCCTGCCAAGTTAATTAGAGCATACACCTCGGGGGGGGGGGAATAGGACTGGTCATCTATCTCTGAATCCTCCTCTAAGGAGCTATCCATAACCAGCGAGATATGCGCTTCGTCAGATAGCATAGTCTGCTCTGAAGACCTTGTTTTCACTCCAGAATTTTCCATGACCGTGTCAAATGGCTGATGCACACGAAGAGTAGTTGAATGTACTAACATTTTTGACAAATGTAATACGTAATGAAAGAAGATGGCCTGATATAATTCACATATAAGATGACTGGCTAAGTAGGATGGCATTGCAAAATTCACATATATGATACCTGGCTAAACAAGATGGCATTGCATAATTCACATAAACGATGAATAAACTAAACAAATGGCATTCACACAAAGCATGTCTAAACTAAGCAGTTGACATATTTGATGTATAAAGTAAGAAATGCAAGGCACCATATGCATGATATAACCAACATCAGCATGCCAAGTTAGAGCGAATACCTCATGGGGTAAATAGGAGTGGTCTTCTGCTTCTGAATCCCCCTCAGAACAGTTATCTTCCTCTTGATTACGATCTGAAATGGGTGGAGGGGGCTGCCTTTGCGCCCACCATGGAGCGACGTCTGCATGAAATTTTATTGCCACGCAAGGCTCGTCTCTTTTGCTCTACATGTTCAATTCCATTGTGTACAATAACTAACATGCATAGGAATAAAACATAGTAAGTGCATGCACAAATCCAGAGTGATGGTAGCAAACTGTGGATAGACCCAAAACCAATGATAGTAGGCAGATAATAGTTTTAGTTAAAAATACAGATAATGGCTCCTTTAATGTTTGTTTGCACCCGACATGAAACTCATAGTAGACACCCGAGACTAACAAGATAGTAGACAGATAGTACTGATTGCTGCCCCAATATGTACCCCACAACCATTTAAAACTCAAGTTTCAGCATAAGTTTGGACCTGACTCGAAGTCTAATAGGTGAACACGATGATAAAGTAGCATTTCATCATATTAAGCGATGCATAACGTAAGCAGACACGGAAGAGTGCAACCTCTCTTGTGGACCCGTGTAGTCCTCAAGGTCATCTGCTCAGTTGATGATGGTAATGCAGTTGTCGTGGCTGCCGACGGCGGGGAAGAAGATCTGAGGCGGCGAAAGACAGTCTGGAGAGCGGATCCCTACTGTGGTGAACCCTTCCGTCGTTTGAGCAGCTGAGCTGGGGTGGAACACAGCACTGCAGGAGCAGTACAAACCACAGAAGGTTTTCTTTGACACATATCTGTAATAGAAGTAATTGTGTAAGGGCTTGTTTGAATTTGAGGATTCTAACAATGTAGGGATAGGAAATAGACAGGAATAGGATAGGAACGCACGTGCAAAATAGAGAATTTAAAAATAGAGGGTTTCTTCCAATCTGGGTGTTTGGTTCACAAGAATTGGAAGATCACATGATGCAAAGAAGCATGGTGAGATTAAGTCAAACCACAAGAAAATGTACGGTTATAATGCTATTATGCTACTATCTCTTAGTCTTGTGCTTCATGAATAGGAATTTGAAAAGGAGGACAAGTGGACATTATGATTCCTACGGTTTTTCTTTCAAGGAGACACTAAAGGAACAAATCCTACAGTTTTCCTTTGCTCCATTCCTTTGCACCAAATTCATGAAAAGTAGTACCATACGAAAATTTCCAATTCCTGTGTTTTTCATTCACTTTTCCTTTCAAGCACTGGCGATTCCAGTAGGCAGGCTTGAGCAAGGAAAAGCCTACACTAAAAAATGTTTTTGTGCTACTTCTATTACTTTGGATCCAGGCCACTGCCCTACTAGCTCAACTCCTAGGGCCATCGACAAATGCACAACTCAAACGCGCAAAGATAAATAATGATGGCATTCAAGAGAGTCCATCACGGATAGCTAAGTTGCCTGGTACCTCACTGCTTGTCATATACTAGGATAAAATGATCGTACTTCCCGTTACTCCATGTGCTCAGTGGACAATATATATAACATGTAGAGTAAAAAAGATATGCGACAAGTGTACAACCTCTTTGGCAAAGCCTTGTCGATCTCAGCGTGATTGGGTTGGCCGGTGAAGATGCTCCGGCTGACTTGGCTGTTGGAGGAGGGGAAGAAGATCTTAGGCGTCTGGAGATGGAGCCCGAGGTACTGCTCCGCTGTGATGGAGGGTTTCGTCGTTGGAGCAGCTCCGGTGAGTTGTACGACGCCGAGGTTGAAGCAGGACAAGAGAGACAACGTTAACCTGAGTGGAATTCTAATAACATCTCAAATAGATGACGTAAAATACATAACCACACAGTGCTAGATGTATACATCAGCCGCTCATCTCTGAACTTAACTGTCGAAACTGAATTTAACTGTCGAAACTGAACTTAACTGTCGAAACTAAATTTTGCTGTCGAAACTGAATTTTACTATCAAAACTGAATGCACTAGAGTGAGGCTACACATCAGTCGACTGACTTTTTCATCTCTGGTCAGTCGATTTTGCAGCCGTTGGATACGAAATCAAGGGCCTGCAGTTCATCTTCAACCTCCACCCCCCTGAGCCACCAGCCACCACCGGCCAAACAGCTGCCCCCGCCGCCCGCGGCCGGCGGTGCGCCACCCCGCCCGCCCTGAAAACTCTCCCCACCGCCGGTCCGCCGCCGCCCCGTCCATCCCCGTAGGCCCCCCCCCCCGTGCCGAGCTTTTTCTTCGACGATCCCCACGCCACCGCCCCACCCTGAACCCTAAGATAGATAGTGGGGTACCTCTCCGGCGAGCCCCCCTCCCCGCTGCGGCTGGTTCTTCCTTAACTCCGTCGACCCCCCACCCACTGAAAATCGACTGACCCAAAAGTTGATTCAGTTGACTGAAGTGTAGCTAAATCGGAGCAGCATCGCAAGCAAGAGCAAGAGCGAGAGCAGCAGCGCGAGCAAGAGCAAGAGCAAGAGCAGACCAGGCAGGGGACCGAGAGCAAGAGTAGAGCAGCAACGCGAGCGAGAGCTAAAGAAGCAGCCGCTCCTACTGATGTGGACGTCGCTGCCGAGGGAGCGACACCGTGGATGGAGCCACGCCGTGTCGGCTCGGGACCGAGCGCCGGCAACACCATGAGATCGAATCAAGAAGAAAATGCGGCGGTTGGTGTACAACCTCTTTGGTGGCACCGATTAGGCCACAGCTTCATCTGAGGAAATGGTGATGATGATGCTCTTTCGGTGGTGCAGGTGAAGACGGCAGTGTGGGAATGGAGGTGGCGCGGAAGATGAGGGGAACATCGGGGCAGCTCCTTGGAGGTGGAGGACGGGGTGGCTGAACCGGCGGGACGACCAAATCGACGATGGATCCTCATCCGGTACGGTGGATGAGGGACGTCGAGGTGTTGCTGTGGACGACGTCGTCGGGGAAGAGGCTCCGGCTGGGTGGCGGACGGAGGAGGGTGTGGGGCTTTGCGGGTTTTCCCGGCCTTGGTGTACGAATGGGTGGGCGGATGGGATGGGAGTGGGGAACCATGGCTTAGGGACGCACTTGTCTGAAATGTGGGGTAAGTTACGTAAGTACCCCCACTGATTTGAGGCGGTTCTTTCGGTTCAGGGGTATCACGGGCATTTCACGTGTCGGGATTTCACAGGAGGTGGGAGTTTTCGCGCGCGTTGTAATTTTGGAATAGCAAGGCTCGGGCTGAGATGGAGGGAGTTGTCAGAGCACAACGAGACAAAGATATATCTTAAATATTTCGGGCTAACAAGGCGCGTGTTGAAATTTCCGGACAAGCCTAACGTGTACTATACCAAATCAATTCGCACTACAAATGTCATTCAAAACTTTGAATTCATGTTATGTTCAATTAAAAATATTTCTCTACGTGTATAATGCATGCAACCTAGTACTCAAATGAACGTTTTAGTGCATTTCAAACGTATATACTACCGCTTCAATAACTAAATTTGAATTTGTTTCTCTATTTAAATAAGATCTACAATAATGATTGTTGTGAAGTCAAAGCATTTGAATTCATTTCTCTGTTTTAATAAGATCTACAATCGTCATTATTGTCAAGTTAAACCATCCTTTGTGTATTATCTTCACAACACACCACATGATTAGTCTCGAGTTACATATGAACTATGTGTACTATATGAAATCGAACTCGATTTTTCAAATCCACTTTATGTTGATTTCAAATCATAGTACATTTCAAGCTCTAGCTAGATCTTCACAAACTAAACCATGTCTCACATGTATAATGTGTTTATCACATTATGTATGGTGCCCCACCCCCTACGCCTACAAGTATTTAGATGTGAGTTGCAAATGTGAGAATGTTCGATATATAGTATTGTTTAGATTGTTTGATATTTAGTTGTAAGCTGCAAACGACACACATTATCACAAATTCAAATAAAAGGTGAGATTGTTCGATGTATAGTATAGTTTAGATTGTTTGACATTTAGCTGTGAGTTGCAAATGCCATGCATTATCACATTATGGTATAACATGTGCAAAACCACAACACGCGTATCACCGCTATATTCATGCATGCATATGTTTAAAACACTATGATCTCCTGTTCAAATATATGAATCCACTTTCATATCAAATTATGATCTTTGTTAGTCTCTTACAACCACACAATCCTCTAACCATTGTAGCTACCACTAACTTTCTCTCGTGCATGCAAACGCCCTCCTCACCCTCCCCCTCCCTCAGCATTCTATCCATCGCGCACATTCATTTTTTTTCTTTAGGTCATTCTCCCACAGTCTCCACACTTCCTTTCCGACACACACCGATTGATAAACCTCTCCAGCGATGTCTGCCTATAACATACACACACGCACCTTCAATCCCTCCTTTATGTGTCCTTGCCTCGTGTCTCTCATACGGTCCCACACATGTGTAAACTCTCGCCCCTCTTTTCATCGGTCTCACAACCGCACACTTCTCCCCCTATCTAGCTAGTAGCTGGGCCTCTCGCACCACCTCCTAGCTCCATTCTCTCTGTCAATCTGTCTCGCCAGGCCTTATTTGACTCTAACAAATGGACGTACACCGACCGATCTCCCGCTATACATATAGCTAGCTAGGTCCTTATAACTCGTTTTCCCCACGCGTCGATCGATATACCTCATTAGTTGTGTCTCTCCCTTCCTCCGACAAACAACAATTGATCTACCGATCTAGTTAGGTTTTCGTACCAAACTTACCAACCACATGGTTCCCATTCATCATCCATGGATGTGTCCCGACAAATCTATCACGCACAGGCACACACAAAAACGCATCCCCACTCTTATTGATAATATTGAAGTTCCACCCTCAGTTTGTCTAGTAGGCCTCTCCCACCATCTTCGAGAAGCAACTCCATCACCCATCCAGCACTCTACCCCTCTCCCTCCCTCTCTCTCTCCTCTCTCTCTCTCTGTCCCATCCTATTTCCCGTCCGTCAATTATGTATGGACGTCGACCGATCTCCCTCAAGACATAGCCGGGTCTCTCCTTCTCAACATATACGAGTTGTTCTACCTCTATAGTTACGCCTCTGCTTACCCCTCCCCCCACCCCCTTGCACACACACACACACCGATACATCCAACGGTCTAGTCATGTCTCCCTGCTACAGACAAACTTGACCTGTGCCCTCTGACGTTCCGGTAGCTAGGTCAGTCGCCCTATATCTTTGACTTGCACACACACATAATTTCGATGGCTCTCTTCATCGATCTCGCACCAACCCACTTGATCCTCTCTTCGACTCTATCGATATCTATGACCCCTCCCTCTCTTCTTGTGGATCGCCCGACCCTCTATATATGATATGGATAGGCCTCCATTTCGCACACATTGCATGCAAAATTTTGTTTGAGATGTCATCGACACATATTCCCACAAATACATTCATGAAATCAACCTCCCCCCAAAACAAAAAACACTCACGAACGCACAAGCCATTTGTCTAGGTTTGTATCTCTATAGTCCCTCTCACACACACCCGTGTAGGTGGGGGACGTGCACGAAGAGAAGAGGTGCACGCACGGCGCACGTACTCCCGTCTCTTTCCCAACCACACCCGCGTGGGTACACGGTGGAGCTCATTTCTGTACGAAAAGGCAGCCCACGTGGTAACTTGACACGTGTACTGGTTGTCCACTAGATGGAGAGAGGATCGTCTACCACGGGTGAACAAACAAATTGCGACTAGACGCGTTATGTTAAAAAAGAGGCAAACCATGTGGGGCCTACCTTAGAGGCAAGGCTCTATACACTGGAGTACTTTTGATGTGTCCCGTCAACTCGCAGAATGAGGAGAAGCCTGCTTAGTACGCCGTCTCCCCCGCCCACGGGCGCGGTGTCTCGCAGGATGAGGTGAGGCTTGCTTACTACGCCTTATGCTCGCTCCCTCGCCCACGCGCGCGGTGGCTCGCAGGACGAGGAGAAAATTTTACTAGTACTCCCTCTGTTTACTCCTCGTCCCTACCTTGGTTAGAGATATTATCATATTGTTTGGAATATATGTCCTTTAGTAGATTTCAGTATGAACTACTAGTACATACTCCAAACACTGATGTATATAGACGTATTTTAGAGTGTAGATTCACTCATTTTGCTCCGTATGTAGTCCATATTGAAACGGACGTAATAGTATGCACTCTCCCTCGCCCCTCGACCCTTGCCACGTGGTGGACGTGCAACAATTCATTCGGTCTCATATAGCCAAAATGATATATACTGCAGTACCATTATTGCTCGACTTCCCGAAGAGGCGAAGAGCCAATCACAAGGTTAATAGTTTGGAGATGCCAAGCGCAAGGTTTATAGGAGATCGAGTAGTAGGTGCCGCTTCATTTATAAATAAAGTTTTTTTCTTCAGTGGCACGTACGCAATATAAATAGGTTCATATGGAGAGAAAATGAAACCGCTCCACTATATACATAGGCAGGACGAGCCTACACGGTTGCTTGCTGGGGTTACTCTCTTCAGTTTTCACACTCTCTCGCACAAAAGCATTGTGGCCACATCTCTAACATCCCGGCAGATCACGTCCATCAGAGGAAGGGGTGGATGCTTAGTGTAGATGCGGTCGCCGTCGCCGACGGCGAAAACCCACTATCGGCACGTCCCGATCAGGGGTCCCCGCCATTCTCTCTCACAAAGTCAGTGGGGTTGCCTTCGTCCATTGCTCACTGCCGCGACGTGGGTAGTTGTCTCCTCCCGCCGCCCTCCTCTAGGTTGAGCTATGTCCCGACATCCCTCAGGTACAACGTCCGTTACAACCGGCTTGCACCACTACTCCAGCTGCCCACATCACTCCATGTGGATATTTCTCTACTTCTTTGCCACGCACATACCTCTACTGGCTTCTACGTACTATATTTGTGATGAGTTTATTGCTCATCAACTAGTCCCAGTAATCTTATTCTAATCACGCTTCTTTAATTTCTTCGCCACAGGGATGCTCATCTCGATTTTGGTGAAACTGCACAAAATGATCCGATGGTCAAAGGGTTGCAAACTTCATTTCTTAGGAAGCGCCGATGTTGCCAGCAAATTGAAGCCTGGTTAGGGTTTATGGTTCAAGGGCTAGGGACTGCATGGATCGGTTTTTTCTTTAGCTATCTCTGTTTTAATGGCTAGGGACTGCATGAGTAGTAGTAGTATTGTACGCCTTACGCCCGCTCCCTCGCCCACGCGCGCGGTGGCTCGCAGGACGAGGAGAAAATTTTACTACTCCCTCCGTTTACTCCTTGTCCCTACTACCTTGGTTAGAGAGATTATCATATTTTTTGGAATACATATGTCCTTTAGTATATTTCAATATGAACTACTATTACATACTCCAAACACTTATGTATATAGACGTATTGTCACTACTAGGGAAAACCTTATACACAGAATCTTAGCAGCAGCAGCGGTCTAAAAACAGGCGCTACTACTAATTAGCAGCTACGAGCTTTAGAAAAGAGCGCTGCTAATGAACGAGTAGCAGCAGCGCTCTAGGTGAAAAGAGCACTACTACTGTAATTGCCACGGTGTTGCCTCCACGCTAGATATAGTAGTAGCGCCCTTCCTGTGGACGCGCTACTGCTAAAGAACTTAGTAGCAGCGGTTTTGCTCAAAACTCGCTACTGCTAAGTATGACCGCAACTAATTAAGTTTAGTCCCATACTGCTAAGCGAACAAGGTGTTTACCACCTTAAATATGTTGCTTCTCAACCTATCTCGAGCACTTGGTCTTCATTGAACTATATGTGTATGATTTGTGGTTGCAATATGAATCCTCGCCTGTACCTATACAGGTACAGTGAGGATTCATGTTGACTATTTAGATTATACACAAAAAGATTAATGATGACCAATGTATATTTTTGATGTTTTTACTAAACAAAAGAAATAACTGCTTCCATTAGCAGTAGCGGTTTTCCCTAAAACGCGCTGTAGATACGTTAGCTATAGCACGTTTTCTATACGTGTGCTACTGCTAGTTCGAGTTAACCACCCCCCGCATCAAAATTTCGCTAAGTCCTCTTTCCCCCCCACCAGCCTGTTCCCCTACTCCCTGTCACCCCCGCCCGACCCCGAGCGCCTGCCCTCACCGCCGCCGCCGCCTGCCCTCAACCTCACCGCCGCCGCTCTCAACGCACACTGTCGCCGCCCTCGACCTCACCGCCGCCGCCCACGACCGAGCCCGCCGCCCATGACCGCCTCCCTCCCGAGCCCGCCGCCCAGGACCGCCGCCCTCGACCAAGCCCGCCGCCCCTCCGTCACCGAGCACCTCCCCGCCACCGTCTCTCCCTCTGTAAGCCCCCCACCCCTCCCCCACCCCCTCTCTCTTTGCTTAGTTAGTAGATGATTTTAGTAGTAGTAGATGTTAATTTAGGGTTCATAGATAATGATTTTTAGAAGTAGTGGATATTAATTACTAGTAGTGATGTAAACTAGTTGTATAATTAGCAGTAGTACATGTTAATTAGTAGTAGATGTAGTAGTTAGATGTTAATTAGTAGTAGTAGATGTGCTAGTTTCTTTCTATTTATAGTAAGTTTATATTTAGTAAGAACTAGTTGAATTAATAGAACTAGTTTAGTTTTAGTTGAACTAGTTAAGTTTTAGTTGAACTAGTATAGTAAGTAAATTAATAACTAGTTGAACTACTTCATTTTTAGAAAGAACTAGTTTTTTTTTCATTTTATACTAAGTTTATATTTAGTAAGAACTAGTTGAATTAATAGAACTAGTTTAATTAATAGAACTAGTTGAACATGCCGTATTTGGTGTTATTTTTTAGTTTAAGCAATTATTTCATGTTATGGTTACACCTGCGAGTGGCCTATGTTTTGCCGGAGTGTTGATTAACTTCCGTTCCGGCAAATTTCAGGCGCTCGATATGTCCTTTTTTAGCAAAGGTCATGCCGGATTTTTCCGTGAATTCTGGCATGACTTGTGCTAGAATATGTACAAGTTTAATCTTTGAATTATGAACATAGGAAATGTCGTACTCGGACGATGACAGTCTCCCGGGGGAGTGCAGCTGGTGCCACGATGATCGAGGTATGTGCGACAGGTTTGTTCAGCTGGATGAAGATCGGCGCTTCAGCATTAAGCTCGAGGAGACCTTCGATGTTGAAACGGTACGCAACAACGACAAGTGTTTTTTTCGTAATTAAGCATGACTTCAACTATTTCAACGTCTAATTTTCATCTTTTACAATTCGACTAGCTTATCCCATGCCATGCAAGACGCTATGTCTTGGAGAGGATGGGTTTTGAAGACCATGGAAATTTTCAAACAAAGATAATACACCTAAGGACCCATCATGAAATCGATTTTGAAGTAAATCTGTACAATTCTCAGAGCGTAAACCATTTTGGTTGCCAAAATTGGGAAGCACTTTGCAAAATGTATGGTTTTTATGAGGGTATGATTGTCAGCATGGATCTTGGTGATCCTGACATCGAGCAAGACAATATGGACATTTGGGTCCTTGTTGATACGCTTCCGATTCTACCGCAATGTGAGTTTCTCAAACATAGTTATTAACTAATTTATATTGTTTATTTCAAAATAGTTGACAGCTTATTTCCATTGACAGCTTATTTTGAATCTTCAAAGAATGTGCAGAAGATGGTAGACAAAACCCACTACACTGCTGGCTCCGAATTAACTTATAAGGAGAAAAATCATCTGATTGCTTATTGTACTTTTTTTGAGAATTACAGTACCTATTATCGAACTCCTCCAAATTATGGTGAATACGGGCCACTAGTGCACGTGTTGAACCACGATAACTTCTATGGAGATACCCTGGTAAGATATTTTACTATTACGACATCCGTGCATCTTTTGCATACTTCTAAAACTAGTACATCATTGCTAACTACGAAGTTATTACTATGTTTTTCAACAGAAAATCCCGATCGGGTGTGTGCCTCATCTGATGTATTACAATGGTCGCCTTGAAGTTCTGAACCTACAGCCAGGTCATCCTACGGATCTCACCTGTGCATATCGAATTTCTGAAACCGGTGAACACATGCTAATCAAAGAGTGGAAAAAATGTTTGGACATTTGTAAGGAGGTTCTTGGAAGCAACATTAAGCGAAAGGCAAGAATTGGAGACAGGATAATCTACATTCTCCACAATGGGCAAGAATTGGAGACAGGATAATCTACATTCTCCACAATGGAGAGCCAGGGGCTATCTTGTTTTTTGCTATTTTACCTTAGAGAATATAGTAGGTCCTATGAGGTACAATATGTTTATTATGTGATACAATGTGTTAGAGTTGAAGATGTGAGGAGTACTTGTGATTACGACTAGTTACCAATGATATGATGATGATGATGATAAGTTGTTAATGATATGATGATGATGATGATATTTATTATATCATTGGGTGAAAGAACCGCGGATTAGTTTCAAGTGGATGTCCGTCCACTTGAAACTAGTCCACACGGTTCTTTCACCCCGTGATGTAATAACTCATTATGATGTAAAAACAATTTGTAAAATCCTGTTGTATGAAAAATTGTGTAAAGGTGTACGAATACAACATGAAATAAAATACGAAATAATAGTAGCAGCGCAGGTAGAGAGAAGCACTACTACTAATTACCAGCAGCGCTCCTCCTGGAACTCGCTACTACTAAGTCGATTTAGTAGTAGCGTGGGTGGAGGCACGCTACTGCTATACGTTAGCTGTAGCGCCTTATCAGTAGCGCACCACCCCGCGCTACTGATAGGTCTAAAACCCGCGCTGCTGCTAGCCTTTTCCCTAGTAGTGTGTAGAGTGTCGGTTCACTCATTTTGCTCCGTATGTAGCATAATGTTGAGACACTTATTTTGGAATGGAGGGAGTACATATTTGCTATGATCTGTCAATCAATGAGATGCAATAGCATGCATGTTAGTCTCCTTTGTATTTGATGAAATGTTGCAATGGGCAACCTTGGACGCAAGATACATGTAACAGAAGTTGGAAGCTTCATAGCATTGTACTATCTCACTGATAAATTACAGTATGTACTATACAAGTACTTCCTCCGTTCCTAAATATAAGTCTTTGTAGAGATTTCACCATGAACCACATACGGATGTATATAGATGCATTTTAAGTGTAGATTCATTCATTTTGTTCCGTATGTAGTCCATCTAGTGGAATCTCTACAAAGACTTATATTTAGGAACGGAGGGAGTACTATGTAAAGAGTTAGATGTCGCACGGTGTCCAGAAAATATGGTGATAGTGTGAGGTGGGCCATGTAATCACTGAGTCTGTGTGTTTCCACTGCTCTTGCACTCCTCCGCCGTAAGAATGGAGAAAATTGTAATCTAGTAGTACCTCCTTTCGCCGAAAGCGTGGGACATCCAACAGTCCTACCACCTCAGTAATAATAACCAATGAGCCATCAAATCACATAGACCGAACAGTAAGTTGGACGGACGAAGCAACCATCACTTTTGAATCCGCTTCTCCCTTCAACTCAGGCGCCAGTGAGAGGTCGCGTCCGCTCTGCCTGGGCATGAATGCGGCACTGACCTATTCGGACGGGAAGCGCGCGTGGGCGATGGAGGGGCTTTGGGTGGGCCAGGCTGGTAAGGAGCGGGCGTGGCAGCTGTCCGCCTGTCCCTACCGGACGCCCGGAAATGAGAGGATGCACTGACTCTGGCGGCTAAAATCGTACACTACACACCATCTCTCTGTAGGAGTAGGTCGATCTGTCGCTCTCTCTAACACACACACGCACACGCACACTGATGACCCAGAAGTATAGGGGATCTATCGTAGTCCTTTCGATAAGTAAGAGTGTCGAACCCAACGAGGAGTAGAAGGAAATGATAAGTGGTTTTCAGCAAGGTATTCTCTGCAAGTACTGAAATAAGTGGTAACAGATAGTTTTGTGATAAGATAATTTGTAATGAGCAACAAGTAAAAAAAGTAAATAAAGTGCAGGAAGGTGGCCCAATCCTTTTTGTAGCAAAGGACAAGCCTGGACAAACTCTTATATAAGGAAAAGCGCTCCCGAGGACACATGGGAATATCGTCAAGCTAGTTTTCATCACGTTCATATGATTCGCGTTCGGTACTTTGATAATTTGATATGTGGGTGGACCGGTGCTTGGGTGATGTTCTTACTTGAACAAGCATCCCACTTATGATTAACCTCTACTACAAGCATCCGTAACTACAACAAAAGTATTAAGGTAAACCTAACCATAGCATGAAACATATGGATCCAAATCAGCCCCTTACGAAGCAACGCATAAACTAGGGTTTAAGCTTCTGTCACTCTAGCAAACCATCATCTACTTATTACTTCCCAATGTCTTCCTCTAGGCCCAAATAATGGTGAAGTGTTATGTAGTCGACGTTCACATAACACCACTAGAGGCTAGATAACATACATCTCATCAAAATATCGAACGAATACCAAATTCACATGACTACTAATAGCAAGACTTCTCCCGTGTCCTCAGGAGCAAACGTAACCACTCACAAAGCGTATTCATGTTCATAATCAGAGGGGTAATAATATGCATAAAGGATCTGAACATATGATATTCCACCAAATAAACCAACTAGCATCAACTACAAGGAGTAATCAACACTACTAGCAACCTACTAGTACCAATCCCGGACATGGAGACAAGAATTGGATACAAGAGATGAACTAGGGTTTGGAGATGAGATGGTGCTGGTGAATATGTTGATGGAGATTGCCCTCTCCCAATGAGAGGAGCGTTGGTGATGAAGATGGCGATGATTTTCCCCTCCCAGAGGGAAGTGTCCCCGGCAGAATAGCTCTGTCGGAGCACTAGATTGGTTCCGCCAAGGTTCCGCCTCGTGGCGGCGGAGTCTCGTCCTGAAAGGTTGCTTCTCGGTTTTTCCTCGACGAAAGACTTCATATAGCAGAAGATGGGCATCGGAGGGCCACCAGGGGGCCCATGAGGTAGGGGAGCGCGTCCTAGGGGGCGCGCCCCCACCCTTGTGGACAGGGTGTGGGCCCCCTGGCCTTCATCTTTGGCAAGGATTTTTCATTATTTATTATAAGATATTCCATGGAGTTTCAGGACTTTTGGAGTTGTGCAGAATAGGTCTCTAATATTTGCTCCTTTTCCAGCCCAGAATTCCAGCTGCCGGCATTCTCCCTCCTTATGTAAACCTTGTAATATAAGAGAGAATAGCCATAAGTAATGTGACATAATGCATAATAGCAGCCCATAATGCAATAAATATCGATATAAAAGCATGATGCAAAATGGACGTATCACACACGCACACACAGGTTCATAGAATAGGAAAATCGTGCGAGTGCGAAGCCACAAGAAGTGAGATACAAATGGAGTACATACAAGAAGAGAAGAGGTGACAAATATTCCATCAAACCTGGACTGAGGAGTAGTACTCCCTCCGTCTAGGTGTTAAGTCATCCTAAGGAAATCAGATATTCCCAAAATGTTTAGGCGTCGTCCATTAACTTCGCATCTCAATCCCCTCCTGGCCTTGTTGCTAGCGAGCATTGTTACTTAGGGAGCATTTGGATCCTTAGCAAGAACAGCTTATAGCATAGCCAGGCAAGGTTAGGCGTTTGTAACTATTAAAATATGTTAGCTTTTGTGGGCCAGCTAGCATGGGTGGGCTAGAAAAACCTTGCTAGCTCAGGAGAGCTAGATCGGCTCACTTCCGACGGCAAACTTCGCGTAGTAGTAACATAGACTAGGAACATATGCATGTTATACTAGTCCAAGTTACTCACCACTATGACCAGCCTAAGCAATGTAACAAAATGCTCCTTACTCTGCCTTGTTATCTCCCCCGGAAACCCAATGCATGGAGCGCAACTACGCGTTGATTAGTCAATAAATCAAAGTCGGTTTGCATGCGAGTTAATACGTGGCCCTGCATGGTAGCTAAAATGGCATCTCTTAGTTGTTTGGATTAATTGTTGCGTTTAGAGACAGAAATCAGGGCTTTGATTGGAGGAATGACCGGTCAAGTTTCTCCTTCTCCTCCATTCTTCTTGCACCTTGGTCCCACTGCAACTTCTAACGTGACTTATTATACCTAGACGGCGGGAGTCATACGAGATACGGTGGCACACTAACTTATGTCGAATACAAGTGCCCAAAATTGCGTGCATGTTATAATAAGGATTCACTTAAAATAGTACATGAGCGAACAGAGGCATCAATTGGATAGTGTTCCCAAGCAGTAGCGAGATGTGTGAGGTAAGATACACTGCTGGCGCTTTTAATTTTTCTTATTAATTTGTTTGTTTCACCCTCTGACTGGTGGGACCCAACGTACTACATGGAGAGAGGTAAGGTGACTAAGGCTGCATTATTTCTGCACCACTGTTGACAGTCTTACCACCAAAGCCACATGACACGATTATGATTTAAATCCCAATGACTCCCACACACAGAAAAAAAAACACGGCATGCTTGTCACACGAATGCAGGAATGTATAAAAGGTTATTTTCCTCTCGTTGAACATAACGAGAGGGTTGTGTAGCTGGTTAGCCTGTTCGCTCATCAAACTTGAGGTCTCGGGTTCGATAACTACACTTGAGCATAATTCGTGCCAGGAGGATTCTTTGACAGGTCAAAATGGATGGATACAGAGCTATACGATCTCGTAGTGACCGTATAATCACCTCATCACGTATAAGCTGCAGCCTCGGCGCTTTTTTCTAGGGTTTGCACTCTTCACACTCTCTCCAGTATATATATACACGCTGGAGCCTCAGCGCTTGTAGTTGCTCTCTTCACACTCTCTCACCCTCTCCAGATCTAAACAAGACTTCGTTGGCCTCTCTCTCTCCCCTCACTGCTGGTCTGCTTGTAGTTGCTCTATTCACACTCTCTCACCCTCTCCAGATCTAAACAAGACTTCGTTGGCCTCTCTCTATCTCCTCACTGCTGGTCAAAGAGACGACAAGATCCGTCCACCGGGAAGGGAAGGAGGCTTAATGCTGTCGTCGTCGGCGAGGGATCCACTACCGGCGCAGCTGTTCACTTTCACCCAGCGGCGGCGCGGGAGGGCCTCCGACCCCTTCTTCTTCGCCGCCGTACATAGTGTGTGTCGAACGGCCTCCGTTCGCCCACCGAACCACACCCCAAGAACCTTAAGGTATAATTTACTTATTCCACATGCATTGCTCTAGCTGTATGTGGGCTTTTTCCGCTTCTGCACTCGAATCTAGGTGTTGGATCAAACAGGAAAGGAGTGGGGAAAGTTGTATAGCATGAATCTAGGACGTGGTTCAAAAAGGAAAGGAAGGGGGAAAGTAGTGGGGAAAGTTGTATCGCATGAATCTAAGGCATGGTTCAAAGAGGACAGGAATGGGGGAAAGTAGTGGGGAAAGTTGTATAGCATAAATCTAGGACGTGGTTCACAGAGGAAAGGAAGTGGGGAAAGTACTAGTACAGGCTGGCTATCCAGCACCTATGTTGGTCAAAAAGGGAAAACAATGACAAACATTGTACGCACATCTGTAACGAACTGATCTTTTGTTTTGTGGGACAAGGCTGTAGAGTTTGAGCAGGACTAGATTTGCTGCGCTCACATAGAGAAAGGTGTCTAAAGATAACACAACTGGGACCAACACAAATATGCTCCTTGGTTGTTTGTTCTTTGTTGCAACAGACTATGCATCACCCCAGTACATCGGTAGATGCACATGGTGCTGGTGCGTCCACTGTCCCGTGCAACTCTTTAGCTGTTGTTAATCTAATGCCCTGTTTGGTTAAAAACTCCCTAGTCCTTACCTGCTTGGTTCCAGGGACAAAACATGGACTAGAGGTTATTAAATGACATGCTAAAAGACCATGTTACCCCTAGTAATGAACTAATAGAGACAAGGTGCGATGCATGGCAGGGGCAACTGTTGGAAAAAGTCCCCAAAAGACTCTCCCTCGAGGTCTTCTTTCTATAGTCCCAAATGCCCACTTTTAGTCCCTAAAAGTCCCTCCTGTTTGGTTTAGATGGGACTGACACGGATTTTTTTAGTCCCTCCACCAAAATGTCCCTGTAAACAAGCACCCTCTAATAATGCCGCTGGAAAATTGATGCAATGCCACAGTTAAAAGCAAATTACATGTTTAACGAATTTTATTGTTAATATAATCTATATGTTAATATTAATAAATGCCACTGTTTGAGAAATGCTACTATCTTGCTTTCTTTCCCATTTAGATAAGGTAGATGCTTCTTTTTGTTGGCTTCTATGTCACCATCGTTATTGACCACTAGTTGTTTCCTTTGCACCTCTGTGTAAACTTGGTTATCTACTTCACCTCGTTGCCATTGTGACCTTTTGTTGCACTGCACAAAACACTTTTGTTTTAAGAGTGTTTTGTGCAGTTCAACGAAAATGTCACACCGACAACATTGGTTTATTGCTTGATCTTAGTAGAACTGCACAAGAGGAGATCTTACTTCCTATCCGTGTTGGCAAATTTGGTTCAGATCTTCTTCTTGTGAGTTGTTTGAATTCCGCGTCATGAGAGGTCAGTACTAGCCTTCTTTCACATGATTCTGCAGTGTGCTTTCATATGTTGTGCTACTTGTACGGTAATGTTGCTTGATTTTAGTGAACTGCACAAATGGAGAGAAGACTTCCAATCCATATGTGCACCTCAATATCCCATTGAGGTAAGATAAGGATATTTCACAACTGTTGGCCTGTATTTTGCCACTTTCATAAGAAAATTAACTTCATTGTTTAGTGCTATACTTGTGCAACCAAATTGACATGCCAAATCTTACATTGAAGGCGAAGCTTGTCTGTTATTGAACCAAGTGATGAAGGGGAAGAACAAGCGGAAGAAAAACAAAAATAAACTCTTGGTGATGTAATGAAGCACTGGAACTGTGATGACACAAGTAGTGATATAGTTTTGCATCTTAATTTATTTCTATGGCTGGAACGATCCATTGTTTTGCCATTGATTTGATGCCACTCTTAATGTAATATGTAATTATCTCTACTTGTGCAAACAGGGATCTTCTTTGAAGATACCATATATTTTAGTGGAACTGCACAAGAAGATGTTGGAAACATTAATCTAATCGAGGAGTATATAGTAAGCATGGCCACCACAGTAGATAGCAACAGATGGTTCCAGAGAAGTGCTTCATCTGTATGCTCTACACAATAAGCCTCCTTACAAAGGTTGGTACTCGCCCACTGATTTCATCCATATGATTGAGCTTTCTCATCTCTATTGGTGTTGTGCTACTGTTTAGATACTGTCATCAAAAAGTGGTATTGTCCTGGAGAAGTGCTTCATCTGTGATGTTTTAAATATTTCCTTTCCATTTTTTCGAGCAAACAGGGATGCTAGCATTTAGTTATCCTCTTGTCTTTGCACAATAGGGTCATCCTCCTCTAAAGAAGAATATGGAGTACGTGAAGTGACTAGTTCCGATTATGCCAGGATGAAGAAGCCCTGTCTATCTTCTCATCAGAAGGAGCAGTTGAAGGACGGTTACATTACCCCCCACAAGACCAAACGAACTTCAGCTCAGAAGGACTGACAAATCTCCATTTTCTTGCTGTGATGCGTGAGTACAATGTTGTTCTAGGATTCTTTCCAGCGAGTTCCATTTTTTGAAAAAGTGTGCTCTACATGGACCATGTCAGTGCCTGTTTAAACTGTCAATTCATAGTACAGTTTGCTTTATACTAATCACTTTTTTGTATTTGTGCAAACAGGGTGCTCAACTTGATTTCAATGGGAACTGCACAAAATGTTCATGAATACATCGAATCATTCATTTCCACCACAAGAAAGGAGGTGCCGATAAGTTCAAGGTGTTGCAAAATATAAGGGCGAAATCATACAAGCTACACACGAATTTGGTTGATTTTGGTGGAACTGCACAAAAAGAACAGCTGGTTTATTTAGCACGAGGTTCCATGTCAATGTCTGAACTGATGGCAAACCCTGCCCATTCCACAATCGTAGGCATTTGATATTTTGGAATGGGAAAACCTTGTCAAATTTTGCTCATTGATTTTAGCAAGAAGACAAGCGTTTGATATTTTCGAATGGGACGCCCTTTGCTATCAGCAGCGTCGATCCATTTTTTCTTTATTCTTTAGTTGTGAAGTAAATATTGGCTCTGACATGTGGATCGCTGAGATGCATAATCATTGATTGTTTTGAATGTTCTCTATGAATTGCCAGGCCTGTGTGTTTGATTGCAATGTACACGAATGGTAAAAAGCTGCTCAAACTCTTTGTACATTCAGTGGTCAACCCGCCAAACTTGGCTTCAACCGAGGGTAGCAGCGGGGGCCTTACTTGGACCCGAGCAGCGGCGACCTAACGTGTTCTACTCTTCCTCATTTTCTGTGTGGCGCGGCCTCGCTGGCAGCAGGGCGGGGCCTCGGCGGAGCCGGCGATGTCCTCTGTCTCGTTGCCAGCGGGCGGCGCCTCGGCGGAGCGGGGGAAATCCTCCCCCTCGTTGCCGGTAGGGTGGGGCCTCGGCGGAGCCGGCGGTGTCCCCTGCCTCGTTGTTGGCGCCGTGGGGCCTCGGCGGAGTAGGGAATCGTCGACGCCAGCGGAGCGGGGACTAGTCGGAGCCGGCATTGTCCTCTGCCTCATCCTCGGTCTCGCCAAACAGCGCCTCGCCCGCTTCATCGCCCTCTTTGTAGGCGGCCACAGCCTCCGCCACCCACATGCGGTACTGCCAGCGCTCGAGGCGGGCCTCGCGAGCGGAGCCGTACGAGTCGAGCAGCGCCTCCTGCTCCGCCCGCTCCGCGGCGATCTGCTCCTCCGCCTGCAGGTTCTCCTGGAGGAGATGGTGGTTGTAGGCGGCGTCGGCCTGCGCCTCCCGGAACTGCTCCTCACGCTTCTGCCTCACTGTGTCCATATATTGGGCACGGGCCTCGCCGATGGTCATGGTGCAATGCACCGGTGAGGATGGCGTGGAGGAGGGGGTTGGCGCCGGATCATCGACTACCATGTTCTCTATTGGGACGTCATCGTCCTTCGGCTGCCTGCCGTCCATCCAGTCGGTAGAAATGGCTGCCATCTCCTTGTGGTCCGTCGTCCTCCCATCCCGAAGAGCGCTGGAGCGCGAGGAAGCCATGGTGGGCAGTAGTGGTGTGGACAGGACAATAGGAATGGATGCGGATGATTGCGGCTATGGCCGGCGCAGCAGTTTATATAGCGATGGTGGGCGGTGGAGGGACGGACGTGTTGCGCCGGAGTAGCCGCCTCGGCAACCGCGTATCATTAATGTTGGCGGCAGAAGGACAGATGGACGACACTTGTGTTGTTTGAAGGCGGAGCAATTGCATGCACCGGGAAGCGGGGCGGGCGGCACTGACCGTTTTGGGCGGAAAGCGCGCGCGGGTGAGGGAGGAGGTCTGGGTGGGCCAGGGCAGTTAAACTCGTGCTTGGCAGTGGGTCGGTCCAGCAGTCGGACATGCTAGCTCGCCAGCTACCTCGCCGAGCAGAGCGACGACAATCAGATGATGGACGTAGCTTCCGACCAGGAGCCGGCGCCACTGTCCAAGCCGGTTCATGCCGTGTTCACCATAGAGCAGGTGCGGCCGCACTTCGATGCCCTAATGGCGGAAGAGCTACTAGCGCAGGAGGACCTATGCTGCAACCTCCATCTCCTCAACGAGCATCGATGAACAAGCGAACGACAATGCCGTCGCGGACATGTGGCCCTATGATCCTGGCTTCCCGAATGAGCAGCGGGCACTGTATCAGACCATCCCTAGGGCCCGCGAGGCCCTCTCCGTCGTCCTTTGACTTGTTGCGCTCGCCGTGGCGCTACCGTCTCGTGTTGTCAACATGGTGAACGGACATGAGGATGAGGAGATGACTTTACTTGGAGAGGATGACAGTGGGGACCCACCAGGGCCATAGCCACACGTACACAAGTGCCTCCTTATTAGTATATAAAACAATAATTTTTTTTGCTTCCTCCTGGTTTCCTGACATCAGGGTCCCACACCATTGTCAACCTATGTAGTCGATAAACGAGAGAATTGCACAAGAAGCGGCCGACAGCTGGGACCAAGCAGCTCGAGAAGTATTTGTGTTTTTGAGGTGTGAGCACTGCAGAGTTTTTCTTGAGCGATGTTTAGCCTAGATATTAATTTTTCTCCTCTGAACAACAACGAAAACATCACTGCAGCTATTAAGTGGGCGGGCTGTGGCCCGGCTAGCCTAGGCCAGATATCCAGCCCAGATATTAATTTTTTTCAAGCTGAAAATGGCTAGCCCAGCTATACTTTTTTAGGAATACCCACGCAAGGTCAAGTTGTTATTCTCCGCCCCGCTGGGCTGCAAATCTTTCCTAGGAGGGATGCATTATGCTTAACAAGAAAATGGGCTTTAAGAAATAATAAATGGGATGAAATTATAAAAACTGGGCAGTAACTATAAAAAATGCACCAAACACATAATTACTTTATAAAATATTATTTTTGGATATTGAAAAAATTAATTTCATTAATTGCTGCGAGCGTAATGTTCCATTGGATTTTTACGTAACACAAATTTATATTGAAATTGTATTTAATCTGACTAGAAATTTCGGGATAAAAATATTTCGGATCCCATCAAAATGTGGGAAATTTTATTGAATTCTGTTTTGAACCGTACGATGTCCATCCAACGGCCGTCATGCTTCTTCAACCTCTCGTCTTCTTGCTCCAGCCGCCCAAAGCAGCGCCGGTCGTGCCGCCTACTCCTGCCTCCCGTGGCCGGCTGTGCTGCTGCGCAGTCCTCACCGCCCCTACTACACCCACCGCTGGCCAGGGCATCCCTCCACTCACCCACACCCCCTGTTATTCGACGGCGACGACAGCCTCACACCGCAGCAGAACTAGTGAACCCTCATACTCCTCTCCGCGTGGGCATCCACTGCCGCGTCTTCCCCGGCTCCGCGTTGTCCCGTTCCTACGCCTCGCCATCGTCCACCACCCTGGTGCTCTCGGTGCGGCGTGGTCAACATGGACAAGGAACGACTTCCATCGGAAGAGTACTGTACGTGGAGAGGCTGACAGCTGGGTCCACGGCAGCCGCAAGGAAGTAGCTCCTTATTACACGAAAAATAATTATTCCTCCACCTGACAGCAGGGACCCCACCGGACGGGCCACCGTATTTGGCGAAAAAAACGTTTCCCCCCTGACTGCTGGGACCCACCAGACGGAGCACCGTATTTCGTGAAAAAATGTTCCCCCCGCTGTCATCTCGGACCCACCGGAAGTGCCTCCTTATTACGCACAAAAAAATGAATACTCCCCCTGCTAGTTGGGACCCACCTTGGTGGGTGGCTGACTTGTGGGCCTACTAAGTTGATGGGGACGGAGTGCTTTGTCAACTTAGTCAATATGAATGATTCTAGCTCCAGTGACCGTACGATGTCCATCCAACGGCCGTAGTGCTTCTTCAACCTCTGGTCTTCTTGCTCCAGCCGCCCAAAGCAGCGCCGGTCGTGCCGCATGCTCCTGCTTCCCGTGGCCGGCTATGCTGCCACAGAGGCCTCACCACCCCTACTATCCCCACCACTGGTCAGGCCCAGCGGCGACGACAGCCTCACACCGCAGCCGAACCAGTGAACCCTCGTACTCCTCTCCGCGCGGGCTTCTAGTGCCACGTTTTCCCCGGCTCCGCGTCGTCCCCTTCCTAGGCCTTGCCGTCATCCACTGCCCTGGTGCTCTCGGTGCGGCGTGGTCAACGTGGTCAAGGAACGGCTTCCAGCCAACGTGGACTGTACGTGGAGAGGCTGACAGCTGGGTCCACGGCCGCAGCAAGGAAGTGCCTCCTTATTACACGCAAAATAATTATTACTCCACCTGACAGCAGGGACCCACCGGACGGGCCACCGTATTTCGCAAAAAAACGTTTCCCCCTGACTGCTGGGACCCACCATCTACGTCTTCGCATGCAAGGAAGTGCGTCCGGGCAAAAAAAACAATTTTCCCCATGACTGCTGGGACCTACCAGCTACATCTTCGCACGCAAGGAAGTGCCTGACAGTCAGCACCCACCTGGTCGAAGCATACGTAGCGTTGTCATTCTGGTCGCGAACGTGTACGTACACACTGGTCGATGTAGAGGCGCGCACGTGTCGTAGTAGAGGCGCACACGTAGCATGTACACGTACGTACAACGACCAGTGTGCAAGAAAGAAAATACGGTCACGTACGTACATACGGGCAGGGTCTCGAACGCCTACTCGCGCATACGTACGGCTAGGGCTCGTTTACATGGCTAGGTCGGAATGGAGAAACAGCGCCGTCGTCGTGTTCATGGGGAGCCAACCGGCTCGGGCGGAACGGAATGCGTCGTCGTGTTCATCGGGAGGGCTTGGACGGAACAACCGATGAAAACGAGGCCTGGCGTACCGCAGAACGGAGGAAACGGCCTTGTGTTCGACTGGCCATGTTCGGAATGGGATCCTGTTCATCGGGAGGGGTCTAGCGTACCGCAAAATGGAGGAAACGGACCTCCTCCGGTCGAAACAAGGGTCCTATTGATCGGGAGGGGTGTGGCGTACCGCAAAACGGAGGAAACGGACTTCTGTTGGAGCGCTACGGTCGAAACGGGGGTCCTGTTCATCGGGAGGGGTGTGGCGTACCGCAAAACGGGACTCCACGGGATATTGTTCATCTCCACCGTCGACCCCCTCCAGCCTCCACGGGCTACTGTTCATCCACCGCCGACCTCCTCCAGCCTCCACCTGCGACTGTTCATCCACTCGCTCCTGTTCATCCAGCCTCCATCGCGCGCTACTCCACCGCCTACTGTTCAACCAGCCCTCTCCACGGGCTCCTGTTCAACCACCCCTCCACGGGCTACTATTCATTCAGCCCTCCACCGTCTATTGTTCATCCCGCCCTCCACGGGGTGGTCCTGTTCATCCCGCCCTCCACGGGGTCCTGTTCATCCAGAGGCAACACCACGGGGTCCTGTTCATCCACCCCCACCAGGAACTGTTCATCCAAACCCCCCCAGCAACGCTCACTGTTCATCCAGAGGCAGCATCGATCGGCTTCAGTTAGCAGCAGTAGCGAAGGAATCGCTCGATCGGATTCAGTTAACAGCCATCAATCGATCGCTTGGGTTCAGTAAAGCGTAGCCAGCAGTGCAATCGCTCGGGTTCAGTTAGGGCCCAACGCCTCACACGGGTTCAGTTAGAGCCCAACGCCTCGCACCCACGCGCGTGCGTGTACGAGAGAAACGCGCATCGCTCGGCCCCGACCACCCACCGTAACCGGGAACACCCCGATATTTTCCTCGCCCTTGGTTCTACCACGTGTTTTCCGTCATGGACGGCCGAAAGAACGTCATGCAGCTGCGTCTCTGGCCCGCCCAGGACGAAAAGCCCATTTTCTGTGATGATTTTTTGTCATAGAAGTAGGACGCCACCACATCTATGATGATACCGGGTTTTGTCACAATTATCGTCATAGAAGTGTCATAAGTATGACAGAAAAGATTTTCGTTCGGCCCAAAATGTCACGTATGTGTCTTTTTTTGTAGTGTCTGTTTTAGTTAAACAATATACATGTCAACTATTTAATGCCATCTTTTTTCCACACTATCTATGCATCTGTCTCTCATACAATATTTGTACATTCAACTATGTTCCCTGTTTATCAGCCATTTGAATTGGAGCGGGTGATGGCAGTATCTAGCGGAGTAAAAACTCAGTCTTCAAATAAAACAGTGCTACCTCTTGGTGGACATAGCACCCCGGTTGTACATGAACGAGAACCAGCCCTAGCACACATAACCCAGACTCTTGCAGATTTTACCTCTACTACGATGGACAGAGAACCAGCTTCACCCAATCTAACCCCAACCCCAATAGATAGTTACCCAGTTCCTGTTGACACAACACTATCTCCACCACAGAGCTCCCAAACAAGAGCAGTTAGTAAGGCAGCTCCAGTGCCCAAAGTGCCAGTTGATGAGGACATAAACCTGGGGTAGGGTAATAGGCCTGACCTATACGTCCTACCTAAGGTTCTTGTCCTAAGAGCAAAGAAGTTCAGGAGTAAATAGAGGGGACCCAACAAAGGCGTCAAGTGAAATCCACTTGACCTTCCATTCACTCGGAGACCCCTCCTTACTTAGGTCACTCGACCATTAAACCACTCGACGTGCAGAAGACCTAAAGCCGCTCTGCGCAGCAACGGTCAGGCGTTTACTCTTATATTTAATGATCATTTATAGCGCTTTATTACAGATGTTACCTGTAACGTTCTCCCTTTATGAACATTGAACCCTGTGTAATGGAGGGGAGCTGGGGGCCTGGCGCACTCTATATAAGCCACACCCCTCCTCTGGGACAAGGGTTCGCACCCCTGTAAACACACATATACATAATCCAGTCGACCGCCACCGGGCTTGAGACGTAGGGCTATTACTTCTTCGAGAAGGGCCTGAACTCGTAAAACTCATGTGCACAACTTCACCATAGCTAGGATCTTGCCTCTCCATACTTACCCCCTATTCTACTGTTAGTCTTAGTACCACGAGAGTTGGCGCCCACCATGGGGATTGGTGTCTTAGTGACTTGTTAGAGAAGTTGCAATTTTTCCGATCCCCATCAGTATGGTTTCAGGCGGAGGATTGGCCGAAGGCCGCGAGATCCGTCTCGGCGTGCTCGTGTTCATCACCGACGACTCCGCTTGGCTCCAAGAGGCTCCACTCTACGTTGAGGCACTCCCCGTCCGCGGGCAACGCACTTTCGCACGTGCATCCGCGGCGTCCTTCTGCGGAAGCCGTCGACCCAATATCGGTCGGCTTCTGTGGCGTCTTGATCCCCTGCTGCTCGCTAGCGGAAGTGTTCCGGTCGGTCGCGGCTCTAGCGGTGAGTGAGGCACGCGGTGGCTTTCTAGTCGGCCACCCCACAAGTCGCGACAATCGAGCCCGAGAAACTCTCTACGGCCTGTTCGACTGGCTTCGTCGAGACTGCATCCGAGTGCGACAATAGTGACCCCGCGGCGGAAGTCTTGATGGTCAACGGACCACGCAGTCCACCTGGCTTCCCCCGCGACGACGGTGGTGATGGCGGAGGCGATCCGCTGCGTGTCCATGAGGAGTACCGCCCCGAGCCCCTCTCTTCGCAGCAGAGGGAAGAACTTTGCCGCCGTAACATGGATGCACTTCACACTCCTATCATTGGAGAAACCCCTAAGGCCCGGGCCTTGGAGGAGGAGCGCCTGGCCAACTTGGCTGAGCGCACTCGACTGGAGAACCTCCAGCACGCACTAGACGAGCGTGCTTGGCAGCGGGTTCCTGAGTCCAGTCGACAACAACTTTTTCCGCCTCCAACTCAGGTATATCTAACTCCGATCCAGAATCTCACAGCTGCAGCCGAATAGCAGAGTCGATTCAGCCTTCCCAGTCGGAAGCTGGTAAAGGTTTGATGCAGATCTGGGCTTTTCTTCGAGTGGCGGGTGAGCAGAACACAGCAGTGTCACAGTCTCGGAATAGGATTCATAGTAGATCTGTAATGGCAGTGTCACATAGCTAGTTCTGGTATTCTCAAGGCTAGCTAGTCATGTGTGCATCATGTTTAAATTCCATTTAAATTTGAAATGGGGATTTGTGAAACCCTCAGAAATTATTTCTGGAAATGACCTAGATAAAAAGTGCTCCAAAAAGGTCCAAGAAAATGTTCATGTTACTCTCTGAAAATATTGGTCAGAGGTAAAAATCAAACCAATATTTTAGGAGCTCATAAATATTTATTTTGGGCATTTGGAATTAATGCAATAATTATTTGCTTTGGATATATATTTTTATATATATAATATATGTCCAAAAATTATGCTAGTTGTTGAGGAGCTCTGGAATAATACCATTAGCCCCTACAAAAATTGGCTTAAGAAAATAAAATGGTTTAGTATTTTTATTAAACCAAACAAATGTCAGAGAAATAGAAAACATAAACAGAAATAAAAAAAGGATCTTACCTGGGCCACTTACCTGCGTAGCCGGGCACTGTGCAGCCCAGCAGCCCAACAGGCCGGCCCAGCCGACTGGCACTGCCAGTCGTCGTCTCCACCGCGCCAGGAGGACGCCGAGCACGCGCTCGCCGCATGGCCGCCACGCCACCAGCTCGCCTGCCTGCCTCCCCCTCACTGCCTGGATGTTTCACGCGACGCCACGCGCCGCCCTAGAACCCCTCTCACTCTCATTCCCCCTTCCCTGCCTCCTCTGCTCTCTCTTGCTGGACCGAACGAGCCGGTCGCCGCCATTCGCTGCCCCGCGCTCCCTGCCGTCCCCTCGCCCCTCCATCGTGCCCAGAAGCTCCGCCACCTCGTCCGCTACCTCTCCGCCAAGCCGTGCATTGCCGGACGCCCCGTGGAGCCATCGCCGTCGCCTTCTTCACCTCCGGCCGCCGTGGATCTCCGTCGCCGCTCAACGCCGTCAGCGCGTCCCCGAGCCCGCTGAGCTGCTCTTCCGGTCCACTGTGAGCCTCGCGTCGGTTCCCCCTTCTCTCCTGCCTTCCCGTGCACCGCAGCACTGCGCCCGCTTGAGGCCGAGCTCCGGCCGCCGCCGCGAGCTCCGCTTCGGTGAGCTCCGGCCTCCCCTGCTCCTCCCACATGCTCCATTGGATGCGGACGAGCGCGGGCTTCGCCCGTGTCCCCTGCGCCGCCCAAATGGTCGCCGGAACAGCGATCCCGAGCCCCTCCGCCGCGTTCGGCCTTGCCGGCGACTAAACGCCGGTGGGGTTGACCGGGTCAACCTGAGCTAACTAACCCCCCCTTGTGACACTGACAGGTGGGGCCCGGCCCTGGCTAATTTTAGTTAGGATAATTAATTAACCCTCTGTTAATTAACCATGATGCTGACGTGTGGCCCCCACACGTCAGGTTTGACCTGGTCTGTGCCATTGACCGCTGACGCAGTGCTGACGTCATGCTGACGCCGTTATTCTTTTTCTGGTATTATTTTAAAATAGGAAATTCCAGAAAATGTTCAAAACTTCAAAAATTCATATAAATTCAACCGTATCTTAGATTGAAATAATTTATATATGAAAAATCATCAGAAAAATGCAACCTATCCATCTGTACCAGTTACATGCATGAAAAACCAAGTTATACCTGCTGTATAGGTGAAACACTAAAACTTACTTTGGAGATGCTTTTGAATCTTTGGTTCAAATGGACTTCATGCAACTGAATGCTAGTTGTATTAGCTCAAATAACATCACATATTCATGCCACCTTCATGCATCATATTGTTGCATATGATTGTGTATTGATTGCCGACACCGTTCCTTCTCGATAGGTCCTGCTCCGGAGACCGATCCAGAGTACCTGTCAGAGGAGCAGTGCCCCCCTGTTGATCTACCAGGCAAGCAAACCCCCTTGTTCATTCCCACTCTCTCGCTCCTGCTCTCTTTTATTGCATTAGGACAACAACGATTCAACTGCTACTTTATGCTGCGGTAGTTGAACCCATTCCTCTGCATGACCTGTCATTGCCACAGTAAATAGTTGAAACCCACTAGTATGTGTAGGAGTTGATTGAGCCATGTTGTGTTCCTACGATGCCATGCCTGCTATTGCTTAGAGTTGTGTCAGGTCTGATTCATTGGGAATGGATTGGAGTGTTATGCTATGTTCTGATGCTGAGAGTTAAGCGTGTGAACACGATTTGGTAAAGGTAGCGGTGAGAGGCCATGTAGGAGTACATGGTGGGTTATCTCATTAGAACCGTCCTTAAGAACTGAGTTCTGTGTAAGTTGTCCCATGACTAGCTACTACCACACATTGGGCTCCGGGTGCTCCAAGCTCTCTCGACTTATTAATCACCTCAGTCTCTGTCCAGGAGTTGCAACTAGTTTCTGGTGTTTGTAGGTAGTGCTATTTTTCTACCGAGTGGCACCCGGCAGGGTGGGCTTGGGACAGACTAGGCACAGGTGGCATGGTGTACCAAGTGGCACCCGGATGGTGGGCTTGGGACACCCTGCTCACATCGTTTGGGGCCGTGAGCGACACCCCGGCCGGATCTCCTTGCGGATGGAACCCGAATAGGCGATAAACCTGGACTAGAGTCTTGTGTGGTTAGTCAGGTCGTGGCCGACACCCTCACGAGGCTTCCGCTTGAAGGTTGCCGAGATACATGACGTGTACATGGTGATAAGTGGTGAGAGCGTGTGTGAAGAAGTACACCCCTGCAGGGTTATCATGATCTATTTGAATAGCCGTGTCCTCGGTTATGGACTTCTTGGATGCTTACGTGGTACATAGACAACTTAAAGTGGATACTCTAAAATGCTCAAGATAAGTGTGAGTGCTATGGATGGCCTTCTCGTAGTGAGATGGGGATGAATCCATAGTAGTGTATTGATGTGGTGATTAGTGGACTCGTGTGCGCTGCCACACCTCAAAGAAGTTTCTTGAAATCGTAGAACATGTTAGCCACTGAGTCAAAGCTAGCTTGCTGCAACTAAACCCCACATTACCTTCTTGATACAAATGCATATATGATAGGATCTGATGTAAGTCTTGCTGAGTACCTTTGTACTCACGTTGCTTTATCTAGGTTTTTGCAGCGGAGACTTTGGTCTTACTAGTAGTTCCGCTTGGACTTCGACGAGTAGCTTGTTACCTCAGCTATGATCTTGCACCCTTGGGAGGGTCTTGTAGATAGTCAGGCTTCTCAGCCTTTTTCTTTTGTAGTTGTCTGTACTCAGACATGTAATGCTTCCGTTGCTTATATGCTCTGAATGTTGGGTCATGTGACCCCTGTTTGTATTTAATGCTATGTGGCTCTTCTGGGCCTTTATCTATATGAGTTTGCGTTATGTTGTGATGCCATGTTGTACAACACATACTTGCATGTTATGCGTACGTGTAATGTGTATTGCTATTTGTGGGATCCGACAATCTAGTTGTTTATCCTTGGCAGCCTATCATATGGGGAAATGTAGTCTAATGCTTTCTGAGCGATAGTAGTCCGCTACAGCCCGGTTCACCGGAGTCCTGCTAGCCCAGCACTACTGCTCGCAACACTTGACTGGCCGGCATGTGTTTCACTTCGTTCCTGTGTCTGTCCCTTCGGGGAAATGTCACGCGGTGACATCCGGAGTCCTACCTAGCCTGCTACAGCCCGGGTTACCGGTGTCCTGTTAGCCCAGTGCTACAGCCCGGATTCACACGTTGATGACCGACATGCTCGATGTGATTCATGTATGCCTGTCCTCATGGGTTAGTGCCGCTTTGGATTCACGACTAGCCATGTCGGCCCGGGTTCTTTGTCATATGGATGCTAGCGACCCTATCATATACGTGAGCCAAAAGGCGCAAACGGTCCCGGGCCAGGTAAGGTGGCACCCGTGGGGATACCGTGCGTGAGGCCGCAAAGTGATATGATGTGTTACATGCTAGATCGGTGTGACATAGGATCGGGGTCCCGACAGTTTTGGTACCAGAGCCTGACTGCCTGTAGGATTTCCAAGCCAACCTGGTCGAAGTTGAGTCTAGAAATTCTTTAGTTATGTAAGGGAATTGATTGTGGAAGGGAACGTAAGGCTCTTTTTACTCCTTTTATCTCATTCCCTTCTGTCTATCAGGATCATGTGTTACTACTCCGTAGTCTCTTAGGATTGGTTGGTCAGATTCATATCCCAGTTCGAGTACCCCTGGTGTAGCCTGTTTAGTTATATCTCAGAACCTTGAGTGATGTTGTTGATTATGGTACTACCCCATCGTTTGCAGGATGTCTCATTTTGAGCATTATACTGCCGTTATGCTGCCGGAATTGTCCTAGGAGTTTGAGAGATACTAAATTCTTGTGCTACCTTATGCATCCTATAGTTGATGCTGAATCCATCCTTATTTTCCTTGGTTTCGTTCTTCAGTATGTTACCGGTTAACCGAAGTTCTGTTGCTCGTAGCCAGAACCACGGAGATGGTAGGGATGAGGATCCTCCCGACCAGTCTTCGTTGGCAGAGTTCATGTTAGAGATCGAGAGGAACAAGCGTGAGACTAACCGCTTGTTGGCACGTATTGAGGAGAACACCGCACCTCAGTTCAAAGGGTCTGCAACCATTCATGACTTCATTCGCTTGCACCCACCCACCTTCCATCATTCCATTGAACCACTCAATGCAGATGACTGGCTCCATAGTATCACTCACAAGCTGCGTTCTGGGAATGTAGCTGAAGGTGACAAGGTCACCTATGCTGCATATCACCTGGAAGGTCCTGCTAGTCTTTGGTGGCAGAACTATGAGGCTATGCTTCCAGCCGGCCAGATACCGACCTGGAGAGATTTCACTGAGGCTTTTCACGAGCATCACATTCCTCTGGCTCTCATTGACCGCAAGAGAGAAGAGTTCTATAGTTTCACCCAGGGTAAGATGGCTGTTGATGCTTATAGTAGAGAGTTTGAGAACCTCGCCCGTTATGCTACAGAAGAAGTGTCCACAAACGCTAAGAAGCAGGCTAGGTTCCGGAAGGGTCTCAACCCCAAGTTGCGTCGTGATCTCCACTTGCACCATTGCAATACCTTCCAGGCTCTTTTGAACAAGGCCATTAATGCAGAGATAGCTCAGCTCACTTACGAGGAGTCTCGTAAGCACACCTGTGATTTGGTTTCTTCCTCCGGTTCTAGTTCTCAGAAGCGCCGGATTTGGGTTCCAAACTCCGCTCTTCCACCTGGTAATACACCGAGGCCATCTTATGTGGCGCCTCACCCAGTTCAGTTACATGCTCCACCCAGACCTATCGGCAGACCGCTTGTTAATGCGGGTCCACGTCCTACTTCAGGGACATGCTTCACATGCGGAGAGCCAGGACACTATGCACGTGACTGCTCTCAAACCAACTATGCTCCACCCCCGCCTGAGAAGTCTGTTGGCTGCGGTAAGCTATCATGCAAGACGATCAGTGTCAAGATAGCTCCCACTGAACGTGGACGTGTGCATCACGTCTCAGCTAAAGATGCTCATGATGATCCAGATGTCGTTCTTGGTACACTCCTTGTCAACTGTCATCCAGCTTCGGTTCTATTTGATACCAGAGCATCTCATTCTTTCATTTCTAAAAGCTATGCCAGCTTGCACAACATATCATTTTGTGATATGCCCTCTCCATTAGTCATTCAAACTCTTGGATCCAAATGGCAAACTTCTAGCATAAGCCATGGTAATGAAATCCTTGTTGACAGACTTGTATTCCTTGCATCACTTGTAGCCCTCAAGTCCACAGATATTAACATCATCTTGGGTATGGACTGGATGGAAGCTCATTATGCCAAGATTGATTGTTACACCAGGTCTGTTCAACTTACACATCCATCTGGCAAGATAGTCAATGTCTCCACCAGAGTTGCAAAGCGTCAACTGTACTCTCTTAATGCCAGCCCTCTTCCAGACCTTGAAGATATCCCGGTAGTCCGTGACTTTCCGGATGTCTTTCCAGAAGAACTGCCAGGTATTCCACCTGACAGGGATGTAGAGTTCGTCATAGATCTTATCCAGGACCCGCCCCAATTTCTAGGAGACCTTACAAGATGGCACCCTTAGAGCTAGCCGAGCTTAAGAAACAACTTGATGAGTCCTTGCAAAAGGTTTTCATCCGTCCCAGTTCTTCTCCCTGGGCTTGCCCCGTCCTCTTCGTCAAGAAGAAGGATGGTACGGATCGGATGGTTGTAGATTATCGTCCCGTTAATCTGGTCACGATAAAGAACAAGTATCCGCTCCCAAGGATCAACGACCTGTATGATCAGCTCGCTGGATCCTCAGTCTTCTCCAAGATGGATTTGAGGTTAGGCTACCACCAAATCAAGATTAGAAATGGGGACATACCTAAGATGGCTTTCGTCACTCGTTATGGCCAGTACGAGTACACCGTCATGTCCTTTGGTCTAACCAATGCTCCAGCTACATTCTCCCGCTTAATGAACTCGATCTTCATGGAGTACTTAGATAAGTTCATCGTGGTTTACCTCGATGATATTCTTATTTACTCGAAGAACAAGGAAGAGCATGCCGAACGTCTTAGATTGTGTTAGAAAAACTCAGAGAGCACCGCCTTTATGCCAAGTTCTCCAAGTGTGAATTTTGGTTGCCAGAAGTGACCTATCTGGGCCACGTGATCTCTGGTAAGGGCATTTCTGTCAATCCCGAGAGAGTTCAGGCCGTCCTTGATTGGACTCCACCTGAATCAGTTAAACAAGTTAGGAGTTTCCTTGGTCTAGCCAGTTATTGTCGCCGCTTCGTTGAGAACTTCTCTAAAGTGGCCAAACCTCTGACGGAACTTCTCAAGAAAGATAAAAAGTTTGAGTGGTCCCCACAGTGTGAGTATAGTTTTTAGGAACTGAAAAGACGCCTGACTTCTGCTCCCATACTTGTGCCACCGGATTTCACTAAAGACTTTGTTATCTACTGCGACGCCTCACGACAGGGACTAGGTTGCATTCTTATGCAGGATCGCCATGTGATTGCCTATGCATCTCGACAGTTGCATCCACATGAGGAGAATTATCCTACACATGATCTAGAGCTTGCAGCCGTAGTCTATGCACTTAAGACATGGCGACATTACCTTCTTGGTAAACGTTGCGAGATTTACACCGACCACCAAACTCTCAAGTATATCTTCACCCAACCAGATTTGAACCTTAGGCAAAGACGTTGGTTGGAGTTGATCTCAGATTACAACTTAGGGATTACCTACACCCCAGGCAAGGGCAATGTCATGGCTGATGCGCTAAGTCGTAAGTCCTATTGCAACAATCTCATGTTGCAGCAGGGCCAACCACTTCTTCATGAGGAATTCTGTAAGCTTAACCTTCACATTGCTCCTCATGGATTCCTTTCTACCTTGCTGGCGAAACCTACTCTTGTGGATCAGATCATCTCTGCTCAGAGGCAGGATACGGGAATTTCCCGGATCAAGAGAAACATTAACAAAGGAGTTGGTGGTAGTTTCTCTATAGATGATCGAGGTGTTGTTTTCTTTGAGAATCGCTTGGTGGTTCCCAAGAATCAACATGTTCGACAATTAATCCTTAAGGAAGCTCATGAATCTCCTCTCACGATTCATCCCGGTAGTACTAAGATGTATCCGGACCTACGCCAGAGGTTCTGGTGGACTAGGATGAAGAGAGAAATCGCTGAGTTCATTGCTAACTATGACGTTTGTCGTCGCGTTAAGGCAGAACATCAAAGACCTGCTGGCACCCTTCAGCCTTTGGCTATTCCTGAGTGGAAATGGGATAAGGTTGGTATGGACTTCATCACCGATTTTCCCAGGACCAAGAAAGGGAATAATGCTATCTTCGTAGTCATTGACCGTCTTTCCAAAGTGGCTCACTTCCTACCTGTTCGAGAGAATATCACCGCTAGTCAGCTCGCTGACTTATATATTTCTCGAATAGTTTCACTTCATGGTGTTCCACTAAAGATCAATTCAGACCGTGGTAGTCTTTTCACTTCTCATTTCTGGGAGAGTTCCCAAACTGCCATGGGCACCCATCTTTCCTTCAGTACCGCTTTCCACCCTCAATCAAGTGGTCAGGTGGAAAGGGTCAACCAAATTCTCGAAGACATGCTTAGAGCTTGTGTTATCTCATTTGGTATGGATTGGGAGAAGTGTCTTCCTTTCGCCGAGTTTGCTTATAACAATAGCTACCAATCCAGTCTCAAGAAAGCTCCTTTTGAGATTCTGTGTGGACGAAGATGTCGAACACCTTTGAACTGGTCAGAAACCGGTGAAAGACAATTCTTTGGACCGGATATGATCCAGGAGGCAGAAGAGCAAGTTCGCATCATTCGTGAGAATTTGAAAACAGCCCAATCTCGTCAAAAGACCTAGTATGACCGTCATCATAAGGAAGTGGCTTATGAAGTTGGCGACAAGGCTTACCTTCGGGTTACCCCTTTGAAGGGTACCCATCGTTTCTGTACCAAGGGCAAGTTGGCTCCTCGTTACATTGGTCCTTTTCTTATTCTCGCTAAACGAGGAGAGGTTGCTTACCAGTTGGAACTACCCCCACATCTTTCTCGAGTACATGATGTCTTCCACGTCTCTCAACTCAGGCGTTGCTTCTCGGATCCCATCCGCGGAGTGGACCACGAAACGCTTGATCTCCAAGATTACCTCACATATCGAGAGTACCCTGTTCATGTTCTTGATCAAGCAGAGCGTGTCACTCGACGTCAGAACATCAAGTTTCTCAAGGTTCAGTGGTCTCATCATTCCGAGAGAGAAGCTACCTGGGAGCGAGAAGATCGTCTTCGACTGGAGTACCCCACCTTCTTTCCATCGACCCCTGAATCTCGGGACGAGATTCTTTCAAGTGGGGGCGAGTTGTCACATCCCTAGTTCTGGTATGCTCAAGGCTAGCTAGTCTTGTGTGCATCATGTTTAAATTCCATTTAAATTTGAAATGGGGATTTGTGAAACCCTCAGAAATTATTTCTGGAAATGACCCAGATAAAAAGTGCTCCAAAAAGGTCCAAGAAAATGTTCATGTTACTCTCTGAAAATATTGGTCAGAGGTAAAACTCAAACCAATATTTTAGGAGCTCATAAATATTTATTTTGAGCATTTGGAATTAATGCAATAATTATTTTCTTTGGATATATATTGTTATATATATAATATATGTCCAAAAATTATGCTAGTTGTTGAGGAGCTCTGGAATAATACCATTAGCCCCTACAAAAATTGGCATAAGAAAATAAAATGGTTTAGTATTTTTATTAAACCAAACAAATGTCAGAGAAATAGAAAACATAAACAGAAATAAAAAAAGGATCTTACCTGGGCCACTTACCTATGTAGCCGGGCACTGTGCAGCCCAGCGGCCCAACAGGCCGGCCCAGCCGACTGGCACTGCCAGTCGTCGTCTCCACCGCGCTAGGAGGACGCCGAGCACGCGCTTGCCGCATGGCCGCCACGCCACCAGCTCGCCTGCCTGCCTCCCCCTCGCCGCCTAGATGTTTTACGCGACGCCACGCGCCGCCCCGGAACCCCTCTCACTCTCATTCCCCCCTTCCCTGCCTCCTCTGCTCTCTCTCGCTGGACCGAACGAGCCGGTCGCCGCCGTTCGCTGCCCCGCGCTCCCCGCCGTCCCCTCGCCCCTCCATCGTGCCCAGAAGCTCCGCCACCTCGTCCGTTACCTCTCCGTGAAGCCGTGCATTGCTAGACGCCCCGTGGAGCCGTCGCCGTTGCCTTCTTCACCTCCGGCCGCCGTGGATCTCCATCGCCGCTTGCCGCCGTCAGCGCGTCCCCGAGCCCGCTGAGGTGCTCTTCCGGTCCACTGTGAGCCTCGCGTCGGTTCCCCCTTCTCTCCTGCCTTCCCGTGCACCGCAGCACTGCGCCCGCTCGAGGCCGAGCTACGGCCGCCGCCGTGAGCTCCGGCCTCCCCTACTCCTCCCACATGCTCCATTGGATGCGGACGAGCGCGGGCTTCGCCCGTGTGCCCTCCATCGCCCAATTGGTCGCCAGAACGGCGATCCCGAGCCCCTCCGCCGCGTTCGGCCTCGCCGGCGGCTAAACGCCGGTGGGGTTGATCGGGTCAACCCGCGCTAACTAACCCCCCTTGTGAAACTGACAGGTGGGGCCCGACCCTGGCTAATTTTAGTTAGGATAATTAATTAACCCTCTGTTAATTAACCATGACGTTGACGTGTGGCCCCCACACGTCAGGTTTGACCTGGTCAGCGCCGTTGACCGCTGACGCAGTGCTGACGTCATGCTGACGCCGTTATTCTTTTTCTAGAATTATTTTAAAACAGGAAATTCCAGAAAATGTTCAAAACTTCAAAAATTCATATAAATTCAACCGTAGCTCAGATTGAAATAATTTATATATGAAAAATCATCAGAAAAATGCAACCTATCCATCTGTACTAGTTTCATGCATGAAAAACCAAGTTATACCTGCTGTGTTGGTGAAACACTAAAGTGGCTTATATAAAGAGCTTACTTTGGAGATGCATTTGAATCTTTGGTTCAAATGGACTTCATGCAACTGAATGCTAGTTGTATTAGCTCAAATAACATCACATATTCATGCCACCTTCATGCATCATATTGTTGCATATGATTGTGTATTAATTGCCGACACCGTTCCTTCTCGATAGGTCCTGCTCCGGAGACCGATCCAGAGTACCTGTCAGAGGAGCAGTGCCCCCCTGTTGATCTACCAGGCAAGCAAACCCCCTTGTTCATTCCCACTCTCTCACTCCTGCTCTCTTTTATTGCATTAGGACAACAACGATTCAACTGCTACTTTATGCTGCGGTAGTTGAACCCATTCCTCTGCATGACCTGTCATTGCCACAGTAAATAGTTGAAACCCACTAGTATGTGTAGGAGTTGATTGAGCCATGTTGTGTTCCTACAATGCCATGCCTGCTATTGCTTAGAGTTGTGTCAGGTCTGATTCATTGGGAATGGATTGGAGTGTTATGCTATGTTCTGATGCTGAGAGTTAAGCGTGTGAACACGATTTGGTAAAGGTAGCGGTGAGAGGCCATGTAGGAGTCTTGTGTGGCGTCCAATGACTAGCTACTACCACACATTGGGCTCCGGGTGCTCCAAGCTCTCTCGACTTATTAATCACCTCAGTCTCTGTCCAGGAGTTGCAACTAGTTTCTGGTGTTTGTAGGTAGTGCTATTTTTCTACCGAGTGGCACCCGGCAGGGTGGGCTTGGGACAGACTAGGCACAGGTGGCATGGTGTACCAAGTGGCACCCGGATGGTGGGCTTGGGACACCCTGCTCACATCGTTTGGGGCCGTGAGCGACACCCCGGCCGGATCTCCTTGCGGATGGAACCCGAATAGGCGATAAACCTGGACTAGAGTCTTGTGTGGTTAGTCAGGTCGTGGCCGACACCCTCACGAGGCTTCCGCTTGAAGATTGCCGAGATACATGACGTGTACATGGTGATAAGTGGTGAGAGCGTGTGTGAAGAAGTACACCCCTGCAGGGTTATCATGATCTATTTGAATAGCCGTGTCCTCGGTTATGGACTTCTTGGATGCTTACGTGGTACATAGACAACTTAAAGTGGATACTCTAAAATGCTCAAGATAAGTGTGAGTGCTATGGATGGCCTTCTCGTAGTGAGATGGGGATGAATCCATAGTAGTGTATTGATGTGGTGATTAGTGGACTCGTGTGCGCTGCCTCACCTCAAAGAAGTTTCTTGAAATCGTAGAACAGGTTAGCCACTGAGTCAAAGCTGGCTTGCTGCAACTAAACCCCACATTACGTTCTTGATACAAATGCATATATGATAGGATCTGATGTAAGTCTTGCTGAGTACCTTTGTACTCACGTTGCTTTATCTAGGTTTTTGCAGCGGAGACTTTGGTCTTACTAGTAGTTCCGCTTGGACTTCGACGAGTAGCTTGTTACCTCAGCTATGATCTTGCACCCTTGGGAGGGTCTTGTAGATAGTAAGGCTTCTCAGCCTTTTTCTTTTGTAGTTGTCTGTACTCAGACATGTAATTCTTCCGTTACTTGTATGTTCTGAATGTTGGGTCATGTGACCCCTGTTTGTATTTAATGCTATGTGGCTCTTCTGGGCCTTTATCTATATGAGTTTGCGTTATGTTGTGATGCCATGTTGTACAACACATACTTGCATGTTATGCGTACGTGTAACGTGTATTGCTATGTGTGGGATCCGACAATCTAGTTGTTTATCCTTGGCAGCCTATCATATGGGGAAATGTAGTCTAGTGCTTTCTGAGCGATAGTAAACCGCTACAGCCCGGTTCACCAGAGTCTTGCTAGCCCAGCACTACTGCTCGCAACACTTGACTGGCCGGCATGTGTTTCACTTCGTTCCTATGTCTGTCCCTTCGGGGAAATGTCACGTGGTGACATCCGGAGTCCTGCCTAGCCTGCTACAGCCCGGGTTACCGGAGTCCTGTTAGCCCAGTGCTACAGCCCGGATTCACACGTTGATGACCGACATGCTCGATGTGATTCATGTATGCCTGTCCTCATGGGTTAGTGCCGCTTTGGATTCACGACTAGCCATGTCGGCCCGGGTTCTTTGTCATATGGATGCTAGCGACCCTATAATATACGTGAGCCAAAAGGCGCAAACGGTCCCGGGCCAGGTAAGGTGGCACCCGTGGGAATACCGTGCGTGAGGCCGCAAAGTGATATGATGTGTTACATGCTAGATCGGTGTGACTTAGGATCGGGGTCCCGACAGGCAGACACAGTTCAATCGGCTCACAGCCCAAGATCGCCTCCAAGGCGTGAGGGACGTGGAGATCGACGGGATCAGTACAGAAAACGTGAGCAGTATGATCACCGACTCGACCGTGATGATCGTCGTCGAGTGCCCACGCCTCCCCCGAGGAGTGGGTCATACGCGCCTCGGCAACACGATGACAGACGCCCTCACAGTGTTGGGCGAAGGATTCCAGTCGACCCCCGGGAGCCAGGCTTTCACGCGAGATCTATTCTTGTTCAAGGTCTGGTTGACAGGAACAGGGCACACAGAGATGGCCATGATAGAGATTATCCGACTGGTAGCAGAGTGCATGTTTCAGGTCCCGGGTGTTTCAGCAGAGCCATCAGAGCAGCAGTGATTCCTCCCAACTTCAGGTTGGCGACTTGAGTCAGCAAGTTCACTGGTGAGTCTAAGCCTGACACTTGGCTTGAGGACTACCGAGTGGCTGTGCAGATTGGTGGTGGCAATGATGAAGTGGCCATGAAGCACCTTCCTCTAATGTTGGAGGGCTCGGCCAGAGCGTGGTTGAATCAGTTAGCACCTGGCAGTATTTATAGTTGGGAAGAGCTTGCCCGAGTGTTTGTTAGAACATTTGAAGGTACATGCAAACGGCCAGCAGGGCTAATAGGGCTGCAATTGTGTGTGCAAAAGCAGAATGAAACCTCGAGGGATTATATCCAGAGATGGATCACGTTGCACCACACGGTGGAGAATGTATCAGATCACCAAGCAGTTTGTGCCTTCAAGGAAGGCGTCAAGTATCGAGAGTTGAATCTGAAGTTCGATCGGACCGAAGATATGTCTCTGAGTCGAATGATGGAAATTGCCAGCAAGTATGCTAATGGTGAAGAGGAGGATCGGCTCCGGATTGGAAAGCACAAGACAGTCGCCCACGAAACCGGAGGAGGGAACTCCAGTCGGAAGCAGAAGCGCAAAGCCGAGCCAGTTGCTCCCGGAGAAGCCTTAGCCGTGAATGAAGGGAAGGGGAAGCCCAAAGGGCCATGGAACCCCAAGAAAGTAAAATATCAAGATGGAAATGATGTGTTGGATTTACCATGCCACATTCACACGAAAAAAGATGAAGAGGGTAATCTCATTTACCCGAAACATACCACTCGACAGTGTCGGCTCCTAATCCAGTTGTTCAGAGAGACAACCCAAAGAGAAAGAAAAAGAGTCGGACAAAGTTGAGGATAAAGAGGAAGACGATGATGGTTACCCCCACGTCAATTCCAGTCTGATGATTTTTGCTGATTTTGAGAGCAAAAGTCCACTGAAAGTCATCAACAGAGAAGTGAACATGGTCGCTCGGCGACACCCAGTTATTTGAAGTGGTCTCAGACTGCCATTACATTCGACCAATCTGATCACCCAGCGCACATAGCCACCCCTGGGAGGCAACCGTTGGTGGTCGACCCGGTTGTAGAAGTCACTCGGTTGACTAAGGTTCTAATGGATGGTGGCAGTGGCCTGAATATACTGTATGCGGAGACCTTGAAGGGAATGGGCATTCCGATGTCCAGACTCAGTGAAAGCAACATGAGTTTCCATGGAGTTATTCCTGGAAAGAAGGCTGAGTCACTCGGCCAGATCGCCCTCGATGTGGTTTTCGATGATTCCAAGAATTACCACAAAGAAAAGTTGACATTTGAAGTCGTGGATTTCCAGAGTGCTTATCATGCTATTCTGGGCAGGCCTGCTTATGCATGTTTTATGGCTCGACCATGTTACGTGTACCTCAAATTGAAGATGCCTGGTCCTAGAGGAGTGATCACTATCACTGGCAATCGGAAGAAGGCAGAAGAGTGCTTCCAGAAGGGCTCAAAGATCGCCGATGCACAAATGGCAGTAGTAGAATTGCAGGAGTATCAGAAAAATGCAGATCCGAGTGATTTGTTGCGAGCTAAGAAGCCTGGCATAGATTCTGCATTTCAGTCGTCTAGTGAAACGAAGCTGACTCATATTCACCCGACCGATCCCAATGCTGCCCCGACCCACATTTTGACAACACTCAACTCCAAATAGGCAGAAGCGCTCATCCAGTTCCTCCATGAGAACTGGGACATCTTTGCATGGAAACCTTCTGACATGCTGCGTGTTCCCAGGGAGCTAGTTGAGCACCGTCTGCGAGTCGACCCAAAAGTGAAACCAGTCAAGGAACATCTTCGACGGTCCGCCATACAGAAGAGAAAAGCAATTGGCGAAGAAGTGGCTCGGCTCCTGACAGCTGAGTTTATCCGAGAGATCTACCACTTCAAGTGGCTCGCCAATGTTGTCATGGTCCCGAAGAAGGACGATTCACTTTGCATGTGCATTGATTTCAAGCGTATCAATCAGGCCTGCCCAAAAGATCACTTTCCTCTCCCCCACATCGACCAAATCATCGACTCGACTGCGGGGTGTGAGCGATTGTCTTTTCTGGATGCCTATTCCGGGTATCATCAGGTCCGGCTGTATGGACCCGACGAAATAAAAACGGCTTTCATTAGTCTATTCAGATGCTTCTGTTATGTCACCATGCCATTCAGCCTGAAGAACGCTGGAGCCACATTCATGAGGATGATTCAGAAGTGTTTACTCACTCAAATCAGTTGGAATGTGGAAGCATACATGGATGACATTGTGGTCAAGTCACGTAAAGTTTCGGACCTACCGACTGACCTTGCTGAAATTTTTGCCAACCTCAGAAGGTATGATATCAAGCTCAATCCGTCAAAGTGCACATTTGGAGTTCCTGGCGGCAAGTTACTCGGTTTCCTCATTTCCGAACGAGGGATCGACGCTAACCCAGAGAAAGTTGGTGCCATACTGCGGATGAAGCGCCCTGTGCGTGTGCACGATGTCCAGAAGCTTACTGGTTGTTTGGCCGCCTTAAGTCGATTCATTTCTCGCCTCAGTGAAAAGGCATTGCCTCTTTACCGACTGATGAAGAAGTCTGATAAGTTCGAGAGGACTCCTGAAGCTGATGCAGCATTTGTAGAGCTCAAAGCCCTGCTTTCCACCCAGCCGGTGCTTGCGGCCCCAATCAGCAAAGAGCCTTTACTGCTTTACATTGCAGCCACTGGACAAGTTGTCAGTAAAGTACTTACAGTCGAGCAAGAAGAAGAAGGAAAAGCATATAAAGTTCAGCGCCCAGTCTATTATGTTTCTGAAGTTCTGACTCCATGAAAGCAAAGATATCCACATTATCAGAAGCTTGTTTATGGGATTTATATGACCACGAAGATGGTTGCTCACTACTTCTCTGACCACTCCATTACAGTCGTCAGTGTCGCTCCATTATCAGAGATTCTGAACAACAGAGATGCAACTGGTCGAGTGGCAAAGTGGGCGATTGAATTCCTTCCCTTGGATATCAAGTTTGAGGCAAAGAAAGCTATCAAGTCCCAAGCAATAGCAGATTTCCTTGCCGAGTGGATCGAACAGCAACTGCCAACTCAAGTCCACTCGGAGCACTGGACCATGTTCTTTGATGGCTCCAAGATGCTGAATGGTTCCGGTGCTGGGGTGGTACTGGTATCCCCCGAGGAGACAAGCTCAGATATGTTCTCTAGATTCACTTTGATCCCTCCAATAACGAAGCGGAATATGAAGCACTCTTATATGGGTTACGTATGGCTATCTCACTCGGCGTCCATCGCCTCATGGTTTACGGCGACTCAGATTTGGTAGTCAATCAAGTGCTGAAGGAGTGGGACGTCAGAAGCCCAGCGATGACTGGTTACTGCAATGCGGTGAGGAAGTTGGAAAAGAAGTTTGAGGGCTAAGAGCTCCATCATATACCCCGACTGAAAAATCAAGCAGCTGATGATTTGGCGAAGATAGGTTCCAAGAGGGAAGCCATTCCCAGCAATGTGTTTTTGGAACACATTCATACACATTCAGTTCAAGAAGATCCTTTCACTAAAGAGCCCCCGCAGCCTAAGAGTGTCACAGATCCGACTGAAGTCGAAGTCCCAGCCGTGGTTGACCTGATCATGGAGGTTTTGGTCATCACTCCCGACTGGACTGTGCCATACATTGCGTATATCCTTAGGAAGGAACTCCCAGAGGATGAAGAGGAGGCTCGACAGATCGTCCATCGATCCAAAGCCTTTACTGTGATAACGGGATAGCTGTTCAGAGAAAGTGTAATTGGAGTTAGCCAGAAGTGCATAACACCAGAAGAAGGTCGAGTGATCCTCAACGACATCCACTCGGGGACTTGTGGCCACCATGCGTCCTCTCGGACCATTGTGGACCAAGCATACCGAGTTGGATTTTATTGGCCACGAGCAAATGAAATGGCGAAAGATATAGTCGACAAATGTGAAGGCTGCCAGTTCTACTCCAATATGTCCCACAAGCCTGCATCAGCTCTGAAGACCATTCCACTTGTTTGGCCTTTTGCTGTTTGGGGGTTGGATATGGTTGGACCCCTAAGGACCGGTAGGAGCGGCTTTACTCATGTGCTTGTAGCAGTCGACAAGTTTACCAAATGGATTGAAGCCAAGCCCATCAAGAATCTCGAAGCCAGTACCGCCGTCAGCTTCATCAGAGAGTTGACGTTCAGATATGGGGTTCTACACAGCATCATCACTGACAACGGATCGAACTTCGATTCTGATGAGTTCAGAGCTTTCTGTGCTTCCCAAGGTACTCGAGTCGACTATGCTTCGGTCGCCCACCCCCAGTCGAATGGACAAGCAGAAAGAGCAAATGGCTTGATTCTCAAAGGACTGAAACCCCGATTGATGCGTGATCTCAAGCATGCCGCAGGTGCCTGGGTTGATGAACTTCCATTAGTCTTTGGGGATTGAGGACAACTCCCAATCGGTCGACTGGCCGAACTCCATTCTTCTTGGTCTATGGAGCTGAAGTTGTTTTACCGAGTGACTTGCTTCACAATGCACCACGAGTCGAGATTTTCTCTGAAGATGAAGCAGAACAGGCCCGGTAGGACACAGTTGATCTCCTAGAATAAGAAAGAGAGATGGCCTTAATTCGGTCGACCATTTATTAGCAAGACTTGCGTCAATTCCACGCTAGAAACATGAGGGGTCGAGCCTTTCAAGAGGGAGGCTTGGTTCTTCGAGTGGATCAGCAGAAACCACACAAGCTCGCCCCTGCTTGGGAAGGTCCCTTCATAGTCACCAGAGTTCTCCACAATGGAGCGCACCATCTTTATAATTTCGAGCATCAGAAAGACAAGCCACAGGCTTGGAATGCGGAGCTGCTCCGCCCCTTTTATACTTAAGTACTCATTCTGATGAGATGTAATAAGAAATACCTTTGTAGTTTGTTTATCAAAGACAAGAGCTTTACAGTCTTCTTAAACGATTGTTGTTGCTTATGTTTGCGTCTCAAATCCCCCAGTGGGTGACTTAGCCGCGAATCCGTTTTGCCTAAGTTTGAAAGATCTTACCGAGTGATGAGCAAACCTCTCACTCGGGGGCTTAGCCGTGAATCCGTTTCGCCTAATTTGAAAAATCCTACCGAGTGGTGAGCAAGCCTCTCACTCGGGGGCTTAGCTGCAGTCCAGTACTCGCCTAAGTTTGAAAAATCCTACCAAGTGGCGAGCAAGCCTCTCACTCGGGGGCTTAGCTGCAGTCCAGTACTCGCCTAAGTTTGAAAAATCCTACCGAGTCGTGAGCAAGCCTCTCACTCGGGGGCTTAGCTGCAGTCCAGTACTCGCCTAAGTTTGAAAAATCCTACCGAGTGGTGAGCAAGCCTCTCACTCGAGGGCTTAGCTGCAGTCCAGTACTCGCCTAAGTTTCAAAAATCCTACCGAGTGGTGAGCAAGCCTCTCACTCGGGGATTTAGTTGTAGTCCAGTACTCGCCTAAGTTTGAAAAATCCTACCGAGTGGTGAGCAAACCTCTCCCTCGGGGGCTTAGCTGCAGTCCAGTACTCGCCTAAGTTTGAAAAATCCTACCGAGTGGTGAGCAAACCTCTCACTCGGGGGCTTAGCTGCAGTTCAGTACTCGCCTAAGTTTCAAAAATCCTACCGAGTGGTGAGCAAACCTCTCACTTGGGGGCTTAGCTGCAGTCCAGTACTCGCCTAAGTTTCTAAAATCCTACCGAGTGGTGAGCAAACCTCTCACTCAGGGGCTTAGCTACAGTCCAGTACTCACGTAAGTTTCAAAAATCCTACCGAGTGGTGAGCAACCCTCTCATTCGGGGGCTTAGCTGCAGTCTAGTACTCGCCTAAGTTTCAAAAATCCTACCGAGTGGTGGGCAACCCTCCCACTCGGGGGCTTAGCTGCAGTCCAGTGCTCGCCTAAGTTTGAAACACGCCCTATCCACAAGGACGACGAGGTGCAGGTCGACTGCAACCTTCTCCTTCGGAGCTGCGCCACAAGTACAATGTGCGCTCCATCCCTATTCGCAAGGATGACAAGGTGTAGGTCGACTACAACCTTCTCCTGCGGAGCTGCGGCACAAGTACAACGTGCGCTCCATCCCTCTCCGCAAGGACGACGAGGTGCAGGTCGACTACAACATTCTCCTTCGGAGTTGCGCCACAAGTACAACATGCGCTCCATCCCTATCCGCAAGGACGATGAGGTGCAGGTCGACTGCAACCTTCTTCATGGAGCTGCACCATAGGTACAATAGTTGCATCTCAAGTATAAAGATTATTCCGATTGAAGAGCAAATTCCACTCGAAGGCAAATACAAGCATATTCAGAAATAAACCAAGTTCAGATAAATCCTAAAGATCCGGACGACGGATCAAAAGTATTCGAGCGTCAAGCCCGAAGAAGTTTAACGGTTACACAATCACTTGGCATTCCGGGGCAAATAAAGGTGGAGCATAATGTTTCTTGGTCACGCGTCAGGAGAAGGACTGGCTGGGTCACAGAAACTGTCAAGGTCTATGCTGTTTACAAAGCGAGTGGCGGCGTCAAGGAAAGTGTCCATGAAGGACTGGAAAGTGTGTCTCTTTGTGTTAGCAACCTTGAGTTCCGCTAGCTTGTCTTGTTTGACGTCTTTACAGTGCACTCGGACCAGGGACAACGCGACATCAGCGCCACAACGAGGAGATGACTTCTTCCATTCTTGCACTCGGTTGGGTATTTGATTCAGTCGAGCCATCAGAGACTCGAGATCTTGAGACAGTTCCTCCTGAGGCCAGAGTTCAGCATAAACCTGAGTCATTGCTGCTTTCAGGCGGGCAAGATAAGCAACGGCGCTATCCATGTGAGATTCCAACTGCAGCACATTCATTGCAACATCATCCTTGACTGGACAATTTATGGGATCGAGACCCGTCTCGACCCGCCCAGTTTCCGCTTCAAAGTCTTGGCAAAACTCTGCATAGTCGAGTAAATTGTGAGTCTATGATATAATCAGACCTGATAGTCGACAGAAATAAGTCAGTCAATCATCTGTACCTTCAAGGTTTTAGACCAGCTTTGCAGCAAGCTGGCCCAGATAACACTCCAACTCGCCCTTCTTAACTTTGAGGCTCCCAAGCTCGTCAGTCAGCTTGTCCTTGTCCTTCTTCAGTCGCTTGATCTCTCGATTGGCGTCAGAAACAACAGTCTTCAGTTTGGACTTCTCTTCTTCTAGCTTGCCAACTGAAGCAAGCTTCTTGTCGGCAAGCGCAGTTTTCTCTCGCGCTTCCTTCTGTGCAGCAGCAAGATCCAGATCCTTCTTCTCCAAAGCCTGCTTCATTTTCTCTAAAGAAATAACGTTATTCAGACGGGCTTGGAGTTGACGGTTTTCACTACATACATCTTCTCGAGTGGAGTCACTCGGTTCAAAAAAATGGAAAGGAAAACTGAAAGCAGTAGTAAGATAGACAGTTGATGATTGGTTACCTCCCATGGCAGCTACTTCATCAAGAGCAGTCTTGAGATTCTTTCTGGCCAGTTCCAGATCAAGGTTGAGGCTAATTTGTTGCTTGTTCAGTGTAGAAAGTTGAGCACCGAGATCATAAGATTTCTGCGGTCAATACATAAGACATCTCAGTGGACTGAAATAAAAGACATCACTGCGACAGTTACTCTAAGACTACCACCGAATCAAACATTCAACGACAGTCTCGGGGACTACACCTAGTGGGTGCACTTAGCGTGCCCCCACTGGTTTAAAAAAATCAGATTCTCAAACCACAGTCGACTGCCCGCAGTCAACTATGGTCTCGGGGACTACACCCAGTGGGTGCACTTAGCGTGGCCCCACTGGTTCTGGTTCCACTCGGCATGGTCCGCCCAGTGCGAGTTGTAAAAAAAAATTCATGCAGATTCTCAGACCACAGTCGACTGCCTGCAGTCAACTATGGTCTCGGGGACTACACCCAATGGGTGCACTTAGCGTGCCCCCACTGGTTCTGGTTCCACTCGGCATGGTCCGCCCAGCGCGAGTTATAAAAAAATTTCATTCAGATTCTCAGACCACAGTCGACTGCCCACAGTCAACTATGGTCTCGGGGACTACACCCAGTGGGTGCACTTAGAGTGCCCCCACTAGTTCAAAGATTCAGCTTGAGTCGACCCAAAGTGACTTATACAATTTCAAAACAGTTACACCCTAGTGGGTGATCATACGAGAAATATGATCAATCAGAAATCAACTAACCCGGACATTGGTCTGCAAAGAAGCTCCGGTGTTGAAGGCCACCTGACTGGCCTCATGCACCACTTTCATTTTCCCCATCACAAGGTTCAACTGAAGAAGAGCTTCCTTGGCGGTAGTCGGTGGGTAGTCCGGAGTTTGATACGCAGTGAAAAGCGATGCTAGCAGAGCAATCGAAGCAGCCGCTGGATCTGAAGCGTGGAGTTGTATTGGTGCATCAGAAGTTTGAGCAGCTGATCCTGATGGGCAATCAGTCGACAGCTGGACAGCGAAAGTGATGTTGGATCAAGCCGGATCTATCGATCGCTCGACTGCCGTCCCAGGCAACACGGTCGACTGAGGAACCTGGACCTCAGGCGCTTTCCCGCCCACTTCCTTGTCCTTCCTCCTCCACCCCCTCAGCGGTACTTCTTCTTCATCATCCGGGAGCACAACAACGTCCCATGGAGCTGCAATAAACAGAGAAAGTCATACAGATAGCTGACAAACAATCCAGTCGTCCAAATAAATTCGAGTCGGGCAGACTTATTGGCTTTGGAGGTAGCTGCGTCATCGGTTTCCTCATTGTCTGGGGTCTTATCAATGTCCATATCAGTTGCAACTGAGGCCAGGCTATAAAGGTTCATCATCCACTTGGTCAGTACAAGAGAATCGGTCGGAAAAAGAAAATACGGGAAGAACATTTACCCAGAAGCAACAGGAACTTCCATCTTGATTCTAGGGAAGGTCTTCCGAGCCTTCGAAGGATTGATCTTGGGCTGCTTGCTGAACTTCTCAGCCAATTCTGGAGTCGAAGACCGAGCGCGCTTTTGAGATGGAGCACTCGACGCCACAGCTTTGCCGCGACTGCCCGCGGGATCATGGTGCTGCTTGGATCGACGTTCCGAATGAGGTGGTGAGTCGGCTACTTCCTCATCGTCCGACTCATCACTCTCGTCTTCATTATCGTCGGCTGGTGACTCCCACTCGCTGCTCTCCTCCGCGCTGTCCTCGCCCTCTTGGTCTTGCTCCAGAGCTTGTTCATCATTGGGCATTGAGTACATCCCCGTGTAAATCTACAAAACAAGGAACCGAATGGAAGTCAGTCGGATCAACAAATAGTCGGAAAACACGTCCAAAAAACTCAGTTGTAATAGCCAAACCTTGTCTGGCTGGTTGTTGTCGCTGAAAGGGTTGACTCTCCTGGCGCCCCTGGGGTTGTCCTTGTTCCCGGTGATACTCCTCTGCCACTGGGCCACTGTTTTGGCTGCCACCTCCTCCGGATGAACCCGAGCGGTGTCACCAGCCCCGGAGTACATCCACATATAGTGGTCACGAGCTTGGAGTGGTTGGATGCGCCGACTGAGGAACACATCTAGCAGATCAATGCCGGTGACACCTTGGTTGATCAGTTGAACTACTCACTCGACCAGCATGCCTGTCTCCGCCTTCTTTGCGGCAGTCACTTTCAACGAAGATGGAGTTTGAAAACGATCAAAAGAGAAAGGGGAAGCCCAATCGACTGGCCTGGGGTCACGATATCCTGGTAGTAGAACCAGGTCGACTGCCAGCCCCTGACCGACTCTGGAAGAGTCATCGAAGGGAAGGAACTCCTCTTCCTCTTCTAGATACCCAGACCCCCACACATCTGAATAACGTGGGTTTTCTCGTCGTTCGAGTTCTCTTTCTTCACTGTTTGGGAGCGGATGGTAAAGATGTGCTTGGAAAGACCCCAGTGCGGTCGACACCCCAGGAAATTCTCGCACATGCATACGAATGCAGTAAGATATGTGATGGTGTTGGGAGTAAAATAATGAAGTTGGTCCCCAAAGAAATTCAGGAAACCTCGAAAGAAGGGATGTGGAGGAAGCGAGAAACCGCGGTTGAAATGAGTGGCGAGCAGAACACACTCACCCGGTCGCGGCTGCGGCTCTGTTTCCCCCTCCGGCAGCCGCGCAGACTCATGGACGTTCAGCCCTAACTCGGCCATATCGTCCAAGTCTTCCTGCCGAAGCAAGGATCGGATCCAATCTCCATGGATCCAACCCGATGGCAGCCCCGAGCGTGATGAAGACCCCCGATTCGTATTCTTGCTTTTCGCCACCCCCGTCGCCTTCTTCGCGCGTTCTAGCGCCACCATTTTCTCCTTCCCAATGGCGACGGAGTAGCGGCGTCGAGAGTGGAGAGGGTGAACGGGGTGGTGGAGCGAGAGGAAGAAGAAGGGGAATGGACGCGCACAGTGCAGGCGACTCGACCTCGCCGCTTTAAAAGGCCTACTTCCGAGTGGCTGACGTGTGGGCCTGAGCGATCCTATCAAATCCCCCAACAGTCGCACACGGGATATGTGGCGAAAAAAGTGGTGCGGAAATCGAAACATCCTATTTATCTACTCCACTTACCACGGCGCGCTTCCACCAAAATTTCGAATCCCTCGAAATCTGGGACCCTTTTCAACAAATCACGCCAAAGATTCCGTATCAAGGATATCACTCGACGGATAACATTATAAAAACCAGTCGGCAATTTCTGAATCGATCAAGGCGACTGAAACGAAGCCGAAGTTCCAACAACTGGCCTCCATTTGGAGATAAAAGCGAGTCAAAGCAAGAGTAAAGGCAAGGTCAACTTCACCCTTCTTTTCACTCGTACCTCAATCCATTCGGGGGATAATGATGAGGACATAAACCTGGGGTAGGGTAATAGGCCTGACCTATACGTCCCACCTAAGGTTCTTGTCCTAAGAGCAAAGAAGTTCAGGAGTAAATAGAGGGGACCCAACAAAGGTGTCGAGTGAAATCCACTCGACCTTCCGTTCACTCGGAGACCCCTCCTTACTTAGGTCACTCGACCATTAAACCACTCGATGTGCAGAAGACCTAAAGCCGCTCTGCGCAGCAACGATCGGGTGTTTACTCTTATATTTAATGATCATTTATAGCACTTTATTATAGACGTTACCTATAACTTCTCTCTTTATGAACATTGAACCCTGTGTAACGGAGGGGAGCTGGGGTCCTAGCGCACTCTATATAAGCCACCCCCCTCCTCTGGGACAAGGGTTCGCACTCCTGTAAACACACATATACATAATCCAGTCGACCGCCTCCGGGCTCCGAGACGTAGGGCTATTACTTCTTCCGAGAAGGGCCTGAACTCGTAAAACTCGTGTGTACAACTTCACCATAGCTAGGATCTTGCCTCTCCATCCTTACCCCCCCTATTCTACTGTGAGTCTTAGTACCACGACACCAGTACTACCATGGCGAACCGCAACTCCACTAGTTAGTACACCTATTCCTGTGGAGGAACCACAACCAACCATTCATAGTTTAGCATCTATCGCATTTGATGTTGTTAAATCCTATGTGTGTATCTTCCCATCATGGAAATATTATACTGAAGATGAAGGAAAATGCCAGTTGCAGGTGTTTGTCCAGGAGTTATGTGTAAGTAATGTTATTCAAGGCAATTACTCTGCTTTGTCCCATACATTCTACCTCCATGATGGTTATAATATAGCAAATTTTCCCATTTTTCTCTATAGAGAAGGACCAATTTGGAAACTCAGGATGAGGTAACCTGTGCTAATACCTCTGCTATCTTCAAGAATGCTTGGTGGCAGTATCGGAATTACCTGAAGAAAACGTACTTTACTGGCAAAGAAACTCGTCAAATTCCCTTACGTTCTCCTGAGACACATTTACTGGACGATGACTGGGAACGCCTTGTTCTTTACTGGTCCCGAACCAAGAATGTGGTAAGGTCTATGAGCTAATTTTGTTTTAAGTACTATATGCTTGCGTCTTACTATACTCTGTTCATGTAGAACAAGTGCTTAAACCTGAAGAACAACTGTTCTCGGTTAAGATTCCATTGCTATTGTGCATACTGCTTTGCTCTTGTATCACTTTATTTACTCATACAAACTTATTTTTAAATTGAACGATCCAATGGAAACTTCAATGGCACAACAGGTATGTTTACGCAAGTTTCTTTAACAGGTTTGCTCTTATAAATAGCTCTGTTGATTTCAATTTCAATTGTGTATATAGTTGACTTCTCATATCATGCACATTACTAGCATCATAACATGGCCAATAGTGTTGTTGTACATGTAGACCCGTGGTACCCATCTGAAATATTGTTGTGCCGTTTAGTTTCCCACGCTTTGTATTCTTTCAGTGCTGCTTTCTCTTGAACTAATACAATTTGAACCGTGTCTCTATTTTGATTTGGCAAGACAATGCAGTGACCATAGGACATAGATATATGTTTGTTTGATTCTTTTATAATGTACTACTTGGCAATAGAAGACTTGGTAGTTTAATCTTTTCCACCTTACTAATGAATTGGTTCACTGAAATGAGTCTCATATACTAGTACATGCTGAAAGGATCGAGATGGACCTAGAGGGGGGTGAATAGGTACAATTAAATTTTTTAATTATTACTTAGCAATTTTAGGCAATAATGCGGAATATGAAATTGAGCCTAACAACTGCAAGTGTGATGCTAAGGGCTAAGCAAGATAAACAAGTAACCGAAGTATGTAAGTAAGCAAGCACAATATGATATAAGTAAGAGCTAAGAGACAAGTAACCACAAGTAGAGAGTTAGGGTTAGGGATAACCGCAACTCCGGGAGACGAGGATGTATGCCGATGTTCACTTCCTTGGAGGGAAGCTACATCACTGTTAGAGAGGTCGATGTTACCACGAAGGCACACCAACGCCATGAAGGCTCACCCTATTCTACCTTTGAGACAACACCACGAAGGCGTTTCTCAACCACTAGTGGTAGACCTTGGGGTCGTCTCCAAACCCACACAAACTTTTCCGGCGGTAATCACAAAGGTCGATTCCTCTCCGAAAGACTCCTACCGCCTAGGAGTCTCCAACCTCCAAGAGTAACAAGAACGATGGGGAAAAGCTCAGGACTTGCTCAAATCACGAATTCCTATGGTGCAAAGAAGGGGAAGGAGTGGATCTATCACTTGATCAGACAATTTCTCTCAAAAGCTCTCAAATCCCTTGGGGATCTAAGATTTGGTGTGGAGAAGTGAGAGAGAGAGTGAAATGTGTTCTAGGGTTTGTTCAAAGTGAATGGTCAACCCTCTCCTGTGGGGAAGAGGGGCTATATATAGTGCGAGCACGAATATGGCCGTTGTAGTGCAAGTGAACGGGCAGGCCGGACATCGGGGCTAGGGGCCAGACATCTAGCCTGACAAGCCACTTGAAGAACAAGGAAGAAAACAGAGCAGAAGGCAGAGGGGCCGGACATCCGGGGGCCAAGCATGGACATCCGGCATGTCAGGAAACCCCGGACATCCGGCACATGGCCAAACATCCGGCAAGTTTATAGAATCAAAAATAGCCTTTGGATAGCACATGCCGGACATCCGGCAAGGAAGCTCGGAAATCCGGGGTGCACTGGGAGCCCGGACATCTGGCATAGAGGGTCGGACATCCGGTAAGTAGCACACCACAAAAGTGCTCTCTGGATAGCTAGGCCCGGATATCCAGCGAGCAGGCCGGATATCCGGCGCGAGGCCCGGACATCCGGCTTGAAGCCCGGACATCCGGCAGCCTAGAGACAGAACCATGAAGGTGGAGCATGTGCATATATGGCAAGGAGGTTTGTGGCAAGAGGAAGCCTTACACTAACCCTATCGATCCCCTCTTAATAGTGCGGGATCCTATACTCAAGAAAAACAAATATGTAATCAATTTTCGTGCTTCATCCTTGAGTAAAATTACTTTGTATGCTCTTGATCCACACACATCGATGAACCGGGGGCTAACACCTAAGATTCACTTGACAACCATTGTTAGACCCCTACGTGTATATTGTCATCAACATCAAAACATGATGTAAGGGCATGATTGCTCTTTCAATCTCCCCATTTTTGTTTGTTGATGACAATCATACATGTAGTATCATTGCAATAAATAATCTTAGCATTGACAAACATGAGAGCAAAAGTACAAAATGTGTTGATGTTTCTTTTTTGCTTTTTAGCTCCCCCTCATTGTGTGCATGAGATGCATATGTTAAGATGTACAACACAATCTTCGTATGGTAGACTAGAAACATTTCACATGTGTATGAGAAATAAATGTGAGAGACATGCACATATGAAACCACCAAAACACATAGACTAGAAACATTTCATAGCCACAAGATAAAAACATAGTTTCAAATGACCAAGTACCATAGGTAGCACCATAATAACATAGTCTCACATGATCAAGTACCATAGGTAGCAACATAACAAGTTTGAATAATAGTAGTTAACACAAATAGCCAACACATCATAGCATGACCTAACTAAGATACTACTTCTCCCCCTTTGACAGCAACAAGTAAAAAGGGGCGAAGGACTAAAAGGACTCGGTCACTCCTGGTGGATGTCATCATCACCAACAAAGAACTCGGCGTACTCGTCATGAGATGGGAAACCGAAGGTGGAAGTGGACGGAGCCACGGGAAGAGGATCATCATCGCTCACGGGACTCCCACGGTCACGGAGGCGCTGCTTGAGCTGATTCTTCGAGATGATGAGCCGCTTCTGAACATCATAATTCTGCTGACAGCTGAAAGTGATTGCCTTCATGATAGAAGACTGAGCCTTGCCTAAGAACGAGGCAAGACGTCCACGAGGAGAAGACGAGGAAGAAGGCACAGAGGAAGAAGTGGGCTGAGACCCACCAGCAGGCTTCCTAGGAGGTCGAGGTGCAGCAGCCGGATCAGGAGCAGCCATGCGCATGTGGACAGGCGGCTTCCAAATGGAATGCCAAACAGTCTTACCAAACTCAAATGGAGCAGCGTGATCAATGATAGCCTGAATGAATGGAGCAAGTGGGAATGGGTGTGTCTGAATGAAGCTGGAGAGTCGTATCTCATGCCAAATATAGTGAGCGGTGTCAAGAGGCTCATTAGGTGCATCTTGCGTACGTACCATCAGATCAATACAGTAGTTGTGAGCCCTTGAGCGATCTCCCTTCTTCGGATAGAGAGTGCGAAGCACACACTGATAGAGAATATAGTAGGGAGACCGGAAAATGGATGACTCATTGGGTGGATAAGCACGTTCCTCATCAGTGAGGACGGAATTAAGAAGAGCCATGCAAGCATCAATCCCTTTGGGCTTATAGCGAGGATCCATACTGTGAATGTGATGACCAACACCGGAGAAGCCCAAAATCTAAACAAAGCGGTCATAGGTGATGCTCAGCACAGTGTCATCATTCATCCATGTGAGAGTGTTGTCTGGCCCAAAGAAGCAGGTGGCATAGAACTGAAGGATGACAGCTTCATTCCAATCACACTTGAAGGTCATGGTAGGACCTAGAGTTATATCATCAATGATTTTGACGGTGTTGTCAGGGAACATGGCAGGATGCTCACGCATGAACTGAAGATCCAGGTATTTGTGAGGGGCAAGCCCACGACCGTGGACGAAGCTGGAGTAGAGATCTTGCTGCATGCGAGTACGGAACCGAGGATCCTCGGCATCAGCCACCATCTCATATTGGTTGGTATCCCGTCGGAATCAAGGAATGGACCAGCCCCCACGGCGGTGAAGTCGTGTGGGATACGGTCCCCACTATCAGGAAGCTCCATGGAGATGCGACGACCATGGACCACGGGCATGGCAGAACCACAGACTGGAGGCACCGGTGCCCTTCGAGTGCCTGGTTTTGACTGGCCAACAGAGTGTCTTGGAGCAAAGTCATCCTCTTCCTCCCCAACATAGTCCTCATCATCCGAATCCGAGGACGACAGACTTGTGGAGGGAGCCCGCTTCTTCTTCTTGGTGGTGGTATTCTTCTTCTTAGGCCGAGCATGCTCATCGGAGTCGGTTGAGCCTTGCCGGCGATTGTCTGAAATGGATAATGATAGGTCCTGATGAGAAGGAGCAAACAAGTATGAACAAGGATAAAACAAATTAAACAGTGGGATGAACACTTTTCGATCGTGACCATAGAACAAGTCCAAGTGGTAGATCAAAAGAAATGTGACATGCCCATGATTAAGTTGATTAGCCGAGTACATAGAGAGAATTTTAGACTTAGGCAAGAGACACCAAAAGGCTAGAGAGATATATACGTAAGGATATATACGTGAGATAATGAAGCCCTAAGATGAGTTGGTCACAACAACAGGAGAATGCAAGAGAGATAGCATCCATACCCCGGGAACAAGGCTCGGGGCGCTCGGGGCCGCAGTTCTTGGTACACGCAATGAGGAACTCCGGCGGTCAATCCCACAATACACCGGTCCCTCCCGAGAGATTCACACCACAACCCAAGGAATGGATTGGATAGAACCGTAGATCGGGAGGAGGAGAATCCATGGGCAGGATTTTGGGGCCGGAGGATGGAGGAGAAGGCCGGGGCAGTGCTGGAGCACAGCCTGGCGGCGTCGGCTGCTTGAGGATATGGGGAGAGCAACGAGGAGAGAATGGGGGAAACTGCCCCCAAATCCCGAGCCTCTCCCACGTTATGTGTGGTTGTGGGCGACGGGCCGGACATCCGGGGTCCTGGCCCGGATATCCGACGTGTAGAGGTCAGAGACCAGTAGAATTTAGGCCAACAGACCAGACATCCGGAGACAAGCCCAGATATCCTGCATGGGAAAAAATACGGAGGGAAAAGATCCGGGCCCGGTTGTCCGGCCACTTGAGTGTTTGATGGTAGATTTGACCGGCAGAAGGATTTGCCCCAGGCCCGGATGTCTGGCTGTGGAGCCGGATGTCCGGCCACTGGACAGAAAGAACAGGTTGGGGAAAGATTTTTAAGGGGCCAACAAATATAACTTGATATAGACTCCGCCAAGGAGTTTTTAGAGATTTTTAGGGGAGAATAACCAGAGTAATCTAAGGCCATACTAAGATGTAATAACAACCCAGAATTATTAAGTAAAGAAAGGTCCATACAAGCATTCTACAAGCGGTGATCGAGGTCACCATGTTTGAGCATATGGAACATAGTATTGCAAAGATGTAGACTTTGGGCACATGGTGACGTCTCCATCATGTTGAAGTACCATAGTTCGAGAACCATGATAACTTTGAGAGTGTTTGTTCTATTTATGCATTATGTAGGGTGATAATACTCATGAATTGAGTGTCTCCCCCTAAATATATGCCTACGTAAAGACAAGACATTAAGTTTATGCATGAATGGGTACTAGATTTCACATATTGTCAAGCTCCAAGATACCAAGTTCATGCCTAAGTTGACAAAACCTTGCTTCATCCAATGGCTTCGAGAAAATATCAGCAAGTTGCATATCTGTGCCAACATGAGCAATGTCAATATCACTCTTCTCCATGTGATCTTTCAGGAAGTGATACCTAATATCAATGTGCTTGGTGCGGGTATGATCTTTGGGGTTCTCAGCAATATTGATGGCACTTTCATTATCACATAGAAGAGGCACATGTCTATAGGTGATACCGTAATCCTTCAAAGTTTGCCTCATCCATAGTAATTGAGTTGCACAACTGGTGGTAACAATGTATTCAGCTTCGGCGGTGGAGAGGGTGATACATCTCCAATGTATCTATAATTTTTGATCATTCCATGCTATTATATTATCTGTTTTGGATGTTTCATGGGCTTTAATATGCTCTTTTATATTATTTTTGGGACTAACCTATTAACCGAAGGCACAATGCAAATTGCTATTTTTTTGCCTCTTTCAGTCTTTCGTAGAAAAGGAATATCAAACGGAACGAAACCTTCGCGAGGATTTTTCTTGGAACAAACACAATCCAGGAGACTTGGAGTGGAAGTCAGAGATGCAACGAGGCGGCCACAAGGCAGGAGGGCGCGCCCAGGGGGGTAGGCGCTCCGCCACCCTTGTGGGCCCCTCGTAGCTCCAGCGACCTACTTCTTTCGCCTATATATACTCTTATACCCTGAAAACATCCAGGGGAGCCACGAAACCACTTTTCCACCGCTGCAACCTTCTGTACCCATGAGATCCCATCTTGGGGCCTTTTCAACCATCTGCCGGAGGGGGATTCGATCACGGAGGGCTTCTACATCAACACCATAGCCTCTCCGATGATGTGTGAGTAGTTTACCATAGACCTTCGGGTCCATAGTTATTAGCTAGATGGCTTCTTCTCTCTCTTTTGTTCTCAATACAAAGTTCTCCTCGATGTTCTTGGAGATCTATTCGATCTAATACTTTTTGCAGTGTGTTTGTCGAGATCCGATGAATTGTGGGTTTATGATCAATATTATCTATGAACAATACTTGATTCTTCTCTGAATTCTTATATGCATGATTTGATATCTTTGCAATTCGAATTATCGGTTTAGTTTGGCCTACTATATTGATCTTTCTTGCAATGGGAGAAGTGCTTAGCTTTGGGTTCAATCTTGCGGTGCCCGATCCCAGTGACAGAAAGGGAACCGACACGTGTTGTATTGTTGCCATCGAGGATAAAAAGATGGGGTTTATATCATATTTCTTGAGTTTATTCCTCCACATCATGCCATCTTGCCTAATGCTTTACTCCGTTCTTATGAACTTAATACTCTAGATGCATGCTGGATAGCGGTCGATGTGTGGAGTAATAGTAGTAGATGCAGAATCGTTCTAGTCTACTTGACACGGATGTGATGGATATGTTCATGATCTTGCCTAGATATTCTCATAAATATGCGCTTTTTTATCAATTGCTCGGCAGTAATTTGTTCACCCACCGTAATATATGCTATCATGAGAGAAGCCATTAGTGAAACCTATGGCCCCCGGGTCTACTTTACATCATATAAGTTTCCGATCTATAATTCTAGTTTACTATTTATTTTGCAATCTTTACTTTTCAATCTATATAACAAAACTAACAAAAATATTTATCTTATTATCTTTATCAGATCTCACTTTTGCAAGTGGCCGTGAAGGGATTGACAACCCCTTTATCGCGTTGGTTGCAAGGTTCTTGATTGTTTGTGCAAGTACTAGGCGATTTGCGTGTAGTATCCTACTGGATTGATACCTTGGTTCTCAAAAACTAAGGGAAGTACTTTCGCTACTTTGCTGCATCACCCTTTCCTCTTCAAGGGAAAACCAACGCATGCTCAAGAGGTAGCAGAGGGCAACACAATTTTGTTTCTTCGATGACCAACTTACTAAGGAGCATCCAAGAATTTGACATGCACCGGAGGTGGACTTACGATCCACTTTGTCTCCAGCCCAATCAGCATCCGTGTACCCAATGAGATCAAACTTAGCATCCTTGGGGTACCATAGACCCAACTTTGGGGTGTGAACAAGGTATCTAAGAATATGCTTAACCTCCTTATGATGACTTTCCCTAGGGAAAGTTGGAAATCTAGCACACATGCATACACTAAACATGATGTCTGGTCTAGATGCACAAAGATAAATCAATGAACCAATCATAGAGCGGTAAATAGATGGGTCGAACGGAATACCATTTGTGTCTTCAGTGAGTACAATTTTGGTTGGCATGGGTGTCTTACATGGACTAGCATCCAACATGCCAAATTTCTCTAGGATATCCTTGAGGTATTTTACTTGAGACAAGAAAATTCCTTCTTGAAATTGTTGAATTTGAAATCCGAGGAAGAGCTTCAAATCCATATTGAGTGACATTTGAAAATTCTTGGTCATGGAAGCCACAAACTTCTTGCACAAATGAATGTTTGGAGAACCAAAAATGATATCATCTACATAGATTTGGCATAAGATCAAATCATCCTTCTCCCTCTTAGTAAAAAGAGTGGGATCGATGACCCCTCTCACAAAACCATCATCGAGTAAAAACTTCTTAAGATGATCATACCAAGCACGAGGTGCTTGTTTGAGGGCATACAAAGCCTTATGAAGTTTATACACATAGTATTTGTGATCGGGATCAACGAACCCAGGTGGTTGTGATACATATACTTCTTCTTGTAGAGGACCGTTAAGGAAAGCACTCTTCACATCCATTTGATGTAACATAAAACCATTGAAAGCAGCATAAGCAAGTAAGATGCGAATGGATTCAAGATGGGCAACGGGGGAAAAGGTCTCACCAAAGTCCAAACCTTCAACTTGTGAGTACCCTTGTGACACTAACCTTGCCTTGTTACGGATGATTACACCATTCTCATCTTGCTTGTTCTTGAAGATCCACTTTGTTCCAATGATGTTGTGCTCGGTAGTTGGCCTCTCGACTAATGACCACACTTGATTGCGTTCAAAACTGTTCAACTCTTCTTGCATAGAAACGAGGCAATCATTGTCCATCAATGCATCTTGTACCTTGAGAGGCTCAACACTAGACATAATCGAGAAGTGAGCACAAAAGTTTGTCAAATGTTTACGAGTGACTGTACCTTCCGATATGCCGGTGAGAATTTTTTCAACATCAACACGACCGGCCACTCGAGGCATGATGGAGGAGAGGTTTTCGCGGGGTTCAACTTCATGTCCATCATCCATGTCCTCAACATCTGGATCATTAATGTGTGGTGGAAGATCTTCATCTTCATATTGCATTTGTTGAGGTTCATCATCAATGATTGCACTTTCTTGTTCTTGCCCTTGAGGATGATCATGTTCTTGATGATTATCATGAAGAGGAACTTGATCATCATCTTGTACTTGGTCTACGGGCATTGGTTGAGCAATAGGATCTTGTGGTGGTATGGGTGTTGAAGTAGTTTGATGATGCGTGAAGCTTCCATCTTCTTCTTCATCATCATGAGGTTCTTGTTCCATTAGAAGAAGTGCACTAACACCCATGGTCAAGATATCTTGAGAAGAATCTTCTTCACCTACATCACTTAGATCAACTTGCTACCCATGGGAGCCATTAAATTCATCAAACACCACGTCACAAGTTTCTGCAACACATCCATTGGATTTGTTGTAGACTCTATAGGCGTGAGAGTTTGATCCATAGCCAACAAATATTCCCTCAATGGTTTTGGATTGAAATTTTCCTAACCGTTCTCTTTTGTTGAGGATGAAACATTTGCACCGAAATACATGAAAGTATTTGACATTCGGCTTGTTCCCGGTTAGGAGCTCATATGGAGTCTTTTCCAATATAGTGTGAAGGAAGAGCCGGTTTGATGCATGGCATGCGGTGTTGACAGCCTCGACCCAAAAACTATGTGGCGACTTGTATTCATCCAACATGGACCTTGCCATCTCCACAAGTGTGCGATTTTTCCTTTCTGCTACACCATTTTGTTGGGGAGTGTATGGAGCTGAATATTGATTCTCAATCCTTCATCACTAAGAAACTCTTCCAAGGTGTAGTTCTTGAACTCAGAGCCATTATCACTTCTTATTGCCATGATTTCTTTGTCAAACTTGCGCTGTGCTTGCTTGGCAAAATCAATGAAGGTGATCTTCGTCTCGTCCTTGGATTTTAGGAAGAAGACCCATGTATATCTTGAGCAATCATCAACAATGACAAGCCCATACTTTTTTCCACCAAGACTATCCCATGAAGGAGGTCCAAAAAGATCCACATGAAGGAGCTCCAAGGGCCTTGAAGTAGACACAATATTCTTGGGTGGGTGCTTTGATTGATGTTGCTTCCCGGGTATGCACGCACTACACACACGATCTTTCTCAAAAGAGACATTGGTTAGTCCAAGGATGTGATTACCCTTTAAGAGATCTTGAAGATTTCTCATGCCGACATGGGCTAGCCGGCGATGCCATAGCCACCCCTTGTCGGCCTTAGCCATTATACAAGTTGCATGGAATGTGCTCTCTTTTGAGAAATCAACCGTGTAAAGGTTTCCATAAAAATCTCCAATAAAGGCCCCTTTGAGAGTATCTCTCTTAAAGACTTTCACAATCATTAGTCCAAAGAGTGTATCATAACCAACAGAAGCCAATTGGCGAACAGAAAGCAAATGGTATTTAAGGGATTGGATAAGAATTACATTTGCAAGAGACATGTCATTTGTGATAGCCACCTTGCCCAACCCTGAGTACCTGTCCTTTTGATCCTCCACCAAACATTATGCTCATAAATGGTTGAATAGCTTCCATGAAATTGTAGAGAAATTTTCTATCTCCGGTCATATGATTGGTACATCCACTATCAATCACCCATCTTACTCCACCGGAGAAGGCAACCTACACACAATTATGACTTGGTTAGAGGCACCCATTTTGCAATGGGACCTGTCAAGTTAGTCAGAAAGGTCTTAGGGACCCAAATAGCATAAAACCGGAATGCATTTCGAGGACCAACAAACTTTGCATAAACTTCTCCATCCTTAGTCTTACGAAGTACATAGGATGGAGGCATGAACTCTTTTGTCTTGTTGAGAGTGGGCATGCCCCTTGTGTCCTTGCCACTAACAACCTTACCTTTCTCCTTGTGCCCTTCTTGTACAAAAGTTTCTTTTAGAGGGGTGGTGCACTTTTGAGAGATCGTCTTCTTCTTGCTTGTGCTTGGGTCAAACTCGAGTCCCTCTTTGGCAAACAGCTCATTGTGTTGGCTCAATACCTCATTAAGTTTCTTTTGCCCTTGAGCACATGTCATGAGACCTTTCTCGATTGGAGCCTTGAGAAGGCGATTCTCCTCAAGAATAGATGCTAGATCACTACTAGAGTTAGTAGTACAAGCATCAACATTGATAATAGGAGAAGAGTAAGCCTTGGCTAGAGTTTCAAGATAAGTAAGCTCGAGCGTCTCAAAACTATTTGTAAGAAGGGTGAGCTCTTCTTCCTTTGTCTTGAGAGACACGGATAGGAGCTCACAATCCTTAGAGAGAGAAGCATTAGACTTCACAAGCTTAGTTTTATCATTCATCAACTCTTCGCAAGAGACAATAGCCTTTTTCAAGGAGGCAAGATCTTTAGTATGAACATCAATGTTTGCACCAATTTTCAAGCATAGTTCGTCATTTCGTGCTTCCTCATATTGGACTTTCCGCTCAAGGATTTCATATATTTCCTTTTCCTCGGTGACAAGGGTTTCGAGTTCCTTAATGGTGATGGTGTGCTTACTCACCATCTCCATAAGCATATGAAACATAGTGAGCTTATTTCCTTTGAGGGAGCACATGAACTTATTTAGTTTATCAAGCATAGGATCATCTATATCCTCATCCTCATAACTATCCTCCACATCAAGATACTCATCACTAAGAGTAGGAGGAGTGAAAAGAGGAGGGTTTTATCGTGGGGTTACCTTGACCTTGTCAGGAGAGCTTTGCTCCTCTCCATCTTCCACCATGGCCTTTGCCATTAGGCACTTGTGAGCGTTGCCCTTATAGTTCTTCAAATAGTTGTAGGTGACAACATCACCACTCTTGTTTACTAGCCTCAACGTGTTTTGAGAATCTTGAGCAACTCCAACAACACCACTAACATCATCCGGATCGGATTCTTCATGAGCAACCGTTGCTTTCCCGTCTTTCTTCTTGAGCTTGGAGTTCAAAGGATTTGGCAACTTCTTCTTGGGAAAGGTCTTGGGAAACCTTGGTTTATCTTCTCTCTTCTCATAAGGGCACTCGTTGGAGAAGTGGTTGATTTCTTCACAGTTGTAGAATTTCCTCACCTTCTTCTTCTAGAATCTTCCCTCGAATTTTCATGCGCTAAACTTCTTGACAAAGAGAGCAATGTCTTCATATGACGGGCTCTCATATGAATCAATCTCATCACCATCCTCCTCCTCATCATGTTCTTCTTCTTCTTCACTTTGCTCTTCTTCACACACATGCTTGGCCTTCAATGCAAGGTTGATCTTTGATGTTGAGGTACCATGCATGGAAAGATGCTTTGTGGCATTTGCCTTTGATTCTTAAAATAGTTGGAAAGTGGATATGATGTCATCTGGAGTAATTTCCTTGAATCCATGGTGTTGTCTTATGTCCCACACCATTTGGTGATGATATGGAGCAAGAGCATGAAGCATCTTATCCAGGAGAAATCGCTTAGTCAAGTTGAATCCATCTTGAGTCTTGTCACATTCACATGACTAAATGTCGGCGGTGAGTGTCATGAGACGCTGCCGGGGGAAATCGACACCTATGGAATCACTGGTATCCCCACTACGGTTGGCGGGCGCGGGGTTGTGCAAAGAGCGGGTCTGATAGGAAGCACACGAATCGTTTACCCAGGTTTGGGCCGCGGAGATGCGTAATACCCTAGTCCTGCTTTGGTGGATGTATTTGAGTGTTCTCGTGTTCTTGAGCTAGCTACGGGGTGCAACTTGCCCAAAAGATCCGAATCCTTCTCCTGGTCGCCTCGGGCATCCTTTTATAGGCAAAAGGGGTTGCCACCGTGGCACACAGGAGGTCGAAAGGTGTACTGTGGATGAGCCTATCCTTTGGCACCGTCGGACAAACGCATTTAATGCACTGCAGACGTGTCCCTCTCGCTTTATCGGGGACGGCAAGGAAGCATTTCCCAGCTGTCGCCGCCTCGCCTGGTTGCGACGTGCGCCCGAGTTGTCTAGGCATTGTAGCGCCACGTTGGCTGGCTGCTAGGCTGGCGTGGTGGTGGAGCCTTCACGAAGACCTGCATGCCACCACGCAGGTGCTTGCTGAGTCGGTCGTGGAGGCCGCTCGTCGCCACGCAGGTGCCTGCTCAGCTGGTTGAGCTGGCAGCTGCATGGGGATGTCGGTGAAGCCTTGGTAGACGCGGGCCTGGCCGCGGCCCCGTAGTCGTCCTCGGAAAGGGTATTGCCGGGAATCTCGTGGACTTCCTCGGCTAGGATCCTGCCGAGGGTCATTGTCTTCTGATCCTCATCTAATCTTGTGTGTTTATGATCTTGATGAAGATCTGCATGCCACCACAGAGGCGCCTCCCAAGCCTTGGTTCCAATGTAGTTGGTTGGTGGTGTTGGAACCCGCGGGCTCAAGGGTGGCCTGCTCTGCTGGCATCGGGCAAGTTGCCCCAGCAAGGGTCTTGCCGGGGGAGTCCACCTCGCCCTCTTGCTCTTTTGTGTTCTCTGGTCTTGGCGTTGCCTCTGGTCGCCTTATCCCTTCGGCTTCCCTCCTCTGCCCTGCTCAGTGTGGCCGTGGGCGCGGCTCCGACTGTCCGTGCACAAGTAAAGTGGTAAAAAGGGAGTGCCCATAGTTTTGTACACTGACAGGAGCCCCTGAGCCTGGGCCACACATAAGCGTGACACGTTGTTGGGCCAGGCCCAGAACGGTGCGCGGGCAAGTGGGGCGGGATTTTTACCGCGGTACTTTTTCGTCCGTTGCACTTCCCCAAGACCCGCTTTGAACACGCGACATGGAGGGTCGTGCGTGACGTGGGGGTCATGCGTGGGGCGGTCCCCGCACACATGCGTCACATCATAGTTAATGGGAAAAGAGGCGGCCCGTGCCTTCCCCGTAAAAAGGAATAACCGCGGGCATGCTGCTCATTTACCCTCCGTGCTTTCTCCAGTCTCAAAACCACCATCCCCTTCTTCCTCCCTCTCAAGATCTTGCCTTTGCTCGCTGCCGCCGCGCCTTCGTCGTCCTTCCCCCTTCGCCTCTCGTAGCCGTCATGGCACCCAAAACCAGTAAAGACAAGGGAGTGGCCAAGGACACCGGGGCAGAGAAGCCGTCGGAGAGTGGGTTGGCGGTACGGCGGACACAGTCCGCCTACTTCCCCACGACGGTCGATGCGGTCCATCTCTGGGACTACTTCAAGCACCTGCGGGGGTGCAAGGCGAGGGGGGGGAGACGACGGGGCACCCTGCCACGCGCGTCATCCATGCTGCTTTCGCCAAGGCCGGCCCGAATCGGTACCCATTCTTCGTTGACTACTTTTTCTATGGCCTCTGCCCCCCTTCTCTGATTTCTTCAACGATGTCATGCATACCTATGACTTCCACCTTCTGGATTTCACTCCAAACGCCGTGGCATGCATGGCTCTTTTTGCGCATCTCTATGAGGGCTTCATCGGGGTGCATCCCAACACGGCGCTCTTCCGCCACTACTTCTTCCCTTGAATCCAAAAGGGGGGCGCCATTTCCGGATTAGTCGCCTGGATCCCAAGGTCCAAGGGGACATACCCGAAGGGCGCTCAGAAGGAGAGGTGGGAGGAGTGGCGGGGCCGGTGGTGCTGGATTGAGGTGGAGGACCCGCAGGAATTCTGCCAGGTTCGCCAGACGCCGCTGGTTCGCAGAAACGACTGGAGCAATGTTGACGCCAACGACGTGAAGCTCACGGTCGCCACCACCAGGATTCTTCGCCTCACGGCTCAACCTTGAGATGATCGGGGTAGATTTTGTCCGTCGCCGAATCTGTCTGCTGCACAACAAGGGGAGGCCGGCCTGGCTCTTCATGAACATGGCCGACAACATGAGGCTTCGCCCCGGCTTGGACCACAACCTCACGGTGATGGGGCACGCCCACTTCTGCCAGCGGCTCTTCCAGCTCGACGTGAACCGCGACGGCAAGGTCGTATGGTCCGGCAAGGCCGCCAAAACCGGCAAGGTTGCCAAGGGGCCCTTGTTTGGGTTACTAGCGGGGGTGGTCCTGCTGAACAACAACTCGCGCCGGAACGACATCATCGCGATGATGGCGGAGTTCAACGCGCACGGCCTCGTCCCAAATTGGGCTAAGCCACCGGCGGACCAACTGCAGGAATTTTTTGATACCTTGGAGGAGAAGTACATCTGCGCCGAGTCGCTGCTTGTTCAGGACACCACCCAGGCGGAGCTGGACTACATCGCCGCCAGGGCGGCGGAGCCAGAGCTCACCAAAGAGGCCGGTAGTGCCAGCGGCCTGTAGGACAAGGCCGCGGCAGTCGCGGAGGAAAAGGAGCTCACCCAGTGGGCGGAGTCTGCTGGGGAGGCCAGCAGCACCGGCACCGGGGCCCCTCTCATTGAGGATGTGGTCGACGAGTCATCGGAGGAGGAGACCGTCGACCCTCCAGCCACGGGGAGAGGGTGAGTCCTACGGCGGGCCAGCTCCAGCGAGCCGGTCCGGCCCTGCAGGGCTGTGCAACCGCAGCCGACCCAGGAGGGGTCTGTGCGCCAGACAAGGGCCGCGGTGGCGAGGAAGTTGGTGAAGGCTGCGGTGGCGAAGAAGAAAGCAACTGCCTCTTCTTCATCCAAGCGCGCCCAGACCCCACCTTCTTCCCCTCCTCTGGCAGACGTCGATGCAGAGGTCGTCTTCGACTTCGGGTCCCTCAGCCCAAGGAGGAAGAGGAAGGTAGTAGAGGAGGAGGTGGAGGATGAGTAAGCGTCTTGTTCCTTTTTTTGTCATCTCCGTCTCCTCAGACTGTGCCGCTTATCTTAACTTGTTTTCATCTTTGTAGGGATGCGGAGACGTTGGCCCAGAGGGTGAAGAGGGCCAGGTTCTCGGCGGGCGGCCAGCCCCCGGCAGGCGCTTCCGGTACACCTCTGGTGGTGTTGAGCAGCCCGGACAGCAGCCCCCGGCACAGCCCCCGGCATAAGCTCGTCACTCGCCCCTTGTCACCGTGTGTTGGGGGTATGATCCCTCGGCGCTAACCTTGCCGTGATTGTAGGAGGAGGACGACAGCAGGAGGAGCCACTGAGGGCTACCCCCAACATGCCACCCCCATCGACCACGCCGCCCCGAGGGGCGTCCCTGGCAAGGTCGCCAAGCACCGAGCCCATGCACACGGAGGAGGAGGCAAACTTTGGCGCTGGTGGCTCCGCCTCGGCGCCAGATGTTGGCGGGGAGGGGGCCTCTTCTTCCCAGCCTGGCATGGGTAAGTCACTCGCCTTCCGTCCCTATTCTTTTTTTTCTTTTTGAATATTGCTATTTGCTTCGCCTCATCCACTTCTCGATATCCAGATCCTCCCTTGGCGGACCGGGAGGACGTAGACACCGTCATTGAGGATGTCACCAAGGCCGCCGCGACGGAGGCCGAGAAGATCGCCGCTGAGGAGGCTGCCAACGGCGCTGCTGAGGACGCCGCCAAGGGGTCTGCCTGGGAGCCTGGCAAGGCTGCTGCCGAGGAGGCCGGCAAGGCCGCTGCCGAGGAGGAGGTGGTTGACGACCAACCTTCTGCCTCCGCTGCCTCTGGCTCGGGAAGGTACCTGAGGGTCAGCGATTACCTGTTCGTCCACCTCCCAGGGACGGCGAGAACTGGGGCGCCTGTCGAAGGGGAGGTGTTTGATGACAAAGTGCTTGCCGCCGCCGAGCTTGAGGTTGTTGGCGAGCCGAGTGCCGGTGGCGGCGGTTCCCAGGAAGAGCCGCTCCTCCAGGCCATGGGCGCCAACTTCCAAAAGCTCCAAACACTTTACCGTGCCCGCCTGGACAAGGCCAAGTCCAGGATGGCGGTGGTGGACAAGGCAGAGGTGGACCTTGAGAAGCATGTTGCCGAGGCGTAGGCTTGGTTCCGCCAGGCCCACAAAGACCTGAGGGCCGCCCAGGACGCGCTGGCCGAGCGCCAGCTGGAGCTTGTCATGAAGCAGGCCGACATCGAGAAGGCCGAAGAACTCGCGGAGCAGCAAGCCGCCCAGGCCGAGGCCGCTCAGCACCAGCAGCAGGCCGCGCTAAACTCCCAGGAGGAGGACCTTGCCGCGCGCGAGGAGAAGCTCGCTGCGACACTCCGCGGCAAAGAGGAGGAGGTCGAGAAGGTTGTCCTACAGCGGACCCAGGAGCTGGAGTAGAAGCACGAGGAGGCGCTCAATGCCCAGACTCAGGTCCACGCAGGCAAGGTGAAGGAGTTGGAGGTGGAGCGGGACGAGTTGAAGAGGCAGGCCCTGGAGCTGACGGGGGAGAGGGACGCGGCCAACGGCGCCTTGGATGACGCGCAGGCCGTAGTCCTTAGCCAGGCCGGGCTACTTTCCACGACCAATGAGTCCATCAAGGACCTGAAGCTGAAGCTGGAGAGCCTTGAGGGGACGCTCTCAGAGGCCAAGGCGCGGGAGGAGACCCTGGCCAAAGATTTGGAGGCCGAGAAGCAGCTGTGGAAGAACGAAGCCGCCAACCACAAGGATTTTGTGGAAGGCGAGAACCGCTGGATCGGCCGCATCGAAGACGTTGCCGCCAGGATCACCGCGAAGCTGGCTGCCATGGGGATGCCAAATGTGAGGTACACCCCGGAGCGTTACGTGAGTCCCAACGCCAAGCTGACCATATTCTTCGAGGGTGTCTTCGGGGCCCTGGAGTAGTTTCGCTCCAACATGGCGGCCTCTCTGGTCGATGAGGCTCGAAAGCTTTGCCGGGGTGCCATGACCAAGGTCCTCACCAAGGTGGCGTACTGGAACCCTGACCTCGACTTCGCCGCTGCGCTGGAGAGCTTGCCGGAGGATGCGGACCTCATGATGCTCGAGGAGCGTATCAAGCCCGTCATCAGCCGCGTCGATGGAATCTAGAGGGTGGTGGGCCAGCGGTGGGATTAGGCACCCCGTTTCTCATCGCCAATACAGGTTCAGAACCAAGACAATTTTTATCTTTAGTTAGAACCGCAGCAACAATTGATGTAATATAAATCTGCAACACTTTTTGAAACAACGCATGTTATTTCCCTGTTTGATTCCCCTTTGTATGTCCACCCTACATGGATCGGGTAGGTTGCTAGCGCGTAACCCAGGCCATGGCACCTTGAGGACGGATCCCCAATAGCCTACCGGGTATGCTTGCTGTCACGCGAACTACCTTACTGTTCTCAACGCGGCCGCTCTAACTGTCGAGCTTGACTCGAGTCAGAATCGAGAGCGTTGCCAATTGCGGAAGGCTACCCTGCCGCTCTCGACGCGGCTGCTTCAGCTATTGAGCAGACTCGAAATAGGGCAAGGGCGTTGCCAATAGCGGAGGGGCCCCTTTGCGTGTAGGTTTTCCATACATAGGGCAGGACCTTTGAGGATAATAACCTTATATATGATAAGAAATTGCTTAAAGCTTCGCACAACTTAGCTTTTCTGTCGTTGCGCGGGCATCCACCGCATCTGCAGATGGTGCCATCAAGCTTGGTCGTCTTCTTCCCTGGAATGACGGCCACGATGAAGTCGCTGCTCCGATCAGACCAAATTTCCACCACTGCGCCCCCTACCTGGCACGCCAAAGATGTCGGGGGAAATCGAGACCTATGGAATCACATGGATCCCTTCTACAGTTTGCGGGCGCGGGGTTGTGCAAAGAGCGGGTTTGACAGGATGCACACGGATCGTTTACCCGGGTTTGGGCCGCGGAGATGCGTAATACCCTAGTCCTGCTTTGGTGGATGTATTTGAGTGTTCTCGTGTTCTTGAGCTAGCTACGGGGTGCAACTTGCCCAAAAGATCCGAATCCTTCTCCTGGTCGCCTCGGGCTTCCTTTTATAGGCAAAAAGGGGTTGCCACAGTCGCACGCAGGAGGTGGAAAGGTGTACGGTGGATAAGCCTATCCTCTGGCACCGTCGGACAAACGCAATTAATGCGGTGCCGACGTGTCTCTCCCGCTTTATCAGGGACGGCAAGGAAGCACGTCCCAGCTGTCGCTGCCTCGCCTGGCTGCGATGCGCGTCCGAGGTGACGATGCGTTGTAGTGCCATGTTGGCTGGCTGCTGGGCTGGCGCGGTGGTGGATCCTTCATGAATACCTGCATGCCACCACGCAGGTGCTTGCTGAGTCGGTCATGGAGGCCGCTCGTCGCCACGCAGGTGCCTGCTCAGCTGGTTGAGCTGGCAGCTGCATGGGGATGGCTGTGGAACCTTGGCAGACGCGGGCCTGACAGCGGCCCCATAAGTACCTTTGGCAAGGACCTTTCTAGGGCCCCAACAAGGGTCTTGCCGCCGCACTGTGGTCGTCCTCGGCAAGGGTCTTGCCGGGTATCTCGTGGATTTCCTCGACTAGGATCCCGCCGAGGGTCATCGTCTTCTGATCCTCATCTAATCTTGTGTGTTTATGATCTTGATGAAGATCTGCATGCCACCATATAGGTGCCTCCCGAGCCTTGGTTCCAATGTAGTTGGTTGGTGGTGTTGGAACCTGCGGGCTCAAGGGTGGCCTGCTCTGCCGGCATCGGGCAAGTTGCCCCAGCAAGGCTCTTGCCGGGGCCGCGGAGGCTGCCCCGGCGAGGATCTTGTCGAGGGAGTCCACCTCGCCCTTTTTCTCTTTTGTGTTCTCTCGTCTTGGCGTTGCCTCTGGCCGCCTTGTGCCTTCGGCTTCCCTCCTCTGCCCTGCTCAGTGTGGCCGTGGGCGCGACTCCGACTGTCCGTGCACAAGTAAAGGGGTAAAAAAAGGAGTGCCCCTACTTATGTACACCGATAGACGCTCAAGTAGTTGCTTGGGAGATTCACCTTTATCCTTACAAAAGTTTTGCAATTGACCCTTAGCAATTTCATATTGAGCAAGACGGAGAGTGGAGGTACCGGTCTTGGTTCTCACAATGGTATCCCATAATTCGTTGGCACTTGTGATATGTATGTATGGTGTCCTTTGCTTGTCGGTCATACCTCTTTTTATGCACATGGTTGCTGTGTCGTTGAGATTCTTGTCATATACCTCTCTTGGAGTAAGATTCTTCGGGTCAACAGCTTGGTAGCTATACTTCAAGATCTCCAACATCTCATCATTTTCATACCGAAGATGATCCTGCATTGCAACTCTTCACAAAGCAAAATTGGTAGTTTCATCAAGTAAAGGAGGTTTGCCTTGAGGGTTATACCTAGGTTTCTCTATTTGAGGTCTTGCATAAAGCCAAGGAACACTGGAGTGTTCATTGCTAGGAGGTTGTTGGCCAAGTGAAGGAGTAGGAACAGCTGGCCTCGAGGCCGCACCACCAGAAAGTGGTGCAAGCATCATGGTTAGTGTGGCTATCCTCATTTGGACCCAGGCCTGAAGAGAGGCATCATGCTCCTCCTTTTGCTTAGCAAGAGCTTGTTCCATATCCTCCGAAGTGAAGGACTTCGCTTCCATGGAAGCCGCGCCTGTATTCTTCGGATCTGCAACAAAGGGAGTCCCATCGGGGTTCATCTCGCTCTAGGGCAGTTAAGCCACAAGCATAGAGCACTAGGCTCTGATACCAATTGAAAGGATCAAGATGGACCTAGAGGGGGGGGGTGAATAGGTACAATTACAAATTTTAATTATTACTTAGCAATTTTAGGCAATAATGCGGAATATGAAAGTGAGCCTAACAATTGCAAGTGTGATGCTAAGGGCTAAGCAAGATAAACAAGTAACACAAGTATGTAAGTAAGAAAGCACAATATGATATAAGTAAGATCTAAGAGACAAGTAACCACAAGTAGAGAGTTAGGGTTATGGATAACCGCAACTTTGGGAGACGAGGATGTTTGCCGATGTTCACTTCCTTGGAGGGAAGCTACGCCACCGTTAGAGAGGTGGATGTTACCACGAAGGCACACCAACGCCACGAAGGGTCACCCTATTCTCCCTTTGAGACAACACCACGGAGGCGTTTCTCAACCACTAGTGGTAGACCTTGGGGTGGTCTCCAAACCTTCACAAACTTTTCCGAGGATAATCACAAAGGTCGATTCCTCTCCGAAAGACTCCTACCGCCTAGGAGTCTCCAACCTCCAAGAGTAACAAGACCGATGGGGAAAAGCTCAAGACTTGCTCAAATCACGAATTCCTTTGGTGCAAAGAAGGGGAAGGAGTGGACCTATGACTTGATCTGACAACTTCTCTCAAAAGCTCTCAAATCCCCTGGGGATCTAAGATTTGGTGTGGAGAAGTGAGAGAGAGAGTGAAATGTGTTCTAGGGTTTGTTCAAAGTGAATGGTCGACCCTCTCCTGTGGGGAAGAGGGGCTATATATAGTGTGAGCACGAATATGGCTGTTGTAGTGCAAGTGAACGGGCAGGCCGGACATCCGAGCTAGGGGCCGGACATCCGGCCTGGCAAGCCACTTGAAGAACAAGGCAGAAAACAGAGCATAAAGCAGAGGGGCCGGACTTCCGGGGGCCAAGCCCGGACATTCGGCATGTCAAGAAACCCCGGACATTCGACACATGGTTGGACATCCGTCAATTTTACAGAATCAAAAACAGCCTCTGGATAGCACAGGCCGGACATCTGGCAGGGAAGCCCGGAAATTCGGGGTGCACTAGGAGCCCGGACATCCGGCATAGAGGGTCGGACATCCGGCAATTAGCACAGCACAAAAGTGCTCTCTGGATAGCTACGCCCGGATATCCAGCGAGCAGGCTGCATATCCGGCGTGAGGCCCGGACATCCGGCTTGAAGCCCTGACATCCGGCAGCCCAGAGACAGAACCATGAAGGTGGAGCATGTGCATATATGGCAAGGAGTTTTGTGGAAAGAGCAAGCCTTACACTAACCCTATCGATCCCCTCTTAATTGTGTGGGATCCTATACTCAAGAAAAACAAATATGTAATCAATTTTTGGGCTTCATCCTTGAGTAAAATTACTTTGTATGCTCTTGATCAACACACGTCGATGAACTGGGGGCTAACACCTGAGATTCACTTGACAACCATTGTTAAACCCCTACATGTATATTATCATCAACATCAAAACATGATGTAACGACAAGATTGCTCTTTCACATGCTAAACCTGTTATGTGTCTGCTTGTTTCTTCTTTTAGAATGCTGACAGAATATTGGGGAAGAGTGCCTTATTAAGCAATGATAAAGGAAGTAATGCAGATAAGGTTCAAGATCGTGAGACATCCTTGTTGGTCTTCAACAAAGCTGATAAAACAGCTAAGGGAAACTATCTTGAAGACAGTGAGGCAACCCCAAAGTCCTGTCTTGGTTTACTATTCGAGTTACTGGCCACTACTCTTGCACAAGCTTTTCAAACTCACTGTCTGAATCAGTTCGGTTTCTTGAGTCTCAACTACAAGCTGAAAGACATCGATCAGCTGTACTGCGACAAGAAGCGGAAGAACTGCGGAAGTCCCTGGAGCATTCAGATGCATACTTTCTGGTGCAACAGCAAGCGTTGGAGGATTTTAGCGCCAAACAACACAAATCTAATAAGCTTGCTAAGCTTATTGCCAGCTTGGTGGATACCTGCGATAACGTTTCTTGAGCTCTTCTGAAGTTGTTTTAGTTATGGACTTGTTTTGCTGCCGTGTTTATTTGCATTGGTGGCCAATTTTGATGGCCAGTGTATGTAATATGCTGCTTTGTTCCCTATATTTGCACTGGGGGCGAACTTTGATGCCCAGTGGATGTAATATATGTAATAGGTGTAATAGGCTAGCGTTAGTTGCTTGCTTATTTATTTCCTTATTGTCTTGTTTAGTTGTTTTCTTGTAGTCACTGCAGTTCTTTTTCCGCGTTTTTCTAGTGGCCACAATAACCTATTTTTGGTAACTAGGCCACAATAATCATGGCAACACACGGACTATTGTAACCATGGGCCTCTTGCGGGCTGTGGGATCCGTGGGCCTTCTATGGGCCGTCGGATCCATGGGCCTTCTACGGGCCATTGGATCCATGGGCCTTCTACGGGCTGTAGGATCCATGGACTTTCTACGGGCCGTATGATCCATGGGCCTTCTACGGGACGTAGGATCCATTGGTCTTCTATGGGCCGTAGGATCCATGGGCCTTCTACGGGGCGCATAATCATTTCGCCAAACATGGGCCGTACTATTCGTGGACCATAACAGGCCGTTAATAGGCCATATTTGATAACGCTATGAAAACAGCCCAACGGGTTAACGGTCCACAAATGGGCCGAATGTAACCACTGGCTGAATTTGGCCCACAAACAGAACATGCCAGTGACTGACTGTAACTAAGCGAATGTCGGCGTTCTGGGAATGATGGTCCCCAGACATGCCTACCTGTGGCCCATAGCGTGGCTATGCAAGCAGGCCCGTATGGCCCATGTTCATCAACAAGGCATCCAAGACCCTCGCGAGGCGGACGACACAAGACCTCCTCAGGAGCGGCCTCGCCAGGCAGGCTAACAAGGGCCGAAGAGATCAAGGCAAGGCAAACCTCGCGAGGTCCTCGTGACGTGAGCCATGACGATCGAGACCAGGCGGGCGCAAGGAGGCACTACAAAAAAATACACTTCCGTGATGATACGTGTTTGTCACAGTAGGTCGGGTTTTTTGTCATGCATGTACATCCATGACAAATTTATGACAGAATCAAGATAGTCATACCTGTGCTGTCGTGGAAGTGTTCCATGACATTACCAAAATTATCATCACGGAAGTGTCCACTTCCATGACGATAAATCGCGCGTCACAGAAGTGCTTTCGTCAAGGGTGACCGACACGTGGCATCCACCGAAACGGAATGCCGTTAAGCTATCGGGTCGGGTTTTGGATCTGATAACCCGTTAACAGCCCCGACCAATGGGAAATTTCCACGTGTAAAATTCCTATTGGCTGGACGAAATACGTGTTAGCTCATCAGTGGGTCAGATAGGCGCCTATGATACGTAGACACGTGGCACGGCCCAACAGAGGCCCATTCCTGTGAAAAGGCCGGCCCGTTTGACTTGGTCAAAAGCTAGCGGACCGGCCCATGGAAAGCCTGTTATTGGTCTGTTTGCATATAGCCCATTTACAGCCCGCTAACCTAAGGCCCGTTACGCCCTATTCGAATTAGGCCCAGCCCGTTTTCACTTCTGGCCCATGTATGGCCCATGACATCTTTCGGCCCATATGAGGCCCTACGTAACTCTTGGCCTATTAACCGCCCGTGGTGAACCTGGCCCGTAATGAACAGTGTATTACTTTACACACATTAACGGCCTGTGGTGAAACTGGCCCGTAATGAACAGTGTATCACTTTATACCCATTAACGGCCCGTTATTCCCTTGGGTCGTTTCCAACCCATGTTATCTTTCGGCCTTCTCAGAGCCCATTTATTCTTGGGCTCATTTCCAGCATTTGTTTACTTACGGCATGTTACTGTCATTTTCTGCTTGTGGGCCAAATTCAGCCCGTGGTTATAGTCGGCCCGTTTGTGGTCCGTTAATATGTTGGGACGATTTCATAGCGTCATCAAACACGGCCTATTAACGATGGCCCATTACGGTCGGCCCATGAACGGACGATTCCAACTCTAGCCCGTTTATGGCCATAATGCGGTCTGTTTGGCCCGTAGAAGGCCGATTGTTTCTACGGCCCGTAGAAGTCCTACTGTTTCTATGGCCCGTAGAAGGCCCACTATTTATACGGCCCGTAGGAGGCCCAGTGTCACTACAGTAAATATTAGCCCATGGTTATTGTGGCCTAGTTTTAAAAAATAGGTTATTGCAGCCACTAGTTAACCGCGAAAAAATAACTACAATGACTACAAGCAAACAAATAAACAAGACAACAAGGAAATAAATAAGCAAGCAACTAACGCTAGGCTATCACGGCTATTACACATATTACATCCACTGGGCATCAAAGTTCGCCACCAGTGCAAATATAGGGAACAAAGCAGCATATCATATACATTGGCTGTCAAAATTGGCCACCAGTGCAAATAAACACGGCAGCAAAACAAGAGCATAACTGAAACAACTTCAGAAGAGCTCAAGAAACGTTATCCTGGGTATCCACCATGCTGGCAATAAGCTTAGCAAGCTGATTAGCTTTGTCCTGTTTGGCGCTAAAATCCTCCAACGCTTGCTGTTGCACCAGAAAGTATGCATCTGAATGCTCCAGGGACTTCCGCAGTCCTTCCGCTTCTTGTCGTAGCACAGCTGATCGATGTCTTTCAGCTTGTAGTTGAGACTCAAGAAAACGAATTGATTCAGACAGTGAGTTTGAATAGCTTGTGCAAGCGGTAGTGGCCAGTAACTCCAACACTAAACCAAGACAGGATGTGTCACTATCCTGAACCTTATCTGCATTACTTCCTTTACCGTTGCTTAATAAGGCACTCTTCCCCAATATTCTGTCAGCATTCTAAAAGAAGAAACAAGCAGACACATAACAAGTTTAGCATGTACTAGTATATGAAACTCATTTCGGTGAACCAGTTCATTAGTAAGGTGGACAGGATTAAACTACCAAGTCTTCTATTGCCAAGTACTAGTACAAAATAAAAGCATCAAACAAACATATATCTATGTCCTATGGTAGCAATGGAATCTTAAATTAGAACAGTTGTTCTTCAGGTTTAGGCACTTGTTCTACATGAACAGAGTACAGTAAGACGCAAGAATATAATACTTAAAAATAGAAAATGAGCTCGTAGACCTTACCACATTCTTGGCTCGGGACCAGTACAGAACAAGGCGTTCCCAGTCATCGTCCAGTAAATGTGTCTCAGGAGAACGTAAGGGAATTTGATGAGTTTCTTTTCCGGTGAAGTACGTTTTCTTCAGGTAATTCCTATACGGCCACCAAGCATTCTTGAAGATAGCAGAGGTATTAGCACAGGTTACCTCATCCTGAGTTTCCAAATTGGTCCTTCTCTATAGAGAAAAATGGGAAATTTTGTTGTATTATAACCATCATGGAGGTAGGATGTATGGGACGAAGCAAAGTAATTGCCATGAATAACATTACTTACACATAACTCCAGGACAAACACCTGCAACTGGAATTTTCCTTCATCTTCAGTATAATATTTCCAAGATGGGAAGATACGCACATATGATTCAACAACATCAAATGCGATAGATGCTAAACTACGACTAGCTGGTTGTGCTTCCTCCACAGGAATAGGCGTACTAACTGGTGGAGTTGGGGTTCGCCGTGATAGTACTGGCCCTTTGGGCACTGGAGCTGCCTTACTAACTACTCTTGTTTGGGAGCTCTGTGGTGGAGATGGTGCTGTGTCAACAGGAACTGGGTTACTATCGGCTGGGGTTGGGGTTAGATTGGGTCAAGCTGGTTCTCTGTCCATCGTAGTAGGGGTACAATCTGCGAGAGTTTGGGTTATGTGTGGTACAGCTGGTTCTTGTGCATGTACAACCAGGGCGGTATCTCCACCAAGAGGTAGCACTGTTTTATTTGAAGACCATGTTTTTAGTCCGTTAGATGCTGGCATCACCTGCTCCAATTCAAATGGCTGATAAATAGGAAACATAGTTGAATGTATACACATTTTATGAGAGACAGATGCAATAGATAGTGTGGAAAAAAGAGGGCATGAAATAGTTGACATGTATATTGTTTAACTAAAACGGATAGCATGACATAATTTCACATATATGATGTCTATCTAAACTAGATAGCATAGCATAACATAATTCAAAGATATGATGAATAACTAAACAGGAACGCATGACATAATTCACCTACATGTTATCTAAGTAATCAGGATCGCATCATTTAAGTCACATATATGATTTATATGCTAAACAAAGGGCATTCGATATGATGTCTGAACTAAGAACATGGTGTTGAATATTGTGTATATGATGTCGAAACTATGCAATGCAAGACACCGTATGCATGATATGAGCAGTATAACCGTGCCAAGTTAGAGCATACACCTTAGTGGGGGAATAGGACTGGTCATCTGTCTCTGAATCCATCTCTGAGGAGCTATCGGGACCCAACAAGAGATGTGCTTTGACAGGTAGCACTATCTGCTCTGAAGGCCTTGTTTTCACTCCAGATTTTTCCATCTCCCACCAAAATGGCTGATTCACAAGAAGAGTAGTTTAATGTACAAACATTGTCGACAAATGGAAATGTAATGAAGAAAAGGATGGGCAAGATATCATTCAAATATATGATGCCTGGTTAAACAGGATGGCATTGCACATTTCACATATATTATGGATGGCTAAAAGACATGAGACTGCATAATTCCCATATATGATATAGAAACTTAACATGTGGCATTACAGAACATGTCTAAACTAAGCAGATGACATATATGATGTCAAAAGTAGGCACTGCAAGGCAACATATGCATGATATGACTAACATCATCACGCCAAGGTAGAGCAAACACCTTGGGGGGTAAATAGGAGTGGTCAGCGGTGTCTGAATCCGCCACAGAACAGATATCTTCCTCTGGATTACAATCTGGAGAGGGGTGGGGAGGGTTTGCCATTGAACCCACCATGGAGCGATGTCTGCATGACATTGTATTTCCGCGCAAAACTCTTCTCTTTTTCTCTACATGTTCAGCATGACTGTGTACAATATCTGACATGCATACGAAAAAAATATGGTGAGATTATGTAAGGAGAGCATGTACAAATTTAGAGTGATGGTAACAACTAGTGGATCGATGTTTTTCCGTTGAACCAAAATAGCCCTAATGGTTCGACGTGAATGTATAGTAATACGTGATGCAACAAGTGTACAACCTCTTTGCCGTAGCCATGTCGACCTCAGCATCATTGGGTTGGTCACTGAAGCAGTTGAGGCAGAGGTGGCTGTCGGAGGTGTGGAGGAAGATCTGAGGAATCTGTAGATGGTGTCCAGGGCACTGCTCTGTTGTGATGGATCGTTTTGTCGTTGGAGCATCTCTGGTGAGCCGTAAGACGTCAAGGCTGAAGCAGCACAAGACAGACATCGTCAATCTCAAGTGGGATTCTAATAGCATCTCCAATAGATGACGTAAAATGGATGTAAAATTAACATCACGAAAAACCACCTGACTACAACAGATGAGGTAAAAACTGTTGACTCTGAACTTAACTGTCGAAACTGAAATTTACTGTGGAATCTGAATGCTACTGTCGAAACTGAACGCAATGGTAGCAGAGAGGCACTTGACATGTTGTTTAGGGAGGGCCTGCAGTTCATCTTCAACCTGCACCCCCTTGAGCCGCCAGCCACCACCGGCCGAACCGCCGGCCCTAGCGCTGCCTCGCCGCCCCGAAACAACTCGCCACCGCCACCCCGGCTAGCCCTCTAGGCCCCCCGCCCCCACCCTGAACCCTAAGATAGATAGTGGGGTACCTCTCTGATGAGCCCCCGTCCCCGCTGCGGGTGGTTCTTCCTTAACTCCGGCGAGCCCCCCCAACCCCTGAAAATCGACTGACCGAAAAGTTGATTCAGTCGACTGAAGTGTGGCTTAATCGAAGCAGAGCAGCAGCACGAGCGAGGGGGAGAGCAGCAGCAGCAGCTGGGCGAGCGAGCGATCGAGCGAGAGATGGAGCAGCAGCAGCAGCAGCAGATCCGGCTGGTATGGCCGCCGCCGCCGAAGGGGCCTCGCACTGAGGGAGAGCCGCCGTGGAGATGTCGCCCGCGGCGCCGGCTTCAAGGTAGCCGCTCCATGGGGGTACGGGATGGAGCACCGTCGGCGCCAGGAGGTCGAGTTAAGGAGAAGGTGCGATGCGATGAGTGCACAACCTCTTTGGTGGCGCCGAGTAGGCCTCGGCTTCGTCCGAGGACTCGGTGAGGATGATGCGGTTCCGGTGAAGCAGGTTAAGGCGGCGCTGTGGGGATGGAGCAGCCGCGATAGATAAGGCAATCGTCGGAGCAGCTCCTTGGAGGTGGAGGACGGGGCGGCTGAACCGGCGGGACGGCGAGATGTACGACGGATCCTCATCCAGGAAGGTGGAAGAGGGACGTCGAGCTGTTGCGGTGGACGACGTCGTCGGGGAAGAGGCTCCGGCTGGGCAGTGGTGACGTGGCGGACGGAGGATGGTGGGGTTTCGCGGCTGGAGCAGAGAGGTTATGGCGGTCTGGGATTTCGAATGGCGAAAAGGGGGCGATGCGAGGGGGTGAAGCATGACTTAGGAATGCGCTTGTCCAAAATGTAGGGTGTGTTACAAAAGTACCCCCCACCGATTTGAACTAGCGGCCCTTTCGGCTCAGGGTTATAAGGGGGATTTCGCGTGTCGGGATTTGGCAGCTGGAGGGAGTTTTTGCGCGCGTTGTAATTTCGGGATAGCAAGGCGCGGGTTGTGAAGGCACCAGTTTTGGGAGCACGATATCTGAATTTTCGGGATATAACAAGACGCGGGTTGAATTTTAGGGACAAGCCTAACGTGTCGTAATATTGTACTTGTACGTACCAAATCAATTCGCACTTCCCTCAACCAAAAAGAAAACAAAAAAATAAAACTATTCACACCACACAAAGAGAGAGTCTTGCCCCGTTTTACTATACAAATGCTATTCAAAGCTACTCCCTCCTTCCATCTATATAGGGCCTAATGCGTTTTTTGATGCTAACTTTGACCAAATATTAGAGCAATGATATATGACATGCAATTTACACAAAGCACACCGTTAAATTCGTTTGTGAAAGGTTCTTTCAATGATATAATTTTCACATTGTGCATGTCATGTACTATTAATCATGTCAACAGTCAAAGGCGGTCTTAAAAATCTCATTACGCCCTATATAGATGGAAGGAGGGAGCATGAATCCATGTTATGTCCGATTAAATTTTTTTGCTTGCTGTATAATGCATGTAACCTACTCATACCAACATTTAGTGCATTCCAAATGTCTATACTACCGCTGCAATTGGAACTAAATTTGAATTCGTTTCTCTATTTCAATAAGAATCTACAATCATGATTGTTGCCAACTTAGACCATCATAGTTTCCTTGCTATCTGCCAGATATAAATCAGACGGCCTATAATGCAGGATGGCAGGCACACCATCATCAACAACTCCGTTTTTTTATAAGAGTAGAGATAAAATATATTAAATGTAGTATACCATGTTCATAACCACACCATGTGTATCACCGTTATATATATTCACACATCCGTCGGTTTGAAACACTATGATAAATTCTTCAAATATCCGAATTCGCTTTTTATAATGAAGTATATATGATCTCTATTCGTCTTTTACACCCACACAACCCTCTTATCTTTGTAGCTAGCGCTAACTTTCTCTTGTGCATGCGCACGCCCACATCCCTCTCACCCTCCCTCAGCATTCTCTAGCTCCATCGCGCAAATTCGTCTTTTCACTTTAGGTCGTTCACCCACGGTGTGTGTAGGCCCCCCAGCTCCTTCTTTACGGCACACGTCGATCGATATGCCTCTCTAGCCAGGTGTGCCTAGCACAAACACAAGCTTCCCCTCTTCTTTTGTCACCGTCCATGCCTCAATCCCACCACTCTTTTCATCGTTCTCGTACTCGCACACTCATCCCCCTCGATATAGTATGCCTCTCGTACCACATCCTACATGCATCCCTCTCTCTCTATCCTTCTCCTCGTGCCTCATTTGCTTCTAACACACACATGCATGTATACCGATCAATCTCCCAACATATACCTCGATCGACTTTAACTACCCCCCCCATCGATCGACGTACCTCACAAGTTATGTCTCTCCTTTCTCTTACAAAGGGCGATTGATCTTCCTATGTAGTTACGTCTTCTTACCATAGCCACATCGTCCCCCTCATGATTCGTGCATGCCTCCTGACCCGTCTCTCACACACACGTGCAGAGACAACAAGCAGCCATCTCCTCTCTTATTGATATTGCGGGCGTGCCCTCCGTTTGTCTAGCAAGCCTATCCCACCATTTGTTAGTAGCAACTCCACTACCACCCCCTCCAACACTCTAGCTCTGTCTCTCTCCCAGCCTTATTCATCTCCTGCACATATGCATGGATGCCGATCGATCTCCCTTAATACATGAGGCAGATCGATCTCCTTAATACATGAGGTAGGCCTCTCTCCTCCTCCACACATATACCAGCCATTGTACCTCTATAGTTAATTGGGCCTCCCTCTTCCCCCACCACACACCGACAGTCAAGCGCTGCAGGTAGGTATCCATGCCACAGAGACAAACTGCACATGTCCCATCTCACGTTCCAGTAGGCCAGCCACTCTATATCTTTGACGTGGGCACACACAAATTCGATGTCACTCTTTATCGATCGCGCGCGCACACACACATCACCCCTCTCTTCGATTCTATGGACACCTCAAGCCGATGATACCTCCACTCTCTTCTCGTGGATCGCCCCCTCTATATATATGTTATATCCAGGACTCTATTGCACACACATTGAATATGTTAAATTTTTTGATTGACCCCCCCCCCCAAAAAAACTCTCAAGAACCCACACACTATATCTGTCTAGGTTTGTATCTCTCTCACACAACCCCACGTAGGTGGTGTACGTATACAAGAAGAGAATAGGTGCACTGTGCACGTACTGACGCTTCGTGCCCAGCCACACCCGCGCGGGTACACGGTGGAGCTCATTTCTTTACGAAATTGCAGCCCACGTGCTAATTTGAACGCCTATAGCGCTTGTTTACCTAGGGAGGTCGTGTACCACGTGTGCACGAAACAAAGTTCGACTTGACGCGTTGCCGAGTTATTTTCAAATAAAGTTATAGCGCTCAATGGCACGTACACAGAATATAAAACGATTTTTATGGAGGAAAAGGTAGTCCGCTCTTCAGAGTATCTCACACAAGGCTCCGGTGGCCTCTCTCTCTCACCGTTGGTCACTGATCCGGCCGCATCCCGTCCGCCTGGGGAAAGGGAGTGTGGCGGCCTCCCTCTCTCTCACCGTTGGTCACTGATCCGGCCGCATCCCATCCGCCGGGGGAAAGGGAGTGCGGTGGCCTCTCTCTCTCTCATCGTTGGTCACTGATCCGGCCACATCCCATACACCGGGGGAAAGGGAGGAAGTGCATCTTTTCTCCGTTCGACGGCGCCGAGGTAGCACGTCCCAATCTGCGGTACACGCCGTTCTCTATGACCAAGCTCCGGCGCGGCAGGGCCTACGCCACCTGCTCGCAGATTCCGCCCGCCGCCGCTCACCTAGTTACATCCCGACAACCTCCAGGTATCCCCTCCGGCCTTGCTCCACTGCCCGTTTTCCCACGTTGCTGCATGTGGATCTTCCATAGTTCTTTGCCCAAAACGTAGCTCGTCCGACGTACTTTCCATATTGCATTCTCGTCCTCACACCGTTTTAGACAAACACAACTGTGTTCTTATCTTCCCTTAGGACAAGGAATATGCTTCTTTTTTGTCATCGCATGTGTCATCAACTGTTATTGGCCAGTAATTGTTTCCTTTCTACCTCTTTTTTGCAAACAGGGCTATCCATTTCACCTTGTTGCTATTGCGACCTTTTGGTGAACTGCACAAATCACTTTTTTCTTAAGAGTGTTTTGTGCAGTTGTACTAAAATGTCACACGGGCAACGTGTCTACATTTCAGTGCAACTGCACAAAGGGAGATTGGATTTTCTCTATCCTCGTCATCCAACTCCGAGCCTAATCTTCTCCAACTAGTTAGTCTTAAGAGAGACTACAAAGGTGACCGGCTTCTATTTGTGTGTTTATTGTTTCATCAGCAGTCCTCTATTATTGTAATCACACTTGATATCTTTGGAACAGGGACGCTCAGCTCTATTTTAGTGGAACTGCAGAAAATGATCGGAATGTTGCATGCTCCATACAGCTACTTTTTTTCCCAACATGCCTTGTTGATTTAGACAGAGCTGGGGGACGTTGCTGCCAATGAAAGCATGGATCAATTTTAATTTAACACCTTCTCACAACTTTGTCTTCAGTTGTGATGTAATTATTAGCTCTGATCTGCTAATAATTGACATGCATTAGCAAGGAAGTTAGTTTTTTTATTGTTTCCGAAAGAGCATCGATGGCAAGACACGCGAAACAAAAGCTGAAAGCTCACACCATTGCACAATTTCATGTCGCTGGAAAATTATTTGTATAGTACGCCAATTATGTAAACAAATGATGGAAGCTTGATAGCATTGCCAGAAGCCTCTTCATCATCCGGGTCCATGTGCCATGCACAAAATTTTACTCCTTCATTCCTAAATATTTGTCTTTTTACAAATCTCAAACGGGCATATTTTAGAGTGTAGATTCACTCATTTTGCTTTGTATGTGAACTCCCTCCGTTCCTAAATATTCTATTCGTCTTAACAGAGATTTCAACAAGTGACTACATACGGCGCAAAATGAGTGAATCTACACTCTAAAATATGTCTATATACATCCGTATGTGCCAGTCCATTTGAAATCTCTAAAAAGACAAATATTTGAGTAATCACTCGTTGAAATCTGTAGAAAGACAAATACTCCGGAGTATATTTAAGAACCGAGGGGGTAGTGCACAACCGCATGGGAGACTCAGCCCGGTTGTTGCGCCGCATTAATAGTGAGTAATGAGCAGTCAAATCATAAGCCCCACCTTTCCCACTATAAGTTGCTCTGAAGAAGCAACCATCAATACACTCTTCTTTGAATCCGCTCATACTACTCCATCCGTCACTGTTTATACAGCGCGCTTCAGAAAAAATAAAAAAATCTGTGGGACCAAGGCGACTAGCGATCGGCCTGAAAAATAGCATTGGTAGTTATAGCACGACGTCTATTACTAGAGGGAATAATGCGTACACACATGCATGCAGTGCTTCCACCCCAGGTACACACATGCATGCACTCCGTAGTAGTACAGTACATGGAGAGAAAATTGTGGACTTGATTGCGGTTACCATGCCCTAATTAATTGAGCATTAAACCAAATGCGTCTAAAGTCTCTCTGGTGGTGGAAATGCATTGAGAGAAATGCATCATAATGAAGCGTGCCCTGTAAACTATGACGGAGGGTGGAGTAGTATGAAGGTGCAAAACCAAGTATGCGTACTAGTACTGCGCTTGGCTCTTCGCCCCTTTGTGAAGTCGAACAATGATGGTACTCCTCATGTTGGGTACTACAGTGTATGCCTCTGACAATCTGACACCGAATGGACTGATGCATGTCCACTGAGGGTAGGTTGCATTAGTCAAAAGGTGTAAGCGAGCTTCACCTTGTCCTGCAAGCTTATCCTCGTTCTGCGAGTTGACGGGACACACCAAAAAGTAGTGCTAGTCCATACTCCCTCCTTTCCGGTTAATATGGCTTAATCTTTTTTGCGGGTAAATGAGAGAGCTTTATTCATATATAAGCATTCTTAGGACGATCAGCCAAGATACTGGTCACTAGGAAGTGAGGTACCCCGCAAAAAACGAAGTAGGAAGCGAGGTGTTTCATCAAGCCAGCTCTCGGCCACATTCAGAGTGCAGCAAGCACGGTTCGCACGAAGATGCGCGGCAAGGTTTGCTGACCTGTTTACATGCTGAATAACAAAAAAAGAGGAAATATTACTGAGCGCTACTATTTGTAACAGGATATGAGCCAGAATTAAGCGAGAATTGTGGCGAGTGTTCCATGCAATCAACTTCCATTATCACATGCGAGAACCCTCGAAGAGAACCAAATGTGTTGAAGATTGCTTTATCACATTTTAAAATTATAATAAGAGTGCAGATGCTCCTCCATCCGATTCCTAGTACTAGTATAGTACGTACCTTTGTGGACTATAGTAGTAGTACTAGTAAACTTTGCGCTTGGCTGTTCGGGAAGTCGAGCAATAATAGCACTAGTAGTATAGTGTATGCTTCTGGCAATCTGACACCGAATTATTTGTTGCACATCCACCGCTTGAGCGAGGGAGAGCTTGCATTAGTCAAAAGTTTCTCCTTGTCCTGCGAGCCACCGTGCGCAAGCTTCTCCCGTCCTGCAACCTTCTCCTCGTTCGGCAAGTTGACGGGACACAGCAAAGTAATGCTAGTCCATGCTTCCTCCTCTCCGGTTAATATGGCTTAATTTCAAACGAGATAAATACACTGTCTGTCACTGTATATTTGTAAAAATATGGTCAGTGGACTTCATAATACGCTCATTGTGCTCAATATATATATTTTACGGTGTTCATACGGTCACTAGCTCACCCTGATTGAGTATGTGTGTGCATGCACGTGTAGGTTGAGCACTAGAGCGTGACCGTGTGTGTTCCGTCGTGTGCTCGGGCATGCATGCATTAGGGCATCACGCGCGTTTTTGCGTCTATGTGTACGTGTGACTGTTGCATACACATAGGGGGAGTACGTGTAGGGGCCACTAAGGAGCAGTCAAATCACACGGTAAGTTAGTCGGAAGAAGCAACCATCATTTCACTCTTGAATGACACGTACGCAATATAAAATGGTTGATATGGAGAGAAAAAGAAAACCACTATATATACACTAGCAGGAGCCTAAGCTACAAGCCTGCTTGCTTAGGTTGCTCTCTTCACAAGCATAGAACGATGGGCCTGATCCCGCAGCTGGGGGAAGGGAACAATGTTCTGCGTAGATGCGGTCGACATCGGCAAGGGAGAAAACCCACAGTCGGTGCGTCCCAATCGGGGGGTCACCGCGGTATGGGCCGATGCCGCGTCCCAACCGCCCTTCTAGCTATAGCCCGACGTCCCAGGTAGTCCATCTTCCTTTTGGAGCCGGCTTGCTCCACTGCCGTAGCTCCATCTCCATGTCGATCTTTCTCTACTTCTACCGGCTTCTACTTGTGATGAGTTTATGTCTCATGAACTAGTGCCAGTACTATTATTCTAATCACACTTCTTCAATATCCTTGCCATCAGGGATGCTCAGGTCGATTTTAGTGGAACTACAGAAAAGCATCGTATGATCCGAGGGTGCCAGCCGTCTTTCCTTCGACAGGTTCTACCTGGCCAGGAAATTAAATCATGTTTAGGGTTTAGGGTTTAAGTCGTAGTGACCCCATCAGTAGTTTTTCTATCGTACACGCTCTCACAACTTTTTTCTTTAGTTTTGAAGTAAATATTGGCTATGATCTGTGAATCATTGAGATGCATTAGCATGCGTGTTAGTTTTCCTTTGTATTTGATGGAATGTTGTAACGGGGCAACCTTGCAATAGGAATGAAAATGGAGTGGAAAAGTTTCCGTTTTTCTGGAGAAAAATGGAAATGGAGAGAAACCAACGTTTCATTTCGTTGGATCACGCCACGAGCAAAACCAACGTTTAAATCACGTCTGTCGTGTTCGTGTCTCACCCTCCTCCACGGCTCGACCCCACACGGTCGCTCGGCATGCCACTCACCGCAAACCGAGTAGTATACCATAACTTTCCCGCCTGCTTGTCGATGGATCGCGCCATGGAGTACTAGCACTACTAGAAGAGATTGACGAGTTGGGGGAGGACAGCTAGCTATAGCACGGACTCCCAAGAACTTTTTACATGCATGTTATAGCCGGCTATTGCGACCTTTGAACGCGGAGCAACCGCGTGCACATGGAAGCGGCGCGGGCGACGCTCTCTCAGCCGGCGCGCCGCTTCAATGCCGACGCCAGTGAGAGGTCGCGTCCGCTCTGGTCGGGCATGAATGTGGCACTGACCGTTTCGGGCGGGAAGCACGCGCGGGTGATGAAGAGGGTTCGGCTTGGTCAGGACCGGCCGTGGCAGTGGTTCGGACGTTCGCAAACAAGAGATGATGTACGTTAATATTGCTGCGTATATAATTAATAACGTAAATAATGTGCCAGTTGGACAAATATGATTGGAGATGGAGATGGAAATGTAATTTTACGTAAACATGGATATGCATGTCTATGTCTATGTGTGTGTGCGCGATGACTCTCGCGCCCTGGAAGCGGGGGCGTGTTTTTGATCGAGTTTTCTTTCTTGGTACGTTAGAAAATCAGTTTGTCTAATTCACATCTAGATGTTATTTAAGGATATCACATCTAAGCTCCCACAAGTATATAATGTAGCCACAAGAAACAAAAAAAACTAGGAAAAGACCACAAACAGAGTGGACATCAACTTATATGTGACATAACTATGTCACATCTAGATGTGTCCTAGACAGACCCTTAAAAAATTGTCCGCCAGTTTTCGTTTCTTTTTTCCTGGACGCACGTATTCTATTTAAAACCACTGCTATGGAGAGATTTTTTTACTCCATTATAGCCTCTTGTCTGATAGAGTTTCTCGCGTCTCGCTCTCTCACCCTCTCCATATCAAAATAAGATGAAAGTGTCCACTCTATCTCTCTCCTCACCGGTGGTCACAGATCCGGCCAAATCCCGTCCGCTGCGGGAGATGAGGAGGTGCAGCGTTGTCGCCGTCGGCAACAGAGGAAGCCGATGCGCACCGTCCTCTCAGAGCCGGCGCTGGCGCGGACGAAGATCCTCCGCGCCCTTGTTCGCTGTCGTCGTGTGGGCAGATCCCGCGCGCCCGCCTAAACGACATCTTGCCCACCTAAGGTATAACTTCTTGTACTGGTCTAGCTCCCCAGGTCGCTGCGCGCGGGTTTTCTTCTATGCGACTACTCCCCAGCTCCCCATGCATAGTAGCTAGGGTTCGTCGGCTGGTCCAACATCACCTACTAGTACTACTATTATAGAGGAAATGCCACTCAAAAAGTTGTCCTGATTTATGCCTCGGTGGTGGTATACATGTTGTTTCGACAAAAAGTACATGGTGGTTGTGCGGTCATTGTCCATATGGTGGTAGTACTATCACTGGTTAAATGAAGAAATGCTTTTTTTCTCGGGTATCCTGGTTTAGTTCTCATCAAGATAATAATGATGCTTCTGTTTGTTGGTGTACTTTTAATTAATTCTTATTGACAATTGAGATGTCGTTGCTAACCCTTTTTTATATTTTTGGAAACAGCGATGCATGTCTCCATACCCGGGCATGTCTTCCTCAATTTTAGTGGTACTGCACAAAATTGGATGGCCATTGTTGTTCCGCCTCACTATCCTCTGCCACGTGGTTCTTCCTTCCTCGAGCTTGATTACTGAGAAGAAATAGACCACAGTGAGGATTTGTCAAACTTCTTAGGTGCCTCACCCAAACTTGATGCCAAATGGATGATGCATCACCATGATGACCTATCGATGCTCATGGTTGCGCCTCATGGTTGCGTCGGCTGGTGAAGCTGATTGATTTTCGATGAAAAACAAGTTGTCTTCCATCAGTGCTCTTTGCTTGTTACGCATAAAGATGATATCCTTCGTCAGTTCACCTTGGTTGCGTTGGAGACGCAGTCGTCTTTCACGTTGGTCCAATTTTATCACACAATTGGCTATGAACCAAATGTTTCCTCGAAGAAGGATCGACGTTGGTACTAAGAGCATAAGTTTTGTATTGATTTCTAAGCCTTCTCACAACTTTGTTTCCAGCTCCCCTGTAATTTTATTTGTCCAGCTATTAACTTTGATTTAAAAAATGGTGTGGACTAAAAACCCGGATGGACGTAGTAGCCCTCCATTTTTATTTACTCCGCATATTAGATTTGACTGAAGTCAAACTTTGTAATACTCTCAAACCTTTCCGATAATTGAAATTAAATTTCTTTATTTATACACACTCTCACACGTTTCCGATAATTTGGCGCACGTGTGGTTGTTCACTTAAGGGAGGGTAGTGTACCACACGTGAAGGATAGGAAGTGCGACCAGGACGCGTGGGCGTGGATCGTTAGTTCATGGGAAGTAGTACTAGTTTTCTTCACTGTACATTAAATAAAGAGTTTTGTTTCGTACTTACACAATTTAAAACGATTGTTATGGAGAGAATAAGAAAACCACTGCACTATATTTTAGTCGTATACACGAGAGTACTATATGGACGCAGCTTTAGTGACTTAGTGCACATGCCTTTGGATTTACGATAGGTGGGCCCAAAATGTGGCTGGCTCACCTGTCATACAGCCAAAAGCAGGTGCAGTGAAGGCACCGGAGCTCAGTCCATACTACAGTAGTATATATATAAGCGGGAGCCTCGGCGCTTGTTCGCTAGGGTTTGCACTCTCCACAAGCTCGCCGCACTACATATATGTTACACGCTGGAGGCTCAGCGTTCATTTGCTAGGGTTTGCTATATTCACAGTCTCTCACCCTCTCTTCACCAGATCTAAACAAGACTGCGTTGGCCTCTTGTCTCTCTCTCCCCCTCACAGCTGGTGAAGGAGGCGTCCGTATCCCGTCGCACCGGGAAGCGGAGGAGGTGCAGCATTCACTCTATCGCCTTCGGCGAGGGAGACAATCCACTGCCGGCTGCGCTGTTCCCTTTCACCCAGCGCCTGTGCGGGAGGGCCACCGACCCCTTCTTCCTCACTGCCATATGTAGTGTGGGCAGATCCGGCCCCCTGCCGCACGCCTTGCCACATCCCGATGACCCTAAGGTATAAGTTTCTTTGAAACGGTCGTTGCTCTAGCTGCATGTGGATCTTTTTCGATCTGTAGTCGAATCTAGGTCTTGGTTCAAAGAGGAAAGAAGGGTGCGGTGGGCTGGAGCAAGAATCTAGGACGTGGTTCAATGAGGAAAGGAGGGGCGGAAAGTAGTATAGACTAGCTATCCAGCCGCTTTGTAGGTCGAAAAGGGAAAAAGGGGGTAACCCAGTACACACATCTGTAAGGAACCGATCTCTTTGTTGAAAAGGGAAAGAAACTAGGGGGTCGGGTAGTTTGTGCACGACTAGATTTGCTGCCCTCACATAGGAAGAAGGTTCAAAGAGAACAAATATGGGACGAGCGCATATATGCTGCTTGGCTACATACTCTGCATCACCCATTTATATGTGTGGACGCACATGGTGCTGGCATGTCCCATGCAGCTATTTTGTTGTTGTTAATCTAAGAATTAACTACTGATCTGTTTTAAAAGAATTTCTCTGTTAATATGAATCAATGCAACCGTTTTAGAAATGCTATTGTCCTATACTTTTTATTCCATCAAGATAAGGTAGATGCTTCTTTTTGTGGCCGCATGTTTCATCCTCCTTTATTGGCCAGTAATTGTTTTCTTTTTTGCCTCTTAAAACATGGGTATCTATTCAACTTGTTGCTATAGAAAACTTAAATGTCACACCGGCAACTTTGCTTGATTTTAGTGCAACTGCACAAAACTTGATTGGATTTCCTATTCGTGTTGGTAGATTCGTATTTTATGTTGGTCGTCTCATGAAAGGTCAGTACAGGCCTTCATCCACATGATTGTGCAGTGTGCTTTGAGATGCTGTGCTACTTGTATTGGTACTGTTTTAAATAAATGATGAATTGAAGCTATTGTATTGCTGTCTTTTCCCATTAAGTAGTGAACAAAAATGGGACCAACCCAGACATGATGCTTGTTGCTTTGTTACAACAAATTCAGCATCACCCCTTTTATAAGCCAGTAATTGATGCCACTCTCAGAATTAACTACTGAATCTTATTTCAAAACTGCAACACTTGTTAGGGATTGGCAGGATTACCATTTTTGTGGCCGCATGTTTCATCCTCCTTTATTAGCTAGTAATTGATTCCTTTTTTGCCTCTGTTTATACAGGGATATCTATTCAACTTGTTGCTATTGTGACATTTTGCTTCGCTACGCAAAACACTTTGCTTGATTTCAGTGCAACTGCACGAAACGAGATTGCATTTCCTATTCGTGTTGGCAGATTCGTATTCTATCGTTGTCGGTCTCATGAAAGGTCAGTACAGGCCTTCATCCACATGATTGTGCAGTGTGCTTTGAGATGTTGTGCTACTTGTATTGGTACTGTTTTAAATAAATGTTGAATTGAAGTTATTGTATTGTTGTCTTTTCCCATTAAGTAGTGAACAAAAATGGAACCAACCCAGACAAGATGCTTGTTGCTTTGTTACAACAAACTCTGCATCACCCCCTTTATATGTAGATGGAAGCACATACTGTTGTTGCGCCGACTCTACCCTGGAACTGTTTATGCTTTTCGTTAATCTAATGCCACTGGTAAAATTAAGCAATGCCACTCTTAGAATTAATTAACTACTGAATCTTAGTTCAAAACCGCAGCACTTGTTAGGGATTGGCGGGATTACCATTTTTGTGGCCGCATGTTTCATCCTCCTTTATTGGCCAGTAATTGATTCCTTTTTTGCCTCTGTTAAAACAGGAATATCTTTTCAACTTGTTGCTATTGCGACATTTTGCTTCGCTTAATTTTGATGGAACTGCACAAAATGAGACCGGATTTCCATATATGTGTTGAGATCTCTTTGAGATCTTCCTCACGAGTTGTTTCAAATTTTGGTCTTGAATGGTCAGTACCGACCTTCCTCCAAATTAACTACTAAATCTTAGTTCAAAACTGCAAACACTTGTTAGGGATTGGCAGGAGTACCATTTCTGTTAGGGATCAGCCGGAGTACATGTTTAAGAAATGTATTGTTCAGATAATGTCTCTGTTATTATACATCAGTTACAGACTTACAGTGTTTTACAAATGGTACTATCCTGCTTTGTAGTTCTTTCTACATGTTTAACCAAGGTATTGTTAAGATAATGTCTCTGTTAAATGAATCAGTCACACTGATTGAGAATTGCTACTCCCCTGCTTTGTTTCCCATTAAGATAAGGTAGATCAGTAGATGTTTTTCTTCTTGGAGTACACGTCATCAACCGTTATTTCTCAGTAATTTTTTCCCTTATACCTTTTGTTGCTTACTGGGATATCAAAATTAAAGCTCGGTTTTATTCCGACTTCGATTTTAGTTCAACTCCACAAAAGGAGCCAATGTGTCCAAGGCAAACTGCTGCATTACTAGGTCCAGTTGGTCGTTCCACTTTGCAGAAAGAAGCAGTCATTGTTTGTGCTACATTATAGAAGGAATGACCAAGAAGCTTTACAGAGTATTAGGCCTTCCACTATGTAGGCCAAAAGAGGTGCCAATTTCACCTTTTCTTAGTTTGGCACCGAATCCCTCCATTGCTACAGCCGGTGCCATAAATATTAGACACCGGTGACATGACTAGTCTGCAGAGACCTTTGGCAATTTAACAACACGTGGAGTGCCCTGGGCAAGAAGTGCCCAAACAAGTACAAGAAGCCACAGGACTCCACGATCATAGGCATTACATATTTTGAATGGGAAAATCTTGTCAAAGTTTAATCATTGATGTTAGCAAGAAGCAACAGGACTCCACGATCATAGGCATTACATATTTTGAATGGGAAAAGCTTGTCAAACTTTAATCATTGATGTTAGCAAGAAGACGTTAGTTTAATATATTGGAATTGGAAAACCTTGTCAAAATTTGCTCATTGATGTTAGCCAGAAGACATGCTTTTGATATTTTTGAGTGGGACGCCCATGCTGTGAGCAGCGTCGAGTGTTTTTTCCTATTCCTGTGTTCAGTTTAGAAGTAAATAGTTACTCTGCTGAGATATTCTAGTGTTAAGAGTTTGTTCTGAATATTGTTTATGTAATGCCAGGCCTTGTGTTTTGAGCTTGGAATGTTGTGGCATGCGGCATCACGAGCTGTTCACCGTGCCTCCTGAGAATAATGCTTCGTATTGTTTTGCATGTCGATCTAATGCTAGTGATTTGCTTGTTAAGAAGATCATCCTCTTCTGTTGTTTCCGTGCTTAAGAAGTTCATCGTCTGATGTTTCATTCATAGCCTATACGACAAGTCAGGTAGGTGAGACGTGAAACCATATGATCTTCCGACCAACTCATGATATTAGGCCGTGATTGGATCGTCGTTTTCCAACCAAAACAGCTTGTAAAACTGACGCTTGTAAATTAAAGTAGATGGTCTCGGGCGAAGGCGCTTGGTTGGTCGATTTCGACTAGTAAAATATCGGAAGTACTTGACACACGATAAAAACGTTGAACGACACTCGGACGATTGCTAATCCAGCCGTTTGCTGCTATTTCAGCCTTGCCCATGGATGGCATGATACGCACGTCGTGCATGTATCATCTAGTAATGTCGTCCATATAGCAGTGCTCGTAAAATATACACTGGTCTCTCAAATTACAAGCGTAACCCGCCAGTTTACTTACAGACCTCGGGCCCTCGGTTTCATTACGCCTGTATTTTATGCGTTGTTTTCGATGACGAGTAAATTACACTTGTATGTTAATACAGGTTTAAAATAAACCAGAGCTCCCAAGCGTGGCCTTACGATTTCATGCCGTCTCAGTTTTTCGAAGGTGCTCATAGGTGTCCGATGATCTTGGCTTCCTGAATGAGTAGCGGGCGCTGTATCAGACCATCCAAAGGGCCCGCGAGGCCCTCTCCATTGTCCTTCGAGTTGTTGCGCTCGTCGTGGCGCCGAGCATTGTTAACATCGTCAACGAACATGAGGATTCAGGAGATGACTTTATTTTGACTGGATGACACTAGGGACCCACTAGGGCCATAGCCGTACGTATGCAAGTGCCTCCTTATTATGTACAAATATATATATATATATATATTGCTTTCTCCTGGTTTCCTGACATCACGGTCCTACACCATTGTCAACCTATGTAGTCAATATAAACGAGAGAATTGCATAAGGTGCGGCCGACAGCTGGGACCAAGCAGCTCGAGAAGTATTTGTGTTTTTGAGACGTTGCAGAGTTTTTCTTGGCGATGATTTGGTTGTTGTTCAGAGGACAGCAGGGTATTAACTGGGCGGGCTGTGGCCCGCCTAGCCCGGGCCAGATATCCAGCCGAGATACTAATTTTTTCAAGATGAAAATGGCTAGCCCAACTATACATCTTTTAGAGGAATACCCAAGCAAGGTCAACTAGTTATTCTCCGCCCCACTGGGCTGCAAATCTTTCCTAGGAGGGATGCATTAGGCTTAACAGGAAAATGGGCTTTAAAAAATAATAAATGGGATGTAATTATAAAAACAGGGCAGTAACTATAAAAAAATGCACCAAACACGAAATTAGTTCATAAAATATTATTTATGGATTTTTAAAATCTTAAATTTTCATTATTGCACGCGCAATATTTCGTTAGATTTTTACGTAATACAAATTTATATTTAATCTGACTAGAAATTTCGGGATAAAAATATTTCGGAGCCCATCAAAATGTGGGAAATTTTATTGAATTCTGTCTTCAACGGTTGGTTGAAATTATTAATCATTGTCCTAGCTAGAAAATGGGCTGTACTTTCAACAAACTGTAAATGGGCTGCTGTAAATTCCATTAGAATTCCAAAATGGGCTGTACATTCTTACAAAACGTAAATGGGCTATAAGTTCTCTGCCACACACTTGTGGGCCTACTAAGTGACGCGTCCCCTAAAAAAATAAGTTGACGCGTATGCAAGGCTTTGCCAACTTATTATAATCAACACATGGTTCTAGTAGCAGTGGCCGTTGGATGTCTATCCAACGGATGTCGTGCTTCTTCTTCAATCTCGGATATTCTTAGCTTCGGCCGCCAAAAAAATGATTCCTCCCCCTGACATCTGGGGCGCACCGTTTCGGAGGATGATCTGTGGGCCTACTAAGTTGGAGCGTACCAAGGACTTTGTCAACTTAGTCAATAATAAATGTTTCTAGCTTTAGTGACCATGCGATGTCCATCCAACGGCCGTAGTGCTTCTTCAACCTCTAGTCTTCTTGGTCCAGCTGCCCAAAGCAGCGCCGATCATGCCGCCTGCTCCTGCCTCCCGTGGACGGCTGTGCTGCCGCGGAGGCCTCACCACCCCATACTACTCCCACTGCTGGCCAGGCCATCCGTCCACTCACCCACACCCCTATTATTCTGCGGCGACGGCAGCCTCACACCGCAGTCGAACCAGTGAACCCGCGTACTCCTCTCCGCGCGGGCTTCCGCTGCTGCGTCTTCCCCGGCTCCGCGTCGTCCCCTTCCTAGGCCTTGCCGTCGTCCAGAGCACCGCCCTGGTGCTCTCGGCGCGGCGTGGTCAACGACCGACTTCCATCGGAAGAGTACTGTACGTGGAGAGGCTGACAGCTAGGTCCAGGCGGCCGCAAGGAAGTGCCTCCTTATTACGCTTAAAATAATTATTCCTCCACCTTACAGCAGGGACCCACCGGACGGGCCACCTTATTTCGCGAAAAAATGTTTCCCCCCTGACTGCTCGGACCCACCGGACGGGCCAGCGTATTTCGCGAAAAAAACGTTCCCCCCGCTATCAGATCGGACCCACCGGAAGTGCCTCCTTATTACGCCCAAAAAAATGAATACTCCCCCTGCTAGCTGGGACTCACCATGGTGGGAGGCTGACTTGTGGGCCTACTAAGTTGACTGGGACGGGAGCCTTTGTCAACCTTAGTCAATATGAACGATTCTAGCTCCAGTGACCGTACGATGTCCATCCAACGGCCATAGTGCTTCTTCAACCTCTGGTCTTCTTGCTCCAGCCGCCCAAAGCAGCGCCGGTCGTTCCGCATGCTCCTGCCTCCCGTGGCTGGCTGTGCTACCGCGGAGGCCTCACCGCCCCCTCCTATTCCCACCGCTGGCCAGGCCCTGCGGCGACGGCAGCCTCACATCGCAGCCGAACCAGTGAACCCTCGTACTCCTCTCCGCGCGGGCTTCCACTGCCGCGTCTTCCACGGCTCCACGTCGTCCCCGTCCTAGGCCTCGCCATCGTCCACCGCCCTGGTGCTCTCGGTGCGGCGTGGTCAACGTGGTCAAGGAACGACTTCCATCGGACGTGGACTGTACGTGGAGAGGCTGATAGCTAGGTCCACGGCCGCAGCAAGGAAGTGCCTCCTTATTATGTGCAAAATAATTATTCCTCCACTTGACAGCGGGGACCCACCGGACGGGCCATCGTATTTCGCGAAAAAAACATTTCCCAGCTGACTGCTGGAACCACCAGCTACACCTTCACACGCAAGGAAGTGTGTCCGGGCAAAAAAAACAAAACGATTCATCCCCCTGACTGCTGGGACCCACCAGCTACATCTTCGCACGCAAGGAAGTGCCTGACAGTCGGGACCCACCTGGTCGAAGTGTACGTAGCGTTGTCATTCTGGTCGCGAACGTGTACGTACATACTTGTCGATGTAGAGGCGCGCACGTGTTGTAGTAGAGGCGCGCATGTGTCGTAGTAGAGGCGCGCACGTAGCATGTACACGTACGTACAACGGCTAGGGTGCAAGAAAGAAAATATGGCCACGTATGTGTACATACGGGCGGGGTATCGAATGCCTACTCGCGCATACGTACGGCCAGGGCTCGTGTACATGGCTGGGTCGGAACGGAGAAACAGCATCGTCGTCGTGTTCATGGGGAGGCAACAGAATGCGTCGTGTTCATGGGGAGGCAAAGGAATGTGTCGTGTTCATGGGGAGGCAACAGAATGCGTCGTGTTCATGGGGAGGCAACGGAATGCGTCATGTTCATCGGGAGGGCTTGGACGAAACAGGCGATGGTAACGAGGCCTGGCTTACCGCAGAACGGAGGAAACGGCCTTGTGTTCGACCGGCCACATTCGAAACGGGATCCTGTTCATCGGGAGGGGTCTGGCATACCGCAAAACGGAGGAAACGGACCTCCTACAGTCGAAACGGGGGTCCTATTGATCGGGAGGAGTCTGGCGTACCGCAAAACGGAGGAAACAGACCTCCTACGGTCGAAACGGGGGTCCTGTTGATTGGGAGGGGTGTGACGTACCGCAAAACGGAGGAAACGGACTTGTGTTGGAGCGCTACGGTCGAAACGGGGGTCCTGTTCATCGGGAGGGGTGTGGCGTACCGCAAAACGGGACTCCACGGGATTCTGTTCATCCACTGTCGACCTCCTCCAGCCTCCACCCGTGACTGTTCATCCACGGGCTACTGTTCATCCAGCCTCCATCGCGCGCTACTCCACCGTCTACTGTTCAACCAGCCCTCTCCACGGGCTCCTGTTCAACCACCCCTCCACGGGCTACTATTCATCCTTCCCTCCACCGTCTACTGTTCATCCAGCCCTCCACGGGGTGATCCTATTCATCCAGCCCTCCACGGGGTCCTGTTCATCCAGCCCCAACCGGCTTGATCGATCGGGGTCCTGTTCATCCAGAGGCAACACCACGGAGTCCTGTTCATCCACCCCCACCGGGAACTGTTCATCCAACCCCCCCCCCCCCCGCAATGCTCACTGTTCATCCAGAGGCAGCATCGATCGGCTTCAGTTAGCAGCAGCAGCGAAGGAATCGCTCGACGGGTTCAGTTAACAGCCATCGATCGATTGCTCGGGTTCAGTAACGCATAGCCTGTAGTGCAATCGCTCGGGTTTAGTTAGAGCCCAACGCCTCCCTCGAGTTCGGTTAGAGCCAATGCCTCGCACACACGCGCGTACGTGTACGAGAGAAACGTGCATCACTCGGCCCCCGACCTCCCACCGTAACCGGGAACTCCCCGAAATTTTCCTCCGCCTCGCTTGTACCACGGTTTTTCCGTCATGGACGGCCCAAAGAATGTCATGCAGCTGCGTCTCCGGCCCGCCCAGGACGGAGAGCCCATTTTCTGTCATGATTTTTTGTCATAGAAGTAGGAGCCCACCACATCTATGATGATACCGGGTTTTGTCACAATTATCGTCATAGAAGTGTCATATGTATGACAGAAAAAAATTTTGTTCGGCCCAAAATGTCATGGATGTGTCTTTTTTTTGTAGTGAGGGCGCTAGCGCGTGCTGCGTCCTCGTTTCCTCTTTGGTGCTAAAGGGGCAAGCGCAGACGTAGAGTACCTAGGCATCAAGAAAAGGTTTCCATATCGGTGCAACGAGACCAAGACCAGCAGGACGACAAGATGGAGGTCACCATGGAGCCCAAGACGGCGTCACCACTAGAGCCTTTTGCAGGCAAAGACTACTTTTGTCAGGATAAGTTGTGCTAGCTGTCCCCTTTCAAATTGGCCATTGTTGGCTCCCTTCCCGCTCAATATTTGGGGAGAGGACCAGGCCTCTATAAATAGGACTAGCCAACCAAGTAGGAGGCAACCGATTCGGAGGCATCGAATCCCCACCCACACAAGTTCGCCAAGCACAAGAACACGTCAACCTCAGGAGGCTGTTCTTTCCCCTGTACTGTTCATCATCAGCCCAAGAGGCAATCCACCACCACCACACCAGTATAAATCTTCACTACAATGGTGGCCCAAACCAGTATAAATCTTGTGTCCCTTGTGTTGTGAGTTCGTCGAGCTCGTTCTTGAGATCTTAGCTAGTTAGGACGTGGATCGGTAGGGAGAAAATCTTCGCGTGCACCGCAGTGTTTGAACCTTGAGGGAAATGCTGGAACCCGTGATCCGACACTTGTTTTGCTCTGCGCCCCGTTGCTCCTTCGTCTCCATGGCGGACGCTCGCAGCGCTCGTGCTGAGCGCCGGGCTGCCCTCGCCGCCCGCGTCGCTCAGACGGCTCCCGTCGGCGGGCCACCTCGTCGTTCCCCGTCGCCTGCCGCCGATGGCGCCACCAGCCTGGCAGGGAACGAGCAGCAAACATCCTCGCTGCACCCCTCGGTGCGGCGGGACAGACACACCGCCACTCCATCGTTGACCCCGGCCGGTTCTTCATCCCATGCACGTCGTGCTCCCATGGACACGCGAGCCGCGCTCCTCATAGCGCACAAGCTGCTGCGCTACCGCCCAGTCGACGACCTATACGAGGACTGGCTCGACCACATCGCCGAGCTCGTCCGTGCCGCAGGGGGCTCCCCTGCGCCATCCCTCTCTCTGCCTCGCCCTCCGCCAGCCACGGGCGACGTGGCTCACGGAGCACCTCCACCACCTCTACATCAAGACGGCACCCTGGCGCCAAGGCGCGCGGCTCCGCAGCGCGACCCACCACGTCTGGCGCCTGTGCATGAAGAGAGAAGCTGTCAAGAAGTCCCTCGGCCGCAAGAGAACGCTCCACCAATCCTCGCACCGCCAAGCCAGGATTGTTTGCTGCGGCAAGGCCCCACACCGCTTGCCATAGCAGCGCGCGGGCTCCAAGACCAAGCTCCACCTCCAAGGGTGTCCTCGGTGACCACGGCCGGCTGTCGTGCCTTTACCCCCGGGCTTCATAGCGTCGCCTGGCCGGGGAAGTTCAAGCCAGATCTGCCTCCTCGCTATGACGGCACCCCCGACCCCGCGGAGTTCTTGCAGCTCTACGAGCTGAGCATCGAGGCGGCCAATGGTGACGAGAAAGTCATGGGGAATTGGTTTCCCATGGCTCTTAAGGATGGTGCCCGCTCCTGGCTCCTGAACCTGCCTCCAAGCTCGATCTCCTCCTGGGATGAGATGCGCAACTGTTTCATTACCAACTTCCAGGGCACTCGTGACCGCCCGCCGGCCGCGGGTGACCGGCGCCGCGTCAAGCAACAACCAGGAGAGACCCTCCAGAAGTACATCCAGCGCTTCAAAAACGTCCGCCTCAAGATCCCCAAGGTGACGGACGAGGCCATCATCTCCGCATTTTCTGATGGCGTTCGCGATGTCAAGACAAAGGAAGAGCTCGCTATCCGCGAGGAGCTGTGCACGTCTCTAGAGTTGTTCAACCTAGCGACCAAGTGCGCAAGAGCTGAGGAGGGTCGCCTCTTCCTCCTCGAGCTCCCGCCTGCAGACCCGAAGGAGAAGAAAGCCAAGGCCAAGGACGTGAAGCGCAAGGGAGAAGTTGTGCTCGCGGCGGAGCCGGACACCAAGCGCGGCAGAGACCAGCCCGAGTCATCCAAGAGCAGCCGACCGTTCTACGCCTTCCACAACCTGAATACCCACAACACCAGCGACTGTCAAGAGCTCAGAGCCATTCGCGAAGGACGCTTCTGTCGACGTCCCGAGCGTGGCGACCGGGGCTACGACCGAGGAGGAGGACATGGAGGCGGACGCTGGGATGATCGTGGCCCCCGCCAGGAGTGGCGCGACCAGCCTCGTGAGGACCGCTGGCAGGAACAGCCTCGCGAGGGCGCCTGGAGGGACCAGCCTCGTGAGGATCGACCACAGGGCAACGCCGAACTCCCTCCGCTGCCGCCACCGCCAAGAAGGAATGACGACCACCATCAAGACGAGGGGGCTGGGGACTTCCAGGAGCCATGAGCTATCGCCTGCATCTTGGGTGGAGCTCAAGCCCCAGCCTTGCAGCGTATCTTCAAACCGTTTGCTCGTGAAGTGAATGCAGTCCTCCCCAAGCTCGAGGCCACACGCCCGCTCACATGGTCCCAGTGCCCCATCACGTTCAATCCGGTAGATCAGCTCAAGTGCGCAGCTACCGCTGGCGCCCTCCCGATGCTTTGTTCACCAGTCATCAGCAACGTGCAAGTTACCACGACCCTCATCGACGGCGGCGCAGGGCTCAACGTCCTGTCCGTCGACACGTTCGACAACCTCCAAGTGCCATATGACCAGCTTCAGCCTACCAAGCCTTTCTCAGGAGTGACCGACGGTTCTACCACACTGATAGGGCAGGTCCGCCTCCCTGTCACCTTCGAAGAACACAAGAACTACCACACCGAGCTCATCGACTTCGACGTCGCGCACACCCGTCTGCCGTATAATGCCATCCTCGGGTACCCAGCCCTGGCCAAGTTCATGGCGGTGACCCATCACGACTACAATGTCCTAAAGATGCTGGGAAGCGGGGGAATCATCACAGTCCCGTGCGAAGAAAGAGATGCGGTGTGCTCCCTCGAGCGTGCCTTCCAAGCTGCAGCAATCGACGACCTCGACAGCAAGGGCGAGCACCCTCCTAAGGCCGACTCCAAGAAGAATAAGCAGCAGCACCATGCGGGGTCTCAGGCGAGCGGTGCCTCGTCAGGATCGGCACCCTCACCTGGGGCGCCTCCCTCCATCGCATAGGAAAGCGCACCTAGCGCCCCTCTCGGGCAGGGCTTGGGGGCTCTCTTCTGGAGGGCCTGAGATTTTGCCAACATTAAGAGGGAGGTGCTCGGGCACCACTTGGAGGCATGCTTCATGGCACGTTCCCGTCAGGAGGACACAGGGCAAGGAGCGGCCACCGTTAAGGAGTTCATCACCAAGACCACTCAGGAGCTACAAGATGCAAGGGCCATGTGTGGTGGCCGCCGCTCACCAGGCATAGCTCCCCATCTAGGTGAGGATGCCGGGCTGTGCGTCTGCATCGACGTCCCAGGGCTCAACAGGGCCGCTTCTCAGGAGCTTTTCTGGCCTTCACGCGTGGGACGCTGCGAGGGCCCACCTCACAACTACGTTCGCATGCCTTTTGACCTGCTGAGCGTGGCGACCGCCTATCAGCGCAACTCGCGGAGCATCCTGGCGGCTCAGGAAGCCAAGCACCACGTTGTGCTGACGGAAATGGAGACGGTCCGCAAGGAACTGCCTGGGACCCCAGAGCCTCCCGAGGTACAGGGCCCGGTGGCTCATGAGGGGCAACCCTTTCGCCGCGTACCTTCAGCTGCCCCAACTCTCCTTCATCAATAGAACCAGGTGACATTTTCCAAGTTCATTTAGCTGGGAGCGCCCCTCAGGCTGCATCATTCCCAGGCCGCGTGGGCCCGTCCCTATGGCATGTATCCCTTTTTATGTCTTTAGCTTACCTTGTTGGGGGTGCCCCTTGGGCTGCATCATCCCCAAGTCGCTCGGGCCTGACCCAGTGGCATGTATCTCCCTTGCGTTTAAGTTTAGTTTCCATAGTAACATTCAGATTCCACAGTAAATTTCAGTTTCAACGGTTAAGTTTAGAGTCAACAGTTTTTACCTCATCTGTTACAGTGAAGTGGTTTTTGGTGATGTAAATTTTACATCTATCAGTTTTTGGTAATGCATTTTACATCATCTATTGGAGATGCTATTAGAATCCCACTTGAGATTAACGATGTATGTCTTGTGTTGCTTCAGCCTTGATGTCTTATGGCTCACCGGAGCTGCTCCAACGACGGAACGATCCATCACAACAGAGTAGTGCCCTGGACGCCGTCTACAGATTCCTCAGATCTTCCTCCACACCCCTGACAACCACCTCTGCCTCAACTTCTTCAGCAACCAACCCAATGATGCTGAGGTCGACACGGCTACGGCAAAGAGGTTGTACACTTGACACATCACTTATTACTCTACATTCATGTCGATCCATTAGGGCTATTTTGGTTCAAAGGAAAAACATAGCAATAGAAAATTTTCCTATGGCACTCTACTATTTAATTATTCATGCATTTTGTTGAAAGGAATGGAGCAAAACATCCGCCAGGACCTGCTTTTCAAAATCCTATGCATAAAAACAAGACGAAGTGCATTAGTGGCAGAATAACATTCTAACTGTACACGCTTTCATATGGTTTCACTTTATTTTGGCCATGTTTCTTTACATTCCTCTGCTTCTCCAATTCCTGTGAACCAAACACCCAAGTTGACAGAAATCCTGTGTGCACAAATGCTCTATTTCCCATGTGCATTCCTATCCTATTCCGGTGTTTTTCCTCCTATCCCTGTGTTGTTAGAATCTTGCAAGCCAAATGAGCCCTTACGGAATTACTTCAGTTACAGGTAGGTGTGAAGAAAACTTTGTGTGGTTTGTCCTGCTCCTGCCGCGACGTCGTCCACCTCACCTGAGCTGCTCCATCGACAGAAGCATCCACCAAACCAGACATCACGACTCCTGACCGTCTTTTGCCGCCTCAGATCTCCTTCCCTCCCGCTGGCACCCACCGCAATGGCATCACCATCATCGAATCAGCAGATGAACTTGAGGAGGACTCTTTTGTTTCTGCTTATGTTATGCATTGCTTAATATTATCTGCAACTTTATTGTCATGTTCACCTCTTAGACTCCAAGTCAGGTCCAAATTGATGTTCAAACTTGAGTTCTAAATTAGTTGTGGGGCACATATCGAGGCAACAATGAATAGTATATCCGTCTAATATCTAGTTCACCTAGGGTATGCCTATGTTGTTCATCTTGGGTGGGAAACAAATAGTAAAGCAATCATCATCTGTTTTTTTTATTAAATTAAAGCAATCATCATCCTGGTATCATTATTTTTGGATCCATCCAATCGTTGTTACCATCACTCTAGATTTATGCATGCTCTCCTTACATAATCTCACTATCTTTTTTTGTATGCATGTCAGATATTGTACACAGTCATGCTGAACATGTAGAGAAAAAGAGAAGAGTTTTGCGAGGCAATACAATCTCATGCAAACATCGCTCCTTGGTGGGTTCAATGGCAAACCCGACCCCCCCCCTCTCCAGATTGTAATCCAGTGGAAGATATCTGTTCTGAGGCGGATTCAGACGCAGCTGACCACTCCTATTTATCCCCCAAGGTGTTTGCTCTAACTTGGCATCATGATGTTAGTCATATCATGCATATTTTTCCTTGAAGTGCCTACTTTCGACATCATATATGTCATCTGCTTAGTTTAGACATGTTCTATAATGCCACATGTTTAGTTTCAATATCATATATGGGAATTTGCAGTCTCATGTCTTTTAGCCAGCCATAATATATGTGAAATGTGCAATGCCATCCTGTTTAACCAGGCATCATATATTTGAATGATATCTTGCCCATCATTTTCTTCATTACATTTCCATTTGTCGACAATGTTTGTACATTAAACTACTCTTCCTGTGAATTAGCCATTTGAGTGGGTGATGGAAAAATCTGGAGTGAAAACAAGGCCTTCAGAGTAGACAGTGCTATCTGTCGAAGCAGATCTCTTGCTAGGTCCTGATAGCTCCTTAGAGATGGATTCAGAGACAGATGACAAGCCTATTCCTCCACCATGGTACATGCTCTAAGTTGGCCCGGTTATACTGCTCATATCATGCATATGGTGTCTTGCATTGCATAGTTTAGACATCATATACACAATATTCAATGCCATATTCTTAGTTCAGACATCATATATGTGAATGCCCTCTGCTTAGCATATAAATGAAATATGTGAATTAAATCATGCGATCCGGATTACTTAGATAACATGTATGTGAATTATGTCATGCGATCCTGTTTAGTTAGTCATCATATCTTTGAATTATGTTATGCTATGCTATCCTGTTTAGATAGACATTATATATGTGAAATTATGTCATGCTTTCTATTTTAGTTAAACAATATACATGTCAACTATTTCATGCCCTCTTTTTCCACACTATCTATTGCATCTGTCTCTCACACAATGTTTGTACATTCAACTATGTTTCCTGTTTATCAGCTATTTGAATTGGAGCGGGTGATGGCAGTACCTAGCGGAGTAAAAACACGGTCTTCAAATAAAACAGTGCTACCTCTTTGTGGAGATAGCACCCCGGTTGTACATGCACGAGAACCAGCCCTACCACACATAACCCAGACTCTCACAGATTTTACCCCTACTGCGATGGACAGAGAACCAGCTTCACCCAGTCTAACCCCAAACCCAGCAGATAGCAACCCACTTCCTGTTGACATAACACCATCTCCACCATAGAGCTCCCAAACAAGAGCAGTTAGTAAGGCAGCTCCAGTGCCCAAAGAGCCAGTACTACCACGGCGAACCCCAACTCCACCAGTTAGTACACCTATTCCTGTCGAGGAATCACAACCAGCTATTCATAGTTTAGCATCTATCGCATTTGATGTTGTTAAATCCTATGTGTGTATCTTCCCATCATGGAAATATTATACTGAAGACGAAGGAAAATGCCAGCTGCAGGTGTTTGTCAAGGAGTTATGTGTAAGTAATGTTATTCATGGCAATTACTTTGCTTTGTCCCATACATTCTACCTCCATGATGGTTATAATACAGCAAATTTTCCCATTTTTCTCTATAGAAAAGGTCCGATTTGGAAACTCAGGATGAGGTAACCTCTGCTAATACCTCTACTATCTTCAAGAATGCTTGGTGGCAGTACCGGAATTACCTGAAGAAAACATACTTCACTCGCAAAGAAACTCACCAAATTCCCTTACGTTCTCCTGAGACACATTTACTGGACAATGACTGGGAATGCCTTATTCTGTACTGGTCCCGAACCAAGAATGTGGTAAGGTCTATGAGCTCATTTTATTTTAAGTACTATATGCTTGCGTCTTACTATACTCTGTTCATGTAGAACAAGTGCTTAAACATGAAGAACAACTATTATTGTTTAAGATTCCATTGCTATCGTGCATACTGCTTTGCTCTTGTATCACTATATTTACTCATACAAAATTATTTTTAAATTGAATGATCCAATGGAAACTCCAATGGCACCACAGGTATGTTTACACATGTTTCTTTAACAGGTTTGCTCTTATAAATAGCTCTATTGATTTCAATTTCAATTGTGTATACAGTTGACTTCTCATATCATGCACATTACTAGCATCACAACAGGGCCAATAGTGTTGTTGTACATGTAAACCCGTGGTACCCATCTGAAATGTTGTTGTGCTGTGTAGTTTCCCACGCTTTGTATTCTTTCAGTGCTGCTTTCTCTTGAACTGATATGATTTGAACCGTGTCTCTATTTTGATTTTGCAAGAAAATGAAGTGACCATAGGACATGGATATATGTTTGTTTGATGCTTTTATAATGTTACATGGCAATAGAAGACTTGGTAGTTTAATCTTGTCCACCTTACTAATGAACTGGTTCACCGAAATGAGTTTCATATACTAGTACATGCTAAACCTGTTATGTGTCTGCTTGTTTCTTCTTTTAGAATGCTGACAGAATATTGGGGAAGAGTGCCTTATTAAGCAATTGTAAATGAAGTAATGCAGATAAGGTTCAGGATAGTAAGACATCCTTGTTGGTCTCCAAACAAAGTTGATAAAACAGCTAAAGAAAACTATCTTGAAGACAATGAGACAACCCAAAAGTCCTGTCTTGGTTTAATGTTCGAGTTACTGGCCACTACCGCTTGCACAAGCTATTGAAACTCACTGTATGAATCAGTTCGGTTTATTGAGTCTCAACTACAAGCTGAAAGACATCGATCAGCTGTGCTGTGACAAGAAGCAGAAGGACTGTGGAAGTCCCTGGAGCATTCAGATGCATACTTTCTGGTGCAACAGCAAGCGTTGGAGGATTTTAGCGCTAAACAGGACAAAGCTAATAAGCTTGCTAAGCTTATTGCCAGCATGGTGGATACCCAGGATAACATTTCTTGAGCTCTTCTGAAGTGTTTTAGTTATGGACTTGTTTTGCTGTAATTTGCACTCGTGGCCAATTTTGACGGCCAGTGTATGTAATATGCTGCTTTGTTCCCTATATTTGCATTGGTGGCGAACTTTGATGCCCAGTGGATGTAATATGTGTAATAGGTGTAATAGGCTAGTGTTAGTTGCTTGCCTATTTATTTATTTCCTTATTGTCTTGTTTAGTTGTTTGCTTGTAGTCACTGCAGTTCTTTTTCTGCGTTTTTCTAGCAGCCACAGTAACATATTTTTGGTAACTAGGCCACAATAATCATGGCAACACACGGACTATTGTAACCATGGGCCTCCTCGGGCCATGGGGTCCGTGGGCCTTCTACGGGCCGTAGGATCCATGGGCCTTCTACAGGCCATAGGATCCATGGGCCTTCTACGGGCCGTAGGATCCATGGACTTTCTATGGGCCGTATGATGAATGGGCCTTCTACGGGACGTAGGATCCATTGGTCTTCTACGGGCCGTAGGATCCATGGGCCTTCTACGGGGCGTATAATCATTTTGCCAAACATGGGCCGTACTATTCGTGGACCATAACGGGCCGTTAATAGGCCATATTTGATAACGCTATGAAAACAGCCCAACGGGTTAACGGGCCACAAAATGGCCGAATGTAACCACGGGCTGAATTTGGCCCATAAACAGAACAAGCCAGTAACGGACTGTAACTAACCGAATTCTAGAAATGAGCCCAAGAATAAATGGGCCCTTAGAAGGCCGAAAGTTAACACGGGCTGGAAACGGCCGACGGAATAATGGGTCGTTAATGGGTATAAAGTGATACACTGTTCATTATGGGCCAGTTTCATCTTGGGCCTTTAATGGGCCGAGAGTTACAAAGGGACTCATATGGGCCAAAAGACATCATGGGCCATACATGGGCCGAAAGTTACAATGGGCTGGAATCATATTGGGCGGCCCAGATGAAGCTACTGGGCTTAATTCTGATAAGCCATAATGGGCGGGTAGTTAGCAGGTCGTAAATGGGCTATATACGTACAAGTCGTTAACAAGCTTTCTATGGGCCGGCCCGTTAACTTTTTACCAAGTCAAACGGGCTGGCCTTTTCACCAGAATGGGCCTCTGTTGGGCCGAGCCACGTGTCAACGTATCATAGGCGCCTCCTGTCCAATGAGTGGATGACATCTGTCCCAACGGTGAGCCAACATGTGTTTCCTCTGGCCAATGAGAATTTTACACGTGGAAAATCCCAATTGGTCCGGGCTGTTAACGGTTTATCAGATCCAAAACCGGACCCGATAGCTTAACGGCGACCTGTTACGATGGATGCCACGTGTCAGTCACCCTTGACGAAAGCACTTCTATGACACGCGATTTATCGTCATGGAAGTGGACACTTTTGTGATGATAATTTTGGTAATGTCATGTAACACTTCTACGACCGCACAGGTATGACTATCTTGATTCTGTCATAAAATCATCATGGATGTACATGCATGACAGAAAACGTGACCTATTGTGACAAACACGTATCATCACAGAAGTGTATTTTTTGTAGTGCTATGGCATCGATGACTTGGTCATGCTGGAATAAGGAACTTGCACACGCTCGCGAAGAAGAAGCATGTCATTGGCATCGAGGATGTCAAATTCCTCAAGGATCACCTGTGTGGAGCTTGTGAAGCTGGAAAGATGACAAAGGCCAAGCATCCCTCAAAGACTATCATGACTACCACTTGTCCATTTGAATTGCTTCACATGGCTCTCTTTGGCCCTACTCATTATGCCACATTCACCAATGTTGCATCTTTATATGGCTTTGTTAATGTTGATGACTATTCTCCTTACACATGGGTGCACATCGTCACTTACAAATATGAAGTCCAGGAAGTCTTCAAACGATTTTCCTCGAGGGCTTCAACCAACTTTTATGTGAAGATCAAGCACATCAGAAGTGACAATGGGACCAAGTTCAAGAATACTGGTGTTGATGACTATCTTGATGAACTTGGTATTACTCACGAGTTATCTGCTCCTTATACTCCTCAGCAGAATGGTGTCGTGGAGCGCAAGAATAGGACTCTTGTTGAGATGGCTCGCACTATGCTTGATGAATGCAAGACGCCTCATCATTTCTGGCCTGAGGCAATTGATACTGCATGCCACATCACAGGGTATATCTTCACAAATTCTTCAAAAAGACCTCATATGAACTCCTCACTGACAAGAAACCCAATGTGAGTTATTTCAAAGTCTTCAGTGCAAAATGTTGGATTAGAGATCGTCATCACAATTCTAAATTTGCACCGAAAGCACATGAAGGTTTTATGCTTGGTTATGGAAAGGACTCGCACACCTACAGAGTCTTCAACACCATTCATCACAAGGTTGTTGAAACTATGGATGTGCAGTTCAATGAAACTAACGGCTCACAAAGAGGAATCCATCAAGGTCAAGGCTATTGAGGATGTCATTCCTACCGAAGAATCTACTGAAGAAGTCATTCTAGAATGTGAAGAACATAATGTTGGTGCACCTGAGGAAAATGGCTCTGAAGAAAATGCTGAGCCAACTCAACGCCATCAACCCGCTCATCCTCGCGTTGTAAATGAAGTGCAGATCGAGAAAATAATCAGTGACATCAACGCACCAGGTCCTCTCACACACTCGAAGGCTTCACATTTGTCTAACTTTTGTGGGCATTCTGCTTTTGTCTCTATCATAGAGCCCACCAAAGTAGATGAGGCATTCTGGTGCTTGAGTGGATTCAAGCTATGCAAGAGGAATTACATAAGTTCAAGCTCAACAATGTCTGGGAACTTGTCAAGCGACCAGACCCTCTCAAGCACAATATCATCGACACCAAATGGATCTACCGCAACAAGCAAGATGAAAATGGCCTTGTGCTGAGGAATAAGGCACTGCTTGTAGCTCAAGGCTACACACAGGTTGAAGGAATTGATTTCGATGAAACTTTTGCACCTGTTGCTAGACTTGAGGCTATTCGCATATTGCTTGCTTATGCTAACCATCATAATATCATCTTATATCAAATGGTTGTACAAAGTGCATTCCTCAATGGTAAGCTTGAGGAAGAAGTATATGTTGCTCAACCCCCAGGTTTTGAAGATCCTAAGCATCCTGACAAAGTCTTCAGAATCAACAAGGCCTTCTATGGCCTGAAGCGGGCCCCTCAGGCATGGTATGATACACTGAAGGAATTCATGTTGAAGAAAGGCTTCCAACCCGGTTCACTTGAGCCAACTCTTTTCACCAAAACATGTGATGATGAACTATTCGTGTGTCAAATATATGTTGATGATATTATCTTTGGTTGTACTAACCAAGGTTACAGTGGCGAATTTGCATATATGATGAGTGAGAAATATCAAATGTCTATGATGGGAGAATTGAAATTCTTCTTAGGACTTCAAATTCGTCAACAAAGCAATGGCATATTCATATCTCAAGAGAAATACCTCAAGGATGTGTTGTGGAAATTCGGCATGCAAGATTGCAAAGGCGTGAAATCCCTATGCCCACTAATGGCCATCTATTGTATCTATGTGCATCTAAGCCAGATATTATGCTTAGTGTTTGCATGTGTGCCCGTTTTCAAGCTACACCGAAGGAATCATACCATAAGGTTGTGAAACATATTCTTTGATATCTAGCTCACACTCCAACACTTGGATTATGGTATCCCAAGGGCTCGGCTTTTGATATCATTGGATATTCTGACTCTAACTATGCTGGTGATCGGGTGGATCACAAGTCAACATCAGGCACATGCCATTTCCTCGGACGATCCTTAGTATGTTGGTCCTCAAAGAAGCAGAACTGCGTATCACTCTCTACTACTGAAGTTGAGTACATTGCTACTGGTTCTTGTTGTGCTCAATTGTTGTGGATGAAGCAAACCCTCAAGGACTATGGCATCAGTATGAATAATGTGCCACTCTACTGCGACAACGAGAGTGCCATCAAGATTGCTCACAACCCAGTTTAGCACTTCAAGACTAAGCGCCTCCATATTCGTCATCATTTTCTTCAAGATCATGTGTTAAAGGGAGACATCTCCATCGACCACGTGAAGACTAAAGAATAGCTAGCGGATATCTACACAAATCCCTTGGATGAGAAGAGATTTAGCAAGTTGTGGTGTGAGCTAAATATCTTAGAATCTTCGAATGTTCTTTGAAAGGACACACATCCTAACACTTATGCAAAATCGATGACTTGGATGTGCAACACACGAAGTAACATTTTTCTTCAACCAATGAAGACTAACCTTCTAAGTGTGAAGGAATTAATGAAGAATTTGATTCTCAGAGCCCTACGAAAAATTTACGCGGTGTCTGAAATCATCATTTCTCATACGGCGGGTCATGCCACCACCCAAAGTTTAAATTCTTCAAATTTGAGTTTTTCTTCATTTTTAAAATTATTTACTTTGCAATTTCCTCAACTTTTCGACTGGTGTTCTTCATTGACTATATATATATAGGTAAAACTTTGTCTACAATAGCTTGCTACAGAACTAGTTAAGGCTCACTTAGCTTTTAATGGTGTAAAAGTTATGATTTTTTTGAAATAAATAGTGGAGCACCACTATAATGTAACTAGATGATCCAACGGTGTGATTGTGAAAATATGCAATTATGTGTCCTTGGCAAAAAAGCAATCATTTCTCAACAACATTCACTTATTGCTAATTCTTCAAGTTGATTTTTCCTCTAAGTGAATGTGATCGGATCCGCTCCCCATCTATGCTAAACTCAACCCAGTCTATTCACAAATTCTTCATGTGCGTTCTATTTGAAACCCGTTCAAAATCTTCACTATCTACTTGACAGCTGAAGAATTTGCGAACGAAACGTTAAAATTTTCATATCTGAAATTTCGGCTGTTGCCGCTCGAACCGTCCCGCTTCCCATGATGGATTAAACAACTCACCCACGATCCCCCACTATCTCCACCTCTTTGTACGTGGGTGGCACATGTCGTTAGGATAGCAAGGGTCAGGGGCATGTTCGTCCAAAATCTTCGGACGAGCAGTTTTTCACCATGGCTATAAATACCCCTTCCCTTCCTCAGACCTCATTTACTCCGCTCGACCTCAATCTCGCTTGATCTCTTAGACCTAGCGCCGCCACTACTCTCCATCGTCGCTGGTGAGGAAGAGCTTCACTGCCTCGACCTCATCGCCGTCGTACTCATGCCGACCGCGGATATCTTCACTCCGCCATTGTAGCTGTCTCCCACCACCGAGTTAGGGTGTGGGAGATCTGAACGGACAAACTTTTCCATCTCCAATCCCTGTTTGTCGTGTTCTTCATCAAGGGTAATTAAAAATCTGATTTTACTACCCTACTTTGATTTTTATGAATTCCACAAAATCCTCAAAAGGTGATTATTCTTCAACTTCCCACTCCTTAAACACATGAATGATTCTATTCCATGATTTGTTGCTCTAAGCTACGTTTTTCATCAAGATTCCCAGTTCTATGGATTTTCAAATCTATACAACTCCGGAACCTAAGTCAAGAACGCTTAGTGAAATTCCTCAAGACACCTATGGTCAAATTCCTCAAACTTGATACTTTTGAAAAATTTCTGAGTACGCATATGACCTCTCGAAATTGTTCGCACCTATACTCTATTCACAGGTACAAAATGTCCGTTGCTGATTCACTAGGTTCTCATCAACATAACTCATTTGCAGAGTTCCTCGAAGAAATTTGCATACTTACTTAGAAACATCCAATGTTCAAAGTCCTCAAGTGAGGGAAATGGCAGATGGGAAGACACCTCAGAAGGGAGGCAAAAGGCCTGAGACAAACACAACATTTGAAATCCCTGCAGATATATATGATTAATACTGCACACCTGATGAAGAGATTCATGGGAAAGAAAACAAGAATCAACACAGAGTGCGCATACAGAGGATTGAGAGGAGATGGGCAAAGGAATGGATGGAATATCACTAAGTTACTCCCAAGTAGATGAAGAAATTCGCCGTAAACCCTCCATGTCCAAGACCTCCTTTGGCTGCTGTCCAAATAGATGATCCCACTAGCGTCAGGCGTAGTGGGAACTTTCCAAAAGAATGGGCCAAGCGCCAAGCCAAACTTTCAAAAGTTGCTAAAGAAGCACTGAAGAAAATCAATGAGCATTCTCAAGCTACTACAGTTGCTGAGGTCTATGCTAGCACAACTGCGCGAAAGAAGGCCATGCTGAAGAAGTTTGATGTGAAGAAATCTTCAAGCTCAATGCCCTCATGGCCAAGTTCTTCAATGGCAAAGCCCTCAGGGCAAATTCATCAAGCAACTTCTTCAAGGGTTGTGCCAATCCCCTCAGTTCCATTAAAATCTTCAGTTGCTGCCACAAAGTCCTCAACACCTGTGCACTTTGCAACGTGTCATTGGACTACAGGCTTTTCTATTACCTCTAGGGCTTCTACATCTTTCTCAGCTCCACCACAATCTTCAAGTGGTCCAACGTTGCTGAAGTCAAAACCACTGTTGGACGTGGAACGAGGCCAAGCCCTCACAAGAAGCAAGTGGTATTCCATGTTCCGTCTGATGACGATGATGAAGTTGATGATGAAGAATTGACATAAAGCATCAAGGATAGAATGGAAAGGGCTGCAAGAGTCAAAGGCAATTATGTGCCTCTTATGCTGGATCCAAAGAAGATCCTCGATTTTATTGACATATGGCACAAAGATCCCAACACTCCACTGCCTGACTTTAACCTTACTCCTAGTCCAAGTCGTATGCTAACCGCCTTCATAGTCGAGGAAAAATGGAAGTTTCAGAAGGCCTAGTACAAGAAGGAGCATTTCCCGAGGAACAATGTTCTTACACTTGCTCCTGGAGAACTTGTAACTATTCAGAGGGAGATCAGAGTTCTATGTGATGAATTTGACAGATATCATGCAGATTGGCTCGGTGCCAAAGTCAGATTTGCCAAGATTGCCAAGAACCTCAAGGCAGACGTTGCAGCATCATCGCAATAGAAAATTCCTCAAGCTGAATCATCTGCTCAGCAAACTAAAGAAAATGAAAGCACAATTAATGAAAATCGGGCTACTGAAGAAGCTACCAGGGCCGCTGAAGAAATTCCAACCCCTGAAGAACATGCCAGGGAAACCACCAATGTTGCGCCTGAAGAACAACCCAGGCCAGCTATTTAAACTGCTGCACCTGAAGAAACTGATAATGCCAGGGCGGTTGCATCAATCGTGCCTGAAGAAACTGAATCAACTTCACCTGCTCCTCCTGCAAAATCTTCAAAGGTGAATGATATGTCTCCAACGTATCTATAATTTTTTATTGTTCCATGCTATTATATTATCAATCTTGGATGTTTTATATGCATTTATATGCTATTTTATATGATTTTTGGGACTAAGCTATTAACCTAGAGCCCAATGCCAGTTTCTGTTCTTTCCTTGTTTTTGAGTTTTACAGATAAGGAATACCAAACGGAGTCCAATTGACGTGCCAATTTTTGATGATTTTTATGGACCAAAAGAAGCCCCCGGAGTAAAAGAGTTGGGCCAGAAGAGTCACGGGCTGCCCACGAAGGTGGGGGCGCGCCCTACCCCCCTGGGCGCGCCCCCTATCTCGTCGACGACTTAGAGACCCCCTGACGTGAGACCTACGCCAAAAATTCCTATAAATACAGAAACCTCCAAAAAATAACCTAGATCGGGAGTTCCACCACCGCAAGCCTTTGTAGCCACCAAAAACCAATTGGGACCCTGTTCCGGCACCCTGCCGGAGGGGGGAACCCTCACCGGTGGCCATCTTCATCATCCCGGCACTCTCCATGACGAGGAGGGAGTAGTTCACCCTCAGGGCTAAGGGTATGTACCAGTAGCTATGTGTTTGATCTCTCTCTCTCTCTCTCTCGTGTTCTTGATTTGGCACGATCTTGATGTACCTCGAGCTTTGCTATTATAGTTGGATCTTATGATGTTTCTCTTGTAATGGATTGAGTTTTCCCTTTGAAGTTATCTTATCGGATTGAGTCTTTAAGGATTTGAGAACACTTGATGTATGTCTTGCATATGCTTATTTGTGGTGACAATGGGATATTCACATGATCTACTTGATGTATGTTTTGGTGATCAACTTGCGGGTTCAGTGACCTTGTCAACTTATGCATAGGGGTTGGCACATGTTTTCGTCTTGTCTCTCCGGTAGAAACTTTGGGGCACTCTTTGAAGTTCTTTGTGTTGGTTGAATAGATGAATCTGAGATTGTGTAATGTATATCGTATAATCATACCCGCTGATACTTGATGTGACATTGGAATATCTAGGTGACATTAGGGTTTTGGTTGATTTGTGTCTTAAGGTGTTATTCTAGTACGAACTCTATGATAGATCGAACGGAAAGAATAGCTTCGTGTTATTTTACTACAGACTCTTGAATAGATCGATCAGAAAGGATAACTTTGAGGTGGTTTCGTACCCTACCATAAACTCTTCGTTTGTTCTCCGCTATTAGTGACTTTGGAGTGACTCTTTGTTGCATGTTGATGGATAGTTATATGATCCAGCTATGTTATTTTTGTTGAGAGAACTTGCACTAGTGAAAGTATGAACCCTAGGCCTTGTTTCCTAGCATTGCAATTCCATTTACGCTCATTTTTATCATTAGTTACGTTGATTTTTTTATATTTCCAGATTACAAAAACCTATATCTACCATCCATATTGCACTTGTATCACCATCTCTTCACCGAACTAGTGCACCTATACCATTTACCATTGTATTGGGTGTGTTGGGGACACAAGAGATTCTTTGCTATTTGGTTGCAGGGTTGTTTGAGAGAGAACATCTTCATCCTACGCCTCCCACGGATTGATAAACCTTTGGTCATCCACTTGAGGGAAATTTTCTATTGTCCTACAAACCTCTGCACTTGGAGGCCCAACAACGTCTACAAGAAGAAGGTTGTGTAGTAGACATCAAGCAGTTTCTGGCGCTGTTGCCGGGGAGGTTAGTGCTTGAAGGTATATCTTTAGATCTTGCAATCGAATCTTTAAGTTTCTTGTTAAAGAAAACTACAAAAAAAGGAATGAAGGTTGCCTCATATGCTTCATCTTTTTAATGTCTTTCGTGAAAATGATGGGAAGGAAAATTGTGCTCAAGTACTAGAAGAAGAATTACATAGAATGCTTGGCATAAAATATGTGAATGATGAGCATGATTGCAATGTTGTTAGTATGAATTCTTTGAATACCCATGATGCTAATGATATGCAAGGCCACAAGCTTGGGGATGCTATGTTTGATAAATATGATATGTTTAGTCCCCCAAGTTTTGATGAGAATATTTATTACGATGTAAGCATGCCCTCTATTTATGATGATTATATTGATGAAAGTGGGTTTGGAAGAGTGTCAACTTTAGGAAGTAATGATCGCACTATTTTGGATGATGTTGAATATTATTGTGATATTTATGAAAGTGGATTTGGAGAGGTCATGACGTTATTTAGTGATGAATCCACTATTTCGGAAGAAGTTCCAATTGATTATGAGAACAAAGTTGCTATCTATGACAATTATTGTGATGAATTGTATGCTATTAAGAATAATGGTATCCATGAAACTTGTCATCTTGATTTTAGTTTTCAATTGGATTATGCCTCACATGATAGTTATTTTTGTTGAGTTTGCTCCCACTACTATTCATGAGAAGTTTGCTTATGTGGAGAGTAATAAAAATTATATGCAAGTAGATCATGAAAAGAATGCTTTATGTGCTGGTTATATGGTTGAATTCATTCATGATGCTACTGAAAATTATTATGAGGGAGGAACATATGCTTGTAGGAATTGCAATAATATCAAGTTTCCTCTCTATGTGTTAAAAGTTTTAAAGTTATGCTTGTCTTGCCTTCCTATGCTAGTTGATTATTGTTCCCATAAGTTGTTTGCTCACAAAATCCCTATGCATAGAAAGTGGGTTAGACTTAAATGTGCTAGTCATATTCTTCATGATTCTCTCTTTATGTTTCAATTCTTATCTTTTATGTGAGCATCATTGAAATCATCATGCCTAGCTAGGGGTGTTAAACGTTAGCGCTTGTTGGGAGGCAACTCAATTTTAATTTTGTTCTTTGCTTTTTGCTCCTGTTTAGTAATAAATAATTCATCGAGCCTCTGTTTAGATGTGTTTTATGTTTTAGTTAGTGTTTGTGCCAAGTAGAACCTTTGGGAAGACTCGGGTGAAGTCTATGCGATCTTGCTGTAAAAAACATAAACTTTTGCACTCACGAGATTAGCTGCCATTTTTTTTACAGGAGAGTGCTTTTACATTGATTATTTTTGCAGATGATCAATAGATAAATTCCTCACGTCCACCAATTTATTTCAGAATTTTTGTAGTTCCATAAGTATACCTTTGATACAGATTTCTATAGACTGTTCTGTTTTTGACAGATTCTGTTTTCATTGTGTTGTTTGCTTATTTTGATGAATCTATGAGTAGTATCAGAGGGAATGAACCATAGAGAAGTTAGAATACAGTAGATATTACACAAATATGAATTTACAATGAGTTCACAACAGTACCTAAGTGGTGATTTATTTTCTACTACTAAAGGAGCTTATGAGTTTTCTGTTGAGTTTTGTGTTGTGAAGTTTTCAAGTTTTGGGTAAAGATTCGATGAACTATGGAATAAGGAGTGGCAAGAGCCTAATCCTGGGGATGCCCAAGGCACCCCAAGGTAATATTCAATTACAACCAAGATCCTAAGCTTGGGGATTCCCCGGATGGCATGCCCTCTTTCGTCTTCGTTCATCGGTAACTTTACTTGGAGCTATATTTTCATTGACCACATGATATGTGTTTTGCTTGGAGCGTCATTTCATTTTCTTTTGTTTTGCTTGCTGTTTGAATAAAATACCAAGATCTGAAATTCTTAAATGTTAGAGAGTCTTCACATAGTTGCATAATTATTCGACTACTCATTGATCTTCACTTATATCTTTCGGAGTAGTTTGTCATTTGCTCTAGTGCTTCACTTATATCTTTTTAGAGAACGACGGTGGTTCTATTTTGAAGAAATAGATGAACTCTCATGCTTCACTTATCCTATTTTGAGAGTCTTAAACAGCATGGTAATTTTCTTGGGTTATAAAATTTAGTCCTAATATGATAGGCATCCAAGAGGGATATAATAAAAACTTTCATATAAAGTGCATTGAATACTATGAGAAGTTTTATTCCTTATGATTGTTTTGAGATATGAATATGGTGATATTAGAGTCATGCTAGTGAGTAGTTGTGAATTTGAGAGATACTTGTGTTAAAGTTTGTGATTCCCATAGCATGCACGTATGGTGAACCGTTATGTGATGCATGATTTATTTATTGATTGTCTTCCTTATGAGTGGCGGTCGGGGACGAGCGATGGTCTTTCCCTACCAATCTATCCCCCTAGGAGCATGCGCGTTGTACTTCGTTTCAATAACTAATAGATTTTTGCAATAAGTATGTGATTTCTTTATGACTAATGTTGAGTCCATGGATTATACGCACTGTCACCCTTCCACCATTGCTAGCCTCTCTAATACCGCGCACATTTCGCCAGTATCATACACCCATCGTATACCTTCCTCAAAACAGCCACCATACCTACCTATCATGCCATTTCCATAGCCATTCCGAGATATATTGCCATGCAACTTTCCACCGTTCCGTTTATTATGACACGGTTCATCATTGTCATATTGCTTTGCATGATCATGTAGTTGACATCGTATTTGTGGCGAAGCCACCTTCATAATTCTTTCATACATGTCACTCCTGATTCATTGCACATCCTGGTACACCGCGGAGGCATTCATATAGAGTTATATTTTTTTTTCTAAGTATCGAGTTGTAATTCTTGAGTTGTAAGTAAATAAAAGTGTGATGGTCATCATTATGAGAGCATTGTCCTATGTGAGGAAAGGATGATGAGACTATGATTCCCCCACAAGTCGGGATGAGACTCCGGACGAAAAATTAAAAAAGAGAAAAAAGAGGCCATAAAAAAGGAGAAGGCCCAAAAAACAAAAAAAATGAGAGAAAAAGAGAGAAGGGGCAATGCTACTATCCTTTTACCACAATTGTGCTTCAAAGTAGCACCATGATCTTCATGATATAGAGTCTCCAATGTTGTCACTTTCATATACTACTGGGAATCTTTCATTATTGAACTTGGTTTGTATATTCCAATGATGGGCTTCCTCAAAATGCCCTAGGTCTTTGTGAGCAAGCGAGTTCACACCCACTTAGTTTCTTTTTGAGCTTTCATACACTTATAGCTCTAGTGCATCCGTTGCATGGCAATCCCTACTCACTCACATTGATATATATTGATGGGCATCTCCATAGCCCGTTGATACGCCTAGTTTATGTGAGACTATCTTCTCCTTTTTTTCTCTTCTCCACAACCACCATTCTATTCCACCTATAGTGCTATGTCCATGGCTCATGCTCATGTATTGCGTGAAGATTTGAAAAGTTTGAGAACATCAAAAGTATGAAACAATTGCTTGGCTTGTCATCAGGGTTGTGCATGATTTAAATATTTTGTGTGATGAAGATAAAGCATAGCCAGACTATATGATTTTGTAGGGATATCTAGCTTTGGCCATGTTATTTTGAGAAGACATGATTGCTTTGTTAGTATGCTTGAAGTATTATTGTTTTCATGTCAATATTGAACTTTTGTCTTGAATCTTATGGATCTGAATATTCTTTCCACAATAGAGAAGATTACATTGATAAATATGTTAGGTAGCATTCCACATCAAAAATTCTGTTTTTATCATTTACCTACTCGACGACGAGCAGGAATTAAGCTTTGGGATGCTTGATACGTCTCCAACGTATCTATAATTTTTTATTGTTCCATGCTATTATATTATCAATCTTGGATGTTTTATATGCATTTATATGCTATTTTATATGATTTTTGGGACTAAGCTATTAACCTAGAGCCCAATGCCAGTTTCCATTCTTTCCTTGTTTTTGAGTTTTACAGATAAGGAATACCAAACGGAGTCCAATTGTCGTGCCAATTTTTGATGATTTTTATGGACCAAAAGAAGCCCAGGAGTAAAAGAGTTGGGCCAGAAGAGTCCCGGGCTGCCCACGAAGGTGGGGGCGCGCCCTACCCCCCTGGGCGCGCCCCCTATCTCGTGGACGACTTAGAGACCCCCTGACGTGAGACCTGCACCAAAAATTCCTATAAATACAGAAACCTCCAAAAAATAACCTAGATCGGGAGTTCCGCCGCCGGAAGCCTTTGTAGCCACCAAAAATCAATCGGGACCCTGTTCCGGCACCCTGCCAGAGGGGGGAACCCTCACCGGTGGCCATCTTCATCATCCCGGCGCTCTCCATGACGAGGAGGGAGTAGTTCACCCTCGGGGCTGAGGGTATGTACCAGTAGCTATGTGTTTGGTCTCTCTCTCTCTCTCGTGTTCTTGATTTGGCACGATCTTGATGTACCTCAAGCTTTGCTATTATAGTTGGATCTTATGATGTTTATCTGCCTCTACTCTCTTGTAATGGATTTTTGAAGTTATCTTATCGGATTGAGTCTTTAAGGATTTGAGAACTCTTGATGTATGTCTTGCATGAGCTTATCTGTGGTGACAATGTGATATTAACGTGATCTACTTGATGTATGTTTTGGTGATCAACTTGCGGGTTCAGTGACCTTGTGAACTTATGCATAGGGGTTGGCACATGTTTTCGTCTTGACTCTCCGGTAGAAACTTTGGGCACTCTTTGAAGTTCTTTGTGTTGGTTGAATAGATGAATTTGAGATTGTGTGATGCATATCGTATAATCATACCCACGGATACTTGAGGTGACATTGGAGTATCTAGCTGGCATTAGGGTTTTGGTTGATTTGTGTCTTAAGGTGTTATTCTAGTACGAATTCCATGATAGATTGAACGGAAAGAATAGCTTCGTGTTATTTTAGTACAGACTCTTGAATAGATCGATAAGAAAGGATAACTTTGAGGTGGTTTCGTTCCCTACCATAATCTCTTCGTTTGTTCTCCGCTATTAGTGACTTTGGAGTGACTCTTTGTTGCATGTTGAGGGATAGTTATATGATCAAGTTATGTTATTTTTGTTGAGAGAACTTGCACTAGTGAAAGTATGAACCTAGGCCTTGTTTCCTAGCATTGCAATTCTGTTTACGCTCATTTTTATCATTAGTTACCTTGCTGGTTTTTATATTTTCATATTACAAAAACCTATATCTACCATCCATATTGCACTTGTATCACCATCTCTTCACCGAACTAGTGCACCTATACAATTTACCATTGTATTGGGTGTGTTGGGGAGACAAGAGACTCTTTGCTATTTGGTTGCAGGGTTGTTTGAGGGGGACCATCTTCATCCTATGCCTCCCACGGATTGATAAACCTTAGGTCATCCACTTGAGGGAAATTTGCTACTGTACTACAAACCTCTGCACTTGGAGGCCCAACAACGTCTACAAGAAGAAGGTTGCGTAGTAGAAATCAATGAAGAAAATCACTCTTCCTTCTGAATCAGAAGTGAAGAAAATGAAAGCCGTGGAGAAGGAAGCCGCGAGGAAGAGGAAAGCATCAACCTCTACAGAGTCCTCAGCTCCCTAGAAAGTGAGGACTTTGACGAGCTCTTTCACATAACCAATTGATGATGTTCCAATTTCTATAGTGCCCTTAAAGGAGCTCATTCCATTTGGTTAAGATTATGTCATTGTAGATGACACTAATGAAGAGAATCCTTCTGCTGCTTCCTCAGAGCAATTGGATGAAGAAATAAATGTGGAAGATGTTGTTTCCACACCACTGGTATCATCGGTTGTGCCTCAGTTCACTGCTGAAGAGGCGGGCATTGAGGAAATTGAAGTAGATGTGGATATTAGCTCAACTACTCCTGTGCTAACTAATGACTATTGGGATAATCTTCACCCCAATTCACGATTGGCCACACCTCTGCATCCAATTCCTCAGTCCCCTATGCAGAGTGAAGAAATACTAACAAGGTCTGAAGGACGTCCAACTTCTCTCCATTCCATACCTGAAGAAATTCTAGGTGCAACAACTGAAGAAATGGAGACCCAGACTGCTACTGAAGAACCTGAAGCTTCAATTCCTCAGTCAGCAGCACGAGAGATTGTGATACAAGAGGTTGTGAGACCATCAACTGCAAATCTTTAGCCCAAGCCACAAAATCCTCATGCAAAGAGGCCAAAATTGAAGGCTGATGATTTCCTCGTCGAGCATCATTTCTTCACTGATGTCATTCCTTTTTACTCAGCAAGACTTCGGCGCAAGCGGTTATGGACTGCAAGCCAGATGAATTTCTATGCATCACTTATGTTAAACAAGGACAAGATATTTCAGCACCGTCAAATTCCTCATGTGGATATGGAGTCCATTCCATGCTTCCAACCTGTCTTGAATGTTCTTCATGAAGCTTGGCTCCTAAATTTATGTGTTGATATCTGTGATTGGAATGAAGAGCTAATTCTTCAATTCTATGCAACTCTGCACCTCACTGGAAATGTGGCTGACGTCAACTCATGGGTGCTTGATTGGATGACTGAGAACACTAACTATAAAGCTCCGGCCTCTGAATTGCTTCGTGCCATTCTAGTCAGTCCTACTGATGAAGGCGCAAGGCTTTTGTATGAAGAATCTGAACATACAAATCATCTGATGCAAGTGCTCATGAAGCCTTTGCGGCCTGGCCAAGCTCCAAGGACCACCTTCCTAGTGAAGGATTTGCAATATGTGCCAAGGACAATCTACCGCAGCATGACCAAAACCCTCAGTCAAATCAAAGGTCACAACTCAGACGAAGAAGAAGTTATTCGCATCATGAAGAATCTGTTGTTCAACATCATACATGGGATTCCCATTAACTATCATGATTTCTTCATGAGGACTTTGGGGAATGTTGCTTTGTCGCCGTTTGAATTGAAGCCTTATGCTCACTAGATAATGAAATTCATCAGAACCAGGTCTTCAATTCACTACAAGGCAGATTTTCCGAATCATCTCAGCTTTCTGCCTCCCATTGAAGTCCTCAAAAGTAATAATTCCTCGGTTGATGAAAAATACAAAGATATTGTTATTGATGAAGGCACTCGTCCATTGGATGGCCAATTTCGAAAAGCTGCATCATATTCTACCAATGATGACATTGCAACTCAAGACTCTGCCAGAGCCCACGAGCAAAATCCTGAAGCCACTGCCCCACGCGTGGTGATTGATCATGAGATTATTCTAGTCTTCATCGGATGGTCGATTGCAATCACAAATGGGTCAAGCGGCAATTTGGCTCAATTATTCAGAACATGATTGTCACACAAAACACTGTGAAGAAGAATCACTATTATGCGCATGAAATCTTCAACCGCACTTGGGCTATTTTGTCTCAACTTTACAGTGACAAAGACCTCAAAAAGATGGACTTTCAGCAGAACTTTGACTGGGATCAACCTCCCTAGAAGAAATTCAAGAAGGTCAAAGTTCCTCAGCTGGTCACAAGTTCATATTCTTCATTGCGCAAGACGGATGAAGTTGAGGATCTGGACGACACTGCAGTTGGCCCTACTTCAACAAACGACCTCGACAACGCTGGCGCTCCTTCATCGACATCATGATGATATTCTTCAGGGGCGTTAGTCCTCCTTTTTCGTCCCTTTTGGTCATTTGATGACAAAGGGGGAGAAATTTGAGTTAGTTTTCAAGCGGGTCTTATATATAGGCTATTATTTGTGAAGTTACAACTCTCGCAATTCTGAAGTGTTTGTTGGTTGAGTTCTAAAATTAAGTCCGATGGTGGTTTGATACTTTTGAACTGCCTTATGCATGCTTATTTCCTCAAGTACCTTAATGCACGCATGCTGAATTTCGTCAGACACCATATTTCATCATGCATTTCAAATTCTTCATATCATATGTTAAATGCGGGTATGAATTACAAGATATATATGGGCTGTTTTTTTGTTAAGTTACAACTCTCGCTCTTCTGAAGTGTTTGTTGGTTGAGTTGTAAACTTAAGTATGATGGTAGTATGATACTTTTGAACTACCTGCTGCACGCTTATTTCCTCAAGTACCTTAATGCATGCATGCTGAATTTCGTCAGACACCATATTTCGTCATGCATTTCAAATTCTTCATATCATATGTTAAATGCGTGTAGGAATTACAAGATATATATATGGGCTGTTTATTTGTTAAGTTACAACTCTCGCTCTTCAAAAGTGTTTGTTGGTTGTGATGTAAACTTAAGTCCGATGGTGGTCTGATACTTTTGAACTGCCTTCTGCATACTTATTTCCTTAAGTACCTTAATGCACACATGCTGAATTTCGTCGGACACCATATTTCATCATTCATTTCAAATTCTTCATATCATATGTTAAATGCGTGTATGAATTACAAGATATAGGGGGAGATCTCCATGACATTACTCTACAATGTGCATTTGCAATCCAAAGCAAATTCCTCAATATGCACATCTTCAGGAGGAGTTCTTCTATATCTTACAGTAAAATTCCTCAATATCACCATTTATACTTCATATGTTTATCCTTGTTGAAAAGTTAACCTATTTGTCATAAATCACCAAAAAGGGGGGAGATTGTAAGTGCATCTAGTGCCCCTTAGTGATTTTGGTGTATTTAAGACTTATAGGTTAAGGGACTAATGTGTTTGTGAGTGTACACAGGTTCTAGAAGTCTATTAGGAGTTTGCTATTTACAAAGAAAGTCGACCCCTAAAAATGAATGTCTTCATTTGAAGACTTTGATTTTCTTGAAGACTTTGAAAATGAGGAAATTGGTGTGACCTTGAAGACGTTGATATTGATGCGAGGATTATGAAGTGTGAAGACTTATGTTTTCTTGATTCATAGGAAACATCGTACTTTTAAAGGGGGTCGAGGTAAAACTAAGTGTCAGGTGGTAGGTGCGACATATGCCAACGGGTGGCTTATCTTTGTGGGGACCAGTAAGACGTCGCCGGTGCCTGGAAGCGGGATGGGGCGAAGACATGCACGCCGGCGGATCTTACCCAGCTTCGGGGCTCTCCTAGGAGATAACACCCCTACTGCTGCTCTGCGGGGTCTCCGCATGATCACTCGATAAATCAAGTCGCTACACAACGCTCCTTGAGCTGCTTTGGGGGGGGGAGAGGAGGAAGAAAGGGCACGGCTAGCCCGCTTCTTCCCCTTGTATGGTGTCTAGAACTAGCAGGGGGTCCAATCCTTTGCATGGGTGCTCCGGGGGGTTTATATAGGCCTACCCCCCGGGGGTACAATGGTAATCCGGCTAGGCGCGGGGCCCAGCCGTCTGTGACTATGCTCGCCGGCTTTCGCGCCGACTGCTGGGGCCCGCCGACTAGTGGGCCCCGCCGGCTGCCAACTCCTGGGTCACTGTGGCTTTATCCCGTCGACGTGGGCTTCATCGTGGTAGGCGCGGCTACAGTACCGCCGCCTGCCGGACGATCGCTGTAGCCTTACCGCGTCTTGTCTTCTTAATGGGGCGTCCTCTCCGAGGGAAGCGGCGGGCCGGATGCGGGAGCCGGCTCCGTCTTGGGCCGGCTGGTTGGAAGTGCGGCTGCCTTCGGCCGTCTCTCTGCTCTAAGGGGCCCACCGCCTGTGGGCCACGCTGGCGGCCCGTCGTGGGTGACGCCAGGGTCAACATGGCAACAGTGCTGCGCCGGACGGGTCGTGCCTACCTCGTACAGCGCACTGTGCCAGGCGTGCTCCGGGATTCGGGGGTGGCAGGCTCTTCTGTAGCCACGCCCCGTCGCACCGCCGTTAGGTGGGTGCAAACTTTGTAGGTACGGTCTTGACTACTTTAAGGGGAGCCGGTTCCAAGGAGTCGGCCTTCTCGTAGCCGGCTCCTTGGAGTCAGACCCCAATGAAGGTTGAAGTCGGACCGCCTTCCCAAAGCCGGCCTGGATCGCAGCCGGCGGGGGAAGGCGGCCCTATGTCTTGGGTTCATGAGAGCCGGGCTGGCTCGTAGTTTTTGCAGAAGTGCCAGGGGAAGCCGGCCAGGCTACCCATGGCCATTTACTCCGACAGTAGTCCCCGAAGCTGATCGAGCTCTGAGGCGAACAAGGGGACGAGAAGCTTGGTCAGCTTCCTATCCTGAAGAGCCAGCTTCGCGGGCGCACGCCGACTTCAGATGACCCCGCGTATGCGGGAGGAGAGGGGGCCTGCGTGCCGACCCCGGGCCCTCTCGCGGCCACGTGGCAGCAGGATCCTGCGAACGCACGTGCGCGATGGGACGCCGCCGCAGGCCCGGGCCCGCCACTCGCGAGCCTCGGTCCGGGCACGGATCTCCCGTGGCCCACAGGGCTGCTCGCCTTCTCAAGGCAGTTTCGCCTCGCCGTTAAGGGTCGGTAATCGCGGGACGTGGGAAGTGGGCACGATCGACCCCCACGCTTCCCCACGTCACGCCTCCTCGGCTCCGCCACGTGAGCCTATAATTAGGGGGAGGAGGGGGAGCGACAGAGGCTCGCGCGCTCCCTCCCACTCCGTCCCTCCTTAACTCTCATCTCCTTACTCTCGCTGCCGCCGCAGCCTCCTCCTCAACGCCGTCGCGTCTCCACACCACCTCGTCGCCATGGCACTGTCAAGCTCCTGGGACGGCTCCAACGTCCACGAGGATCACGTGGAGTTCCTATGCCAGACCCGGCGCCTGCCCGGCGCCGACCGCGTTCAGGTCCGTCTAGCGCCCGAGAGGGAGATCTCGCCGGCGCCGGAGGAGGGCGAGCGGGTCGTCTTCCGCTCGCACTGCCTGCGCGGCTTCGGCCTCCCGGCGAGCGGGTTTCTTCGTTCCTTCCTCGACTTCTACAACCTCCAGCCACATCACCTCACGCCCAATGCGGTGATGCTGCTTTCGGCCGTCGTCTCCCTCTGCGAAGGCTTCTTGGGGCTGCTCCCCACGCTGGAGCTCTGGGGAGAATTCTTCCAGAGCAAGCTCGGCACGGTCGTCGCTGGCGTGCCCGCCCCCTGCGGAGCCTTCGTCGCCATGAGGAGGGCGAGCGAGAACAATCCGTTCCCGCCCATCCCCCTGATCCAGTCGGTGAAGGTCTGGCAGAGATCTTACTTCTATGTGAAGAACGTCGCCGAGCAAGAAGACTACATCAACTTGCCGGCTTACGTAGCCGGCCCGCCAGCTGGGAGGCAGCCCTCGTGGAGCTTCCGATCCCGGTCGTTGTCTCCGGCCGGGAACGCCGCCATCTCCCGGCTTCGGGTGCTCATTCAGTCAGAAGGCCTGCGCGGGGCCGACTTGGTGGCCGCCTTCGTGGAGCGCCGGATCCTTCCTCTCCAGAGCCGGCCCCACAAGATGAGCGGCCGGTTCGACCCAAGCCGGCTCAGCACGTGGGAGATGCCCCACGCAGAGGTGGCGCTTATGGTCAACTACATCGCCAATTGCAAGCTCAGCGGGGACTGGCAGTATGGCAAGGCGCCGTACTCGCGCGCGAATCCTCCACCCGTGGTAAGCTTCTCTCTTTATCCTCTCTTTCGTCGTCAGCCGGCTTCGCGACGGCCGGCTTCTGACCTTCCGGCTCTCTGTGCAGAACCCTCTTCTCCCGCCGCCGGCCGGGGCGGCAGGGATCGACCGCCAGTACGTCCCCGACCGCACGGTGGATGATGTTGACGACCCGGACTTGGGGGCGGCCGCCATGGAAGACGCCGTCGTGGGGGACAGCGCCGAGCCCGGAGGCTCGAAGTTCACCACGAGCTTCGAGGACTGGCCGGACGACTTTGAAGCCGAAGTCGTTCCGCGCCGCCAGCCGGCGGCCGACCAACAGGGCGCCGGCTCGTCCGTCGCGCCGGCTGCCGACGGCGCGCAGAAACGTCGGGCCGCTCTAGGCCTCTTCGGCAGTCGGCCGAAGAAGTCCAAGCCCTCCGCCGCGGCGACGAAGCGAGAAGAGAAGGCCGCGAAGGCGGCCCTCTTCCGCAAAGCCGTGAAACAGCCCCAGGCGGTCTCGGCGTAAGTTTTTAACCGCTTGCCGTAGTCTCGTCATTGTTCTTTTTTCTTCAAATGCACTCTTAGCTTTCTTCGTTTGCTGGACAGGGTGCCGCTTTCTCTCGAGTGGGGCCCAGGCGGCTCCGTCGTGGGGCCGGCTGTAGGTTCTTCGAGCTCCCGCCGCGTGGACCCCCGCGCCGATCTTAGGGAGGCCACAGAGCGGAACGCCCACGATGCGCAGGAGGAGCGCGAGGCGGCGGAGAAGGCGGCCGCCCAGGCGGCAAAGGGGCAGGCTGAAGCCGTAGCCAAGGCCCAGAAGGAGGCGGCTCCTGCAGAGACGGAGGCGGAAAGCTCGCGCAGCCAGCCTCTACTGCTCGCCGTTCCCCTCCGAGCCGTGGCCCCCAACACCCCGTTGCCCATGGCGGAGGAGATCATCCAAGACCCACCGCTGTTGGAGAGGGAGGAGGAGCCTGTGGTCTTGGCCGGGAGAACGCCACCTGCGGCGCCAACCGGGGCGGGCCAAGGCAGTCGATCGCCGGCGGCGCCGGAGGAGCAGGCCGGAGGTGAGCCAGGGAGCCGGGTTGGCCTCAAGGTGCAGCTGGCGACGGGCCGGCGTGCTGAAGGAGGCGCCGCTCCGCCGGAGTTGCGCCGAGCCGCGGGCGCAGGCCAGCCGGCAGGAGATCTGGAGGTGGCCAGCTCCGCCGTGTCCGAGTGGACTCCCATCGGGGGGACCGGCGAGCTAGAGGCAGCGGCTCAAGGGGTCCGGAGCCGGCTACGAGCTCAAGCAGCCCTGCTGCAGCAGCTCAACCAAGAGTTCTTGTCGACACGAACCTCTGTCCGGGTAAGTCCTTTGCTCTTGGCTGCTTTGCTTTCTTGATTTCTTCCGTGGGGGCGCGTCAGCGCACCCACTTGGTGTAGTCCCCGAGATTCGGGCCGACTGCTGCGCAGTCGGGTCGAATCTTCCTTGACGACTCCTTACTTTGCTTTCTTTCTAAACTTTCAGGAATACCACAACCTTCGTGTTACCGCCTTCGACTCCCAGGCTCGAGAGCTGAGCCGGCGGACCAACGACCTGGCCGACAGCCGAAGTAAGTACTTGGTTTGTTTGTCTCCTGTGGGGGCGCGCCAGCGCACCCACTGGGTGTAGTCCCCGAGATTCGGGCCGACTACCGCGCAGTCGGGTCGAATCTTCCTTGACGACTCCTTTCTTATTGATTTTTCTTCTTCTTTGTCTTCAGGGGACAACGCCGACTTGAGGAAGGAGCTTGGCGAAGCGAAGGCCGCCCTTTCCGCCAAAGAGGCCGAGTGCACTGCCTTGGCCCAGGAACGGGATCGCCTGGCCAAGAAGCTGGCCGGCCAAGAGGAGAGCCACAAAACGGCCCTTCAGGCGGCGAAGGAGAGTGAAGCCGCCGTGCTGGCGGAGTATGAGATAGCGGCGACGACCTGGTCCGAGACCCGGCGAGGCCTGGAGGAAGGCTACGGCCGGATTGAAAACTTGATCGACAGTAAGCTGCTTTCCACGGACTTCCCCCGTCCCTTGCCATCTGGGCTTTTTGACTTATCTTGGACCGCTGCTTGTTGTTTCTTGCAGATTACTTCCCGGGCTACTCCGTCTTTGCTGCCCAAACCATCGAGGCTCATCGCGAAGCGCCCCGTCAAGCGGGGGCCGACATTGCGCCGGATGCAAACCGGACCCTTGAGGAGTAGCTTCTGGCTGTCCAGGCACGGCTGCAGCCGGCCCACCGGATGCTCCGCCGGCTGCAACGTGCCGGGGCGCAAGTGCTGGCCGCCCTCTGGCCTGGCGAGACGATCCCCCACACCCCGAGCCGAACTGCCGACTGGCTGGAAGTCGCAGTCGGACGCTTCGAGGCTTGGAAGGCGTCAGCGGCCGGCCTCGGAGCCGGGCGGGCATTGGAATTCGTACGGGCTTGGTACCCAGGACTGAGCCTGGACCAGCTGCGTACTTGGCGGATGGAGGCCGACGCGGAGCTGGAGGAGGTGAGGCCGGCTATCGCCCAGCGGGCTTCAACGATCGCCGAGTGCACCGACATCAGCGTTTTCGCACCCGAAATCGATGATGACGGTGTCGCGCAGCCGGAGGAGTGGTTCGGGCTGAACCCGGCGGTGGGCGAGGACTCGGCGGAGGAGATCGCCTCCAGCGACGAGGGCGAAGAGGACGAAGACGACGACGGCGGAGATGTCGAGCCGGCTGGTGGAACAACCAGCCGGCCTCAGGCCGACCGTGCCTCCAGCAATGAGGCGCTTGGAAGCGCGCCCTCTGCGGGAGGCGGCGACCAAGCCGAAGTTTGTCAGCCGGCCGCTCCTTCAGTCGGCGCGACCGTCTCCGCCAACCAGTCGGCCGCTCCGCCAGCCTGATCTGGCGTCTTTATCTTTCCTGCTTTATTGTCTTGGAACAATCTTTTGTTAAGTTTCGCAGTTCCACCCACTGGGGGTGTATCCAGACTATGTTGAATGCTGGCCTCTTGGAGGTCTTTTTATGTAAATATTATCACGTGCATGTTTGGTTTCCATTCGCGTATGCTTGTTTATCCTTAGGCTTTTTCCTTTGCCGCCTTCCCTCTTTGGGGAGGCAAGTACTTGAGCTTTCTTGGATTTAAAGTAAAGTGAATGGAAACCGGCCGGCCGGCTACTCTGGTAGCCGGTCGGCGGTGCGGGAAAAACCGGCTTTGTTATATTACTCCGTTATTCCCTAGCCGTTTTTCGTGTGGGCGGTCGTTCCTACCTTTAACCCTTGCTAGCCGGACAGCCGGTTCTTCGAACTGCGACTTTGGAAAGGGAAGGCTTGAGAGCCGGCACACTACTTGTCTAACTGCGGGTAGGGCTTCTAATATAACTTCAGTCGGCCAGTCCCCGAGCCGACTAGTCGGACTCGGTGCCGGACGGAAAAACCAAAGATACGACAAGCATGATATTTTCATTCATAAATAAGGGATGGCAGTCCCCGAGCCCTCCTCGGGGAGCCTATTGTCTTGTAATTAATACAAAAGTTAGCGTGATACATACTGCCTTTCAACTGTAAAATCTTCGAAGGAGGTTGGCGTTCCATGGCCGTTCCAACTCCTTGCCAGAGTCGTCTCTCTTGCGTGCCTTCGGCTTCTGTGCGTCGATCAGGTAGTAGGAGTCGTTGCCTAGAGCTCTGCTGATGACGAAAGGGCCTTCCCAAGGGGCTGAGAGCTTGTGCTGGCCGGCTGTTCGCTGAATCAGCCGGAGCACAAGGTCGCCCTCTTGGAAAGATCTTGGCCTGACCTTCCGGCTGTGGTAGCGGCGCAAACCCTGCTGGTAAATTGCAGACCGGCTGAGAGCTAACAGCCGGCTTTCTTCCAGCAGGTCGATGCCGTCTTCTCGTGCTTCCTTGGCCTCCGCTTCCGTGTACATGGTTACCCGAGGCGAGTCGAACTCGATGTCGGTTGGGATGACCGCCTCGGCGCCATACACTAGGAAGAAAGGGGTGAAGCCGGTTGACTTGTTTGGTGTAGTGCGCAGGCTCCAAAGGACAGCCGGCAGCTCATCGAGCCAACAGCCGGCTGAGCGCTCCAGAGGTACAACCAGTCGGGGCTTGATGCCGGAGAGGATGAGGCTGTTGGCTCGCTCGACCTGGCCGTTTGACTGCGGGTGGGCGATGGATGCTAAGTCCAGCCGGATACCTTGGGCTGTGCAGAAACGTGCCAAGGCTCCTTTGGCGAAATTCGTGCCATTGTCGGTGATGATACTGTGCGGCACGCCGTACCGAGTTGTTATGTCCGCGATGAACGTCACGGCAGTCGGCCCATTCAGCTTCTTGATCGGCTTCGCCTCAACCCACTTGGTGAATTTGTCCACGGCGACGAGCAAATGCGTCATGCCGCCGCGCGCCGTCTTGAATGGGCCCACCATGTCCAGTCCCCAAACGGTAAAGGGCCAAGTGAGGGGAATGGTCTTGAGTGCCAAAGCCGGCATGTGCTGCTTGGAGCTGAAGAGCTGGCATCCCTTGCAATGTTTGACTAATTCTTTGGCGTCGTCCAAAGTAGTCGGCCAGAAGAAACCATTGCGGAAGGCTTTGGCGACAAGTGATCTTGAGGCCGCATGGTGGCCGCACTCTCCTTGGTGAATGTCTGCAAGGATTGCAATGCCCTTCTCTTGCTCGACGCATCGCTGGAGGACTCCGGTGACGCTGCGCTTGAGTAGTTCTCTGTTGACGATTGTGTATGCTCCAGCTCGGCGCTGGAGTTGTCTTGCTTCTGTTTCGTCAGCCGGCAGGTCCTGGTTTACTAGGAAGTTGAGGATGGACTGAGCCCATGACGGGGCCGCGACTTCTTCCACTGCCAAATTGGCTACTGCCACCAGGGTGGGCGGGCTGGGCGGTGAGGTGCTGGAGTCGGCCGCCGGCTGTAGTGCTGGTGCAGTCCCCGGGCCGGCTATCGCAGTCCCCGAGCCGGCTGCCGAAGTCCCCGGGCCGGCTACGGGGGTCTTGAGGTCGGCTACTTGATTCTTCGAGCCGGACCTGGCCGCATCGGGGTCAGGCGGCACGAAGATGGAATCGGATTCCGGAGACGGCTTGATAGACGGCTTGAGTAGGCGTTGTAGAGCGACGCCGGTTGGAATTGCTTGCCGGGTGGAGCCTATTCAAGCCAAGGTATCGGCTGGCTCGTTGTCGGCTCGAGGTACGTGGAGGAACTCGCACCCTTCAAAGTATCCGCTGAGTTATTGGACCAGGAAACGGTAGCTCGCCATGTTCGCGTCCTTGGCGTCCCAGTCACCGGATGACTGCTGGACAACTAGGTCCGAGTCGCCATAACATAGGATCCGGCGAATGCCAAGTTCTTTGGCAAGCCGGAGCCCGTGTATAAGCGCCTCGTACTCGGCCACATTGTTGGAGGCGGCGAAGTGGATCTGTAGCGCGTATTTGAGCTTGTCGCCTTTGGGAGAGGTAAGGACGATGCCGGCTCCCAAGCCGGTGCGCATCTTGGACCCGTCGAAGTGCATGCGCCAATGGGTGGAGTCCGGAGCCGGCGGCAGGTACTGCGTCTCGGCCCAGTCGACGAGGAAGTCGGCCAGCGCTTGGGACTTGATGGCGGCGCGGGGCTGGTAGAAGATTGTGTAAGGGGCCAGCTCGATTGCCCATTTCGCGACCCGGCTGGATGCATCCCGGCTGCCTATGATCTCGGCTAGCGGGGCAGTGCATACGACCGTGACGGGATGCTCTTGAAAGTAGGGCTTCAGCTTCTTGGCGGTGAAGTACACACCGTAACACATCTTTTGGTAGTGCGGGTAGTTCTGCTTCGAGGCGGACAACACCTCGCTTAGATAATACACCGGCCTCTGGACCGGCTGGGCTCGGCCTTCTTCCGGGCGCTGGACTACGATGACGGTGCTGACCACCCGGCTGGTTGCAGCGATGTAAAGGAGCATGGGCTCTTTCTCAGTCGGCGCTGCGAGGACAGGCGGCGTGGCCAGCATCTTCTTCAACTCATGGAAAGCTTGGTCGGCCTGGTCGTTCCACTCGAAGTGAGTGCTCTTCTTCATGAGGCGGTAGAGGGGGAGGGCCTTTTCTCCGAGCCGGCTCATGAAGCGGTTCAAGGAGGCTAAGCACCCGGTGAATTTCTGAATGTCTCAAAGCTTGGTGGGGATCGCCATTCTCTCGATGGCCTTGATCTTCGCTGGGTTGCATTCGATGCCGCGTTCGGAGACCAGGAAGCCTAGGAGCTGGCCGGCTGGCACCCCGAACATGCATTTCTCGGGGTTGAGCTTGATTTGGAACCGGCGCAGGTGATCAAATGTTTCCTTGAGGTCTTCCAGGAAGGTGCCATGCTTCTCCGTCTTCACCACGATGTCGTCCACGTAAACGTGGGCATACCTGCCGAGCTGCTTGAGGAGGCACTTCTGCATGCAACGCTGAAAGGTGGCACCGACATTTCTCAAGCCGAATGTCATAGTCAGGTAGCAGAAGGCTCCGAACGGCGTGATGAAGGCGGTCTTCAGGCGGTCATCCGGGTCTAGCTTTATCTGGTGATATCCAGAGTACGCATCCAAAAAACTCAACAGCTCGCATCCGGCTGTGGAGTCTATCACTTGGTCTATCCTTGGCAGGGCGAAAGGATCTTTGGGCAGGCTTTGTTGAGACTTGTGTAGTCTATACACATGTGCCACTTGTTATTCTTCTTCAGCACAAGGACCGGGTTGGCGAGCCACTCTGGAAAGAAAACTTCCATGATGAAGCCGGCCGCCAGGAGCCGGGCTATTTCCTCCCCTACAATCCTACGTTTCTCCTTCGACAGTCGGCGGAGGGGCTGTCTGACTGGCTTTGCGTCTTCTCGAACATGTAACTTGTGCTCGGCGAATTCCCTCGGAACACCTGGCATGTCCTTGGGGGACCACGCAAAGATGTCCCGATTCTCACAGAGGAAATCGGCGAGCTCCCCTTCCTATTTGCTGTTCAGGTTTGCCCCGATGACGGCAAACCTCTCCGGACGCTCGGGGTCAAGAGGTATCTTCTTCGTCTCCTTGGCCGGCTGAAAAGACCCTTGAGTATCATGCTCCTTGGGGTCGGGGGACACAGCCGACTGCTTGCCGGCCATGGCCACGACTCGGTCCAGCATCTTCTACTCTTCGGCGATCACAAGGGACTCGGCCAGCCGGCTGCTGGCCGTGGCACACTCAGAGGACTTCTTGTAGTCACCGGCTACGGTGATGACGCCTTTGGTGCTTGGTATCTTCATCTTGAGGTATGCATAGTGGGGAACCGCCATGAATTTGGCCAAGGCAGGTCGGCCCAGCAATGCATGGTAAGGGCTCTCCAGGTCCACCACTTCAAACCAGATCGCTTCCCGGCGGAAATGCTCCTTGTCCCCAAAAAGTACATCAATCTTGATTTTGCCAATGGGGGCGCAGGACAGGCCGGGTACGATGCCGTGGAACACTGTCCGAGTGGGCGTGAGCTGTTTTGTCTTGACGTTCAACTTCTCCAGGGTGTCACGATACAAGATGTTGATGCTGCTCCCGCCGTCTATCAACACACGAGAGAAGCGGGCGGCGCGTCTATCCGTTGCCAGGGTGGCTTCAAGGACCGAAGCATAAGAGCCAGGAGACGGCATCACCTCCGGATGGTCGGCCCGGCTCCAGCTGATGGGCTTTTCTGACCAATGCATGTGTTCAGCGGGGCTGGCAGCGACCACGCTGACTTCCTGGTGCTCTCGGCGTTTGCTGCGCCGGTCTTCGGGCTGGCTGGTGAAGACGACGTAGGTTGCTTGCTCATCAGGAAACTCGTCATGCACGGCTCCGACTGCGGGCCGAGCGGCCGGAGGCGGTGGAGGCGGAGGCGGTGGGCCGGCTGGCGGAGGTGGCAAGAGGCCTTCGCCCTTAGAGATTCGGGTGAGCCAGTTGCACTTCCGGGTCGTGTGGTTGGACGGCTTCGCGCCGCTGTGGAACTTGCAAGGGGCGTCGAGGGTTTGCTCGTAGGAGAAGGCGGGTTGCCAAGCCGGCCTGCCGCCCTTGGGCTTCTTGGGCGCCGGTCGTTCTTCAGGCGGCGCATCTTCGACTGTGGCCACCTGCCTACTAGCGGGAGGCGGCGCGGGGCCTTTGCGCTTGTTGTCGTTCGAGTTGGGGTGTCGGCCGGGTTCTCCAGCCGGCGTCTTGGGCGCCGGGTTGAGCACCTTTCCGGACGCGTCTACCCGAAGCTCGGTCTTCATCGAGGAGTCGGCGGTAGCGTACTTGTCCGCTATATCCAGAAGCTCGTCGAGACTAGCCGGTTCGTCGCAGAGAAGCTTGTGCTTGAGGAGGGTGCCTTCTCGGCATCCGGCTGTGAAGTACTCTATGGCTTGTACCTCGTGCACCCCTTCATAGGAGTTGCGGAGCTCGGCCCAATGCGTGAGGTAATCGCGAGTGGACTCGGCGGGGCCTTGCACGCACAAGGAAAGCTGTCTGGGCATGGGGGCCCGCTTGTAGGTACTGGTGAAGTTGCGGATGAAGGCTTCTGTGAAGTCTAGCCAGCTGTTGATGCTACGCGGCTTGAGGCTGTTGAGCCAGGTCCGGGCCGTGCCCTGCAGCATGAGGGGCACGTACTTCACGGCGATGCGCCGATTGCCATTGGCGATGCTAACTGCGGTGGAGTAGTCGATCAACCAATCTTCCGGCTTCACGGAGCCGTTGTACTTGGGCGTGTCTCTTGGGAGCGAGAACCCTTTGGGAAAGGGCTCGTCGCGGATGCGGGGGCCAAAGCAAGGCGGGACGACATCGTCTTCTTCTTCCAACGCCAGGGATCGCGCCAGGCGGTCGATCCGATGACGGGCGTCGTTCTCGCCGATTCCTTCGCGGCGGCCCAGCCGGCCGCTGAGAGTCGGGTGCGCCGCTGGCGGTGAGGCGGGGTATCTCTCTCCACGGGGCGGAGGCGGAGGCGGGTCACCCCGGCACTCCATGGCTCGGGGATGACCGTCCGCGTCCCGCTCGATGGAGATCCGGGTCCGGCCGCGGCTGGTAGCCGGCTCCTTCTCGCGTCGCGCGCGGGTATCGCTCGTAGTCGGTGCCCAGGACGTCGCGCCGTGCTCTCGGCGCGGGGGAAGGCTTTCCGCGCGAGCGTCGGCTTCGTGCCGCTGCGTGGCGGCGTCAATCAACTGCTGGATGCGCCGGGTCATGTGGGGAAGGTCTTCGGGCTCCAGGCCGTCCAGCTCGTCTACGGCCGCCTGGGCGGCACGCAAGTTCTCGAGCGGAGAGGCATAGACCGGGCGGTCAACTCCCAGCGTGTCGGCGATGACGGCGCCGCGTTGCTTGACAACACTGGCCCGGCTTGGCCCGCTCGGGGCCGGCGTGCCGAAGGCGGCGCGGTCAGCCTCGTGCCGGTAGGCCTCAGTGAGGCGTCTTACGGAGGCCAGCCTCCGGCCCTCTGCGAGGAGGGCGAGGCGGCGTGCTTCCAGGGCTTCGTCGTCGGCGTCAGCCAGGAGAGGGGCGGACAAGTCGTGGGCCGCCGCGCGCGAGGCGTCGCGGGCGCTCTCGTCGGCCGGGCCGCTGTGGCCGACAACCATCACTTCGGCGGCGACAGCATCGTGGCCGTCGGCTCGGGGAAGCGGGTCGTTGTAGATCGCGACGTTGGTGGGGAAGGCGTCGTAGGAGTCGACGGGCATCGGTTCGGTGGAACCAACCGACTCCGGGTCCGCAGCGGGCTCGCTGGAGACATGGAGCTGGCCGAGAAGGTTGGCGAGGCGGTCAGTGCCCGCACCAGCGGCGAGCTCGTCGGGGAGATCGGCGAGGCCGCTTGCCGCGCAGATGCTGGTGACGCCTTGCAGCGCGTCGTGGCAAGCGCCATCGGGCGTGCCGGGCTGGCTACGCTCCTTGGGGAGGAAGAGGGTTCCCGTCCAGAACAGTTCTCCGGACGACGGTGCACCTGGCCCCACGGTGGGCGCCAAATGTCGGGTGGTAGGTGCGACATATGCCAATGGGTGGCTTATCTTTGTGGGGACCAGTAAGATGTCGCCGGTGCCTGGAAGCGGGATGGGGCGAAGACATGCACGCCGACGGATCTTACCCAGCTTTGGGGCTCTCCTAGGAGATAACACCCCTACTGCTGCTCTACGGGGTCTCCGCATGATCACTCGATAAATCAAGTCGCTACACAATGCTCCTTGAGCTGCTTTGGGGGGGGAGAGGAGGAAGAAAGGGCACGGCTAGCCCGCTTCTTCCCCTTGTATGGTGTCTAGAACTAGCAGGGGGTCCAACCCTTTGCATGGGTGCTCCGGGGGGTTTATATAGGCCTACCCCCCGGGGGTACAATGGTAATCCGGCTAGGCACGGAGCCCAGCCGTCTATGACTGTGCTCGCCGGCTTTCGCGCCGACTGCTGGGGCCCGCCGACTAGTGGGCCCCGCCGGCTGCCAACTCCTGGGTCACTGTGGCTTCATCCCGTCGATGTGGGCTTCATCGTGGTAGGCGCGGCTACAGTACCGCCGCCTGCCGGACGATCGCTGTAGCCTTACCGCGTCTTGTCTTCTTAATGGGGCGTCCTCTCCGAGGGAAGCGGCGGGCCGGCTGCGGGAGCCGGCTCCGTCTTGGGCCGGCTGGTTGGAAGTGCGGCCGCCTTCGGCCGTCTCTCTGCTCTAAGGGGCCCACCGCCTGTGGGCCACGCTGGCGGCCCGTCGTGGGTGACGCCAGGGTCAACATGGCAACAGTGCTGCGCCGGACGGGTCGTGCCTACCTCGTACGGCGCACTGTGCCAGGCGTGCTCCGGGATTCGGGGGTGGCAGGCTCTTCTGTAGCCACGCCCCGTCGCACCGGCGTTAGGTGGGTGCAAACTTTGTAGGTATGGTCTTGACTACTTTAAGGGGAGCCGGTTCCAAGGAGTCGGCCTTCTCGTAGCCGGCTCCTTGGAGTCGGACCCCAATGAAGGTTGAAGTCGGACATGAGGTGTTTGTGGTGCTCTAGCTCACCTCCTATGCACATGAGGTGTTTGATGGAATGCCCGAGCCACACTACTTAAGCTTTCTCCTCTCGAAACTCGACCTCCAAGCTCCATTTTCCTCGAGATTTGTCTAGATTTAGCGGTCCGTCACGCCCCGTCCCCGTCTTCACCGCCGTCGATCACCCGCACCGATCTCATCACCGACACCACCGTGGTGAGCCTCTTGTTCTTATGTTCTTTCTGAAAGGAAAAATATTCTTACTTGTATGTTTAGATAGATACTTGTATCATTTTCTTACATTTATTATTGCATCTTATATAGTGCGATGGTTTTGGTATTCGCCCCCGTCGGCCCTCGTCCTGTCTATGATTCGGATTTGGTATGTATATTATCTTTATAACTATTGGTTCATTTATTGTTTATGAAAATTATGCCGACCAACGTGACATAGATTTTATTTATCTAGGATGTATGTGAATCAGAAATGCCAACCGACCCTATTGTTGAGAGGTTAAATTTAGTTGAAGAAGAAAACAATTTGTTGAAGGAAAAAATAAAAAAAATTGAGGAGGAGAAGATGATATTGGAGTTGCATGTTGCGGATGTCGTCGATGATCACAAGATCAAGATGGATGCTATGCGCTTGAAGATTAGAAAGATTAGAAAATATGCCATTCATACCGAGGCTTGGTATCATTATGCTGTTGGATCAATTGTTACCTTGGTTGCGATTATGATCGCATTTGTTTTCGCATTGAAATGTTTTACATAGTTTCAATGTATGGTTTAATTAATTAGATGCTCTGGAGAGCTATATGTTGTTAGATGAGAACTATGTATGCACTTTGGTTTTAATGTGATGATGAACTTCTATTAATTTGGACACTTAATTATATATAATGCACGCAGATGAACCGGCAATGGATGTACGGTGATAGACACACCCGTGAGTACATTAAGGGCGTGCATGAGTTTCTCGATGCGGCTGAGGCAAACAAGCAGAATGGTTTTATGTGTTGTCCATGCACTGAATGTGGGAATACGAGGTCTTACTCTAACCGGAAAATCCTTCACTCCCACCTGCTTTACAAGGGTTTCATGCCACACTATAATGTTTGGACGAGGCACGGAGAAATACGGGTTATGATGGAAGACGACGAAGAAGAAGAGTACGATGATACCTATGTGCCCCCTGAATACGGTGATGCTGCAACGGGGGGAGCTGGTGAAGATCAAGAGGAACCAGACGATGTGCCCAATGATGCTGCCACGGGTGAAGCTGCTGAAGATCAAGAGGAACCAGACGATGTGCCCGATGATGATGATCTCCGCCGGGTCATTGTCGATGCAAGGACGCAATGCATTGGTCAAAAGGAGAAGCTGAAGTTCGATCGCATGTTAGAGGATCACAAAAAAGGGTTATACCCCAATTGCGAAGATGGCAACACAAAGCTCGGTACCGTACTGGAATTGCTGAAGTGGAAGGCAGAGAATGCTGTGGCTGACAAAGGATTTGAGAAGCTACTGAAAATATTGAAGAAGAAGCTTCCAAAGGATAACGAATTGCCTGACAGTACATACGCAGCAAAGAAGGTCGTATGCCCTCTAGGATTGGAGGTGGAGAAGATACATGCATGCCCTAATGACTGCATCCTCTACCGCGGTGCATACAAGGATCTGAACGCATGCCCGGTATGCGGTGCGTTGCGGTATAAGATCAGACGAGATGACCCTGGTGATGTTGACGGCGAGCCCCTCAGGAAGAGGGTTCCTGCGAAGGTGATGTGGTATGCTCCTATAATACCACGGTTGAAACGTCTGTTCAGAAATGAAGAGCATGCCAAGTTGATGCGATGGCACAGTGAGAACCGAAAGAAAGATGGGAAGTTGAGAGCACCCGCTGACGGGTCGCAGTGGAGAAAAATCGAGAGAAAGTACTGGGATGAGTTTGCAAAGGACCCAAGGAATGTGTGGTTTGCTTTAAGCGCGGATGGCATTAATCCTTTCGGGGAGCAGAGCAGCAATCACAGCACCTGGCCCGTGACTCTATGTATGTATAACCTTCCTCCTTGGATGTGCATGAAGCGGAAGTTTATTATGATGCCAGTTCTCATCCAAGGCCCTAAGCAACCCGGCAACGAAATTGATGTGTACCTAAGGCCATTAGTTGAGGAACTTTTACAGCTGTGGAATGGAAACGGTGTACGTATGTGGGATGAGCACAGACAGGAGGAATTTAACCTTAAGGCGTTGCTGTTCGTGACCATCAACGATTGGCCCGCTCTCAGTAACCTTTCAGGACAGACAAACAAAGTATACCACGCATGCACGCACTGTTTAGATGACACTGAAAGTATATACCTGGACAAATGCACGAAGAATGTGTACCTGGGCCATCGTCGATTTCTTCCGACCAACCATCAATGTTGAAAGAAAGGCAAGCATTTCAAAGGCGAGGCAGATCACCGGAAGAAGCCCGCCATGCGCACCGGTGATCACGTGCTTGCTATGGTCAATGATTTACACTACGTAATCTTTGGAAAGGGTCCCGGTGGACTAGCTGTTCCGAATGACGCTGAGGGACATGCACCCATGTGGAAGAAGAAATCTATATTTTGGGACCTACCCTACTGGAAAGACCTAGAGGTCCGCTCCTCAATCGACGTGATGCACGTGACGAAGAACCTTTGCGTGAACCTGCTAGGCTTCTTGGGCGTGTATGGGAAGACAAAAGATACACCTGAGGCACGAGAGGACCTGCAACATTTGCATGAAAAAGACGGCATGCCTCCGAAGCAGTATAAAGGTCCTGCCAGCTACGCTCTTACGAAAGAAGAGAAAGAAATCTTCTTTGAATGCCTGCTCAGTATGAAGGTCACGACTGGCTTCTCGTCGAATATAAAGGGAATAATAAATATGCCAGAGAAAAAGTTTCAGAACCTAAAGTCTCATGACTGCCACATGATTATGACGCAACTGCTTCCGGTTGCATTGAGGGGGCTTCTACCGGAAAACGTTTGATTAGCCATTGTGAAGCTATGTGCATTCCTCAATGCAATCTCTCAGAAGGTGATCAATCCAGAAATCGTACCAAGGCTAAGGAGTGATGTGGCGCAATGTCTTGTCAGTTTCGAGCTGGTGTTCCCACCATCCTTCTTCAATATTATGACGCACGTCCTAGTTCATCTAGTCGACGAGATTGTCATCCTGGGGCCCGTATTTCTACACAATATGTTCCCCTTTGAGAGGTTCATGGGAGTCCTAAAGAAATATGTCCGTAACCGCGCTAGGCCAGAAGGAAGCATCTCCATGGGCCATCAAACAGAGGATGTTATCGGGTTTTGTGTTGACTTCATTCCTGGCCTTAACAAGATAGGTCTCCCTAAATCGCGGTATGAGGGGAGACTGACTGGAAAACGCACTCTGGGAAGAGACTCAATAATATGCAGGGACGGATATTCTTGGTCTCAAGCACACTACACAGTTCTACAGAACTCTACCTTGGTGACCCCGTATGTCGATGAACACAAGAATAGTCTGCGCTCCAAACACCCGGAGCAGTGCGACGACTGGATTACATGTGAACACATCAGGACTTTCAGCAGTTGGTTGGAAACACGTCTCAGAGGTGACAACACTGTTTGTGATGAGTTGTACTTGTTGTCCAAGGGACCATCTTTGACTGTATTGACTTACAAAGGATACGAGATAAATGGGAATACATTTTACACGGTCGCCCAAGATCAAAATAGCACCAACCAAAACAGCGGTGTCCGCTTTGATGCAGCAACCGAGAGCGGAAAGGACACATATTATGGTTACATAGTGGACATATGGGAACTTGACTACGGACCTGATTTTAAGGTCCCTTTGTTTAAGTGCAAATGGGTCAATCTGTTAGGCGGCGGGGTACAGGTAGACCCACAGTACGGAATGACAACAGTGGATCTGAAAAATCTTGGGTACACTGACGAACCGTTCGTCCTAGCCAATGATGTGGCACAGGTTATCTATGTGAAGGACATGTCTACCAAACCGAGAAAAAGAAAAGATAAGGAAGCGAATACATCATACGATGAGCCAAAGCGCCACATAGTTCTTTCAGGAAAAAGGGACATCCTGGGAGTGGACGGCAAGACAGACATGTCTGAAGATTATGAAAAGTTTCATGAAATTCCTCCCTTCAATGTCAAGGCTGACCCAAGCATCCTAATAAACAATGAAGATTATCCATGGTTACGGCGCAATAAGCAAATGACACAAGCGAAGAAAAAGTGAATACTTTCTCCCGCAATAAGCAAATGCTATGTGGGTGAAATTATGATACCATCCCAACTTTCAACTTTTTCAGAGTTCATTTGAAATGCTTTCATGTCTTATGGTTCGAAACTTTGATACTTCGAAAGTGATTGTCCATTTTGTACACGAAGTGCATCAAGTTTTTGTCGTAACCCTCTCTACTTTTTGGAACATGCTATGTGGGTGAAATGATGATACCATGCCAACTTTCAACCTTTTCAGAGTTCATTTTGAAATGCTTTCCAATTTCAGAGTCATTTAGCTCAAAGAATGAATTAATAGCAAACAGAATGAACTACAAAACTTTTATGAAAATAAAAACAATCAATTAAAATATTATGTTATGATCAACTAAAATAAAACTATAATATTCTTCAATAGCAAAAAGAATATAATTTGTGTGACCTAAAATCAAACTATAAGTATTTAATTGTAAGTATAAATAAAAAATAAATAGCAAAGAAGAAAAAAATTCTAATTTTATAGTAAAGTTATTCATAAACTAGTGATTCACACAAATTTTTAAAAATTCAAATTTAAACTATTTAAAATTTAAAACTAATGGCACTAACAGAAAGTTTATAATTTTTGTGACCTAAAAGCAAAAAGAAATCACTAAAAAACTATAAGTATTTAGTTTTAAGTAGAAATAAAAAATAAATAGAAAAAAATTCTAATTTTATAGTAAAGTTATTCATAAACTAGTGATTCACACAAATTTTTAAAAATTCAAATTTAAACTATTTAAAATTTTAAACTAATGGCACTAACAGAAAGTTTATAATTTTTGTGACCTAAAAGCAAAAAGAAATCACTAAAAAACTGTAAGTATTTAGTTTTAAGTAGAAATAAAAAAATAAAAAACCAAAAAAATGTAGAAATAAAAAAGAAAAACCAAAAAAAATGCCACCTACTGGGCCTCCATGGCCTGAATACGACTAGAAACCCTACATGGGCCAGGATTCAGGCCCGCAGAAGGCCCAATAGGCCCACAGGCAAAGCAGTGTCAAATTAGGCCCATAGGCCTGCAGTTCAGAGGAGTTCGAGAGGGAGGAGGCAGCAGAGCTTATAAACTGGTGTTGGGCGCTGTCAACCAGCGATGTGGGACTAAACATTTGGGCGCGGGGCAGCACAAGGGTATTGGTCCCGGTTGGTGGCACCAACCGGGACTAAAGGTGGCATTGGTCCTGGTTGGTGGCACCAGCCGTGACCATTGCGCCCCTTTAGTCCCGGTTGGTGCCACCAACCGGCACCAATGGGCTTCGCTTCCCGCCCTTTGGGCTGCCGAAAGGAGGCCATTGGTCTCGGTTCGTGGCACCAACCGGGACTAATGCCCACCTTTAGTCCCGGTTGATGCCACGAACCGAGACTAAAGCCTCTTCTATATAAGGCCACACTTTGGAAATTTTCATTCTCATCTTGTAGTTGCCGCCCCTGACGCCGCCAGGCTGCCCCGACGCCGCCCGCCCCCATTGTCGTCGTCGCCCGCGCCCATCGTCGCCGTCGCCCGCGCCCATCGTCGCCGTCGCCCGCGACGCGCGCCGCCCCGGCCCGCCCCCGTCGCCGTGGCCCTCGTCCCTGCCCCGACGCGCACCGCCCTGTCCCGCCCTCGCCGTCGCCCGCGCCGGCCCCATGCCCGACGCCTGCCGCCCCGGCCCGCCGCCGCCGTCGCCCGCGTCTCCTACCCCAAGCGCGCGCCCACTGCCCCGTCGCCATCCTCGCCGCCGACTCCGCGGTCCTCCTCTGGTCCGGCCGTTGCCCTAGCTAGCATTTTTTTCATATATATGCTTTTTTTCATATATATGCTTTTTTTTATATATATGTATATATATGTTCTCTGTGTATATATCTATGTTCATGTATATATGCAAAAGATAGTTTTTTAGAAAAATTAGGATTTTTTCTGTTCATTGATTTTTTTTGGTGATATTAATTATTGTAAATATGAAAATGTTTGTATATTCATATGAACAAATGAATTAGAAGAGGGAGAAGAAGAGGGGGTCTAGGGTCGCCGAGAGGTCGAGGGTCGTCGAACATGAGAGGAGGAAGAGGATAAAAAAAGAAGAGGAATAAGAAAAGAAAAAAGAGGAGAAGAAAGAATAGAGGAGATCTTCTCCTCTATTCTTTCTTCTCCTCTTTTTTTCTTCTTCTTCCTCTTTTTTTTATCGGGAACGAGGGTCGTCGAGGGTCGCCGAGCGGTAGAGGAAGAAGAGGATAAAATAGAAGAGGAAGAAAAAAAGAGAGGGGTCGACGGTCGCCTAGGGGTCGAGGGTCGAGAGGGGGTCTAGGGTCGCCGAGAGGGGAGAGGACGACGAGGAGAAATAAATAAGAAGAAGAAAAAAGAAGAAAAAGAAGAGGAGAAGAAGAAAGGAATAGAGGAGAAGAAGAGAAAAATAGAATATATATTCTATTTTCTCTTTTCTCCTCTATTCCTTTCTTCTTCTCCTCCTTTTTTTTCTTCTTTTTTTTCTTCGACACGTGGGGGGGGGGGTCGCGAACGCCGGACATTCATGAGAGAGGCGAGGAAGAAGGGGAAGAAGAGGAGAGGAAGAAGAGGAGAGGAAGAAGAGGAAGTCTTCTCCTCTATTCTTTCTTCTCTTCGTTTTTCTTCTTCTTCTTCCTCTTTATTTTATCGGGAACGAGGGTCGTCGAGAGGGTCGCCGAGCGGTAGAGGAGAAACCCTAAATAGAAAGTATCGTCGGTGCGAGATACATGTACCGTCGGTGTCGGACACTACACCCACATCCCACAAGTGGCGCGGGCTTCGATGCCCACGTCACCTGTGGGACGTGGATGTAGTGTCCGACACCGAAGGCCACATGTATCTCACACCCACGATACTTGGTAGCTACTTAGGGTTTCCTCTACCGAAAAGAAGAGGAGAAATAAATAAGAAGAAGAAAAAAGAAGAAAAAGAAGAGGAGAAGAAGAAAGGAACAGTGGAGAAGAAGAGAAAATAGAATTTCTATTTTCTCTTCTTCTCCACTATTCCTTTCTTCTTCTCCTCTTTTTTTTTCTTCTTTTCTTCTTCTTCTTCTTCTTCTTATTCTTATTCTTATTAGCCGAAAGTAGAGAGAGGTTTCCTAGTGTCAAAGTATTGAAGAAATTCATGCCTTCATCATTAGCCGGAAGTAACCAGGGCATGTTGGTACGAAGTTCTGCAAAGTTGTTCTGGAATGGAGTCCCGGATAGAATAATCCGCCTTTTGGTACCAATTCAGCAAAGGCCTTCCAAATAGCGATATTTGGAAGGCTCTTGCTGAACTTTGTACCAAAAGGCGGATTATCCTATCTGGGAGTCCGTTCCAGAACAACTTTGAAGAGCTTCGTACCATCATGCACATGTTACTTTCACCTAATGATGAAGACATGGTTTTGTTGAATCCTTTGACACTACGCAACCTCCCGACCCCTCGGCGATCCTCTTGAACATGAGAGGAAGAAGAGGATCATCGTGGGGTCGAGGGTTCCAGGGTCGTCCAGGGGTCGAGGATCGCCGAGGGGTCGAGAGAGGTTTCCTAGTGTCAAAGTATTGAAGAAATCCATGCCTTCATCATTAGCCTGAAGTAACCAGGGCATGTTGGTACGAAGTTCTGCAAAGTTGTTTTGGAATGGAGTCCCGGATAGAATAATCCGCCTTTTGGTACCAATTCAGCAAAGGCCTTCCAAATAGTGATATTCGGAAGGCTCTTGCTGAACTTTGTACCAAAAAGCGAATTATCCTATCTGGGACTCCGTTCCAGAACAACTTTGAAGAGCTTCGTACCATCATGCACATGTTACTTTTGCCTAATGATGAAGACATGGTTTTGTTGAATCCCATGACACTAGGCAACCTCCCGACCCCTCGGCGATCCTATCGAACATGAGAGGAAGAAGAGGATAAAAAAAGAAGAGGAATCCTCTATTCTTTCTTCTCCTCTTATTTTTCTTCTTCTTCCTCTTTTTTTTATCGGGAACGAGGGTCGTCGAGGGACATAGATGTAGTGTCGTCGTTGTCGATATATACCCCCTCCCGATAGCTTACTATGATTAGGTAGCTAGTTCTACGTTTGGCACTAATATATCCATCTGTCATGTTTGAATAATAATTGCCATGTTGTAAATATTTGTAGAAACTATGGACACCGCCCTAGACGAAGCAACAAAAGAAGCGTTGTTGAGGGACATAATCGCAGAAGGAAGTTATGCGATCTCGTTGTTTCTCAACGAAACCGATGGCCTGGAAGGAGAGGGTGAACAAGCTGGCTAGGGTGACCTAATGCCGGTGCAAGAAGAAGAACATGAGGACGGCTCCGGTGACCCAATGCCGGTGCAAGAAGGAGACCGTGATGACGACTCCGGTGACCAAACCGAGTCCGGCCAGGTATATATATTAGTTAAGCCTATGCTGACTAGTTGATTGATGCATTCATTGTTTTGGTATGTACACATATTAATTAAGTCTTTGTTCTTTTTTCTAGCCGTCCGGATCGAGCACAACTTCGGTAAAGAGACGAGGCCCGAAGAAAAAGTTGAGCTCGGATGAAAAGTTTGAGATCATAGCAATCGCGCCCGACGGCCAACCTATTGAACCCCTCCGGACAAAGAGCGCATTTGTTGCTCAGTGCGGGGTTCTGGCTGCCCTGACAAAACCACCGAAGTCTGATCCTCCGAAAGGAAACTATGACCGCATTATTGGAAAGGAATTTGCCGAAGCGGAGCGGTCGGGAAGTACTGTCAGTGATCAAAGGCTGAAAGAACGACGAGCTGGGAAACAAATTGCCCAGCTCAGCGAACAAGCGAAGCAATCATGCCCCCCGCTCAAGGTGCCTAGCCACAACGTCGATAATGATCCGAGGATGGTGCCCGGTTATAGCAATCTTGCAGATTACCTGCCCGACGAAGTACATTATGAACCCATGGACGTGCAGATACAAAGATACGAGTACGGGAAGCCTCTCGTCAAAGATGAAAGATCTCTATCAACGATGATGCGAAGATTGCATGATTGGTACTTGAAAATCTGCAGAGACTCTGGGGGGAGGAGTACTTTGTATGCGAGAGTTAAACCGGAGCATGACCTCGTTGGAATTGTTCTGTTGCCTGTTCCATTTGAGGAGTTCTATCAGTTTTTCAATCAATTGGCCCTTGATAAAACAACGGTCGCCGGCTACTGTCTGTAAGTAGTACTACTTCTGTCATTAAGTTTCTCTATATAGCTTAGCTCTTTCATTGCATGTATTTATAATCATCCTCACTATATTATGCAGATTGAAGATCGTCGAATTGAAGAAAAGACAAGTCGGTGATATTGGGTTCATTAACACATATCTCATAGATGCAACTCAGGTTAAACTTCATGCCGCAGCTACCGAGGCCAGCTTGCTACAATCGTTCGTAATAAATCAAAACAAAGATATAATACTCTTTCCTTACAACTACAGGTGAGTGTTACTGTCTTGTGCGTATTCGGTTTCCCTTATATATTAGTCAAGGTTATAGTAATGTAATTGATGAGTTATGCATGTGTGTGCAGTTACCACTATATTCTCCTAGAGATTAAGCTTGAGTAGGGAGTAGTAACCGTCTTGGACTCTAAACAAAAAGATCCCAAGGAGTATGCGGACATGACTGAAATCCTCAAGAAGTAAGTTAAATCGATCATTATCCACCATATCAGCAACTTTGTTCATTTCCTGATATCAAGTAATTGTTTTCTTTGTCCGGCAGGGTTTGGAGAAAATTCACCAAAACAGTTCCGGGACTGCCGAAGGAGCTAGAATTTAGACACCCGAAAGTAAGTACTATAGTAGCATGTTCCGCGCATCTCCTAGTGATTCAAGCGCTAGTTTCATCAATACCATTTAGCATTCTTGCTTATCAGTTTGATTGACCTCTATTTCTTGTAAAGTGGTTGTGGCAGGAACAAGGGAATGATTTCTGTGGATACTACATCTGCGAGTCCATCCGCCACACGACCTGTGAGAGGGGCGGGTACTCTAACGAACAATATGAAGTACGTAAATAACAACATTCACAATTTTATTTTATTACCATCATTTGTGTTGAGTTTCATTCATTTATATATATATATGTATTGACCCCCTTCTTCAAATTACATGTTTCGGAAGCGGGATGAACTCCTAGCACCAGCTCACATGCGAGCAATTCAAGAGGAATTGGCGGCATTCTTTCTTGACCACGTGATCCCTGAAGATGGAGAATTCTATGTGGACCCTGAGTCCGTATGATTATATTTGTAAGAGATAATTATTGTATATATGTAGCCGGTAGTGTCAGATAGATATACGAGAACTTGTTGTTCGACCAATCTCTCGGAGAAGGAGAGGTGGTCAATATCACTTCTCTCTGTATATATGCATATATGTTCATGACGATCTTCGGTTTCCTTCGTTTGCTTACTAGCTAGCTAGCGTGTCTAGTCCTCTCTATATACGTATGTATAGTACGTAGCGTCGACCAAGCACGGACATAAGAGAGGACACTTCTCTCTATTAATTATAACTAGCTAACACAATATATGAAACACCTAAATTAACCCCGCAAAACCCCCAACCCCCCCCCTTTCAAAAAAAAACAAAAACACCAGCCACAGAAGTGCTGACGCGTGGATGCCTATTGGTCCCCGTTGGTGCCACCAACCGGGACCAAAGGGTCTCCTGACTGGGCTCTGCGCACTGCCCACGTGGAGAGCCTTTAGTCCCGGTTCTGGATTGAACCGGGACTAAAGGGGGGAGGTATTAGTACCGACACTTTAGTCCCGGTTCCGGAACCGGGACTAAAGGCCCTTACGAACCGGGACTATAGGCCCTTTTTCTACCAGTGCAAGTGTGTGAAGGTTTGGAAGTCACCTGTGAAGACTTACCACGAGTGACTGGGAGAGGTCTATGTGACCTAGGCTCAAGGAGAATACAGTAAGGACTATGTGTCCTGGGACTGTGTGCCCTTCGGTTTAAATACCAAGCTACTCCAACCAGACGTACAACTGTCATAGCAGTTGGAACTGGTCTACCAAATCATTGACTTCACCGAGCTACTGGTTCTATTTCCTCAACCCTTTCATTACCTCACTCATGTGTTGATGAAATTGATCGTTACTGACTTTGACTGAAGACTTTCTCAATTTCCTCAATCCTATTTCTTCAGTCATCTTGTCTTCTGCCTGCTTACCTTGTTTACACGCTACATGTGCTCTGTGTGTGTTTCATTTCATCATGTTTCCTATGCTACTGTCTTGTTATGCATGCACCTGAGTACTTATTCTGCTGCTTGTAGTTTGTCACGTGTCAAACTCCTCAAGTTGAATTTCTTCAGTGACAATTTTTTAAAAATCGCCTATTCACCCCCTCTAGTCGATATAACACACTTTCAATGATAATATAAGAGCATGGAATAATAAAAAATTATAGATAAGTTGGAGACGTCGGCCACATGTGTCATCCGCACTACAACACCGTACGGTATTGCAGAGGATCTCAACCAATTGAAGCGGGGGATTGGCGTATCATCTAACCGCCTTGGCAGGTGGTTAGAATACTGATATAATCAACCGCAATTATTTGTACCCAGTCGCTCCAAATTCTCGGGGTTCTGCGGTTCCCAATGTGATAATTATGCACATGCGTTGGATCGTCCAAATATGAAACAAGCATTTTTCGTACTCCCTCCGTACCAGCGACCTAGGTGGGAAAAAAGAGAGACCTTGATGTTTATTTGCTAATCAATACCATTGCGTGTAGAGAATGATCTCTTTTTTGAGGGAAAAAAACAGGGAACAAACTTTGGGATCATTTGATTTTCGTAATTTGACTTATGCACAGGTATGAAAGGAGTAGGACAGTTGGCAAGCAATACATTGAGCTCTTCTTATTGATGAGGTCAGTAATAATCAAACAAAACCCCTAATCATCATTGACACCGCATAGAAGATGTCTAATGTGACAACCACAACTACACGTGCTAGTGAAGGAAATATGCCCTAGAGGCAATAATAAAGTTGTTATTTATATTTCCTTATATCATGATAAATGGTTATTATTCATGCTATAATTGTACTAACCGGAAACTTGATACATGTGTGAATACATAGACCAAATGTCGCATGTTATTGATGATGCCACTTCTGCCTTGCATGTTATTGATGATGCCAATACATGTGTGAATATATAAGTAAACTTGCGACACCTACTCCTGCTATTGATTCTGATATTTCCCATGTTATTGATGATGCCACTTCTGCCTTGCATGATACTTATGATCAAGCTACTTCTATGCTTGATAATACTGTGCCATTAGGTGAATTTCTTGATGAAGAACTTGCTAGGTTTAGAGAGAATGAAATTATTGAAAATGATAATATTGATGAAAGTGATGATGAAGATTCTCCCCCTAGATATGAATTGCCTGATGTGCCTGAGGGTTATGTTATGGATGAAGAAACTGCTAGAGAATTTTTTGCTTGCAAAGACAGATATGATCTTGAGAAACTGTTAGCTAAGCTGAAAGAAAATTCTCTGAATGCTAGAATGAAATATGACCCTGCTTTTTCTACTTCACCTATCTGTATCTCTGATAAGGATTATGATTTGTCTGTAGATTGTGAGTTAATTACTTTGGTTGAATCTGATCCTTTTTATGGCTATGAATCTAAAACTGTTGTGGCACATCTTACTAAATTAAATGATATAGCCACCGTATTCACTCATGAGTAAAAAATTCGTTACTACTATATCCTTAAGCTATTTCGGTTCTCATTAAAGGGTGATGCTAAAACATGGTTTAATTCTCTTACTCCTGGTTGTGTGTGTAGTTCCCGAGATATGATTTATTACTTGTCTGCTAAATATTTCCCCGCTCATAAGAAACAAGCTGCTCTAAGGGAAATATATAATTTTGTGCAAATTGAAGAAGACAGTCTCCCACAAGCTTGGGGAGGCTTCTCCGATTACTTAATGATTTGCATGATCATCCTGTCAAGAAAAATGAAATACTTGATATCTTTTTTAATGGACTAACTGATGCTTCCAGAGACCACCTGAATAGTTGTGCTAGTTGTGTTTTCAGGGAAAGAACTGTTGAGCAAGCTGAGTTGCTATTGAATAATATATTGAGTAATGATAATTATTGGACACTTCCTGAACCAACTCTGAAGAAAAGGGGTATTCTATTTCTCAGTCCTGAAGATATGCAAGAGGCAAATAAATCTATGAAAGAAAAGGGTATTAAAGCTGAAGATGTTAAGAATTTACCACCTATTGAAGAAATACATAGTCTTAACAACCCGACACAGGTAGTAAAGGTAAATTATCTATATAGATTTGATGAAGGTGATATTCCTCGTAATAAGTCTGCTAGCCAATGCTTGGATGAGTTTGACAATTTTATTGTTAAAGAAGAAAAATTAATTCTTATATGATTGAACACTTGAGTGATTATATGTCTAGAGTTAAAGGTGACCTTAAATTTATTAGTAAACATGCTTCTATGGTTACCGCTCAAGTAGAACAAGTGCTTAAAGCTCAACATGATTTGCTCAATGAACTAAATAATAAGAAAAATGATAATTCTGTTAGATTTATGACCAGAGGGGGTAAAATGACTCATGAACCTTTGTATCCTGAGGGCCACCCTAAGAGAGTTGAGCAAGATTCTCAAAGAACTAATGTTGATACACCTAGTCCTTCTAAGAGGAAGAAAAAGAAAAATGATAGGACTTTGCATGCTTCTAGTGAACCTGTTGTTGACCCACCTGAGAATCCAAATGATGTTTCTATTTCTGATGCTGAAACACAATCTGGTGATGAACATGAACCTAGTGATAATGTTAATCATGATGTTCATGTTGATGCTCAACCTAGCGATAACAATGATGCAGAGATTGAACCCGCTGTTGATCTTGATAACCCACAATGAAAGAATCAACGTTATGATAAGAGAGACTTCATTGCTAGGAAGCACGGTAAAGAAAGAGAACCATGGGTTCGGAAACCCATGCCTTTTCCTCCCAAACCATCCAAGAAAAAGGATGATGAGGATTTTGAGCGCTTTGCTGAAATGATTAGACCTATCTTTTTGCATATGCGTTTGACTGATATGCTTAAAATGAATCCTTATGCTAAGTATATGAAAGATATTGTTACAAATAAAAGAAAGATACCGTAAGCTGAAATTTCCACCATGCTTCCCAATTATACTTTTAAAGGTGGAATACCTAAGAAACTAGGAGATCCAGGAGTACCAACTATACCATGCTCCATTAAAAGAAACTATGTTATAACTGCTTTATGTGATCTTGGAGCCGGTGTTAGTGTTATGCCTCTCGTTTTATATCGTAGACTTGATTTGAATAAGTTGACACCTACTGAAATATCTTTTCAAATGGCCGATAAATCAACTACTATACCTGTCGCCATTTGTGAGGATGTGCCCATTGTGGTTGCCAACGTTACTATTTTAACAGACTTTGTTATTCTTGATATTCCCGAGGACGATAGTATGTCGATTATCCTTGTTAGACCCTTTTTGAATACTGGAGGGGCTGTTATTGACTGCAACAAAGGCAATGTCAATTTTCATGTTAATGGTAATGAGCATACGGTACACCTTCCGAGGAAAGAACCTCAAGTCCACAGTACCAATTCTATTGGAAAAACTTCAACAATTACTATTGGAGGTTTTGAATTCCCTCTTCCTACTGTTAAGAAGAAATATGATATTCTTATTGTTGGGGACATACATATCCCCGTTGAGGTAACCTAGTGTTATTCGAAAATTCTCCAGTTTCATGCGATTTGGAAAGAGTTTGTTAACAAGACTTGATCAACCTTATTAGTGGATTCCGTTTGATGAGCATGAGATGGATGAAGTTAGAAAGCACAACTCTCTGTACCCTCCTTTTACTTTCTATTATTTAGATTAAATAAAGAAAAAAAATAGTATTTTCTCTCTATTTTCTAAATTATCCTTGTAATAAAAAAAATACCCTGAAAATAAAAGTTCTCCAAACGTCCCGAAAATGAAATATGATTTTTTTGTCGAATATTTAAGAATATCTGGCACTGGGAACACATCAGGGGGCCCCACCATCTAGCCACGAGGGTGTAGGGCGTGCCCACCCCCCTGGGGCGTGCCCCCTGCCTCGTGGGCCCCACGTGGAGCCCCTCCACTTATTCCTGCACCCACTCACTTTCTCTTCCTCCAGAAAAAATCCTCCCATAGTTCAAACCCGTGTTCTAGCTCATCTTGCTACCATTTTCGACCTCCTTGCTCAAAGATCCATCCACAAAACTGTCTTGGGGGATTGTTCTTCGGTAGGTGACTCCTCCATGGTCTAATTAGTTTTTGTTCTAGTGCTTTATTTATTGGAATTTTTTGCTGCTAAGGTGACCCTGTTCTTGAGCTTGCATGTCAAATTTATATGGTCCAAAGTAGTCTTAATGCATGATATAGCCTCTAGGCACTTGTGGGAGTACTTGCGATCAATCTTGTTGAGTTTGGTTCACTTTTATTTTGAGTCACTAAAATTTCAGAAATTTTTCAGAGAAAGAAAAATGTTCAGGAAAATGTACCAAGGTGGTTCCTCAAGGAAGCAAGGACCAAGGCTGGCGATACGTGAGCCGGACGATGAACCACCGAGGTAAGCTCAAGGGCGGCCTTGTGAATGGCCGTCAGAGGAGTTTATGGTCCAAGCAGGCATCAAGGATGAATTTGACGCGTATGTGCGTAACACTGATCTTGAGGGCTTCGTGTCAGATAAATGCCCACAATACTACTACCTAATTGATTCCTTTGTGAGAAGGTTTAAATTTACATCCACGCGGAATTCTCACACTGTTTTATTTGATATTTATGATAAATCATACACCATGGACCTAGATGATTTTAATACCGCTTGTAAACTCCCATAGTGGGGCAATAATAGTGAACCTCGCGAATCAGAATTTAAAGACTTTATTGCTAGTATCACTGTGGGGGAATCTAGAGAAATCAGACAAGCTACCATAGGGAGCATTCATTTCCCTTCCATACTTACTTTGCTCTCTTTGTAGGTAGATGCATTAACGGTAAAGATGAGGCTTGTCACATGTGCGTTCCAGATCTTAGTGTCCTCAAGAGTGCGGTATTAGGTGATAAACTATATAACTTGGGGGCAATTGTTGCACGAAGGTTGCATCTTAATGGTACTAGTGGAGATTTGTTTGGTGGAATTTATGCGACTCTTGTAGCTAATTATCTTGATGTACCCATACATGAAAATGATATGGAGTTACCTCCTACTTATCTAGATTATAATGTTATGGTTCGCCATCAGTTTGTTGAGAGGAATGAATAGTTCCTCCAGTACCGACTAATCTTTGACAGACGTCGCACTGTCCATGTTGCTCTCCCTGCTCCCACTTTCTTTGACTTTCGGGCAAAAAGGAGATATGTTATAACCAGGGAGGAGGCGAACGAGTATGAAAGGAGGATGGAGGCAGCTCGCCTCCAAGATGCAGCTCGTCAGGCAGTAGTCGCTGCATCTCAGTATGACCCCAGTTACAACTTTGGATATCCGCCAAGCCATCCGTGTCCATAGACCAACTTACGACAAAAGCCTAAGCTTGGGGGAGTACGTATTTCTCACCGACATTACATTCATGTTCACACACTCATTCTAGTCGTCGGTGCTCATACTTTTTCATTGTACTATCCATGCTAGTTATTTTTCTTTTCTAAGCCTTCTTTTTGTGTGTGTGAAAAACCTTAAGAAAAATCAAAAACATAGTTGTAACTTTTAGTTAGTTTACTGTTTATGCCTGTAGCAGTATTAATTAAAAGAAAACCCAAAAAGACTTCTCATTCTTCTTTTGCTTGTTGGGAGCTTTCCCATGTAAATAGTTTTATTTCTTTTCCTTTTTTGGGGGGTCGGGAGGAGAAGACCATGATGAAAATGTTGAGTGTCTGTCATATGCATTATTGTTGATTTAACCAAGAGCCCATATTACCTTGTCTTCTCCCTTGTATTAAATGCTTGCAGATTCCAGCTTAGTCCAATGCATGTGCACTATTATTATTATCCACACAGTTCGGTCGTGCAAGTGAAAGGCAATAATGACGATATATGATGGACTGATTGAGATGAGAGAAGCTGGTATGAACTCGACCTATCTTGTTTTTGTAAATAGGATTAGTTCATCGTTCCTGATTCAGCCTATTATGAATGAAACATGTTTGCAATGATAGTTAGAGATTATAGTTGCTCATGCCATGCTTAATTTGCTAGGAGTTTATAATGGTTTACCTTGCGTTCCAACATGCTATTAAAATAGTTGTGATGTGGTATGATAGGGTGGTATCCTCCTATGAACGATTCGAGTGGCTTGACTTGGCATTTGTTCACGCATGTAATTGAAACAAAATCAACATAGCCTCCATGATAATTGTGTTCATGGTGATTTATATCCTACTCATGCTTGCACTCATCGTTGATTAATCTTAACGCATGTTCATGACTGTTGTCGCTCTCTAGTTGATGGCTTCCCAGTCTCTTTCTAACCTTCACTTGTACTAAGCGGGAATACTGCTTGTGCATCCACTTCCATATGAGTCCGCCATACCTTCCTATATGCGGTATCTACCTGCCATTCCAAGTAAATTTGTATGTGCCAAACTCTAAACCTTCAAATGAAATTCTGTTTTGTATGCTCGAATAGGTCATGTATCAACTAGAGTTGTCTATATCTTCCATGCTAGGTGGGTTATTCTCACGATGAGTGGACTCAGCTCATCACTCATGAGAAAATGGCCGGTAACTGGGATGCCCAGTCCCACGCTCAAATCAAAATAATTGCAAACCAAACTCCCCCAGGACTGTTGTTAGTTGGAGGCACCCGTTGTTTCGGGCAAGCCACGGATTGATGCTTTTTGGTGGTGGGGGAGTATAAACTTTACCATTCTGTTTGGGAACCGCCTATAATGTGTGTAGCATGGAAGATATCAACATCTCTCGGTTGTTATGTTGACAATGAAAGTATGCCACTCAAAATATTATTTATCTCTATTTCAAAACTCGAGCTCAGGCACCTCTACAAATCCATGCTTCCCTCTACGAAGGGCCTATCTATTTACTTTTATGTTGAGTCATCATCCTCTTATTAAAAAGCACCAGTTGGAGAGTACCGTTGTCATTTGTATGCATTACTATTAATTTACATTGAGTATGACTATGACTGGATCTCTTTTACCATGAATTACAATGTCTAGTCAGTCCTTGATCTTTAGAGGTGCTCTGCATTTATGTTTTGCGGTCTCAGAAAGGGCTAGCGAGATACCATCTTGTTATATAATATTATGATTGTTTTGAGAAAGTGTTGTCTTCCGAGATTTATTATTATTGCTCGCTAGTTGATTATGCCATTGTTATGAGTAAACATGAGACCTAAATGTTACTCTGAATGTGGTTAGTTCATAATCTTTGCTGAAAACTTGAATGCTGGCTTTACATATTTGCAACAACAAGATCAAACAGGGTTTGTAAAAGTTTTTCTTTATCATTTTCAGTTTGTCAACTGAATTGCTTGAGGACAAGCAAAGGTTTAAGCTTGGGGGTGTTGATACGTCTCCAACATATCTACTTCTCCAAACATGTTTGCACTTGTTTTGGACTCTAACTTGCATGATTTGAATGGAACTAACCCGGACTGATGTTGTTTTCAGCAGAATTGCCATGGTGTTATTTTTGTGCAGAAATAAAAGTTCTTGGAATGACCTGAAAATCCACAGAGACGCATTTTGGAAATAATAAAAAAATGGCAAAAGAATCAGCATCAGGGGGCCCACACCTTGTCCATGAGGGTGCAGGGCGTGCACACCCCCTGGGGCGCGCTCCCTACCTCGTGGACCCCCCTGAGACTCCACCGACCTCAACTCTAACTCCATATATTCACGTTCAGGGAGAAAAAATCAGAGAGAAGGATTCGTCGTGTTTTACGATACAGAGCTACCGCCAAGCCCTAATCTTCCTCGGGAGTGCTGATCTGGAGTCCGTTCGGGGCTCCAGAGAGGGGAAACGGTCACCGTCGTCATCATCAACCTTCCTCCATCACCAATTTCATGATGCTCACCGTCGTGCGTGAGTAATTCCATCGTAGGCTTGCTGGACGGTGATGGGTGGGATGGGATTTATCATGTAATCGAGTTAGTTTTGTTAGGGTCCGATCCCTAGTATCCATTATGTTCTGAGATTGATGTTGCTATGACTTTGCTATGCTTAATGCTTGTCACTAGGGCCCGAGTGCCATGAGTTCAGATCTGAACGAAGTATGTATTCATGAATATATGTGAGTTCTTGATCCTATCTTGCAAGTCAATAGTCACCTACTATGTGTTATGATCCGGCAACCCTGAAGTGACAATAATCGGTACCACTCCTGGTGATGACCGTAGTTTGAGGAGTTCATGTATTCACTAAGTGTTAATGCTTTGGTATTGTACTCTGTTAAAAAGAGGCCTTAATATCCCTTAGTTTCCAATAGGACCCCGCTGCCACGGGAGGGTAGGACAAAAGATGTCATGCAAGTTCTTTTCCCTAAGCACGTATGACTATATTCAGAATACATGCCTACATTACATTGATGAACTGGAGCTATTTCTGTGTCACCAAATGTTATAACTGTTGCATGAGGAATCACATCCGACAAAATTATCCATCATTGATCCATGCCCTACGAGCTTTTCACATATTGATCTTTGCTTAGTTACTTTTCCATTGCTACTGTTACGATTACTACAAAAATGCTATTGTTACTTTTGCCACCATTACCGTTACTTCCATACTACTTTGCTACTAAATACTTTGCTACAGATATTAAGTCTTTCAGGTGTGGTTGAATTGACAACTCAACTGCTAATACTTGAGAATATTCTTTGGCTCCCCTTGTGTCGAATCAATAAATTTGGGTTGAATACTCTACCCTCGAAAACTGTTGTGATCCCCTATACTTGTGGGTTATCATGGACACACTCTCCCCCTCTTGTTGATATGCATCTCCAAGATAGATCTTGCGTGATCGTAGGAATTTTTTTGAAATTGCATGCTACGTTCCCCAACAGTGGTATCGGAGCCAGGTCTATGCATAGATGATATGCACGAGTAGAACACAAAGAGTTGTGGGCGATCATAGTCATATTGCTTACCACCAATGTCTTATTTTGATTCGGTGGTATTGTTGGATGAAGTGTCCCGGACCACCTTACATGACCACGTTCATGAGACCGGTTCCACCGATAGGCATGCAACTTGTTTTGCATAAAGGTGGTTGGCGCGTGTCTGTTATTCCAACTTTAGTTGAATCGAATTTGACTACGGCCAGTCCTTGTTGAAGGTTAAAATAACACACTTGACGAAAAATCGTTGTGGTTTTGATGCGTAGGTAAGAATGGTTCTTGCTAGAAGCCCATAGCAGCCACATAAAACTTGCAACAACAAAGTAGAGGACGTCTAACTTGTTTTTGCAGAGCATGTTGTGATGTGATATGGTCAAGACATGATGTGATATAAGTTATTGTATGAGATGATCATGTCTTGTAAAAGTTATCGCCAACTAGCAGGAGCCTTATGGTTGTCGCTTTATTGTATGAAATGCAATCGCCATGTAATTGCTTTACTTTATCACTATGCGGTAGCGATGGTTGTAGAAGCAATAGTTGGCGAGACGACAACGACGCTACGATGGAGATCAAGGTGTCAAGCTAGTGACGATGGAGATCATGATGGTGCTTTGGAGATGGAGATCAAAGGCACAAGATGATGATAGCCATTCATGTCACATATTTTGATTGCATGTGATGTTTATCTTTTATGCATGTTATTTTTCTTAGTACAGCAGTAGCATTATAAGATGATCCCTCACTAAGTTTCAAGGTATAAGTGTTCTCCCTGTGTATGCACTGTTGCGACAGTTCGTCGTGCCGAGACACCACATGATGATCGGGTGTGATAAGCTCTCCGTTTACATACAATGAGTGTCAGACAGTTTTGCACGTGCAGAATACTTGGGTTAAACTTGACGAGCCTAGCATGTACAGACATGGCCTCAGAACACTGAGACCTAAAGGTCGAATGGGAATCATATAGTAGATATGATCAACATAGAGATGTTCACCATTGAAAACTACTCCATCTCACGGGATGATCGGACATGGATTAGTTGATATGGATCACGTGATCATTTAGATGACTAGAGGGATGTCTATATAAGTGGGAATTCTTTAGTAATATGATTAATTGAACTTAATTTATCATGAACTTAGACCTGATAGTTTTTGCATATCTATGTTGTTGTAGATCAATGGCCCGTGCTACCGTTCCCTTGAATTTTAATGCGTTCCTAGAGAAAGCTAAGTTGAAAGATGATGGTAGCAACTGCATGGACTGGGTCCGTAATTGAGGATTATCCTCATTGCTGCACAGAAGAATTACGTCCTTGAAGCACCGCTAGGTGCAAGGCCTGCTGCAGGAGCAACTCCAGACGTTATGAACGTCTGGCAAGCTAAATCAGATGACTACTTGATAGTTCAGTGTGCCATGCTTTACGGCTTAGAATCGGGACTTCAAAGACATTTTGAACATCATGGAGCATATGAGATGTTCCAGGAGTTGAAGTTAATATTTCAAGCAAATGCCCGAGTCGAGAGATATGAAGTCTCCAACAAGTTCTATAGCTGCTAGATGGAGGAGAATAGTTCTGTTAGTGAACATATACTCAAAATGTCTGGGTATCATAACCACTTGACTCAGCTGGGAGTTAACCTTCCAGATGATAGTGTCATTGACAGAGTTCTTCAATCACTGCCACGAAGCTATAAAGGATTCATGATGAACTATAATATGCAAGGGATGGAAAAGACAATTCCCGAGCTCTTCGCAATGCTTAAGGCTGCGGAGGTAGAAATCAAGAAGGAGTATCAAGTTTTGATGGTTAACAAGACCATGAGTTTCAAGAAAAAGGGCAAAGGGAAGAAGGGGAACTTCAAGAAGAATAGCAAGCAAGTTGCTGCTCCCGAGAAGAAGCCCAAGTCTGGACCTAAGCCTGAAACTGAGTGCTTCTATTGCAAAGGGACTGGTCACTGGAAGCGGAACTGCCCCAAGTATTTTGCGGGTAAGAAGGATGGCAAAGTGAAAGGTATATTTGATATGCATGTTATTGATGTGTACCTTACAAATGCTCGTAGTAGCGCCTGGGTATTTGATACTGGTTCTGTTTCTCATATTTGCAACTCGAAACAGGGGCTACGGATTAAATGAAGATTGGCTAAGGACGAGGTGACGATGCACGTCGGAAATGGTTCCAAGGTTGATGTGATCGCCGTCGGCACGCTACCTCTACATCTACCTTCGGGATTAGTTTTAGACCTGAATAATTGTTATTTGGTGCCAGCTTTGAGCATGAACATTATATTTGGATCTTGTTTGATATGAGACGGTTATTCATTTAAATCAAAGAATAATGGTTTTTCTATTTATATGAGTAATATCTTTTATGGTCATGCACCCTTGATGAGTGGTGTATTTTTGTTGAATCTCGATCGTAGTGATACACATATTCATAATATTGTTGCCAAAAGATGCAAAGTTAATAATGATAGTGCAACTTATTTGTGGCCCTATCGTTTAGGTCATATTGGTGTAAAGAGCATGAAGAAACTCCATGCAGATGGGCTTTTGGAATCACTTGATTATGAATCACTTGATGCTTGCAAACCATGCCTCATGGGCAAGATGACTAAGACTCCGTTTTCTGAAACAATGGAGCGAGCCACTGACTTATTGGAAATTATAAATGCTGATGTATGCGGTCCGATGAGTGTTGAGGCTTGCGGCGGGTATCATTATTTTCTGACCTTCACAGATGATTTGAGCAGATATGGGTATATCTAGTTAATGAAACATAAGTATGAAACATTTGAAAAGTTCCAAGAATTTTAGAGTGAAGTGGAAAATCATCGACACAAGAAAATAAAGTTTCTACGATCTGATCGCGGAGGCGAATATTTGAGATACGAGTTTGGTCTTCATTTGAAACAATGTGGAATAGTTTCGCAACTCACGCCACCTGGAACACCACAGCGTAATGGTGTGTCCGAACGTCATAACCATACTTTATTAGATATGGTGCAATCTATGATGTCTCTTACTGATTTACCACTATTGTTTTGGGGTTATGCTTTACAGACAGCTGCATTCACGTTAAATAGGGCACCATCTAAGTCCATTGAGATGACACCATCTAAGAAACCTAACCTGTCATTTCTTAAAGTTTGGGGATGCGATGCTTATGTGAAGAAACTTCAACCTGATAAGCTCGAACCCAAATAAGAGAAGTGCATCTTCATAGGATACCCAAAAGAAACTATTGGGTACACCTTCTATCATAGATCTGAAGGCAAGATCTTTATCGCTAAGAATGGATTCTTTCTAGAGAAGGAGTCTCTCTTAAAAGAAGTGAGTGAGAGGAAAGTAGAACTTGATGAGGTAGTTGTACCTTCTCTCAAATAGGAAAGTAGTTCATCACAGAAATTAGTTCTAGTGATACCTACACCAATTTGTGAGGAAGCTAATGATGATGATCATGAAACTTCAGATCAAGTTACTACCGAACCTCGGAGGTCAACCAAAGTATGTTCCGCACCAGAGTGGTACGGAAATCCTGTTCTGGAAGTCATGTTACTAGACCATGACGAACCTACGAACTATGAGGAAGCGATGATGAGCCCAGATTCCATGAAATGGCTTGAGGCCATGAAATCTGAGATGGGATCCATGTATGAGAACAAAGTATGGACTTTGGTTGACTTGCCCGTTGCTCAGCAAGCCATATAAAATAAGTGGATCTTCAAAAAGAAGACTGACGCTGACGGTAATGTTACTGTCTACAAAGCTCGACTTGTTGTGAAAGGTTTTTGACAAGTTCAAGGAGTTGACTACGATGAGACCTTCTCACCCATAGCGATGCTTAAGTCTGTTCGAATCATGTTAGCTTTTGCCGCATTTTATGATATGAAATTTGGCAAATGGATGTCAAAACTGCATTCCTTAACGAATTTCTAAAAGAAGAGTTGTATATGATGCAACTAGAAGGTTTTATCGATCCTAAAGGTGCTAACAAAGTGTGCAAGCTCCAGCGATCCATTTATGGACTGGTGCAAGCATCTCGGAGTTGGAATATACGCTTTGATAGTGTGATCAAAGCATATGGTTTTGTACAGACTTTTGGAGAAGCCTGTATTTACAAGAAAGTGAGTGGAAGCTCTGTGGCATTTCTAATATTATATGTGTATGTCATATTGTTGATTGGAAATGATATAGAATTTCTGGATAGCATAAAAGGATACTTGAATAAGAATTTTTCAATGAAAGACCTCGGTGAAGCTGCTTATATATTGGGGATCAAGATCTATAGAGATAGATCAAGACGCTTAATTGGACTTTCACAAAGCACATACCTTGATAAAGTTTTGAAGAAGTTCAAAATGGATTAGTCAAAGAAAGGGTTCTTGCCTGTGTTACAAGGTGTGAAGTTGAGTCAGACTCAATGTCCGGCCACTACAGAAGATAGAGAGAAAATGAAAGTCTTTCCCTATGCCTTAGCCATAGATTCTATCATGTATGCAATGCTGTGTACCAGACCTGATGTGTGCCTTGCTATAAGTTTAGCAGGGAGGTACCAAAGTAATCCAGAAGTGGATCAATGGACAGCAGTCAAGAACATCCTGAAATACCTGAAAAGGACTAAGGATATGTTTCTCGTTTATGGAGGTGACAAAGAGCTTGTCGTACATGGTTACGTCGATGCTCGCTTTGACACTGATCCGGATGACTCTAAGTCGCAAACAGGATACGTATTTATATCGAATGGTGGAGCTATCAGTTGGTGCAGTTCCAAGAAGAGCGTCGTGGCGGGATCTACGTTTGAAGTGGAGTACATAGCTGCTTCAGAAGCAACAAATGAAGGAGTCTGGATGAAGGAGTTCATATCCGATCTAGGTGTAATACCTAGTGCATCGGGTCCAATGAAAATCTTTTGTGACAATACTGGAGCAATTGCCTTAGCGAAGGAATCTAGATTTCACAAGAGAGCCAAACACATCAAGAGACGCTTCAACTCCATCTGCGATCAAGTCAAGGAGGGAGACATAGAGATTTACAAAATACATACGGATCTAAATGTTGCAGACCCGTTCACTAAGCCTCTTCCATGAGCAAAACATGATCAGCACCAGGACTCCATGGGTGTTAGAATCATTACAATGTAATCTAGATTATTAACCCTAGTGCAAGTGGGAGACTGAAGGAAATATGCCCTAGAGGCAATAATAAAGTTGTTATTTATATTTCCTTATATCATGATAAATGTTTATTATTCATGCTAGAATTGTATTAACCAGAAACTTGATACATGTGTGAATACATAGAAAAAAACAAAGTGTCCCTAGTATGCCTCTACTTGACTAGCTCGTTAATCAAAGATGGTTAAGTTTCCTGACCATAGACATGTGTTGTCATTTGTTTAACGGGATGACATCATTGTTATTGCTTTCTTCATGACTTATACATATTCCTTTGACTATGAGATTATGCAACTCCCGAATACCGGAGGAATGCCTTGTGTGCTATCAAACGTCACAACGTAACTGGGTGATTATGAAGATGCTCTACAGCTGTCTCCGAAGGTGTTTGTTGGGTTGGCATAGATCAAGATTAGGATCTGTCACTTCGAGTATCGGAGAGGTATCTCTGGGCCCTCTCGATAATTCACATCACAATAAGCCTTGCAAGAAATGTGACTAACGAGTTAGTTGCGAGATGATGCATTACGGAATGAGTAAAGAGACCTGCCGGTAATGAGATTGAACTAGGTATGAGGATACTGCCGATAGAATCTCAGGTAAGTAACATACCGATGACAAAGGGACCAGTAAAGATCTTCGTAGAATATGTAGGAACCAATATGAGCATCCACGTTCTGATGTTGGTTATTGACCAGAGATGTGTCTCAGTCATGTCTACATAGTTCTCCAACCCGTAGGGTCCGCACCCTTAATGTTCGATGACGACTTGTATTATGAGTTATGTGTTTTGGTGACCGAAGATTGTTCGGAGTCCCGGATGACATCACGGACATGACGAAGAGTCTCGAAATGGTCGATAGGTAAAGATTGATATATTGGAAGATGGTATTCGGACACCAGAATGGTTTTGGAGTGGTTCAGGTATTTTTTGGAGTACCGAGGGGTTACCGGAACCCCCCGGGGAAGTACTGGGCCTACATGGGCCTTAGGGGAGAGGGGAGACAACCCACAAGGGGTGGTCGTGCCCCCCTCCCATGGGGACTCCGAAGGTGCACCCCCCTTTCCTTCTCCTCTTCCCTCTCCCTTCCCCTTTCCCCCTCCGTAAGACAGGAAGGGGGGCCGAATAGGACTTGGAGTCCTATTCGGTTTCCCCCCATGGCATGCCCCCTAGGGCCGGCGACCTCCTCCTCTCCTACTTTATATACGGGGGTAGGGGGCACCCCATAGTAGATCAATTGATCTCTTAGACATAGCGGTTGCCCCCCTCCATAGTTTACTCCTCTGGTCATAGCGTCGTAGTGCTTAGGCGAAGCCCTGCGCGGATCACATCACCATCACCATCACCACGACATCATACTAACGAAAATCTCCCTTGATCCTCTGGTGGATCAAGAGTTCGAGGGACGTCATCGAGCTGAACGTGTGCTGAACTCGGAGGTGCCGTATGTTTGGTACTTGATCGGTTGGATCGTGAAGACGTTCGACTACATCAACCGCGTTAAACTAACGCTTCCGCTTTGGGTGTACGAGGGTACGTGGACACACTCTCCCCCTCTCATTTCTATGCATCTCCTAGATAGGTCTTGCGTGATCGTAGGAATTTTTTTGAAATTGCATGCTACGTTCCCCAACAGTGGTATCAGAGCGAGGTCTATGCATAGATGATATGCACGAGTAGAACACAAAGAGTTGTGGGCGATCATAGTCATACTGCTTACGACCAACGTCTTATTTTGATTCGGCGGTATTGTTGGATGAAGTGGCCCAGACCAACCTTACATGACCACGTTCATGAGACCGGTTCCACCGACAGACATGCAACTTGTTTTCAATAAAGGTGGCTGGTGTGTGTCTGTTTCCCCAACTTTAGTTGAATCAAATTTGACTACGGCCGATTCTTGTTAAAGGTTAAAACAGCACACTTTACGAAAAATCGTTGTGGTTTTGATGCGTAGGTAAGAACGGTTCTTTCTAGAAGCCCGTAGCAGAAACGTAAAACTTGCAACAACAAAGTAGAGGACGTCTAACTTGTTTTTGCAGGGCATGTTGTGATGTGATATGGTCAAGACATGATGTGTATGTGTTTGTGTGTGTGCATGGTAAATGCAAAAAATGGCTAAAATATAGCAAAGTAGATCTCAAATGCACAAGAAAATCTAAACTTATGGTACAATGGTGATTGCTTACTGTGGAAATTTTTTGAGGCGAAACGATGAACTCATGTTTTCATTCAAATGAAAATATGTTGTTAGTTGATGTAAATTTTTTCAAATAGCTCATGGTTCATTCACAAAAGTCGTGTGCCTACCAAATCATGGCCCCCAACAATGCAAAATGCATTATTGAAGCTGTGGGCAATGGTTGAAGATAGCAAGAATGCTAGGGTGAATGATAATCTTGAAAGTACTTTAACTATTCACCATCAGACATAAGAGAAGAACAAGCTGGACGCCAACTATGACAAGTTAGTCCAAGATGTGCATGAAATTATGAATTTCTAGGAGGAAAGGGTGTTGGATTACAGTTATCTGCAGTCTAACCTTACATATCAGCAGTAATGCAGAAGTGAACTGGTGGCTAATATGAAAGCAGAGGTGGCAAAGAAAGATCCAGAGACCCAGAAGCTTAATCAGAAGTATGAACTACTGGTTAACCTGACAAGAGCTCAAGTAACGGTCATCTAGAACTTGAAGTTGAAGAATATGAAAGAGAAGGAATTGCTGGTGGAGCTAGGATGAATTTGGAGTTGAAGAATGCAGAGCTCACAAAGTTTGAGGAGAAGCTCACCCAAGAGAAGCTAGAGTTGAAGCTTCAGGTTGCTGATCTTCTTAAGGGGAAGGAAAAGCATAGTGAAGAGAAGGGCTATCTAGTGCTTCTGATTTCTAAGCTCATGAAGGGAGAGGAGAAGCTCAAGGAAAAGATCGAGGGGATCCAGGCCATCTTAGAGAACTGAACAAGATGAATATGAGATTAGTGGGCATTGCTGACCTTTTGGGAAGGATGGTTGTGTAATGACCTAGTAACTTAGAATTATGGTTGTGTAGTGTATGGTTGTACTAATTGTGAACTATGGGTGTGTATGTATCTAGTAGTTATGCTATTCATCCTTTTGTGAGAAAAGGATGAACTATGCATTTGAACTCCACTATGTATTGTGAACAATGGTTGTGTATGCCTATAATCTGTTGAACTCCACTAAGTATAGTGTGCTATGATTGCTAGACTAAAAATGATGATATATCATGCATTGGAAGATGGATCAGATATAGTAGATGCTTACATGCTTATGTTATAGTGCCTCAACATTATGTGCCTTGATTGCTAGACTTAAAATTACGATTTCTCATGCACTAGGTTTTATATTAGATTCTTATGTTAGCATCGGAAGACTGCTAGTTGCTTATTTAGCATTGGAAGATGCCTCAATATTAGACGCTTATGTTATATCATGCATTCAAACCCTAAATGGTAGATTTAGGTGGTTCCGTCGAACCCGAGCCACCCTAAACCTAAAGACTAGGTTTAGGTGGTTCCGTCGACCCCGAGCCACCCTAAACCCTCAATGGTAGGTTTAGGTGGTTCCATCGACCCCGAGCCACCCTAAACCTAAATAGTAGGTTTAGGTGGTTTCGCCGACCCTGACGCACCATCAACCCTAAATGGTAGGTTTAGGTGGTTCTGTCGACCCTGAGGCACCATAAACCCTAAATGGTAGGTTTAGGTGGTTCCGTTGACCCCGAGCCACCCTAAACCCTAAAGCGTAGGTCTAGGTGGTTACATCGACCCTGAGCCAACCTTAACCTAAATGGTAGGTTTAGGTGGTTTTGTCGACCCCAAGGCACCCTAAACCCTAAATGGTAGGTTTAGGTGGTTCCGTCGACGCCGAGCCACCCTAAACCCTAAATGGTAGGTTTAGGTGGTTCCGTCGACCCCGAGCCAACCATACCCTAAATGGCAGGTTTAGTTTGTTTCGTCGACACCGAGGCACCCTAAACCCTAAGGACTAGGTTAGGTGGTTCCGTTGACCCCCAGCCAACCTTAACCTAAATGGTAGGTTTAGGTGGTTCCGTTGACCCCGAGCCACCCTTAACCTAAATGGTAGGTTTAGGTGGTTTTGTCGAACCCGAGTCAACCTTAACCTAAATGGAAGGTTTAGGTGGTTCCGTCGACCACAAGCCAACATTAACCTAAATGGTAGGTTTAGGTGGTTCCGCCGACCCCAAGCCACTCTAAACCCTAAATGGTAGGTTTAGGTGGTCCCGTCGACCCCGAGGCACCCTTAACCTAAACATCAATATATCAACATATCCATCAACAGAATCATCAATATATCCTTTAACGTGATCATCAATATATCAACATATCCTTTAACACGATCATCAGTATGTCAACATATCCATCAACATAATCATCAACATATGCATCCACATAACAAAAGAAAACAGCAGTGGCATCAAATCAAGTTCACAACCATCAAAGCAGTGTCATAACTCCATGAACAGCACCGTCAAGTTCAGTCATTATAGCATCACTTTGTAGCATAACAGATTGTAGCATCAAACAAAATAACAAAAAACTTTATCATCAGTTCAACATTACATGGCAGATCTTCTAGCACCACTAGCAATGAAGTAGGCCATCCATCCAGTGTGTGTACCATCAGTAGGAAGAGCACCAGAAGTGGAGGCGGCAGATTGCCTGGGGGCAGTGAATGGCCTTGGAGCACCTCTTCCAGCACCACTTCTTCCATCACTTCTTCTCCCAGCTCCTGCTCTGTCAGCACCTCCTCTACCAGCTCCTCCTCTTCCAGCTCTTGGCTGTGTAGGAGCAGGAGCAACAACTCTAGGCCGTGTTGGTGGTAGTATAGGAGCAGTAGCAGCAACTCTTGCCTGTCTTGATGGTGGTGTAGGAGCAGGACCAGCAACTCTTGGTTGTAAGTTCTTTGGAGTAGCCTTGCATACATGTGGAAAACAATTAATAATACTCAAAGGAAAGAAATGTAAAAGAAAGCAAAAGTATTATACCGCAAGAGGAAACATTATTACCACATGCTTGTTCTTCCTCAAAATTAGCTCAGGCTTCAACTGTTTAAGACAGCTTGTGTACCTATGCCCTTGGAGACCACAAATGCCACATGTTATAGACCCCATTCTTGATGTGTCCTTTGGATTTGGTACTTCAAATTTGCCCTTGATCCTCTTTTCTTTCTTTCTTACTCTCTTCACTTTAAATGCAGGTGGTTCTATGTCTGGACCAGGGGTCCTTGACCAATCATGCTCAGCAGGAACAGGAAAGATCATTGGTTCATAAGATGCCACATAAAATTGTTTCTGGAAGAATTTGCTGACATAGTCCTCTGGAAACCTTTTAGCCTTGTTTATTGCAGAGATGGCATGGTTGCATGGGATGCCACTAAGGTCCCACTTCCTGCATCCACAGGTTTCAAGTTCCAGGTTCACACCATGTGTTTGCTGCCCACTTGTAGCTTGCTATAAGTTCACCCCAGCTTGTATGGCTTGCAATATTTAGCCCTCTCCTTCTCAACCTCTAGATTCTCACTGTAATGAGGTGTTATCTCCCATCTTGTTGTCTTTCCACCCTCTTTGTTCCTGTGCCACCTCACTATATGCTTATCTTTTATCCCATCACACATTGTTCTTATAGGTTTTGTCCTAACATCTAGAATGTACTTGTTAAACACCTCAGACAGGTTGTCAACTACCAAGTTAGTCTTGGAATTTGTGTCAAATGCATGCCTTGCCCATGTTTTTTTGGTACTGCACTAAGCCACTTCGAAGTTTCCTCACTTTCAACTTTTAGATCATTCATTGCAATATTAAATGTGTGTTCATTGTAGGCATAGCTAGCATTATCCATATGCTTCTTAAGATCTCCCCCCTAAACCCAGCATTCTGGAAATTTGCATATAAATGTCTAAGGCAAAATGATATGTATCCAACATATCTATATTTTTTATTGTTCCATGTTGTTATATTATCAATCTTGGATGTTTTCCAATCATGTTATAGCAACTTTATATCATTTTTGGACTAACCTATTCACATAGTGCCCAGTGCAAGTTGTTGTTTTTGCTTGTTTTTTACTTCGCAGGAAATCAATACCAAACGGAGTCCAAATGCAGCGAAACATTTTGATGATTTTTTCTAGACCAGAGGACACCTGTTGGGCCAAGAAAGTACCTGAGGGGAGCTCCAAGGGGAGCACAACCCACCAAGGCACGCCTGGGGGCCCAGGCGCGCCCAGGTGGGTTGTGCCCACCTCGATGGCCTCCCGCACCGCCTCTTTGCTCTATAAATACCCCAATATTCTAGAAACCCTATGGGAGTCGGTGAAAATCAATTCCATCCACCACAAGTTCCAGAACCACCAGATCCAATCCAAACACCATCATGGAGGGGTTCATCATCCTCATTGGTGCCTCTCCGATGATGCGTGTGTAGTTCATTGGAGACCTACGGGTCCGTAGTTAGTAGCTAGATGGCTTCCTCTCTCTCTCTCTCTATTGATTATCAGTACAATGGTCTCTTGGAGATATATTTGATGTAACTCTTTTTACGATGTGTTTGTTGGGATCCGATGAACTTTGAGTTTATGATCAGATCTTTGTTTTTATCCATGAAAGATATTTGGGTCTTTTGATCTCTTATATGCATGATTACATATAGCCTCGTATTTCGTCTTCTAATCTTTGGTTTAGTTAGGCCAACTAGATCAATTTTTCTTGCCATGGGAAGAGGTGCTTTGTGAGGGGTTCGATCTTACGGTGCTTGATCCCAGTGACAGAAGGGGAACCGACACGTATGTATCATTGCTATTAAGGATAACAAGATGGGTCTATTTCTACATCATGTCACCGTTTTTATTGCGTTACTCTGTTTCTCCATGAACTTAATACACTAGATGCATGCTGGATAGCGGTCGATGTGTGGAGTAATTGTAGTAGATGCAGGCAGGAGTCGGTCTACTAATCTAGGACATGATGCCTATATAATCATCATTGCCTGGATATCGTCATGATTATTTGAAGTTCTATCAATATCCCAATAGTAATTTGTTCACCCACCGTATGCTATTTTTCTCGAGAGAAAGCCACTAGTGAAATCTAGGGGGCCCTGGTCTCTTCTTTATTATATTTGCCTTCGCGATCTATTTTTATTTGCTTTTATTTTCAGATATATTAATCCAAAAAACAAAAATACCTTGCTGCAATTTATAATTATTTATTTTATCTCGCGTTCCCGTGAGATCTATTTATCCAATCTACTACAATTTTACCTATCTTTTTACCCGTGAGGGATTGACAACCCCTCTCTTACGTCGGGTTGCAAGTATTTGTTCTTTGTGTGTAGGAGCTGTTTACGTGGTGTTGCGTGGTTCTCCTACTGGTTCGATAACCTTGATCTCATCACTGAGGGAAATACCTACCATAGTTGTGCTGCATCATCCCTTCCTCTTTAGGGAAATACCGATGTAGTTCAAGACGCATCACAAAATCTTTGGTTGCAATTTGGAAACACAACATTCACTGCATTCAGTAACCCTTGGTACTGAATTGTCTAAGCTACTAGCTAGCACAAATATAACAATTTGAAGTGTTGCAAGCCAATGTAAACACGTGTGCAAAACAAAATGAAATATGCAAGCACATACCTTTTGTCTATTTGACATTATAGTATATGGTCCAAACTGTCCCACTTCTCCCCCTAGGAAAATTTTTAGTTAGTGTAGAAACCAGTACCAACTATGTGTCACTACTGCAGGATGCTGCTAACACGACACTACGATCAGAGACCCTTCGACGAAACTGTGTGCGATGCAACAATCGCAAACGGTGGTGTAAAAAACCGTCAAAAAAGACGCAAAACGTTCGCGATGACGGATGCATCAAACAAGGTTCAGAATTTAGTTGTGTGTGGGATGAGGGGCATAAGGTTCAGTTCAATGAACTGTTTGCGATGAGGCAAAAGAACAGAAACGGGCAGCCAGATGAAGGTGTGTGCGATATACAACATACGCTTCACTTGGATGAACTACTTGTGATTAGGAAACACAAAAGAAATGGTCAGCTAGATCAAGGTGTGTACGATATATGGCATACGGTTCACTCGCATGAACTGTTTGCGTTGAGCCAAGAGAACATAAACGGTTCAATTTAAGAAGATGTGTGTGATAACAGGTCTGTAATTAGAAACGTGTGGGAAGACCGATAACAACACATGCCATTCTTGTTAACAAGTTGTGTGTGTTGTGAGCAAACGATTGCTGGTATATAGTTGTGAGTGATTGATGAAAACATCACCGATGGGTTCCATTGTCTAGTCTGTGTGCGATGTGATTTTCTTTGTCCGCACAACATCTACGCTCTGTCTACAGAGCATCAACATATATACTTAAAAAGGCAGCACTGCACATTCAAATTAAGCATACAATTAAACAAGTGAATACACACACCAAAGTAAGCAATTACATACATACTAAACTAGGAGAAACGAGGATCTAATCATCTACTTATTGTTGCGACGACACTTGCCATTGCTCTGCTTCCGGCTGGATCCCTGGCCGTTTTGGGGAAGGAGGCACTTCCTCATGTCAACGATCAGCCTGTACATGTCGAAGCTCGTGTACGCCTCCTTGGTCGCGTACACGACATGAGCTTTTTCGAGTATCTCCATCCAGGCCGAGTGCTAGGCACGCTTGTCCTTGTTGCAGGAATCCTTCATGTCTCTGTAGTAGGGGTCGATGATGGCATCGGCGAGGTGAACCAGTTAGTCCTTCTCATGGTCCTTGTTGCCCCAGATCTTGTATTGGCCCTGGATGCCGACAAGATTCTGACAGGCGATGCCCGAATTCTCGAGCGCCTTTATATTGTTGGTGATGTCCACCATAGCAAACATGTAGTGGGGGCTGTTGACAAACCTGGCGAAATGCTCGCAAGGCCTTGTGGCCAGGCAGTAGTGGTAGACGAGGACGTGGTGGCGCATGCACATCTGGGTGACGACGACCTTGGGACGAGACCCGGCACCTGCGCGGGTGTACTCGAGGTCGAACCCGACCACCTTGTACTTCTCCTCGGCAAGCAACAACTCCATGATGTGGATGGAATGCTCCACCCAGACCGGGTCGTTGGTGTACACTGCTGAGAGGTCCATGAATCTTCTGTGGGTGTCCACCACGGCATGCATGGTGAACTGCTGCTTGTCGCCGGCAGCCACTCGGAGCGCCATTGGAGTTGCGCAGGATACCCTCTAAGAATTTCTCATGGTGAGTGTGCTTCTTGCAATGGTGGAGCGCGATCGAAAGGTTGAAGAGAGACAAGGGTGAAATGGCTGCTGTAATAAATGGGGGCCGGCCGGCCTGTAATCGTCACATGTCTTGTCACGGCGTTCATATCGGAGGATTCCAGTGCACGCTTGACAACACCGCACTGCACGCATTTCGTTTGACAATGCGTGGGCTCGAAGAGGCACCAAATGTATCGTCGGTGAGCCTGTTCCCGCGCTGCCGTGTAGTTTACCACGCAAGCTTCCCGCCCGGCTAATTTGTCAACGTGTCTGCTAGAAGAGGGACAAATCGTGGGCATTTACTTGCAAAAAGCTTTGTAAAAATGAAGTGTGTGGAATGACTTCGGTCATAATTTTACCCGTGGGTGATGAGATCAAAGTTACACAAAAGGGTGATTATGGACACTCGAGTGCGATAATTAATTTTGCTCTCTATAGGGCACACGGTTGAAGAAACTAACTATGTGCAATAATGTCGAAGATCGCAGTCGAGTTAGCTATACAAATCGTGTGATGTGAGACCGACAAGGTAAATAGATTCGAGAATGGTTAATAAAATCTAAGACCATTGCATATTAAGGTCAAAATAGTGCTACCAATATACAAGTCTCATACGATGCCATTTTAATGATTGTACCATAAAAGCTCGAAATATTACAAGGTTCAAATTACAGAGTTATATGGCTCAAATTCGAAGATTACAAGGTTCAAACTGATACTAGAAATGAAATTCAGCTCATCAGCTGCAAATGATCGCACTAATCCGCTGAACATGGATATCAGAGAGGTTCAAACTAATATTACCACTTCTAAGTCTGGTTTCGAAACCTCATAATTTTTGCAAAGGGGTCAGCCAATGAGAAGTCATGTATGGGGTTGACACGATGACTTCCGGTTACTCTGTCATCTGAAGTTCCAAAATGAAATTCAGCATTTTTGGAGCCTATTCCATTCTGCCGCAGGAGCCGGCGCTACTCAACAAACCATTCATTTTCACGAAATAAATGTATGGCAAACCTCATTACCATCAGCACCCTTGCTCTGACAACAAAGAACCTGGCAAATATAATCTCCGGTAAGGTCCCTCGGAAGGAGTTCAAAGTAATTTCTGAGATGTGCAGATCTAGGCATTCGATATGATTGTTAGTTTGTATCACATTATGCACCACTGGGCCTAATCTCATCTACAAAAGAAGAAAACGTGTTAGTGCCTACATGCAGTTTTGAACACTACTACATGCCTATTTAGTTTGCAGGAGTTGTAAAATGCACTAACATGCCATCTTCGATCTGACATGATTAACATGGGCATTTGATTACATTCTAGAAAAATGTAGCCTTCTTCACAAGAGGTTGGAGTGGATGAAAAGTTCCCTAAGAAAACTAGTATAGATGGATCCAAAGGAGAAATGCTTATGGATTGTAACCATATGGATCAAGCAACCAATATGGGGGGGGGGGGGCATTGTCGGCGTTCTGGGAATGGGGGTCCCCAGACTTGCCTGCCTGTGGCCTACAGCGTGGCTCAAAGGGGGGCCCAGCATGGCCCATCTTCATCAACACAGACCCAAGACCCTCACGAGGGGCCAAGCCTCGCGGGGCGGACGACACGGAGCTTCCTCAGGCACGGCCTCATCAAGCTGGCTCGCGAGGAGGCGGAGAGATCAAGGCGGGGTACCTCACGAGGTGCCCGTGATGCAAGCCATGACGACCAAGGGCGCCAGGCGGGCGCTAGCCCGCGCAGTGTCCTCCTTTCCTCTTTGGTGCAAAGGGAGCAAGCGCAGGCGAGAGCATCAAGCAAAGGCACCCGTTTTGGTGCAACGAGACCAAGACTAGCCCAAGGGTAGGGAGGAAGTCATTGTGGAGCCCAAGCCAGCGTCACCACCAGAGCCTTTGGCAGGCGAGGACCAACTTTAGTCAGGATAAGTGTACCAGATGTTCCCCTTCAAAATGGCCAATTGTTGGCGCCCTTGCCGCTCAATATTTGGGAAGAGGCCCAGGGCCATTGCCTATAAATAGGACTAGCCACCCCAGGGTAGAGCCGATCGGCCAATCCATAAACAAGGTGGGATCGGATTGAGTAGCATCACAGAGAGAGAGAGAAGGGTGACTGAACTCCTCCTAGCTGTCCCCAGCCAAGAACAGACCCTCGCGAGGTTGTTCTTCCTTGTATTGCTCATCATCATCAGCCCAAGAGGCAATCCACCTCTAACGCCCCGGATTTGATGCACCAGGTGTCTGCCAGTTATTCGCCGTCGTTGCCATGTAATGTGCTTGCGTGTTGCACTTTTCCATTTCATCATCTGCATTTCATATCATGTCATCATGTGCATTGCATTGCATACGTGTTCGTCTCATGCATCCGAGCATTTTCCCCGTTGTCCGTTTTGCAATCCGGCACTCCTATGTTCCCCGGCGCCCCCTTTTGCCTCTTTTCATGAGTGGGTGTTAAACTTTCTCGGAATGGACCGAAGTTTGCCAAGCGGCCTTGGTAAACCACCAGTAGACCGCCTGTCAAGTTTCGTGCCAATTGGAGTTCGTTTGATACCCCAACGGTTAACCGGGTAGCCGCAAAGCCCTCTTTATGTTGCAGCCCAACACCCCTCCAAACAGCCCAACAACCCGTCCTAACCCCCTCCATGCTCTTGGTCGTTCGATCACGATCGTGTGGGCGAAAACCGCACCTCATTTGGAGCTTCCTAGCTCCTTCTACCTATAAAACACCCCCTCCCCCAAAATTTCGGATCAAATCCACTATAACCCTAGCCTCCTCCTCTTCCGCGCCGTCGGACATGTCCGCCCGCCGCCGCGCGCCCAACCGGGCATCGCCACGTGTCGCCGCCGCCTCCCACCGCCGCCGGCCCGCGGATCCCATCCGGGGCCCGCGCAGTCCCGCCCGACGCCGCCCGCTCCGCGCCTCCCGGCCCGAGCTCGCCGGCGCCCGCCTCCACCGGATCTCCGCCCCCGCGGCCATCACGCCGGCCTCCCTGCGCGCCTCTCCTGCGCGCCTGCCGCCGTCGCCATCGCCGACCCCGCCGCCGACCACCGCGCCCTGCGCCTCGCCACCACCCGCGCCGCCGTCGTGCGCCCGTTCCTCTGCTCCGCCTCGCCGGCGCTAGCCGCCTCGCCCCGGCACCGAGATCCTCCACCGGCGCCGCCCTCCTCCGCCGACGTCCGCTCCAGTGCCCCTCCGACCAGATCCGGCCCCGGGACGGCCGGATCTCTCCGCCCCGACCCTCCGGCTGCCGTTTCCCCTCTCTGGCGAGCGTCTCCGGCGAGCCCGCGCCTCGCCCCAAAATCCGTGCCGCGGTCAACCTATTCTGCGAAGTGATTTTCTGCTAAGTCCTGAGATATTTCAACTTTCTGATGCTATATTTGACATGCCATAACTCTCTGCATATAGCTCTGTTTTGCATGCATGATATATCAACATGTTCATTTCGTTGTGCTCTTCATTTTGCTCCATTGGGTCATGTTAATTTGAGTTCATCTTGATGCCATAAATGCTGTTGCAAGACGGCTATGTGATGTTAGTTTCAGATTCTTATCAGAATATGCACTTTTGTCATTTTTGGCCATGATTAATGTGTGCATGCTATGGTCCTGAGCTCTACATGTGTTTTGAAGAATGTCATGCCATCTTTACAGGGGTGTATGCCATGTATTTTTGTGATCTATGTGCTGACTAGAACAAGCATGCAAACTAGGCTTCGTGATGTTGCTGATTTCAGCCTTGTTCTGCTGTTATTGTGATGCCATGTATTCATGTTGCTACAGTGAGATCCATGCCTCTTTTGAGTATGTTCAGTAAGAGTGTTTTGTTCATACGGTTATGCTCTATCCATCCATTCCCCTGTTTGCATTTATGGAGTGCTCTAGCATGTCTTAGTCTTTCTCTACTTTTGCTATAAAATGTTCCTGGCAGATTGTTTACATGTTATTCAATTTTGCCACGGTTGTTACTAGTGATCCATGCATGCTATGAACGTGCTCTTGCCATGGTTAGCTTAATAAACATGTCTTATTGCTGTAGGTATACTTGTTTTGTCATGCAATGCTTTGTGGTGAGTGAATCAAGCTCACCAACATGCCTACTTATCGTTGTTCCTGCCATGTGCTGTTATTTTCAGTCTGAATCTGTAACAAAACTTGCTATGTTACATGGGTGCCATCATATCTTCTGTGCCCTTTCGGCTTATGGTCAGTAAGGGACTTTTGTTATATGCAATTAGTAGATTCAAGCCATGCCTTTGGTTGCCATGATAAGTTCCTGTAGCATGTTGTTTGATAGCTCTAAACATTGTAACCTGATGTTATTTCTGCCATGTCCTGAAATTCTGCTAAGTCTGTGAACCTGTTATTATTTGCAATCTTGCCATGCTTGTTTGAGTATGATCTAGTGATTTCTGGAGATAGCTCAGTGTTCATGTTTTATTATGCTTTACCTGTACTTGATTTCAATGCCTTTTGTTTTCATGTTGTAGTGCTGTAGCTTGTTGTTTTAATGCTTGCAATATGCCTGGTCGCTGTTTTGGACAGCAAGCCCTTTAAACTTGTATGGTGTGTATGTGTTGAACCGTTGCTCCGTTTTGAGTGTGCTCTATATGAACTTGCTTAGTTTTGCATGTAGTTTCATGTTACCTTGTTGGATCCTTGTTTTGGGTGTGTTTGATTGTTGTTTGAATGCATTTTGCACCAATGCCATGTTTGACTTGTTTTGCTCATATCTTCTAGGCCGTAGCTCCGAACCTAATGAACTTTATATGTAACTTGACTAGAATTTCGTGTAGATCATCGTGGTGCATCTTAAATTGCTGTTTAACACTTGAACATAAGGTTTATTCAGATCTGGACCAATTTCGAAATTTTCATATGAGGACTTACCGAATTTGTTATATGTTGTTTCCGGCCTCATTTAAACTTGCTTTGATGTGTTGCCCTTGTATGCATCACCTCTTGCCATGCGTAGCCCCATGTAGCCTTGTCATGCATCATATTTGGTTGAGCATCATGCCTTGTTCATGTGTGGTGTGTTTACCATGTTGTGTGCTTCTTCTCGATAGTTCCCGTTTCATTGCGATCGTGAGGATTCGTTCGTCTATGCTTGGTTCGTCTTCGTGGCTTCATCTTCTTCATGGACTCGTTCTTCTTCCTTGCGGGATTTTAGGCAAGATGACCGTCACCTTGGATCTCACTACTATCATTGCTATGCTAGTTGCTTCGTTCTATCGCTATGCTGCATTACCTACCACTTGCTTATCAAGCCTCCCAAATTGCCATGAACCTCTAACCTTTGTCACCCTTCCTAGAAAACCGTTGTTTGGCTATGTTACTGCTTTTGCTCAGCCCCTCCTATAGCGTTGCTAGTTGCAGGTGAAGATGAAGATTGCTCCATGTTGGATTATGTTTATGTTGGGATATCACAATATCTCTTATATTATTAATGCATCTATATACTTGGTAAAGGATGGAAGGCTCGGCCTTATGCCTGGTGTTTTGTTCCACTCTTGCCGCCCTAGTTTCCGTCATATCGGTATTATGTTCCCGGATTTTGCGTCCCTAATGCGGTTGGGTGATTTATGGGACCCCTTGATAGTTCGCTTTGAATAAAACTCTTCCAGCAAGGCCCAACATTGGTTTTACCATTTGCATCACCTATGCCCTTTTTTCCCTTGGGTTTCCGGAGCCCAAGGGTCATCTTTATTTTAGCCCCCCTGAGAACGAGGTACGTGAGACTCCTATCGGGATTTGTCGGCACATCCGGGCGGCTTTGTTGGTCTTGTTTTACCATTGTCCAAATGTCTTGTTATCGGGATTCCGAGACTGATCGGGTCTTCCCGGGAGAAGGAATATCCTTCGTTGATCACGAGAGCTTATCATGGGCTAAGTTGGGACACCCCTGCAGGGTTTGAACTTTCGAAAGTCGTGCCCGCGGTTATGTGGCAGATGGGAATTTGTTGATATCTGTTTGTAGTAAACTTGAAGTAAACTCTTCTAAAATACACCAACCGTGTGCGTAACCGTGAGTGTCTCTTTTCGGGGTGTTCGAGAGGAGAACACGGTTTCTGGGTTATGTTTGACGTAAGTAGGAGTTCAGGATCACTTCTTGATCATTACTAGCTGACGACCGCTTTCTAAGCTCCTCTTCTCGCTCTTGTTTCGTAAGTTAGCCACCATACTTTGCTTAGCCGCTGCTGCAACCTCACCACTTTACCCCTTCCTTACCCATTAAGCTTTGCTAGTCTTGATACCCATGGTAATGGGATTGCTGAGTCCTTGTGGCTCACAGATTACTACAACACCAGTTGTAGGTACAGGTTATGCGATGATCATTACGCGAGAGCGATGTTATTTGTGTTGGAGTTTCTTCTTCTGCTTCTTCTTCGATTGAGGGATAGGTTCCTGGTCGGCAGCCTGGGCTAGCAGGGTGGATGTCGTTCGAGTTTCTGTTTTTGTTTCATCTGTAATCGGATGTTGATCTTGTATATGATGTATTGTTGTATTCATGTGGCATTGTATGTCTTGGTTGTATCCCCACTATTATGTAATGTTGATGTAATGATATCCACCTTGCAAAAGCGTCTTCAAGATGCGCTTCTATCCTTGGTGGGACCTTCGCTTTCCTTTAGGATAGGGTCGCATCTTGGGCGTGATAAGTTGGTATCAGAGCCTCAACCGAGCCTAGGAGCCCCCTTGATTGATCGTGTAGTTTTGGCCGATGTCAAGTCTAGAAGGAAAATTTTAGGAGTCTAGTTATATCGCAGAGTAGGAATTCTTTTTACTCCTCTGCCCCTTCATCGCTCTGGTAAGGAATCTTGTCGTAGGTGTTTTGAACTACTCCTCTTCCCGTTCAAATTTTTCTTTAGGATCACGCGGTTAGTTTTCGTTAGTTGTCCTTTCTCTTTTATCCGGTGCATCTCTCATCAAGTCGACTCAAACCTCTTTGTCTTTTGGGAGATCAATCCTCAGTTCTTTTCAATCGATGTTGTTTTTCCTGTCCAAAGTTGTCCTTGTTTTTTTCCCACCCGCCCACCCCTTTTCTTCTCGGAACCGGAGTCTGTAATCGAGTATCCATTCTTCTCGTGCAAAGCTTTAGCATTCTTTCCTCACTTAATTCAATCGGTTCCTTTCTCTGCAAGTTACTCACCGATTCCCCGTTCAAGTTGCCTGTGTTTTCCCGCCCTCCCACCCATTTTTCTTCGCGGAGTCTGAGCCTCTATTCGAGTATCAATTTCATTCGTCCGGAGTATCTTCAGTCTTTCCTCAATTGTCTCAACCGGTGAATTCTCGCCTAGTTAATCATTGTTCGTCGCATTTTCTTTCCGGTGGATTTAATTCAAGTTTTGCATTGTCGATCGTATTCTTTCCCTTAGCTCAAATATTTCCCTCTGATCATTCGCCTCTCGCCATTTAATCCTTCTGGAGTTCTAAAGAAATCTCAGAAGATTCGTGTTTGCATCCAATTAATTTGAGGTTGTCACCTCATTCAAGTCTTTCAGCTGTTCCGGTGCATCATTTCTCATTCGACAATCCTTTTTCCAACGGTGTTTCTTTTCAGTGGGCCCTAACCCACAAGTCTTTTCCCAGGATCTTACCTGACTCTTCTGATTTTCCCGGAGTTATTCTCAAATCCTTTTCGAAGTTTGGCATAAGTATGAATTTCATCAGTCAGATGCTTTTCCAAGATCGATTTCAAATCATTTTCACTGTTGGCTCAACCTCTTCATTTTTTTTCAGTCCCTCGGAGTGTCTGAACAATTTTACTGGTGTTCCTCGTCGTCATTCTCATCTTTTGATGACCGAAGTAGAGTTTCTCTTAAATCTTGTTCGTTCTCCCGGAGATTCACAGTGCTAACTCGATGTTATCCTATCTAATTGTTTTCCAGTCATGTAATTTTTTTCGTCCATCCGGAGTATTTCAGGAGTTGTTTTTCCGTCTCGATCATCTGGAGGCCATCTTTTAGGAATATTTCATCGTTCCAAGTTTTTCAGCTTTGTTCGCTCCTATATTTGTACCGGTGCTTCGTTCAAGTATTCTTCAATCAATTCGCGATCCTTTCATTCTCTTGTCTCTTATTCTCCCTCAAGTGTCTTCGTGCTTTTCTAATTCTTCCCAGCGATTCTTTCTCTTTTCTTCATTCTTTTTCATTTCTACGGTGGTTCGTTGAAGATTTCTTTTCCGTTCTTATCATATCTATTAATTCGTTATTCGCAATCATACCGGTGGATCATGAAGTTGTATGCAATCCATTGCTTCTCATCAATTTAATTGGTGGAGGATAAGCATAAGTAATTCTTATTCTTCTTTCATCAAGTTGATTAATTCCTTTCTTCGGAGATTGTTCGTAATGAGTGATTTCTCGGCACTAAGTTGTTCAACTTTTCTTTTACGGAGTTCCAAGTCTTCTCGCTTGTTCCGTCGCGAAGCTCCATCCAAATCATCGCAACGCTTTAATCTTATCCCTTTCATCCTTCAATTTTATCTCATCATCCTTTTGGTTCCCGAGGTTTCACGGTGGTTTGTCATGATTTAATTCATTCTTCAAGTGTTCAACAAGATTCTTGTTGAAGGAGCTCAAGTATCTTTTTCGTCTTGCATCTCGAAGTGCAATTAATTTCTCCGCATTCTTTTGAAGTGGAGTTTTGGATTTCTTCGTTTTTCTCAGCTATTCAATCTTTTCCGATTGTGGTCAGTTATCACCTCATAATTTGAGATGTTATCCATAAGTCCACAACAAGCAATTCTTTTGTTGATTGAATTTCCAACAACTCCATTCAATCCTTCCTTCTATGGATGCTTTATATTCCATTCGTGGTAGAAGTTGTCATTTTCTTCTCTGTTCTTTTCATTCCACTCTTTCAAGTCTTTCGGAGGCATTGTGTTGTTCCTCTCGTCAAGTATCATTCCATCTTCTCAAGATCATGTTCTAACCTTTCCATGTTCAACCGGAGTGATGCCTAAATTCTTTCAGTCTTATTCCATTCTTACCTTGTTCCTTGAGTTTTTGATTCTCACCTTAGTCATCGTTCCGCTCTTCTTCCCGAGTGCTCTCGACTCTTTTCTTCTTCTCTTTTGTTCTTCTTTCACCTCATCCCTTTTCCCTCCCGTCTCGGTCCTAAGATCTCGGGACGAGATCTCTTGTTAGTAGAGGAGAGTTGTAACGCCCTAGATTCGATGTGCCCGGTGTCTGCCAGTTATTCGCCGTCGTTGCCATGTCATGTGCTTGCGTGTTGCACTTTGCCATGTCATCATCTGCATTTCATATCATGTCATCATGTGCATTGCATTGCATACGTGTTCGTCTCATGCATCCGAGCATTTTCCCCGTTGTCCGTTTTGCAATCCGGCACTCCTATGTTCCCCGGCGCCCCCTTTTGCCTCTTTTCGTGAGTGGGTGTTAAACTTTCTCGGAATGGACCGAAGTTTGCCAAGCGGCCTTGGTACACCACCGGTAGACCGCCTGTCAAGTTTCGTGCCAATTGGAGTTCGTTTGATACCCCAACGGTTAACCGGGTAGCCGCAAAGCCCTCTTTATGTTGCAGCCCAACACCCCTCCAAACAGCCCAATAACCCATCCTAACCCACTCCATGCTCTTGGTTGTTCGATCACGATCGTGTGGGCGAAAACCGCACCTCATTTGGAGCTTCCTAGCTCCTTCTACCTATAAAACACCCCCTCCCCCGAAATTTCGGATCAAATCCACCCTAACCCTAGCCTCCTCCTCTTCCGTGCCGTCGGACATGTCCGCCGATGGCCGGACACGTCCGCCCGCCGCCGCGCACCCAACCAGGTGTCGCCACGTGTCGCCGCCGCCTCCCACCGCCGCTGGCCCGCGGAGCCCATCCGGGGCCCGCGCAGGCCCGCCCGACGCCGCCCGCTCCGCGCCTCCCGGCCCGAGCTCGCCGGCGCCCGCGTCCGCCGGATCTCCGCCCGCCTCCGCCGGATATCCGCCCCCGCGGCTGTCGGAGCACGCCGGCCTCCCCGCGCGCCTCTCCTGCGCGCCTACCGCCGTCGCCATCGCCGACCCCGCCGCCGACCACCGCGCCCTGCGCCTCGCAACCACCCGCGCCGCCGCCGTCCGCCCGTTCCTCCGCTCCGCCTCGCCGGCACTAGCCGCCTCACCCCGGTGCCGAGATCCTCCACCGGCGCCGCCCTCCTCCGCCGATGTTTGCTCCGGTGCCCCTCCGACCAGATCCGGCCCTGGGACGGCCGGATCTCTCCGCCCCGACCCTCCGGCTGTCGTTTCCCCTCTCAGGCGAGCGTCTCCGGCGAGCCCGCGCCTCGCTTCGAAATCCATGCCGCGGTCAACCTAGTCCACGAGGTGATTTTCTGCGAAGTCCCGAGATATTTAAACTTTCTGATGCTATATTTGACATGCCATAACTCTCTGCATATAGCTCTGTTTTGTGTGCATGATATATCAACATTTTCATCTCGTTGTGCTCTTCATTTTGTTCCATTGGGTCATGTTAATTTGAGTTCATCTTGATGCCATAAATGCTGTTGCAAGAGGGCTATGTGATGTTAGTTTCAGATTCTTATCAGAATATGCACTTTTGTCATTTTTGGCCATGATTAATGTGTGCATGCTATGATCCTGAGCTCTACATGTGTTTTGAAGAATGTCATGCCATATTTACAGGGGTGTATGCCATGTATTTTTGTGATCAATGTGGTGACTAGAACAAGCATGCAAACTAGGCTTCGTGATGTTGCTGATTTCAGCCTTGTTCTGCTGTTATTGTGATGCCATGTATTCATGTTGCTACAGTGAGATCCATGCCTCTTTTGAGTATGTTCAGTAAGAGTGTTTTGTTCATATGGTTATGCTCTATCCATCCATGTTTGCATTTATGGAGTGCTCTAGCATGTCTTAATCTTGCTCTACTTTTGCTATAAAATGTTCCTGGCAGATTGTTTACATGTTATTCAATTTTGCCACGGTTGTTACTAGTGATCCATGCATGCTATGAACGTGCTCTTGCCATGGTTAGCTTAATAAACATGTCTTATTGCTGTAGGTATACTTGTTTTGTCATGCAATACTTTGTGGTGAGTGAATCAAGCTCACCAACATGCCTACTTATCGTTGTTCCTGCCATGTGCTGTTATTTTCACAAAGTCTGAATCTGTAATGAAACTTGCGATGTTACATGGGTGCCATCATATCTTCTGTGCCCTTTTGGCTTATGGTTAGTAAGGGACTTTTGTTATATGAAATTAGTAGATTCAAGCCATGCCTTTGGTTGCCATGATAAGTTCATGTAGCATGTTGTTTGATAGCTCTAAACATTGTTACCTGATGTTATTTCTGCCATGTCCTGAAATTCTGCTAAGTTTGTGAACCTGTTATTATTTGCAATCTTGCCATGCTTGTTTGAGTATGATCTAGTGATTTCTAGAGACAGCTCAGTGTTCATGTTTCGTTATGCTTTACCTGTACTTGATGTCAATGCCTTTTGTTTTCATGTTGTGGTGCTGTAGCTTGTTGTTTTGATGCTTGCAATATGCCTAGTCGCTGTTTTGGACAGCAAGCCCTTTAAACTTGTATGGTGTGTATGTGTTGAACCGTTGCTCCGTTTTGAGTGTGCTCTATATGAACTTGCTTAGTTTTGCATGTAGTTTCATGTTACCTTGTTGGATCCATGTTTTGGGTGTGTTTGATTGTTGTTTGAATGCATTTTGCACCAATGCCATGTTTGACTTGTTTTGCTCATATCTTCTAGGCCATAGCTCCGAACCTAATGAACTTTATATGTAACTTGACTAGAATTTCGTGTAGATCATCGTGGTGCATCTTAAATTGCTGTTTAACAACTTGAACATAAGGTTTATTCCGATCTGGACCAATTTCGAAATTTCCATATGAGGACTTACCGGATTTGTTATATGTTGTTTCCGGCCTCATTTAAACTTGCTTTGATGTGTTGCCCTTGTATTCATCACCTCTTGCCATGCGTAGCCCCATGTAGCCTTGTCATGCATCATATTTGGTTGAGCATCATGCCTTGTTCATGTGTGGTGTGTTTACCATGTTGTGTGCTTCTTCTCGATAGTTCCCGTTTCGTTGCGATCGTGAGGATTCGTTCGTCTACGCTTGGTTCGTCTTCGTGGCTTCATCTTCTTCATGGACTCGTTCTTCTTCCTTGCGGGATTTCAGGCAAGATGACCGTCACCTTGGATCTCACTACTATCATTGCTATGCTAGTTGCTTCGTTCTATCGCTATGCTGCATTACCTACCACTTGCTTATCAAGCCTCCCAAATTGCCATGAACCTCTAACCTTTGTCACCCTTCCTAGCAAACCATTGTTTGGCTATGTTACCGCTTTTGCTCAGACCCTCCTATAGAGTTGCTAGTTGCAGGTGAAGATGAAGATTGCTCCATGTTGGATTATGTTTATGTTGGGATATCACAATATCTCTTATATTATTAATGCATCTATATACTTGGTAAAGGGTGGAAGGCTCGGCCTTATGCCTGGTGTTTTGTTCCACTCTTGCCGCCCTAGTTTCCGTCATATCGGTATTATGTTCCCGGATTTTGCGTCCCTAACGCGGTTAGGTGATTTATGGGACCCCCTTGACAGTTCGCTTTGAATAAAACTCTTCCAGCAAGGCCCAACATTGGTTTTACCATTTGCCTCACCTATGCCCTTTTTTTCCCTTTGGTTTCCGGAGCCCAAGGGTCATCTTTATTTTAGCTCCCCCACCGGGCCAGTGCTCCTTCGAGTGTTGGTCCGAACCGAGCAACCTGCGTGGCCACCACGGGGAAACTCGAGGCCTGGTTTTACTCGTAGCTTGACTTATCCGGTGTGCCTTGAGAACGAGGTACGTGCGACTCCTATTGGGATTTGTCGGCACATCTGGGCGGCTTTGCTGGTCTTGTTTTACCATTGTCGAAATGTCTTGTTATCGGGATTTTGAGACTGATCGGGTCTTCCCGAGAGAAGGAATATCCTTCGTTGATCGCGAGAGCTTATCATGGGCTAAGTTGGGACACCACTGCAGGGTTTGAACTTTCGAAAGTCGTGCCCGTGGTTATGTGGCAGATGGGAATTTGTTGATATCCGTTTGTAGTAAACTTGAAGTAAACTCTTCTAAAATACACCAACCGTGTGCGTAACCGTGAGAGTCTCTTTTTGGGGTGTTCGAGAGGAGAACACGATTTCTGGGTTATGTTTGATGTAAGTAGGAGTTCAGGATCACTTCTTGATCATTACTAGCTGACGACCGCTTGCTAAGCTCCTCTTCTCGCTCTTGTTTCGTAAGTTAGCCACCATACTTTGCTTAGCCGTTGCTGCAACCTCACCACTTTACCCCTTCCTTACCCATTAAGCTTTGCTAGTCTTGATACCCATGGTAATGGGATTGCTGAGTCCTCGTGGCTCACAGATTACTACAACACCAGTTGCAGGTACAGGTTATGCGATGATCATGACGCGAGAGTGATGTTATTTGTGTTGGAGTTTCTTCTTCTGCTTCTTCTACGATTGAGGGATAGGTTTCTGGTCGGCAGCCTGGGCTAGCAGGGTGGATGTTGTTCGAGTTTCTGTTTATGTTTCATCCGTATTCGGATGTTGATCTTGTATATGATGTATTGTTGTATTCATGTGGCATTGTATGTCTTGGTTGTATCCCCACTATTATGTAATGTTGATGTAATGATATCCACCTTGCAAAAGCGTCTTCAAGATGCGCTTCTATCCTTGGTGGGACCTTCGAGTTCCTTTACGATAGGGTCGCATCTTGGGCGTGATTAGCACACCACAAACTAGAGTAGGGTATTACATCACAATGGTGGCCCGAACTAGTATAAACCTTGTGTTTCTTGTGCTGATCTTTTCATAGCATAGATCTTAGCGAGGCGGTGCGGTGCAGGTAGGTAGAAGGCGAAATCTCTGCGCGCACCCCAGTGTTCGAACCTCAAGGGTCTGCCAGAATCCGAAATCCGACAATTGGAACGCCAGGTAGGGGTGCGCCGGAATCCACCTTCTACCGCTTCGTGTCCCGTCGCGTCGTCATCACCATGTCCGGCGACCAGGCGGGCAACCCAGATCCTTGGGCGGTGTGGCCCGCCCGCGCAGAGCCGCTCGCCTCGGGCGACCCCGTGCCCCAGGCAGCTCGCGGTCCGCAGGGTGCTGCAGGCCGCGGGCGACGTGGACAGGCTTCGACAGCTCTCACACCGCGGCACGCGCGGTCGGCAGCAAGGGCCTCCAATCACGCCGCGACCACGACACTGTACACCCGCCGGGAGCAGTTGAACTCGAGGGCCGCGCTCACGGTGGCCCGAGAGCTGCTGTAGTGCAGGCTGCTGGAGGGCGGCCGCGACGTGCTGCTGGAGCAGGTGGCAGAGCTCCTGGGCTGTGCCGCCTCGGGGGCACACCCCTTCTGCACCCAGCTCCCATCTCAAGCTCAGGGTGGCCCGCACGGGGGCTCCGCGCGCGCCCGCGGGCTCCAAGGCTACTCCAACGCCGGCGAAGCTGTCGGCACCGGACCGGCTGCGGCGCTGCCCCTGCTCCTGGTCCGCGAAGAAGAAGGACTCGACGCGACCCACGGCCCAAGTGGACAGCCGCGCTTCCACCCCACGGTGGGCGCGTCAAGCAGAGCTGCATGGCACGCAGAGCACTACGGCGTGGCCTCCGGGATGATGGCGCCAGAAGAATACGTGCCCCACATGATGGACCAAGGGCACCCTCACGAGGGCGAACAAGGCTCGCTCCTCAGCCCATGCTGGGGGGACGAGGCGCCAGAAGCTGAGCTCTTCCAGGAGTCCCGGGACGGTCCCACTGGCCACGCTGGAGGCAACGATTATCGGACCGCTAATTCCTCAGGAGCAGGCATACGCTAATCATGGATCGCAGGAGGTGCAGGTCGCCACAGCGAGCAGCTGCCCCGCTCCCACAGTCTCCTACCCCTCGGGAGGAGGGCGCAGGGGGCTGCAGGAGAGGGGCTGAGATCCGACATCACCACCGCGGCGTTCGGAGCAAGGTGTTCTTAGGAGGTAGGCCCTCTACCGGGGAGGTGCCTCAGGGCCTGCCCCTGGCGGAGGACCCGTGGTCGTCGGGGGAACAGCTGGCGACCGCTCTACCCATCGGCGGCGTCCTGGTTTCCGGTCGTCATTGGTGGCACTAGAGTGTGGCGCAAGGCAGGGCCCTCGTCTGGCGATATGAAGAAAGGCCGGTACCTGTGAAGAAGGCCCAGTGCCTGTGAAGCTCCCGCCCCGTGACACTCTCACATAATAATGAGTGGGGCTGTACACGCCCCGAAGTCTCAGGGGTGCCAGCCTCAGGCCCTGGGGCTCCCTCCCGCGCCCAGTGGCAGCACTTATCTCCGCGCTGGTGAGAAGACGTCCAAGACTAGATTAGGTGCCGGACACGGCCTTTTGTCTGCTTTCATTGCTTTTCCCTTTGGTTGTCACTTTCCCTCGCTGGATTTAAGTTGGATTCGAATTTGAGATTTGCGTGTGTTCGGGGAAGGGGTGCTTAGTCTCGTTCGAGCAATTTCTCGTGTTTCGATTACCACTTCACCTCAGTTGCCTCCCCTCGTGAGCCCCTTGCGAGCCGGGTCAGGCCTAGCTTGCGCGCAGCCCAGACCCCGCCGCCGCGTCCTCTCAGGAGGGGTTTTTACTACAGATCCTACGGATTCGATCAGGGAACACTCGGGACACCACAGCCTCCCACAGGCTACCTCAGGGCCCGCACGGAACGAAGGTAAACTAGCCAACCAGCACGTTGCTTAGCCAACCACTTGGCGCAGGCGCATGGGAATGTAACATCTACTAATACGATGAACACAAGTTTTACATGAGGGGCTCCCCCTCCCAAAATGCTCTCACAGCCATCAGGCCAAAGCCTGAGTTCTATTCATGCAGGGTAAGGAAACAGGAACGATGCATAATCAGTCGGATAAATCCCCCAATTCGTCCTCAGGAGCACCTTCCGAACCGTTGCTGGCGTCGCTGGACTCGCCATCGCGGTCTGCGTTGCCGCCAGCGGTGTCAGGGCCGTTCACCACGCCGCCCTCGTCGGCAGCCACGATCACGCCGACGTTGTCTAAAGCGAAGGCCCTGACAAGAGCATCCACATTGTCTTCCACCCAGTGCGCCAGGTCGTCTCGGACGGCCTGGGGGACTGGGGCGATGGCGGCGTCGAAATCGAAGTGAGGATCCATGTTCCTGAGATGGCTGAAGACGAGAGAAAAGGTGCGCCCGAGCAGGCGCGGCTCCTCCTCCACCAACCTGTCGGCCCTGACCGACCGCGCCTCCAGTTGCGTCACCATGTCGGTGAAGAACTGAAGGTTGCCGGCGTAGTTGACTGCGTGCGGCTCGCCAACAGCCGCCTCGCAGATGTTGCCCAAGGCTGTGTTGGCTCTCTCCCGGAGCGTGGTGAGCATGGGGCCATGCTCATGCTCCAGGATCTGCCGCTGACGTATCTCGTCCGCATTCTGGCGCGCGACGGCCCCAGCCTCCTCCACCCGATGGCAAAGAAGGAGCACCTCGGCCTAGGAGGTGGTTGACTCCCCTTGCGCTACCTCAAGGGCGGCCCGAAAAGCATCGGCCCGCCACGTCGCTTCCTCCAGCTTGGCCCTCAAGGCAGCAGTCCTACCTTCAGCCTCGGCCCGGATCAACCTCAGCCTCTCCTCGAACTTGCGCTCGAGGTTCAAGCGCGCCATCGCCACCCGACGTCCGACCTCCTCCAGGCCACGGGCTTCCCGTGCAGTGACATCATCCTCCGCCTGCGTCACCAAGCGCTCCCTCGACTCCAGACACTCGTACTCGCGTGCAGGTTCGGCGGCTTCCAGCGTCAGCGCCTCCTCGCGCTTCTGGAGCTCTGCTGGGTCGCCAGAGGCCACCTTCATCGACGCGAGGGCTGCCTCGCGCAGCTCCACTTGCTCCTCCAGTGAGTGGCACCGGGCCAGGAGCTGCCGAGCCCGCTCCTCCGCCACCTCTCGCCGCCGGTCAGCTTCCCGGGCCTCCTCAGCGGCCCGAGGTCGGGCCTCCCGAGAGGCCACCAGCGACGCCTTGGCCTCTTCGTCGTCAAGATCGCGCTGATGGCGCACAAGGGCGATGGCGCCCTCCAGCTCTCGCCTCTCTGCAGCCAGGCACAGGCCCTCGGCCTCAAGGCGCACGTCTTCATCAGCAAGCTCCTCACCAAGCAGGTTCACCGCATCAGCCGCCCTTCGAAGGAATCCTTGGCGAAGAGCGCGACGCTCCCCGGCGCGCTCGAGCATGTCTTCCACGGCATCATCTGCCCCAAGCAAGCGCCGGGGGCCACGAATCAGCACTCCCCCTCCGGGCAGGGGGTTGGAGGCTGGCGCCCTCGCGACGGCCGGGCACGCCACGCCAGAAGCCCGGCCTGGAGCCAGCCCGTCCCCAGATGAAGAGCGCAGGGAGCGCCTCAGCCAATCGCAGTCCACGACCAGGCGAGAAGCCCACGGCAGGCTGGCTATGCCACGAGAAGGCCCGCGAAGGAGGATCGCGAGGTGCGCAGGGCCTCGATGCGCCTCGGGACGGTTCGCCTCTCCGATCGCCCTCACCACAAGGGCTCTGCTGCTCGGAGCGCTTGAGGACGGTAGAAGGGGCGAAGACAAAGGGGACGACACCTCAGCCATCTCCGCGAGCTCGGTTGGAAGGGGCCTGCGGAGCAACGATCAGTAAAAGCAACAGAAGGATGGTGAGCTGGAAAAGGAGAAGGCTTACTCATCAGTGGCGAAGTACTTCCTACGCTTCAGCAGGCGACAAGGGTAATCGTCGCCCAGGGCCTCCCTTCTCTTCCGGAGGGCCTCAAAGTCCACGCGGAAGCAGCCCAAGAGTTGAGCGCAGGGATCAACCTGCGACGAGGACGAAGCATCAAGGCGATCCGCGTCAGGGGCACCTGCCTGATGCGCACTGCCAGTCGCCTCGCCAAGAGAAGCGACTGGAGCCTCAGGGGCCTCAGCCGCAGGCGCTGAGGGCAGCTGCTTGCTGCCCTCAGCCTCAGCGGCATGGGCGCCAAGAGCTGCTCCCTCATGAGCATCGCCCGGCGCTGTCACCCCGTCGGGAGCCCCCTCGGCCTCTGGCGCCTCATGCCTCCCTGCTCCGCCACTTGAAGAAGAGTTGCCTTGGCCGACTGGAAGGGCAGTCACCATCACTGGGTTCTCGCGAGGCCCCTGGAGGCCGGCGGGGCGCGGCCCCCACTCATTAAAGATAGGCATCTGATTCAAAGAATCGCCCTTGTTCTGGCGGAGGTACAGCAAGGCCCCTCCCTACTGGATGCTGCCAGGGTTGGGGTCCCCAGTCAGGATCAAGAGCACTGTCCTCAGCACTTCAGGCGTCAGGTCCTCTTCCTGGAGCCTCATACGATCATCACGCCCGCTGAAGGCCCACATCCGGCGGGAGTGGCGTTGGAGAGGAGCAATGCGGCGTAGCAGGAACTCCTTCACCACCTTGGGCACTGTCACGCCAAGCGACCTCAAGAACGCAAACCGGTGCCAGACAAAGACGAGCCGGGGGCTCTCGAGCTTCTCCTGGCCCCAGCCCGAATTGGGGACAGCAGGCGAAGTTGGCTCCGATAGTAGGGGGCTGGGCACCCCTACATCCACATACAGCCACCGCTCGCGGAACCCAGCCGCAGGCGAAGGGAGCCTGAAGTCAATCCCTGAGGCTGCTGTCTCAGACGCGGCAGCGAAGCTCACGCACGCCGAGCATTGGGTAGGGTCAACAAGGCGCAGAGAGAAGAAGTGGTGCAGCAAGGCAACCGAAGGAAGGATGCCCATCATTGCCTCGCAAACAAAGGCGAAGACCGAAAGAAGGGTGATGGATTCAGGACCCAGATGCATCATGTGGATCTGATAGTGGGAAAGCACGGCATTGAAGAAATCAGAAAAGGGGGGAACCAGACCCGCCCACAGGGCGTCGGCAAAATACTGGACCTTGGTGACTATCCTGTCGATGGAGAAGTGAGACGCGGGCCAGGCCGTCGTCCTCCCGCATTCATTGAAGATAGTGGCCAGAGCCGAGCTGACCTTGCCCAAGCCCTCTCGATTGATTATGATCGACTGGTCGACGGCGGGGGCCGCCAACGGCGGCGAGCGCGGCGGAGGCATGGGTTTCTTCCCTCTTCCCTTCTTCGTCAGAGCCATGGCGATGGGAAGGGGGGGGAAGGTTCGAGATTGGGTTGAAAACAGAAGCCAGAGTTCGAGAGGAGGAAGGACAGAGGGCGCTCGAGCAACAGAAAGGGGAGCGGCTGTGTATGACTACGAGTCCGCCTAGCATGGCGCAAAATAAGGGGGTGTGGGGGAACAGTGCCGCCCACGTCCAATCAACCGCCAGGCGGCGCCCTAGGGCCGCAGGCTGTTAGGGCCCGCGGCGCTTCGCCCTTGCCCTTTCGCCTCCCTGCACGGCCAAGTCCGAGCGCGCCTTGGGCCCGGGGGCTACTGTTGGCGTTCTGGGAACGGGGGTCCCCAGACTTGCCTGCCTGCGGCCTGCGGCGTGGCTCAACGGGGGGCCCAGCACGGCCCATCTTCATCAACACAGACCCAAGACCCTCGCGAGGGGCCAAGCCTCGCGGGGCGGACGACGCGGAGCTTCCTCAGGCACGGCCTCATCAGGCTGGCTCGCGAGGAGGTGGAGAGATTAAGGCGGGGTACCTCACGAGGTGCCCGTGACGCAAGCCATGACGACCAAGGGCGCCAGGCGGGCGCCCGCCCGCGCAGTGTCCTCCTTTCCTCTTTGGTGCAAAGGGAGCAAGCGCAGGCGTGAGCATCAAGCAAAGGCACCCGTTTCGGTGCAACGAGACCAAGACCAGCCCAACGGCAGGGAGGAAGTCATTGTGGAGCCCATGCCAGCGTCACCACTAGAGTCTTTGGTCGGCGAGGACCAACTTTAGTCAGGATAAGTGTACCAGATGTTCCCCTTCAAAATGGCCAATTGTTGGCGCCCTTCCTGCTCAATATTTGGGAAGAGGCCCAGGGCCTTTGCCTATAAATAGGACTTGCCACCCCCAGGGTAGAGGCGATCGGCCAATCCAGAAACAAGCTGGGATCGGATTGAGTAGCATCACACACAGAGAGGGAGAGAGAAGGGTGACTAAACTCCTCCTAGCATTTCATCGCCCCAGCCAAGAACAGACCCTCGCGAGGCTGTTCTTCCTTGTATTGCTCATCATCATCAGCCCAAGAGGCAATCCACCACACCACAAACTAGAGTAGGGTATTACACCACAATGGTGGCCCGAACTAGTATAAACCCTGTGTCTCTTGTGCTGTTCTTTCCATAGCTTAGATCTTAGCGAGGCGGTGGGGTGCAGGTAGGTAGAAGGAGAAATCTCCACGCGCACCCCAGTGTTCGAACCTCAAGGGTCTGCCGGAACCCGAAATCCGACAGACATGTATGTACTGAAATCCTCCAAAAGACTCCTTCAGAAATCGTAGTACATTGTCATTGTAAACTTGGAAAAAGTTTTCACAAATTGAACTCCCTTATGTTTAACATTTAGCAAGAAAGGAACATCACCTCGATATATAGCTTCTCGAGCAATGGAAAGCATCTCAGGAAACTGACAACTTGCTCCAGGTTGGGGCCGATAGATTCTAGTGCCAAGACCTTCATTATGTGCAGTTCTGGGGTCAAGCTTGTCAGAATCATTTTGTGGATAACAGACAAACAAACATCTTCAAAATTAGAATTATTGTTAATTTGTAGAAGGAGATGTAGAAGGCAGTTGTTGTACCTGAATGGGTGTGGATCCAATAACAAGTTCGGAGTATTTGTCAAACGAGTAGCCCACCACTATCAGTTTTGGCGCAGAAATAGCATTGATTCTTGTTGGACCTTCTTGATCAACTACAAGTAATCTCTCAAGTGTAGATGTGTCCTTAGTGACCATACCGTGGTACACATCTTGTGATGTCTTCCTGCCGCACCAGCAACACACATAAATAGTCCGGAGAGTCATGGAGGTGATGTGGAAGCTACTCAACCCATTGATCGCCTGAAGACGAAGGTACTCGAGTGCAGTACAGCCACGGAGCAGGCGCTCCATGTCATCCTTTGGGAGGCAGACAATGACGAGCTCGAGGTGCTTCAGTCGTGGTAGAATAAGAGCGGGCGCGTCATTAAGGGGGGGGGATGGCAGTTCCTGAACATGGCGACACATAGCTTGGGCGCGAGGCGGAGCGTAGACGGTTGTAGCGAGCGCATTTTCCAAACATCAAAAAGTGAGCTCCTCGAGCTGATCTAGGACGGGGTATCAGAACCAGTCGTCAAGCTTGGCTCGGTCCTTGCCATTGGAACAGAACTTGCCCATTCTAAGGCCTCTGGTTGGGCCAACGTGACTGCCGAGGATCTTGGAGAACGCATCCAAGCTTTTGTGATAGCCATGGCAAAGCTCGTGGGTGTCGAGGAGGTCGAGAGGGGTGGAGTTTTATAGGGGGAGCCACTGCCGGGAAAGGATGGTTGTCCGCACCCCATATTTGATTGGGAGGAGGGTGATGATGACTATCAACATATCATCGGGGAGGTTGCTGATGAAGTCTAGGCCTCCTGGAGTCGCTTGCAGTTCTTGCTCGCCCCGCCTCCGCTTGTTGGAAGCCCCGTTCTCCACCTCCGGAGTCTCCTTGTCAGCGGTGCTTTCGAATAGAAGTGGGAGTACAGGGAATATTTAGTTAAAACAGGGCAATAGAAAAGTGTATTGGTAACTAGAAGTTATTAGGTAGGAATACAGTAAGAAAATGGAGATACTTGCTGGGTAAGTCAGCATGCAGATACTTGAAAAGAATACTTACTTCGAACAAAGTCTGGACGGATGATATCGTCTGGGAAGTTAGATATATCTCATGACTAGGCCGTTTTATGTGCAGTGCAATTATAGTGCCATCTTTCCGTACATAAAACTTAGAAATTTCTTTCCAAAGGCCAATGCCAAAATAGGAGTCACTACATTCATCAAGTCTTATAGTAGCAACGATTGTAAAACCATGGTTTGTGTTCAGTATGACATCCCTGCAGTCTTCATTTATGTAAAGGAAAGATTGTGCACTACAGATTCTGTTGCATAGCAAGGGACGCGCTGCAGAAAATGGTAGGATTGTTAAAGAAAATATTGTAACATGCAAATATGGGCCCAAATTGAAAGAACTGTACAACAGTTGAAATCGAAGGACAAAAATCTATAATGAAACAGATAGGGTAAACATAATATCATGGAAATATGAGAGTAATCAAAAAAACAATACATCATTAATTTGCCTAATATAGAAAGAAGAGGGGAAAATCCCCTTTGATGTATATGGTGCATGTGGCACCTTTTATCCAAATGTAGCAATATTTAGAAAATGTTCAGGAATGTAGGGCATGCCAACCGATTTAGGGTGAGATTGAACATACTGCCGCATCCTCAAGTCATCTGGTACGATGAGATGGAATGTCTGGTGGAGGCCACAAAGTCCTGATGTGTCTGCACACTGTACACTCTATGAACGGAAGAAAACCCTCAAATCAGCTCGAATAAAAATGAATTCACGGTGATTTCGTTCGGGTGATTAAAGGAGGCAGATGAACTGGGATAAGAGATGAGATAATATCTCATTAAATTAGTTACCCTCAATACGTCAGATTCCCCAACCGAGCGGAGCTAGGTCGACCACGAGCAGCGTCGAGAAAGTCGATGGTGATAGGCGGTGGCAAGCGGATGTGGCGAAATGCGGTGGGCTTTACCGGCAGCCTGGCGGCGGCGGCGGGCGTCGAGCTAAGTGGTTACCGCCGCGATAGGTGATGCCATGCATACATACGGAGGAGCTTGTGCAGGTGTGAATGGGGACGGGAGAGGGAGGCGGGTAGGGTGAGGGTTTTTTTGACGTGGGGATGGTGAGGGTTTTCTTTTTTTCTTTTTTGAATTGGGTGGTGAGGGTTTTCTGTCCAACCACTACTAGGGAAAAGGCTAGCAGCAGCGCGGGTTTTAGGTGTATCGGTAGCGCAGGGACCGGCGCTACTAATAAGGCGCTAAAGCTAACACGTAGCAGTAGCGCGTGCTCACCAGCGCTACTGCTACACAAGTGTAGCAGCAGCGCGCTTAATGGAAGCTCGCTACTGCTAATAGCCATAGCGCGCTTCTCCTGTGCGCGCTATTGCTACTACCGTGCTGCTGCTAACTTTCCCCACTCGCTACTGCTAATTTTAGTAGTTTTTTTCGGCATGTTTGTTTTGTATTTGAACAGGCTTTATAGAAGAATCTTTAGCACATACAAATGTCATCATGATACACATACAAATGCCTGCGAGACCACAAATGTAATCATAGCATATACATACAAATAGTCTCATCATAATCATCATCCAACACAAAGTGGTATCTTGTCATCATCTCGAAAATAGCGATACATGCAAGTCTCGAATACTTGCAACTACAACGTCATCCATCTAAACAAAGGTATACGCGAGAAGAGCTATCACTATGAGTGAGAGCGGAACTATGCAGTACATGAGGTGGCGGTTACGAGTCCTCTCTCGCGCTAGCGTGAACCTCAAGTAACTAGCTTCTCCTTCTTGTCTGCTTTTGAAGCCTTTATGGCTGGCGCCCGAGAACCCATTCACTTCTTCCTGACACTCATGCCACTCGTTGTACACCCCCAGAACCTTCCCTTTGTACACGACATAGCACTTCCATCTCGCCATCAAGTAACTAGGTACCTCTTAGAGATGCATGTTCATGAAGAGGATGTACAATCATATATATGCAACAAAATATACTAGAGCAACACCGAAAAGAAAGGGTTAGCAACTAGATGCAACATATAGTATGCAAATTAATTAACCAGATGTATGCAGGTCATCGTACGCAAACTAACAAAGTAGCGTTACGCAAGTTCGGCAGGGACCGTGGACATCACAAAGTTTCATCACTAAAAAAAGTATACAAGTTCAACCGACACATATCATCATCATCGGCATCATAAATCACTAGAAGTTCCATCCTTCCATATCATCGAGGATGGACCCTAGCTTCTTGAACAACGTGAGGTCTAGACGTTGCATGCCTATGCGAGTTTGGATGTCAGCTCGCGATATAGGGCCGTGGTGGAACATCCCCTTCTCATCGACGACTTCTTTCATGATGATCGTCGCAATGTCGCTTTGGATGCGAAAGAAGTCATCTCTAAGTTTATAATCCACTTCTCCGTGAGATTCTAGCCACTTGTGGATATGATCATCATTTCTGCTTCTCATGCGAAGCTTTTGGTGATCCGTGTTGAACTGAATCATGAGATGGACGATGTAGAATCCATCCTTCTTGCTTGGTTTTGGGACATGGATGCAGGAGAAGTTAGTTTTATGCGCGAAACCCATCTTCTTGTTCCTTTGTTTCCTGATCTGCATGTCGCCACCTCTAATGTTGAAGCCTTGGAGAGCATCATCTAGAATATTCATTATGTGGGTGTAGTCTTTTTTCTCATAGTCTCTGGAAGGGTCAAAATACACGGCGTGGGAGACTTGTGGGTAAAGAACGATAAGGACGGCGCGCCCGTTGCTGCGGGGAAAAGACACCTCAAATTATTCCCCATATGAGAGAGAAGGAATGATTGAAATGTACGAAAGGGTTGTTCGGAACTGACTTACTTTGGATGATAAGGCACGAGGACAATTTCCTGGTCCTTATTCTGTACCATGAAGTTTTGGAGGTACTCCCTAGCAGTTTCACGCTCAAAGTCGCCGAGACTCAAGAAAGACTCGTGCATGTAGTACGGATCCGCCACACAGATTTTCGAGACTTCTTCACTCTTCATGACGGAGCTCATATGTAGCGCAAAAAGGCGGACGATTGTAAAATCGAGCCACCTTGTCAGAAACATCTCAAAGATGTGGTCAAACCGCAGGAAGAACACCTCCGCGGGCCGTGTCTCGACGTAGCACTTCCCCTCAGGCACACGAGCTGCGTATGTCAGATATCCTGGATCCTTTGAGGCTAGTAGGCTTTTCTCAATTGACAGGACATGGTCGTGCAGTCTCCTAAGATCCCCTGATAGTGCCTCCAGCGATTTCAGCGGTAGCATCGGCTTGCCCGTGAGATGGAACATGGCCGCACCTTTCACGGGTACACGCTCTTCAAAATGCATCGTCTGGCTGCTTTGTGCTCTGGCTTGTTTGGAGGCAGTTATCTTCCCCGATCTTTTCCTCTCCTTTTTTTGGGCACACCTTCCAGACCCTTCCTTAACCCTGCCCTAGGGTTCCCGGGCTAAGCACTTTACGACCCCCAGCTAGTTGAGCCTGTGTTGAGGCGACATCTTCAGGCGTGTCCTATGAGGAATTCATGAAGAGAGACTTTTGTCAATCCTTCCAACGACCTTCCTGCTCGGGCATATCATCCATATCCTCATTAGCATGCTGATAGCCTGATTCGTCATATGGTTGACTCATCATATCTATGTCACAGTCATACGCGTTTGTATTGAGGAAACCCATAGGGTCGACCACCGTCTCATCATCCATTCTCTGTTCTACAGGACCGATTACATCAGCCAGTACTATTGCACCCCCTTCATCACGTCGTCCGCCGCTCTCACTCGGCACTACAGGAGCTGGTAATTGCGTAGGCGGGGTGGTGGTCTCCGCACATGCTTGTTGATGTGTGGTTATTGGTGTGCTCTCGGTCGGCTCCAGACGAATAAGATTCTTCGGCCATAGCAGCACCCAACCCTTGCAGCTTGCAATCCGTGGCGGGGTCTCGTCGTCCTCTCCCACATGCTGTACTGGAGGAGGCAACGCCTCGTGCCCCGATTTCACACTGGACAAGCTAACCCTGAAGTGCCCAGCGGGGATCGGTTGGTTGTGGAATGTGGGTTTCAAGGGGTTTAATATCATCCCCTTTCCCACGTCGACCTTCTGGCCTTTTATCAAGTAGAGTATGGTGCACGGGGTTTCTTCGCCCTGCAAACACATATGTCTGTGGCGTAAAACATCCGAAAGGCAACGAAAATGGAATATTCTATATATATATATATATATATATATGTTGGTGCGACATGGAATTACCGTGACAGCATCGAGCTCAGCCAAAGACGAAGGCCCACCTAGCGCGCCAGAGACTGAGGACGGGCTGCTATGAGCGGGAGCGACCGCGAGAGGAGGCCCGGTTGCGTGAGCAAGTGATGGTGCGGTGTTGTTGTTGTTCATGGAGTTGCTCCCGACGAAACTGGGCATCGGGAAATCATGTACCGTCTTGTCTGGATTTTCCTTCGTCCAGTTGATGATAGCTGGAACCAAGTTAGTTGCGAAATCATTTCTGCAGGCAGTTACAGCTGCATTGACTGCCTGCTGTAGCAACTCATTTTTCTCCTCGGCTGTTTTTTCCACGTCCTCAGCTGCTTTTTTCTCGACCGCAAGCTTCACCTTCGTGTTGATGTCCGCCTGACCAAACTTCCTTTTCTATTTCTTGGCCTCCGGGCCCTTGTTGTAAAACACCTTCCACGTGGCGCCGTCTCCAGCGCCGTGCACACGACCATATTGCAGCCGCTGGCCCAAAGGGAGTCCCTTAAGTTCGTTCAAGGCCCGGTTGAGAGGGGTGTCCCACATGGGCCTCGTCAGAGAAGTAGGGCTTTCGGCTGCAAGCTGGTGATGCTTCTCAAGTAGTCTAATCAATTTCCTCGCCATCTGGTCCGTGTAAAAAACCTTTTTCTCCTTGTCCCACTTGTAGCGGGCCCTGATGAAGTCACGCTCCAAGGGGTTGGTGAACTTCGCGAAGGGGTCTGGGAGACCCGCGGTTTCACGTTCCTTGTCCTCCTTATCCCATATGGGCCTTTTACCGAGGTAGCCACGGCTTCCGAGGCGATGCTTCACCGTGTTCCTTTGCTGAAGGCTCTTGAATTTCGCAGCCTTAGCCTTGGTTGCCTCGGTAGTGCAAGTGTCCTTGAACTTTTCGAACTCCTCTTCTGTAAGTGTCGGATTTTCCTCCAGAATCTTGGACAGGGGTTCCTCTGCCTCAATAACTCGTTTCACCCTCCCTTTCCAGGAGGCCAAATCATTGCTAAACATGCCCATGGCGTGATTGTTAATCTTTTTCATCTTTGGATCATCCCACGGTTGTTCTATGTTATCATCCCGGTCGGGGAACTTGAATCTCTTGTGCAACTTTGTTAGGAGCAACTGCGTCAAATGTTCTTTACTCCTTAAGTCATCGTTGTTGATGCTCGCGCATTCCCATAGGATGCATCCTACTTGGTTCCCATAGAACTTGCGAGGTTCTTCCAGCTCTAATGGCTCAAACTTTCCAGGTGCCATCTTTGTGATAACAAGTCGTCCAATCCCTAGTTTGTTAAGTTTCCGTATCCTCTGCTTCTTATGCTTCCTCTTTTCGCTAGAGGCATCGGCGCGGGTACCTTCCCCACCGGTATCTTCCCCGCCGGTACCTTCCCTGCCGGTCTCGGCACCGCCATCGGTGCCGGCGCCGTCGGTGTCGATATCGGCGTCAGTAACATCATCGGGGCCGACCTGCAAACCTTCCTTAGCAGTCAAATAGTCGAGGTACTCTTGTTCACCCTCATAATCCATCTCGTCTGCATCTTGGTCAGAAGGACCAGTTTCTTCGTTGTTCGACATGTTTCCTATGATTAAGTGTCCTCGTTTATTTCTAAAAGTATGAATAAATGAGAAATGACATAAGAAAGAAATCTATGTGCCAGCACTCGATATGCCAACTATGTAGCAAAAATCATGCCTTTATTCATGGCAAATTTCGGCATGACCTCTGCTAAAAAATGTACATATCGAGCGCCTGAAATTCACCGGAACGGAAATGAATCAACATTCCGGCGTATCATAGGCCACTCAGATCAATTACCAAAATTGAACTAAAACATCACATGTCCAAATGACATGTTCAAATTCCAAACATGACATGTCCAAAACATGACATATCCACATATCACATGTCCAGTTCAAATTTGCATATAAATTTAGCCTACCTAAATTTTCTTTAACAAGGGATGTTGATTTGGACAATTTCTTAAATGCTGCCTTTTCTTTTAACTACAATTGCTTAACCCTAAATTTCTGTCCTATTTTAAAACCTAGCTAAATTCATAACTAAATAGATAACCTAATTAACCTACTGCCCTAACTAAAACCTAAGTAAATTAACTGAAGAACCCTAGCTAGCAGAGGGAGACGGGGGTTTACAAAGGGTACAGGGGTGAGGAGGCAGGCCCGACGATGACCGAGGTTGGGAGGGGAGGAAGCAGAGGAGGGAGGCGAGGGCCGACGGGTCGGGGGAGAGCGTGCCGGGGTCGGGGGCGAGCGCCGGGGTCGGGGGCGAGGGCCGGGTCGGGGGCGAGCACCGGGGCCGGGTCGGGGTGAGCACTGGCCGGGGTCAGGGGCGAGCGCCGGGGCGCGGCGGTGCGACGGGGGAAGAGAGAGTGGGGATTTGGGGGGGGGAGGCGGGATGAACCAGTGAGAGTGAGAATTTTGGGTTAAGTGGACGTAGCAGTAGCGCGTTTAGACAAAACGCGTTGCTACTACCTTCACTAGCTATAGCGGTTTAGATAAAACGCGCTGCTACTACCTTCACTACCTGTAGCAGTTTAGATAAAACGCGTTGCTACTACCTTCACTAGCTGTAGCGGTTTTATAAGGAAATCGCTACTGCTAGCTTGACTGTAGCTGTTTTATAAGGAAATCGCTACTGCCAGTTTTCCTTTTTCTTTTCCTTTATTTTCACCCACTTTTATTTCCCGAGAGCAGTGAACGTAGGGAAGGCGATATATATTGCATCATTTGACGGTTAAATATGTATACAAAATAGGAACATATATATTACATCATTGGACCCATGCATAATAATGGCTAAATGTGTATACAAAATACGAACATATATATATATATATTACATCATTTGACTGATAACATACGGTTCCTCAGTGCTGACGTTTTCGTTTTTGAGTAAGCTTCTTTCCCTTCTTGTTCATCGAAGAATAATTGAGCCCCTCATTGTGACTTTGCCTTTTCCATGGAGTACGATTTTTCTTAGGTAATGTAGTATTGATTCTTCTTTTGACGTATACTTCATCATCATCATCATATTCCCTCATTGGGTTGCCGTACTGATCATAGTCTTCCTCGTTGGCGACTCCATCCATTCCAATGATGTTCCTTTTGCCTCTCCTCACGACAACACGACTAGGATTTCATGGGTCGGTTATGCAGAAGCATTGTGTCACGTGCTTAGCGTGTACCCATGGCTCGTTTTTGGCGATAGCGTTCACGGTAGCGCTCTTGGCGTCGGGTATAGTCATGGTAGTGAAAATCCGGTTTTCTCTTTCGACATTCTTAGCCCATCTGACACGGAACATCGTCGTGTTGTGCAGTCCAGAGTAGTCAAGCTCCCAGATCTCCTCAACCCTTCCATAAAATCGTTCAGTTGCGCTGTTGTTGCTGCCGGTCATGCATTACATTGTCACCCCTGAGTTCTGATCATCACTGTCCATATCTTTGGCCTCCGTGTAGAACGTGTATCCATTGATATCATATGCCTGATAGGTTACGAGGTTGGGTGAGGGGCCATGTGCTAAGGCGTATATGAGCAATCCGTCCTTAGAGCCCTCCTCCGGGGGATTAGCAATAATATGCTCTTTCAACCAATGCAGGAAAGTGGAGTTGTGCTCTCTAGTAACTTCGGCGTCCGTCCTCCATACCCCCTGGTCACGATACTTCTTTGCGATAATTTCTTTGTGCAGTGCCACGAAAGGATCTACCTCGTCTAGGTGTTGTAGCACTACCAAGTTTGCTCTATCAAAGTCGCTGTGTCGATCTGAGTATGCCACATGCAGTTCCCTGTGACCGTTGCAATGACCTTCTCCTTCGAGCCTCCCATCGTGCTTGTTAATGGGCAAACCAACACTAACATGAGGCGGCTGGTCTGCGCCATATAGAAAATTCTCACAAAAAGATATGCACTCTTGTGTCACATAGCCCTGGACGATGCTTCCATCCGGACGGGACATGTTACGAACGAATCCTTTGATGATCCCATTCATCCTCTCAAACAGCATCATGTTGTGCAGGAATGACGGCCCAAGGTCTATTATGTCATCCACAATATGGACACACAAATGCACCATCACGTCAAAGAACGCGGGTGGGAAGTACATCTCAAGCTCAATCAGTATCACAATGATCTCTTCCTGTAGCCTTCGGAGCTGCTTCACACTGATCAACTTTCGAGAGATGACGTCGAAAAAGTTGCAGAGACCAATAAGCGTGTCACAGACGTGCTTGTCCATTATCCCTCTAAAGGCAACAGGTAGTATCTGCGTCATCATCACATGACAGTCATGGGACTTCATCCCGCTGAACCTTTTCTTGTCCGTGTCTAGATATCTGTTTATCTTGCCACAGTAACTAGAACTAACTTTGACTCCGGTAAGGCACTTAAAGAATTGATTGATCTTAGCCTGACTTAAGGTGAAGCAAGAAGGGGGCAATAATCCTCTTTCTTTATTTTCTTGCCCTTCTTCTCCCGTGCCTCTGTCTCCGTCTCTGTCTCGTCTGACATTTTAAGGGGTGGCATGTGCAGATCTTCCCTAATTTTCAAATCTTCCAAGTCTTTTCTTGCCTTCAGCACATCCTTGGTCTTATCCGGCATGTTCATCAGTGTTGCGAGCAAGCTCTCAAGGACATTCTTACAGATATGCATTTGATCAAGGCAATGAGGTGTATGGAGTTTGTGCCAGTACTCCAAGTCCCAGAACACAGACCTCGTCTTCCATATCTTCAGCAGCGGCTCCGGTGCCTTTCTCATCGTCTTTCCCGGCGCGGGCACTCCTTCCAGTTTTTCAATAGCTCATCGATTTCGGCACCGCTCCGCTTACGTGGAGGTCCTCGATGCTCAGCATGACCATTGAATAGATCTCCACGGTTTCTCCACGGGTCATCCTTTTCGAGCCATCTTCGATGCCCCATGTACATGATTTTCCCAGACCCGCCATCTTTCCTTGATGTTAGCTACTGAGACGTCGTATCATCCATGCACCGCGTGCATCCGCAATATCCATGGCACACCTGGCCTGCCACATATCCATAACCGAGATAGTCCTGCACTATCGTGATCAGCACGGCTCTCATGTTGAAATACTCGCCTTTGCTGGCGTCCCATGTCTTGGCCGGTGTTTTCCATAACGTGTCTAACTCCTCTTGAAGTAGCCCCAGATACAAATTAATATTATTTCCTGGTTGTTTCGGCCCTTGAATAAGCATGCTCGTGTGAATGTACTTTGATTTCATGCACAACCAGGGGGAGGTTGTACATCCATACAAACACGGGCCATGTGCTATGGTTGGTGTTCTGGTTGCCAAATGGATTCATGTCATCGGTACACGCGCCAAGCACGATGTTCCTTGAATCACATTCAAAATACCGATGGAAGCTGTTCAACGCTCTCCACTGGCTTCCATCCTTGACGTGTCCCAGCTTCGGATCATCTCCACCGTCGGGCTTCTTCCTCTCCGCGTGCCAGCGCATTAGCTTTGCTTCCTTGGGATCTACAAAATACCTCTGGAGACGAGGAGTGATCGATAAGTACCATACCACTTTCTGGGGACATTTCTTCCCGGCCTTCTTGTATCGAGAAGCATTGCACACCGGACAGCTTGTTTTTTCTGCGTGCTCCTTCCGATAAATTATGCAATCGTTGATGCATGCATGGTATCTAACGTGTGGCAGATCAAGAGGGCACACGATCTTCTTGGCCTCATCAACACTACTAGGACATAGATTAACCGCGGGAAGAACATCCTTTAGGTACGTGAGATGCTCATCGAGGCTAGTGTTGGTCCATTTGTTTTTAGCCTTCGTCTTTAGGAGTTGGAGCGCGAACACTCAAGCGGGTCACCTCAGGATTGCAACCATCATACAATGGAGTGTTCGAGTCTACCACCAGTTGCTCCAGCTTAGCCTCCTCTCTAGAAGCAGCTCTCTCAGTACTCGTCTCCTTGCAAAGCAATGCTTGAACATGAGGGTCCCGCACGATTGAACTTAGTACCGACAAACTCTGTTGTGTGGAGTCCATGTCGTTCTCTCCGCCGCCATGTCCGGCCCCTTCTCCGCCGCCATGTCCGACCCCTTCTCCGCTGCCATGTCCGACCTCTTCCCCGCCACCATTATCGATCATCTCTTCGTCTTGCCCCGTGTCATCATTGCGTGCCCCGTCGGCATCCTCAACATTGTCATCCTCATCTTCAATTATCCACCGAGTATAGCCATCCATGAAACTAGTCATGAGCAGGTGCGCTTCAACACGACCATCGTCATGGGGGTCGAGCCAAACTATTCCTTTGCATTTTCGACACGGACATAAAACCTTTGTCCGGTTATTTTCTTTCATGTCCTCCACCGCCGACCGCAACCACCTGTCCACCATCGTTCCACTGACCATCGTCAACTCTACACGGTAATAATAAGCAAATTGATTATAAAAATGTGTGCATGCATCAAAGTCATACAAAAATTCGGCATGACCTTCCTTAAAAATAGGACATATATAGATCTAGAGTTTGCCCAGAATTCGCCGAAACGGAAATAAATCAACATTTCAGCAAAACATAGACAACTCAAAAGCACAATTTGGCATCAACTGATGCCACACACACAATTTCCATAAACATATCACACACACATAAACATATTTCCATTTTGCAAAAGCATGAAATTTTAATCACCTATATCTCGAGCACACGGTGGAGATGATGATGTAGGGAGATCAAAAGTGCACAGAGCACTTCTTGACAAAGATAGATCTAGTTAGGGGGCAAATAGGTCACTTAACTAAATGCTACATCTACCTAGCTACCTAATTTGGGAGGAGACAATTTCAACTAGTGGAGGGGAAAGGAAAAAGAGAAAGGAGATGCATTAATGGAGGTGGTGTAGTTAGGTAGGAGTAATGAAGAGAGAGAAAGGTAGGCAGAAGAGGGAGAGTAGTGGGGGAGAAGTATTGAGGAAGAAGAAGAGTGAGAGTGGGAGAGGTAGGGGAAAGGGAGAGGAGGGGGAGGGGGAGGACGGGTAGGGAAAAGGTGGTGGGTGCGGATTAGCAGTAGCGCGGGACGTAAAACGCGCTACTGCTAAGAAAGTAACAGCAGCGCGCTTTCGGTACAAGCGCTACTGCTAACCGGGACCAAAAGTGTGCCCGATTTGAAAATTAGCAGCAGCGACCTCAGAAAAACCGCGCTACTGCTATAGCTATAGCAGTAGCACGGCTCGCGGCACCACGCTGCTGCTAAATGGAGTTGGGTGGGCACTGTCGGTCGATATTTGTAGCAGCGCGGGTTACGCCGAGCGCGCTAGTGCTAAGCACTTGTCAGTATCTGGTTTTCCACACCCGCGCTACTGCTAATTAGCAGCAGCGCTCCTTTTTGAGCTGCGCTGCTGCTAAGATTCTGTGTATAGGGTTTTCCCTAGTAGTGAATAAAGAATTTCGAAGGCAACAGTTTGCTAGAGCCAACCGTGTGTGATTGACGCAACAGGCAAAATGAAAGTCATTGCACACGGGTCCAATTTTGGGAACTGTGTGTGATTGACGTTGTCGGCGTTCTGGGAACGGGGGTCCCCAGACTTGCCTACCTGCAGCCCACGGCGTGGCTAAACCAGCAAGCCATACAGCCCATCTTCATCGACAAGGCATCCAAGACCCTCGCGAGGGGCCAAGCCTCGCGAGGTGGACGACGCAAGGCCTCCTCAGGAGTGGCCTAGTCAGGCAGGCTCACGAGGAGCGGAGTTATCAAGGCGGGGCAAACCTCACGAGGCTCTCGTGACGTGAGCCATGACGACCGGCGCCAGGCGGATGCCAGCGCGCGCAGCGTCCTTGTTTCCACTTTGGTGCTAAGGAGGCCAGCACAAGCGAAGAGTACCGAGGCATCAGGCAAAGGTTGCCATATCGGTGCAATGAGACCAAGACCAGAAGGACGGCAAGACGAAGGTCATCGTGGAGCCCAAGACGACGCCACCACCAGAGCATTTGCAGATGAAGACCACTTTTGTCAGGATAGCTTATACTAGCTGTCCCCCTTCAAGTTCGCCCGCCGTTGTTGGCTCCCTTCCCGCTCAATATTAGGGGAGAGGACCAGGGCCTATATAAGTAGAGCTAGCCACCATAGTAGGGGTGTCTCATCTTAGCTTGATCCAATCTGATCGAGAGCCTACCCTAGCCACAAGAACACCTCAACCTCAAGAGGTTGTTCTTCCCTTTGTTCTGTTCTTCATCAGCCCGAGAGGCAATCCACCACCACCACACTGGAGTACGGTATTACACCACAACGGTGGCCCAAACCAGTATAAATCTTGTGTCTCTTTGTGTTGTGAGTTCGTCGAGTTCGTCCGTGAGATCTTAGCAAGCTAGGGCGTAGATCGGTAGGAGGGAAAGACTTAGCACGCACCCAGTGTTCGAACCTTAAGGGTTTGCCGGAACCCCACATCCGACATTTGGCGCGCCAGGTAGGGGTGTGCTGGAGCTCCTCTCCACCAACCTGCGCCCCGCACCGCCGTGCTTTGCCTCCATGGCAGGTGCCCCGCCATCCGCCTCTGCTGCCGACATCGACAACGGGGCGTCGGGGTACCGAGCCCTGGCCCCCGCTCTACGGCGAGTGCGGTGGCCAACCAAGTTCAAGCCAGAGATGCTGCCGCGTTATGACGGCGCGGCAGACCCGTCGCCATTCCTGCTGGCGTACGAGGAGGCCGTCCTCGAAGCCGGAGGCAACGACAAGATCATGGCCAACTGGTTCCCCATGGCCCTCGCCGACGAGCCGCGCACTTGGCTGCTCAACCTCCCGGGATCCACGATGGTCTCCTGGGGGGAACTCTGTGACCTCTTCGCCACTCGCTACACGGTGCCGGCGCACTACGTAGTCGTGGCCCTGCTGGGCGGCTCTCAAGCACCGCCTTCGGACTGCCGTGTCAAGCCGTTCTTCCGTCAGATCGGGGCCACCTCCAAGCGCCCGGGGGCTCCGCCGGGTTGGGCCGCACCGGAGGCCGACCTCACCTTCAGCTCAGTAGACCACCCCGACACCACCACCGGCTCCAGCATGCTCCCAATGCTCTGCACGCCCACCATCTGCAACGTGGCCGTTACCAAGACCCTCATCAACGGCGGTGCTGGCCTCAACTTGCTCTCCGTAGAAGCCTTCAGCCTTCTTCACGTGCCGCTCGAGCTGCTCAGCCTCAGCAAGCCCTTGTCGGGAGTGGGTGGTGGAGCTGCCCACTCTCTGGGGCAGATTCGCCTCCCTGTCACCTTCGACACATGCGACAACTACCGCACCGAGCTGGTGGACTTCGACATCGCCCGCATCGGTCTCCCGTACAACGCCATCCTTGGATACCCAGCTCTCGCTCAGTTCATGGTGGCGACTCACCCGGCCTACAACCTCATGAAGACGCCAGGGAGCAAGGGCGTCCTCACCATCAAGGGGGACACTAAGGAGGCCCTGGAGGCACTCAGGCTCGCCTTCAAGACCATGGCAGCAGCACAGCCCGCCGGCGCGAGTACCCTCGGGGCCGAGGAGGCCGCACCTACCAAGAACAAACAGATGTTCACCCAAGACAAGGCACAAACCAAGCAAGGGCGGGTCAACGAGGACGAGCCTCTGGGAGCCACCTTTACCATAGGCGCTGGCCTTGACCCGGGTCAAGAAGAGGCCTTGGTGAGGTTCTTTCGCGCGAACAAGGAGATATTCGCGTGGGAGCCCAATCAGCTGGTAGGGGTCCCGAGAGAGGTGATTCAGCATCATCTGAGGGTATGCCCCAACATACGCCCCATGAAGCAGCGGGCGAGGCGGCAGTCCACTAAGAAGCAGGCCTTCATTGTCCAAGAGACATGCCAGCTGGAGGCAGCAGGTGCCATTCTCGAAGTTCGATATCCCGAATGGCTGGCGAACCCCGTCGTAGTGCCGAAGAAAGGCGGGAAGGAACGGATGTGCGTCAACTTCACCAACCTTAACAAAGCCTGCCCCCAAGATCCGTTCCCGCTCCGGCGTATCGACTAGATAGTCAACTCCACCGCCGAGTGCGACCTGCTGTGCTTCCTGGATGCGTTCTCGGGGTATCATCATATCAAAATGGCGATAGAAGACGTGGAGAAGACAGCCTTCTTGACGCCATGTGGGGTGTACTGCTACACCTACATGCCCTTCGGGCTGCGCAACGCGGGCGCGACTTTTCAGTGACTGATGCACATCGCCCAGGGGCGGCAGCTCGGGAGAAACACAGAGGCCTATGTCGACGACATAGTGGTAAAGTCTCGCGAGGCGAGGACATTGATCCAACATTTGGAGGAGACCTTCGAGAGCCTGCGCCAAGTGAATTTGAGGCTTAACCCGGGGAAGTGCGTGTTCGGCGTCCCCTCCGGCAAGCTGCTGGGATTCCTCGTATCCCACAGAGGGATCGAGGAGAACCCGGAGAAGATCAAGGCCATCGAGGACATGAGCCCACCACAGACCCTCAAAGAGATGCAGAAGCTAGCAGGGCGGGTGACCGCATTAGGGCGTTTTATCTCCAAACTGGGGGAGCGCGCCTTGCCCTTCTTCAAGCTCATGAAGAAGAAGGGCCCGTTCGAATGGACCCCGAAGGCCAACCAGGCCTTCCAAGACCTCAAGAAATACCTTACCAGCCCTCCGGTGATGGTGGCACCACGGTCTCTTGAGGTCCTGGTGCTCTACCTTGCCACCACCCCGTACTCCGCCAGCGCGGCGCTGGTGGCGGTTCGGGAGGAGCGCCAAGCCGGAGATAAAGGGGCGCGGAGTCAGGAAGGCGCAGCAAAGACATCAGCGGTGGCAGACCAAGCTCGGCAGGACTACGTTGCAGAAGCTCATGAGGATAGTCAAGTCTCAGGAACCCCTCCACCTCAGGAGATGCCTCAATCTCCATAGGACCCGAGCCCCGACAGTGTGCCAGCCCTTGTCGAACACCCGGTGTACTTTGTCAGCACCGTGCTGCAAAACGCGAGGGCACGCTACCCCATGCCACATAAGCTCCTGCTCGCACTCTTGGTGGCCTCACGCAAGCTGCGACACTACTTCCACGGGCACCCCATCAAGGTCGTCTCAGCCTACCCATTGGAGAGGGTGCTCAGGAGCCCTAACTCAGCTGGAAGGGTCGCTGAGTGGAACATTGAGCTGCAAGCATTACAGTTGGAGTTCAGCACTACCAGGGTCATCGAGGGGGCCGCGCTCACTGACTTTGTGGCAGAATGGACGGATGCCCCGACACTTGAGGAAGGCGAAGACCGGTCCACCTCCCCAGGGAGCAAGGCTCCAGATGGCTGGGTCATGTATTTTGATGGTGCCTTCGCGCACCAGGCACGGGGGCTGGAGGAGTGCTCATCTCGCTCACCCAGGACAAGCTCTACTACGCCGTGCAACTCTACTTTCAGCACGGCGAGAAGGTCTCCAACAATATCGCGGAATACGAAGGCCTCATAGCTGGCCTGAAGGCTGCGGCAGCCCTAGGGGTGAAGCGCCTTACCGTCAGAGGCAACTCGGAACTCCTCGTCAACTTCTCCAACAAGGTGTACGAGCTGAAGGACGAGCATATGGAGGCCTACCTCACGGAGGTGCGCAAGATGGGAAAACAGTTCTCGGGCTTGGAGCTCCAGCATGTGCCCCGGGGCACCAACAAGGAAGTCGACGACATCGCTAGGAGAGCACCCAAGCGGCAACCACAAGAGCCCGGTGTCTTTGAGGAGCGGCTCTTCAAGCCATCAGCCAGACCACCCCTTTCAAGCACGACTCAGCCTCAGGAGGAGCTCCCACAGCCTCCTGCCACGGGAGCCCGGCTTATGGCCCGACCTCAGGAGCTCGGCTGCTCTTGGTGCTCGAGCCCCAAGAGGAATGTTGGACCAAGGAATTCAAGGAGTACCTGACGCACGGGACGCTGCCGGAGAAGGAAGAGGACGCGGAGCGTGCGGCCGGGCATGCCACGGCGTACTGTATCCAAGACGGCGAGTTGTACAGAAAACGACCGAACGATGTCACATTGCGCTGCATCTCTAGTGATCAAGGAAGGGAGTTGCTGATTGACATACATGGTGGGGACTGCGGACACCACTCGTCGTCAGGAACCCTTGTCAGCAAGGTGTTTCGTAGTGGATTTTACTGGCCAACAGCACTCAACGATGCAGCCGAACTGGTGAAGTCCTGCGAAGCTTGCCAATTCCACGCCAAGCAAATCCATCAGCCAACTCAGGGCCTCCAAACCATCCCGCTCACATGGCCGTTCGCGGCCTGGGGGCTGGACATCTTAGGCCCGTTCCCTTGGGCGCCAGGGGGCTACCGCTATCTCTATGTCGCCATCGAAAAGTTCACCAAGTGGGCGGAAGTGGAAGCCGTCCGTACCATCTCGGTCGGCTCTGCTGTCAAGTTCATCAAGGGCCTCATGAACCTCTTCGGGATCCCCAACCGCATCATCACAGATAACGGCTCACAGTTTACTAGCAACCTCTTCAAAACCTACTGTGCTAACCTTGGAACGCAGATCTGCTACACTTCGTTGGCCCACCCCAGGAGCAATGGTTAGGCTGAACGCGCCAACGCGGAGGTCCTGAGGGGCCTCAAGACTAGTGAGGGAGTCCTGGATTAGGGGGTGTCCGAATAGCCGGTCTATACCTTCGGCCGGACTCCTGGACTATGAAGTTACAAGATTTAAGACTTCGTCCCGTGTCCGGAAGGGACTTTCCTTGGCGTGGAAGGCAAGCTTGGCGATACGGATATGTAGATCTCCTACCATTGTAACCGACTCTGTGTAATCCTAGCCCTCTCCGGTGCCTATATAAACCGGAGGGTTTTAGTCCGTGGGACACAACAACAATCATACCATAGGCTAGCTTCTAGGGTTTAGCCTCCTTGATCTCGTGGTAGATCTACTCTTGTACTACCCATATCATCAATATTAATCAAGCAGGAGTAGGGTTTTACCTCCATCGAGAGGGCCCGAACCTGGGTAAAAACATCGTGTCCCTTGTCTCCTGTTACCATCTGCCTAGACGCACAGTTTGGGACCCCCTACCCGAGATCCGCCGGTTTTGACATCGACATTGGTGCTTTCATTGAGAGTTCCTCTGTGTCGTCACTTTTAGGCCCAATGGCTCCCCCAATCATCAACAGTGATGCGGTCCAAGGTGAGACTTTTCTCCCCGGACAGATCTTCGTATTCGGCGGCTTTGCACTGCGGGCCAATTCGCTTGGCCATCTGGAGCAGATTGAAAGCTACGCCCCTGGCCATCATGTCAGATTTGGAAGTCCGAACTACACGGCTGACATCCACAGGGACTTGATCTTCGACGTATTCGAGACGCAGTCGAGCGCGCCGCACTGTCACGATGGGCATGATCTAGCTCTGCCGCCGAATAGTGCCCCGGAGGCCGCACCCGCATCACCTCCGACCCTTAATTCGGAGCCAACTGCGCCGATCGAGGATGGGTGGTTGGACACCGCCTCGGGGGCTGCAATCTCTACGGCGATCGAGCCGAACACCAGCCCTATCCTCTATGAAGCCCGTGACTCCAAGGAGCTGGACTCCTCTCCGGACTCCGATCCCTCCGTGCCCCTGCCGATCGAATCTGATTGGGCGCCGATTATAGAGTTCACCGCCACGGACATCTTTCAGCACTCGCCCTTCGGCAATATTCTAAATTCACTAAAGTCTCTCTCTTTATCAAGAGAGCCCTGGTCGGGCTATGGTCAGCAAGGTTGGGATGCGGATGATGAAGAAATTCAAAGCCCACCCACCACCCACTTCGTAGCCACTGTCGATGATATAATCGACATGCTCGACTTCGACTCCGAAGACATCGTTGGTATGGACGCCAATGCAGGAGACGATCAAGAACCAGCGCCTATAGGGCACTAGAAAGCCACCTCGTCGTATGACATATACATGGTGGACACCCCAAAAGAAGGCGATGGCGATGGAACAGCGGAGGATGACCCTTCCAAGAAACAGCCTAAGTGCCGGCGTCAGCGGCGCCGCTCTAAATCCCGCCAAAGCAAAAACGGTGATTCCGGCATGGGAGATAATAACACTCCGGACAGTGCCGAAGAAAACCCCCTCTAGCAAGATTCAGCACAGGAGGATGGAGAAGCCAACCCTTATGAGAGAGCGGCAGGCAGAGAGGTCGAGGACGATAATTATATGCCTCCCTCCGAAGATGAGGCAAGCCTCGGCGACGACGAATTTGTCGTGTCAGAGGATCCCGTCGAACAAGAGCGTTTCAAATGCAGGCTTATGGCCATGGCGAGCAGCCTCAAGAAAAAACAGCAACAGCTTAGAGCTGATCAAGATTTGCTAGCCGACAGATGGACTGAAGTCCTTGCGGCCGAAGAGTATGAACTCGAACGCCCCTCCAAGAGCTACCCAAAGCGCAGGTTGCCACCCCGACTAGAGGAGGAAGCACCTAAACCTACATCACCAGCGCATGATGCGCCCGACCGGCCACCTCGTGGCCGCGACAGAGAGGCCTCTCGGCCCGCCACGCAAGCCGCACCCCGGCGCCGCTCAAAAAATACCAAGGCACGGGAAAATGCGCCAGACCTGCGAGATATATTGGAGGATAAGGCAAGGCAAACAAGATCGATCTACGGATCGCGTGGGTGCCCCACGGCACGAGACGGTAATGGTCACTCTGGATACAGTAAATCTGGCCGGGTCGAACACAGTAGACAAAGCTCATTTGAGCTGCGTCGTGATATAGCCCAATATAGAGGCGCCGCACACCCACTATGCTTCACAGATGAAGTAATGGATCATCAAATCCCCGAGGGTTTCAAACCCGTGAACATCGAATCATACGATGGCACAACAGATCCTGCGGTATGGATCGAGGGCTATCTCCTTCATATCCACATGGCCCGCGGTGATGACCTACACGCCATCAAATACCTCCCACTCAAGCTTAAAGGACCAGCTCGGCATTGGCTTAACATCTTGCCAGCAGAATCAGTTGGTTGTTGGGAGGACCTGGAAGCCGCATTCCTCGACAATTTCCAGGGCACTTATGTGCGACCACCAGACGCCGATGACCTAAGTCACATAATTCAGCAGTCAGAGGAATCGGCCAGACAATTCTGGAAACGGTTCCTAACCAAGAAAAATCAAATCGTCGACTGTCCGGACGCAGAGGCCCTAGCAGCCTTCAAGCATAACATCCGCGACGAGTGGCTTGCACGGCACCTAGGACAGGAAAAGCCGAAATCTGTGGCAGCCCTCACGACACTCATGACCCGCTTTTGTGCGGGAGAAGAGAGCTGGCTGGCTCGTAGCAAGAACATGAACAAGAACCCTGGTAATTCGGATACCAAGGACAATAGTGGCAGGTCGTGTCGCAACAAGCAAAGGCACTGCATTAACAGCGACAACACTGAGGATACGGCAGTTAATGCCGGATTCAGAGGCTCTAAATCCGGTCAGCCGAAAAATCCATTCAAAAGAAATACTCCGGGCCCGTCCAGTTTGGACCGAATACTCGACCGCTCGTGCCAGATACATGGCACCCCCGAAAAGGCAGCCAATCACACCAACAGGGATTGTTGGGTGTTCAAGCAGGCAGGCATGTTAAATGCCGAAAATAGAGACAAGAGGCTGCATAGCGATGACGAGGAGGAGCCGCGGCCGCCGAACAACAGTGGACAGAAGGGTTTTCCCCCACAAGTGCAGACGGCGAACATGATATACGCAACCCACATCCCCAAGAGGGACCGAAAGCGTGCGCTAAGGGACGTATACGTGATGGAGCTAGTCGCCCCAAAGTTCAACCCATGGTCCTCCTGCCCGATCACTTTTGATCGAAGGGACCACCCCACTAGCATCCGTCATGGCGGATTCGCCGCATTGGTTCTAGACCCAATTATTGACGGATTTCACCTCACTAGAGTCGTTATGGACGGCGGCAGCAGCCTAAACCTGCTTTACTAGGATACAGTGCGGAAAATGGGCATCGATCCCTCGAGGATTAAACCCACTAAAACGACCTTTAAAGGCGTCATACTAGGTGTAGAAGCCAACTGTACAGGCTCAGTCACACTTGAAGTGGTCTTCGGATCTCCGGCTAATTTCCGAAGCGAGGAGTTAATCTTCGACATAGTCCCGTTCCGCAGTGGCTATCACGCACTGCTTAGGCGAACCGCATTTGCCATGTTCAATGCGGTACCGCACTAGCATACCTTAAGCTCAAGATGCCAGGCCCTCGAGGAGTCATTACAGTCAATGGAAACACTGAACGCTCTCTCCAAACGGCGGAGCATACGGCGGCTCTCGCAGCGGAAGTACAAAGCAGCCTCTCAAGGCAATTCTCCAGTCCGGCCATTAAAAGTCCGGACACCGTCAACCACACCCGGAGTAACCTACAACAAGACCGCCTGGCACGTTCCGAGCAGGCGTAGCAATGCGGCCCCAACCCCAGCCCTGCGAAATTGCGAAACCAGTGTTGCGCGTACATAACTATGCTCTGGAAATACCATGGGCACAGGGGAGGGGCACCATCACGGCACGCCCAAAACATGGCTTAAACCGCACTATGGGCTGCCGATTTCTTCATTTTCTCTTACTTTCAGGACTCCATTCTTCGGAAGGCCTAACCGGCAGTACAATTGCCGCACATACGATGCAAGAACCAGGGAAGCAGAAAGCCACGCCGCATTATGGAGCTCCCAGGTGGTCTCTATAACGAGCCGTAAACCTGTTTATCATACCATTCCGCAGCCTGCCCCTGGAAAGGACATGTTAAATAGTCCCACCTTTTGCTTATCGCACTATTTGTATCGTTCTGTTTTGATCACAGCTTTTTCAAATAAACAATGCATAGCTTTTGTCTATTATTGCATGAATCTCTTTTATGAATATATGTTCATTAATGACATGTTGCACCCGTACACTTTGGTACGGCCAATACGCCAGGGGCTCAAGTACCCCACAACACGGTGAGAGAAGTCCCAATACTTTCACAAGTGTGGCACCCCGAACTTATAACATTATATGCATCGGCTCCGAATCATGTCTTGGGTCAATAGTTGGGTTTGTCCGGCTCCTATGTTTTGGTACCTTACGTTCCGTTATATCGGATAAGGTAGCACTAGGAGAACTACTGCGATTGTGCCCCAGTTGAGCTGGGCTAAGCACCTCAATAGAGAAAGCTAAAACTGACCGTCATGATGAGGCGAGAGCTGGTCGTTGTTCGAGAGGTTTTCGAGTCCCTAAAGACTTATGCCGCTTAGAGCGAGGAGTCGGTGTTGTCCGGCCTAGGCGTGGATAGCGCCCCGAACTCGGTCTTCCGAACACTAGGGGCTTCGCCGAAATTTAAAATTATAGAATTCTATGGCTAAGTGAGAGTGTTCAAGCATTATAGTCCGATTGCCTTGTTCGTTGTGTTGAGCGCCTCCCTCGAAGGACCCAAGAATGGGAAAAAGAGCGCTCAAGTTTATCCCAAACACCCCAGCACTCGTGGCATGGGGGCAGAAGCCGACGACTCGCCATCTCTCAAATTTTATTAACGGCCGCACAGAAGGTAATATTTTAAATTAAAAGCGTTGCTTAGCGGATACGAACAAGTTTTCAGCGTACAGGATCACAAATGCGAGTTTACTCAAAAATTACATCTTTGGAGCATTCATCCGCTATAAGGCAGGCACCCTTCAGGACGCCCTCATAATACGCTTCTGGGACGCGATGCTCCTTGCCCGGCGGCGGCCCGTCCTTCACCAGCTTCTCCACATCCATCTTGCCCCAGTGCACTTTAGCACGGGAAAGCGCCCTACGGGCACCTTTGATGCAGACAGAGCGCTTGACGACTTCAAGCCTCGGACAGGCGTCCACCAGCCGCCTCACCAGCCCGAAGTAGCTCCCAGACAGGGCCTCTCCAGGCCATAGCCGAACTATAAAGCCCTTCAAGTCCTGTTCGGCCACCTTGTGGAGCTCGACCAGTTGCTTCAACTGGTCGCTCAAAGGCATCGGGTGTCCGGCCTCAGCATATTGAGACCAGAACACCTTCTCCGTCGAGCTGCCCTCCTCGGCTCGGTAGAATGCGGCGGCATCGGACACGCTGCGGGGCAAATCTGCGAAGGCTCCTGGAGAGCTCCGGATTCGGGTAAGTAACAAGTAATTCACTTTCACAAGCTTGCTTTGCATAAAGAAAGCCTTACCCGCCGCTATCTTCTTCATCGCCTCAACCTCCTGGAGGGCTTTCTGGGCCTCGGCCTTGGCTGATTTGGCGCTTTCAAGGGCCACCGCGAGCTCGGACTCTCACGTCTTTGAGTCAAGCTCCAAACTCTCATGCTTTTTCACGAGAGCCTGGAGCTCTTGCTGCACCTCGCCACCCCGTGCCTCATGCTCCTCCCGCTCGGTGCGCTCCGTGGCCGCCTTCTTTTCGGCCTCGGATAGCGCTTGCATAAGGGTCGCCACCTCAGTCATGGCCCCTATAATAGCCACGTTGGTCCTATCATTTTTTGCAACCATATATTTTCTATATATTTAAAAATAAGGTATTTCTTACCTTTATTATCCTCGAGCTGCTTCTTGGCAAGTCTGAGCTCCTGCTCAGACCGTTCGAGGTTCTGCTTCAGCGTGTCCACCTCCGCAGTCAGTGCGGCGGACGCCAGCAGCGAAGCCTGCATATGCATATTGAGTTACTTTTGTTAGAATCCTGTGAATGTTATTAGATCCTCTATTCGGCTTCTCTTTTTGAACGCCAAACAGAGCATCAGGGGCTACTGTCTATGCGGTAATATTTTTACATATTTTTTACATACCTCAAAGCCTGTTAGAAGGCTGGCACAAGCTTCAGTCAGTCCGCTCTTGGCGGACTGAACCTTCTGGTTCACCGCACTCATAATAGTGCGGTGCTCCTCGTCGATGGAGGCGCCGTTAAGAACCTCCAGCAAATTGTCCGGTGCCTCCGGTTGGACGGAGGTCATCGACTCGGTAGGCCGGCTCCTCTTGGAAGGAGGCTGCCTGCCGGAGTCCGGAACCGTTGAAGGTTCCGGCGCGGTGTCCGGCTCAAAGCCGGACTCGGAGCCCTTGGGGGTTTTATCCCCTTTGTGCCTGGAGTCCGGGAGGTCGCCTTGCGGCGCCTCCAGGACCACATCCTCCTGGCTTGGAACCTGTTGGGACAGCACCTCGGCGTCGTCCGTAGGGCGGGGGGAGGTAGCGGGCGGAAGTGAATTCACATCCGACGAATCCAGGGAGCCGCTCGACGACTCGTCGAGCCCGGCCTTGGGCGGACTGCATAGTCATATTCGGCGTAAGGAGGAGCTGTGCAAGAAAGGAACACTATGAATTGCTCTGGTGTCCGAATACTTACAATCTCGCCAGGGGCTTGGCCCAGTGCGGCCACTCCTCTTCGCCGTCGTCGGCGTGGATGGAGTAGTCCAGAGGAAGGGTCTTCCCCTTCTTGGACCCTTCGGCCTCCCAGTTGGGGCGGCCTTCCTTTTCTTGCCTCCCCCTGCTGGAGGGGGAGAGGTCTCTTCTTCCTCCTCCTCGTCTTCACGGGAGGAGTGTGTCCCGAAGTCGTCGGATGATGAATCTGACCCCACCAGGCACCGGGCACTCTTTCGAGTCCTCGTGGCCTTCTTCTTGGCCTTTTTCTCCGGCACCACATAGGGTGCCGGAACCAGTAGCTAAGCCAAGCGGGCGTATGCTGGGTCTTCGGGCAAAGGAGCCAGACAGTTGATTTGTCCGGACGTCTCCTGCCAATCCTATCAAAGGTAAGGGAGCTTAGATCCCGCATACAGTTAAACTATGAAAAACTTATACCATGTAAAAGGTGAAAACAGCTTACCGCACTAGCGTGACGCTGCGTGCTGAATCCCGATCCTCGGTAGCGGATGCGGGAGCCTCGGCGCCCTTGAATAGCGCCTTCTAGGCATCTTTGTACGTCGTGTCGAAGAGCCTGCTCAGAGTTCAGTGCTACGCTGGGTCGAACTCCCACAGGTTGAAAGCCCGTCGTTGACGCGGGAGGATCTGGCGGATGAGCATAACCTGGACTACGTTGACAAGTTTGAGCTTCTTGTCCACCAGGGTTTGGACGCATGTTTGGAGTCCGGTCAGCTCTCCTTTGTTACCCCACGACAGGCCCGTCTCTTTCCAGGAGGTGAGCCGCGTAGGGGGTCCGGATCAGAACTCGGGGGCTGCGGCCCATTCAGGGTCGCGCGGCTCGGTGATGTAAAACCACCCCGATTGCCACCCCTTTAGGGTCTCCACGAAGGATCCCTCGAGCCATAGGACGTTGGGCATCTTGCCCACCATGGCGCCTCCGCACTCCGCCTGGTTGCCGCGCACCACCTTTGGCTTGACATGAAAAGTCTTGAGCCATAGGTCGAAATGGGGACGGATGCAGAGGAAGGCCTCGCACACGACGATAAACGCTGAGATGTTAAGGAAGAAGTTCGGGGCCAGATCGTGGAAATCCAGGCCGTAGTAGAACATGAGCCCCCGGACAAATGGGTGGAGAGGGAAGCCCAGTCCGCGAAGGAAATGGGGGAGGAACACCACCCTTTCATGGGGCCCAATTGGATGAACAGTGAGCGTTGCGAGGGGGGGTTGGATGAACAGTGAGCGGTGGCGTTGCCTCTGGATGAACATGACCCCGTGGTGTGGTGGAGGGCTGGATGAACAGTAGATGGTGGAGGGGTGCCCGTGGAGGGGTGGTTGAACAGGACCCCGTGGTGTGGAGGGCTAGATGAACAGTAGACGGTGGAGGGGTGGTTGAACAGGACCCCATGGTGTGGAGGGCTGGATGAACAGTAGACGGTGGAGGGGTGGTTGAACAGTAGCCGGTGGAGTAGCGCGCGGTGGAGGCTGGATGAACAGGAGCCCGTGGAGGCTGGAGGAGGTCGACAGTGGAGATGAACAGTATCCCGTTGATGACCCACAAGTATAGGGGATCTATCGTAGTCCTTTCGATAAGTAAGAGTGTCGAACCCAATGAGGAGCAAAAGGAAATGATAAGCGGTTTTCAGCAAGGTATTCTCTTCAAGTACTGAAATAAGTGGTAACAGATAGTTTTGTGATAAGGTAAATTGTAACGAGCAACAAGTAACAAAAGTAAATAAGGTGCAGCAAGGTGGCCCAATCCTTTTGGTAGCAAAGGACAAGCCCAACAAATTCTTATATAAGGAAAAGAGCTCCCGAGGACACATGGGAATATTGTCAAGCTAGTTTTCATCACGCTCATATGATTCGCGTTCGGTACTTTGATAATTTGATATGTGGGTGGACCGGTGCTTGGGTGCTGTTCTTACTTGAACAAGCATCCCACTTATGATTAACCTCTATTGCAAGCATCTGCAACTACAACAAAAGTATTAAGGTAAACCTAACCATAGCATGAAACATATGGATCCAAATCAGCCCCTTACGAAGCAACGCATAAACTAGGGTTTAAGCTTCTGTCACTCTAGCAACCCATCATCTACTTATTACTTCCCAATGCCTTCCTCTAGGCCCAAATAATGGTGAAGTGTTATGTAGTCGACGTTCACATAACACCACTAGAGGTTAGACAAAATACATCTCATCAAAATATCGAACGAATACCAAATTCACATGACTACTAATAGCAAGACTTCTCCCGTGTCCTCAGGAACAAACGTAACTACTCACAAAGCATATTCATGTTCATAATCAGAGGGGTAATAGTATGCATAAAGGATCTGAACATATGATCTTCCACCAAGTAAACCAACTAGCATCAACTACAAGGAGTAATCAACACTACTAGCAACCTACTAGCACCAATCCCAGACTTAGAGACAAGAATTGGATACAAGAGATGAACTAGGGTTTGGAGATGAGATGGTGCTGGTGAAGATGTTGGTGGAGATTGCCCTCTCCCGATGAGAGGAGCGTTGGTGATGACGATGGTGATGATTTCCCCCTCCCGGAGGGAAGTGTCCCCGGCAGAACAGCGCTGCCGGAGCCCTAGATTGGTTCCGCCAAGGTTCCGCCTCGTGGCGTCAGAGTCTCATCCCGAAAGGTTTCTTATGATTTTTTTATCATCGAAAGACTTCATATAGGAGAAGATGGGCGTCGGAGAGCCACCAGGGGGCCCACAAGGTAGGGGGGCGCGCCCAGGGGGAGGGGCGCGCCCCCCACTCTCGTGAGCAGGGTGTGGGCCCCCTGGCCTTCATCTTTGGCAACGATTTTTCTTTATTTATTTTAAGATATTCCATGGAGTTTTAGGACTTTTGGAGTTGCGGAGAATAGGTCTCCAATATTTGGTCCTTTTCCAGCCAGAATTCCAGCTGCCGGCATTCCCCCTCTTCATGGTAAACCTTGTAAAATAAGAGAGAATAGCCATAAGTATTGTGACATAACGTGAAATAACAGCCTATAATGCAATAAATATTAACATAAAAGCATGACGCAAAATGGACGTATCAACTCCCCCAAGCTTAGACCTCGCTTGTCCTCAAGCGAAAAGCCGATAACAATAAATATGTCCTCATGTTTAGAGGTAGAGGCGTCGATAAAAATAAAATACGGACATGAAGGCATCATGATTGTTTCATAACAGCAACATATATAGATTTGTCATATGATTACTTATGTTCAAGTGATGATCTTTTCACAATGCAAAAGTATGAAACAGAAACCTTATTTGGCGCTAACAAATTATAACCTCAGTCATTGAAGCAATTGCAATTTATCATAACATCGGAAGGAGTCTATGTCAGAGCGTAAAAGCAAGTCCACATACTCAACTATCACTTAGTCCTTCATAATTGCTAACACTCACGCAATACTTGTGGTTATGAAGTTTCAATCAGACACAGAGAAAGATTGGGGCTTATAATGCTGCCTCCAAACTTATTCACCTTTGGGTGATGTCAACAATAATAGTTCATGCTAACGTACATCCAATTGGATATATATATCAGGATCACCCCACCATGAAGTGCTTGCCAAAGGATAAAATGAAAAAGGGAAAGGTGAAGATTACCTTGACTCTTGCATAAGATAGAGGATAATAATAAAGGATAGGCCCTTCGCAGAGGGAAGCAGAGGTTTCCATGCGCTTTTATGGTTGGATGCACAAAATCTTAATGCAAAAGAATGTCACTTTATATTGCCCCTTGTATGTGAACCTTTATTATGCAGTCCGTCGCTTTTATTGAGTCCACAACAAGTTCGTACAAAGCTTATTTCTCTGCACTAATAAGTCATGCATATTTAAAGAGCAATTTTTATTGCTTGCACCGATGACAACTTACTTGAAGGATCTTACTCAATCCATAGGTAGATATGGTGGACTCTCATGGCTAAACTGGTTTAAGGGTATTTGGAAGCACAAGTAGTATCTCTACTTGGTGCTGAGAATTTGGCTAGCATGAGGAGGAAAGGCAAGCTCAACATGTTTGAATGATCCATGACAATATACTTTAACTGAGATGCGAGAAAACATAACCCATTACGTTGTCTTCCTTGTCCAACATCAACTCTTTAGCATGTCATACTTAATGAGTGCTCCCAATTATGAAAGATGTCAATGATAGTATATCCATATGTGAAATCTCTCTCTCCTTATTACTTCCTATTAATTGCCATGATGACTAAAGCTATATTTGCCAACTCCTAACAACTTTTTAATCATCATACTCTTTCTATGTGAAGTCATTACTCTCAATAAGATCAATATGAACTCTTTGTTTCTTTTTATTCTTTCTTTTATTCACTCAAGATCATGGCAAAATAATCAAGCCCTTGACTCAACACTAATCTTTATTATATATAGCTCATGGACTAGATTGCATAGAGGGATCATAAAGCAAACTTCAAAACTAGATCATGCCGTGACTTTATTCTACTAAATCAATATACTACTAATAGGATCGAACTAAGAAAAATGGTAAAGATAGGAGTTGTGATGGTGATACGATACCGAGGCACCTCCCCCAAGCTTGGCAGTTGCCAAGGGGAGTGCCCATACCAATGTGATGAAGTCTCCTTCTTTGTTGTTGGAGGTGGAGGTGTTGTTGATGACGCAAGCTTGTCGTCCCCTTCCATGCCATAGGCTCACCCTCATAGAAGGATGATCGAGTCTCCGGAATTCTCAAATCTGCAACGGAAACAGCTCGAAACGAAAACAGGGGATATTTGCGTGATACGGGGGTCAAAACCTTCGGGAGAATATATAATGAATTTTACCGACCAAAATACGTATCGTGCATGAAAATGGAGTCCGGAGGGCACAAGAGGTGCTCACGAGGTAGGGGGCGCGCCCAGGGGGGTAGGGCGCGCCCTCCACCCTTGTGGAGGGCTCGTGTCCTACCTGGACTTCTACCTACTTTTCTATTTTTCTAAATATTCCAAAACGGAGAAATATTGCCTTAAAAATTGTTTTGGAGTCGGTTTACTTACCGTACCACATACCTATTCCTTTTCGCAGTCTGGAACGTTCTGGAAAGTGTCCCTTATGTATTCCTCCGGGGTTACGGTTTCAATAACATTGGTTTCAACATTTATAGGATTACCTGAGATATAGTGCTTGATTCTTTGACTGTTTACCACCTTCGGATTTGTGCCTTCGAAATTGTTGATTTTTATGGCACCGGAACGATAGACCTCCTCGATAACGTAGGGACCTTCCCATTTAGAGAGAAGTTTTCCTGCTAAAAATCTTAAACAAGAGTTGTATAACAATACTGAAAGTGCAACTATCCCTAGGTGGTTTTGGTAATTCATAACAACATATAGCTCATTGAGCTAATGCTATTCCAAGATGATCATTTCAGGAAAGCTCAATGATTGGCATGGCATGGATGGTGAAAGGGGAACCCTTAAAATGCTAAGGACAAAGGATTGGCTAAAGCTTCATGCTCAAGACTCTTCATTTTACATTTTAGTGATCCAAGATCACATTGAGTCCATAGGAAAAGCCAATACTATCAAGGAGGGATGAGGTGTTGCTTAATGAGCCTTTTGCTTCATGTGCTTAATGATATGCTCCAAAATCCTCAGCTACTTTCCCATATCCACATTTGACCTAAACCCAAAGCCAAACTCGGACCTACCGATTCTTTCAACCCGGCGCCACCGAGTTTCACTTGTCATAGCCATTGCCAAACCCTAGCAAATCGGTTCTACCGATAGGGATCTCGATCTCACCGAGATGGGATTGCAATTTCACTGTTTTCCTTTCGTAACTTTTCGGTCTCACCGAAAGAGCGAATCGGTCCCACCGAGATTGCAATGTAAACTCACTGTTTCCTTTTCGTAACATTTCGGTCTCACCGAGAAGAGCGAATCAGTCCCACCGAGTTTACCTGACCAACCCTCTGGTTAGCTTATTACCAGATCGGTCTCACCGAGTTTGTGTAATCGGTCTCACTGAGATTACGTTATGCCCTAACCCTAACCATATCGGTCCTACCGAGTTGCATGTTAGTCCCACCGAAAATCTCTAACGGTCACTAGGTTTACTATTTCGGTCCGACCGAGTTTGTTGATTCGGTCCCACCGAGATTGGTAAATTGTGTGTAACGGTTGGATTTTGTGTGGAGGCTATATATACCCCTCCACCTCCACTTCACTTGTAAAGAGAGCCATCAGAACACATCTACACTTCCAGCTCATATGTTTTGAGAGAGAACCACCTACTCATGTGTTGAGGCCAAGATATTCCATTCCTACCATATGAATCTTGATCTCTAGCCTTCCCCAAGTTGCTTTCCACTCAAATCTCCTTTCCACCAAATCCAAATCCTGTGAGAGAGAGTTGAGTGTTGGGGAGACTACCATTTGAAGCACAAGAGCAAGGAGTTCATCATCAACACACCATTTGTTATTTCTTGGATAGTGGTGTCTCCTAGATTGGCTAGGTGTCACTTGGGATCCTCCGACAAGATTGCGGAGTTGAACCAAGGAGTTTGTAAGGGCAAGGAGATCGCCTACTTCGTGAATATCTACCGCTAGTGAGGCAAGTCCTTCGTGGGCGATGGCCATGGTGGGATAGACAAGGTTGCTTCTTCGTGGACCCTTCGTGGGTGGAGCCCTCCGTGGACTCGCGCAACCGTTACTCTTCGTGGGTTAAAGTCTCCATCAACGTGGATGTAGGATAGCACCACCTATCCGAACCACGGGAAAAACATCCGTGTCTCCAATTGCGTTTGAATTCTCCAAACCCTTCCCTTTACATTCTTGCAAGTTGCATGCTTTACTTTCCGCTGCCAATATACTCTTTCCATGCTTGCTTCAATTGTGTGATGATTGCTTGACTTGTCCTAAAGTAGCTAAAATCTGCCAAGAACTAAAATTGGGAAAAGGTTAAGTTTTTATTTGGTCAAGTAGTCTAATCACCCCCCCTCTAGACATACTTTCGATCCTACAAGTGGTATCAGAGATTTGGTCTCCATTTTCTTTGATTTCCATAGCTTTTGGTGGTCATAGCCTTGGTTTCACAACCTAGGAGAGTATGGCGTCTAGCGAGGGAAATTATCACCGTAGAGGTCCTTACTTTGATGGTACTAATTTTGCTAGTTGGAAGCATAAAATGAAAATGCATATTCTTGGACATAACCCCGCCGTTTGGGCTATTGTGTGTGTTGGTTTGCAAGGTGACTTCTTTGATGGGAGAGAACCAAACCGTGAAGCTACCGCGGATGAGTTGAAGATGTTGCAATACAATGCTCAAGCTTGTGATATTCTCTTCAACCGATTGTGCCCCGAAGAATTCAACAAAATCAGCCGTCTTGAGAATGCAAAGGAAATTTGGGATACTTTCTTTGATATGCACGAAGGTACCGACTCCGTCAAGGAATCCAAATTGGATGTGCTTCAAAGTCAACTTGACAAGTTCAAAATGAAGGATGGTGAAGGTGTCGCTGAAATGTACTCTAGGCTTGCTCTCATCACAAATGAGATTGCCGGCTTAGGAAGTGAAGAGATGACCGATAGATTCATCATCAAGAAGATTCTAAGAGCCTTGGATGGAAAATATGATACCGTGTGCACATTGATCCAAATGATGCCAAATTACAAAGATCTCAAGCCAACGGAGGTCATTGGAAGAATTGTTGCTCATGAGATGTCACTTAAGGATAAAGAGGAACTTCACAATAAATCAAGTGGTGCCTACAAAGCCTCATGTGAAGCCCCTACATCATCAAGTGGGAAACAAAACTTCAATGAAGAATTGAGCTTAATGGTGAAAAACTTCAACAAGTTCTACAAGAGTAGAAGCAAAGAAAGAAGCTCCAAGTCAAGGTCCTACAATGACAAAAGATCTTCTAGTCGAGAGCGAAACTGCTACAATTGTGGAAGACCCGGACACTATTCCAATGAGTGTACGGCTCCCTACAAGAGAAGAGAAGACTCTCCGAAATGAAGAAGCAAAAGAGAAGAATCAGCACCAAGAGAGAGAAGGAGTAGAGATGATCGTTATGAACGAAGACACTCACGAAGAAGCAAGGATTCATAAAGGAAGGAAAAATCATCAAGGAGCTACACAAAACGAAGACATCAAGCCCATGTTGGTGAATGGATATCCGGCTCCGACTCCGACAACCACTCCAAGAGAAGTTATCACTCCGACTCCGAATATACTCAATATGAAGGTGTTGCCAGTCTAGCACTTGTGTCAACCAACTCCTACGACATATTTGAATCACCAAATGAAGGAATTGGAAGATGCTTCATGGCCAAAGGTCCTAAGGTAACACACCCCGAGTATGTTGATTTTAATAGTGATGAAGATGACTTGTTTGGTGATGATGATTTACTTGTTGACAACTCTAGTGATGAATACTATGATGAAACGTCAAATAATCATGCTAATCAAGATAAAACGAATGACAATGATAAGGAGAAGATTGAAGCTCTAACTAAAGAACTGAACACTCTTAAGTTAGCTCATGAAACTATCTTCGAAGATCATCGAGAACTTTTAAGAGCTCATGAGAAGTTACGCTTTGAAAAGCTCAATCTTGAGCAAGAGCATGAGTTTTTAAAGGCAATCAATGATGATCTCCGCAAGAAAAGTTCTTCTTACATTGCCAAGCGTTTACTCTTATCCACTTACATGCCTCAAGTCAAGTCTAGTAACAAGAACAAGAAAGATTCTTCCTCTAGTAGTAATAATGATCATGCTAAATCCAATATTGTTGCTTCTAGTAGTTCTCTTGATTCCACTAATGATTCTCTTAGCCAAGTTACACTTGAGCTAGAAAATAGCTTATTGAAGGGAATTATAGAGAAAGGAGTGTACAAAAGCCTTGCCGGGAGTAAGCAATTCGAGGAAATTGTGCGCAAGCAACGAAGGCACCGGAAGAATCAAGGCGTTGATTTTCAACGAAAGTTGAATGCCAATGGAGTTGAGTGGGAAGAAGATCAATACCCCAAGATGAAGTCTGTTCCTCAACAAGAGAAGTATGATCCTACTTCTTTCAAAGGGACAAAAGCTCAAGATGACCTTCCACCACAAGACTACAAGCAAAAAGGCAAGGACAAGCTTCAAGAGGAAATTGATGCATTTGAAGAAGCTCCTAAGACCTTAGTCAAGTGGATTCCCAAGACTACTTCAAGTTCCACTTCATCAAGTACGACTACAACTCCGAGGATTCCCATCAAGATGGTGTGGATCCAAAAGAAGAAGAACTAGAGAGTTCTTGAGGGTGACTCCGCCAACATACTTCACTCTTATCATTTTGGAAAGAACAAGTGCAATCAACTTCCACATCTTGCACTAGTTCAAGGAGTCACAAACCCTCATGGTGGTAAGACAAGGGACAAGGTAACCTAAAAGTTTTCGTGGACATCATCTTGTGTGTGCATCACTCTATGTCTATGGATATCCTTGTTTGTTCCTTGTGGGACTAACCCATGTAGGTATTGAAAGTGCAATTCACTCAAATGGATAGCTCCAAGTGATCTACATCAACATTGAGCATCCACATCTTCAACATCTACATGAAGTCATCATCGACAAAACCCAAGGTTAGTTCATCCCTCTTAAGGGGGGATATCACATCTAGGGGGAGCTTTACTCTAAGACTTGAGCTAAAGCAACTCTAATGATGTGAACAAAACAATCCTTTATGTAAAAGTGGTAACCCCACTTGAGCTTAAACGATGAGTATGACCTATGATCAAGTGTTCTCACTTGACTCCTAAGTCAATATACTCATATATAGAGGACCTAGTCATCGCCAATTGCTTGATAGATGCTAGAATTGGTTGTGCATGCTTTGTCACATATTTCAATTGCCATTTTATTGTGTGAGCATGTTGGTTGCATATTTTACTCATTCGAGGACATCCACTTGTTGTTTTGATTGTTTGGTTTTATTTCCTTTTGCCAAGTGGATGGACAAGAATGCCTAAGAACCTCCTCTAGCTATCTATGCTTTTCTCGTCTCAAACTCTATTCATGCTACATCACAAAATTTGATCAAGTAAGATTCGAACCACTCTGTGTGAGGAGCACTCGGAGTCCCCGATTCATCATAGACTTAAACTTCCAAAACCTCTTTGTGACTCTCGGTCTGACCGATATCCTACTTTCGGTCCTACCGAGATCACTAAGTTGATCTATATTGTCGATCTCGGTGCAACCGATTTGAACCCTTCGGTCACACCGAGTTGCAATAACTATATACAGTTTTGCATCTTGGTGCCACCGAGTTGTTCCACTCGGTCACACCGACATGGTCGGGCTATATATAGGCACGGGCAAAAATTTGGAAATTTCTCCAAACCCCTTCGCCCGCGCGATAGCTCGCTCTGCCAACGTGGTCTCCGGATCGTCTCCTCGCCGCCAGCCGCCTCTAGTCGCTGGTCTCCATCGCCGTCAACGGATTTCAACCCCGCCGTTGCCGCCGTAGCGAGTCTCCGCCGAAATAGGGTATGGAATCGATCTTTGTGCTATCCCCAATCTGATTCCTAGCACATTGTGATCATATTGCTTCTAGCCACGATTGAAACACTCCAATCCAGTCAATGCGTTCGTAGAATAGGATTGATTCGAAAAATTTTAGGGTTATGTTTCTGCCGAAACCATCTCGGACCCACCGAGTTGAAAAACTCGGTCCCACCGATTTGGCTCATGCCATTGCACAAGTGAGACTCGGTCTGACCGAGAATTACTAATCGGTGTGACCGATTTTGGAACTTTGTGAAACCCTAGCAGTCTCGGTGCCACCGAACTGTGACTCGGTATGACCGAGTTCACTAGTTTAGGTTCCAAAACTGTTTTGGTATCACCGAGTTTAAAAATCGGTAGATCCGAAATGATTTCTGTGGGAAACTAAAACTAAGATTTTGAATCATTCTTTTGCAAAAATCTCTCCATTTTGTGATGCTCATCCACTCTACCTCATCTATAAACTATTCACAGGGTGAGCGGTCAGCTTGTTCATCATGTCAGACCAGAGTGATAGCCAGAATGTGTCAGAACAGCAAGTGCACATGAGTGAGGGAACTAGTCCCTCCAGCTCTTCAAATGAAGGCAGCAGGAGCACTCCTAGTAACTTGCCAAAAGCTGCCACCAGACAAAGGAAGAAAAGAACCTCATAATCAGAGGATGAGGACTATGTGGCAGAAGAAGAAGCCACTTCCAAGAAAGTGGTGCTCAAGAAGGAATATGGCTCAGCTCAGAGCACTAAGCCAGGATTGAAATTCAAAAGGCCTGTAGGAAGGCAGCCTATGCCAAAGGCCAGAGCCTCAACACAGATTCCTGGAAAGCCCAAGAAGGCTGCACCTAAAGGAACTATCAAATTCACCATGGAATCTGAAGAAGAAGAAGTTGTCCAAGACAAGAAGAAGAAGAAGAGAGTCAGATCTACCACTGCCAGAGTCATTGGAAAACCATCTATGAGGAGAGATGCTTCTGAAGAAGAAGATGAAGAAGAAGAAGAGGTTGCTGCTCCAGCACCTAAGATGCCTAAGCTGATGGGTGATGCTATAAGATCAGGGGCTACTGCATCCAGGCCCAAGGAAGCACCCAAGGCTGCAACAAAGGCCAAGATTGCTCCAAAGAGGAACACAAGGAGCATACCAGCTGCTGAAAAGAACAAGGCCCCAGTGCCTGACACTGTAGAAGAAGAGGAAGGCCAAGTTCTCAGAAAGTTAAAGCCCAAGATCCCAGACCACAATGATGCTCATCCTGTGGCTGAGGACATGAAGATCAGAAGAGACTCAGGGCTGAGAAAGTGGAGAGCAGAAGATCCATATGCTACCGGAAGAAGAACTGCTGTTGACTACAGGTTCCACACAAAGGAACAGTAGGACTTCTATGAGACAGTCTTATTGGATAAGAAGCCCATAGTTTGTGACATGAGATGGGTAGACTGAGAGTACATCAAGGACAATGAAGAGCACTATCCTGGAGTGCAAGACAGCTTCAAGGCTTGTGGAGTAGCAGACTTTGTTGGGCAGAAGCTCACAAAGTGGAATGAAGAGCTGATCATGCAGTTCTACTCCATAGCACACTTCTATCCAGATGGAAAGATTGTATGGATGTCTGAAGATACGAGGTACCAATAAACAGTTGCTGAGTGGGCACAACTCATCAATGCCCCAGAGGAGCATGAGGATGACCTGGATATATATGCCAAAAAGAAGATGGACCACAAGTCCATGTCCAACATGTACAAGGAAATTCCAAACAAGGCACTTGAAACTTTCAAGTATGGGTCTGTACATTATCTTCTGTCAGGTTTGCCAACCATCAATTGGATTTTGAGGCACACTCTGTTGCCCAAGTCAGGTGATCACAAGATGATCAGAGGCCATGCAATCAATCTGCTTCATATCTTTGACGTGCCACAAAAATTCAATGTCATGAGCCTCATGGTAGAGACCATCAAGAGAACTACAGCAGATCAGAAGAGGAGCTGTGGTTATGCCCCTCAGATCCAGGAGCTGATAAACTCCAAGATGGGCACAGGCACATACCTATTGGACAAGGAACATCTGCCTATTCATCCATATTTTGAAGATAATGAAGTTGTGATGAACAAAGATGATCCATCATCAGTGCATGCTCAAGAACAGAAGGAGAAGGCAAGGAAGGAGAAAGCTGCAAAGATGCCAACTCAAGAGGAGGCATCTGAGTATTTTCTGAAAACCAAGCAAGAGCAGCTTAGTTACTTGATTGCATCCACACTGAGGATAGAGAAAGGACTGGCCACCCTCACTCAGAATCAGGAGAGCTTAGAGAGGATCATAGAACAAAAGTTCTATGACATGGATGTCAAAGTAACAGGGATTCAGTCAGCAGTGGAGCTACTTCAAGATGACATGCAGGAGAGGAAAGGGAAGACTACAACTGATGCATTTTCCAGAGTGCCACGAGCTCAGAGGTCGACTGCAGTGCCAGTTCCTGACACCAGAGCCACCACCTCAGCTCCAGCCACAGCACCAGCCCAACCAGCTCCAGCATCTACTTCAGCTCCAGCTCCAACCACGTCTACATAAGCCTTCGTCCTTGAAGTGATCCAGACTCCACCACCACCAGAAGATCAAGCCTGAGTGTCGATCTAGTACTATGCATTTTCTAGGAACTTTTTGGTAACTTGTTGCCAAAGGGGGCAAAAAATGTATAGATCATAGGCTTCGAGAGAGAGAGAGAGAGAGTGTTGCTTTTATTCTCTCTTGCTTTATTTGGTGGATTTTCAAACATTGTTTGCTTTTGGTCGAGATACTTTGATATGCTTGTGAGACATTGATGATCATCTGTTTGATCATAAGCTACACTTATGCATGCTTGATATATCTTATCTATCTTATGTGATCATTCACTTTATTTGGTGATGAGTGCATGTATTTCATTCTTATCATTTTGTGCGCTCCACCAAGATGTATGTGACATGGAAGAGTAACCCATGATTCTAACTCTTTGTGCATTTGCAGTCCAAAGCAAATTTTACATATGCACAAATTTAGGGGGAGCTCTTACTTATCACATACCTCTCAAAGCGACGATATATTTCATTCTTATCATTTGTCGAAGCTTTGATCTATATGTTGTCATCAATTACCAAAAAGGGGGAGATTGAAAGTGCAACTATCCCTAGGTGGTTTTGGTAATTCATATGCTATTCCAAGATGATCATTTCAGGAAAGCTCAATGATTGGCATGGCATGGATGGTGAAAGTGGAACCCTCAAAATGCTAAGGACAAACGATTGGCTAAAGCTTCATGCTCAAGACTCTTCATTTTACATTTTAGTGATCCAAGATCACATTGAGTCCATAGGAAAAGCCAATACTATCAAGGAGGGATGAGGTGTTGCTTAATGAGCCTTTTGCTTCATGTGCTTAATGATATGCTCCAAAATCCTCAGCTACTTTCCCATATCCACATTTGACCTAAACCCAAAGCCAAACTCGGACCTACCGATTCTTTCAAACCGGCGCCACCGAGTTTCACTTGTCATAGCCATTGCCAAACCCTAGCAAATCGGTTCTACCGATAGGGATCTCGGTCTCACCGAGATGGGATTGCAATTTCACTGTTTCCCTTTCGTAACTTTTCGGTCTCACCGAAAGAGCGAATCGGTCCCACCGAGATTGCAATTTAAACTCACTGTTTCCTTTTCATAACATTTCGGTCCCACCGAGTTTACCTGACCAACCCTCTGGTTAGCTTATTACCAAATCGGTCTCACCGAGTTTGTGTAATCGGTCTCACCGAGATTACGTTATGCCCTAACCCTAACCATATCGGTCCTACTAAGTTGCATGTCAGTCCCACCGAAAATCTCTAACGGTCACTAGGTTTACTATTTCGGTCCGACCGAGTTTGTTGATTCGGTCCCACTGAGATTGGTAAATTGTGTGTAACGGTTGGATTTTGTGTGGAGGCTATATATACCCCTCCACCTCCTCTTCACTTGTAAAGAGAGCCATCAGAACACATCTACACTTCCAGCTCATATGTTCTGAGAGAGAACCACCTACTCATGTGTTGAGGCCAAGATATTCCATTCCTACCATATGAATCTTGATCTCTAGCGTTCCCCAAGTTGCTTTCCACTAAAATCTTCTTTCCACCAAATCCAAATCCTGTGAGAGAGAGTTGAGTGTTGGGGATACTATCATTTGCAGCACAAGAGCAAGGAGTTCATCATCAACACACCATTTGTTACTTCTTGGAGAGTGGTGTCTCCTAGATTGGCTAGGTGTCACTTGGGAGCCTCTGACAAGATTGTGGAGTTGAACCAAGGAGTTTGTAAGGGCAAGGAGATCGCCTACTTCGTGAAGATCTACCGCTAGTGAGGCAAGTCCTTCGTGGGCGATGGCCATGGTGGGATAGACACGGTTGCTTCTTCGTGGACCCTTCGTGGGTGGAGCCCTCCGTGGACTCGCGTAACCGTTACTCTTCGTGGGTTGAAGTCTCCATCAACGTGGATGTAGGATAGCACCACCTATCCGAACCACGGGAAAAACATCCGTGTCTCCAATTGCGTTTGAATTCTCCAAACCCTTCCCTTTACATTCTTGCAAGTTGCATGCTTTACTTTCCGCTGCCAATATACTCTTTGCATGCTTGCTTGAATTGTGTGATGATTGCTTGACTTGTCCTAAAGTAGCTAAAATCTGCCAAGAACTAAAATTGGGAAAAGGTTAAGTTTTTATTTGGTCAAGTAGTCTAATCACCCCCCCTCTAGACATACTTTCGATCCTACAAATACATAATCGCCTACATTAAACTCACGCTTTTGTATCCTTTTGTCATGCCATCTTTTAACTTTTTCTGTAAACAACTTGGCATTTTTATAGGCTTGGGTTCTCCATTCATCAAGTGAGCTAATATCAAATAACCTCTTCTCACCGGCAAGTTTGAAATCATAGTTAAGCTCTTTAATAGCCCAATATGCCTTATGTTCTAGTTCGAGAGGTAAGTGACATGCTTTTCCATAAACCATTTTATACGGAGACATACCCATAGGATTCTTATATGCAGTTCTATATGCCCATAATGCATCATCAAGTTTCTTGGACCAATTCTTTCTAGACCTATTAACTGTCTTTTGCAAAATTAATTTGAGATCTCTATTACTCAATTCTACTTGACCACTAGACTGTGGGTGATAAGGAGATGCAATTCTATGATTAACGTCATATTTGGCAAGCATTTTACGGAAAGCACCATGAATAAAGTGTGAACCACCATCAGTCATTAAATATCTAGGGACTCAAAACCTCGGAAAAATAACTTCCTTAAGCATTTTAATAGAAGTGTTATGATCAGCAGTACTAGTTGGAATAGCTTCTACCCACATAGTAACGTAATCAACAGCAACTAAAATATGAGTGTATCCATTGGAGGCAGGAAAAGGTCCCATATAATCAAAGCCCCAAACATCAAATGGTTCAATAACAAGTGAATAATTCATAGGCATTTCTTGACGTCTACTAATATTACCAATTCTTTGACATTCATCACAAGATAAAACAAACTTACGGGCATTCTTGAAGAGAGTAGGCCAATAAAAACCAGATTGCAATACCTTATGTGCAGTTCTATCTCCAGCGTGGTGTCCTCCATAAGCTTCGGAGTGACACTTGCATAGGATCTGTTCCTGTTCATGCTCTGGTACACAACGTCTAATAACACCATCTACTCCTTCTTTATAAAGATGCGGGTCATCCCAAAAGTAATGTCTCAAATCAAAAAAGAACTTTTTCTTTTGTTGGTATGTGAAGCTAGGTGGTATAAATTTAGCAACAATATAATTAGCATAATCAGCATACCATGGAGTGCTACGAGAAGTGCTTATGACATTTAATTGTTCATCAGGAAAGCTATCATCAATAGGTAGTGGGTCATCAAGAACATTCTCTAACCTAGATAAGTTGTCTGCAACTGGGTTCTCAGCTCCTTTTCTATCAACAATATGCAAATCAAATTCTTGCAGCAAGAGAACCCATCTAATAAGTCTAGGTTTAGCATCTTTCTTTTCCATAAGATATTTAATAGCAGCATGATCAGTGTGAATAGTTACTTTAGAATCAACAATATAGGGTCTGAATTTATCACAAGCAAACACAACTGCTGAAAGTTCCTTTTCAGTAGTAGCATAATTTCTTTGAGCATTGTCTAGAGTCTTACTATAATAATGGATAACATTTAATTTCTTATCAACTCTTTGCCCTAGAACAGCACCTACAGCATAATCACTAGCATCACACATAATTTCAAAGGGTAAATTCCAATCAAGTGGCTGAACAATAGGTGCAGGGACTAATGCTTTCTTAAGTATGTCAAATGCTTCTACACAATCATCATCAAAGAAAAATGGTACATCTTTTTGTAATAAATTAGTCAGAGGCCGAGAAATTTTTGAGAAGTCCTTAATGAACCTCCTATAAAATCCGGCATGACCAAGGAAACTTCTTATACCTTTGATGTCCTTGGGACATGGCATCTTTTCAATAGCGTCAACCTTGGCTTTATCAACTTCAATACCTCTTTCAGAAACTTTGTGCCCCAAGACAATACCTTCATTAACCATAAAGTGGCACTTCTCCCAATTCAAGACAAGATTAGTTTCTTCACATCTCTGCAAAACTCGATCAAGATTGCTCAAGCAATCATCAAAAGAGGAACCATAGACGAAAAAGTCGTCCATGAAAACCTCACAAATCTTTTCACAAAAATCATAGAATATAGCCATCATGCATCTTCCAAAGGTAGCAGGTGCATTACATAAACCAAAAGGTATACGTCTATAAGCAAAAGTACCAAAAGGGCATGTAAAAGTAGTCTTTTATTGATCTTTAGCCGACACAGGTATTTGAGAGAAACCAGAATAACCATCTAGAAAGCAATAATGTGTATGTTTGCATAATCTTTCTAGCATTTGATCAATAAAAGGTAAGGGGTAATGATCTTTCTTAGTGGCTTTATTTAATTTGTGGAAATCAATTACCATCCTATAACCTGTAATAATTCTTTGAGGAATCAATTCATCTTTATCATTAGGGACAACAGTAATACCTCCCTTCTTAGGGACACAATGGACAGGACTTACCCACTGACTATCAGCAACGGGATAAATTATACCTGCCTCCAGAAGCTTGAGTATTTCCTTCCTTACCACTTCTTTCATTTTAGGATTCAAACGTCATTGAGGATCACATACTGGTTTAGCATCCGCTTCCAAATTTATTTTATGCTGACATAGAGTGGGACTAATTCCCTTAAGATCATCAAGAGTATATCCAATAGCGGCACGGTGCTTCTTCAGAGTTTTCAATAATCTTTCTTCTTCATGCTCTGAAAGGTTAGCACTAATAATAACAGGATATATTTTCTTTTGATCAAGATAAGCATACTTAAGATTATCAGGCAACGGTTTAAGCTCAAAAACGGGATCACCCTTGGGTGGAGGAGGATCCCCTAGGATTTCAACAGGCAAATTGTGTTTCAGAATAGGTTCCTGTTTAAAGAATATTTCATCTATTTCCTTTCTTTCATTCATAAACATATCATTTTCATGGTCTAGCAAATAGTGTTCTAAAGGATCACTAGGAGGTACAGCAATAGAAGCAAGACCAATAATTTCATCCTTACTAGGCAATTCTGCCTCACGATGTTGTTTACTGAATTTAGAGAAATTAAACTCATGAACCATATCATCCAAGCCAACAGTAACAACATTATTTTTGCAGTCTATCGTAGCATTAACAGTATTCAAGAAGGGTCTACCAAAAATAATGGGACAAAAGCTATCTTGTGGAGAACCAAGAACAAGAAAGTCAGCGGGATATTTGGTTTTCCCACACAAGACTTCAACATCTCTAACAATTCCCATTGCAGATATAGTATCTCTATTGGCAAGTTTAATTGTAACATCAATATCTTCTAACTCAGCAGGTGCGATATCATGCATAATTTCTTTATATAAGTCAATGGGTATAACACTAGCACTAGCACCCATATCACATAAGCCATGATAACAATGATCTCCTATTTTAACAGAAATAACAGGCACGCCTACCACAGGTCTATGTTTATCTCTATCACAGGGTTTAGCAATTCTAGCAGTTTCACCAGAGAATTCAATGACATGCCCATCAATATTATCAGACAAGAGATCTTTAACAATAGCAATATTAGGTTCTACTTTGACTTGCTCAAGAGGTGTATAAGTTCTAGTATTGCTTTTACGAACAACAGTTGAAGCTTTAGCATGATCCTTTACTCTAGCAGGGAAAGGTGGTTTCCCAACATAAGAGGTGGGAACAATAGGATCATTATAAGTGATGGTCTTTTCTTCAACTTTAATAGGTGCAGCTACTTTACTTCTATGGGAGGATGATATTTAAACCACTTCTCCTTGGGGAGATCAACGTAAGTAGCAAAAGATTCACAGAAAGAAGCTACTATCTCAGAGTCAAGTCCATATTTAGTGATAAACTTACGGAAAATATCGGTATCCATAAAAGATTTAACACAATCAAGCTTAGGTGTCATACCTGACTCCTTACCTTCGTCAAGGTCCCAATCTTCAGAGTTGCGTTTAATTCTATCCAATAAATTCCATCTGAATTCAATAGTCTTCATCATAAAAGAGCCAGCACAAGAAGTATCGAGCATGGTGCGATTGTTATCAGAAAGCCGAGCATAAAAATTCTAGAGAATTGTCAATTTTGAGAGCTCATGATTGGGGCATGAATATAACATTGATTTAAGCCTCCCCCAAGCTTGAGCGATGCTTTCTCCTTCGCGAGGCCAAAAATTATATATATAATTGCGATCACGATGAACAAGATGCATAGGGTAATACCATGTCGATGCGTCTCCCTCCAAAGATAAAGGGAAAGCCTTCTTCTTAACAACATCATCGGGTATACCTGCAAGCTTAAATAATCCACAAATATCATCCAAATAGCGTAGATGCTCGTCGGGATGCTTTGTCCCATCTACTGTAAAAGTATTAGCCAGCAGTTTTTCCATAATACCCGAAGGAAATGCAAAAGGAGTTTCATTTTCAATAGGTTCAGTAGGTTGAGGAGCAACTCTTTGCTCTACTGGACGGGGTGAAGATACACGGAACAAGCCCCTCAGAGATTCAGTTTCCATAGTAACAAGTGACAGAAAATTTCAGCACACTATATAAATTTTTCCTTACCAAATTCCACCTACCAAAGGCGCTACACTCCCCGGCAACGGCGCTAGAAAAGAGTCTTGATGACCCACAAGTATAGGGGATCTATCGTAGTCCTTTCGATAAGTAAGAGTGTATAACCCAATGAGGAGCAGAAGGAAATGATAAGCGGTTTTCAGCAAGGTATTCTCTGCAAGTACTGAAATAAGTGGTAACAGATAGTTTTGTGATAAGGTAAATTGTAACGAGCAACAAGTAACAAAAGTAAATAAGGTGCAGCAAGGTGGCCCAATACTTTTGGTAGCAAAGGACAATCCAGACAAATTCTTATATAAGGAAAAGTGCTCCCGAGGACACATGGGAATATCGTCAAGCTAGTTTTCATCACGCTCATATGATTCGCGTTCGGTACTTTGATAATTTGATATGTGGGTGGACCGGTGCTTGGGTGCTGTTCTTACTTGAACAAGCATCCCACTTATGATTAACCTCTATTGCAAGCATCCGCAACTACAACAAAAGTATGAAGGTAAACCTAACCATAGCATGAAACATATGGATCCAAATCAGCCCCTTACGAGGCAACGCATAAACTAGGGTTTAAGCTTCTGTCACTCTAGCAACCCATCATCTACTTATTACTTCCCAATGCCTTCCTCTAGGCCCAAATAATGGTGAAGTGTTATGTAGTCGACGTTCACATAACACCACTAGAGGTTAGACAACATACATCTCATCAAAATATTGAACGGATACCAAATTCACATGACTACTAATAGCAAGACTTCTCCTGTGTCCTCAGGAACAAACGTAACTACTCACAAAGCATATTCATGTTCATAATCAGAGGGGTAATAGTATGCGTAAAGGATCTGAACATATGATCTTCCACCAAGTAAACCAACTAGCATCAACTACAAGGAGTAATCAACACTACTAGCAACCTACTAGCACCAATCCCGGACTTAGAGACAAGAATTGGATACAAGAGATGAACTAGGGTTTGGAGATGAGATGGTGCTGGTGAAGATGTTGATGGAGATTGCCCTCTCCCGATGAGAGGAGCGTTGGTGATGACGATGGTGATGATTTCCCCCTCCCGGAGGGAAGTGTCCCCGGCAGAACAGCTCTGCCGGAGCCCTACATTGGTTCCTCCAAGGTTCCGCCTCGTGGCGGCGGAGTCTCGTCCCGAAAGGTTGCTTATGATTTTTTTTCTCATCAAAAGAATTCATATAGGAGAAGATGGGCGTCGGAGAGCCACCAAGGGGCCTACGAGGTAGGGGGCGCGCCAGGGGGGAGGGGCGCGCCCCCAACCCTCGTGAGCAGGGTGTGGGCCCCCTGGCCTTCATCTTTGGCGACGATTTTTCTTTATTTATTTTAAGATATTCCGTGGAGTTTCAGGACTTTTGGATTTGCGCAGAATAGGTCTCCAATATTTGCTCCTTTTCCAGCCAGAATTCCAGCTGCCGGCATTCCCCCTCTTCATGGTAAACCTTGTAAAATAAGAGAGAATAGCCATAAGTATTGTGACATAACGTGAAATAATAGCCCATAATGCAATAAATATTAACATAAAAGCATGACGCAAAATGGACGTATCACCCGTGGAGTCCCGTTTTGCGGTACGCCACACCCCTCCCGATGAACAGGACCCCCGTTTCGACCGTAGCGCTCCAACGCAAGTCCGTTTCCTCCATTTTGCGGTACGCCACACCCCTCCCGATCAACAGGACCACCGTTTCGACCGTAGGAGGTCCGTTTCCTCTGTTTTGCGGTACGCCACACCCCTCCCGATCAACAGGACCCCCGGTTCGACCGTAGGAGGTCCGTTTCGTCCGTTTTGCGGTATGCCAGACCCCTCCCGATGAACAGGATCCTGTTTCGAACGTGGCCAGTCGAACACAAGGTTGTTTCCTCCGTTGTGTGGTATGCCAGGCCTCGTTTCCATCACCTGCTTCGTCCAAGCCCTCTCGATGAACACGGACACGCATTCCGTTCCAATCCAGCCGGTTGGCTCCCACACGTTCCGTTGCCTCCCGATGAACACGACGCATTCCGTTGCCTCCCCATGAACACGACGCATTTTGTTGCCTCCCCATGAACACGACGACGACGCTGTTTCTCTGTTCCGACCCAGCCATGTACACGAGCCCTGGTCGTACGTATGCGTGAGTAGGCGTTCGAGACCACGCCCGTATGTACACATACGTGGCTGTATTTTCTTTCTTGCACCCTGGCCGCTGTACGTATGTGTACATGATACGTGCGCGTATCTACTACGACACGTGCGCGCCTCTTCATCCACCAGTATATATGTACATACACGTTCGCGACCAGAATGACAACTCTACGTACGCTTCGACCAGGTGGGTCCCGACTGTCAGGCAGTTCCTTGCCTATGAAGATCTAGCTGGTGGGTCCCAGCAGTCAGGGGGCGAACCGTTTTTTTGCCTGGACGCACTTACTTTCGTGCGAAGATGTAGCTGGTGGGTCCCAGCAGTCAGGGGCAAACATTTTTTCATGAAATACGGAGGCCCGTCTGGTGGGTCTCCGCTGCCAGGTGGAGGAATAATTATTTTGCACGTAATAAGGAGGCACTTCCTTGCTGCGGCCGTGGACCCAGCTGTCAGTCTCTCCACGTACAGTCCATGTCCGATGGAAGTCGTTCCTTGAGCACGTTGACCACGCCGCATTGAGAGCACCAGGGCGGTGGACGACGGCGAGGCCTAGGAAGGGGAAGACGCGGAGCCGGGGAAGACGCGGCAGTGGAATCCCACGCGGAGAGTAGTACGAGGGTTCACTGGTTCGGTTGCGGTGTGAGGCTGCCGTCGCCGCAGGGCCTGGCCAGCGGTGGGAATAGTAGGGGCGGTGAGGCCTCTGCGGCAGCACATCCGGCTATGGGTCGTAGGAGCATGCGGCACGACCAGCGCTGCTGTGGGCGGCTGGAGCAAGAAGACCAGAGGTTGAAGAAGCACTACGGCCGTTGGATAGACATCGTACGGTCACTAGAGTTAGAATCGTTTATATTGACTAAGTTGACAAAGCCCTCCGTCCCCGTCAACTTAGTAGGCCCACACGTCAGCCTCCCACCAAGGTGGGTCCCAGCTAGCACGGGGTATTCATTTTTTGTCCGTAATAAGGAGGCACTTCCGGTGGGTCCGAGCTGACAGCAGGGGGAATGTTTTTTTCGCGAAATACGATGGCCCGTCAAGTGGGCCCAGCAGTCAGGGCAAACGTTTTTTTCGTGAAATACTAGTGGGCGTCCGGTGGGTCCCTGCTGTCAGGTGGAGAAATAATTATTTTCCGCATAATAAGGAGGCACTTCCTTGCGGCTGCCGTGGACCCAGTTGTCAGCCTCTAAACATACAATATTCTTCCGATGGAATTCGGTCATTGACCACATTGACCACTGTCGGATTTCGGGTAACGGCAGACCCTTGAGGTTCGAACTCTGGGGTGCGCGCGGAGATTACGCCTCCTACCTACCTGCTCCCCACCGCCATGCAAAGATCTAAGCTATCGGAAGAACAGCACAAGAGACACAAGGTTTAGACTGGTTCGGGCCACCGATGTGGTGTAATACCCTACTCCAGTGTGTGGTGTGTGGATTGCCTCTTGAGCTGATGATGATGAGCAAATACAAGGAAGAATGGCCTCGCGAGGGTCTGTTCTTGGCTGGGGGGATGAACTGCTAGGAGGAGTTCAGTCACCCTTCTCTCTCTCTCGTTGTGTAGTCCTGGTCGATTCCAATGGCTTCTATTCTCTGGCTGTCTAGATGCCTCTACCCTGGGGGTGGCTAGTCCTATTTATAGGCAAAGGCCCTGGGCCTCTTCCTAAATATTGAGCGGGAAGGGCGCCAACAATTGGCCATTTTGAAGGGGAACATCTGGTACACTTATCCTGACTAAAGTTCGTCCTCGCCTGCCAAAGGCTCTGGCGGTGACGCCGGCCTGGGCTCCACATTGACTTCCTCCCCACCGTTGGACTGGTCTTGGTCCCGTAGCACCGAACCGGGTGCCTTTGCTTGATGCTCTCGCCTGCGCTTGCTCCCTTTGCACCAAAGAGGAAAGGAGGACACTGCGCGGGCTGGCGCCCGCCTGGCGCCCTTGGTCGTCATGGCTTGCGTCATGGGCACCTCGTGAGGTACCGCGCCTTGATCTCTCCGCCTCCTCGTGAGCCAACCTGATGAGGCCGTGCCTGAAGGAGCTCCGCGTCGTCCGCCCCGCGAGGCTTGGCCCCTCGCAAGGGTCTTGTGTCTTGTGCTGAGGAAGATGGGCCATGCTAGGCCCCCCTTCGAGCCACGCCGCAGGCCGCAGGCAGGCAAGTCTGGGGACCCCCGTTCCCAGAACACCGACAGTAGCCCCCGGGCCCAAGGCGCGCCCGGACTTGGCCGTGCAGAGAGGCGAAAGGGCAAGGGTGAAGCGCCACGGGCCCTAACAGCCTGCGGCCTTGGGCGCCGCGTGGCGTTTGATTGGGCGTGGGTGTCTCCACTTCCCCATGATGCCTTGGTAACTGCGCGATCGGACAAGTCCCTGCATGCAAAGCGGGTCATGATTACCTGCAATCGTGCAGGTCGATGGTTGGCCTTCACCGGCTATAAGTACGGGGCGGCGCGCGCCCTTCCAGTTCATCCCCCTTTGCTTCTCCTTCTTCTCCATGGCTCCGTCGAGGAGGTTCTCAGCTGTAGAGAAGGGAAAGGCCCGCCAGGTCGAGCCTGCCTCTCCCCCGCCCAAGCGCGGCCGTGGACGCCCTCGCAAACATCCTGTGGTCACCACGGCAGCTTCCCGCGGCCGTGGAGATGACTTCCAGCATGGTGACGGGCGAACTGCTGCGGCCGGGGGGCGCGCTTCGGTTGTGCGTTCCCCTAGGCCGTGCTTTCGCGCTGCAGAGGCGCTACCGGAGTTCGTTGTGTGGTCAGCGGAGCCGACTAGTACCCGGCTTCAACTTCCCCGCTTCCTCCTTGGCGAGCTCCCGGCCGGCGCCCCGGGCGGCCTCTGGCTTCAGGCAGACGGCTGCTGCAGCCGGGCCTCGTGGGCTTCGCTGGAGGTCTCCGCAGCCGGGAGCCTGGCCTTGACCCGCGGTTGGCAGGCGTTTGCCCGTGCGCGTGGCCTCAGCCATCGGTGCACCCTGCACTTCAGGTTTGATGGCAATGCCACCCTCTATGTGAGGGTGTTTGGGGAAGATGGTTGCCGCGCAGGGTTCTGCCCTGAGGACAACGACCGCAGCCGGGGACCCAGCCCCGGCGATGATGGAGAAAACAGTGCTCGCGGGATTGGCGGCGCTGAGGGTCCCCCAAGCTTCACCGGCTCTTCTTCAGGCGGCGACTCCTCTAGCGGTGGCCGCGGCCGGCCTCCGCGCCGTCGCACTGGCATGGACGGTGGTAGCGCGCCTGCCCGCCGTCGCGCCTTGGTGAAGCATGAGAGGGAGTTTGCCTGAGCGCTGGAGGCAGCTCGGGTCTTCCCCGCAGACTGGTGTGAGGCGAGCCGTGCCTGATTTGCTCTTTCTTTTCCTTTGTCCCGCGTAAAAGAAAACACTAGCGCGGAGCCCCGTGGGGGCGTGTTTGGGGTATTGCTGTTAATCATCTCTTTGCTTCCGTTATCGTGCCTTCTGGCTATGTGTCCGCGTGTAGATAGTTCCCGGCCCAGCCGTGGGGGGGCGACCGACCCAGGCCCTGTGTTCGCGTCGCGGTGCCCGTGGGGCACGGACTGGAGGGGTGCTCCTGTAATGGACCCAGGTCGCGAAACATTTGAATGACTAGGACAGGAACACTCGCGAGGGTGCTCGGCTGCCCTCCCTCGCGAGGCCTTGCATAAGAGAAATCGAGGCAGGAGAGCGAAAAGTCGAAGAACCACAAGTCAAAGGCGGCAATAGCTTCAATAAAACTTCGAACGAGAATGAACAAGCCAACTGCGGAAAGCAAATGAAAAAGCCGCGTCCGGCACCTAATCTAGTCTTCGACATCTTTTCACCAGCGCGGGAGGGAGCTAAGTGCTGCCACTGGGCGTGGGAGGGAGCCCCAGGGCCTGAGGCCGGCGCTCCTGAGACTCCGGGGCATGTACAGCCCCAACTCATTATTACGTGAGAGTGTCATGGGCGGCAAGCTTCACAGGCGTTGGCCTTCTTCACAGGCTCCGGGCCTTTCTTAGGGGAAACGAGCTTCACGGGCATTTGCCCTCTTCACAGGCTCCTGGCCTTTTCCAAAACGCGACAGCTTCATAGGCATTCGCCTTCTTCACAGGCTCTAGGCCTTTTCCCAAAGGGATTATCTTCACAGGCGTTTGCCTTCTTCACAGGCTCTGGGCCTTTTCCAAAAAGGATGATCTTCACAGACGTTCGCCTTCTTCACAGGCTCTGGGCCTTTTCCAAAAAGGATGATCTTCACAGGCGTTCGCCTTCTTCACAGGCTCTGGGCCTTTTCCAAAAAGGATGATCTTCACAGGCATTCGCCTTCTTCACAGGCTCTGGGCCTTTTCCAAAAAGGATGATCTTCACAGGCGTCCGCCTTCTTCACAGGCTCTGGGACTTTTCCAAAAAGGATGATCTTCACAGGTGTTCGCCTTCTTCACAGGCTCTGGGCCTTTTAGGGGTAGAACCTCTGGAGGTGCTGGATGTTCCATGCATTCTGGACCGGCTCCCCCTCCTGAGTCTCCAAGCGCGCGGAACCAGGCCTGGAAACATGAACAACCTTGAACGGGCCCTCCCACATGGGAGAGAGCTTGTGCAGCCCCTCCCTGGAGAGAACCCGCCTGAGCACGAGGCCTCCTACCTCAAGAGTTCTGGGGCGTATGTTGCGGCAGTGATATCGTCGTAGCGCCTGTTGGTACCTCGCTGCTCGCAGCGCGGCTTCTCGGCGGCGTTCCTCCCCCAGCACGAGGTCCATCCCCCGCGTGGCGTCCTGCTGCGCCTGGTCGAACGCCAGGACCCGTGCGGAGCGACGTCTGACCTCATGAGGGAGGACTGCTTCGGCTCGGTAGACCAGGAAGAACGGGGTCTCTCCAGTTGGCTTGGTTGCGGTTGTGCGGATGGACCACAACACGGACTGGAGCTCATCGTACCAACCTCTGCCGCAGGCCTCCAGCTTCTTCTTGAACGTCCTGGTCTTGAGGCCCCTCAGGACCTCCGCGTTGGCTCGTTCGGCCTGGCCGTTGCTTCGTGGATGCGCCACCGAAGCGTAGCATATCTGCGTTCCAAGGTTAGCACACTATGTTCTGAAAAGGTTACTGGTGAACTACGAACCGTTGTCTGTGATGATGCGGTTCGGCACCCCGAACCGGGTCACGATGCCCCTGATGAACTTGACCGCGGAGCCCGTGGGGATGGTGCGGACAGCCTCCACTTCTGCCCACTTGATGAACTTGTCAACGGCGACGTAGAGGTAGCGGTAGCCCCCTGGCGCCCGAGGGAACGGGCCCAGAATGTCCAGCCCCCAGACTGTGAATGGCCACGAAAGGGGTATAGTCTGCAGCCCTCCCGCCGGCTGATGGATCTGCTTGGCGTGAAATTGGCAGGCTTCACAAGCCTTCACCAGTTCGACAGCGTCGTTGAGTGCGGTGGGCCAATAGAACCCACTGTGGAATGCCTTGCCAACGAGGGTCCGTGATGATGAGTGATGCCCACAGTCCCCGCCGTGTATGTCCTCCAGCAGTTCCTTTCCTTGCTCCCTGGAGATGCAGCACAGGGATACGTCGTTTGGTCGCTTCCGGTAGAGCTCTCCATCCCTGATGCAGTATGCCGTGGCCTGCCGTGCCACACATTCCGCTTCCTCCTCCTTCTCCGGCAGGGTCCCTTGCGTCAAATAACTCCGGAGTTCCGTGATCCAGCACTCCTCCTGAGGTTCCATCGTCAGGACTAGGCGTGCTCTTGAGGCCGGGCCATAGACCGGGGCTCCTGAGGCAGGTGGCTGGGGGAGTTCCTCCCGTGGCTAAGCTGTGTTTGATAATGACGGCAGGGCCGAGGGTTTGAAGAGCCGCTCCTCGAAGATGCTAGGCTCCTGAGGTAACCGCCTGGACGCCCGTCTGGCGATGTTGTCGGCCTCCTGATTGGTGCCACCGGGCACGTGCTGCAACTCCAACCCCTAGAACTGCTTCTCCATCCTGCGAACCTCCGCAAGGTAGGCTTCCATGTGCTCATCTTTCGGCTCGTATTCCTTGTTGGAGAAATTGACAAGGAGCTGCGAATCACCCTTGATGGTGAGCCGCTTCACCCCCAGGGCAGCTGCGGCCTTCAAGCCAGCTATCAAACCTTCATACTCTGCTATGTTGTTGGAGACCTTTTCACCTTGCTGGAAACAGAGCTGTACAGCGTAGTAGAGCTTGTCCTGAGTGGGTGATATCAGCACCGCACCAGCCCCAGTGCCATGCCTGGAGAATGCCCCATCGAAGTACATGACTAGCCTTCCGGCGCCTCGCTTCCTGGGGAGAGGGACCGATCCTCATCGGCCTTGAGGCCTGGTGCCTCCGTCCATTCTGCCACAAAATCCGCTAATCACTAACGCGCGAGGAGGAGCTTCTGAGGCATGGGATACCGCGCCCTCGCGTCCCGTAACACCGTGCTGACGAAGTATACTGGGTGCTCAACAAGGCTGAGCGCGTTAGTGCTCGCGGCGCCCTCTGGAGACAAAGGCGCCTCGTGAATTGACGAGGCCTCTGGGGGCTGACCATTCAGGTGAGGGGCCTCTCCTGCTTCCAATGCATTCTTCGGCGGCTGATCTTCTTCAACCGTGGTAGCGGTTTCTGTGGGCCTTCCTTGTTCCTGTTTTGCCTTGTCTCGAGCTGCTGCTGTGGTTCTGATTTGGCGCTCCTCCCTAACCGCCACCAGGGCTGCACTGGCGGAGTAAGGAGTGGTGGCGAGGTAGAGCACCAGGGGCTCTTGAGGACGCGGAGCCACCATGACCGGGGGACTGGTCAGGTATTTCTTGAGATCTTGAAACGCCTTGTCACCCTCTTTAGTGCATCCAAAGGGCCCCTTTTTCTTCATTAGCTGGAAGAAAGGCAGCGCTCGCTCTCCCAGCCAGGAGATGAAGCGCCCTAGCGCGGTCACACGTCCGGTGAGCTTCTGCATTTCTCTGAGGGTCTTCGGCGGGCTCATGTCCTCGACCGCCTTGACCTTCTCCGGGTTAGCCTCGATGCCTCGATGGGACACGAGGAAACCCAAGAGCTTGCCTGAGGGGACCCCGAACACACACTTCTCTGGGTTGAGCCACAGGTTCACTGCATCGAGGCTCGCGAAGGTTTCTTCCAGGTCTTGTATTAGGGTCTTGGCCTCCCGAGACTTCACCACAATGTCATCAACGTAAGCTTCGACATTCTTCCCGAGCTGCGGGCCCAAGGTGATGTGCATCAGCCGCTGAAAGGTCGCCCCTGCGTTACGCAGCCTAAATGGCATGCATGTATAGCAGTACACCCCACATGGGGTTAGGAAGGCAGTCTTCTCGACGTCTTCTACCGCCATCTTGATCTGGTGATACCCAGAGAAGGCATCCAGGAAGCATAGCAGGTCGCACTCTGCGGTGGAATCGACGATCTGGTCGATGCGGGGGAGCAGGAACGGATCTTGCGGGCACGCCTTGTTGAGCTTGGTGAAGTCGACACACATGCGCTCCTTCCCTCCCTTCTTGGGCAGAACGTACAGGGTTGGCCAACCAATCCGGGTACCGGACCTCGCGAATGACCCCAGCGGCTTCTAACTTGAGGGTTTCTTGGAAGATGAAGGCCTGCTTTTCTGTGGACTGCCGCCTTGCCTTCTGCTTCACGGGGCGCACGTTTGGTCACACGTTGAGGTGATGCTCGATTACGCTCCTGGGGATCCCTGCCAACTGATCAGGCTCCCAAGTGAATACCTTCTTTTTTGCGCGCAGGAACCTGATTAGGGCCTCCTCCTGCTCAGGCTCGAGGTTGGCGCCTATGGTGGAAGTGGCACTGGAGGACCCGTCCTCGTCGACAGGTATCTGCCTGGTTTCTGCCTTGTCCTGGGTGAACAACTACTTCTTCTTGGTGGGCGCAGCCCCCTTGGGCTCGGGGGTCCCTCAGTCGGCGGGCTGTGTCGATGCCGCCATCTTGAAGGCGAGCTCGAGCACTCGCAGCGCGTCCCCGGTGTCCCCGTGCACGGTGAGGACACCGCTGCTCCCGGGCATCTTCATGAGGTTGTACGCCGGGTGCGTGCCGGCCATGAACTGGGCCAGCGCTGGGTAGTCGAGGATGGCGTTGTAGGGGAGGCCGATGGGGACGATGTCAAAGTCGATCATCTCCGTGCGGAAGTTGTCGTAGGTGCCGAAGGTTACTGGGAGCCGGATCTGTCCCAAAGAGCTGGATGATCCGCCCCCAACGCCTGAGAAGGGCCGGCTGGGTTGCAGCCATTCCAGGGGTATGCGGAGGAGATTGAAGGCCTCAACCGAAAGCACGCTGAGGCCCGCGCTGCCATCGATGAGAGTTCTGGTGACGGCCACCTGGAAGATGGTCGGGGTGCACAACATGGGGAGCGCGCCAAAGCTAGCTGAGTTGGAGGGGTGGTCCTCCGAGCTGAAGGTCAGGCCGGCCTTGCGCGCCGCCCGGTCCGGGAGAGCCCCTTTCCACGCGGACACGACGCCGACCCAGTGGACAAACGGCTTGACGTAGCGACTTGTAGGCGGCGCCTGCGAGCCTCCCAGGAGGGCCGCGATGACAGGGGGTGTTGGTGTAGCGGTGCGGCCGTCTTGCCACACGGACGGATGCTGAGACGACGCTTGCTGCTCGTTCTCCGCTAGGCCGGTGGCGGCGTTGGCGGCGGTTGACGGGGAACGACGAGGACGCCCATCGACGGGTGCCGTCTGGGCGACGCGGGAAGCGATGGCGGCTGGGCGCTTGGCGCGGGCCCGACGAGCGCCGGACATGGACGCGACGGTCGGAGGAGAACGGAGCGGGGGAAGACGAGTTCCGGTGCACCCCTACCTGGCGCGCCAAATGTCGGATTTCGGGTTCCGGCAGACCCTTGAGGTTCGAACTCAGGGGTGCGCGCGGAGACTTCGCCCTCTACCTCTTCGTCTCGCCAGCATCTAAACTACTGAAAGAACAGCACAAGAGACACAAGGTTTATACTAGTTCGGGCCACCATTGTGGTGTAATACCCTACTCTAGTTTGTGGTGTCGTGGATTGCCTCTTTGGCTGATGATGATGAACAAGACAAGGAAGAACAGCCTCGCGAGGGTCTGCTCTTGGCTGGGACGATGAACTGCTAGGAGGAGTTCAGCCGCCCTTCTCCCTCTCTCTGGTTCTCTGCTTGCCCAGGTTCTGAATTGCACGATTGCTCGATCTGGATTCCGATCCCTCTACCCTGGGGGTGGCTAGTCCTATTTATAGGCAAAGGCCCTAGGCCTCTTCCCAAATATTGAGCAGGAAGGGCGCCAACAGTTGGCCATTTTGAAGGGGAACATCTGGTACACTTATCCTGACTAAAGTTGGTCCTCGCCTGCCAAAGGCTCTGTGGTGACGCCGTCCTGGGCTCCACGATGACCTCCTCCCCACCGTTGGACTGGTCTTGGTCTCGTTGCACCGAAATGGACGCCTTTGCTTGATCCTCTCGTCTGCTCTTGCCTCCTTTGCACCAAAGAGGAAAGGGGGACACCGCGCGGGCTGCCGCCCGCCTGGCGCCCTTGGTCGTCATGGCTTGCGTCATGGGCACTCGTGAGATACCCCGCCTTGATCTCTCCGCCTCCTCGTGAGCCAGCCTGATGAGGCCGTGCCTGAGGAAGCTCCGCGTCATCCGCCCCACGAGGCTTGGCCCCTCGTGAGGGTCTTGGGTCTTGTGTTGATGAAGATGGGTCGTGCTCGGCCCCCTTTGAGCCACGCCGCAGGCCATAGGCAGGCAAGTCTAGGGACCCCCCGTTCCCAGAACACCGACAGGGGGGATGAACTGCTAGGAGGAGTTCAGTCATTCTTCTCTCTCTCTCTCGGTGTGTAGTCCTGGTCGATTCCAATGGCTTGTATTCTCTGGCTGTCTAGATGCCTCTACCCTGGGGGTTGCTAGTCCTATTTATAGGCAAAGGCCCTGGGCCTCTTCCCAAATATTGAGCGGGAAGGGCGCCAACAATTGGCCATTTTGAAGGGGACCATCTGGTACACTTATCCTGACTAAACTTGGTCCTTGCCTGCCAAAGGCTCTGGTGGTGACGCCGGCCTAGGCTCCACAATGACTTCCTCCCCACCGTTGGACTGGTCTTGGTCCCGTTGCACCGAAACAGGTGCCTTTGCTTGATGCTCTCGCCTGCGCTTGCTCCCTTTGCACCAAAGAGGAAAGGAGGACAATGCGCGGGCTGGCGCCCACCTGGCGCCCTTGGTCGTCATGGCTTGCGTCATGGGCAGCTCGTGAGGTACCCCGCCTTGATCTCTCCGCCTCCTCGTGAGCCAGCCTGATGAGGCCGTTCCTGAAGGAGCTCCGTGTCGTCCGCCCTGCGAGGCTTGGTCCCTCACGAGGGTCTTGTGTCTTGTGCTGAGGAAGATGGGCCATGCCGGGCCCCCCTTCGAGCCATGCCGCAGGCCGCAGGCAGGCAAGTCTGGGGACCCCCGTTCCCAGAACGCCAACAACCACGCCGCGCCAAGAGCACCACGGTGCTGGACGACGGCGAGGCCTAGGAAGGGGACAACGCGGAGCCGGGGAAGACGCGGCAGTGGATGCCCACGCGGAGATCATTACGAGGGTTCACTGGTTCGGCTGCGCTGTCGTCGCCGTAGAATAACAGGGGGTGTGGGTGAGTCGAGTGGAGCGATGGCCTGGCCAGCGGTGGGAGTAGTATGGGGGCGGTGAGGCCTCCACGGCAGCACAGCCGGCCACGAGAGGCAGGAGCAGGCGGCACGACCGCGCTGCTTTGGGCGGCTGGAGCAAGAAGACCAAAGGTTGAAGAAGCACTACGGCTGTTGGATGGACATCGTACGGTCAGTCGAGCTAGAATCGTGCATATTGACTAAGTTGACAAAGCCCTTCGTCCCTGTCAACTTAGTAGGCCCACTATACTGGGTCCCAGCTAGCAGGGGGAGTATTCATTTTTTTTGTGCGCAATAAGGAGGCACTTCCTTGCATGTGAAGATATAGCTAGTGGGTTCGAGCTGTCAGCGGCGGTAATGTTTTTTTCGTGAAATACAGAGGCCCTTTCGGTGGGTCCTAGATGTCAGGTGGAGGAATCATTATTTTGCTCGTAATAAGGAGGCATTTCCTTGCGTACGGCCATGGACCCAGCTGTCGGCCTCTCCATGTACAGTCCACTTCAGATGCATGTCGGTCGTTGACCAGGCCATGCCGAGAGCACTAGGGCGGTGGATGACGGCGAGGCCCAGGAAGGGAACGACACGGAGGCAGGGAAGACTCAGCAGCTGTTTTTGTTACCCACGCGGAGGGGAGTACGACTGTACGAGGGTTTACTGGTTCGTCTACCGTCGCCGGAGAATAACAGCAGGTGTGGGTGAGTAGAGGGATGGCTAGGCCAGCGATGGGAGTACGGTGGGGCGGTGAGGCCTGCGTGGCAGCAGAGCCGGCCGCGGGGAGGAGGGAGCAGGCAGTCCCGCCGGCGCTTGTTTGAGCGGCTGGAGCAGGAAGAGCAGAGATTGAAGAAGCACGACGGCCGTTGGATGGACATCCAACAGTATACAGGCCATCTGTGGAAAGCCTCAAATCTGTGGAGAACAGCATACAACCCATCTGCCATTATTTCAAATAATTTACAGCCCATTTGCTAATTCTTACGGGGTTTTTGGAGCCCATATTCTTTTTGTTAGCATTACAACCTATATTGTGGCCACGGTTAAAAAATTATACGAAATTTTGCATATGTCGGTGCGATCTGAACTGTTTTTAATCCCGAAATTTCGAGTCACATTCAGACTGATTTTAAAAATAAATGTATATCAATATAAATTCCAATAAATTGTCACGCATAAAAATCAATGCAATTTAAAATCTCGAAATGAAAAAAAGATATTTGAAACTAATTGTCGGTTTGATGTGTTTTAAAAATCTACAGCCCATTTCTCATTACTGATAGGCCATTTTCTCGTCCAGCCGAATGAAGCTCTTCTCGTCTTGAAAGATTTGCAGCCCAACAGGCCTGTTAAAGCGACTTACTTGACAAATCACAAAAAAACTGGGCTAGCCATTTTCAAAAAGAAAAAAAACTACTGGGCTGGTCTATGGTAAACATAAAAGAAAAGGCTGTCTAGACAGGCCAGAGTGTCCCGCACAGCCCAGTTGACACCCTGCTTCCGTCTCAAAAACAAATTAGATAAATGCCACTCCAATTATGGCAATTCATAAAAATGCCACTACAATTTCCAAACATTGAAAAATGCCACTGCAATTTTTCCAAACTTTGAAAAACGCCATTGCAGTTTGCAAACTTTCAAAAATGCCACTCCAGACTTCGAAAAATGCCACTAGAAATGGCATGAAATGGCATTTTACAAAGTTTGGAAATTGAAGTGGCATTTCTTGGATACACCAGATTTGGAGTGGCATTTATCAAATTAACCCAAAACAAAAATAACTGGGCGAGCTGCGGGGTCCCTGGTGTTAGCCGCTCGTTGTGCAATTCTCTCGTTTATTGACTACGTTGACAATGGCATGGGACCCACATGTCAGAAATCCACTAGGAGGAGCCATTTTTTTATTGGCTTGAAATAAGGAGGCACTTGCTTGTGTACTGCCATGACCTTGGCGGGTCCCTGCTATCATCCTCTCCACATACAATCATCTCCTGATTGTGTACGCGTCAACTTGCTAGGCCCACAAGTCAGCCTTTAAACCCGTGGAGGACAAATACGACCCATTTAAAAAAATAACAGCCCATTCCATACGTTCAAATGGAAAGTTCAACATTCAAAGCAAAGTAACAGGTCTGATCCACATATAGAGTACTGAACTTCCACGTTGACAACCATCACAGCCAAGTTAACTATCTACTCCCACTAATACTCTAGTAGCGTACAAGTACTAACTTACTCTTAGCTAACTAGACGATGCCGGCCGCCATCTGTGGGACACGCTAAACGCCGGCACCGGTGTCATGTGCCTCACCTCGGACTTGCAAGAGGTGTGATAGGGCGCGTTACTCACGCGCGTTGGCCCTTTCCATGCCGGCATGGTCCACCGAAGCTTCGGCTTCCAAGCGGGAAACCCACTTGACGAGTTGGTAGTAAAAATCGGCGTCGCGAACGCGTGCGTGCCCGACAGCCTCCAGGGCTATTTGCCGGGCGCCGGCCTCCACGTAGTCGGCCCAGTTGCGGGCGCTCTGCTCACGACTCAGAGCGTCGATGCGCTGCTGCTCCATGTCCTGCTGGCGGCGCAAATCGGCGATACACTGCTCCTCCGCCAGGCGGTCGCGCTCCAACAACTCATGCTCCCCCGCCATGTGGTCGCGCTCCAACAACTCCTGGATCTCCGCATTGCCATCTAAAGACAGATAGAATGCCTCCTACCTCCGTCTGCCTTCCGATGAAAACCCGAACACTAGTTCTGGCGGTGACCGCCTCCGGCGTCGCCTACCGCGGACGGGCGGGGGCATGGCAGACGTGGCGAGCGACGTCGGGCCGGTGGGGGCTTATGAGGATATGGCGAGTTGGGTCACGGTGGCACCGGAGAAGGCCGGGAAACAGTACTTATAGGCGGAAGGTAGTGCGACGGTCATCGGAATTCAATGCATAATGGCTTAGCGCACCAGCTTGCCGTGGAAAACTAGAGAAACTGAAATTATGACTGTGCCGTCTCGTCCCGTCTGGGTCGCACGCCGGCATGGCGGTCAAACGAGTGCACTCGAATCATCTCCCTCCTTGGCAATAATGATTCCACGGATTTAAAGCGTATCCTTTTTCGCATCAGTTAGCTGCCTTAATTACGGTCGGCTGCATGCAGGAACTCAGAATCGCTCACAGGAAGTACGCGAAGCAGCATGCAACGAGTCGTAGCCGAGGGCACGCATGCAGCCACTTAAATAGCTGGAATTAATTAGGCTTAAACTTCTGCATGCCGTTAATTATTGCCATGCCTTGGTCTTGCTTCTTTGCTCACGGGACTAATAAACCCGGACGGAGGGAGTACCTTGGTTGGTGAGAGGTTTGAATTAAGCCCTGCAAACCGGAAAGGAGGTACTAGTACGTGCGTGATCCGCTATTTATTCGTGTAGGATCGAGTTGGTCGTTTCTTGAATTAATCCTTGCAAACCGGAAAGGAGGTAGTATGTGTGTGATCCGCTATTTATCCGTGTAGGATCGATAGTGTAGCTTGTCAGTTTCTTCAGAGGTAGGCATTTTTATCCGTGCAGGATCGATAATGTAGCTTGTCAGTTTCTTCAGAGGTAGGCAGTTTTTTATTCAGAGGTAGGCAGTTTATTCAAAAAAACTGCCACTTCGCATCTTGCGTCGCAAATAAAACTGCCAGGAGTGCATTTGTAGGCTAGCTAGTGATCGATCAGTAACTTGTAAACACTGAGCGAACAGAAATAAGTAACTCTTAATGCATCTCAATGATTCACAGATCATATACAAATATGTAGCTCCAAAAGCAAAGATCAGCCACTTCGGATCTTGCGTCGCAACTAAAACTAACTAGTACGATTCCCATACATAAGATCAACATGTTAATGCATCTCAATGATTCACAGATCATATACAAATATGTAGCTCCAAAAGCAAAGATCTAGAAAAAACATCTGTTCTTCCTACTAACATGGATGCTTCTCTTGGCCAACATTCAGTACAGACTGAAAGACAAATTCATTTGTGAAGTCTACAATTCCTCTTGCAAACGTAAGTGGTTTCACCAACAGCTGGAACCATGAGAATGAACCACACATGATGGAGGAACATCCACTTCAATATGATTTGGTCTTCTCTCGATCACACCGCGAGACTATTTTCGGAATAGAAACTTTAACTTAGGCAAAATGATGCCCATTGTATAATCAGACCAAAGCAATGAAGCACCTAGTGTTGGCCAATAAATAAACACAGTACTACTTTTCTGCAGTCCATGAAGTGACTATCCAATCTTTCTGTGTTTATTTTCAAATGGCACTGCATGCAGTGACTATACTGTTCTCTTGTGCAGTTCAACCAAAATTGCGGACATTTTCTTTGTTTGCCAAATAGCAACGGGCAGACATCTCTGTCTGCACAAATATCAAGCAGCTAGTAAACATATACCACACCTTGTATTTTCGGTTTAAACATGTCTCTTCTGCTTTGCATCTGTCATGTTCTGCACTGGACAATCTGATACAGTTATGTTTTGCCCTGGACAATTTCATACTGAATTGATTTGCTGGTTCAGAGCAGAAATATAGCGCCTATTCTTCATTAGACCAAGGATATCCATGTTCGCAGTGATGGAAGAGGTGAAATCTATACAACCGAAATTGAGCATCCAATCATTGAATCCTGTCCTGCACCTCCAATGTAGGTCCACCCTACCAATAAATTCACATGAAAACCACTAGTATTACTATCGAATGACAGTACAAAAAGAGTAGCAAGATAGTAGAAAATCATGTACATTCGTAATGAACAGCTCATAGTGCCACCAATTGGATATAAAAGTTTGGAAAAAAACATGCTCCTAATGTTGAACCAGTTGGACTTTTTGTGCAGTTCCACTAAAATCGAGCATCCCTGTTTGCATAGATATTGAAAGTGTGATTACTCTAAAAGTGGCACTAGTTGAAGCAATAGACTCACAAATATAAGCATTCCAATTTCTTAATGGGAAAAGGTAGCAAGACTGTTTCTAACCACCTGTTTGAAGGAATAAATAAAGCAACAACGGCTGATGTCAGGAAGGGATACATAGTTTTTTCTGGAAAAGTGAGCCATTCCTGACCTTTCCTCTTCTTTTAAGCAAATTTTGTGCAGTTCTACTAAAATAAAATGCCATCACCCGGATTGACAATTCAATGACACTGTACAAAAGGAAATGACTTAACATTACATCATGATGTCAGGTATGTAGTCGACAGGCATTAGAGACAAACATAGAGACCTCCTCAAGAGAACAGCCGGAGGAGGAGGTGCCCACTCTTGACCTTTCCTCTCGTCTTCATAATTGCCTGTGCAGTTTAAGACAAATAAAATGACATCAGCGCCTTGGCATTTTGGTGACACTGTACAAAAAAATTAACTTATCTCATGAAAGTGAGGTATGTAATCTATAAGCATTAACAGTGCAAAAATCGGAAGGTAGTAACAAGTTTCATCGTTGGTATACTGGCTGTGCAACAGCATTAGAATGCCTTAGCTGAAAAATCTTTAATACATCCACAATCAACAGCTAACCCTGAAATAATCCAGTGACATTAAATGGCATTGCTTAAATTTATCGGTCGCATTAGACTGAGAGCGGCATTATTTAAATGTGGCATCACTTTAGCAGTAGCATTGCTTGACTTGACTGCTGGCGTTATACTAACAGCAAAAAAAGTGGCAATAAGAGCATGGGAGGCCCATTCAGACAGTGGGTGCACCAGTACGATGTACCTCCACGGACGCAGAGTGGTGAGGGAGGTATGGTTGCCCAGAGCAACAAATATCGAGGAAGCATATGTGGATTACGTCCCACTTTTGTTCTCTTTAGCCACCTTTTTCCTATGCGAGGACAATAAACCGAGCGAACTGGTCATTCTCTATTGCGTTGTCATGCCTCTCTACCCTTCTTCAACCAAGATACACGAGACTCGTTCCTTAGCTACTGATTTTCCCCTTTTCAACCTAGATGCGGGTTCGATGCCTACTCTCTTAGACAGTACAGTCTCCCTTCCTTTCCTTATTCAACCCAAACATGGATTAGTCTGCATGAAGTAGGGTTTCCTTTAATATAGCAAATTATGGTTTTCATCTGCGTGGCCAGTAGAGCAGAGGATAGAAAATTGGGAAGATGGTGGAGTGGAAAAAGATCCACATGCAACGACGTGGCAGATGGGGCAATAGAACAAGGTTATGGCTCGAAAAGAGGTAGCATACCTGAGGGTCGGCGGGAAGTGGCTTCGCTCGTGGTCGCCGTCCTCCGCACACACTACGGCAGCGAGCTTGGGGACGGAGGCCATCCCGCGCGGGCGCTAGGTCTGAGAGGACGGCCTTGTCGTCAGTGCGTGACCTCGCTCGCCGACGACGAGTGCGTCAACGCTGCACGTCCTTTTCTTCCTCGGCGGATCTGTGACCACCGGTGAGGAGGGAGAGAGGGGCCGTCTTTTTTAGATCTGGAGAGAGGGTGGTAGTGTGAGAAGCAAGTGGGTAGCCCTTAGCAAGAAAGCGCTGAAGCTCCAACCTATATATCTTTTTTATACTACTAGTACTGGAGGTGGAGTAGTGGTAGAGTAGTTTATAGTTTCTCTGTGTACAGTACCAGTTAGTCGTGCTTCAAAAATGATCGGCACGCCATTAAAAAAATAAAGGTTGATAACTAATGCGGCACCTCGGGCCAACGCGGCCAGATCGCATTTTGCACGAGAAATCACACACCATGTTTCGTTGACATGTGGTCCCGTTCCAACATATCAGTGAGACGACGGCAAGTAGTCGGAGTATTTCCGAACGGACGTGTAGGCCGGGGCGCCTCTTCGTGAACCGTGGCAAACTTGCAACCGTCCACCGACTATTCGCCTTTCCCTCTTGATTTGGAACTGTTGTCGCATGCTCTTCCTCTCCCTCCTCCATTTTCCTTCAGCCCTTAACCCTTTCTTCTGCCATTGTTCGATCGTCTTCTCCATGGAGGGAACAGGCCGGAAATGACCCCGTTATTCTTGCCCCGACCTAAAAGATGACGTGGTGGAGGAACTCATTGATTGGTGCGACGTCATCACCTCGGCTAGCATGGCAGATTCGTTCAAGCCCATTCTCGACTCAACTAATAACAACATTGCAAGGAACCCAAGAGTCAAGGAGCGGTTTGATCTCCCCTATCTTCTTTGTCGTGACCCTGATGACTGGAGCGGCACGACGGAGGCCTCGCCCTGTGCAAGTTGATGCCGCTTGATAATGATACGTATGATGTTAAGATGCCATCGCTTGAGGGCAAGGCTTGGGCGGGCGCAAATGGAGATTGGGTTGTTTACATTGGGTCCAACTGCGAGTGGGAACTTGTGAATGTGTACACTCGTGACCGGGTTCCACTTCCAAAAATCTCAGCAGACTGCACAGAGGTTGAGCACACCGGTATTGTACGCACGTTCAAATACGATCATGGTGGCTGTCTTCTACGGAAGATAGCAATTTGTCGAGTTCCCAACCGCTCTTGGAATTACAACAACTATGAAGTTGTTGCTATCTTCGACAAGCTTGTTGCCGTCCTTAGTGGTTTGACTCAATGAATATTGCTCAAAAATCAGTTTCTATACACGGATGAGTATTGTGATGCAATTCAATACGAGGGCCTTGTGTTTGCTGCCACCACTCGTGGCACTATTTTTGCATGGTATCCTCGTAGTTTCGGTACGTTTGTCTTCCACCGTAATTATAATTGTTTCATCCACATGCATGCGGGTTAGCAAGTTTCCCTTTACTAATTAACCTTCTTCTTGTGTTTCCAAGGTCCTGTGAACATCCCACCACCTATACTTGAAAAAATTTATAACCAAGGGGGAGATGACGATGGTGATGATCACGAGCATGAGATCGAGCAGCGCCCATATACTCTGTGGCGCCTGGCAACTAATTCCGATGGATCACCTCTTCTTGTGTGTATACAGCCCACTGATGATGTTACTGCTAAGGAAGCACGAGTCTCCCATGGTCGCACTCTCCGGACCTATTCCAACACCCGTTGCATGGTATTCGGGATGGATACTAGTGTGCTAGCGCCAACTCCTTCTCCCTGGTACATAATTGATAGTCTTGGAGAAAACTCGCTCTTCCTTGGACAAAACTATCCGATGATGGTGAAAGGCGATCCAACTGCTGTTGACACAATGTTACTATTACAATTTATGAGAAGCAACTGTGTCTATACCTTGGACATTTGGGTGGTTCCCTACCCTGGTACTGACATAGTAGGCCACTTCAGCCTGGATGATCAGTCCTGCGTTGGTCTCCAGATCGACAATGGATGGCCCATCCCAGAGAATCACTTGTGGTTCAAAGCAAGCGTTTCCAACGCCAAGGAATGGTTGAGTTGAAGTTCATTTCACTGCTTGTTATTTGTTGTGTGGTGAAAACTTTAGTATTTATAATGTATCCTCGTTGTCGATGTGGGTTGATGACATGTTGTATGTAATAAAATGATATGCCTGTTATAAACTTACTAAATTTATGAATGGCTTTCGAGTTGCTTCTCTGAGTGAGTGGTGCGACGAGGCAAAAAAATATTTTCCGAATACATAATTGTACATGCATTGCTACAGGTTATCAGATGAGACCAATCAACAATAGTAGTACACTATTTGTACTAGCTTCACATGCTTCGCGCGTCGGGCGGGTGTTTTTACTGTAGCCATATCTTAATGTGTTCGCTGTACGTAACCAGCACCTCGAATCCTCGATACTAGTACTATATAGTAGGAGTAAGTAGTAGGAGTAGTAGGGTGGCATGGGCCAGAACAAGCATTCACGTCCAGGAGTACGGCACACGCCACCACCACGACATCCATCTGACACCATATTATTTCTTGGAGTCCGTGCTAGAGCAATCTCTTCAACCTCGTCGTTTCTCTAACTTCATCCATCGCGTGGTGGGCGAGGTGGGGGTTTGCCGATAGTCGGTTTCCTTAACTGTGGTCCCACTTGTAAGGCCAACTCCAACGCACGACCCCAAACGGACCTCCGTTTTGCACGAACTCCAACGATAATTTTGACTATAAAAGCAAGACCAAAGAAAACAAGAACCACAAGAATATATTTTACTACTCCTGTAAGTTGGATTAGTGCCTTCTCCATGCATTCATTGTTGATCTGCGGAGGCTCGATCTTGCATGCTTCTTTCTTCTTCGAGTGTAAAGAAGTAGACGTTGCTTCCTTGCATCTAGTCTCATGTCTAGCCTCTATTCTAGTAGGAGTATCAACAAGTGCACTAATCTCATCTCTAGCCTCTGTGCTACAAGCTAAAAGTGATAGAACATCTACTATATTGTGCTCTTTCAATATATGGATGTACTCTTCTTCCCAATACAAAAACTTGCATCCATTCTACTCCCTCCATTGCACAATACATGCCTTCTATTCGTCAATATATATATATATATATATATATATATATATATATATATATATATATGTATCTAGACATGTCTTAGTATATAGGTACATCCATTTTTGGACAAATGGAAGTCAAGTATTTTGGAACGGAGGGAGTACACAATAAAAAATTTAAGTTAGCACAACTAGTCTAATCCGAGAGCACAACCGAAGATTTGGTCGGGTTCTTCCTCCTTTTGCCAACACGTGGGACATCCAGCATCCAGGTCGTGTCATAAAGAAAATAGAGTGGTAGTTGAAGCAACGAGATGTGCATCTTGGGTTAAACAGTAAATAGAATCTTACTACTCTTGATAACTCAAAAAGCAGCCACCGAAGATCTTTATTGGATTTGTTTTTCATCACCAGCACGTCGAGGTGAAAGATGTGCAGGTTCAGTGGGTCCTCTTGCGTTTTCACTAACATGTGGGGCCGCATGTGAGCAAACAGACGATGGGCTCCGCGCGTCCGCTGGCTGGCTGAGAAGAGAGATAGAGGAGGGCTGAGCATGGACTGCAGGAAATTTGTTCTACGTACCTCGATATAGGCTCGATATAGTGGGGTGGCATGGGCCATAACTAGCATTCACGTCTAGCAGTACGGCACACGCCACCCACACGAGTCCCATTCGACACCAATTTTCTTGGAGTCGGTGCTACAGCCATCTCTTCTCCCTCCTGTTTTCTCAGCCATCGCGCGGTGGGCGGGGTGGCGGTTTGCCGGAAATCGGTTTGCTCAACTGCGGTCCCACTTGTAAGGGAAAATGCAACACCGCATGCATTCCCGCTTGAGCGACTGATACGTCTCCATCGTATCTACTTTTCCAAACACTTTTTCCCTTGTTTTGGACTCTAACTTGTATGATTTGAATGGAACTAACCCAGACTGACGCTGTTTTCAGCAGAATTGCCATGATGTTGTTTTATGTGAAGAAAACAAAAGTTCTCGGAATGACCTGAAACTCCACGGGATGTCTTATAAAAAATAAAAAAAAATCCTCGCCAAATATGAAGACCAGGGGGCCCACACCCTGTCCACGAGGGTGGGGGGCGCCCCCCCCTCTAGGGCGTGCCCCCCTACCTCGTGGGCCCCCTGGATGCCCTCCGGCGCCAACTCCAACTCTATATATCTGCTTTCGGAGAGAAAAAATTCAGAGAGAAGAAATCATTGCATTTTACGATATGGAGCCGCCGCCAAACCCTAAAACCTCTCGGGAGGGCTGATTTGGAGTTCGTTCGGGGCTCCGGAGAGGGGGATTCGTCGCTATCGTCATCATCAACCATCCTCCATCACCAATTTCATGATGCTCACTGCCGTGCGTGAGTAATTCCATCGTAGGCTTGCTGGACGGTGATGGGTTGGATGAGATTTATCATGTAATCAAGTTAGTTTTGTTAGGGTTTGATCCCTAGTATCCACTATGTTCTGAGATTGATGTTGCTATGACTTTGGTATGCTTAATGCTTGTCACTAGGGCCCGAGTGCCATGATTTCAAATCTGAACCTATTATGTTTTCATGAATATATGTGAGTTCTTGATTTTATCTTGCAAGTCTATAGTCACCTAGTATGTGTTATGATCCGGCAACCCCGAAGTGACAATAATCGGGACCACTCCCGGTGATGACCATAGTTTGAGGAGTTCATGTATTCACTATGTGCTAATGCTTTGTTCCGGTTCTCTATTAAAAGGAGGCCTTACTATCCCTTAGTTTCCAATAGGACCCTGCTGCCACGGGAGGGTAGGACGAAAGATGCCATGCAAGTTATTCTCCATAAGCACGTATGACTATATACGGAATACAAGCCTACATTACATTGATGAATTGGAGCTAGTTCTGTGTCACCCTATGTTATGACTGTTACATGATGAACCGCATCCGGCACAATTACATCACTGATCTGGTGCCTACGAGTTTTCCATATACTGGTTTACGCTTATTTACTTTCCCGCTGTTACTGTTACAATAACTACAAAATACCAAAACCATTACTTTTGCTCTCTTTACTTTTGTTGCTGCTACCACCACTATCATATTACTTTGCTACTAAACACTTTGCTGCAAATACTAAGTTTCCAGGTGTGGTTGAATTGACAACTCAGCTGCTAATACTTGAGAATATTCTTTGGCTCCCCTTGTGTCGAATCAACAAATTTGGGTTGAATACTCTACCCTCGAAAACTGTTGCGATCCCCTATACTTGTGGGTTATCAAGACCTTTTTCTGGCGTCGTTGCCGGGGAGCATAGCTCTATTCTTTGAGTCACTTGGGATTTATATCTGCTGGACACTATGAAGAACTTGAAAGACGCTAAGACAACAATTTATCCCTCAACTATGAGGGGAGGTAAGGAACTGCCATCTAGCTCTGCACTTGATTCACCTTCTGTTATGAGTAAGCTAGCGACACCTAAACCTGCTTCTGCTATTCGTTCCGATATGTCGCATGTTATTGATGATGCCACTTCTGCTATGCATGATACTTATGATGAAACTGCTTCTATGCCTGATACTACTGTGCCCCTTAGTGAATTTCTTGGTGAACAAATTGCTAGGGCTAGAGAAAAAAAATTATTGAATCTGAATACGATGATGAAAGTGATGATGAAAATATGTCTGTTATTCCTGAGGGTTATGTTTTTGATATGGAATCTTCTGCCGCTATTCTAGCTTGCAAAGATAGATATGAGCTCAAGAGGTTATTAATTAAATGGAACAAAGAATCACTTAGAGATAAAATGAAACATGACCCTGCTTTTGCAACTTCACCTATCTGTGTTCCTGATAAGGATTATGAATTTTCTGTTGATCCAGATATAATTACTTTGGTTGAATCTGATCCTTTTTATGGTTATGAATCTGAAACTATTGTGGCACATCTTACTAAGTTAAATGATATAGCTGCCCTATTCACTAATGATGAGAGATCGCGTTACTTTTATATACTCAAAATATTTCCATTCTCATTAAAGGGTGATGCTAAGATATGGTTTAATTCTCTTGATCCTAGTTGTGTGCGTAGTCCCCAGGATATGATTTAGTACTTCTCTGCTAAATATTTCCCTGCTCATAAGAAACAAGCTGCTTTAAGGGAAATATACAACTTCGTGCAAATTAACGAAGAGAGTCTCCCACAAGCTTGGGGGAGGCTTCTCAAGTTACTTAATGCTTTGCCTGATCATCCTCTTAAGAAACCTAAAATACTTGATATATTTTATAATGGACTAACCGATGCTTCCAGAGATTACCTGGATAGTTGTGCTGGTTCTGTTTTCAGGGAAAGAACACCAGATGAAGCTGAAATTCTATTGGATAATATGTTGACAAATGAAAACAATTGGGCACCTCCTAAGCCAGCTCCTGAGCTAGCTCTCGCTCCAATTACTGAGCCTATTCCTAAACCAACTCCGAAGAAGAGAGGTGTTCTGTTCCTCAGTCCCGAAGATATGCAAGAGGCAAAGAAATCTATGAAAGAAAAAGGTATTAAAGCTGAAGATGTTAAGAATTTGCCTCCTATTGAAGAAATACATGGTCTTAATCTACCGCCTGTTGAAGAAACATATGGTCTTAATTCTTTATTTACTGAAGAACCTCCTGATCCCGATATCCCGACACAGGTAGTAAAGGTAAATTCTCTCTATAGATTTGATGAAGGTGATATCCCTCACTATAAGTCTGCTAGGCAATGCTTTGATGAGTTTGATAATTTTATTGTCAAACAAGAAAATTTTAATGCTTATTTTGGTAGACAATTGAAATATGATTCCGATATGATTAAATACTTGGGTGATTATATGGCTAATATTAGAGGTGAACTTAAACTTTTTAGCAAACATGCTTCTATGGTTACCACTCAAGTAGAACAAGTACTTAAGGCTCAAAAAGAAGTGCTTGATGAAATGAATAGTAAAAAAAATGATTATGCGGTTAGAGTGGCTACTAAAACTGGTAGAATGACTCAGGAACCTTTGTATCCTAAAGGCCACCCTAAGAGAATCGTGCAAGATTCTCAGAGAAATAATATTGATGTTCCTAGTTCTTCTAAAAAGAAGAAAAAGAAAAATGATAGAACTGTGAAAACTTCTAGTGAACCTATTGCTGAACCACCTGATAATCCAAAAGATATATCTCTGATGCTGAAACACAATCTGGTAATGAACATGAACCTTGTGAAAATATTAATGATGATGTTCATGATGATGCTCAACCTAGTAATGATAATGATGTAGAAATTGAACCTGCCGTTGATCTTGATAACCCACAATCAAAGAATCAACGTTATGATAAAAGAGATTTTGTTGCTAGGAAACATGTTAAAGAAAGAGAACCATGGGTTCAGAAACCCATGCCTTTTCCTCTGAAACCATCCAAGAAAAAGGATGATGAGGATTTTGAGCGCTTTGCTGAAATGATTAGACCTATCTTTTTGCATATGCGATTAACTGATGTGCTCAAAACAAATCCTTATGCTAAATATATGAAGGATATCATTACTAATAAAAGGAAGATATTGGAAGCTAAAATTTCCACCATGCTTGCTAATTATACTTTTAAGGGTGGAATACCAAAGAAACTTGGAGATCCCGAAGTACCTACTATACCTTGCTCCATTAAAAGAAATTATATTAAAACTGCTTTATGTGATCTTGGAGCCGGTGTTAGTGTTATGCCTCTCTCTTTATATCGTAGACTTGACTTGAATAAGTTGACACCTACTGAAATATCTTTGCAAATGGCTAATAAATCAACTGTTATACCTGTCGGTATTTGTGAGGATGTGCCTTTTGTGGTTGCAAACGTTACTATTTTAACAGACTATGTTATTCTTGATATTCCCGAGGATGATAGTATGTCTATTATTCTTGGAAGACCTTTTCTTAATACTGCAGGGGCTGTTATTGATTGCAACAAAGGCAATGTCACTTTTCATGTTAATGGTAATGAGCATATGGTACACTTTCCGAGGAAACAACCTCAAGTTCATCGTATCAACTCCATTGGAAAATTTTCATTGGTTATAATTGGAGGTTTTGAATTTCCTCTTCCTACTGTCAAAAAGAAATATGATATACTTATTATAGGGGATGTGCATATCCCCGTTGAGGTAACTTAGTGTTATTCGAAATTTCTCCGGTTTCATGATTATCGGAATGAGTTTGTTAACAAGACTTGATCAACCTTGTTAGTGGATTCTTTTTTATGAGCATGAGATGGATAAAACTAGAAGCACAATCTTCTGTCCCCTCTCTATACTTTCTGTAATTTAGAAGAGATAAAGTAAAAATAGTATTTTTCTGTCTGTTTCCTGACTTATCCATGCAATATAAAAATATCCCGAAAATAAAAGTCCTCAGAATGCCATGCCAATTTAATATGATTTTTTCAAGAATATTTGAGGATTTACTGTGCAAAAATTACCGCGGGAGGAGCTGCCACCTGGCCACGAGGGTGGAGGGCGCCCCCCCTTAGGGCGCGCCCCCTGCCTCGTGCGCCCACGATGGCCCTCCTCCACTTATCCCAGCACCCATCTTCTTCCTCTGTCTCACACAAACCCGAAAAACCAACTTAAGCACGAGTTCCAGCCACTTTTGCTGTGATTTTCGATCTCTTTGCTCAAAGCACCTCTCGCGAAACTACTTGGGGAGATTGTTCCTTGGTATGTGACTCCTCCATTGGTCCAATTAGTTTTTGTTCTAGTGCTTTATTCTTTGCAAATTTGTGCTGCATAGGTGACCATGTTCTTGAGCTTGCATGTCAAATTTATATGGTTCCAAGTAGTTCTAATGCTTGATGTAGGCTCTAGGCACTTGTAGGAGTGGTTGCTATGAGTTTTATTGAAGTTGGTTCACTTTTGTTTGAAGTTACTAAAATTTTCAGAAATTTTTCATAGAAAAACAATATGCTTAGGAAGATGTTCCAAGGTGGTTCCTCTAAGAAGCAAGGACCCAGGATTGCTATGCGCGATGCTGACGAGGATCCACCAATAGACGCTCCAGTACGGCCTTGTGAATGGCCGTCGGAAAATTTTATGGACAATGCGGGAATTAAAGAAGAATTCAAAGCATATTTGCGCAATGCCGGTCTTGAGGATTTTGAGGCTGACAAATGTCCCCAATTTCACGATCTCACAATCTCATTTGTGAGGAGGTTTGAATTTACAAACTTTCTTGCTAGTATAACTGTAGGGGAATCTAGAGATATAACGCACGCTACCATAGGGAGCATTCAGTTTCCTGCTATACATTATTTTGCTCTCTTCATCGGTAGATGCATAAATGCTAAGGATGAAGCATGTCACATGTGTGTCCCTGACCTTAGCATTCTTAGGAGTGCTGTGTTAGGAGACCAATCTTATCATATGGGAGCCATTGTAGCTCGTAGGTTGCATCATAATAGACATAATGGAGATTTTTTGGAGGAATTTATGCAACCCGCTTAGCTAATTTTCTTGAGATAGACATTCGTGAGGGTGATACGGAGTTGCCCCCTACATATTTATATTATAACTCTATGGCTTCGCACCAGTTTGCCGAGAGGCCTGAATCACCTCTCTTATATCGTTTAATTTTTAACAAATGGCACGTTGTCCGTATTACTCTCCCTGCTCCTGCCTTCTTTGATGCTCAGGCAAAACGAAGATACACTATCACCAGAGAGGAGGCAGATGAGTATGAGAGGAGAGCGGAGGCAGCCCGACTCCACGATGCAGCTCAGCAGGCGATAACCGCTGGACATCAGTATGATCCCAACTATTCCTCATCGCAGTACGACCCCAGCTACACCTATGGGTATCCGCCAGGCTATCCCTGGCAATAGACCAACTTAGGCCAAAAGCCTAAGCTTGGGGGAGTACGTATTTCTCACCGACAATACATTTATGTTCACATACACTCATTGCTAGATGTCGGTGCTCATACTCTTTCACTGTAATATCCATGCTAGTTTATTTTCTTTTTCCTGCTTTCTTCTTGTGTGTTTGTTAAACCTTAAGAAAAACAAAAAAAATTAGTAGTAGTTTATTTCTTTGCTGTAGTAATTAAAGAGAAAACCCAAAAATATTTCCCGTTCTTCTTTTGCTTGTTGGGAGCTTTCCCGTGTAAATTGTTTATTTCTTTTCTTTTCTTTTGGGGTCAGTTGGAGAAGACCATAATTTAATTGTTGAAGTGGCTCTTATATGCATTATTGTTGAATTAACACAGATCCCATATTGCCTTGTCTTCTCCTGTTTATTAAATGCTCGTAAATTCCAGCTTAGTCCAATGCACGTGTACTCTTATTATTATCCACACCATTCGGTCGTGCAAGTGAAAGGCAATTATGATGATATATGATGGACTGACTGAGATGAGAAAAGCTGGTATGAACTCGACCTCTTTTGTTTTTGTAAATATGATGAGCCCCTCGTTCTTGATTCAGCTTATTATGAACAAACATGTTTGCAATGACAATTAGAGATCATAGTTGCTTGTGCCATGCTTGATTAGCTATGACTTATAATGATTTACCTTGTATACCAACATGCTATTGAGATGATTATGATGTGGTATGATGGGGTGGTATCCTCCTTTGAATGATTTAAGTGACTTGACTTGGCACATGTTCACGCATGTAGTTGAAACAAATCAACATAGCCTTCATGATATTTATGTTCATGGTGGATTATATCCTACTCATGCTTGCATCCAATGTTTATTAATTTTAATGCATGTACATGGCTGTTGTCGCTCTCTAGTTGGTCGCTCCCCAGTCTTTTGCTAGCCTTCACTTGTACTAAGCGGGAATACTGCTTGTGCATCCAATCCCTTAAACCCCAAAGTTATTCCAGATGAGTCCACTATACCTTCCTATATGCGGTATCTACCTGCCGTTCCAAGTAAATTTGTATGTGCCAAACTCTAAACCTTCAAATAAACATTCTGTTTTGTATGCTCGAATAACTCATGTATCAACCAAGGTTGTCCTTATCTTCCGTGTTAGGCGGGTTATTCTCAAGAGGAGTGGACTCCACTCCTCACTTACGAGAAAATGGCTGGTCACTGGGATGCCCAGTCCCATGCTCTATGCAAACTAAATCAAAATTAATTGCAAACAAAACTCCCCCTGGGACCTGATGCATGTTGGAGACACTCGTTGTTTCGAGCAAGTCATGGATTGATGCTTGTTGGTGGAGGGGGAGTATGAACTTTACCATTCTGTTTGGGAACTGCCTATAATGTGTTTAGCATGGAAGGTATCGCCATCTCTTAGTCGTTACGTTGACAATGAAAGTATACCGCTCAAAATATAATTTATCTCTATTTCAAAACCGAGCTCTGGCACCTCTATAAATCCCTGCTTCCCTCTGCGAAGGGCCTATCCATTTACTTTTATGTTGAGTCATCACCCTCTTATTAAAAAGCACTAGCTGGAGAGCACAGCTGTCATTTGCATTCATCACTATTAATTTATATTGGGTATGACTATGATTGGATCTCTTTTACCATGAATTACAATGTCTAGTCAGTATTTGATCTTTAAAGGTGCTTTGCATTTATGTTTTGTGGTCTCAGAAAGGGCTAGCGAGATACCATCTTGTTATATCATATTATGATTGTTTTGAGAAAGTGTTGTCATCCGAGATTTATTATTATGTCTTGCTAGTTGATTATGCTATTGATATGAGTAATTATGAGACCTGAGAATTATTGCAAATGTGGTTAGTTATGATATATGCTGCAAAATCGAATGCTGGCTTGACATAGTTGCAACAACAAGAGCAAATAGAGTTTGTAAAAGTTTTTCTTTCTTTCTTTCAGTTTGTCAACTGAATTGCTTGAGGACAAGCAAGGGTTTAAGCTTGGGGGAGTTGATATGTCTCCGTCGTATCTACTTTTCCAAACACTTTTGCCCTTGTTTTGGACTCTAACTTGTATGATTTGAATGGAACTAACCCGGACTAACGCTGTTTTCAGCAGAATTGCCATGATAATAAAAAATAATAAAAAATCCTCGCCAAAGATGAAGACCAGGGGGCCCACACGCTGTCCACGAGGGTGGGGGGCGCCCCCCTACCTCGTGGGCCCCCTGGATGCCCTCTGACGCCAACTCCAACTCTATATATCTTCTTTCGGAGAGAAAAAATTTAGAGAGAAGAAATCATCGCGTTTTATGATACGGAGCCGCCGCCAAGCCCTAAAACCTCTCGGGAGGGCTGATCTGGAGTCCGTTCGGGGCTCCGAAGAGGGGGATTCATCGCCGTCATCATCATCAACCATCCTCCATCACCAATTTCATGATGCTCACCGCCGTGAGTGAGTAATTCCATCATAGGCTTGCTGGACGGTGATGGGTTGGATGAGATTTGTCATGTAACCGAGTTAGTTTTGTTAGGGTTTGATCCCTAGTATCCACTATGTTCTGAGATTGATGTTGCTATGACTTTGCTATGCTTAATGCTTGTCACTAGGTCCCGAGTGCCATGATTTCAGATCTGAACCTATTATGTTTTCATGAATATGTGTGAGTTCTTGATCTTATCATGCAAGTCTATAGTCACCTACTATGTGTTATGATCCGGCAACCCCGAAGTGACAATAATCGGGACCACTCCCGGTGATGACCATAATTTGAGGAGTTCATGTATTCACTATGTGCTAATGCTTTGTTCCAGTTCTCTATTAAAAGGAGGCCTTAATATCCCTTAGTTTCCAATAGGACCCCGCTGCCACGGGAGGGTAGGACATGCAAGTTCTTTTCCATAAGCACGTATGACTATATACGGAATACATGCCTACATTACATTGATGAATTGGAGCTAGTTCTGTGTCACCCTATGTTATGACTGTTACATGATGAACCGCATCCGGCATAATTATCCATCACTGATCCGGTGCCTACGAGTTTTCCATATACTGGTTTACGCTTATTTACTTTCCCGCTGTTACTGTTACAATAAGTAAAAAATACCAAAACCATTACTTTTGCTGTCTTTACTTTTGTTGCTGCTACCACCACTATCATATTACTTTGCTACTAAACACTTTGCTGCAGATACTAAGTTTCCAAATGTGGTTGAATTGACAACTCAGGTGCTAATACTTGAGAATTTTCTTTGGCTCCCCTTGTGTCGAATCAACAAATTTGGGTTGAATACTCTACCCTCGAAAACTGTTGCGATCCCCTATACTTTTGGGTTACCAGCGGCGTGACGGACCAACCTTGTGGGGGTGCGACGCAAACACGGCATGCTTTTCCTTTTGAACTCGTAACTTGTAAAATTTGGTTCTACTCCATGGCGCGACCGATAGATAGAAAATTACGATTTTGCCTAGAGTAATGAGAAGTTTGGTTCTGGCGCTGTTCATGCATGGAGTACGTACGAAAATTATGAAGTTGATGCGAAAGGTAAGATAATTACTGTAGTATCATATACTACTACATGGACTTGACGGAAAGATAAAAATACATACAGATCCATCAACGACATCTGCACGCCCTAGTGCACCGGGTCACCAACCGACGTGTGAGGAGCAGCGGCGTTGGCGGCAAGCTCAACATGCTTCTGAACAGTGTCGTCCAAGGTTGCCCTGCGGTCCAAGAAGGCCAGCGTCCTCTCATCCTCCTCTTGCATGTAATTGTCCTTGTGGACGATTTGCGCGTAGACGTGGGTGATTATGTCGATGGTGTCTTGTTGCACCAGGCGCTGCGTGGCGAGCGCGACCTCGAGGTGGACATTCTCCGTGCGACGGCGGGCAGTCGCAGGGCCACCAGTGCGTCGAAGAGGTTGTCACCATAGTGGCCGTTGAGGGTGGCGGGCATCGCAGAGCCTGGGCGCGTCGGCTGGAGGCTTACGTCAAAGTCGTCTGCAAGCTTCTTGACGACGGTGAAGTTGTTGAGGAAACCGATGAGGACCTCGTCGAACAAGGAGACGAAGCTATCGTCCAAGCGGCCCCTCGCCCTAGCGGCCTCAAGCAATACTACCTGGAAACGTTCCTCCGTGCCGGGCCGCAGGCCGGCGTCGTGGACCATCTGGCACAGCCGGCTGATGCTCGCGCTCATCGCCTCCATGGGTCTAGCTTAGCTTCTAGTCAACTGATCTTGTGATTCGAGTGATCACTCTTGCCCTTGGTTAGCGTGCATAGGTGCATAGGATTTCGTACTACTCCTCGGCCCTCTACTACACCTGCCTTTGGCTGTATGATAGGTGGGCCAGCCACCCCCTAGGCCCACGTGTCATTCACCCAAAGGCAGTTGCCGTAAGTCAATGAAGCTGCGTCCCCCTCCGTGCGGGTGTAGTATAGTCATCTCACCGGACCTCTAGTTGGGGCCAAACGAGAGAAGTTTGATGTTTACTGGTTTATTGGTCCCCTTTGCATTTTGCGCCAAGTTTTGACCTTTGATTTAACTAATAAAATGTTAATGCATGTAAACAAAAATGTTGTGTAAGTCACCTTACGAAAACCAAATAATCCCAAAATACTTAGGCACGGTGCATTAATTCCCTCCTTGTTTCTTATTTCGTGACATATCAACCAATGAGAGATGTGGGTCGTGCATGCTTTCAGTGACTTGAGACTACCAAACATGACATGCAGTGTTTAGTTCATTGCATGTAATCCTATTAGTACTCTAGTTAGCAAAAAAAGCATTAAGTTCTCTCGCCGATAGGAATAAAACACCATGTATTTATTTACAGAGGGAGTAGTACATTTTTTGTGACATGCATTACTAGATATTGCTAGTAAAATACTAAAATCCAGATGGACGTGATAGTACTCCTAAATCCAGACGGTGGTGCTACTAGTACTAGTAGTAGTACTACTAATGTAGTAGTAGGAGTACTAGCACTGTACTACCCGTTGGTCAAATTATTACGTGTTGCTCCTCACAGTGCAGTGACAAGACCTTGCGCCGGAGATGACACCTGAGTATAGGCGCCGTGTTCGGCATAGCATAGTCAGCCTCACCATCTGCAGTCACTATCATCATGGCTGTAGAGCTAGCCTGCTTACAACTAGCACTGTTCGACATAATTTCCCGTTCGTAGATGCCCGTGCATTGCACGGAACACCAAGATTGGGGGTGGATGGCTCCGGCAGCGGCCATCGCGCCAGATTTTTCCACGGCCTTCTAGATGTGGTGGAGAGGAGATAAGGCTGATTGTGAGAGACAAGGAGTTGTTTGTAAATAGGGAACAAGTGCGGGCATCTTTTTGCAAAAATCGAGAAGCTTGGTTTGTATGCGTCGGATCTAGATCCGACGGCTATTGGTGAAAGATGGGAGGCACAACATCATCACCAACTCAGGACCTGTTTGATTCGCAGGATTTTGAAAATGCAGGAATAGGACACGGCAATATTACAAGTTTCAAACTGATATTACAAATGTTAGGAGTAATGCTGCACCTATGAAGAGGGAATTACTAGGAAGTTTACATAAGAACTTTTGTTACTTTAGGTGGATGCAGCATTATCGTACAAACTAAAATCCACCGCCCTGACAAGTCACTAATGGGCAAATAAGTTTTCGAGTCTCTGGCCACTTGATGTTTCAAAAACAAATTCAGCTTCTGCGAAGACTTTGTCATTTAGGCTTAGACGCTTGCGGTGATCAGCACGCCATTCATTCTTGCGCCAGAGAACGCCAAACCTCATTACTTGAGCACACTTGCCTCCAGAACAAAGAACCTGGCCAATTTAATCTCAGAAGTGTTGCCTCGGTAGTCGATGAAATCAATTTCTGTAAGATGGAGATGAACGCATTCGATGAGATTGTTATAGTGCAGCACATTTTTCACTTTTGGGTCTTTTTTTATCTGCAAAAGAAGAGAACATATTAGAGCAGCTGGCTGCATAAGATTTCCATGTCATCAAGAGGTACCAAGATCATTCGCGCATACGATAGGGTTGGCTGGCTAGTGATATTTTCACTCTCTCTCTCTCTCTCTTTCTCTCTCTCTCTTTCTGTTTCCTCTCATTTAACACGTGAAGAGCTTGGGCATTTGTTGCCTTCCACTATGTGGCCGATGCCATATTTTGCAAAAGTATGCCACATAATACGCATCGATGTCAAATCAAAAGATTTTGGCACCGCTCTCGCGATGTGAGAGAGTTGGCACCGCTGTGCACACAGACCCACATGTATAAAAAAATCAATCAAACCAACTACACCAGCCTCTCACTCTCCCAAACAAGTGTTTTTTTATTGCCTCAGTCCTCTCTCTCTCCCACGCAGTATTTTTTCATTGCGTGAGTTAATTTGGCACCGGATCAAAGTAGGTGATCCAGATTGAACTGCTGCATGTCCACCGCGTGCGGGAGGGAGAGCGTGTAGAGAAAGCTTCTCCTAGTCTTGCCAGCCACCACGCTCATGGGTGAGGGAGGGACGCTCCTACCTTTGTGTGTATGACAGGTGGGCCCGATAGGTGTGTGGCCAACCTGTCATACAGCCAAAGGCAGGTGCAGTTAAGTCCGCGAGGGAGAGGATAATCAAACTTCTCGTTGATGTACGAGTTGACGCGACACATCAAAGCACTGCAGTCGATATATTTCAATAATTTGTGTTTACCGATGCATTAAGTACAACGCATGCATGCATGCATGCCGTGACTCTCCTTTTGATACTTGCATGTGTTGATTTAATGCACCTTGAAGTAGTATAAAATATGTGACGGTAAAGCTTTGTAATACCCCGGCCCAAGTCGAGAGATGGTTGTGCACGAGGAGGGCGAGATCATGCAGATCGAACAGGACCCGACGATGGATCTCTCTAAGGTCTCGATGGACCTCACCGTGCTCCACTGCCCCTTGTGCCTCCGCCCCTTGATGCCTCCAGTGTATGAGGTTTGAATACACCTCGTCCGTTCGGCTGATTGAGCAAGGTGCAGGTTTCTTGATTGATGTGTTGTTCGATTGATTTCTGTAGTGCAAGGGAGGGCACCTGGCCTGCGCGGACTGCCGTGTCGAGCGCCCCGGGAACCAGCGGCAGTGCCAGAAGTGCGAGCGCGGCGGTGGCTTCTATGTGCAGAACACGGCGGTGGACTCCGTCCTTTCGTCTGTGAGGGTGGAGTGCCCGCACGAAGGCTGTGGGCTCTACGTCACTTACCACAAGCTCGCCGATCTCCAGATTGTGTGTCCTTCAGTTTCCTGGTTTCTTTTGATGTAATAATTAGTTTAGGATGTGGATTGTGTCGTTGGTTGTGAAATCTTGGGTTCTAGCACGGATGTTTGGCCTTCGTGGGCCTCTTGGGATGTTGCGATTTCAATCTGGTAGCTTTTAGTCCTTCATGTTAGGCTCGAGTTGTGCTGAACTTCTTGTATAATTGTGGTGGTTTTCAGTAATGAAAATCGGAAGGGGCAAGCCCTTCTTTGATCAAAAAATAATAATCGTCCTTATATATTCATCAGTCTTGCTATAAGTCGTAGTAGATGCTATATAGGTCCGTCGGATCTTACATCAAGATCCGTGCTTTCAGATTTTCTTTTTTCTCTCTTAAATCTTAGTCGAGTGAGACATAGCCACACCATTAAAGAGAGGCTCGGGCGTCATTAATGGAGACCTTGGGAGAGAGGTGGACGGCAGATGGAGGACAAAGGGCTCTCCTCCCGATAAGCACGCGCAGGGGTCTGATCGCATGCCTCTCATACTCAAATAGCTACCCTGCACGGCGCCTCCTAGCTAATAAAAAATGGGGACGCATGGCGACACGTAAAATGGTACTAGTAAGTAGAACGCCCACTGTCGGTGTCAAAACCGGCGGATCTCGGGTAGGGGGTCCCGAACTGTGCGTCTAGGCGGATGGTAACAGGAGACAAGGGACACGATGTTTTCACCAAGGTTCGGGCCCTCTTGATGGAGGTAAAACACTACTCCTGCTTGATTGATCTTGATGATATGAGTACTACAAGAGTTGATCTACCACGAGATCGGAGAGGCCAAATCCTAGAAGCTAGCCTATGGTATGATTGTTGTTGGTCCTACGGACTAAACCCTCCAGTTTATATAGACACCAGAGGGGGCTAGGGTTACACAGAGTCGGTTACAAGGAAGGAGATCTACATATCCGTATTGCCAAGCTTGCCTTCCATGCCAAGGAGAGTCCCATCCGGACACGGGACGAAGTCTTCAATCTTGCATCTTCATAGTCCAACAGTCCGGCCAAAGGTTATAGTCCGGCTGTCCGGATACCCCCTAATCCAGGACTCCCTCAGTAGCCCCTGAACCAGGCTTCAATGACAATGAATCCGGCGCGCAGATTGTCTTCGGCATTGCAAGGCGGGTTCCTCCTCCGAACACTTCATAGAAGATTTTGAACACGAGGATCGTGTCCGGCTCTGCAAAACAAGTTCCACATACCACCGTAGAGAGAATAATATTTCCACAAATCTAATCTGCTGACATACCCCACAATGTGACATCACACCACAGCCAAGCCTTTCTTCGAATCGTTTTCCATAACCAATCTTAGCGTGTTTCGCGAGGCGGTTTCCTTGGCACGTCTTGTCGAAGCAGAGATCGTGTCCCCGTTATTACGGGATTCTCATCAACACGGGCGTGGGTAACCCTATTGTGCCCGTTGGTATGACCCCTCGATTGGAGGTAAGTCCCAAACGGTCACGAGGAGGGCACTTGGTATTCAATCTCTTTATAAAGAGACCAAGGCCTATTCTTTTCTTTCGATCTCAATCAAATCCACCTCCCGCCTCGAGTTCCAACAACCAAAGCTTAGGTTTAGGCGCTTCAAACCTCCGATTATGTCCGGATCCAACCTTCAAGGTCGGTGGATGCATTCCTCCATCACGGAGGAAGACGTAATAAAGCTAAGGGAGGCTAGGTACCTGACTGGCGAAATCCCGCATCGGCTGCCTGCTCAAGGGCAGGTTATTCCCACTCCCAAGCCCGGTGAGAGCGTCGTGGTCATATCTCACTTCCTCTGAGGGCTAGGCTTCGCGCTAGATCCCTTCGTGAGGGGGCTTATGTTCTATTATGGGCTGGACTTCCACGATTTAGCTCCGGAGTCTATCCTCCACATCTCGTCGTTCATCGTCGTGTGCGAAGCTTTCCTCCGTATTACCCCTGACTTCGGACTGTGGCTCAAGACCTTCAAAGTGGAGCCGAAGATGATCGAGGGCTCTTTCCAAGAGGTGTCCAGTTTATGGCAACAAGAGTGGTTTTATATCACAGCTCCGAGGGGTACCAAGTGGGTGGCCCCACCTGTCTTTCGCTCGAGTTCCCCGCCACGACTAACGTCATGGGTCAACAGGGGGCCGGACTGGGGGCCAGTAAAGGATGTGCCCATATTGAAGAGCTGCATCCGAGATCTCCTTGAGAGAGATGTCAGTCTGGTCATGGTGATGTAAGTCATGTTAATTCGCCGAGTCCTACCCTGCAAATGTCGTCCCCTCCGCCTATGGGAGTTCAATCCGGAGGGACCGCAAGCTCTTGAACAGTTCCTCGGCATGACGCCCGAGGAGATGTACAAATTGTTCTTCGGACCACAAATAATTTGTCCGGACACCACTGACAATGCAGGTCTGAGTTGCAATCGCCCGGATACCCAAGTAAGTAGCCCCGCATCCGAACACATTGTCCGTTTATTTATCGCAACGTTGCCCTTAAAAAAGCCGCTCTTTGACCAGGATTGGATAGCGAAGGCAAAGTTGATCAGGTGTCCGGCCCCCCTCCCTGAGACCTCACCGGATCCCGTGTTAACCAGGATGCTGGAGATCACGCCTTATCAAGTGCCTTCATGAGAAGATAAAGGGGGGAACAAAGAGGCTAGTGCCTCCGTGGAGGAGGTTAGTTTGGGAGGAGGAACTAGAACTTCCTCTCCCCAGGGAAGAAAGAGGACCGCCTCCGAGGACCCGGAGACAATGGTCTCTAAGCGGTGGAAGAAATCTTCGCCGGAGGGCCCTGCCCCGGGGGATACCCCGGCCGCTCTATGCCCTCAAGGGGATCAGCCCTCCACCGAGCTGTAAGTAAAAGGGTACTTTATAATGAAAATATCTTGCCTTACTTTTGAGGAAGATAACCGAAGCATTTATCTTGCAATTCGGATCTTAGCCCTTCTCAGCAGAGCTCGTCTTCAGGGGATCTTCTTCCAGAGATGATGGAGAGCGAAACGCCTCCCCTGCCATACCGCCTCGTGAGGCGGGCGACCCCGAGGTGTCGTCACGGAGGGTTTCTCCTGATCCGGCCAGGCCAAAGGGCAATCCTATGGCCACCCGAAGTCATCAATGTCCGGCTCTTGAAGAGAACAATCGAAAGAGTCTGGCACCGTCTGGTGTGCGGTCGGACGTACTGAGGGATCTGCTAAAGCGAGCAATTATCTCAGAAGAGCACCGCACATTGATGGGTATAGTGATTGAAAGGATTTTGTCCGCCGAAAGCGGGTTGCATGAAGCCTTTATGAGTCTACTGACGGGTTTTGAGGTACGTCAAATGATGTACATTTTTGATAGTACCGCACATTTTTAGATGTGCCCTGTGTAGATAGTAGCCCCTGAGACTCTGGGTGCCGTCGAAGACGACGGCGCACAGAGGATCATAGTCCCAGGAATAATCCTGCCGCCTTAATATGCAGGTGGCGAAGTGTCCGGTGGCCAGCCGGACTGATGAGTTTGCCGAGTTAAAGCGGCAGCTTGACATGGCAGATGCCGACATCGTACTTGTCAACAAGCGGCTTGACGAGGCACAAGGTATGTGATTCCTCTGGTGACACATGGGAAGAGTAGCATGATGCCAGTATCTGTAACGTGTGTGTGAATGCAGACGGAGCTGCAGACGTGGAGAACCTTCGGGCAGAACTTGCCCGAGCCAAAGAACAAGCCAGAAAAAGCGATGCGGCTGCCCGAAAGGCAATCGAGGAGCTGAAAGCCGAACAGGCTGCTCACTGCCAAAGCAAGGAGGAAATAGCCAGGATGGCTGTGGAATTGAAGAATCCCGCTGACCGTTGCAAGCTTCTTGAAAAGGAAGATCAAGCGAAGAGGACAGACCTGGAGAAGGACACGATGGCGGCCAAAGACGCCCGCTCTGCAATGAGAGCGATGAAGGAGGAGCTGCGTCAAGCGGGGGATATCGCGGCTGGGAAGCCCTTTATGCTGCAGATGAAGTTCGGAGATCCTAAGTACGCCCCTTTGGACCGGCTGTGGAGTTCTGCGGATGCATATCTGGACTTAGCGGCGAGTGCTGCCGATGCGGCCGAATACTTCCGAGATCAAAAAGATCGCGAAGTGGAAAAGCTGTTCTGGTCACAATTTAACGTTCCAGATCGTCCGCTTCCATTGACTGATCGGTTGGCCGAATGGGCCGAGTTGAATGGGCCATGAGGTCTGTTGTGGATCATCTGTGGCCGGAAAGGCCAAAGCCGAACAATTATTTTAGTTTGGTGCAGCATTTCCTTGGTGAGGTGTCGCACATCAACGCGATGAAGAGGTCGGCGTGCGTATAGGGTGCGTGGATGGCCCTTGCCCGTGTGAAGACATATTGGGCGGAGATGGCGGCCACTGCCGTTGCAACCCAAGATTCGGACGAGAGCCGAGTACCTGCCGAGCACTACTTTCGAGAAGTTCTCGAGGGCACTCGTTCAATAGAAGCGCAGTGCTCGAAGAATATTATGTTCTAAGGACATGTATTCCCATTGAGAAACAATGTTTTGCTGAATTGTAAAGGCTATTTTATACTTTTGCCTAAAAGAATTATAATACCTCCTGTGCGGCCGTTTATGTATATATGTATATAACCTGAAAGATGGCAGTCGTCGGCTTCAGCCCCCACGCATATAATGCGGGGGTGCTCGCAGAAGGCGCATGTTCACACTTGATCCAACGTCTTGGTCCATTAAGGAGGTGATAGCATAGCGAACTAGGCAATCGGACTATAATGCTTTAACACTTTCACTTAGCCAGAGGAGTTTGACAGTGGGGCTACTATATAGCCCCTGGTGGCTCCGCGCTCATCCGAATTCGGGGCGCGTACATGCCTGGCCGGGAAACGGCCCTTCGTTAAGGCGGAGGAATCCCGAAGATTCCGCTCGGTCATCGAGTGGTTGACCAGTCTCACGCTATATCATGACAGTCAGTTTTCGGCTTTCTCTACTGAGGTGCTCGTCCGGATGACCCGGGGCACAATCGCAGTAGTTCTCCTGGTGCCGCTTTAGCCAATAGAGCGGAACGTAAAGCAGCAAAACACAGGAGTCGGGCAAACCCAATATTTTACCAAAGACATGACTCGGAGCTGATGCATATAAGGCCAAACTCGCGACGCCGAACACTCCCTAAGGTATTCGATCTTTATGACGTAAACCGGGCTGAATCAGTGCCCTTTGTAATAAGCCCCTGGTGTCCAGGTACGTGCAATATTCTGACGTGGCCACATGCCAATACGTCAGCATCCTTCTCAGTTGTACTGAGAATCCGGGGGATGTGTATCAACAAGAGACAGTAAAAAAGGTTTACACAGGGTCTTAATCTAAAAAGAATCCTTGGAACGGGTCCCTGCTGCACGTCTGCGCCTGTGTCTCCGTTGTGCCGTATCCTGGACGGGTGTAGCACGATGGTCATCTGTAAAAGAGAGGAACTTAGTTGAAAAGTAGTCGTGCAAAAAGGTAGCTTATACTAAATAAACCATATACAGATCAAGATGAGTAAAGTTGAGTCTAATTGTCACTTGCTTACACGCATTGAGCCCCTTGTATTATTATAAGGGTATAGCCATCAAACCTGTATCAATTATATATAGCTACACCGGACTCGTCTAACCGTGTCCGTGGTCTTAACGACCTGTGGGATGCTCTATTTGGTGAGGCCGTCTAGTGTGCGGCTGCCAAGGCATCCGCACGGTCTTCCGCGCGCAAGGAGCGATGAATACTTCCATTTACTGTAATGATGCCACATGGACCGGGCATCATAAGCGTGAGAGCAGCGTAATGCGGTATTGCGTTAAAGCGAGCGAAAGCTTCGCGTCCGAGTAGTGCTTGATAGCCACTTTGGAACGGAGCGATGTGAAAGGTTAACTTTTCGCTTCGGAAGTTATCGGGAAAGCCAAATATAACCTCTAGTAGCAGGGAGCCCTTGCAATGGGCTTCTGGGCCTGGCGTTATTCCTTTAAAGGTAGTATTGCTATGGCCAATTTTTGTTGGGTCCATCCCCATTTTGCGGACTGTGTCCTGATATATCAGGTTTAAACTACTGCCACCGTCCATCAGGACTCGTGTAAAGTAGTATCCGTCAATTACTGGGTCTAACACCAAGGCATCCCATCCTGCATGCCGAATACTGGCCGAGTAATCCCGATGGTTGAAGGTGATCGGTTGGGATGACCAGTGGCAGAACTCCGCGGTAACGGGCCATGGGCATGTGTCTCTAGGAGCACCGCTTTGTTTCTCCCCTTCGTCACGTTTAACACGTTTACTGTTTTGACTTCTGGTGGGAATTTCTTCTGTTCCCCAGTGCTTTGTTTGCGAGGCCCGTCCTTGTCTTCACTTGGTGTATCCAGCCCCTTGTGTTCAGCGTTGAGTTTGCCCGACTGCTTGAAGACCCAACATTCTCTATGGGTATGATTTGCAGGTTTATCAGGGGTGCTGTGGGTCTGACATAGTTTGTCCAGAATCTTGTTTAGGCTGGACAGTTCGTCTCTGTTGCCTTTGGGGGGCAGCTTTTGCTGACCCGGCCGAGAGCTTTTGAATCCGGCGTTTACCGCCGTGCTCTTCGGGCTGTCTTCTTTATTCCGGCGCTTGTTTTTGCTACGTCGTGGCTTCCCGTTTCCGTCCCTGACTTCGGATGTACTTGGGTCGCTGGTGCTACATCGGGCTAACCAGCTGTCCTCGCCCGCGCAAAAGCGGGTCAGGAGGCTTGTTAATGTTGTCATTGTTCTCGGCTTTTCTTTGCCAAGGTGTCAGGCAAGCCATTCGCCTCGAACGCTGTGTTTGAAAGCTGCTAAGGCTTCGGCGTCCGAACAGTCGACTATTTGGTTCTTTTTAGTAAGAAACCTGTTCCAAAGCTTTCAGGCTGACTCTCCGGGCTGTTGAGTTATATGACTTAAATCGTCTGCATCCGGTGGTCGGACATAGGTCCCTTGAAAATTTGCCCGAAAAGCATCCTCGAGCTCTTCCCAACTTCCAATGGTGTTTTCGAGGAGGCTTTTAAGCCAGTGTCGGGCTTGCCCTTTGAGCTTGAGGTGTAAGTATTTCATGGCATGGAGATCATCTCCTCGAGCCATGTGGATATGGAGGATGTAGTCCTCAATCCATACCCCAGGGTCTGTCGTTCCGTCGTATGCCTCTATGTTTATGTGTTTAAATCCCTCTAGAAATTCATGGTCCAGCACCTCATCGGTGAAACATAGGGGGTGTGCAGCACCCCTGTATTTGGGTGTACCGAGGTGTTCAGATTTTTGTTGTGTTGCATTGCGTGCTGGAGCGCGCTTTCTTGGCCCGTAGATGGATCTGGTTGGGCCGTCCTTTTGATGCGAGTCCTGACGTGGATTGCATACTGGCTTGTGTGCGGCGTCGTTTGCCGGTCTATGTTGTCCACGACGTCGTCTATCCGACTGGATGGCTGTTTTGTTTTTTGATTGCGGGGGCCGTAAGGCCTCATCATCGAATTCAGGTAGTATCTTTCGCTTCGGGTAGCTCTTTGTGTGGCGACTGCCGCCATACTTTTCTACGGTGTTGAGTGCTTTACTCCATCTAATTCTGAGTGTATCTTGCGCAGCCTTGAGCTTTCGCTTCTGCTTTTTCAGACTCCGTGCAGTGGCGACAAGCCTTTGATGGAGATTTTGTTGCTCCAGGTGTTTGTCCGGTGTGATATCATCCGGACTGTTGTCTTCGCCGGAGACGGGTTGTTCATTTTGATTCTCCGTGTTGCCATGGTCAGACGGTGGTTCAATGCCCTGTTCGTCGTCCGCTGGCTCACCCTGCTCTATCGCTGGGTCTATATGATCGCTGTTTCCGCCGAGGCGGGATTTGGAGCGGCGCTTACGCCGCCGCTTTGACTGCTTCTGGAGGGAATGATCCTTCGCTGCGTCCTTCCGTTCCTCGTCGTTGTTTTCTTTGGGTGTTTCCACCATGTATACATCATATGATGAGGTGGATGTCCGGTGCCCTGTGGGCAATGGTTCCTGTTTGTCTCCTGCATCGTCGTCCATACCGTCGATGTCTTCGGAGTCGAAGTCAAGCATATCGGTCAAATCATCGACCGTGGCTATTAAGTGGGTGGCGGGTGGGCGACGAATTTCTTCGTCATCCGCATCCCAATCCTGTCGGACATAGTCCGGCCAGGACTCTCCTGACAAGGAGAGAGACCTTAATGAGTTCAGTATGTCGCCGAAGGGCGAGTGCTGAAAGATATCCGTGGAGCACTACAAAAAAAAGACACATCCGTGACATTTTGGGCCGAACGAAAAAATTTCTGTCATACATATGACACTTCTATGACAATAATTGTGACAAAACCCGGTATCATCATAGATGTGGTGGGCTCCTACTTCTATGACAAAAAATCATGACAGAAAATGGGCTTTTCGTCCTGGGCGGGCCGGAGACGCAGCAGCATGACATTCTTTGGGCCGTCCATGACGGAAAAAACCGTGGTAGAAGCGAGGGGGAGGAAAATTTCGGGGAGTTCCCGGTTACGGTGGGAGGTCGGGGGCCGAGCGATGCGCGTTTCTCACGTACACGTACGCACGTGTGTGCGAGGCGTTGGCTCTAACTGAACCCGAGCGAGGCGTTGGGCTCTAACTTAACCCAAGCGATTGCACTGCAGGCTACGCGTTATTGAACCCGAGCGATCGATAGATGGCTGTTAACTGAACCCGATCGAGCGATTCCTTGGCTACTGCTGCTAACCGAAGCCGATCGATGCTGTCTCTGGATGAACAGTGAGCGTTGCGGGGGGGGGGGGTGGATGAACAGTTCCTGGTGGGGGTGGATGAACAGGACCCCGTGGTGTTGCCTCTGGATGAACAGGACCCTGATCGATCGAGCCGGTTGGGGCTGGATGAACAGGACCCCGTGGAGGGCTGGATGAACAGGACCACCCCATGGAGGGCAGGATGAATAGTAGACGGTGGAGGGGTGCCCGTGGAGGGGTGGTTGAACAGGACCCCGTGGTGTGGAGGGCTGGATGAACAGTAGACGGTGGAGGGGTGGTTGAACAGTAGCCGGTGGAGTAGCGCGCGGTGGAGGCTGGATGAACAGGAGCCCGTGGAGGCGGGAGGAGGTCGACGATGGATGAACAGTAGCTCGTGGAGGCTGGAGGGGGTCGAAGGTGGAGATGAATAGTATCCCGTGGAGTCCCGTTTTGCGGTACGCCACACCCCTCCCGATGAACAGGACCCCCGTTTCGACCGTAGCGCTCCAACACAAGTCCGTTTCCTCTGTTTTGCGGTACACCACACCCCTCCCGATCAATAGGACCTCCGTTTCGACCGTAGGAGGTTTGTTTCCTCCGTTTTGCGGTACGACACACCCCTCCCGATCAACAGGACCCCCGTTTCGACCATAGGAGGTCCGTTTCCTCCGTTTTGCGGTACACTAGACCCCTCCTGATGAACAGGATCCCGTTTCGAACGTGGCTAGTCGAACACAAGGTCGTTTCCTCCGTTGTGCGGTACGCCAGGCCTCGTTTCCATCGCCTCTTCCGTCCAAGCCCTCCCGATGAACATGACCACGCATTCCGTTCCGACCTAGCTGCGTTGCCTCCCGATGAACACGACCACGCATTCCGTTGCCTCCCCATGAACACGACGACGACGCTGTTTCTCCGTTCTGACCCAGCCATGTACACGAGCCCTCGCCGTACGTATGCCCGAGTAGGCATTCGAGACCCCGCCCGTATGTACACATACGTGGCCGTATTTTCTTTCTTGCACCCTGGCCGCCTCTACTACGACATGAGCGCGCCTTTACATCGAGCAGTATATATGTACGTACATGTTCACGACCAGAATGACAATGCTACGTACGCTTTGACCAGGTGGGTCCCGACTGTCAAGCACTTCCTTGCTTGCAAAGATGTAGCTAGTGGGTCCCAGCAGTCGGGTGGCCGGTGGGTCCCAGCAGTCATGGGGGCGAATCGTTTTGGTTTTCTTTTTTTTGCCCGGACGCACTTCCTTGCGTGCAAAGATGTAACTGATGGGTCCTAGCAGTCAGGGGGGCGAATCATTTTTTTTTGCCCGGACGCACTTCCTTGCGTGCGAAGGTGTAGCTGGTGGGTCCCAGCAGTCAGGGGGGAAACGTTTTTTTCGCTAAATACGGTGGCCTGTCCGGTGGGTCCCTGCTGTCAGGTGGAGGAATTATTATTTTCCGCGTAATAAGGAGGCACTTCCTTGCTGCCACCGTGGACCCAGCTGTCAGCCTCTCCACGTACAGTCCACGTCCGATGGAAGTCGTTCCTTGGCCATGTTGACCACGCCGCGCCGAGAGCACCAGGGCGGTGGACGACGGCGAGGCCTAGGAAGGGGACAACACGGAGGCAAGGAAGACTCGGCAGTTGTTTCCCACGTGGAGGGAAGTACGACTGTACGAGGGCTTACTGGTTCGTCTGCCGTCGCCAGAGAATAACAGCAGGTGTGGGTGAGTAGAGGGATGGCTAGGCCAGCGATGGGAGTACGGTCGGGCGGTGAGGCCTGCGCGGCAGAACAGCCGGCCGCGTGGAGGAGGGAGCAGGTAGTCCCGCCGGCACTTGTTTGAGCGGCTGGAGCAGAAAGAGCAGAGATTGAAGAAGCACGACGGCCGTTGGATGGACATCCAACAGTCAGTGCTTGTGCGTCAACCTTTTTTTTAGGAAAGCCTCAAATCTGTGGAAAACAGCATACAACCCATCTGCCATTATTTCTAATAATTTACAGCCCATTTGCTAATTCTTAAGGTTTTTTTTGGAGCCCATATTCTTTTTGTTAGCATTACAGCCCATATTGTGGCAACGGTTAAAAAATTATACGAAATTTTGCATATTTCGGTGCGGTCCGAACTGTTTTTAATCCCAAAATTTCGACTCACATTCAAACTGATATTAAAAATAAATGTATATCAATATAAAATCCAACAAATTCTCCACGCATATAAATTAATGTCATTTAAAATCTTGAAATGAAAAAAAAGATATTTGAAACTAATTGCCGGTTTGATGTGTTTTAAAAATGTACAACCCATTTCTCATTACTGATGGGCCATTTTCTCGGCCAGCCAAATGAAAGCTCTCCTCGTCTTGAAAGATTTGTAGCCCAACAAGCCTGACAGAGCGACTTACTTGGCAAATCACAAAAAAAACTGGGCTGTGGTCGTGGACCCAGCTGTCAGCCTCTCCACGTACAGTACTCTTCCGATGGAAGTCGTTCCTTGACCACATTGACCACGCCGCGCGGAGAGCACCACGGCGGTGGACGACGACGAGGCCTAGGAAGGGGACAACGCGGCAGTGGAAGCCCGCGCGGAGAGGACTACGAGGGTTCACTGGTTCGGCTGCGGTGTGAGGCTGCCGTCGCCGCAGGGCCTGGCCGGCGGTGGTAATAGTAGGGGCGGTGAGGCCTCTGCGGCAGCACAGCCGGCCACGGGAGGCAGGAGCATGCGGCACAACCGGCGCTGCTTTGGTCGGCTGGAGCAAGAAGGCCAGAGGTTGAAGAAGCACTACGGCCGTTGGATGGACATCGTACATTCACTGGAGCTAGAATCGTTCATATTGACTAAGTTGACAAACCCTTCGTCCCCGTCAACTTAGTAGGCCCACAAGTCAGCCTCCCAGCAAGGTGCATCCCAGCTAGCCGGGGGAGTATTCATTTTTTTGTGCATAATAAGGAGGCACTTCCAGTGGGTCCGAGCTGACAGCGGGGGGAACGTTTTTTTCGCGAAATACGGTGGCCCGTCCGGAGGGTCCCAGCAGTCAGGGGGAAACGATTTTTTTCGCAAAATACTGGTGGCCCGTCCGGTGGGTCCCCGCTGTCAGGTGGAAGAATAATTATTTTCCGCGTAATAAGGAGGCACTTCCTTGCGGCTGCCGTGGACCCGGCTGTCAGCCTCTCCACGTACAGTACTCTTCCAATTGAAGTTGATCGTTGACCACATTAACCACGCCGCGCCGAGAGCACCACGGCGGTGGACGACGGCGAGGCCTAGGAGGGGATGACGCGGAGCCGTGCAAGACGCGGCAGTGGATGCCCACACGGAGAGGAGTACGAGCGTTCACTGGTTCGGCTGCGGTGTGAGGCTGCCATCGCTGCAGAATAACAGGGGGTGTGGGTGAGTGGAGGGATGGCCTGGCCAGTGGTGGGAGTAGTATGGGGGCGGTGAGGCCTCCGCGATAGCACAGCCGGCCACGGGAGGCAGGAGCAGGCGGCACGACCGGTGCTGCTTTGGGCGGCTGGAGCAAGAAGACTAGAGGTTGAAGAAGCACTATGGCCATTGGATGGACATCATATGGTCACAGGAGTATTGACTAAGTTGACAAAGCTCTTCGTCCCTGTCAACTTAGTAGGCCCACAAGTCAGCCCAACAATATGGTGGGTCCCAGCTAGCAGGGGGGTATTCATTTTTTTGGGCGTAATAAGGAGGCACTTCCTTGCGTGCGAAGATATAGCTGGTGGGTCCGCCCTGTCAACGGGGGAACGTTTTTTTCACGAAATACAGAGGCCCTTCCTGTGGGTCCTAGCTGTCAGGTGGAGGAATCATTATTTTGCGCGTAATAAGGGGGCATTTCCTTACGTGCGGCCGTGGACCCAGCTGTCAGCCTCTCCACGTACAGTCCACTTCCGATGGATGTCGTTCATTGACCACGTTGACCAGGCCGCCCCGAGAGCACCAGGGCGGTGGACGACGGCGAGGCCTAGGAAGGGAACGACACGGAGGCAGTTGTTTCCCACGCGGACGGGAGTACGACTGTACGAGGGTTTACTGGTTCGTCTGCCATCACCGGAGAATAACAGCAGGTGTGGGTGAGTAGAGGGATGGCTAGGCCAGCGATGGGAGTACGGTCGGGCAGTGAGGCCTGCGCGGCAGCACAGCCGGCCGCGCGAAGGAGGGAGCAGGCAGTCCCGCCGATGCTTGTTTGAGCGGCTTGAGCATGAAGAGCAGAGATTGAAGAAGCACGACAGCCGTTGGATGGACATCCAACAGTCACTGCTCTCGTGTGTTGACTAAGTTGATACGGCGTTGTGTGTGCGTCAACCTTTTTTTTATGAAATCATGCGCCTCAACCTGTAGTAGGCGCACAACTCAGCCTCAAATCCGTGGAAAACATCATACATCCCATCTGCCATTATTTCTAATAATGTACAACCCATTTGCTAATTTTTAAGAATTTTTTTGGAGCCCATCTTCTTTTTGTTAGCATCACACCCCATATTGTGGCCACGGTTAAAAAGTATACGAAATTTTGCATATTTCTGTGCGGTCAACTGTTTTTAATCCAGAAATATCGATTCACATTCAAACTATTTTGAAAAATAATTTATATAAATATAAAATCCAAATAATTGTCCACGCATAAAAATCAACGGAATTTAAGATCTTGTAATGAAAAAAATTGAAACTAATTCCCGGTTTGATGTGTTTTAAAAATGTACAGCCCATTTCTGGGCAAACCGAATGAAACTCTCCTCGTCTGAAAGATTTGCAGCCCAGCAGGGCCGATAAAGCAAGTAGGCCTTGTTTGGGTATTTCTTTTAAAAAAATAGAACTGGGCTAGCCATTTTCAGCAAGAAAAAAACACAACTGGGCTCATCATGTGGTAAACATAAATAAAACCCTGGCTAGACAGGCCACAGCCCCCCGCACAGCCCCGTTGTTACCCTGATCCATCGCTAAAACTAGTATAAATAACAACTGCTTGTTCCTCAAAAAAAAACTACACGACTTGCTGGGTCCCTGGTGTCAGCCGCTCGTAGTGTAATTCTCTCGTTTATTGACTACGTTGATAATGGTGTGAGCCCTAGATGTCCAGCCTTTCCTATGAAAATTTACAGCCCATTTGATGTGCTAGTTCGAAATAAGTTTGTGGGTGCTGGTGGGGGCTAATCACTTGGCTTCTATAATGCGCAGTGAGCTCAAGCAGCCGGCTAGAGTGATGTTATTTCCCTTGGTTTGGATTTGTTACAATATTTCACTCTAAATTAAACGAATGGCAAGCCATTTGCCTTGTTTCAAAGAAAATATGACAGTCACAGCCGAGTTGAAAAGGGCAGGAACATCTAACTCTAGCTTACAAACTGTACAAAAGCACGAGGGTTAATTGTTCATCAGGTTTACAAAAAAAACCAGATTGAAAAGGGCAACAACATCTAACTCCAGCACTGTTTTCGGTAGTCACAATCAAATGGATCGGTCAGGTCCATAGAATGAACATCTTGGGTCGTAAAATTTACTGGATTATGACCACAATATGTTGTAAATAGAAGCCCGACACGTTCAGAAGCTCTTTTGCCCACCTGAAACTCCTTTTTTTTCTCTTCGACATACCCATCCGTCAAAACCATGCTGCTGATAAACTTAAGCCTGATGGAAAATAGTAACCTCGCATTTAGTAAGAAGAATGTGACAAATCTTGTGTTTGCACGGTTGGCTACATATCGTTCTAGCGTTATTGTCTTCAATCGAATCTCATGAGAAGTGAGAAAATCCCGATGCTTACGAATCCACCGATTGGTTATAACTTTCTTACCCCGTCCTGTTGCCTAAATAGACATGAAGATTGAAAACAGTTAAGGTCTAAAAGAAGAGTGTCGAAAGAGCAACAGCTGAACGGTTAATTCTAGTACACTATATGCGGGCTTCCAATGTGCATGAAATTATCACCTTTATATACAACTTCTCCAGATATGGAAAGCATTGCAGCAAGCCAATAATCTTGTTCAGATCAAAACTATTCATTTGGATATATAAGATCTTGACAGAATCCAGCACCATTGATAGGCCATCCATGGAGAAACTCGTCATTGAGCATAGAACATAATATTAGTACAAAATGTGTACTCCAAGATGATATATAAATTATGCACAGAAATTTAAAATGCAGCTTATGGTTACAAGTGTAGATGATAATATAAAGTACCTGGAGAACTGTGGAGCCAAACACCATATTGAAATGAGCATAGAGATCATGTATTACACCCAAGGTCTCTAGTTTAGGCATAGAGAGGACGGTTATTTGCAACGGTGAATAACTAGAATCAAGGATCAACCTTTGAAGTGAAGGGGCATCTTGGATGATGAGCTGCCTTCCGTCAAAAGAAATTCCAATTCTTACAAGGTTAGGTGACTTTATTTGGAGACAACCAATTCTAACTATGAAAACAAGCACCAAGCACTCCAGCGCAGGGCAACTGGAGTGGATGATGCTGTGCAATGAGGCCTCCGATATACGAACCCACACAAGTGAAAGTTTCTTGAGAAATGGGAGTCGAAGGTTTAGTACCAGATTTTCTGGTAGGTAGCACTGCGCGAAGGTGGCGGTGTGGAGAGAGGAAGAAAACCCCGAGATGGACATCGGTGCTGAGGGCAAATGTTCATGGTGTTCGGTATGTGGTACGTGATTTCCAGGGGAATAGTAAGCAGCTGTAGTTCTGTGAATTCAGGGGATTCCAGCCAGGCGTCCACCGTGTAGGGCATGGTATGCTTGCTCAGGTAGCATGACGGGATGCAGAGGCTTTGAACGGAGCCCTGGTGGGAGGAGATGATGGCTCTGGGGATTTCAAAATCATTGAAGAGAGATAGCTGACGACAGTCGAGATTAAGGGGAACAGCGCGCCATAGAGGGTGCCACTTAATTGAGAGGATTTGGGTGCGGCAGCAATCCTTGGTGGGGAGAAGCGAGATGATCTCCCCAAGGATGTCGTCCGGGAGATCGCTGATGCGGTCCACCCGAGATTCTACGGGTTCCTGGGATCCGGTGGGGGCGGGGTCGCCGCTTCTCCCCGCGCTGCCGGGTGTGGGATCTACAACAGGCGTCGCCCCTGGCGGGAGCCTCATCTTCTTGGCACTGGGGTCAGTCGACTCCATTTTCCTCGAGGGCGTCGCGTCGCGCTCACGGATTTGAGCAAACTAACGAATGACGAGCCTAGTTGTAGTGCGAGCGAAGAAGAATGGGAGCTGGTGGTTTTCTGTAGGAGTGAGGAAGAAGGGGAGCTGGGGTTTTCTGTAGGAGTGAGGTGAGGAATTTGGGGGTACGAGTGGAGCGAGCTGACGTGAGGTGGGTGGGAGCGAGGAGGAAGAAGAGCACCCAGGTTTTTTTGGGGGGGTGGGGGGCGGTGTGCTGGGTGTGGGTAGCGCATCTCATTCAGTAAATATATGGGCTTTTGAATTGATTTTACTATTTACTAGTGTGGACGGGCTGTTTTGTCTTGGGACCCGGGAAACAATTACTACTAGTACAGTGGAGACACTCTACAGCTACCCAGAGAAACAATTACTACTAGTACAGTGGAGACACTCTACCACTTCTGGCTCCTCCTAGGTCATTGAAACGTCTCCCTCTACTAAATGTCGTTATACTTTTGTTCACCGACATGCGGGCCATGCAGCGTGCGAGCCCAAATGCCATCCACCAAATTAGAAGGCAGTATGCAGGCGGAGAGTCACCCCGGTCGTAGCGTGGCAGTAATGAGCCGTCGTATCACAAAACCCCACCTCCCCGCAGTCTAAGTTTGACGGACGAAGCAACCATAATTTCACTCTTCGCTGAATCCCCTTCTCCCTCACCGTCTTCAAGAAAGGAAACACTTGCATCTCCCACTGTTCTTCTCTCCGAACGAAGGGAAGGTAAGCGGATCCGTGATGTTAGTATATTTTCGTTCAGAGGAAAAAAAGAACTTTTGCAAAGCAGTAACCGATCCTCACTCTCTTTTTTGTTTCATTGTCATTGCGATTGTGTTTTCCTTTCAGTGGTCTCCTAGTATTCGTTAGTTTCATGATGGACCAAGGAGAACCAAGCAAAGATCTGCCGATATTGGAGCAGACGCGGGAAGCTGATCCCCACGAGACAAAGAGCTCCAAGAAGATGGAGGCAACCACCGACGCGACCCCAGATACTGAGATGGTCAACGCCCCATTTGAGGTTACAGCCCCCGTGACACTGCATGAGCAGTTTTCCCCCTTCGAGGATGTGTCCCCCCCCCCCCCCACTGAGCTGCCCAAGGTGATTTCCTTCTTTGCCGATCTCGATTGTGGTTTTTCATCTAAGTATGTGGTGATTTTTTTAGAAAAGGAAGTATGTGGTGATTAATAATGTAAAATTTTATTAGCTTCAATGCCATGGTATACGTAGTGGTTTAAATAACTTGTGTTTCTTATACTGAAAAGTAATTCAGAACTTGTTTCTGTTTCAATTAGAGCCCTGATGCAGACAAGGATTGTGTGGTTGTACATGTCACACGCTATGAGGCGGACGACCTGAATATACGAACTGGGAAAACAGAGTTCTTAGGCTGTTGGATCCTGGAAGCCATTTGCGGTTATACCAATGAAGAGTTGTATTCCAGCCTCACTGTTGTCAGGCGTGTTGTCCAGGGTGTACTGAAGCACAAGAAGTTCAAAGCTACTCCTTCGTTTGTGAGGAATACTGTTCTTGTCAAGCTTACGCAGGAAGATGATGTGGCATGCCTCCACAAACAAGTTTATCAGTGGCAAGGCCACAATGTTGTCTTCATGAAGGTTCACAGGATTGAGCTGCTGCGGGACGTCGTCGATGATGTTCATGTCAAGGTCCGTCTTGTGTCCAGCCCAAATTAGATCGAGGCATGAAATAGTTGCCCCAGCTAGTGTTTAATAGTAGTTTGGATTGTGTCTAATTATCCGAACCTTGCCTATTATCGACCCCTCTGGGGCTAGTACTCTGTTTGAATCCGTCTATGGGAACTGCTGCTACTTTTGTGTGCCCGTGAATCATGTGAGAACCATCATAATTGTTGCCGAAATAGATGCGTCCTCACTAGTTTTTTCATGAATATGGCATGGTAAGACATAAGTTGTCACGGTTTATCATACGAGCAGTGTGTGTTTTGATGAAATAGAGCACTCGTTCGAGAACCGTGCACCGACGTATACATAAGTACTTGTAAACACTGTTGGTGCTACCCCACTTGTAAGCAGTTTTGCAAAACACGGCACATTGGCTCAGCTCGCTTCAACACTAGGCTATCGACCAGCTAACAATCAACAATCTGCTATCTGACATATAAGCAACTATGTATCTTGTTACAATGGTTCATGCAATTAATTGAGGCCACAATGTAATAAATTCCAAACGTTCACACGCTAGTCCAGCGCTCATGTGGAACACTCACATTAAACTCGTCTTCATAAAAAACTTGAAAAGCATAAGTTAAGCAATTTTATACATCTCAATGATTCATAGAACATATCAAACATATACTTGTTCACAGAAAAAGACAAAGTTGTGAGAAGGTTTACAAATCAGGAAAAAAAACAAGCAAGGCTTCTCTCTGAGCAAAGGGCCTCCCGGCAGGCTTAAATTTCCTGGAGTTCACTCTGGTTTTTTCTTGTTGCCACCATTCAGGGTTAGGTTCTCTCATTCCAGAATAACCAATTATAATTGTGGTCTCAGCTGGAATGCTGAACTGAACCATGCAGTGTACTGACCAGGTGAAATCCTTGTGCATTCCACTAAATTTAAGCACCGCTATTTGCAGAAATAAGCAGACCATAATGCCTCTTGTCCGCGCACCTGTCCAAAAAACCGCCATGCAGCCGTGCCAGCTAGTCCTCGGTCCATGGATGAATTGGTAGAAAGAGCATTCCGGACTAGGATGCAGTTGTTTTCGCTCGTCCCTGCACTGCAATCAGGAAGTAAAACGTAAGAATCAGCTTCTTTTAGATTGCGTTGGTCATTCTACCTTAGTTACTACCAATGTAGGGATACCTTGAAGACGGGAGGTTAGACGACGGCAACGAGGGATAGCCTTCTCATTTTGCGCAGTTGTACTAAAACTAAGGGGTCTGCTTTTGATTGCGCGGATAGAAACGATACGGAGACAGACATTCCGAAACGATATGGAGACAGACATCCCTGTTTGCGCAAATAAGAAATACGGTTATTTAAACAGTGACACATATTACTACTTTCCCTCGTTTCCTCTTAGAACCAAGTCCTAGATTCATGCTACAGCTTTCCCACTTTCTTCCCTGTTTGAACCAATCCTTTGAGTCGACTGTATGAAATAGCTTTACTTCTAATAATAGTAGAAGTCTAGGTGGCTTTGGAACAGCGGACGGAAGTAGAAAAGGATCCACATGAAGGGAGCTGGGGCAGTAGAGCAAGGCAGGTTTCGAACGAATATATACCTGAGGGTTGTCGGCATGTCGCAAAGACAGCGTCGGGAGGCCACATCTTGGCCACAATACCATAGGGAGGAAGAAGGGGTCGAAGGCCCTCCCGAGCCGGCGCTCTCTCGGAGAGAACGGCACGGCCGCCGATCGGGACGCACGGGCAGCCGTTGGTCTCCTCCCTCGCTGCCGATGACAGCGTGAACGATGCACCTACACCCCTGCCCCGGTCGAGGTTGTCCGGCCGGATTTGTGACCAGCTGTGAGCTGAGAGAGAGTGTGGCCACCTATGTGTTACTTAGATCTGGAGAGCATGAGAGAGTGAACGAGAGGAACCCTAGTAAAGCAAGCGCTAAGGCTCCTGCTTTTATATATAGTGGAGTGATTTTGTTGTACCAGCTTCAAAAAAATGCGCTCCTATGTGTGCCCGCGAGTGGGTGTGAGAAAACTAGTGCGTGCGTGCACCGCTTCTCTTTGTGAGAGTACAATATACTATGCCCAAAGAACGTTCGCCGCAAGAGTAATAGTACAAGTGTGTGACGTGTGAGCTAAAATAAAATGTGCGCGCCGACTTTTGTTTTTTAGAAGTTCTGAGGGTAGGGTGTGAAGAGCACATATGTGCGTGATGTCTACCTGCAGATAGACGGTGGGTGCGACGTGCGAGTCTGCGAGAGGACTCGGGAGAGTCGTGACTCTTGAGGGTGCGTGTGCGTGAGAGAGAGGTGGCATGTATCAATGCAATGCATGTGTCCGTAAATCATTATCCGACAAACGTTCGCCACAAGCCTTTTCTTGACGAACTCCGTAAGAACCGTTAGATCGGCATCCGACAGTGTCAGTTTTGCCATGTCATTTAACAGAACAGCCACTCCTCCTACACACAAATCTTCCACGTGAGTGTTAGCAACTGCCCTATGCTCCATCCGTTCTGAAATGCAGTGCATATAGCTTTATTGAAAATTCGAGCCTCGCAAACTTTTACCGAGTTTTCATGTACCAAATTGCACATGTAGAATACCATGTATATGTCATTTCATTCATCTTCAAGAGGTAACTATAAAGTTGGGTGAGGAGTCTACAAAGAAAGACCATCGTATCACCCGCAGCAATTTCAAGCATCCTTTAGTGTTAAGGAATATCATAGGAACTCTATATGATATGATTTTTATAGGATTTTTTCCTTTAGAGCCAATTGGTTCATAGGAATAGATTCATATACTCCACATTTCAAAGGAAATAAACATGATATCATTTCTATAGCTTTAGAGCTACTTGGTTCATATGAATGGATTCCTATACTCCCTTAATTTCAAAGGAAAATAAGCATTAGCGTATATTCAATAGAAAAGTTCCTATGATATGAACCAAATTACATCTCTTTTCTAATCACACCTCATAGGAATTGAGATACATGTCATCTCTAGATTCAATAGAGAAGTTCCTATGATGTGAACCAAATGACATCTCTTTTCCAATCCCTACTCATAGGAATTGAGATGCTCCATGTTATCTCTTTCCCTACAACTTCCATGTATACATCTTCTATTCCTAAATAGATAGTACAACCCACTAGTAGCTTTTTTCCAAAACATGCAACTATGGCACAAGAACTATATAGTGTGCCAATAACTTTGAAAGATGGTCGCTGGATGAAGCTAACACGACAGTGCAGAGATAGGCAAATCCGAGCACTACTGGTCGTTGGATATCATCAACATTCCACCAGATCTGCCACATGTACAATTTAGAAGACTCCATGGTTGAACTTAAGCATAATGCACAAACCTCAAAACACAAGCACTTCTTTGTTCTAGAATCTTCTGTATCATAATTGATTATTTTTTCTAAATGAATTGCCATTATTTGTTTTTTACTTTATGATTTACTCCCTCCGTTCCAAAATAGATGACCCAACTTTGCACTAACTTTGTACAAAGTTAGTGCAAAGTTGGGTCATCTATTTTGGAACGGAGGGAGTACAATGCACAACCCCATGAATCTTAACATTTATTATAAAACTTATTCATTTTGAATGAGATGAACTATAAGAACTAAACGAACATCTACATCATGCATATATGACTCAAAGCTTTACATGCTATAGTGTGTATTTATTCATAATTTGGTTTTGAAATCTCATGCGTTCAATACATGTGTACCTTACTAGTACTAGTTTTGAGTAGAGTAGCAAATTTCACGCGGCCCCGGGTATATCAAAATGCAGGGCCCATGCATCATTGCCTTTCGGTCGAACCTACGTCCACAATTTTTTGTACGTACTATATCTCCACTAGTCCCCGAACCCAAAATGTTGCCTCATTCCCGTAAAACCAAGCGGCCCACACATATTTAAGGCATCGGCTCGAACCCGTTTACTACGACATGGCCCCGCACGCCGTAGTACTCCTACAAACCCTACCGCCGCACTCATCATCGGTTTTCTTGAAGAGGATGAGGGAGAAGCCGATTTGTAGTGGAGGCTCTTTCAAAAAAAAGGATCTGTAGTGGAGACCCCTACCCTAGGGTGCCCTAGGTAGCTGCCGCACGCATCATTGTTTTCTCTTTTCTTTATGCTCTTGCACCCTAGAGTGAAATGATGGTTGCTTCATCCGTCCAGCTTAATGCGGGAAAGGTGGGGCTTTGTGATTTGACCCCTCGTCGCTCATTTTCTACTACTGCGGTGCTATGACCGGGGTGCCTCCAATTCCAACCGCTGCTCCGAACTGTAATTTGGTGCATCGCACGTGGAACAAGACGGTGGATGATCCACATGTCGGCCAAAGGGGTCCTGTTAAGTGTGTCGCCATTTCGTGTGCGGACTGACCCTGCTTGAGTTGCTACGCCAACACGACAGGAGCAGCCTACCACTTGGTTTTGCTCCTTGGTGAATCCCGACTATATTAATCTAAAAAGATACGTGCTGAACTACCCTCTCCGTCTCGGTTTATTGGGCCTGCACATAGTTCTAGATCATCCATTTGACTAACTAAATATGAGTTACTATGTCACAAAAAGTATATCATTGGATTCTTAAGCGGACGTAGTTGTATTTAAAAGTCGAGGGCGGGGCTTTTCCTGCACGGTAGGCGGCGGGGCAGTTCCGCCTAGTCGGTTCGACAGAGACGCGAGAAGACGAGGGAGTAGGCTGCTGCAAACGTAGGGCTGTGTGATTTGGCAGCGAGTTACTGCTGGACAGGTGGGGCCCCGTGATTTGACTTGCCATTATCATTTTAACTGCGGGGCTACGACCGGCGTGAGTCTCCAAGATTCCTGACCACCTCCATACAGGTGCCTCTCCCAATGCTCCACCATGTAGTAGAGGTTGGCTCTTGCATGAGAGCCCACTTCTCCACTTTTTCCTTGCCTCTATTTTCTCCACATATGCAAAAATGCCATGTAAAGCGCACTATTGTACTTACTTTTACTTGCTCCTACAGGTGCTTAAGCTTGCCACATAGGCATAAAGTCTGATGTGGCAAGTTAATCAAGAAGAGAGAGACTAGTTTGGTGACCCAAGGAAGAAACGGTGCTAAGCGCATGTACCTAGGTGAAAAGACAATTTTGAGTCTATAACTAATTAAATGAAGCAAACTTAGCAACACCATTTCATTGGAAGAGGTCACTCCTTGGCAAATGCAATAAATACACGCGCTTACTAGCACCGTTTCTTCCTTGAGTACGAAGAAAGAGATAGAGAGGAGTAACAAAAAATACACTTATAGCCAACCTTGTTGTATTATGAGTGACTAAGTGATGACTATGTATGACATGCCAACATCAGATAGCCTAACGCACCGTGTTAAATCTCCAAGGGCGCGGCCGCGCGAGCGACGCGACGGTCGTGGTAGGCGCGACCATGATACGGGCTGCTGGCAGCCCTTGGATCTGAGATCAAACGATCGCATGCTAAGTTGCTGAAAATTTGCAGAATAGCCCTCCAGGATAGGACATTCACCCATAGGTCTAGATTCACGCCATGCCACCGTTCGATCTCAGATTCAAGGGCTCTCGGGAGCCCGTATCATGGGAGAATGGAAAGCCACTACCCTGCCGTTCGCACGCTGGCAGTTCGCTCCTACTCGTCCCCGCACGTCCTTCAATACTATGGTGTTCGCTCCTAGTCGTCCCATCCATTCTCATTACGGCAGTTCCACTAATCCTAACCCTCCTCCCAAATCCATGGCGTCCCAAATCTCCATGATCGGCGGTGAGTACAAGGTTAGAACCATCACCGGCGATGAGTTCGACGTCATCTACACCCGTTCTTCCGCGACGGTGAAAGGATGCCTTTCTCGCTTCAGACGCAAGTTCAAAAACTCAGATGATGAGTGGGTCGCTGGGCTAGATGTTGAGTACACCGCAGTCCTAGGACGAGAGAAGGATCTAAAGGACGAAGAGAGGAAGAAGCCCGCCGTGATCCAGGTTTGCGTACATAACATTTGCTTGGTCTACCACATATGACATGCCGACGTTGAGTGCCAGGATTTTAAGACCTTCCTTAAGGACAAAACAGTGAAATTCATTACTGTAGACTTTACGAACGACGAAGAAGTCCTGGTCGGATAGGCCTCGTTGTAGGAAACCCCTTCGACCTCCAGAAGAATCGGCTGGTTCCCTCTCGTCAGCCTTCAATGCTGACCCTGGCAGGAGCCATGGTTCATCCTTCGTACGGTAAACTGGAGAAACCTCCATACACGTTTCATCGTCATGCATGGCAGCGGAATGTACTAGATATAGACCACATCTACTACGCTGCAATGGATGGCTACCTTTGCTTCAATAACTACAAGGGTTGGATGAAGAGCAACAGCCAAGTGTGTGGTTCAAGCAAAGAAGTATCGGCCAAGAGGAATAGGGACAAGGACGAAGTCGAGGACGTGGATGAGGACTCCGAGTAAGGTGGCAGTGTCGTTGCTCATGGTGGTTCTAAACTTCTAATGCAGTGTCTACTGGATTAGTTGCATAGTTTAATTTCAGGTGTGCTTAGTTTAATTTGAGGGGTGTGTTGTGCTGAGCCCCCAACAGAACTATGTTATGTTTCTTCTTGTTACTTTAACTCTCCAGTATGTACATACTACTAGTATTTCTTTAATGAATTTAGCACCCCAATTAAGCACGTACTAGCTTTTTTAATAGTACTATTGAAAGTGCAACTATCCCTAGGTGGTTTTGGTAATTCATAACAACATATAGCTCATTGAGCTAATGCTATTCCAAGATGATCATTTCAGGAAAGCTCAATGATTGGCATGGCATGGATGGTGAAAGTGGAACCCTCAAAATGCTAAGGACAAAGGATTGGCTAAAGCTTCATGCTCAAGACTCTTCATTTTACATTTTAGTGATCCAAGATCACATTGAGTCCGTAGGAAAAGCCAATACTATCAAGGAGGGATGAGGTGTTGCTTAATGAGCCTTTTGCTTCATGTGCTTAATGATATGCTCCAAAATCCTCAGCTACTTTCCCATATCCACATTTGACCTAAACCCAAAGCCAAACTTGGACCTACCGATTCTTTCAACCCGGCGCCACCGAGTTTCACTTGTCATAGCCATTGCCAAACCCTAGCAAATCGGTTCTACCGATAGGGATCTCGGTCCCACCGAGATGGGATTGCAATTTCACTGTTTCCCTTTCGTAACTTTTCGGTCTCACTGAAAGAGCGAATCGGTCCCACCGAGATTGCAATGTAAACTCACTGTTTCCTTTTCGTAACATTTCGGTCTCACCAAGAAGAGCGAATCGGTCCCACCAAGTTTACCTGACCAACCCTCTGGTTAGCTTATTACCAAATCGGTCTCACCGAGTTTGTGTAATCGGTCTCACCGAGATTACGTTATGCCCTAACCCAAACCATATCGGTCCTACCGAGTTGCATGTCAGTCCCACCGAAAATCTCTAACGGTCACTAGGTTTACTATTTTGGTCCAACCGAGTTTGTTGATTCGGTCCCACCGAGATTGGTAAATTGTGTGTAACGGTTGGATTTTGTGTGGAGGCTATATATACCCCTCCACCTCCTCTTCACTCGTGGAGAGAGCCATCAGAACACATCTACACTTCTAGCTCATATGTTCTGAGAGAGAACCACCTACTCATGTGTTGAGGCCAAGATATTCCATTCCTACCATATGAATCTTGATCTCTAGCCTTTCCCAAGTTGCTTTCCACTCAAATCCTCTTTCCACCAAATCCAAATCCTGTGAGAGAGAGTTGAGTGTTGGGGAGACTATCATTTGAAGCACAAGAGCAGGGAGTTCATCATCAACACACCATTTGTTACTTCTTGGAGAGTGGTGTCTCCTAGATTGGCTAGGTGTCACTTGGGAGCCTCCGACAAGATTGTGGAGTTGAACCAAGGAGTTTGTAAGGGCAAGGAGATCACCTACTTCGTGAAGATCTACCGCTAGTGAGGCAAGTCCTTCGTGGGTGATGGCCATGGTGGGATAGGCAAGGTTGCTTCTTCGTGGACCCTTCGTGGGTGGAGCCCTTCGTGGACTCACGCAACCGTTACCCTTCGTGGGTTGAAGTCTCCATCAACGTGGATGTAGGATAGCACCACCTATCCAAACCACAGGAAAAACATCCGTGTCTCCAATTGCGTTTGAATTCTCCAAACCCTTCCCTTTACATTCTTGCAAGTTTCATGCTTTACTTTCTGCTGCCAATATACTCTTTGCATGCTTGCTTGAATTGTGTGATGATTGCTTGACTTGTCCTAAAGTAGCTAAAATCTGCCAAGAACTAAAATTGGGAAAAGGTTAAGTTTTTATTTGGTCAAGTAGTCTAATCACCCCCCCTCTAGACATACTTTCGATCCTACAACTATATGCATAATTTGGCGACGAGCGCTCTCTATTTGTACCACCATTTTTATTTCAATTTTTGCTCCATGGCGCAATCCATCGATAGTACTACTATACAAAAGTATACATTTTTTAAAAGGCTAGAGTATTGTTCATCACATATATAGCCAGTTAAATTCTCAACCTAGAACGACGTGCATGCCATGTAGTAAACCGATACGGAGGAAGTATAGTAAAATGAGGTGATTTTACCGAGCGATTGGCGGGGTAGCTTGGCCTGTCATGCGGTCCCACGTGTCATGATGTACCAAGGCGATGCGCGTGTCCCTCTTGAGGCAGAAGCGATACTAGTACGTGGTTTGAGATGATGGCGAACGGAAGTGTGAAATAAGGGTTGCTTCGTCCGTCTGGGAAAGTGCGGCATTGTGATTTGACGTCTCATTGCTCATTACTACTACTGGGTCGATACGAGTGGGGTGCGTCCCCCTGCTGTTCTGCACTGTTATTTGGTGCTTGACACATCGACCCGGTTGCTATATGTCCCACATGTCGGTGACAGGAAGTACAGAATTCATGAAAGGGAGCGTCAGCGGAGGAGTATACTACTGCAGAATTCGTGAAAGGGAGCGACTTAGTTTTGGAAAAATCTGTTTTTACGGAGTACGTACCCACTACGGTTTATAGGGCTCATCTAAAAAACATTCGTTTTTCCGTTTGATAAGTCTCAATTCTACTATACTAGTAGTAGTACCATTACATGTTGGATTTCGAGGTGCGTTAGATCACCCGACGCAAGCAGTGTCAAGAGGAAACTAACCAGTGCATGTACAAGTTCATGGAAATTTAGTGGTCATTCATGCATTCATTCTAATTAATGCATCGGTAAACACAACTTCTTGAGAAAAACGAGCGTACTAATTACTTGTGCAAACTACGAAATTAATTCGACCACTTACCGTCTACCTTGGTTGGAGAGATTTTGAAATTGAGCCATAAACTGGAAAGGAGGGAGTATTAACTTTTATCTCGATTACTATTTGTGGCCTTGTATAGATGCAAAATGTATTTTTTATAGTGGCCTTGTATAAGTAAATGGAGGGAGTACTAACCAAAGTACGTAGTAGGGACGAGGAGTAAACGGAGGGAGTAGTAAAATTTTCTCCTCGTGCAGCAAGCCACCGCGCGCATGGGCGAGGGAGCAAGCTTCACCTCATCCTGCGAGCCACCGCGCCCGTGGGTGGGGGAGACGGCGTACTAAGCAAGCTTCTCCTCGTCCTGCGAGTTGACGGGACACATCAAAAGTACTCCAGTGTATAGAGCCTTGCCTCTAAGGTAGGCCCCACATGGTTTGCCTCTGTTTTAACATAACACGTCAAGTCGCAATTTGTTTGTTCACCTGTGGTAGACGGTCCTCCTCCACCAAGTGGACAACCAGTACACGTGCCAAATTACCACGTGGGCTGCCTTTTTCGTACAGAAATGAGCTCCACCGTGTACCCGCGCGGGTGTGGTTGGGAAAGAGACGGGAGTATGTGCGCCGTGCGTGCACCTCTTCTCTTCGTGCACGTCCCCCACCTACATGGGTGTGTGTGTGAGAGATACAAACCTAGACATAATGCGCCGTCCATCCCCATGCCTCCGTCCAGTCCGACCACCAGTCACCACCACGCCCCACTCCTCCTTGCCTTATCTCTCATCTTTCTCCCTCAATTTTTATATACAAGGGGCCACTATCAAAATTACAATTTGCAGATATACAAGGCCACTAACATTAATCGATGCAATATTAATGGTGTTTGCCTCGTGGTACTAGCAAAGGAGGACATTAATTATCCCTTGCATGCATGCGGGAGTGTGTAAAAAATGCATCTTGATGTTCCGTGCAATGCACGGGCATCTTGCTAGTCCATGAAAACAACACATGGCAAAATTCCACGGCGAACGAGGGATTTGAATATGTTGGGAGGGGCTGTTTGGATCTTGCCCGGGGTAGCCAAAATATTGGCGACTACTTCGCCATGGCCGGCACCGACTCGAGTTCATCCTAACATTGCCCTCTTCTGTGGAGCACATGCGGGGTCGACGAAGGTCCTCGCAACAAAAGGATCTTGCAAGACACCTGTTGTGTACGCCGGCATCGCCTCCGCGGTGGCCTTCATGGGACCCAAGCGGCGGCGGCCTCCCGTGTTCTACTTCTCCTTGATGATGGCGGCGGACGCGGAGGCGCTCGCCACCGACTGGCAGCTCTCCGCGTACCCGGCTTCTGTCGCTGCCTGGATGGCGCGGCCGCCGGCATGGGAGTCTCGGCCACAGAAACGGGAGACGCGGTACGAGGCGGCAGCGTGGACGGCAGCAACGACGCCCGTGCGCCGCTCCTCGTTGAGCTGGCCTGGAGCGGCGAGTTGCTGAACCGCGCGCCGGCTTGGGGCGGCAACTGGCTCCGTCGGGCGAGGGGAGGGAGGTGGATTAGCGAGATGCATAGCTCGTATCCGGCGGGCTACCTAGTCGGCTTGGATGCGGAATAAGTACTCTTCGTAAGCCATTGTAAGAGTGGACAAAATGGTGGAGGAGATAGGGGAGTGGTGGAGGTGTGCGATTCTTGGCTGGCGTTTGGCCTCGTTTAAATAGGAGATTAAATAGACGGCGGGCGGGAGGAGCTCGGCCGGCGTTGCGTTTAACGCCGGCCCGGTCATGAACGAACGTGTGTCCAGAGTGGGTTTCTCGGCTTCCACACGGGCAGGTTTCATGGAGGCATTTGAATGCGGCACGGAGGCGTGTTCAGCCGGGCGTGCCTCGAGTGGCGCCCTCGACTCAGACCTAGGACACCGCACCATTCTTCCACTGATGTGTGGGCTCTTTGGGTGCATGGCCTGCATGTCAGTGACCCAACACAGCCAGCGCACAGCAGAGGAACATTTGGTGGGCCAGGGCGGTCAGAAGCGGGTATTTCATAAACCGATGATTGTTCATCGAGTGTGACGTCATCTTTTTCATGTAGATAAGCCTACTATGTTGATAGCTCGTTCGATATGTTGTGATTCATAAAGACCGCTGCAAACATTAATGTTCTGCTTATCATAGATAAGATTGATTAATACCCGTAACAATCCATGTCCTTAACATAGGGTGCATGCACGTATAGGTTGAACGTGTGTCTTGCGTCGTGTGTTGTGTGCATGCAGGCGTGCGAGTGTTGCGTGCGTGCAAGGGTATGTTTCAGTGCTGCATGCATGGGTGCGTACGTGCGTGTGTTCGTGAGTGCATGTGTACGTGTCAGTGTTGCACGCCAGCATGCGTGCGTGTGTACGTGTCAGTGTTGCACGCCTACATGCATGCGTGTCTTGCGTGCGTGCATGTGTACGTGCGGGGTGAGGCTACACGTCAGTCGACTGACTTTTTCATCTCTGGTCATTAGATTTTCCAGCCGTTGGATATGAAATCAAGGGCCTCCAGTTTATCATCAAACTCCACCCCCCCGGAGCCGCCATCCACCACCGGCTGAACCACCAGCCCCCGCCGCCCGCGGCCGGCCTGCCCTCCCCGAAACCACTCCCCACCGCCGGTCCGCCGCCGCACCGGCCATCCCTCTAGCCCCCCCCCCCGCCGAGCTTTTTCTCCGGGGATCCCCACCCCACCGCCCAATGAACGCCCCCCAACCGCCGGTGACTGCCAACCAGAGGTCTCACGACTTCGAATACCCATCGACCACTAATTTATTACCATTTCTGTCCTTCATATACGCGCTGACGGGTGGGCCCTATGGTAATGTGCGCTGCTGAGTGTGGACCGTTTGACTGGTCAATTGATTGTGTTATCAACAAATTACAGAGCTGTATGGTGAGCCAGTGACCGTACGATCACCCTAAAATGTACTCCTATTTTATTAACACGGTACAGACTCAAACTACCATTTCATTCTTTCATATACGGGCTGACAGGTGGGTCCCGCGGTTACGCGCCCCGATGGTGCAACACTAGTTGCGCCGCGTGGAATGCTTGACTGGTCAATTGATTGTGTCATCAACAAAATACGGAGTTGTACGGGTGAGCCAGTGACCGTATAATCATGATATGTATTTGTTTAACACGGTACAGACGCAAGGGCTCATATATACGCGCAAGCACTCACCGCTATAAGCGCACACACGCGAACCCGACCCCTATGAGCACCTTCGAGGGAGTGGGCCAGCATATATGATCTTGAGATTTCACGAAGTCACCATAGGTGCCTCGTAGTCGAGTGGAACGTCTCCTCCCACTGAACGTACGTCGCCGGAAAATACTGAAATTAACACAAGATAAATGCGAGCACCGGGACTTTAACCTTGGTGGGCTCGAGAAACCACTATCCTCTAACCATCCAACCACATGTTGGTTAGGACGACAAAATGTATGCAGTGACCGTGATGAGCTTATTCTGAAGTCCAGTGACCATATCGTGCTTTCGCTTCAAATACAATGACCGTAAGTGTCATCAACAAAATACGGAGCATGCATCAAATGCAAAGTCCGTCAATGTCATCAACAAAATATGGAGACGTATCGTGAGCTAGATACCGTTGTACTATTGTATATGCTTATTCTCTTAGTGGCCGATTGCGTGTGTGGTGTGGTGGGCACATCATTTCTAGTTGTGGTGGGTCAACATGAAGACTCATGGGTCGGTTTCATCCTGCGCCACATATAGGTTGGACCGAGACGTGTTATATGAAGACTCATGTGGAGGACTCGGCGTACAACACGAAGCTACCAGAGTCGTGGAGGACTCTATCCCCACTAGTGATAAGCCGACTATATATGATTTATAACCCTAGGCCCTTAGTATGTTATACAAGCTTGGGGGCTAGTTCGTCGATAGTATCCACACACACACAATGCCTGGTATTCACGTGTACTTTGTACACACCCCTATCACTAATATACAGTACTAGGTGTAGGCTCTTTCTTCAACTGCAATTGAATTCTAGCATGTGCATGTGTTTATTTCATATTATCGATCCATAGAGTGAGAGGGGTTTGAAATACAGGCAATGGATGCTTTTGCAATTCATATAAACATTGATTAGTGCACTCCATGTTGTTAGTGTGAAGAACTTTATACATTTGTCACTTGCATGGATACATTCCAAATTGCTAGCTATGAAATAGAATACATGTTGAATTCAACATAAATTGGGTTTCGAAGATTCAAATTCATAGGAAGTGCATTCATCTATTTGAACCCGAGATAATGGCATTTGTAAATCAGATGTAAAAGGGGGCATCAATCTTTGTTGTGAGTTTGAACATGCTATATATATATATTCATACGCATATCTAACCTTTTTTGCAACCAAGGAGATTATATCTGGAACCATGCATGAACTGAGGTAAGTTGCATATTTTTTAATATATACTCATGTACAATGTGTATTCAAATGTACCCCCTCCATTCCAAAATAATCGTAGCTTTAGGATTTTCAAGAGTAAAGATTTGTGAAGTTTGACAAATCCTGAAAGTTCAATTCAAGAGAACCAAAAACGTTAATGCTTCTGCTCCCAAATATTGAACGAAGCACCAAATAGGCCTCTGGTCACCCGAAACCACGCGAGACTAATGTTTTGGTGGTAGGAAATTACTGTCCTGACTCTGGCCCGTGTAGCCTATCGGCCCGATGTCCAATGGTCTAAATCGGGGTAGGTTTGTAACTTCACCAAGACGCCAGAGAAGCATTCATACGCCATGGGCGCCTACCCATGCACTCGGCCAAAATCTATCCGACCCACATTTGGGACACCTGACATGACTGTCCTACCCCCAACCCGGAATTTGTCCGAAATTTTAGATGGGGGGAAAGTTACATTTCCCCAAATTTCAAACAAGCGCGTCTCAAACCGAAACATTGTTCCCCCTTAGTTCCCCGCCTCCCTCCGTTTCCCCATTCATACTCCGTGGGCGCGAAAACGCCCTCTCCACCAGCCGCGAAACCCCAGTCTCCTCCGTCCTCCACCCCATAGCGGCCAATCCACCGCCGCCCTCCTCCATCACGCCGGAGCCGGTACCCCGACGTCGTCGTCCAACGCGACCGCAACCGCAACGCCCTCAAGGACTTAGCAGCTGAAGCCGAGGCAGAGCTGCCTCCACGACGCCGACGTGCGCTGTACCAGAACCACTCCGACCCCTCCGTCCTGCGCCTCACTGCTGCGGCTCCACTGTCGCAACCGTCCACCGCACCGGAGTTGTTCCCGCTACGCCGTCGTTCGCCGCCTCGGATCTGCTTCCCCACCGCCGACAGACGGCCACCGCACCACACTCAACAACTTGGCCATGGGTTCGTCCAAGGCTGCACCGTCCTCCACAACTTCTGGTTTCCGGCGAACAACAAGAAGATCGTCAGAAAAACAGAAGGAGGACACAGCACTGCCAGCAGAAAGGGGTACTCCTGTTCCCATATTCGTGCAAATCTTACGTCTCCACTCACACCGTATTCATCACATGAAAGAAATTAGTTGAGCGCTTCTTACTGCAACTTCTTCGTGATACTAAATGCACAAGGTTTCCTCCCTTTTACTATTTCACCTTTGCTAGAGGTCAGTAGCCCGCCTGGATTTCAATTCTAGGTCAGTCGAACCGCAATTAAAAGAAGCAGCACCCGCTTAGGCGCGGAGCACCTAGTCCGCCTGCTCCCCGGGGAAGCGGGGTGTGGGGCGCAGGAGCTGCTTGTGCCCAATCTGGAGGTCGGCGGGGCTTGAATGGATGGCTGGGCGGGGCGGTGCCAAGCACGGCGGTGCGGTGAGGTCGAGGGGAGGGCGCAGGCAGGGGAGGAATACTGGGCCGGTGGTCGCTGGCGTTTCGAGGAAGATCGTCAACACTGACTGGCTGGAGGTAGATGAAGGCGATCTGCCCGTTCTTTGTACATCGGACGGTGCAGAAAAAATGGACTGACCTATTTGCTTTCAGTCGACTGTTATTTTCATAGAATCCTGTAGTAATTTAGTGTGCCATGCATGTTGTAGAGCTATCATATGTCTCCCGTCATTTATTTCTCACCGACCTGCTATCTGCTACCTTTACACTATACTAATTGTGCACACACTTCACCCATACTCACACTATTGTTTTTTTATGCATGGGTATTTCAGACTCTGACGCAGTGTTGATGAATGCAGAAAAGAAAAGACAGAAGTCGCTCTAGTGTAATTCGAAGATAAGCACTAAGCGTTCCAGCGCTCTAACGGGTGCAGTGTCAGCAGTTGGAGACAGTAAACGTAGCTCTGCAGTTGATGATCTCAATTGCCACACACAACCATCCCAGGTGCTTGCTTTAACTTCGCGCTGTCAAATGTGGTTGCATGTTGCATATGGTGTCTAGCTTGTATTGCTTCCAATTTGGTTAAATTGCATGTTCTTACTTTACACATTATACCTTTGATAATGACATGCCTTCCTGTTTTCGATACATACTACATATGTCTATTAACCATGTTCGTACATCAAACTAGTGCTCTTTTGTATCCCTCGTCAATCACTTATGATGAGACAGTCACCCGGGTGGGTTACTGTGAGACCCCATACTCGTTTAAAGAGTGCAGTGTCATCCTCGCCACATGATTCTCAAGAAACAGCAAGGATAAATGAAGATAGTCAACGTAGCTCTCTAGTTGATCACCGCAATTCCCCCACACCACCATCGCAGGTGCTTGCTCTTACTTGGCAGTGTGATATGTGGTTGCATGTTGCATATGGTGTCGTACCTTGTAATGCTTCTAATTAGGGTAAATTGCATCTGCTTAGTTAACACATTATACCTGTGAATATGACATGCCTTCCTGTTTTTGGTACATACTACGTCTTTCTATTAACCATGTTCTTACATCAAACTACTTTTCTTGTGTATCCCTCATCAATGCTCCTAATTTGTTAAATTGCATCTCCTTAGCTTACACATTATACATGTGAATATGACACGCCTTCCTGTTTTTGGTACATACTACATCTGCCTATCACACCATGTTCTTACATCAAACTACTGTTCTTGTGTATCCTGCGTCTATCGCTTATGATGAGACAGTCACGCGCATTGGTTAATATGAGACGCAATACTCTTATAAAGAATGCAATTTCATCCTCTCCACATGATTCTCAAGAAACAGCAAGCCTAAATGAAGATATTGAACGTAGCTCTGTACCTGAAGACCGCACTCCCCCTACACCACCATCACAGGTGCTTGCTCTAACTTCGCAGTGTGATATGTGGTTGCATGTTGCATACGATGTCTAGCTTGTAGTGCTTCTAATTAGGGTAAATTGCATCTGCTTAGTTTACACACTATACCTGTGAATATGACATGCCTTCCTATTTTTGGTACACACCACATCTATGTGTTAACCTTGTTCTTACATGAAACTACCTCTCTTCTGTATCTTGCATCAATCACTTACGATGAGTCACCTTTATTCGTTGCATATTGCATATTATTTCTAGCCTGTTGCCATGTATTGCTTCTAATTTGGTCAAATACATTTGTTAGGGCACCCTTTTAATTTGGCAGAGTGATATTGGTTTCATCTTTCATATGGTTTCTAGCTTGTATCGATTCTAACAAGTTCAAGCACCTTGTGCTTAGTTTACACTTTATACATCATACATGTCAATATGTCATGCCGTCCTGTTTTTCATACATATTCCATCCTCCTATCATGGGGCTGCCTTACATGAAAGTAGTGCTCGTTAGTATCATGCATCAATGAGTTCTGAAGAGCAAATTTTATTCCTTTTTCTTGTGGGTTTGACTTGACAAGGCATAATCAAGAAAGAGGAAGGAAAAGAGTAAGGAAGGCGATGATGGTGGTCCTCTACAGCAACATAAACGGAGCATCTGTACCGATTCTCCTTGTACTGATAGTGCATTACAAGGTCCAAGTCTCCGCTCCCCTACTCCACCATCCAAGGTGCTTGCTCTAACTTGGCAGTGTGATATCTGGTTGCATGTTGCATATGGTGTCTAGCTCATATTGCTCCTAATTAGTGTAAACTGCATCTGCTTAGCTGACACATGATACATGTGAATATGACACGCTTTCCTGTTTTTGGTACATACTATATCTGTCTATCACACCATGTTCTTACATGAAACTACTCTTCTTGTGTATCCTGCATCAGTCACTTATGATGGGACACCTTTAAGTTGGCAGTGTGATATTGGTTTGCGTCTTGAATATGATTTCTAGCATGTATTGCTTCTATTTTGATGAACGCCACCTATGACGAGATAGTTTTAACTTGGCAGAGTGATATTGATTGCACCTTCCATATGGTGTCTTGCAGTGTTTCTAATCCCTTTTTCTTATCGGTTTGACTTCACAATTCAAAATCATTACAGCTGAAGGAAATTAGTCCAGCAGTGGATGATGGTGGTCCTTCGGAGCAACTCAAACAGGGGGTCTCTACAGATTCTACTCCGCCATCCTCCCAACAAGATTCGCAAGACAACACAAGGCTGGACAGTCAACGTAGCTGTGTAGATGATGACTCCCCTACTCCACCATCACAGGTGCTTGCTCTAACTTGACACTATTATATGTGGTTGCATGTTGCATATGATGTCTAGCTTGTATTGCTTCTAACTTGAATTGCATCTGCTTACTTTACACATAATGCCTGTGAATATGACACGTGTTCCTGTTTATAGAACATAAATGTACATGATGAGCACATCTCCCCTACTCCACCATCACCGGTGCTTGCTCTTACTTGGAACTGTTATACGTGGTTGCATTTTCCGTATGATGTCTAGTTTGTATTGCTTCTGATTATGTTGAATTGCATCTACGTAGCTTACAACTTATACCTGCAACGATTACTTATCCATAAGACACGCTATCGTACGTGTGAATATGAAACGCTGTCTATTTTTGTATATATTCCATCCTCCTATCCTGCGCTTGCCTTACATCAAAGTAGTGTTCGTCTGTATGATGCATCAACCAGTTATGCAGAGCTAATTTTATTCATCTTCTTGTGGTTTTGACTTCATAAGGCAATATCAGAAAATAGGAAGGAAAAGAGTAAGTTAGGAGATGTTGGTGGTCCTCCGCACCGACGCAAACAGAGACTCTCTAGATTTGCCACTGCTACTGCTAATGAAGTTGAAGTCCCAAGTCTACATGATGAGTTCATCTCCCATACTCCACCATCGCAGGTGCTTGCACTAAGTTGACAGTGTGATAATTGGTTTCATGTTGCATATGGTGTCTAGCCTGTATTTCTTCTATTTTGATTAAATTGCACCTGCTGAGTTTATACGTTATACATGTGCATATGACATGGCTTTCTGTGTCTAGAATACACTGCATCTATCTGTAATACCATGTTCTTACATCAAAGTACTGTTGTTGTGTATCCCGCATCAGTCACTCATGATTGGACGCTTTTAACATGGCAGTTTGATAGTGGTTGCATCTTGCATTGATTTCTACATTGTACTGCTTCTAATTTTTCGAATTGCCACTTATGACAAGACACTTTTAACTTGGCAGAGTAATATTGGTTGCATCTTTCATATGGTGTCTAGCTTGCATTACTTCTATTTTCTTGAAAATGCTTCTGCTTAGTTTGCACATCGTAGCTGTGAATATGTCATGTCGTCCTGTTTTTCTTACATATTCCATCCTCATACGGTTGTCTTACATCAAAGTATTGCTTGTCTGTATCATGCATCAATGAGTTCCGAAGAGTGATTTTATTCTTTTGTGTTGTGGGTACAGCTTGACATGGAAAAATCAAAAAAGAGCAAGGAAAATAATATAGTAGGGAGTGTTGTTACTCGTCCAGTGAAACGGAAAAGGTTTTGCCGTCGAGATTCTGCTGGTACTTATAGTGCAGTAGAAGGTCCAAGTCCACCGGCTAAATCTACAAACACAATTTCACCTGCTCCACCAGCTGTAGCATCCGCTTCAACTGTACCAGCATCTCAACCAGTTACTCGTTCGTTTTCTCCGGAACTGGTCAGTTCCCAAGCTACCTTCACACCTAACACTACTTCCGAAGCACTGCTGACACAACAGGACTTGGCAAGATCAGATGAACCTCATGAGCATCAACACCAAGATGGTACCTGACCGAGTCAAGTTGTAGTTGCATGCTCCTTTATATGTACTCTCACAGTTTGATGTACACTAACACTTTCCATATTCGTTGTTGAACTAGCACCACGGCGCAAGCGGAAACAGACATTAGGGATAATGCTTGACAGATTAACAAAATCTAAAGGAGGAAGAATGGAGATCCATTTTGAGGCAGGTTTAAAAAGGCCACGTGATGCTACAGAGTCAGCCAAGTTAGTATCAGAGGCAGCCGTTGCCGTTAGGTGTCATGCACGTATCCTCCAAACGTGGATCCAGTACAGGAATGAGAAAGACAATACCCAGTTTAACACCTTCCTTGACCATTTATCCGTAAGTAATGTTATTCATCGCAATTAGTAATATTGTCTTGCTCTGTCCCATACTTTCTAGCTTCCTCCTAATAAGACTCACATTCTTTTTTCAACAGATGAGGTTCAAGTTGGATCCGAAAGATGATGCAACTAGACAAGCATGCACTCATGTTTTTCAGTCTGCTCTGCGACAGTATCGGTACCACCTTAGAAAATCTCACTTTGAAGGCAAGGCTAACAATGAAATCGCCCAAACATCTCCAGTGGAATATATTACAGATGAAGACTGGACATCCCTCATTAAACACTGGTCTGATCCAAAGTATCAGGTAGGCTATATGTATTTGATCAGACCACATATTGAACTTGTATTTATGTATGTGCCTTACAAGTGTATCTTCTTCTAGGCTAACTGTTTGAAGAACAAAACCAACAGTTCTAAAGTGAAATTCCAACAGACCATAGGATCTCGTAGCTATATTGCTCACTGCGAGGCTCTTGTAAATAGCTGCTACTTCCTTCTTTTTTGTGCCATATTATCGTATCTATATTGACTTGTTCCAAATACAGAGGAAATCTCGCGCGGACCAAAAAGAACCTGAATGCAGTGCAAATCTTCAAGGATTGCCACACCAGCAAGATGAAGGGCATGAGCACACCAGTTCAAGCCGCTGTTATAAGTCCTTACTCCTCCTGCCTTGAACTGATTGGTACTGTGATGTGTTCATTTAACTACTTGGTTTGCAGCCAATGTCAGTTACTCTGTTCACTTTTATTCACAGTTGTCTTAACGTATCTTTCACCTTACATGGTTTAAAAGAGATGACGGATATTCTTTTGGTCTTGATCTGTAATCTAGTTGTTATGTTCACGTGCGCACACAATGATAAAATAGCCTGTTTGTTTTATATCTGTTTGCCCATGATATGAATGATGTCATACTATGTTCATCCTACTTTAAACCATGTCTCTTTATCCTTAGATGTCAACGAATGTGAGGAAATAGACAATACAGTAGGCTTGCTACATGGACATATGTTCCGAAAGTGATTTTATTATGTAGTTGGCACTATAATACATGCTAATGTATTACAGTAGTTCACCAAAATAAGTTATGTATAAACGTTTAACCTAGTTTGTTTGTTTTTATCTCATTAGTAACTTAGCTGGTACACTAATCTACAAGTTCAAACTTTCAGGAAGCTATGGAACAAATGATTGAACAGCCACAACCACCTGAAGGTGACGAGGCTACTACAGGCACAATGTCACCTCTTGCTGCAGTGCGTCAGTATCTCTCCACTAACAGTGCAAAAAGCACCTTCCTGCATAATTCTGGGTTGGTTGTCAAGGTAACCTCGTCCAAATCGCCTACTGAACAAAATCTTCCTGCTAGACAGAGTGATATATCTGTGCTCCACACACAAGTCCAATCCCTAATAGACTTTGTTTCGGAAACAAGAATAGTGGTTGAGAAATGTCGTCAAGATATGAATGGTTTTGAAACCAGACTATCAGACATTTGCTTCGTTGTTCAAGAGCAATGGCGGAAAAAAGGTGGAGATCGTGCTGCTCCATCAGATTCTACAGCCTAAAACATTAGCACTCAGGTCAAATGATCTGTGCTTCTATACATCTGATGGTGCTTTTATCTGGAAGGACTGTAAACTTTATGCCAACAGGCCTTTTGTTGTATGGTTGGAATTTATTTTGTTGTGATACAACATTTATGATGCTGCCTCAGGCTGCAGTAATTATGATGCTATTTTTGTATAGTGTAGGTTTATCTTAGTAATGTAATCGGCCAAAAGCTTCCTAGGAGCCCAACAAGCCAACATTCATCGGGCCCATTCCAATTGGGCTAAAAACGATTACGGGCCGAAATTGGCATGTAGCCCACTAAAAATATCTAGGCCTAAATCAGCATAAGCTTTCATATTTTTTTGGTAGGCCTGTGCCCATAGTGGGCCTTTAACAGGCCTAAACATAACCTGGGACCTCAGTAAAAATAGGCCATTTACAGGTGTAAATATATCGAGCCCATAAAATACATGGGCCTTTAATAGACCGAAAGTGAGATTGGGCCCTGATTGGGCCAAATAATCCACTGGACTTTAACAGGCCGAAATTCGAACGGGCCGTAAATGCGCCGACCTAATACATGGGCCTTTAACAGGCCGGAACTTCGGTCGGGCTAGATTATCGTCATTTCTATATGGGCCGTTAATGGGCCCGATATGACGTTGGGCCACATATGGCCCATGGTTTACGTCTGGCTTTAACAGGCCGAAAATGACAACAGGCCGAAAGTGGCCTAAAGCTATAGTGGGCCTCTAATAGGCCAAATGTCAGACATGGCCGAATATGACCCAAATCCTTCACGGTTGTTTATGGGCCGAAAGTTTTGATGGCCTGTAAATGGGCCCAAATGAAGCCGGACCTTTAACAGGCCGGAAATACACCGGGCCGTAATTCGGCCCAATTACTTAGCAGACTATTAACGGGCCAGAAGTGACCATGGGCCGCGTTGATGACAAGTTTAGGATAGGCCGTTGACGGGCCGATTTGACAGAGAATGTTGGGCCTTTAGCTGGGCCGGCCCATTATGGTCGGCAGAATCTTGTGGGCCTTTAGCTGGCCCGACCCATTATGGTCCGCAAAATCTTGTGGGCCTTTAGCTAGGCCGGCCCATTATGGTCTGCAAAATTGTGTGGGCCTTTAGCTGGGCCGGCCCATTATGGTCTGCTAAATTTTGTGGGCCTTTAGCTGGGCCAGCCCATTATGGTCCGCTAAATCTTATGGGCCTTCGGTTGGGCCAGCCCATTTAATCTTTGTGGGCCACTTTTGGGCCGGTCCACGTGTCAACATATCATAGGCCCATCTCGCCCGTTGGATCCATCAGCCAATGAGAATTTTACACGTGGAAAATCGGCATTGGTCGTGGCTGTTAACGGGTTATCGGATCAAAAATCCGACCCGATAGCTTAACAGCATTCCATTATGGTGGATGCCACGTGTCCGTCACCCTTGACGAAAGCACTTCTGTGACGCACGATTTATCGTCATGGAAGTGGACACTTCCATGATGATAATTTTGGCAATGTCATGGAACACTTCTATGACAGCACATGTATGACTATCTTGATTCTGTCATAAATTTGTCATGGATGTACATGCATGACAAAAAAGCGACCTACTGTGACAAACACGTATCATCACGGAAGTGTATTTTTTTTTTGTAGTGGAGGTGAACTCCATGATCGGCGCCCAGTCGGACTTGATAGGCACGGGCGCAGGCGGTTCGGAGTCCCTGGCCGGGGAAGAATCCGGCAGTTTGGAGTCACGGCTCTCGTGGAGGGTAAGGTTGGTATTCGGCTCGACCGCCACTGAGACTGCGGCCTCCGTGGCCGGGTCTAGCCACCCGTCCATGGATGGCGCAATTGGCTCCGAATTGAGGGTCGGAGCGGTTGTGGGTGCGATCTCCTGAACACTGTCCGACGGCAGAGCTAAATCACGCTCATCGTGACCGTGCGGCGCACTCGGGAGGGGCTCTAATCCATCGAAGATCAAGTCTCCGTGGATTTCGGCCGTGTAGTTTAAGCTTCCAAACCTGACCTGGTGGCCAGGGGCGTAACTCTCGATTGGCTCCAGATGGCCAAGCGAGTTGGCCCGCAGAGCGAAGCCGCCGAATACAAAGATCGGTCCAGGGAGAAAAGTCTCACCCTGGACTGCATCGCTATCGATGATCGAAGGAGCCATCAAGCCTGATGATGACGACACAGAGGAACTCTCAATGAAAGCACCAATGTCGGTGTCAAAACCGGCGGATCTCGGGTAGGGGGTCCCGAACTGTGCGTCTAGGCGGATGGTAACAGGAGACAAGGGACACGATGTTTTTACCCAGGTTCGGGCCCTCTCGATGGAGGTAAAACCCTACTCCTGCTTGATTGATCTTGATGATATGAGTATTACAAGAGTTGATCTACCACGAGTCTGCTAAACCCTAGAAGCTAGCCTATGGTATGATTGTTGTTGGTCCTACGGACTATACCTCCGGTTTGTATAGACACGAGAGGGGGCTAGGGTTAAACAGAGTCGGTTACAAGGAAGGAGATCTACATATCCGTATTCCCAATCTTGCCTTCCATGCCAAGGAGAGTCCCATCCGGACACGGGACGAAGTCTTCAATCTTGTATCTTCATAGTCCAACAGTCCGGCCAAAGGTTATAGTCCGGCTGTCCGGATACCCCCTAATCCAGGACTCCCTCACCCACGAATTCAATAATACTTGTGTTTCCGATTGTAACGTGACATCACTTGTTCCAAAGTGACTTTGTTGATTGTTAATGTGTGCGCCTTCGCAAATCGGACTGCAAATTTACCATAGCATGTTGGTGCCATGTCATGGCACCAAGCCAAGTTTCATTATTTTCATGCGTGTTTTGGATTTACAGGAATTAAAAAACTAAGTTTCTCAATGTTTCCAACCCAGCCACGATGCCCAGAATTTTGAATTTCATTCCCGTTTCTTGCATGGAACCTAGAAATTTACCCGAGGACACACATGTGATTTTTCAACCAACTTTGGTGCACTGGAACATGTGCTTGTATTTCAAATTTGAATTATGCACACAAAGGTGACACGTTCCCTTCGAGAACCACGAGCCTTCTTGAGAGAAGCTCCAATTTTGCAAGAAGCTTATACCAAAATTTGTTCCTGTTCGGCCAATTTTTTTTACCACAGCATGGTACTACCATGAAATGACACCATGCCAAGTTTCATGATTTTAAAACCAAGTTTCTCAATGTTCTCGACTGAGCCACGATGCCCAGATGTTTGAATTTTATTCTCATTTTTTGCATGGGACCTAGTAGAAATTCACCCGAGGACACAAATGTGATTTTTCAACCAACTTTGGTGCACGGGAGCATGTGCTTGTAGTTCAAATTTGAATTATGCACATTAAATGACCAAAAACTCAATTGATGTGTAAATAAGGCCAAACGAAGCCGGAATAATTCCAAAATTTAACAGGGCACTCATGTAGTTCTATGTTTCCTTTGTAAATAAACTCAAGGGGGACAACGTATATCGTTTCACACTCAAAGGTGGCACGTTCCCTCTCAGAACCACGAGCCTTCTTGAGAGAAGCTTCGGTTTGCAAGAAGCTTATACCAAAATTTGTTTCTATTCGGCCAATTTTTTTACCACAACATGGTAGTACCATGACATGACATCCATGCCAAGTTTCATGATTTTCAGACGTGTTTTGGATTTACAAGAATTTTAAAACCAAGTTTCTCAATGTTCTCGGCCGACCACGATGCCCAGATGTTTTAATTTTATTCTCATTTCTTGCATGGGACCTAGAAATTCACCCAAGGACACAAATGTGATTTTTCAACCAACTTTGGTGCATGAGTGCATGTGCTTGTAGTTCAAATTTGACTTATGCACATTAAATGACCAGAAACTCAATTAATTTATAAAAAACGACAAACGAACCCGGAATAATTCCAAAATTTAACAGGGCACTAATGTAGTTCTATGTTGCCTTTGTTAAGAAACTCAAGGGGGCAGCGTATATCGTTTCACACTCAAAGGTGGCACGTTCCCTCTTAGAACCACGAGCTTCCAAATGGGCCCAATTTTTTACGACAACATGTTAGTGCCATGACATGACACCATGCCAAGTTTCATGATTTCTAGGCGAGTTTTGGATTTACATGAATTTAAAATCAAAGTTTCTCGATGTTCTCGACCGAGTCATGACGCCCAGATGTTTGAATTTCATTCTCATTTCTTCCATGGGACCTAGAAATTCAACCAAGGACACACATGTGATTTTTCAACCCACTTTGGTGCACCGGAGCATGTGCATGCAATTCATATTTAGATTATGCACATTAAAGTCCAGAAACTCAATTAATGTATAAAAAGGCCAAATGAACCCGAAATAATTCCAAAATTTAACTGGGCACTCATATAGTTCTATGTTGCCTCTGTAAATAAAATTAGGGGGAGGCAGCGTATATCGTTTCGCACACAAAGGTGACACGTTCCCTCTCGGAACCACGAGGCTTGTTGAGAGAATCTCCGGTTTTGCAAGAGGCTTGTACCAAAACTTGTCCCAATTCAGCCAAAAATTATACGTATGAAAACAGGGTTTAAATTATCCCAAACATCTCGCTACCTAGACCAATAATGTACTATGATTTGAATTCAACATAAAATGGATACAAATATTTGAATTGGAGAGCGTATGGTACATGTAGTTCATAGTGAAATATGATTACTGCTATATGTATGTTTTTGTTATCAAGATAATATTTAAATTATTGTATAACTTGACAACAATCGTATTCAAATAAGGAAAAATTGATTCAAATTTAGTCCATATGGTAGACGACAATATATATGTTCACATGGTGGAGTAAAATGTTCATATATGATGGAAGATCAAAATGTACGACTACATCAATTATAAACCGCAAGGTCACCTAACGATATATTCGAATTCAACATAACGTGGATTCAAAAATTGAAATTCGAGATCATGGCATCTGTAATCATATAAAAAGGTACATTACTCTTTCTTTGGTGGGAATTGATTTGTTTTTTGTTGTTGTTGAGGGAAGTGCGAATCGATTTGGTACTGTGCAGGGTAATCTTGTTCTCCCGATTTTTTTTACATTTTTGTGGTAGTTTTTTCAATGGCATCTATAGCAATATAGTAAAAGGGGACATGACTCTCTTGTGTCTTGTATGAATTTTTTTTACACGTTAAGTTTGTTCTGCCGAACAAGGAATCCGCACCTTGTTATCCCGAAATTTTCAAGCTCGAGTATCTTCTGTATCACCTGCTTTGAAACTCCCGCTTCTTTAACCCGCGCCGCGCCTTGTTATCCCGAAATTTGGACGCGCGCGAGAACTCCCCCCTCATCTGAAATCGCTCCCGCAGCCCAGACACGCGAAATCCCCCTTCTACCCCTCAGCCAGAAATGAAGCTCCACGTCGCGGTGTCAAAACCGGTGGGGGTATGCTGGTAACTTACCCTACATTTCGGACAAGCGCGTCCCTAAGCTTGGCTCCCCCCTTCCCCTTTGCCCCCCCCCCATTCGTACACTGAGGCCGCAAAAACCCGCGAAACCCCACGCTCCTCCGTCGGCCTCCCGACCGCCGCCTAGCCGGAGACTCTTCCCCGACTAAGTCGTCCACCGCAACAGCTCACCGTCCCTAATCCACCGCACCGGATGAGGATCCGTTGTCGATCTCATCGTACCGCCAGATCAGCCGCCCCGTCCTCCACCTCCAAGGATCTACCCCGACGTTCGCCTCGTCTATCGCGCCACCTCAATCCCCACTGCGCCATCTTGACCTGCCCCACCGGAACCGCAGCACCCTCACCAATTCCTCCAATGAAGCCGAGTCCAACTCGGCGCCACCAAGGAGGTTCTGCACTCACCGCTGCATTTTATCTTTTATTCGATCTCACGGGCTGCCGGTGCTCGATACCGAGCATACATGGCGTGTCTCCATCGACGGCGCCGTCGCCGGCCACATCATCCACGGCGTCTCTCCCCCATGTCGTTGCTTCCTCGGCGGCGACTTCCACAACGACACTAGCTGCAGCTGCTCCGAGTCTCGCTCGCACTGCGGCTCTGTTCTTGTAGTCGGTCGCGCTGCTGCACTGCTCCTGCTTTCGTTCATGTTGCTGCTCTACTCTTGCTCTCGCTTGCGCTACTGCTGCTGCATGACCTCTAGCAGCTACAGGAGTTGCTGCTTTAGCACTCGCTCACGGTGCTACTGCACGACTTGCTCTCTACTACTGCTGATTTAGATCACTGCTTCTCTGCTACTAGTGCTCGAACGCCCTAAACATCTGTTGCAATGCTCTATTACTAGGTCAATCAGTTTCGACAGTAAAATTTAGTTTCGACTGTGAAGTTCATTTTCTTCAGTTAAGTTTAGAGTGAACAGTACTTACAGCATCTGTCGGAGCGGCCGTGGTGCGGCTGATGCATTTTACATCTAGCACTTTTTGGTGATGTATTTTATATCATCTATTGCAGATGATATTAGGGTCCCACTTCAGATTAACGTTGTCTGTCTTGTCATGCTTCAGCCTCGTCGCCGTACACCTTAGCGGAGCTGCTCCAACGACGGAACCGTCCATCACAGCGGAGCAGTACCCTCGGCGCCGTTTCCGGAGGCCTCGAATATTCTTCCCCGCCTCCGACAGTCACACCAGCATCATCACCATCCTCCACGTCCAACCCAATGATGCTGAGGTCCACAAGGCTATGCCAAAGAGGTTGTACACTCGTCGCATCACTTTGTTTCTCCATTCCTCTGTTCTTCCAATTCATGTGAGCCAAACAGCAAGGTTGACTGAAATCCTATGTTTCCAAATGCTCTGTTTTGCGCGTGCATTCCTATCCTATTCCTGTGTTTTTCCTGTCCCTCCGTTTATACAATCCTACAATTCTAAGGAGCCCTTACAGATTTACTTCATTTTTAGATAGGCGTCAAAGAAAACTTTGTGTGTTATGTCCTGCTCCTGCCGTGCCGTCATCCACCCCACCTGAGGTGCACCATCGACAAAAGTGTTCACTGCAGCAGAGATCCCCCCTGCAGACTTCCTTTCACCACCTCAGATCATCTTCCCCGTTGCCGGTAGCCACACCAACTGCATTACCATCATTGACCGAGCAGATGAACCTGAGGACTACACAGTTCTGGAAGAGAGGTTGCAGTCTTTCGTGTTTGCTTACGTTATACATCGGTTATTATTACCTGCTACTTTATCGTTCAATCTTGAGTTTTGAATTGCCCGTGGGTCTCATATCGAGCCAGCAACGAATAGTATCTGTCGACTATTTGGTTCATCTGGGGTCTTCTATGTGGTTCATGTTGGGTGGGCAACAAACAATAGATGATCCATTTTCTATCTTTTTAAACTGAAGCTATAATCTACCTGCTATCATTAGTTTTGGATCCATCCACTCGTTTGCTACCATCAGTCTTGATTTTTCCATGCACCCCTTAGGCCTTACAAAATCTAACTATTTTTTTATTATGCATGTCAGATATTGTACACAATCGTACTGAACTTTTAGAGAAAAAGAGAAGACCGTTGCGTGCGAATATAATGTCATGCAGACGCCACTCCATGGTGGGCGAAGTGCCCCCCCTCCTGCATTTCCAGATTGTATTCCAGAGGAAGATAACTGTTCAGACGGAGATTCAGAAGGAGCCGACCACGCCTGTTTACCACCTGAGGTGTTTGCTCTAACTTGGCATGATGATGTTGGTCATATCATGCATATGGCGCCTTGCATTGCTTACATTATACATCTTATATGTCATCAGCTTAGTTTAGATTTGCTTTGTGTGAATGCCACCTGTTTGGTTTCTATATCATACTCCCACCATTCCTAAATATTTGTCTTTTTAGAGATTTCAACAAGTGACTACATACGGAACAAAATGAGTGAATCTACACTCTAAAATATGTCTTTATACATCCGTATGTGGTAGTCCATTTGAAATCTCTAAAAGACAAATATTTAGGAATGGAGGGAGTATATGAGAATTATGCAATGCCATCTTCTTTAGCCAGGCATCATATACGTGAATCATGCAATGCCATCCTGTTTAGCCAGTCATCGTATATGTGAATTGTATCGTGCCATATTTTTTTCCATAATGTATTCCATTTGTCAACAATGTTTATACATTCATCTACTCTTCCTGTGCATCAGCCATTTGGGTCGTTCATGCGAAAATCTGGAGTGAAAACAAGGTCTTCTAAGCAGTCAGTGGTACCTGTCGATGCAGATTTCTTGCTGGTTACAGATAGCTCCTCAGAGGAGGATTCAGAGAGAGATGACCAGTTGTATTCCCCCCCCCCCCCGAGGTGCATGCTCTAACTTGGCTGGGTTATATTGCTCATATCATGCATATGGTGTCTTGCATTGCCATGCCATCTGCTTAGATTAGACATGCTTTGTGTGAATGCCTCCTGTTTGCTTTCTATATCAGATATGTGAATTATGCAATGCCATGTTTTTCAGCCAGTTATCATATATGTGAATTATGCACCGCCATGGAGCCAGGCATCATATATGTGAATTATCTCATGCCATCTTTTTTCATTACGTATTCCATTTGTCGACAATCTGTGTATATTGAACTACTCTTGATGTGTATCAGCCATTTGAGCCGGTTATGGAAAAATCTGGAGTGAAAACAAGGTCTTCAGAGCAGGCAATGGTACCTGTTGAAGCATATATCTCAATGGTTACAGGGAGCTCCTCAGAGGAGGATTCAGAGATAGATGACCAGTCCTATATTCCACCTGAGGTGCTCTAAGTTGCAATATTTATATTTCTCATATGATGCATATGGTGTCTTGCATTGCTTAGTTTAGATATCATATGCACAATATTGAATTCTATCTGCTTAGTTTAGAGATCATACATGCGAGTGCCAGCTGCTTAGTATATGAATCAATTATGTCAATTATATCATGCCATCCTGTATACTTAGACAACATGTATGTGAATTATTTCATCCCAACCTATTTTAGAAAGGCATCATATAGTTTTGTCATGTCATCATGTTTAGGTACTCATCATATGTTGAATTATGCCATTATATCCTGTTAAGTTATCCATCATATATCTGAAACAGTGCCATGCTATCCTGTTTAGTTAGGCATCATATATGTGAAATTGTGTCATGCTGTCCTGTTTGGTTAGACAACATATATGTGAATTAGCACATCTGTCTATCATACAATGTCTGTACATTCAATTTCTTCTTGTTTATCATCCATTTGAATTGGAGGGGGTGATGGCAGTATCTAAGGGAGCAAAAACCCGTTCTTCACAAAAGACAGTGCTACCCATCGATGCAGATAGAACCATGGTTGTACTGGCCCACAAACTAGCCCCACCACACATAATCGAGGCTCTTCCAGATTGCACACTTACGCCATTGGGCAGAGAACCAGCTACAACCCATCTAACCGCAACCCCAGCGGATAGTAACCCACTTATAGTTGACAAAGCACCATGTCCACCACAGAGTACCCACACACGAGCAGTTTGTAAAGCTACTGCAGAGCCCAATGCACGAAGACCACCACAGCTAACCCAAACTCCACGTTTAAAGCAGAAGAGCAACTGTTCTCAGGTCAGATTCCGTAGCTATGGTCCATACTCCTTTGCTGTTGCATCACTGTATTTACTCATACCAACTACTTTCGAATTGGAAGGATCCAATTGAAACTCCAATGGCACAACAGGTATGTTTTAAACCTATTTCTTTAACTGGATTGATGTTCTAACTTCTTGCTCTATGTTGATTCCAGTTTAAGTTGTATAAACAGTTTTGTTCTCATGTGATGCACATTACAAGTGCTACCAATGCTGTGTAGTTTCTCACACTTATATTCTGTCTATGCTGCTGTGTCTTAAAAATATATGAGTTGAACTGTGTCTCTATCTTGATTAGGGAACATAAACTAGAATGATATGGATAATACAGTGACCATAGTACATAGATATATGTTTGTTTCATGTTGTTATCCTGTCCACCTTATTACTGAACCGGTTTACCAAAATGAGTTTCGTATACTAAAAGCTAAACCTGTAATGTGTCTGCTTGTTTCTCTTGTAGTATGCAAACAGAATATTGGAGAAGAGCACCCCACTATGCAATGGTAGAGAAAGTAATGCAGATAAGGTTCAAGATAGTGAGACAACCTTGTTGGTCTCCAAGAAAGGTGATAAAAACGATCTTGTAGACAGTGAGAAAACCCCAAAGTCCTGCGTTGATGTAGTGTTCGAGTTACTGGACAGTACCGCTGGAACAAGCTCTTCGAACTCGCTGCCTGAATCACTTCGGCTTCTTCAGTCTCAGCTACAAGCTGAAAGGCATCTGTCAGCTGTGTTGCGGCAAGAAGCCGAAGGACTAAGGAAGTCCCTGCAGAATTTAGATGCGTACTTTCTTGTGCAACAGCAAGCACTGGAGGATTTAAGCGCCAAACAAGAGAAAGTTAATAAGCTTGCTAAGCATCTTTCCAGCATTGTGGGTACCCAGGATATTGTTTCTTGAACTTTCTGAAGTGATTTCAGTTCTGGACTTGTTTTGCTGCGGCGTTTATATGCTGCTTTGTTCCCTATATTTGCACTGGTGGCGAACTTTGATGCCTAGTGGATGTAATATGTGTAATAGCCGTGATAGCCTAGCATAAGTTGCTTGCTTATTTATTTCCTTGTTGTCTTGTTTATTTGTTTGCTTGTAGTCAGTGCAGTTCTTTTTCTGCGGTTTGCTAGTGGCTGCAATAACCTATTTTTTAAAAGTAGGCCACAATAACCATGGGCTAATATTTACTGTAGTGACACTGGGCCTCCTACGGGCCGTAGAAACAGTGAGCCTTCTATGGGCAGTAGAAACAGTAGGCCTTCTACGGGCCGTAGAAACAATGGGCCATCTATGGGCCATAGAAACAATGGGCCTTCTACTGGTCGTATCATCAATGGGCCTTATACGGGCCGTATGATCGATTGGCCAAACATGGGCCAATAACAGGCCACATTATGGCCGTAAACAGGCTAGAGTTGGAATCGTCCGTTCATGGGCCGACCATAACGGGCCATCGTTAATAGGCCGTATTTGATGACGCTATGAAAACAGCCCAACGTATTAACGGACCAAAAACGGGCTGACTGTAACCACGGGCTGAATTTGGCCCACAAGCAGAAAATGACAGTAACGGGCCGTAAGTAAACGAATGCTGGAAATGAGCCCAAGAATAAATGGGCTCTGAGAAGGCCGAAAGATATCATGGGCTGGAAATGGCCCAACGGAATAACGGGCCGTTAATGGGTATAAAGTGATACATTGTTCATTACGGGCCACCTTCACCACGGGCCGTTAATGGGTGTAAAGTGATACATTGTTCATTACGGGCCAATTTCACCACGGGCCGTTAATAGGCCAAGAGTTACATAGGGCTTCATATGGGCCGAAAGACGTCATGGGCCATACATGGGCCAGAAGTGAAAACAGGCTGGAATCATATTGGATGGCCCAGATGACGCTACTGGGCCTAATTCGGATAGGGTGTAACGGGCCTTGGGTTAGCGGGCTGTAAATGGGCTATATGCGAACAGGCCGTTAACAGGCTTTCCATGGGCCGGCCCGCCACCTTTTGACCAAGTCAAACGGGCCGGCCTTTTCACTGGAATGGGCCTCTGTTGGGCCGTGCCATGTGTCGACGTATCATAGGCTCCTTCTGTCCAATGAGTGGATGACATATGTCCCAACGATGAGCCGACACGTGTTTCCTCCAGCCAATGATGATTTTACAAATGGAAAATCCCGATTTGTCGGGGCTGTTAACAGGTTATCGGATCCAAAACCCGACCCGATAGCTTAACGGCGTTACGTTATGGTGGATGCCACATGTCGGTCACCCTTGACGAAAGCACTTCTGTGACGCGCGATTTATCGTCATGGAAGTGCACACTTCCGTGATGATAATTTTGGTAATGTCATGGAACACTTCTACGACAGCACAGGTATGACTATCTTGATTCTGTCATAAAATCGTCATGGATGTACATGCATGACAAAAAATGCGACCTACTGTGACAAACACGTATCATCACGGAAGTGTATTTTTTTGTAGTGATATTGGCATGAAACAATCGAAAATTATAGATACAACGGAGACATATCACATATGTGTCGAAAAGATGTACCGGGATGCGATAGCAGCTGAGGCAACTGATGCCCCAGCTCCAGCCAAGGAAACAAAGAAGGAAAAGAAGGCTAGTAGAGATGTCGGCAAGGACTCTGGGAAGCGCGCCTCTTCGGAGTGCGCTGCACATGTTGATGACTTGCCGGAGAGTTCCACTAGCAAGAGACCCAAGGTTGCTTCACCTGCTGTGAAGAGGATTACAGCGAGGCAGGATGGCGCTGACCGTATATTCACCATCAGCGCCACCCTTGGCGTCAAATAGAAAAGCGTGCTCATTGCCTTCCTGCGGGCGAATGTCGATGTGTTTGTTAGGAAACCATCTGACATCCACCACCTTGCTGTCTGCCCTCATGCTCGGCCCGTCAAGCAGAATGTCAGAAAGTATGCTTTGGAGCGGCAGCAGTTTATTGCTAAGGAAATCAAGAAACTGGAAGCAGCTGGGTTGGTTCGAGGAGTACTACATCTAACTTGGTTAGCGAATCCAGTGGTAGTGCGCAAGGCAAACGGGAAATGGAGGCTTTGCATTGATTTCACATATTTGAACAAAGCGTGTCCAAAAGACCCTTTTCACCTGCCGCGCATTGACCAAATTGTTGATTCCACTTTCGGGTGTGATTTGCTATCCTTCTTTTCATTGACTGAAAATAGTAGGAGAGGCGCCTACTATGCTATATTAAAATATAATAGGTAATTACATGGTTGGGAGGGAAGTCCCCTAAAAGGAAAACAAAAGCAAAGTCTAAAGTGAATTTACAAAAGAAGCGATATAATCACTGAGATCAGTGGACACTCTGTATCTAAGCCAAGTAAGGTCAGCCTTAGTCCTCTCAAGCCAAGCTCTATATGAAGGACTAATTTGCTTGAAGATGAAGTTATTTCTCTCCTTCCAAATATTCCATGCAGTAATGGTGAAGATCTCAAAGAAAAGTCTACCAGAATAAAATTCCTTTTCCCTGATTGTGGCCTCAATCCTTGAGATGCCAGAGTTGTATGAGATACCAATCTTGGACCAGCAAGTTTGGCTAAAATGGCAATTAAAGATCAAGTGATCAATGGTCTCTTCCTCATGAGAAGTGCATAGGACACATGATTCAGTATCCCCAACATGAAAATGTCTTCTTTTCAGCATGTTCCTTGTGTTCAGTCTATCAGCTAAAAGAAACCACGTGAACACCTTAATTTCATTTGGAGCTTTGCTTTCCATATCCACTTGAAAGGCTCCTGACATGTGATTTGTATATGATAGTGAGTGTAGAATTTCTTTGCCGAGTAAACAGGTCCCCATGGATATGGCCAATGGTCAATACTTTATATCTCAAGAATTTGTGGCGGTTTTAGACTGTCTATATAGTGTACCTCATCGAGGGCCTCAGGAGACAACGGCGAATGGAATATCTGACTCAAATCATTAGTCTTATAGTACGTCCGAACTGAGATATCTTTGGTCTTGGTATATGAATACAAGCAGGCAAAATTTTCAGAGAGGACTGGACCATTCCAATTATCATGCCACATGGATACATGTAAGCCATTCCGTACCTCACATTTGGCAACTCCTCTGTAGATAGGCATAAGTTTAACTATATACCACCACCAAAATGAACCACCCTTCGGAATAGCATGAGGTACAATACCAGTATAGTATGACTCCAAAAGTAATTTAACCCATTGGAGATATGCATGATTACAAAATTTATCCAAGAACTTCAGGAGGAGCGCTTGATTATGAACTTTAATGTTGACCACTCCAAGACCTCACTTGTCTTTGGGACATCACACTCTTTTCCAAGGAACTAAAGAGTTACAAGACTCACCATGTTCAGATTTCTTTTCCCATAGACATCTTCTCCGTATTTTGTCAAAAGTATCAAGGAATTTGACTAGCAGCTCCAAAGTGCAAGACGCAAATGTGACTATGGAGGATACCAGTGAATTTATCAGTGTGATTTTCTGACCATGACACATGAGAGGTGTGGTACTTGAGATGCGACGCTCTACCCGGTCAATTAAGGGCATCAACTCGGTCATGCTGGGTTTAGTAGTACCGAGTGGTACTCCAAGGTAAGTAAACGGAAGAGCGCCCACTGTACAACCGAAGACATTAGCTAGATCTGAAGCCTTCTCAGTAGAAATACTTATAGGAATTAGATTTGAATTTTGGAAGTTGATCCTCAACCCAGTTGAGATGGAAAAATCATTCAGAACACATTTAAGGTTTGCAAGTTGAATCGGACAAGCTGGCATAATTAAGATAGTATCGTTCGCGTATTGCACAATAGGATACATACCAGATCGAGCGATCGGAAGCTGCAATCTACCTTCAGCGTATTCATTATTAATTATGTACTACAGTAAATCCACATCCAGTGCGAATAAAAGCGGCGACAGAGGGTCGCCTTGATGCACACCACGCTTGCAATGAAAACTCTTTCCAGGGGTACCATTTAAGAGCACCGAAGAATGGCTAGAAGTAAGTATAGATTTTATCCAGTGCCTCCATTTCAAATCGAATCCCAGCTTTTCCAACATTAGTAGGATGACATCATGTTCAATCAAGTCAAACGCTTTTTCAAAATCTAACTTGAGAATGATCACACTACTAGGGAAAACCCTAGTAGTAGCGCTTGAAATATGCATAGCGGTAGTGCTGGATCGAGCGCTACCACTAAGGCGCTACAGCTAACTAGTAGCAGTAGCGCTGGAAAGGGAGCGCTACTGCTATACCTAGTTAGCAGTAGCGCTTTCCTTTGGACATCGCTACTGCTACTTGTAAGTAGCAGTAGCGCTTGTTCTAAAAAGCGCTGCTGCTAAATTTTCCTGCATTTTTGAAAATACAGCTTATTTTCATTGTGTGCTTTTATATACAGTACTTTCATCATATGATTTTATGACCATGCTTACTTATTATATATAACAGTGGGTGAAATGAACGTGGAGTAGATTCAAGTGGAGGCAACATGTGGTGCATGTCGAAAGTACTACTCTAATCCAAACTTGATCTAGTTTGGATTTGTAGTACTTTCGATGTGCACCACATGTTGTCTTCACTTGATTCTAATCCAGGTTCATTTCACCGACTGTTATATATAATAAGTAATCATGCTCATATAACAACTTAGCCTCATGCATCATCGATCATAATAATAAATAACTCATCATTGGTATCATAACAACAAGTCATACTCATCATCATCGATCATACAACTTCAACTCGATACCACATCATCATCATAGTCATCTAACCAATCCTACTTAGTTTTTCTTAGCACATGATCATGAGTATTATTAGCTAGGACCTACTACCTTCTCTTAGGTAAAATAGCATAAAACAAGATAGGCCCTGACTCTCCATTATGGAGAATGGAGATTATCCTCTCTTCAATTCTTGCCTTTCGCACAATGTTGCTTCCAAGTACCTCCTTACGACTGTCCATACATTTTTCCCATTCTTTGATTTCCATGTCTCCACTTCTTTTAGATATCCGATATGGACAGGTGAGATTCTAGGATGACATGGCCGTATGTTCAAAACATCAAGACAACCATTCTGATACATCAGATAAGGCACACAATCATTCGGGATTTCTGTTGAAAAACATAGTAATAACTTCGTAGTTAGCAATGTAGTTATGTTTTAAAAGAATTTATGCAAAAGATGCACGGATGTCGTAATACTAAAAAATCTTACCATGGCATCTCCATGGATGTTACCGTAGTTCAATACGTGCACTAGTGGCACGTATTGACCATAATGTGGAGGAGTTCTAAAATAGATATTCTAATTCTCAAGATCGGTACAAAATGCGACCAGGTGATTTTTCTCCTGATAAGTTAACTCAGATCCATCGGTGTAGTAGGTTCTGTCTACCATGTTCCGCACATTGTTTGAACAATGAAAATAAGCTGTCAATGGGTTACGCTCTCAGAATTATATAGATTTACTTCAAAATCCATATCATGATGGGTCCTTAGGTGAATTTTTTTTGTTTCGAAACTTTCATGGTCTTCAAAACCCATCCTCTCCAAGACATAGCCTCTTGCATGGCATGGGATAAGCTAGTCAAATTGTAAAATATGAAAATTACACGTTGAAATAGTTGAAGTCCTGCTTAATTAATTACGAAAAAACACTTGTCAATGTTGCGTACCGTTTCAACATCGAAGGTCTCCTGGAGCTTAATGTTGAAGCGCCGATCTTCGTCCAGGTGAGGCCTGTCGCATAGAGCTCGGTCGTCGTTGCACCAGCTGCACTCCCCCGGGAGACTTTCGTCGTCGGATGACGACATTTCTATGTTCATAATTCAAAGATTAAACTTGTACAATTCAATGTTTGTACTATGAAAATTAAATTAGATTATTATTATTCATCATGGGTTGACTATCAGTCTGCCGAGTCTATATGGTGGAGACTCTCCCTCACTGATTCCTCTCTGACATTTGCGACCGTCGGTGATGGTCGTTACTCTTCTTCCCTAGTGCATAACAAAGGTCTAGCACAAGGAGAAGAAGGAGAAACGACCCCCACGACAACAGTCAGGATTCTTCGTCCTCTCTCATATATGGTGGATACACTCCCTCATAGATTTTTCGATCGTCGGTGATGGTCATTATTCCTCCTTCCCCTAGTGCATAACAAAGGTCTAGCACAAGGAGAAGAAGGAAAAACGACCCCCACGACAACAGTCGGGCTTCTTCGTCCTCTCTCATATATGGTGGATACACTCCCTCACTGATTTTTTGACCTTCGGTGATGGAGCCTCGACAGACTTGAAGTCAACCCAAAATGTCGTTTAATTATTTTTTCAGAAAATCCAGGCCACTCGATATTTCCTACATATTCTAGCACAAGTCATGCCAGAATTCACGGAAAAATCTGGCATGACCTTTGCTAAAAAAGGACATATCGAGCGCCTAAAATTTGCCGGAACGGAAATTAATCAACACTCCGGCAAAACATAGGCCACTATAGGAGGTGTAACCTGCAAACATGGCCGGCCACTTAGGCAAGCACATATCCTATTTGAGCAACACAAGATATACATGTTTATATCTACATCATATGAGCATTCAAACTTGATGGAGTAGTTTTCCAATTTGAGCATTCAATAAGCAAAACCAAATTGCAAAATAAATTAGTATTCAAATTAGCATTCATTCAATAAGCAAAACTAAACCATCTCTTTCGTCCATACATCGTCGAATATTATCACTAATAGATCTCGAATAGTATCATACATATAACATCACTAATACAGCTAAAACCATAGCGAACGACGGGTATCGGCGTAGGCGATGGACACCCAAAGAGAAGGAACCATCACAGGATAATAGCTCCAGTGAGATCCCTGAAGAACCTCCCGGGTATTGGAGAACCTGCCCTCCAACGCAACCATGTAGCGACGGATTGCTCGTCCTCCTCACTGACACGGTGACGTACCACCTCCGCGGGGTCCTCAAGCCTCCGCACCATCATTGGCCCACCCGACTGCCACCAAAGAAGGTTCGGGTCAATGACAGGCTAGCTCCTCAACAAGCTACGCCCCCGGAAAGATAGTACCTCCCAGTACCAGCCCGACGGAGCCCAGTCCCGGACATGGCTCCTCACCAAGCCCAGGCCTCCTCCACCGAGTCGACGACGAGGATGCGGGATAGGCATCATCGACGTCGATGCGGGAATAATTAGTTTAACTAAAAATAAACTAGTTCTATTAATTTTCTTACTAAAAATAAACTAGTTCTATAGTAAAACTTTAATTAGATCATCAAATCTCATATACCTAAATTTTCTTACTAAAAATAAACTAGTTTTATTAATTCAACTAGTTCAACTAAGCACTTACTATAAATAAAATAAACTAGTATTTACTAAAAATAAACTAGTTTAACTAGTTCTATTAATTTTCTAACTAATTATATTAAACACTTACTAAGAAATAGTAAAAAAACTATATTGAATTTTTTCTATAAACTAAACACCACTGCCCTAAATTAGCATCTACTTAATTAGTTACCTAACCTACTTCCCTAACTAAAAAACATCTAAGTTAATTAACTAAATTCACCTGAGATAATTAACTAAATTCACCTAAGTTACCTAACCTAATGAACTAAATGGAGAGGGGAGGAGTACCCCACGGTGGTGGAGGAGGCCGGCGGGGGAGGAGGCCGGCGCAGGAAGGAGGCCGGCAGGGGAGCAGAGCCGGCGCGGGCGAGGTGGCCGGCGAGAGAGGAGGCTGGCGCGGGGGAGGGTGGCCGGCGGGGGAACAGAGCCGGCGCGGGCGAGGGCGGCGGCGACGACGGCGGAGAGAGGCGAGTGAGTGTGTGAGGGTGGGGGAGTTAGAGAGAGAGGTCGAGCGCGGGCCGTTGGGCTGGATAAAGAGCCCGTAGTAGTAGCGCTTATATGTAGAAAGCGCTACTTCTACGTTCGGTAGCAGTAGCGCTTCATACATAAAAGCGCTACTACTATGCCTGGCCTGCCGGCAATGGCCTGGCAATTGTAGTAATAGCGTTTTTTTTCTAAAACAACGCTACTGGTAAGTGCATAGTAGTAGCGCTTTTTATAAAAAGCGCTACTGATAAGTAGTAGCAGCGCTTTATTATAAAAAGCGCTACTACTATGCTACTGTCTATAAGAATTTTCCTAGTAGTGTCACTTCATTACCAGATTTCGCACACTGAAAAATGTACTCAAAGGCCCATGCAAGACAGTCGTTAATTGTTCGCCCTTTAATAAACCCGTATTGGTTTGTATGTAACAAAGACATGATAACTTTCTGCAGACGGTCAGCAAGAAGTTTTGTAATAAGTTTCAGGCAACAGTTCAACAGGGAAGATGAAGAGAAGACCACGTTCATAACTCCATGTGGCACGTACTGCTTTGTACGAATGCCCTTCGGGTTAAAGAGCGCCGGGTCCACTTTTGCAAGGGTAGTGCAGATTGGCTTCGAGCCCCAGCTGCACAAGAATGTAGAAGCTTATATGTATGATATAGTCGTCAAGACCAGGGATAGATCAATGCTCATCCAAGACTTGGAAGAGACCTTTGCAAATCTGCGCAAGATCAATTTGAAGCTAAACCTTGAAAACTGTGTGTTTTGTGTCCCATCTGGCAAGCTCCTTGGTTTCTTTGTGTCCCAGCGGGGCATAGAGGCAAACCCCGACAAGATCAGGGCAATGGAGCAAATTCAAGCACCCAAGACTGTTAAAGAGGTAAGGAGTTTTACTGGATGCGTTGTCGCACCGAGTAGATTCATCTCCATGTCTACCGAGCGTGCCTTGCCCTTCTTCAAAATCTTGAAGAAGGCTGGCCCGGTGAAGTGGACCCCGGAAGCAGAAGCAGCGCTGCAAGACTTGCAAACCTACATTTCCTCTACTCCTACCTTAGTTGCGCCTAAACCACAAGAACCATTGTTGCTATACTTAGCGGCAACGAATCAAGTGGTTAGTGCGGTGCTGTAGCGAGAAGTGGATGAGGAAGCAGCCGCAGCAACTGTCTCCTCCAGAGATGGAACTGAACCAGTCATGGCAGGACTGGACACAGACAGAGGGAGGTAGAGCTAGCCAGCAAAGGCAATACCAAAACCGCGGCAAGGAAGAAAGTGGTGCAGCGGCCAGTGTACTTTGTCATCTCCCTGTTATAGGGTGCTAGGTCAAGCGCATATTGAGGAATCCCGAAGCCACATGCAGAATAGTCGAGTGGGCACTAGAATTGTCAAGATTTGGCTTAAAATATGAGAGCACTTCAACTATTCAGAGAAGAGCATTGGCAGAGTTCATTGCAGAATGGACGCCCACCAAGACGAAGAAGTACCAGAGCCAGTTCTCCCCAGCAAGGAGGCGCCTCGGGAGTGGATCGTGTATTTTGATGGTGCTTTCTCATTGCAGGGCACCGAAGCGGGTGTGCTTCTTGTCGCGCCCACCGGAGAACATCACAAATATGTGATACAAATGCACTTTCCCCAGGAGAAGGCCACCAACAACACTACTGAATATGAGGGGCTCCTTGCCGGACTCAGAATCGTAGTGTAATTGGGAATCAAGAAACTAATAATTCGTGGAGATTCTCAACTAGTAGTAAGGCAAGTTAACAAAAATTATCAAAGCTCGTTGATGGAGGCATATGTGGAGGAAGTGAGAAAGTTGGAAGAACACTTTGATGGGTTGCAAGCGGAGCACGTGCCGCGAGTAGAAAATGACATCACCGATCACTTGTCAAAGTATGCCATACAAAGCTCCCTGTGGAACCAGGGACTTTTGTCCTCCATCTAACTCAACCATAAGTGTCCCCTTCAACGATGCCAAAAAAAGGAGAAAGCTGAACTCCGACAAGCATTTTTCGGGAGAACTTCCCGAAGCTGCCGATCGAAGGGAGCGCTCTGACGAATGAAGAGGTGCATTTAGTCCTTGTTGTCGAGCCCCGTGCTCCAACTTGGGCGCAGCACATAGTCCGTTTCCTTCAAACAGGAGAACTTCCCGAAGGGCAAGAGGAAGCTGAAAGAATAGCCAGACGATCCAGTATGTACTAGTTTGTCGATGACACACTATATAGAAAGATGCCAAACAGGGTGAAATTGAAGTGCATCTGCCGGGAAGATGGGCTGAAGCTGTTGGCTGAGATATATGGGGGTATGTGTGGCTCTAACATTGGATCAAGAGCCCTGGTGAGAAAAGCCTTCCGGCAGGGTTTCTACTGGCCCACAGCCAAGATGCAACTGAGCTAGTCACCAAATGTGAAGCCTGCCAGTTCCACTCCAAGAACATCCATCAACCAGCTCAAGCTCTCCACACGATCCCTTTATCCTAGCCATTTTTGGTCTGGGGGATCGATATCTTGGGCCCCTTCCCCCGTGCTACCGGGGGCTCTGAATTCTTGTATGTCGTAACCGACAAGTTTACAAACTGGCCAGAAGTGGAACCAGTGAGGAAGGTGACCGCACAATCAGCTGTCAAGTTCTTGAAAGGATTGGTGTGCTATTTTGGAGTACCCGCCAGAGTGATCACTGATAATGACACCCAATTCACGAGCCGCACCTTCATGCAGTACGCCTGAAACCTTGGGAGTAAGGTCTCCTTCGCCTTTGTTGCTCATCCTCAGAGCAATGGGAAAGCTGAGAGGATGAATGTTGAAGTATTGTGTGGGCTCAAGACGAGAACTTTTGATAAGTTGCAGAAATGCGGCAGACGTTGGATTGATGAGCTGCCGGTGGTTCTTTGGTCCCTCCGTACAACACCAAATCGAGCCACCGGCCAGACTCCCTTCTCCCTAGTGTATGGGGCAGAAGCAGTGCTCCCCATGGAAGTCATATACGGGTCACCTCAAGTACTTGCATATGATGAAGAAGAGCACGAGCAGCTTCGGCATGACAATGCCGTGCTCCTCGAGGAAGATCATCTTCGGGCCGCTGTGCGTGTTGCACGCTACCAGGAAGCCCTGCGCCGCTATCATAGTCGCAGGATTCATGCCCGAAGCCTTGAGGAAGGCGACCTTGTCCTTAGGCGTGTTCAATCCGCCAAGGGTTCAAATAAGTTGACACCGAAGTGGGAAGGCCCTTACCGGGTAGCACAAGCCACCGGACCTGGCGCGGTCCGTACGGAGATCGAATGTCACATTAAATTGCAAAACTCAAGGAATATTGAGCATCTTCTCAACTTCTACCCGTAAGGCACGGCTGCCGGGCTCAGCCCCGACAACCACCTTTTGTACAAGCCTTGACGATGTGCATGTAACCCTTTGTACAAAGCCAGGTGCAGACCCTATGCAAAGTTAATAAAATGAAGCCTTGGCGCATAGAACTTGCATGCATGTTTAATTTAGTATGCCTTTGCTATGATCATTTAGAGAGGGTCGTATGCTGCTATTTTTCCCCCTGTACTACCTACAGGGCCCTTGCCGTGGATAAACTCCCAAGGAGAAAAAATGAGAACAAGCTTGCATATCGACCCCCGGCAATGTAAAGCAGATAAGTTCCCCTAGCCATCCATAGTGTACCTCTGTGTGAAAAACTTGTGCATGGAAAAACCTTATCACCCTCAACATTTGTGCTACCACCCTTTTTTGATTCAAAGTATTATTTCAGTCAGGGTGGTTGCAGTAGCATTTGGAGAAGGGTTAACAAGGGCCGGTTCCCTTCCACGCTCCCAGCCCGTCAGGTCGATTCCTGCAGCAGCGTGGGAAGGGACCGGCGACAAGATATCTTGGCAGAAAGATTTGCTTATTGGGAAATAATGAGGAGTCATTCCTCAGCATGGACATGATACATGCCCAAACACCCGACAAGCATATTGTTTTTCATTAATACGAAGATGGACAAGTACAAACCATAAAGGGTACAAATATGGGCGGGGGATTACATAATTTAAACTAAAATTTGGCGGATGCCTACATCTTTTGAATTGAAAAAAGATAGTTGCCCCGTAGTGCCTTTCTTGTCCCTCTCCTCCTAGGAGCTATAGTGGGAGGTGAAGAGGGCAAAAGAAGTGCCTGGGCAGAAGCCCAGGCTGACCCCGTCAGGGCCCGCGGGACGAGGCCTCACAAGATCAGGAGGGCGAGGATGAAGACGACGGACGGAAGGAGCAGCTAGGCGATGCCCTGGTCACCACTGCCAGGACCAGCGAAACGCGGCAGAAGGGACACCAGCAGGGAAGATGAAGCCGGAGTCCACAAGGGAGCCTGCCGGATTCTAGCCGGAGAAGGCGGAGGCATCCACACCCAACACCCCGGCAAATCGCTCTGCCGGGGAGAAGGCCAGGTGCAGATGATGGTGTTGCTGATGACTAGCTGATGGTGACGGTGCGACTGGCGCTCAGCTGGAGTCCGAGCCACCGTCTCCAGCTTGGCACCGTCGTCATCGCCGTCACTGTCCTCCTTGTTGCAGTCGCTCGAGGAAGAGCTTTCTTCATCGGCCGAGCTCTCCGCGCAGCACCCTAAGAGAGCACCCGAATTCCCGAAGACCTTGAAGGAGAGCGGGTCTACCTCCACTGGCTTAAAATGGAGGACATGCCCCTCCACCAAGCTATGGGCACGAGCGAAGGTTTTCCAGCCACGGTGGAGAAGCATGACATGAGGCGCTGGGAACGCCACGTCTGCCCGCATGTTGCCATTACAACAGCCCCTCATGTGCAGCTTCAACACATACGACTGTTCAACCTCCATTACCCTTGCGAAAGGACTAGGAAGCCGAAGATGGCTGCGCGGAGGCTAGCACAGCCTGACAATGAACTCCAGCAGTGTGTCCCCGACGTGGCCTTCCATTGGAGCAGGAACAACTGGATGGGGAGTAACAGGGCCGCCACCGCATCCTCCTCGGCCCCGAGCGCCATGCCGGATGTGCCCACGTCCTACGGCACCGCCTTGTGCGCTGGATTCTGCCACTTCATCTCCAGCTAAGGCAGGGAGGCGCTACCGAGAAGAGACCCTTGTCGCCACTACTGGAGCTCGACCACGTCCTCTTCCCCTCGCCATAGTGGGAGAAGAACACAAGAAGAAGAAGAAGGAGAAGATGTGTGTGGGTGAGCTCTTCCCCCACACCTCCTTTTATAGCGGAGCATGGCCGGGGGCTAGCTCCTCACCGCCCAACAGGTAACCGCCCCACTCCACCAATCCGGTCCCTCTACGTTGCTAACGACGTCAGAATCGACGACCGCCCTCCTGCGCCTATCCACGGTGCTGGGCTTTCAGCCAGGGCAATCATTCTCGCGCTCTACACGTCCGCCGCCAACCCTGCGCAATGCATGCGGCATAGATGGCGGAAATGGCAGGAGTAGTGGGATGAGCAAAATGGCAGTTACCTCCACGTGAACGTGGATGGCCCGCGGGCCACAGCGTGGATAACCCCACGTCGTTTAGCACGACTCACGGGAAAACCGAAAACGGATTCAATCATAGGTTAATGAAGAAGCAAGGAAGATATCTAGGAAGACATGGATCCCATTGCGGTATGGCCAAAGTGTTCGCTAGTGTATTTGTTGGGGCCTACCCCAACGATGCCCGGCAGCACGTATGGGCCAGACCCGGGGGCTCATGTCTGTGCAACAAACATGTGCATTTGTTGACCAAACCTATACTCAGGCGTGTTGGCAGTTATATATTCAACACAAAAGCGTAACACAAGGCCAAGCTAAAAAGAACCGCTCTTCGTGAGATCAAGGAGCGGATCAAGAAGATTAAGCCAAGCATATAAATCAAGGTCCAAGAGGAGTGTCCCTTGCCGGCCAGGCGAGGCTGGCAAGGTCGATACTGCAAGCCAAGAACAAAGCCAAACCCCCACCAGCCGCGCCTCCGGGGCAACCAGAGACCGAGGCGCACATCCCTTCCAAGAAGGCCCGGCAAGCCCTACCCTCGGCAGGCACAGGATAATCACCACCGCTCCACCACATTGCAACGCCAATCACTTGTCCATGCGGTGTCGAGCCCCCAGGTGATTAAGTGGCCCTCCCTAAACACGTGGGAGCACGATGGAAAGCGGATCATATCCATCTGACACCCGTCCAAAGGCGTGTCAAGATGATGAGAAGAAGGTGGTTAAGCGGCGACATAAGCTTGCTGGGGATGCACCCCCGCATGCCACCTAAGGCAGCATTTATGGCATTTTGTTCTAAGTGCTAGAGTTAGGTTGATAGCACTGTTAGCTATCTAATCAAAAGATATCGACTGTTTTGCCACTGTGGTTACCCCTTAAGCTATAAAAGAAGGTCGATGGCAACCTATAGGGGGATTCAGTCCCCTCCACACTAGTTGTATGCGCGTAGTTGCTCCCCTGAGGCCACCTTGACGGGCTTGGGCGCTGCGCGTGGTTGCATGGCATACATCCAATCCACCAAAAGCAGGAGTAGGGTTTTACGCTTCTCAGCGGCCTGAACCTAGGTAAAAACCACCAGTGTCACCGTCGTCGTGCTGCTTCATGGCCTCCGCTCTTTCTGCAGCGTGATCTCCCCCTTGCCGAACCACAAAAGGGACTCATGTCCCCATAGGTGATCGTGTTCACCCACGACACATGGATACTACAAAAGAAAGGAATTCAAATAAGTTTACTATTACAACTAACAGAACATGAATCAATATAGTTTCCTCTTTAAGTTAACAGTAAGATAAATCAATTAAAGTAACACAAGCAAATTTTGGACCTGCCAAATTAAAGTAACACTAGGAAATTTCAGTACATAGTAAGATAAAACAGTTAAGAGGCAGTGCAGTACCCTAGCCAAAGATTAACCTGTTAAATAAACATCTGAACTTATTTGAGAGGAAGCAGTGAACTACCCTAGAAAATTTGAGAGTACACTAGTGAATTAAAGTAAAACAAGGAAAAAAAATCTACTGCTAGGGTTATAAAGCAGAGGAGGAACAAACAGAGCATGAAAATGATCTGTTACTGCTAGGGGAGTGCTAGGGTTATAAGGCAGAGGATGAACTACCCTAGCATATTTGAGGCCCAAATACTTTAATTGGACTAAATTTTGTTAAAAATAAGAGGATGACCAAAACCTAATCCCCAATTGCATAAATCAGAGGAGGAAGAGGGTAGCCTAGGATACTTACAACACGCCGCCGATTCCATGCGTCCATTGATGGCTACCGCTAGGGTTCGCCACCCAAAGTTGCGTCATCCGCAACCGCTGCTCCATGGACAGCAACGCCTCCGAAAGATCATCGTCGTCGGTGGAGTACGCAGAGCTGGAGTCGTCACCATGCTGATGCCGCCGCTGTCGCCGTAGATTCCGCCATCTGGGCCTCTACGTAAGCACGGGAGGTCTCCACAGCCGTCTACGCCCTCGCCGCCACCTGCCGGAGTCGCCGATGCCATACCCGCTCGGGCGACCTAGGGTTCGAGGGGAGAGATGGGGGTCGGGGAGGACGAACCGTTTCGACCAGAATGGGCTAAGAGCGACCGAGCTGGCTTTGTCCTCGTCAGCACGCGGGCACGCACCGTTTGGCCACCGTGGCACCTGACAGGTGGGCCCAACCGCTCAGTTCGGGCGTCAATACGTGTAAACACGACTTTTAGATTTATTTGCAACGGCCCGTCCCATAGTTGATACTGACATGCAAAATTAGCAATATTGGTACCAGTCTGCATGTTCTTCCCCAGTTGTGGTACTTCCATGCAATTAACTCCATTTATACCTGCCGCTGGCACTCTGGCCGGCATGGACTATAGTCATTGGCATGACTATGGCGGCAGGCCCTAATTTTAGCTTTTATTTTTTCTTGCAAATAATTCTGGCGCCTTGGCCGGTTGGGCGCACTAGCCAGATTTGGTCAGGCGGCCGGACAATGCCCCTTTGGTCGACCCAAATGGATGAAAAGGGGAAAGACGGACGTCAATTTGAGGTCCTGTGTTGGAGTTGGCCTAAGTGCAACTCTAGCAGACCCCGCATCCGCCCCCGACCCGTAAAATAACCGCCAAAATGCGGGTGCGGGCCGGAAAGCCCGCCCGACCAGACCCCGCATCCTGCCCCGGCCCGTAAAAAAATTTAGGGGGCGCGGCAAATTTCCTGCCCCAACTCGGGAAAACGCGGGTTTCCCCCTCGCGGTTGCAGTGCCCTACATCATAGAGAAGCAGTTGGCGGGAGGGACATTTCAGCCCGCGCTCTTTTTTCCCTTCCTTCCGCCGCCGCCTGCCCGCCGCCGGCGATTCCTGCCATATCCGCGGGCGGAATCGCTCCGCGGGGCCGCCCCACACCCTCCCGCGCCGAGCCGCTGCACCGCCCCTCCGGATCCGGCGAGAAGAGCCGCCCCCAGTCGCTGCCGCCGCTGGGATCGACCACCGCCGAGCGCACCACCGGTTAGTCCCCTTTTTATGATTTTCGCGAGCTGTGTAGTAGATTGACGCGCCGGCGTGCGTTTAGATGGAGTTGACCCCGTGCGAGAAGTTCTTGCTATCCGATTCGTCCGATTCGGACGACTCGGATGTGGAGACCATGCTTGCGAACTTTCGGCAGCAAACATTGGTCATGGCGCTTGCCGTGAAGGAGCATGAAGACGAGTACCGAAAGAGGAGGTGAGGATCTACTGTCGGGCGTCTGTGCATTCCACGGAATCGCCATCTTGGAAACAAGATGTTGATGCAAGATTATTTTTCGGAGAATCCTACATATCCTGCACACCTCTTCCACAGAAGGTACCGAATGCGCCGATCCCTTTTTGTGAAAATTGTTGAAGCTTGCGAGGCAAATTGCTGGTATTTCACTCAGAGAAGAAATGCTGCGGGCTTAAAGGGATTTAGTGCATAACAAAAAATCTCCGTAGCTATGCGGGTGATTGCATATGGCGTTCCGGCTGACTATGCCGATGAGTATCTTCGCATTGGTGAAGATAGCACAATTGAGTCTGTGCGTAGATTTGCGAAAGTGATCGTCCGTGTCTTTGGTCCCGAGTATCTTCGGGCACCAAATGAAGATGACACAAAGAAATTGATGGCAGATAATGAGAGGAGAGGTTGTCCTGGGATGCTAGGTAGCATTGATTGTATGCATTGGAATTGGAAAAATTGCCCCAAGGCTTGGCAAGGAATGTATTGTGGAAAGTCTCGTGATACAACAATTGTGCTAGAGGCCGTAGCATCCGAGGATTTATGGATTTGGCATTGCTTTTTTGGAATGCCCGGCAGACTCAATGATATTAATGTGTTGCAACGCTCTCATTTGTTTGCTAGGCTTGCTAGTGGTGATGCACCTGCTTGCAACTACACTATCAATGGGCATGAATACACAAAGGGGTATTATCTTGCAGATGGTATATATCCTCCTTGGTGCACATTTGTCAAGAGCATCAAAGAACCCAAAACAAAAAAATAATGTGAATTTGCAAGGGTGAAGAGGCAGCCCGAAAAGAAATTGAAAGAGCATTCGGTGTATTGCAATCTAGGTTTGCCATTGTCCGAGATCCTGCTCGTTTTGGGGATAAGAAAACCCTGAAGAACATCATGACTTGATGTGTTATCCTGCACAATATGATTCTTGAAGATGAGAGAGGAATGGACTTAGAATTCTTTTACGATAATATGGGTAGCCGTGTCAAACCAGCTAGAGACCCAAACGCATTAGAGCTTTTCTTCAGACATACAAAGAGATTGAAAATGCAGACACACACTTTCAACTTCAGAAAGATCTCATTGAGCACCATTGGCAAAGGGCTGGACAGTGACTAATTTTTGTACTCGTTTGTATTTGTATTCATGACAAGTTTTATATTGCATTATTTTTAGTTTGCTACGGTGATTTGAATAATTATTTGTAATGCAGATGATTATTGTTTTATGTTTGATCTGAATAATTCAGTTTGTTTTTTATTGTTGAATTATGTTGGATTTGAGATTTGCGGGCTGATGATTTGCGGGGATGCAGCGGCGCAAAGAGCAGAACTCGCATAGCCGACCCGTAGAAAAGCATATTCCACGAATATAATTTTTTACGGATCCGTTTGGGGGGTCTGCATCTGTGCCAGCCCGCGCCGGCCCGCAAAAGCTGTTTTACGCGAACTGCATATGCGTTTTGCTGGCCGGCGTTTTGCAGGGTCTGCTAGAGTTGCTCTAACAGAGGTAGGGGAGAGTTGATGACCAAGAAGGGAAGGTAGAGGAGAGAGGATACAAGGAAAAGAGAAGGAGGCCGCCTAGGGATGTGTGAAAGCCTGCGGCGTTCACGAGGGGTGGCACGGCTCTACATCACTCTTGCATATGCATGAGTTCTACTGCTCCTCTTTCTTCTTCCTCCTGCTATCTATCTATAGCTACCTCATCATCATTATTCTAGTGCTCCCGTCGATCACCATTGCCAGATTTAGTAACCCTTGTATATCCATCATGAGGTTGACCCCACCTCCCTAGTTACTCCTTCAAGTTACTCCTTCACCTAGTACCATGATCCCATCAGCCATAAATTCTTCTCCCCTTCCTTCGGACAAGCCGTACAGGGCAGGGTCATCATCTTTTTTTTACCTCGGCAGCCAGCTGCTTACCTCACACCACCATCATCTTCTTCTACCAGCCTCTAGCTACATTTAATCGGTCGAGGTAGGCTAGCCTTCTCCTCCATTCTCCTATAAAGTCATCCCTTATGTGACCACTCATGGGCTCTCTCTCCCTCTCTCTCTCTCTCTCTCTCTCTCTCTCTCTCGTGTAGCTAGCTCATAGGGACACACTTTGGAGATTGGAGGCCGGAGGGGAGAGCTCAGCTCAGCTCGTCCCATCGTCGATCTCCGTCTAGCTACCTCTACTTACTCCATCTAGCTCGCTTGCTTCTTGGTTGCTGGGCATGGACAATATGACCCACAACTCGAGCAGCAGCAGCTCCTGGGACTTAGACATGAGCCTCGGTAGCCACCACCATCCTCTGCTCTTCGACCACCCGACCCCAACTCCGCCGGCGCCACCGCCACCGCCATTATCCTTCCACCTCCACCCTCCTCCTCCTCCACCCCCTCATCAACACCATCAGCAGCACCAGCAGCACCAGCTAGCCATAGATCCCTCCCCTTCTTCCTCCCTCTTCCCTCCTCCACCTCACCACCACCCCCATCATCTCCACCACCTCGACTTGGCCGTCGACCCCCACCGACATCACCATGACTACCAACGTGACCAGCACCCGGACGAGATGCAGCAGCGGCCGCCGCCCGCGATGGAGGAGGGCTCGCAGCAGCTTCATCACCAGGACGCGGTTGACGAGGCGGAGGAGGAGCTGGGTGCGATGAAGGAGATGATGTACCGGATCGCCGCCATGCAGCCGGTGGACATCGACCCGGCCACCATCAAAAAGCCGCGCCGCCGCAACGTCCGCATCAGCGAGGACCCGCAGAGCGTCGCTGCCCGTCACCGCCGCGAGCGGATCAGCGAGCGCATCCGCATCCTCCAGCGCCTCGTGCCTGGGGGCACCAAGATGGACACGGCATCGATGCTCGACGAGGCCATCAGATACATCAAGTTCCTCAAGCGCCAGGTCCAAGACCTCCAACACCAGCCTGCGCCGCCGCAACAACAGCACTATCCCGGCGGAGGCGGCAGCGGCGGCGCTGGTCCGAGCAGTACCGCCGCCGTGGCCGGGCGGCCGGCTTTCTTGCCGCTGAGCGCCGGATCCCTGATCGACTGGGCCGGGCTGACGAGGCAGGTGGATATCCACGGGCCAACGTCGTCGTCTTCCTCGTCGTCGATGGGCGGCGCGCTAGGTTTCGGATTCAGCACGGGCGGTCAAAGCAGCCACGGAATGCACTGAGAAGCTAAAGAAGAGCGAGCGAGCGAGCGAGCTGTCCCATATAGGCGATGGATGGATTAACTAGGGATGGATGAATCGATGAGATGACTAGAGAGAGGTAATTTTGATTTAATTTCCTCCTAACGCTTCTTCTTCTTCTTCTTCTTCTTCTTCTTCTTCTTCTTCTTCTTCTTCTTCTTCTTCTTCTTCTTCTTCTTCTCCTTCTCCTTGCGAGTTTGTGTACTGGATGTTTTCTATGATGAAATTAAGTACAATTTATCAATAAGATTAGCTAGGGTTTGCTCCAATTAGCCGGTTGACCATGTGATCTATCTAGCTTCATGCTTAATTTTGTACTGCTTCAACTTGTCTCATTTGCTAAGAATTTCTTGCTGGGAGCCTGGTACAGAATTTGGTTTTGTTTTGCTTTGAAGCTCAGACTGCTACACATACACAGTACTAGTTCTGTGCATTTATTTAAAAATATAAGTTTCTGCATGATGCTCAGTAGCTTGGTGGAAGCAAAGCTTGCATGTTGACCACTACTCCAGTAGCTAGCCACTGGTTCATGAGAGAGAGAGAGAGAGGAGAGAGATGCTACTGCAACTCACATGCATTTATTGGTTTGTTACAAGCCTGCAGTTTGTCATGCTGAGATCATAGTACCATTTAACAAACACACACACGCCCTCTCTCTGTCCGTTATTTGTAAGCTCAAGGAGTGAATAAAAGAGAGAGACAGACAGAGAGAAAATTTTGGTTTGTCCTTTTTCTCCCCTGGCTGGCTTTGATGAGATAATACCTAATCCATAGGGGTGTAGATGGAATTATTGGTGCAAGGTATTCAGTGCCATTGTCAGTCATGAGTGAGTGGTGAGGTGCTGAATTCTATGCACCAGGAAAACCAGTAAAGAAAGGAGGCTGGCTTTCGTTGGAGAGTTCCCAGAGATGCAAACCAACAACCATTGAAAAGCTAGCGGTACCTTCTTTCTCTGACGACGACGGCGATCACCTCTATCCATCTCTACCTATACATACATCTTTAGCTAGTCTATGCTATCTTACGTCCTCTCCAGTATACTCATTCTTTAGCTTCACAAAATAAATGTGAAAAGCTACTAGCGCGCGCACACACACACATCGAGTTCATGCATGTGTACGTTTTATCTTACGGTCAGCAGCTTGTTTTTTTTTTCAGAATTGAGATGAACTTCAGCTTGTGTTGTATACTTGCACAACTGGTATTTTATGTTAACTGACATTTATTAGTGTTATTTAATCGCTCATCAACCAGCACACGTGAGCAATTATTTATGAAAAAAGCATAATCTGGTACTATACTTACAAAGATGAATGTTGTACCGACTACTTCTATATTTGGAAGACTTGGCTACCGGAGAACACAAATTTGTGTAGGTAGCTATTATTCTTCATCAATTCAATTCATAATAAATTTATGTGACCATGCATACAGTATATTGCACTCTTCGACAGTGTAATATTTGGCATTCTCGCAGATGATTCAATTAAACATCAGCAAAGTCTAGTTACATTAGTTCCTTCTTTAAGTTATTATTATCCTATCCTTTTATTTATTTCAAAGTTCATATGCGCCCATTCTTCATTATACATATGCATATCTATGTTAATCAATTGTTTGCAGTAGCAAACGATGACTTAATTACATAAACTATTCAGGCTATGCTTGCTTAATCTGGTAAAAAGTCATGTTTGGTTAATTTGTGCATCTGAGTTATACGATGTACTCCAGGCTCTTATTATTTCTCCAAATGAGGATGTGTATACCATGGCTGTTGGAATATTTTGTTGAGCACGGTAAAACTCACTGCAGTTGGACTTAATGTTCACTAAGATATGGCAGATACCTTGATGCTCATACTCACAAGTTTTTGTACGTACGGCTAGCCTATAAAGCTATCACATCAATTATAACAAAATAAAATTGTTTCCGTGAAGCCTGATTCTGAGATAAGCAACTTCAGTTCCAGAGAGAGTGGCTGGTGCTGACCAAAATGGTTAGATTTAGATAAACTTCTAGATATGGTCATTTTTAGCTGAAGTTTCTCACAAGGATCAAGGATCTGATTTCTCAGTTTTCATGAGCCTTTGTATAGCTAGATATCGAGCTAGCACATCAATTATAACAAAATCAATCTGTAACGGTAATGATGTAACAATAATGTTCACCAAAAGATGTACAGGAATGGCATAATTTGATATTCATACTTAAGTGACATCTTCATCATCAAATAAAACAAAAACATATGAATAATATGTCTAACGTCATGACATGAATTATATCTCTAATATGTTAATTTTACTATGTGCCACTATAAGTTTGCTTTTAATATTAAGCACATGGACGTTACACCGTGGAGCAAAACATGCCTAAAAATATGGTTCCTACGAAGAATATCACACTGTCAGTTGTAATCCCGTTCCAGCAGAAAGTTTTTTGTGAGGACAATCTTTCCGGTAGAAAGTTTTCTTGTGTGAGGACAATATAGCACAAAAAAGGTTTCCCAATTTGGTTTCATCAAGAAGGGATAAAACCACACACTTATGGTATCGGTTGTCTGCTCTAGATTACAATATCAAATGATCGATGTAACCCCTAAAATCTGACATCCCTGCTAATGTAAAAATACATGATTCATGGAGACTATACATAATCTTTCGTACTTCGCACAAGATCTATAAAATACTATAGTAAGCACATACATACATGTCGACTAAGGTCCAGAAATAAATGCAAATTCGTTTATTTGGCTCTCCTATTACTTCCTCACCATCTTACCTTGCAACACCGGCGCCCCTGATGCTTTTAATGGAAATGTGTTCAAGACGTCAAAGGGCCCTGCATAGACTAAGTTGTCACAAATAATTTTCACTCCAAAAAGTCTAGCAATGATGTAACAAAATTCGTGGACGATAGGCATGACTTACTCAATCTCAATATAGCAAAGTTCCAACTTCCAACTGGATGGTAGAGAACCACTGTTTGAATGTCCTAGACGAGTTACTTGTTCATTTCCTTCCTCGTAAATTAGTGTTGTCGGTCCAAAATGTAATTTTGAAGGGCTCCAAACTAACTCACCGCATGGCGAGCTTACAATCTCTACATGCATATTAATTCATATATGAATAAGTAAGGTATTTTGTCCTAAGTGTGTGTACTTGAGTATCGATCTAGATATACCACTTAAGACCAGAGTCTTCATGTTATTGTCTCTTGAGAAAAGCACTTTAAATACATATGTACTTTTTATAAGGTGTTGATGGAAGGAAAGATCACCATTAATTGCCAACCAAATACACGTTTTTAGTTGCAAGCTTTCCAAGTACTGCACTTGAAATGTGTTTAGTTTATACATTATAGGTCAACTATTGGGTGGGGCTTGAGAATTCAGATTAAGATGCATGTTTGGCAAAAGAAATGAAAGAAAGTTATCACGGTTGTCATTCGAAAGGGGATACTTTGGTTGATACGAAACACTCAAAAATTGAGATGTTTCTACAGGAAACGAACGAATGGTACTGGTGTTGTTCTATTGCTAATCTTGTAATGACTGTGTTCTTGGGTTCTATTCTGAGGTAAAAGAGGCATGCCAAGGAATGTCACGTTAGGGCTAGTACGGAAAAGGATAGGGAGGCAGTGGGTTAATATTCGAGCGTGTGCCGAGGTCTTCATACAATAAGAGTACATGGAGGCGAATAATTTGGTGAAGCTCTTTGAATGATGATTATCATGCTATATCATACTGCCATACTATAATTTTGAGACGACTAAGACTGTGCTTTATAATGTTGTATGCTTTGTTGTTTTGTAGGGTCAATGCTCACCTTAATTTGTTTCGGAATCATGTCATTCAACATATTAGATGCTCTCATTTGAGTTCATATGGAAACCTAATTGTGATTTTGATAACGGAAATCAGAGACTTCGCCACTTGCTAACAAAATGTTTTGGCAATGTAGAGTAGAGCATAAAATAGCACATGCACGCATATGCTTCTAGCAATCTGGGTATGTAATCTTCTATATCTAAATAGCTAGCCCCCACTAACTATTTTTCTCAACATGCAAGCATGCCACATCATCCCACAACATGCATGAGAAAAGGTCCACCCCCACTACCATAGTCTCTCAACATGCAAGCATGCCACTTCATCATGACATGCACGGGAAAAAACCCATCTCAATATGCAAACATACATGAGAATTTCATTCTATTATGATATATATATTTAAAATATATTTAACAACTATATAGTAATCAAACACAATAAGTTATATCATTTTTAGTTTTAGCCTTTTATATTATTACTTCAAATATTCATGTTTCATACAATGAATCACATTGAAATATGTTGTGAAATATTCCCGCAACAACATGCGGGGTATCATCTAGTGTTGAGAAATGGGTACATACCATACCTTTTTTAAAGTTAACAAAAATCAGAGGTCCAAGTTGCAGAAAAATATGTAAAAGAATCATACAAGGTAGCCTGCAATACACGGTCATTTTTTTCCTCCGTAATGTTCTACTAACACGGTCATTTTTTTCCCGCAAAAGAAAACAGGGTCATTTTTTTGTGAGCTGTGCAATAAAATTACAAAATGAATTACTACATGGTAGCCTGCAATACACGTAGCCTGCAAATGAATTACTACAATCGCAATAAAAAAGGTAGCCTGCAATACAGGTTACATAATTGTCTACACGTTCATCTTGTGATTTTGGCACAAATCACGAATCGATGCTCATATATTTTTACCAAATTTCACATGAACATGGTATATCATTCTCTACATGTATGAACATTTCTCTACGTTTTGCGTACATTATTCTTGATGAGCTTTAAGAGATAGGATAATATGTATAGTAGTCCAGGTCAGCACTTCTCCAGGGAGATCCATCTGAAAAGATACCACCGTGCAGACGACATTTTTTAATATAGTATGCATATCTCCAACGGTTCAGTTAAAATTTATGTTTCTGATGCCTGCAGCAGCAGTACACCAGTAGACACTGTTCCAGTCTCCACATCCACATACCCATACGGAAATAAAATACGGGACTGTCTGGCATGCCTGCCTCCGCATCGTGGCATGCATGGCCTGTCTAAGGTTGTAAAGTCAGCTATTTGGAGAATTTGTTCTGACGTTTGTATTGTACATCTCAAGCACATCGATCGACAATGTATTCTCATAGCGAAGGAAGTTTCGTTTTTTGAAACTTTTTTTTTGAAACATATAGTGAAGGAAGTAATTAACCGATCTCAAATTCACATTGTTTTTTTATAGAAAAGAGACATCTGCCCAGCTTTAGCGAACTGGAGCCCTAAGGTTTACATGAACAAGGTTCAACAAAATAGAAAACGAAGGTCGGGCTCAACAGCCACACACCCAGATACAAACCCACACAAGGATCCTAAGTATTGCAGGTTATACGATCATGCACATAAGTAGTGCAGGTTATATGATCGAGTGCACTTGTAAGTATAACTAAAAATAAGGGCAGAGAAGAATGCATGTACATGCATTCTCTGTAGATATCATAATTTTAAATAGCGGGCTATGCCATTCAGTGGAGGCTTGGTTAGAGGCTATGAAAAGACATGTTCAGGCGTAAAAAAAAACCAAGGTTTGCATCAATGCATCATATTTATATAAAGCAAGAATGGATAATATGTATGGTAGAAATTTCGACCATTGCGATGTTATTTTGAAAATCCTATAAATTATTGCCCTAGTGAAGCTTAGTAGCGCTAAATGACTCTAAGTTTAGCGCTATAGCCCGAAATATCAAGCTGTTATCGCTATTTTTAATTTAGCGTTTAAAATGCATAGCTTAGCGGAAGGGCACATTTTCTATAGTTAAGTCATTAAGTGCATTTATAAGCATTTAGTGAATATAATTCTAGTTTAAACTGCATGTACCTGAAATTATGGCCAGATGTGGGTTGAAAATCTTATTGGTGGCCTTTATTACATGTTTAAGTATTGTATAATGAAGCAAAGGTGTACCAAACAACAGGACGAGAATCTGGTACCAACAATGAAGCTTAGTGATTATTTAATGATAAAAAGTTCAAACGAAGCCCAAATAACCATAAAACTTGGCATGGTGTAATTATATTACCCGCCGCCGACCGCGCACCCATGGAGCCGAGCCTCGTCGACCACTCCCGCTGGCCGCACAACAGCCACAAGGTCATCGCGTCCTCCCCTGCGCTGGAGCACCAAACGTTCCTGCTCCACCAACACGCCGTGGTGGCCACGGCGGTCGGCACCACTGCGCACGCGGCCAGCCCCCTTTCCATTGGCCACGCGCTAGAGAAGGAGTTTAAGATCCCCCTCCCCCACCTGCTGCGCGTCACCAACCATGACCCCAAAGACTTCTTCGTTTTCTTCACCATGCCCGCCCACAAGGACCTCGTGGTGCAGCGCGGATCACTGTCCGTCGACGGCGTGCCATTCCTGCTTGAGCCTTGGCGGAAGGATGCCCACGCCGTCCGCCTCAAGTGGATGCTGCACGTGCGTGTGGTCATCGAGAAGCTGCCCATGACCCTCTGGACGCTGGAGGGCGCGGTGGAGGCCATTGGGGACAAGGTGATCGTCGATCGGCTGGACAGCCGCACGCACGAGCGCGCCGACACCAAGCTCTTTGCGTGCTGGGTCTGGTGCTGGGACACCGCCCACATCCCAACCAGGCGCACCATCTGGAAGCATGCCAGGGGGGCCGCGTCGACGAGATGCTGGGCTACTCCCCTCCGAGCCGTGCGGTGGCGCCCCCTCCCGAGCTAGTGCAGTACGACCTCCTGCTGCACCTCGACCGCGTCGAAGACTGGACGCCGCGGTCGTCCCGTTCGCCCCAGAGCGGCATTCCCTTGGATGACGACGAGACCGACGAGCGCCCATACCCCCGCGTCGAGCCGGGTGTCTGGACGCCTCGGGTGGAAGATGGCAGGCGCGACCCGGAGCCTGCGCAGTCCATGCGTTCGCAACCCCGTGTGGCGGCCACGGGCTGCCGGGGCATGCCTTCAGGCGAAGCCAGGCGCGACCGTGACGAAGATGACCCCGGCTACAAGCGGCGCTCGTGGAAGGACACTCTCCTTGGCATGGGACTCGCGAAGGATCCCGCCCCACCGGCCGCCCCAGCGCATCGGGATCGCCAGCGCAGCCGCACCCCGGTGTCCCGCCACCGTCAGGGCGCGCCTCGGGGCCGACACCTTTGCCACGACAAGCAGCTGCCGCTCGCACCAGCCAGGAGCAAGGAGTCGGCGCGGCACAGCGCGTCCCAGCGCCAATCCAAGTCCAGGAGCAAGGGGCCCGCTAGGCACAAGGCGGCCGGGGAGGGCTCATCCAACGGCGTCTCCCTGTCCGCCCCGCCGCGCAAGTTGGTCCAAGCCCCGGTGCCGGCTCCTGCGGCAGACCCGGTGTCTGAATTCTTCGAGGGCGCAAAAGAGACCCTGACGCCCCCGCGCAGACCTGACGATCAAGCCTCGAAGATTGACGCGATCGTCGCGGCCAAGCTAGACCGGCCTCTCACCTTCACCAACGAAGAGGGCGAGGGCAGCGACGAAACCCTGGACCTGGGGCCTGTCCTCTCCCTCGCTTGCCACACCCCTCAGGTGGCACGCACGCACGCGCTGCAGCTTGGTGAAGTCACGCAGAAGGTCACGAAGATGCAGCTGCAGGGCAAAGACGAAGACCTGGCGCCTCAGCCCCTCTTCAGCCCCCTCCCTCGTGCGGTGATCGGCAAGCCACGGGCCCGTGACAAGACGCCCGCCAAGACAAGGGCGTCCCCGAAGCCGACCAGGCAGAGTGCTAGACAGGCCAAGAACCCATCAACAGTTCCGGTCTCGCAGAGGGCCACGCTTCGCATCGTGCAGGGGCTGGGAATCCTTGGTCCAAAGGAAAGGATGACAGCCCAGGCGACCGAAGCTCTCATTCGTCGTTTCGATGAGCCGCTCTCAGACGCCGACATCGCTGCCATAGCAAAGCACACCGCCTCGACGCCCGCGCTCTCAAGCTCATTGCGGGAGCACACGATCAGGATCGTGAGGCCCCGGGGCCATCCGCTGCACCATGCCAGTAGTCCTTTGTAGTTTTGCCCATCGACGACAGCCACCATGTTCTGGGTTGAGCTAGGTTTAGTTATGATTTCGCAATCTTGTACCAGTAGCAGGGATAGGAGGTGTAGCGCTTGCCGGCGGGGTTTTGGGCCTATGGGTGGCTGCCGGCAACCCCCGGATAGATGGATGGTGTATCCGTGTTTCCCTTCAAAGCTTCTCCGTCGTTGGCGGACTACTTTGCATGATAGTCTTTTAGTTCATCACAGGAGCCTCCTCTGGTTTACAAATGGATAACACCACCTGCCCGATTATGTGTTGGAATGTAAGAGGACTAAACACCCCGGCTCGTCGATCTGTAGTGTGTGACACCGCGAGCACACATAGACTAGACATTCTATGCCTTCAGGAGACAAAGATTGAAACATGGTCGCCGGTGATTGCTAGGGAAATCGGAGGGGGCAGGTTAGATGACTACGCTGTGCTGCCGGCCATTGGAACACGAGGAGGAGTCGCCGTCTTCTGGAACTCCGGCAACGTCTCCATCCAAACTCATGCCATAGGCCAATTCTCCATCACGACTAAAGTTAGTCTTATGGGATCCCAAAGCTTCTTCTGGCTCACAACGGTTTATGGCCCAGTAGACGAGGTGCGCAAGGACGAGTTCCTTGCTGAGATCGCCAGGGCGACCCCTCTGCCTGGAGAGGCTTGGCTAATCAACGGCGACTTTAACATCATATATGAGGCTAGGGACAAGAGCAACAGTAACATCAACCGCAGGATCATGGGCAAGTTTAGAGCAGCTATTGATGCGGGAAGCCTACGCGAAATCAAATGCAAAAACCGTCGCTTCACTTGGAGCAACGAACGACGGAACCCAACCCTAGTTAGCATCGATAAGTTTTTCTGCACAATTGCTTGGGAAAACCTCTTCCCGACGCATCTACTACATGCTGCATCCACCTCATGCTCTGACCATTGCCCTCTGCTCCTCGCTGCTGCGGCAGCCCCTCGTCGGCAAGCAAGGTTCAGATTCGAATCCTTCTGGCCACGACACCCACACTTCTACGAAACTGTAGATAGGGCATGGAATCCACCAACTATGGGCCTCTGCGCCTTCGCTAGGCTAAACACAAAGCTGGGTCGGGTGGCAAAAGACCTGAAGATCTGGAGCAAGTCGCTCTTTAGTGACGCGCGACTGCAGCTTCACCTTGCTACTGAGATAGTTCTAGGACTAGACATAGCACAGGAGCGTAGAAGCCTCTCCGATGATGAGTTTCACCTAAGAAAGGCTCTTAAGCTGCGGATTTTAGGCCTGGCTGCAGTTGAGCGAGCTAGGAAAAGGCAGGCTTCGCGTATCACCTGGCTGCAGGCTGGTGGTGCGCCAACTACTTTCTTCCAGGCGAAGATCACCTCCAGAGCTCGCAAAAACTTCATCCAAACGCTACAGGGGCCTGCTGGGATAGTTACTGCCTAGGAGGACAAGGAGACGCTGATCCACGATCACTTCCACTCCTTGTTGGGCTCGTCGGCGCCACGACGTGCCACCATAAACTGGGCAACGCTCCAACTACCGCAGATCCATGGTGGCGACCTAGATAACCCCTTCACGGAGGATGAAGTTTGGCATGCGATCAAATCCTCCCCGGCCGAGCGATCGCTGGGACAAGATGGTTTCTCCGGGACCTTCTATAGAGCATGTTGGCCGATCATCAAAAGTGATATCATGGCGGCCTTTTCCCAATTCTACAACCTCGCCGGCAGAAACTTCGCGACACTAAACACAGCTTTAGTCGCCCTCCTCCCCAAAAAAGACGGGGCTTCCTCTGTTAGTGATTACAGGCCAATTAGCTTAATCCACTCCATTGCCAAGCTCATCTCCAAGGTCCTTTCGATTAGGCTAGCCACGGTCATGCACACTCTCATCTCTCCAGCCCAGTCTGCCTTCCTGCGTACTAAGTGCATCCACGACAATTTCATGTATGTCCAAAATTGTGTCAAAGCACTCCACAAAAAGAAAATGCCGGCTCTTCTACTCAAATTAGACATCGCCAAAGCTTTCGACAATGTCTCCTGGGAATACATCCTCGATCTTATGCAGAAATTAGGTTTTAGCGCCTGATGGAGAGATTGGATGGCTCTACTTCTTTCCACATCATCATCATCATCCTTTCTCCTCAATGGCTCGTCCAGCCGCAGGATCATGCACCGTCGAGGCCTCCAGCAAGGAGACCCTTTGTCTCCCTTCTTGTTTATTTTAGCGATAGACCCACTTCATCATCTCTTAGAGGAAGCTATGCATCGACAGCTGATCGCCCCTCTGCCTGGACGCGAGCTTAAGCTCAGAGTCAGTTTATATGCAGATGACGCTGTTATTTTCGCTAACCGAATACAGCAGGAGATAGATGCACTGCTAGACATCCTTCGAAACTTTGGCGAATCCACGGGTCTTCACATAAACCCCTCCAGGTCATCGGCTATTCCGATTAGATGCGACAACGTCGACCTCAGAGCTGTGCTTCAAAACTTTGGGGGGAGGCAATTGGCACCTTCCCTGCTACCTATCTAGGTCTCCCAATCACTACAACTAGATTACGGCTAGCTCATCTACAATCCATCATAGACAAGCTCAAGGCACGCCTGGCGGGCTGGAAGGGCCGGCTCCTACCCATAGCTAGCAGAAGAATCTTAGTTATATGTGTGCTAAGTGCCATGCCAACTTTTGCACTGACCGTATTGCGGATGCCGAAGAAGCTACTCAAAGACATTGACAAGCACTAGTAGAAAAAGGGTCAAACGTGACGCACATTAGTGCCGGTTTGTATTTGAGCCGGCACTAATGTATACATTAGTGCCGGTTCCAACGGCTAGCCGGGCCGCTTTCATTAGTACCGGTTGGTGGTGAACCTTTAGCACCGGTTCGTGCCACGAACCGGTACTAATGAGAGTGGTGGCAGGATGTTGTCAGACTGGGGCCCCTCCAGCCCTTTAGTACCGGTTCGTGGCACGAACCGGTACTAAAGGTCGTCCTACATAAACCCTTCACACCCGAGCTCGCTCTGTTCTTCCCCTTTCCCCTCTCCTCTCTGTTCTTCCCCTCTTCCTCTCGAGCTCATCACACATTTTGCCCAAAATTTGTCAAGATTTGAAGGCCCCCATCCATTCAAATGATCACAAAGGTTAGCAACTTTGTCCTTTCATCTCTCGTTGCTAGATTAGCTCTTGCAATGCTTTATATAGTGATTAATTTGTGAGTTTAGTAATTTGGGAGGACATATATATATGTGCTAGTATTTGATTTATATGCAATTTGAGGTCAAAAATAACACTTAGTTTGCATATGTAGGTGTGGTTTACTTAGTGCCTTTTAAATCTCCGTCGTAACCACCGTCGATCGCCCGCACCGTCCCGTCGCCGGCACCACCTTGTGGTGAGCCTCTTGTTCATGAAATTTTATATAAAAATTGATGTTTGTGTGATTTGGATATATAGTTACTCGTATAATTATCTTACCCGTACATTGTTTGTTATACATATAGTGCCATGGTTTTGATATCCGTCCCCGTCGGCCCTCGTCCTTGTTATGATTCGGATGTGGTATATATATTCTCTTTTAAAACTAGTTGCATTTCGTGTTTATGACAAATTATGTCCATCAAGTTGACATAGAAATTTTTTCTAGGAGGTATGTGAACTGGAAATTCCAACCGACCCTATTGTCGAGAGGTTAAATTTAGTTGAAAGAGAAAACGAGTACTTGAAAGAAAAATTGAAAAGAATTGAGGGGGAGAAGATGGAATTGGAGTTGCATGTTGCCGATGTCGTCGATGATCACAAGATCAAGATGGAGAAAATGCGCTTGAAGATTAGAAAGATTAGAAAATATGCCATCGATAGTGAGGCTTGGTATCATTATGCTGTTGGATCTATTGTTACCTTAGTTGCGATCTTGATCGTATTTGTTGTTGCATTTAAATGCTTTAGCTAGAGAGTTATTTGTTTGTTGCATTTAAGTGTTGTATGAACTTTATGTATGAACTTGTATTAATTTGGTCTATTCGGTGTTGTGTAATGAAGATGAGCTGACAATGGATGTACGATGACCGATGCTCTCCCCAGTTCGTTGAGGGCGTGCATACTTTTCTGCTTGCGGCTGAGGCAAACAAGCGGGCGGATGGTTTTATGCCTTGTCCATGTGCTCGCTGTAAGAATGGTCACAATTACTCTACGTCAAGAACCATTCACGTCCACCTGTTTAAGTCTGGTTTCATGCCCCACTATAATGTTTGGACCGAGCACGGAGAAAGAGGGGTTATGATGGAAGACAATGAAGAAGAAGAGGACGACGACAGCTATCCTGGCCATGGGTTCCCTGAATACGATGATACAACAATGGGGGAAGAAGCTGAGCCGGTAATGCGGGAAGAAGCTGAGCCGGCAATGCGGGAAGAAGCTGAAGAAGAGGCATCAGATGAGCCCGTTGATAATCTAGGTCGGGCCATTGCCGATGCAAAGAGAAACTGCGCAAGTGATTTGGAGAAGAAGAAGTTGCAGCGCATGTTAGAGGATCACAAAAAATTGTTGTACCCGAATTGCGTAGGTGACAAGAAAACGCTGGGCACCACACTGGAATTGTTGCAATGGAAGGCAGAGAATGGTGTATCTGACAAGGGATTTGGAAAGTTGCTTGTAATGATAAAGGATATGCTTCCAAAGGACAACGAATTGCCCGAGAGTACGTACGAAGCAAAGAAGGCTGTCTGCCCTTTAGGGTTAGAGGTGCAGAAGATACATGCATGCCCTAATGATTGCATCCTCTACCACGGTGAGTACGAGGATTTGAACGCTTTCCCGGTATGTGGTGCATTGCGCTATAAGATCAGCCGCGATGACCCTGGTGATGTCGAGGGCGAGCGCCCCAGGAAGAAGATTCCTGCCAAGGTGATGTGGTATGCTCCTATAATACCACAGTTGAAACGTTTGTTCCAAAACAAAGAGCATGCCAAGGCGATGCGATGGCACAGAGAAGACCGTAAGAAAGACGGAAAGTTGAGAGTACCCGCTGATGGGTCGCAGTGGAGAAAAATCGAAAGAAAGTATGGAAAGGAGTTTGCAGATGACGCAAGGAGCGTATGGTTTGGTCTAAGCGCAGATGGCATTAATCCTTTTGGGGAGCAGAGCAGCAACCATAGCACCTGGCCTGTGACTCTATGTTTGTATAACCTTCCTCCTTGGTTGTGCATGAAGCGGAAGTTCATTATGATGCCAGTGCTCATCCAAGGCCCTAAGCAACCCGACAACGACATTGATGTGTACCTAAGGCCATTAGTTGAAGAACTCTTACAACTGTGGAATGGAACAGGTGTACGTGTGTGGGATGAGCACATGGGGGAAGAATTTGACCTAAAGGCATTGCTGTTCGTGACCATCAATGATTGGCCTGCTCTCAGTAACCTTTCAGGACAGACAAACAAGGGATACCGCGCATGCACGCACTGTTTGGACGATACCGATAGTATATATTTGGCTAATTGTAAGAAGAATGTGTACCTGGGACATCGTCGATTTCTTCCGAGCAAGCATCCCGTAAGAAAGAAAGGCAAGCATTTCAAAGGTGAGGCGGATCACCGGACGAAGCCTCGCCACCGTACTGGTGCTGATGTACATGATATGGTCAAGAATTTGAAGGTGGTCTTTGGAAAGGGTCCTGGTGGACAACCTGTTCCGAATGACGCTGACGGACGCGCACCCATGTGGAAGAAGAAATCTATATTTTATGACCTGCCCTATTGGAAAGACCTAGAGGTCCGCTCCGCAATCAATGTGATGCACGTGACAAAGAATCTTTGTGTGACCCTGCTTGGCTTCTTGGGCGTGTATGGGAAGATAAAAGATACACCTGAGGCACGAGAGGACCAGCAACATATGCACGGAAAAGACGGCATACATCAGGGTCATGCAAGCTACGCTCTTACCAAAGAAGAGAAGGAAATCTTCTTTGAATGCCTGCTCAGTATTAAGGTACTGTCTGGCTTCTCGTCGAATATAAAGGGAATAATAAACATGGCAGAGAAAAAATTCCAGAACCTAAAGTCTCATGACTGCCACGTGATTATGACGCAACTGCTTCCGGTTGCATTGAGGGGGCTTCTACCGGAAAACGTTCGATTAGCCATTGTGAAGCTATGTGCATTTCTCAATGCAATCTCTCAGAAGGTAATCGATCCAGAAATCATACCAAGGTTAGAGAATGATTTGGTGCAATGTCTTGTCAGTTTCGAGTTGGTGTTCCCACCATCCTTCTTCAACATCATGACGCACGTCCTAGTTCACCTATGCGAAGAGATTAACGCTTTGGGTCTTGTATTTCTACACAATATGTTCCCCTTTGAGAGGTTCATGGGAGTCTTAAAGAAATATGTTCATAACCGTGCTAGGCCAGAAGGAAGCATCTCCAAGGGCCGTCAAAATGAGGAGGTCATTGAGTTTTGTATTGACTTTATTCCTGACCTTAAGCCGATTGGTGTTCCTGAATCGCGGCATAAGGGCAGACTGGATGGAAAAGGCACGCTAGGAGGGGAACAAATAATATGTATGGATGGACATTCTCTCACTGAAGCACACTACACAGTTCTACAGAATTCCGCCTTGGTGGCTCCGTATATGGATAAACACAAGAATTTGCTACGCTCCAAACACCCGGAGCGGTCTGATGACTGGATTACACGTGAACAAACCAGGAGTTTCGCCAGCTGGTTGCAGACACGTACCATGCATGACACCTCTATTGAAGATGACCTGTACTTGCTGTCCCAGTTACCATCTTCGAATATAATGACTTTCAAAGGGTACGAGATAAATGTTAATACATTTTACACGATTGCCCAAGATAAGAAGAGCACCAACCAAAACAGTGGTGTCCTCTTTGATGCAGAAACCAAGACGGGAAAGGAAACATATTATGGTTATATACAGGACATATGGGAACTTGACTATCGACATGGTTTGAAGGTCCCTTTGTTTCTGTGCAAATGGGTCAATATGACACGAGGCGGGATAATGGAAGACCCGCAGTACGGAATGACAACACTGGATCTCAACAATCTTGCGTATGCAGACGAACCATTCGTCCTAGCCAATGATGTGGCACAGGTTTTCTATGTGAAGGACATGTCTACCAAGCCAAGAAAAAGAAAAGATAAGGAAGCAAATGCATCGTACGATGAGCCAAAGCGGCACATAGTTCTTTCTGGGAAGAGAAACATCGTGGGAGTGGATGACAAGACAGACAAGTCAGAAGATTATGAAAAGTTTGATGAAATTGCTCCATTCACAGTGAATATTGACCCGAGCATCCCGTTAAATGATGAAGATTTTCCATGGTTACGGTGCAAAGGGACACACGCGAAGAAAAGGTTTCACACCCAAAGAACTGGGATGTGATCGGCTTCACTATCATCACTTTCTTCTGTGTTTCACACCCAGAAGGGAATCTCTGTAATAGTTAGAGTAGTTAATTATGTGTTTTGGCATTTGAAACGCGAAGAAATTTTATGTGCAAACAAATTCTTTCATGCCTTTACTGATTTTTAAAGTTAAGTTATTCACAAACTAGTGATTCACACTAATTTCAAATAATTCAAAATTTAAACTATTCAAATTTGAAAACTACAGGAACTAACAGAAAGTTTGTAATTTTTTGTACCTAAAGCAAAAATATTCACAAAGAAACTCTAAATACACAAAAAAACAACTCAAAAATAAATAAAGCAAAAAAAATAAAAAAAGCCCGCCTACTAGGCCAAAGCGGCCGGCATACGACTAGAAACCCAACCTGTTGTTGGGCCAGGATGCAGGCCCGCAAAGGCCCAGTAGGCCTATAGGGCAGCACAGAACATTTAGGCCCAGTAGGCCTGCTTTGGAGAGGAGCTCGAGAGAGCTACCGCATGGGGGTTTATAAACCAGTGCGGTCGCCCCTCGGCTAGCGAGGTGGGACTAAACTTGTCGCACCGCACCTGCGCCAGCGCATCCCCTTTATTACCGGGTCGTGGCACCAATCGGTACTAAAGGGGGGGCCTTTAGTACCGGTTGGAGCCACCACCCGGTACTAAAGGGGGTCGCTTCCCCCCACTTGGCCTGGCCAAAACAGGCCTTTAGTACCGGTTGGTGGCTCCAACCGGTACTAAAGGCCCCTCCTATATAAACAACACTTACGAAAATTTCAGTTTCTCATCTGCTTCTTCTCCTCTGCACCGTTGCCCGCCGCGCCCCCCGTAAGTCTCCATCCCTCGTCGCCGCCCCGTCCCCGTCCCCGTCGTCACCGCCGCCCCGTCCCGGCCCGTCCCGCGTCGTCCCTTCCCCATCGTCGCCGCCCCGTACGTCCCCGTCGTCGTCGCCGCCCCGGCCCGTACGTCCCCGTCCTCGTCAACGCCGCCCCGTCCCTGTCCCCGTCGTCGTCATCCCCGTCGTCGCCGCGCCCGTCGCCGTCCCCGTCGCCGCCCCCCGTCACCTCTCGCCTCGCCGGTGAGCGCGCGCACACACACATACATTTTTTGTTTTTTAGTTATACAAATAGTTAGAAATTTTTCTATTTTTTAGAAATTGTTAGAAATTTTTCTGTTTTTAGAAATAGTTAGAAATGTTAGAATTGTTAGAATAGTTAGAAATGTTAGAATTGTTAGAAATTTTTCTGTTTTTTAGTTATAGAAATAGTTATAAAAAAGTTAGAATTGTTAGAAATTTTTCTGTTTTTTAGAAATTGTTAGAAATTTTTCTGTTTTTTAGAAATAGTTAGAAATGTTAGAATTGTCAGAATAGTTAGAAATGTTAGAATTGTTAGAAATTTTTCTGTTTTTAGTTATAGAAATAGGTATAAAAAAGTTAGAATTGTTAGAAATTTTTCTGTTTTTTAGTTATAGAAATAGTTATAAAAAGTTAGAAATTTTTCTTTTTTTAGTTCTAGAAATATTAGAAATGTTATAGAAATGTTAGTTATATAGAAATGTTAGAAATTTTAGTTATCAAAATCCAATCATTAAAAAAATGTTACTTTTTGCGGGCATATAGCTAGTATTTGCTCTCGAGGATGCCCGGCCCGCATCCTCGCCGTCGACCCGTCTGCGACGACGTCCGACTGACCCATGTCCGGGACTGGGCTCCATCGGGCTGGCACTGGGAGGTGCTGCCTGGAGGGGCGCGCCGCTTGATGAGGAACCCGGCCCCGGGTCCCGTCGTCGACCCTGATCTCATTTGGCGGCGTTCGCGTGGGCCATTTTCGGTGCGGAGGGAGCCGGCCCCACCGGAGGTGGTACGTCGCCGTGTCAGGGAGGAGGACGAGCACGTCCATCGCTACATGGTTGCGTTAGAGGGCGACAGGTTCTCCAATACCTGGCAGTTTCTTCAGGGATCTCACTTCAGCTATGATCTTATGAGGGTTCCTTCTCTTTGGGTGTCCACCGCCCGCGCCGCAGGAACCGCGAGTATCCTAGATTCTTCTGTAGTATTCGATCTTTATTAGCTACCTAGCCAGTGATGTACTCGATATATAATATTCAAGACGATGTATTCGAGATTATATATTATTCGAGACGATGTATTCGAGATTATATCTATTATTCGAGACGATGTATTCAAGATTATATCTATTATTCGAGACGATGTATTCGAGATTATATCTATTATTCGAGACGATGTAATTTGAATACTAAATTGTTTTATATTTCTTTTGGCATAGTTAAATAAAAGCTATGGCGGACAATACCAACAGAGAGGGGGAACAGACCATGTTCGATATAATACGCGGGCCAGATGATGATCAGAATGAAGAAGATTATGACGGCTCTGAATTTCTAAACAACACCGGAGAGGGTGATATGATATTCGATCGCGACGACCGAATTGATGAAGTCATGAACTACGATTATGACAACACCGGAGAGGTATATATATTTATATAAGCAGGCATCTGGTGATCATCACATGTTTTAAATGAGTTGAAGATATATTAACGAATCGATCTTTCTTCTTTCAGCCATCCGGATCGAGCAAATCTTCAGGCAAAAGGACGAAACGAGGCCCGAACAAAAAGTTGAAGGAGGGCGTAAAGTATAATATCGAGGTAATCAAGCGTAATGGCGAACCATTAGCGCCTAAGAAGATTACGGACAAGTTCGTTCGTCAGTGCGCAGTTCTTGTGAAGGACCAACTCCCGATCTCCCTTCAAGAATGGAGAAAGCCAGCAAAGCCACGTCCAGATCTTACTTTTGTCAACGACAGACAAAAAAGTCTGCTTTGGGATACTCTCATGGAACATTTCACCCTACCAGATCATTTCACAGAAGCAGATGTGCAGAAAGTCAAGGACGCTGCTCTTAGGAAGATGGCGGTTGCATTCAAGAACCACAAGAATCGTGAATGGGACAAGTACGTCAAGGGAGGAAGGAAGACTCCAGTATTCGAGGGAACACTAGAGAATCAAAGTGCTCATTGGGACGATTTCGTGAAATTCAAGGATTCAGAATTATCTAAGGAACGGTCAAGAATAAACAAGGCCAATGCCGCAAAAAGGATAAGTTCCATAAGCTGGGGCCAGGTGGCTATGCGGTGGGAATGCCTAAGTGGGATAAGTCTGAGAAAGAGATGCTGGATGCAAGTGTCACTCCAGAAACATTGAGCTGGCCCCCCAGGTGCAGGACTTGGTTCTATGCGCATGGGGGGAGTTGGACCCGAAGACAGGCAAAGTTTCCAAGAAGGCATGTCTAGACGGAGCCGAAGATAAGCTACTTGTTGCAATAGAAGAGGCTCGATCCGGGTTGTTCGAGCCCAACAGAGAGAACGACGAGCTTACGCGTGCCCTGGGAAATCCTGAACACCCGGGAAGAACACGAGGCATGGGCGCTATTCCGTGGTATGAAGGGTTTTCGGACTGGAACGCCGACTATAGAACCCATGCGAGAAAGAAGATTGCGGAGGAGAAGAAGAGGAAGATGGAGGAGGAGCAGAGGAAGCTCGACTATGAACGCCTTCAAGGCCTAGAATCAGCGCACACGGACTTGGCAATCAAATTCCAGCGGCAGCAGGAGCAGATCGACTCACTTAGCCAGCAAATGGGGTCTCAGCAGCTGCAGCAGCTAGCGGATGATCCAGCATTGGATACCACCGCCCCATCCATGCCGAGAAGTAGCCTGGGTTCCGCCCCGTTTGACGCAATGCTGCATAGATACCCCATGGATGATATCGCGGAGAACACTAACTGCGAGCTACACTTCAAAATTAAGAACATATCCTTGAAGGTGGCGGACGGTGTTGCTTATACAAATTCCCCCGATGCAACCTTCCATTGCAACCTGATTCCAGCAGGCTATGCTCGTGTCGTGGTTGATGAGGTGGTGGACCAATATTCGGGGCTAGAGCTTGACATTCCTGGAGGTGACGAGGAGCACACACTCGGAGATGCCAAACATCGTATCATCCTATGGAGAAAGGTTTGCATCATCTTTCGAAGTCCACCGACACCGCGTCACCCGACTCCTCGTCGAAGTCTGCCACTGATTTAGCAGACTCCCACTCCTCCAAGTCCACCAACGCGTGAGGCCACTCCTCCTCCTCAAAGTCCGGCAAAGTGTCAGGCCACTCCTCCTCCAAGTCCGACACAACGTCAGATGTCCACTCCTCCAAGTCCACCAACGCGTGAGGCCACTCCTCCTCCTCAAAGTCCGGCAAAGTGTCAGGCCACTCCTCCTCCAAGTCCGACACAACGTCAGATGTCCACTCCTCCAAGTCCGGCATAACCTCAAGCCACTGCAAGTCCGGCACAGCTTCAGGCCACTCCTCCTCGTCCAACTCAGCCCCGTCAGCCGTCTTCGCCGCCTCAGCAATCGCAGAAGAGACACCCCACAGCTATGGTGCGTAGCGGTACAAGTCGAGGTCATAGTACAGGAAGTACAGGCGGAGGCAAGCGATATAAATATGGTCCAAACCTCACTACTCCTCTTCCTGAGATGGCTTACGACAGGACCGAGGAGCAAACCAATGCCATAGTGCGGGCAGAAGTCGACGCCCATTTTGGACCAAAACCGCCACCGCCGCCAAGGGAGAAAGTGCCTGTGGAAGTAGTTGACCACTTCATTTGTATGGCTCAACCACCAGCTCCTAAGCCTGTTGACACAGACTATGAGCGCCACATCAGGAAGTTACATCGACAACGTCTACAGAAGGAGGCGAGCTCGAGCTCGAGCAAACAACAAGCAGCTGTCAAAAAATGTGGGAAAACCGTTGCCCAGCTGGGAGAACAGGCGGCGCAATCGATCCCCCCGCTTGTTGTGCCGCCAACAACACGTGACAGTACACGCGCCCAATATTATTATGGCCAAACAGTTTACGTTCCCGAGGTGGGCGATGTGGTAATAACCCAGGAGCATATAATGCAGGCTGAAACTCTCAAAATCACTGTTGGACAACTCCTCGAGATCGAGGACATGCCTGTGCTTACAGAGGAGGAAATAAAACGGAAATATGCCCGGGGCCAACCTTTGGTCAAGCCAGAAGAGGTCAAGAAGCTCCCAACGAGAATGTATGAATTACATCAATGGTACATGGACATTACCAAGAGATCCGATCGAGAGTCCCTCATGGTGCAAGTCAAGAAGGATCATTACTACCATGAGAAACCTGTGACCGTTGAGTATTCTGAACTGTTTCAGTTATACAATCAAGACGCACTCGACAAATCTATCGTCAGTTGCTATTGTCTGTAAGTGATTTCTTTCTGTAATTTAAGTCTCAAGCTAGCTGTAGTGATCCTTTTGATCAATCATTACCTGTAATTATCCTCACTATATTCTTTTATGTGGTATTATGCAGGATGAAGATGTATGAAATGAGAAAAGGTGGACGCTATGGCATTGGGTTCATTGACCCAAACACCATTAATGAATACACATGGACAATAAACAAGCATCATAAAAAGCAGGTAGAGGACAGCATGCTAGAGTTCTTGAAGCGCCTCAAATACAATGAAGATATACTACTTCCATACAACTTCCAGTGAGTCACACTTTCTTGTACTACAAATTCTCTGTTTTTGCCTACTAGCTAGCTACATGTTTTTGCTTACATATGCCCGCTTAATTAAGACATGCAAACGTGTGTGCATGCAGATTTCACTGGATCTTGTGTATCATTAAAGTTGACGCCGGAACAGTTCAAATACTGGACTCACTACTCAAAGCAAATAGTGACTATAACATCTTGTTTGGGATAGTCAACAGGTAATTTCAATCATTATTAACTATATATCTCGGCCTATTTAGTTCTTCATTTCATGATATGAACTATTTAATAACCCCTTTATTCATTTTCTTTGTCGGCGGGCAGGGCTTGGGCAAGGTTCATCAGCGTCACGAAAGGCGAATGGAAACGACAGCTGAAATGGTTTGGACCCAAGGTAAGTAATTAAGTAGTACTAGCTAGCTAGCTAGCTAGCTGCCATCTCTTTAATTATCATGCTTGATTAATTATTATCTGATCAAATTAAATTCCATTCTCGTAATAAAGGCCCTGAAGCAGGCGCAGGGGACTAATCTGTGTGCATTCTGCGTTTGCGAGAACATTCCATGATGGCGTCCGAAAGGAGCAGATCTCAAAGACAGGAATGGGTACGCTTGTCAGAACACTATTCACAATTTTTACACCATTATCGATATCTAGTCACACAACTAATACACATGCATATTGATCTCCTTCTTAACAGTTCAAAGAGGTGCGGGACAAGCTCCTAGAAACGGAGCGCGTAGAAGCACTTCAAGAGGAAATAGCGGGATTTTTGCTCGACCAGGTCATAAATCCGAAGGGAGAATACTATTACCCGCTACCGCCCCCATCGACCAGGTCATGAACCACTTCTGTCATCGTGCTCCGAAGGCACCAATTAGGCTAATGCCACTGGCTCCGAAGGCAACATGCATATGTAGGAGAAATTGTATATAGCTATACATGTGTGTATGTGTGAATTAATATGGTGGTTTGTGAGACATTGATGATATATATATGATTGGTTCTACTAGAAATTCTATTTATATATATATATGCATAACGTGTACAATGTGTAGTATCGTAAAATACCAGCAAACAAAAAAGAATTAAAATGGAAAACACAAAATTAAATGAAAAAGAAATCATAAAACCAAAAAAACCCCAAACATTTTAGTACCGGTTGGTGTTACCAACCGGTACTAAAGGGCTCCCGGCCCCCGGAGCTGGCTCATGCCACGTGGTTGCCCTTTAGCACCGGTTCGTGCTGAACCGGTACTAAAGGGGGGGGGCCTTTAGTGACCACACTTTAGTGTCGGTTATGGAACCGGCACTAAAGGGCCTTACGAACCGATGCTATTGCCCGGTTCTGCACTAGTGAAGCATAGGAGAAAATTTATGTGGAAGCAAGAGGAAGAGATCACCGGAGCCAGCTGCAAGGTAAACTGGGCGACAGTCTGCACGCCAACCACGCACGGAGGCTTGGGCATCCTTGACCTCGAGCGTTTCAGTCGGGCTCTGAGACTGAGATGGCTCTGGATTGCTTGGACAGACCCCGGCCGCCTGTGTGTGGGCACTGCGCCGCCTTGCTGCGACCAGGACATAGCCCTCTTCGCAGCTGCAACCACAGTGGCAATCGGGGATGGCTTGACGGCCTTGCACTAGTGCAGAACCGGGCAATAGCACCGGTTCGTAAGGCCCTTTAGTGCCGGTTTAGGAACCGGCACTAACGTTTCGGCACTAAAGCCCCCCCTTTAGTACCGGTTCAGGATGAACCGGTGCTAAAGGGGATCCACGTGGCACGAGCCAGCTCCGGGGGCCGGGAGCCCTTTAGTACCGGTTGGTAACACCAACCGGTACTAAATGGTTGTGGGTTTTTGTTTTATTTTGTATTTTTCAATTAAATTTGTGTTATCAATTTAATTTAGGATTGTTTTACGTTATAATGAGTTGTAGTCGTCATCATCATCATCATCATCGCATATTAATAAATAAATAAACTCTAGCTAGCTAAAACTCATCATAGTCGTCTAATTACCACTATTTAATCATCATAGTCATTACCGCTAGCTATCTAATCATCATCAACGCTGGCTAGCTTAAAGAGGAAACATTCACTTTGTAACAGAAGCAAAGATATCATCAAGTTCAACATAATCATCACCAACATCGAAGTTCAGGACACGGACATGAGACAAGTACTAATTAAGAGCATGAACTAGTATCTACTGATCCTGCTGCTCCCTCTCAGGTAGAATAACATAGAACATGTATAGCTCTCCTGATTCATCATACTGGAGCATGCAGATGAATCTGTCTCCTAATCTTGGGTTGCGCTTCTCCTTGCTGCCCCCTAGTACTTCTCTGCGATCGTTAACAATTTTGCTCCAATCTTTCACTATTAAGCATTCTTCGCTTTCAGAAATCCTGAATGCACTCATGTGCAATGTAGGAAATCTTGGTCGTAAGCTAACCATTGACATGCGACCTTTTGTCTCGATCCACTAAGGCACAACTGTCATCGGAAGTCCCTGTTGAAGAACATCGTATAGTAATTAATATACTAAGCAATGAAAGTTTAGCTTCAAAAATAATGTATGCAAAAGATGCACTAATTAAGGACAAATATTTAAAATCTTACCATCTTTTGATTATAGATGTGACCGTAGTTCAATACGATCACCATTGGTCGGACGTTTTGAGTACTAACATTTCTAAGTTAAGGAAAAAAATTTGTCTTGACAGTATTAAGATCCTCAAGCCATGAAACATAATGACTTATCTCCTCGCAGTTTAGTTGAGCCCCGGGGCAGTAGTAGGTCCTGTCTACCAAGCGCCAGACATGTTTGCTTGAACCGAAATAAGCTGACAATACAAATTAGTTGTCAACTATTTTTGAATAAACTGTATGAAAGACATAAACATATGCATGCATGGTTGAGAAAAACTCACCAAATGGTAGAACTGGAGGCGTTTGCACATCGACCCAGATGTCTATATTACCTTCAATATCATCTTCCGGACGAATATCAAAGGTGATAACCATATCAGGCTCAAATGCATAAGCCCTGTATACTGCTTGCCAAGTTTTGCATTCAAAATGGGTGTATGTGTCTCCATTATATAATTTGACGTTGAAAGTATACCCATGCTCCGTCTTCAAGTAAACTCTCTTTACCTCCACATCATCTATAGCACTAAAACCTATCTTATCCAAGACAAAAAGTCTTGCATGGCAGGGGATGCGCTAGTAGAATAGTGAAAATTTAAAATTATAAGTTGAAGCAAATGAAGCATAAGTTTTGCATTCAAATAATAATTGACAAAGTGACTTACTGTATCAACTTCGAATGTCTCATCCAGCTTGATGCTGAAGCGCCTACCATCAACAAGGAAATTTTGGTCACACAGGCCGCGCTGGTCTTCACAGTGTTCGCACATAATGAAATCTTTTTCGTCGTCAGATGACATTTCCTATGTTCATATAGGTGAAACATTAAACACCTATATCTAGCCAAATATATATTCATCTAACATTTGACATTAATGTATCTAACTATATTCATCTCTAACAATTGACATTACTATATATTTAACTTTTCTATCGAATTCATCTAACATTCGACATTAATGTAACATTTATATAAACTAAAAATATATAAAAAAATTAAATAAACAGAAAAACTCATTAACAAATAATATTTTAATTAGATCATCAAATCTCAGATACCTAAATTTTCTTACTAAAAATAAACTAGTTATATTAATTATTCAACTAGTTCAAATCTCATATACCTAAATAAACTAGTTCGACAATTTTCTTACTAAAAATAAACTAGTTATATTAATTATTCAACTAGTTCAAATCTCATATACCTAATTAATATCTAGCTATATTCATCTCTAACAATTGACATTAATATATATTTAACTTTTCTATCTAATTCATCTAACATTCAACATTAATCTAATATTCGATCATCTAATTAACTTTTCTAAAAAACAGAAAACAGAAAATGTGTGTGTGTATGTGTGTGTGTGTGTGTGTATGTAAAAAAATGTGTGTGTGTGTGTGTATGTGTGTGTATGTATGTGTGTGTATGTGTGTGTATGTGTGTGTGTATACTGCAGTGCCGCCCCGTACGCCGCCGCCCCGTACGTACGAGCGGGGACGCCGGCGTACGGGGCGGGGGGGGGGGGGGGGCGGCGTACGTACGGGCCGGTGCGCGCGGCGTGGGTGCGAGAGAGACGTACGGCCGCGGCGATGACGACGGACGGCGGCGGCGTTCGGGGCGGCAGCGCGAGACGACGACGGCGACGGGCGGCGGCGGGGACAGCGACGATGACGACGGACGACGGGCGACGGGCGGCGACGACGGGATCGAGCGGCGCGCACGGTGATGTCTCGTGAGAGGTTGGAGACGAAGTGGGGAGATGAAACTGAAATTTTCGTAAGTGCTATATATATAGGATGGGCCTTTAGTACCGGTTCGTGGCTCCAACCGATACTAAAGGCCTATTTTCGCCAGGCCAAGCGGCGGGAAACGAAGGCTTTTAGTACCGGTTGGAGCCACCAACCGGTACTAAAGGGGGACCTTTAGTACCGGTTGGAGCCACCAACCGGTACTAAAGGCCTTGCGCTGCCACCCCAAAGTTTAGTCCCACCTCGCCCGGCGAAGGGCAGCCGCACTGGTTTATAAACCCAGCCGCGGCTACCTCTTCTATTTATATAGTTTTTTCTTTTCTGCATTATTTATTTTCTTCTATTTATTTTTGAGTAATTTTTTTGTATAGTTTTTTTTATTTTCTGCATTATTTATTTTCTTCTATTTATTTTCTTCTGGAAATTGAATGTTGCATACTAAACAATTAGGTAAATGACCGAAAAACAACAAATGATGTCAGAACATGTTGGAAATTGATGACATTGCTTTAAATGCTGAATACTGAACACAAAAGAAGTCCGGAGTTCAAATAAGTTTAAAAAACATTGAAGTGGCCATGTAACAGATGAAGTGCGTCCAGTTTTTGCCGTGACCCTCTCTACTCTTTCGCGCATGCTATGCGGGTGATATGATGATACCATGCTTCAAGCCATTCGGAATAGTGTAGACTGCACTGCACATAGCTCAGTGCAATCTATGCTATTCCGCAAGGCTTGAAGCTAATCAACATGTAGGTGAGCATTGCAACTCTTCGTCATTGTCTGTGCACTCACAGCTTATAAACCGCTCATACTGCCTCTCTCTTGGCGAAGATCACAAGATAGTTTGGTTAAATTGCATTACTTGTAAGTCCAGTTAACATGGATGCTTATGATGCAAGAGCAACAGCAAAAGTGAAAATTTGGCACAAATAGGTAGTTGTGTAACTAAAATAGGTAGGAGGAGAGATAGCTCTTATGTCACAAAAAATAAGTTGTATCAAACCTTTTATGTCGGATCTAGAACAAACCAATCGGTATCGCCATCATACAGCCCAACCGTGGCTCGTGATGCATATATATGCATATCAAATGCAGGGTTGGACGTATGATGGCGAATCCGAATGATTTGTATTCAGTCGATGAACTGGTAGATGTATGCAGTCGATGAACTGGTAGATGTATGTAGTCGATGAACTGAAAGACTTATGCAGGGAAGGCGAGAGGTGGGCTATATATAGGGTCGTCTGGCTCACAAAGTGATTGTGGTAGTTTCGATCCAACGACTCACATACATGAGCTAGGAAGAAACACACCCTTGATCCAACGACTCGCAAGAGTTAGAAAGAAACACACGATCCGTGTGATTCTTCCTGATTGGTGGGATGCACATTAGTACCCACTCTGGGCTTCGGTGAAAGTTGTAGAGGGGCTAGGGTTTCGCCATAGAGGGGCTCCGAAGCATCGGGATGGCACGAAAAGCTAGGAGTTGGCATACCATGTGTTTAAAAGTGCTCTTAGGGTGGTACATGCCAAATATTCACTCACTCCTTGTGTAGGGTCTTCACCGGCATCGATTCCTCAATCCGAGTCTAAGTACTTATAGGCTGAAAGTACCATAACCGACAAACATGAGGGAATCTTGTGTAGAGGTGGTTCATGCCATTGTTTTGGTACTTACTAGGGACCACCCTAACAAAACCAAGCAAAGAGTTGCACATTAGTACCCACTCCGGACTCCGAAACCCTGATACTCGGAAAGAGTTTGTCCAGTTTGTACACGAAGTGCGTCCAGTTTTTGCCGTGACCCTCTCTACTCTTTCGCGCATGCTATGCGGGTGATATGATGATACCATGCCAAGTTTCAACATTTTCAGGATTCATTTTGTAGTGATTTTCAATTTCACGGTCATTTAGCTCTCTAAACAATTAGGTAAATGATCGAAAAACAACAAATGATGTCAGAACATGTTGGAAATTGATGACGTCGCTTTAAATGTTGCATACTGAACACAAAAGAAGTCCGGAGTTTAAATAAGTTATTAAAAATAAAAAAGAGGTGCAATGCTGGTTAATTTGCTTCAAGCCATTCGGAATAGTGTAGACTGCACTGCACATAGCTCAGTGCAATCTATGCTATTCCGCAAGGCTTGAAGCTAATCAACATGTAGGTGAGCATTGCAACTCTTCGTCATTGTCTGTGCACTCACGGCTTATAAACCGCTCATACTGCCTCTCTCTTGGCGAGGTGAGACTAAAAACAGCTTGCCATAACCTCATTAGTGCCGGTTCGTGGTACGAACCGGCACTAAATGGTGATGGTGGGGCCATAGTCTGACCACAGGCTGACACAGCCTCTTTTGTACCGGTTCGTGGCATGAACCGGTACTATTGATCGCCGCCACGAACCGGCACTAATGTACACATTAGTGCCGGCTCTAATTCAAACCGGCACTAATGTGCTTCACGTTTGACCCTTTTTCTACTAGTGTTGTTCTGGCACTCCCGTTGGATCGGTCCTTGCACCCTTGCAACAGCTTACCCAGGCCTCTACAACCACTCCAAGAGAAAGAGACGGACTGTGCGAAAAGCGATCAGGGATGACAATTGGATCAAAGATTTGAGGCACGGAGACATGCACCCCTTGCTGCCAGAGTTCATTCGGCTCAACCGTCAGATCATTGCTGCTGCCACAGTATTCAGCGATGGCACCCGAGACACCATCCGGTGGAATCAGGAAGCAAAGGGCCAGTACACAGCACGGTCGGCCTATGCAATGCAGTTTCAGGGCCGGCTCCGATCCGACACGGGAAACCTAGTATGGAAGACATGGGCACCGGGAAACATCAAGTTCTTCACTTGGTTGCTGCTCAAGAATCGCCTCTGGACAAATGATCGCCTCCAACGACGCGGTTGGCCCAACAACTACTTCTGCCAACTCTGTGTCCGAAGTTTGGAATCGGTGCACCACTTGTTCTGGTGCTACCCCACCGCTTTGGCTGTCTGGAGCTCGGTGGGAAGCCAAGGAAACTCCTCAAGCCTCATTCCAAGTGACTCTTGGAAGACCTCGACTTCGGTTCAGATTATGCAGAGGATGGTTGAAGCGGCACCGGCAGCTTTCAGAAAGGGGGCAAAAACCATCATCCTCCTAACTTGCTCGGCAATATGGAGTGAGCGCAATAGCTGCACCTTCAGAGACAAGCTACAAGCACACATGGACATCAAGAGAGCCATTACCAACTCCGTCGAGCTTTGGTGACAAGCTGGAGTCATTGGACTGCAGAGCCCCTTCTGGGATCCACCGTGAGGAGTAGGCTACTGTAATTTTCACGGCGGGGAAAATCCCCGGATCCGTTGGCACAATGTTGTAACCTGTGGATGTACCTGGTCTTAGGACCTGCACACCCCCCCCCCCCCCACTTTGTTTCTTCCCGCTGCTTCCTGCCAATGCAATGAAAAGCCAGCAATTGCTGGATCTTTCAAAAAAACATGGACTCTTTACAAATCGGACCAATCTCTCGGGAAGAAACTAGGTTTTGGGAGGCAAAGGTTCAGGTTTGTAGGCAAAGCGGCCGCTAATTTATCCATTGGCCTTGAACCTTTTTGCTCAATATACACCATTAGAAGTAGCATGTCAAAAATTTGTATTTTCCTGGTCTTTTTGATATATTGAAGTCATTAAATGCTCCTTTAGGCATTTAATGGATACAATTCAAATTTGAATTGCAAGTAGATGTAATTATGGCTAGAGGCGTGCCTCAAAATCTTATTGGTGATCTTTAGTCTATTTTTAAGTGTTATATAAGGAAATAAAAGGGGTGCCAAGCACCAGGTATATAGGGCCGATACTCGGCACCAATATGGAGCTTAGTGGTTATTTAATTCTAAAAAGTTCACACAAAACTAGAAAAACACAAAACTTGGCATGGTTTCATGATATGAGCACTTGAGGTTGTGTTAATAAAATTATAACATTTTTGCAGAAGTTGTCACATAGACTGCATAGAAATCGAACAGCTAGACTATCTCCAGGAAAGAATCTAGGTTTTGAAAGGGAATGAGTTAGATTTGCATGCAGAGCAACCGCTGCTTCGTCAGCTGGCCTAGAACTTTTTCTACACTCAACATACACCCGCCATCGACCTCTATCTCTTTTCCCCTTCTACTCTCCTCCAACCGCCCCCCGTCGCTGCTGGCCTCTACCTTCTCCTCTTTGCCATCACATTTGCGCCCCGCCATCGACACCATCATTTTCTCCCTTCACTGTTGGCTCGGTCAAAATCAAGCCAGAGAGCGGCGAGCAGGATATTGCCTAATGCCCAGCAACAGAAAGCTTGATTAGCGAGCAGTGACAAAGAGCCAAGGAGGAGTGGAGCTCCCCACCCTAGCTCGTGCTCCCTCTCGCTCTGGCACGTGTGCCCTCCCGAGGTTCTCGCCAAGGTGGATGCCCCCTCCCAAGATCGTGCTCCATGGTGGACGCCGCCACCCAACGGCACGGGATGTCGCGATCCCGAACCAAACAAGAAGAGCATCACGACACCGTCATGAGTGAGCACGGCTAGACGCCACACCACCACCGCCATGGTGCCCGTCACCAAGAGGGAGGTGAGAGGCGGAAGGCTCGACCCCAACGACGAGCTCCTGAGTCGTGTCGGTGTGGCCATGGATGCCATGATGCCCCTGGGAAGCCGAGATTGGCTAGTAGTGCGGCAGGAGGTGCTCAACGAGCAAGGTCTGACGCGGTGACTACCACAATCGGCGCTCCGCGCATATTTTTTAAATGCTACTTCCTCCGTCTCATAATGTAAAACGTTTTTTAATATTAGTACAGTGTCAAAAAACATCTTACATTATGAGATGGGGGAGTAAAATACTTTGCCGAGTACCTCATCCACGGCACGCGGCAAAACCCATGGACATGTGGCGAGCCCCGTTTGGTCTACTGGCCATCAGACACTTTATTTTACCTAATACCCGAGTGTCCAACAAAAGGAACTTGGCAACGCCCGGTTTTCCACAGGGGTGTATGCCAAGTAGGCTTTGTCGAGTGTAACACTCGATCGGTAACTTGGCAAAGCCTTTGCCGAGCAGATATGTCCCTTCACCTAGTGTTCCTGGTAACCGGTTTCCAGTAGTGTGAGTACTACATGTTCTAGTATATGTCCATCACGAACTTGGTCAAACTTTCCAAAGATTAACTTAGGACAAAATCAACATGCCTTACATTTGGGAAACGGGAGAGTAGCCGGCAGCATTCCCTGATCCTGTTCTAGTTTGTTATCCAAATATGCAACAGAAAAGAGAGAGAGAGAGAGAGAGAGAGAGAGAGAGAACAATATAATGCATCTGTTGCACATGTGTGCATGCATGTTAAATAATTTAGAGCATGCATGTTAAATAATTATTTAGAGATTATTTTCTTGTTGCACAGGGACACCGAAATGATGCATTACATGACCAGCAAAAAGATTTGATTTGTAGGCCCTTGTTCCAGTTAGCAGGCGTAGGGCATCGATACACTTGCAAAATCAAATATTAGTTCTCATTTCCGAAAGGGACTTCCAATTGAGAAGGCAATACACAAACATGAGTGTGGCCCAATCATTACAACCTTGTTCTTCGGTTGGAACATTCCTGTGATAAATGGAAAACTGTGTCTCCACAGAATACATGCATGTGTTGAAATCAGCAGTGCACATATGCAAGAGATGTATGTACATATATGGACATATTTGGTGAGAGAGAGAAAGAGATGCCAGTTAGCTTCATGGATCTCCCTTTTTCTTTTTGGTACTTGGAATGGTGTGCTAGCCTCTGCATGCAATCTGCGATGATCATATGATGCGTGACAGACCAAAGTAGAAGCAGGAAGGCATCTATTAATAAATGTACATGTGTGTAAAGGTGGCTCCCGGCTGGGCCCTTTCTTCTTTTGTCATTCAACTTCTTTTGACGATATAAAAAGAAACAAGGCAAAGGAGAAGCAGGAAGAGGCATCTATCTATCTAGCTTCTCTCTACAGACTACAGCTGCACATATAAAAGATTATCTATCGATGGTGGCCGGAGAGGGGGCACCGATTTCAGAGCTGACACGAGCCAATCATCCAACAGAGACGGAGCATCTATGAATATGTGAATGCATTCATTCTTACGCATGCATATGTCCTGAGGTAGCTAGCTACCTGTGCACTTCATTTCATGACAAATTCACTACTGCATGCTTCTGCTGCAGCTCCTTGGATCTGACCTAGCTCGATCGATCGATCCATGCATCCATCTCCAATGCCAAACCGGAACGTACAAAAATGAGTTACATGAAATCTAGCTAGCTAGATACCTTTTCCTATACATCAACAATCTCTATCGATCCTTATTTTATATATGAAAAGTTGTGGATACATACACGATGACAACCTAAGGCCAACTCCATCGTGCGACCCCGAACGGACGTCCGTTTTGTCCGGTTTTTGTCCCTTTGGGTAGGGATTTGGGGTCGTGTCCGGGCCTGTCTTGGAATGCGGTGACCGTGCGTCCAGCGCGCGGACGCATCCTTTTGCCCCATCCTGTCCGCGTCTATTTAAAAAAAAGGACGTTTCAAATGCCAAGCCCCAATTCACGACCCGAGTTCATCACGCCGGCAACAAAACCAGCGGCCTACACGACCATCGCCGGCAACATAGCCAGCGGCCGGCAACACAGCCAGCCTCCAAAATGAATAGTTGTCCTCGCCGGCAACACAGCCAGCGGCCGGCAACACAGCCGGCCTCCAAAATGAATGTTTTTTCGCCGGCACACTGCCAGCGGCCCAGCGGGCGGGCGGCACCCATGCCAGCCTCCAAAAAAAACGACCACGCCGATCGGACGACCTAGTTCAGGCCTTCAGCGTCGAGCATCTCCTTCTGCTTGGCCTCGAACCAGGCCCTCGTCTTGTCGCTCATCTTCGACAAGTCCACGCTCATGATCGCAAGGGCCACCTCCTTCGCTTTGGTGGCGGCATTGGTGGCCTCGATGTCGAGCTGCCTCTGCCTAGCCTTGACGTTGTCGGCCTCGATGTCGAGCTGCCTTTGCCGGGCCGCCTCCTCCATGTCTATCTTCCTCTTCTTGGCCGCCTCCTCCATCTCAAGTTTCTGTCGTTGGAGGTCTAGGTATTGCTTCATTTGCTCGTCCTTGCTTTGCCGCTTCTTCTCGTCCCTCACATCCTTATGTGACATCATGCCATGCAAAGTCTCATGCAAGGCCATGGATGAGGCGTCACGTATGTCGTCCACCTTTGAGTTGGTCTTGCCCCTCGGCCTCTTCAACGCCTCGCCATCCCCACCTCCGGCGAACTTGGCCGTCTTCTTGCCTCTCTTCCTTTGAAGTTCACGGTATTGATCCTTGAACTTAGGGAAATTGTTGATGATCGTCCAACAATGCGTAAAAGTGAATGGCTTGTCATTGTGCCAGGCCTTGAATGCCTCCAAAGATTGAAATGCCTACACCACATGATCAACAACAAGTGAACATGCAAACATATACACGGCCGAAGTCTCATGGCCGTAGCAAGGGCTAGAAAGAGAAGAGCATACCATGTCTCCAACGCCGAGACCACTCACGGGCCGTGCTTCAACGCTCTCAAATGCGGCACAATACTTGTTGCACTCTTGTTGGATGAACAACCATCTTTTTTGAATCGAACCGATGCCACGGTTGCTTGTAATTTGGGCTCAAACATCTTCCTTTCATGAAATGTTTTGTGGACTCTCGTCCAAAAAACAATGCCCTTTTGTTGCGCGCCGGTCCTTGGATCTTGGCTAATCTCCATCCAACATTGGCAAATCAACTTGTCCTCATCTTGTGTATATGAACCGGTGCGAATGCTCTTCCGCTTCTTTTGTGCTTCCGCTCTTTGGGTGAGCTCGTCTATGAACAATGGAGCGCCACTAATATCAACATCATTGGCTTCATTTTCATCTTCACCTTCGACATAGATGTCATCGTCTTCATGCCACGAATCACCATGGTCGTAGTCAGCACGGTCGTCGGCCTCTTCATCGGGCACATACTGGGTGCGGCCATCCTGACTTTGGGTCTCATCGGGGTCGTAGGCACGGCCATGCCCACCCTGGAAGATCACGTCCTCCATGTACTGGTTGTAGAAGGGGTCGTCCACCGTCGGCGTTGAGGCTGGCATTTCGTCAAACAACACGCGGGGGGCCGGCATGGTGCCCATGAACGGTGCACGCGCCTGCTTTCTTTGCATCTCGACGGAAGGCCGCCCGCCGCTGCTGGACCCAGGCGTCACGTTGAGGTCGATGACGGCCGCGGGGCGTGGTGTGGACGGCGCGAACAAGCCCACGTCCGGCGACGCCGAGAAACGGGTCTGGCCGTCATGCCTGGGTGGAGAAAAGCCGGGCGACATGGGCGCGGCGTGCGACGTCAGCGACTGGCAGTGCGTAGGCCAGGCAACCGACAAGTCTGTGCTCGCCGGGCCGACGGCCGCTGCATGGAACCCCGAGGGACGGCCCATGCCAAGCATGAGGATGGCGTGCGCTTTGTTGACGAGGTCCTCCTTCTCGTCGGCAGCGGCCTTGCGCCGCGCGGCCTCCAGCTCCTCGCGCTGGGCGGCGAACTTGGCCGCGGCGACATTCATCTTGATGGCCGCTCTCCGTTCCCTCCTCTTCGCCGATTCCGCGTCCAACTTGGCGATCTCCTCCGGCGTGTACTCCGACCGCGGCTTCCTTGGCGCCTTCTTCTTCACCTTTGCGGTCAGGTCGACGGCCAGGCCGCCGGAACTCGGCGGGGCGTCGGCCATGGACGGAGGAGAGAGGGGGGGAGGGACGTGGGAGGGTTTGGGGGAAATGGCGCCAAATGGCCATCGGGGGGTTTTTGGTTTCTCCCACCGACAGGCGGGCCAGGGGAGGACAAGCGCGCGCGTCCCGCCCGTCCGCGCGCTGTCCGTTTCACCTCAAAACCGGCGCAAGTTTGGGACGGGGATGGGTCGAAAGCGGACACAAAGCGGACAAAAGTCCGTTTGCTCCCGCGCGCTGGGCCGCCTTTTTTTGTCCCTTTTACCCTAAACGGACGGGGCCGGACAGGATAGGATCGCGCGGTGGAGTTGGCCTAAGCACGGGCAGTACATGCATGCATCTACTGCTAGTCACATGTCAACGTACGTACCTAGCTTTATAATCGATCCAACTGATGGCGATCTGGGAACAGTGTAATGTACGGCGGTGCCTAGCTGCTCGATCCATGGCTTCAATAATTCTCTGTGTGTTCCAAAATGCAAATGCAGCAACCTTTACGCCCAGATCGATAACGATCATTATTGTGGAGGCATGTCACATATGAATAATATATACATTTTCATATATATGTATGTGAGCGGCGTTGAGCAGTCGCCATCAGTGCCAATGCCGGCCGGGTGTACGTATGCGCAACAGGAGATAAGCTAGATTGATTGTTCTAGGTAGCTAGGTAGATAGGACACCATGCATACAGCTAGCTGCTTTTGCATGTCATACACATAGATCTTGCTCAACCATACACACAATGGTATGAACAACTAAAAGAGGCACGGCATGCATACTTCTTGATTTTGTAATCTCTCAATCTTTGGTTATTTGTAAGTACAAGAGACGTGAGGCCTTGTAAAATTTGGATGATACATGTCTTCACCTGAAACGAAATGATGGTAAAATTTAATGAAGACACGTATGGTATGCATTTCAAGCGGAACTATGGCCTAGTTCATTTGGCCAATTCTCCCCCAAATCCTTAGAATCGGACCTCCCTCCAGAATCTTGAACCCATTTTTCTTTTTGACAATCCTTGATATTTAGAAGAATCTATGTGGGGGGGGGGGGGGGGTCCGATTCTCAAGATTGCCAGCAATACATGGCCGAAGGGCCACAAGCGGTTAAAACCCTACAATGCTCCCAAGTCTCGAGCTAGCATCTCGGCAATTGCTCGATGTGTGGAGTTCACTCTGATTCGCGTTTCTGGTACTGATAGATACATTGCAGCAGGAATTCTTCTCTTGCAAGTTGGTGGTGACAACATAGTGGACTTCACATATGGTGGTAATCTTCGAGTACCAGGGTGAAACCCCTAGATTTGACCTTTTCTGGTCGCACCTGAAAGTGCTACTTTACGCCTCCTTGTTGAAGGTATTATCTAAATCATAATCTGATTTTCTCTTCTGGGTGAAAACCCATGATCTAGACTCTTTAGTTGGATCTTGTGGCTACGGCATTCATGTAACGCCTCCTTGCTAAAGGTGTCGTTGAACCTTCTCGTTGTCTACATGTTGTCAATGGTGGTGGTAGTAGTTCATGTTTTGTTGCGGTGTGTAGTTTGGCTCGCCTAGAACCCTATGGGTTCTTTTTTCCCTTGTTGGTTATGTGTTAATTTCCTAGTCATGCAAAGGCAGGTTGTGTACTTATTATACTTTTTGTATTTTGCAAACCAATCTATGGCTGGATGGTTAGGATAACATTAGTATCCCCAACCCACCAGGATTGCAAGTCCTAGACTTGACATTGGTGCTCGCATTTTTTTGAATTTATTTGAGGCCTTCCGACGATGTGTGTTCAGTAGGAGGACGTTTCCGTCGGCTACAAATGCGTCTGTGGTGACTTTGTGCAATCTCAAAATGATATGCCGGCCCAGTCTCTTGTACGTGCTCATAGGGGTAGGGTGTACGTGCATGCATTCGTAGGGATGAGTGTATGTGCGTATGTATGAGCATCTGCATCTGCCTTACTAGGGTGAGAGCGTCTGCCTTACTATGGTCGCTTTGGCTATGTAGAAATGATTATGTTTTTAATGGCAAAATATATTCTTCTGTGCAACTTATTTACAATTGCACGCACTGGCTTGTACGTTGTCTATTATGCACCAAACGAAGTATCAATCGATGTTCAAGATAGTGTGTGTGTGCAGTTAAAGCGGGTGACCAGAGAGGCTTTTACCCAACATTGATGGCAGCATAATCTTTGAATCGGACCACCATCTCCGTCGACATAGAAATGGTTTCGGTCACATATGATTTTATTGTTGCCACTTTGTCATTTTTATATTCTTTGCCAGACTATTCGTGTGATGGTTGTGTGCATCTTAACTATGCAGAGGCACTAGTAGAAAATAGGGCTATGGTCCAGGCCGGCTCAGCCCATTAGTCCCGGTTCAGTGTAGAACCGGGACTAATGTGGGCATTGGTCCCGGTTCGTGAGCCCAGGGGGCCGGCCGGGCCACGTGGGCCATTGGTCCCGGTTCGTCTGGACCTTTTGGTCCCGGTTGGTGGGACGAACCGGGACCAATGGGCCTCGCTCCTGGCCCACCACCATTGGTCCCGGTTGGTGGCCTGAACCGGGACCAAAGGCTCCCCTTTAGTCCCGGTTCTTTCCACAAACCGGGACCAATGAGGTGCCTATATATACCCTCGCCCGCGAGCAGAGCACTCCAGTGCTCTGTTTTTCTCTGGCCGGCGAGGTGAGGGGTTTGTGCTGCTCTAGCTCACCTCCTATGCACATGAGGTGTTCGATGGAATGCCCGAGCCACACTACTTAAACTTTCTCCTCTCGAAGCTCGACCTCCAAGCTCCACTTTCCTCGAGATTTGTCTAGATTTAGCGGTCCGTCACGCCCCATCCCCGTCTTCACCGCCGTCGATCACCCGCGCTGATCTCATCACCGACACCACCGTGGTGAGCCTCTTGTTCTTATCTTCTTTCTGAAAGGAAAAATATTCTTACTTGTCTGTTTAGATAGATACTTGTATCATTTTCTTACATTTATTATTGCATCTTATATAGTGCGATGGTTTTGGTATCCGCCCCCGTTGGCCCTCGTCCTGTCTATGATTCGGATTTGGTATGTATATTATCTTCATAACTATTGGTTCATTTATTGTTTATGAAAATTATGCCGACCAACGTGACATAGATTTTATTTATCTAGGATGTATGTGAATCGGAAATGCCAACCGACCCTATTGTCGAGAGGTTAAATTTAGTTGAAGAAGAAAACAATTTGTTGAAGGAAAAAATAAAAAAAATTGAGGAGGAGAAGATGATATTGGAGTTGCATGTTGCGGATGTCGTCGATGATCACAAGATCAAGATGGATGCAATGCGCTTGAAGATTAGAAAGATTAGAAAATATGCCATTCATACCGAGGCTTGGTATCATTATGCCGTTGGATCAATTGTTACCTTGGTTGCGATTATGATCGCATTTGTTTTCGCATTGAAATGTTTTACATAGTTTCAATGTATGGTTTAATTAATTAGATGCTCTGGAGAGCTATATGTTGTTAGATGAGAACTATGTATGCACTTTGGTTTTAATGTGATGATGAACTTCTATTAATTTGGACACTTAATTATATATAATGCACGCAGATGAACCGGCAATGGATGTACGGTGACAGACACACCCACGAGTACATTAAGGGCGTGCATGAGTTTCTCGATGCGGCTGAGGCAAACAAGCAGAATGGTTTTATGTGTTGTCCATGCACTGAATGTGGGAATATGAGGTCTTACTCTAACCGGAAAATCCTTCACTCCCACCTGCTTTACAAGGGTTTCATGCCACACTATAATGTTTGGACGAGGCATGGAGAAATAGGGGTTATGATGGAAGACGGCGAAGAAGAAGAGTACGATGACAACTATGTGCCCCCTGAATACGGTGATGCTGCAACGGGGGGAGCTGGTGAAGATCAAGAGGAACCAGACGATGTGCCCAATGATGCTGCCACGGGTGAAGCTGCTGAAGATCAAGAGGAACCAGACGATGTGCCCGATGATGATGATCTCCGCCGGGTCATTGTCGATGCAAGGAAGCAATGCATTAGTCAAAAGGAGAAGCTGAAGTTCGATCGCATGTTAGAGGATCACAAAAAAGGGTTATACCCCAATTGCGAAGATGGCAACACAAAGCTCGGTACCGTACTGGAATTGCTGCAGTGGAAGGCAGAGAATGCTGTGGCTGACAAAGGATTTGAGAAGCTACTGAAAATATTGAAGAAGAAGCTTCCAAACGATAACGAATTGCCCGACAGTACATACGCAGCAAAGAAGGTCGTATGCCCTCCAGGATTGGAGGTGGAGAAGATACATGCATGCCCTAATGACTGCATCCTCTACCGCGGTGCATACAAGGATCTGAACGCATGCCCGGTATGCGGTGCGTTGCGGTATAAGATCAGACGAGATGACCCTGGTGATGTTGACGGCGAGCCCCTCAGGAAGAGGGTTCCTGCGAAGGTGATGTGGTATGCTCCTATAATACCACGGTTGAAACGTCTGTTCAGAAACGAAGAGCATGCCAAGTTGATGCGATGGCACAGTGAGAACTGAAAGAAAGATGGGAAGTTGAGAGCACCCGCTGACGGGTCGCAGTGAAGAAAAATCGAGAGAAAGTACTGGGATGAGTTTGCAAAGGACCCAAGGAATGTATGGTTTGCTTTAAGCGCGGATGGCATTAATCCTTTCGGAGAGCAGAGCAACAATCACAGCACCTGGCCCGTGACTCTATGTATGTATAACCTTCCTCCTTGGACGTGCATGAAGCGGAAGTTCATTATGATGCCAGTTCTCATCCAAGGCCCTAAGCAACCCGGCAACGAAATTGATGTGTACCTAAGGCCATTAGTTGAAGAACTTTTACAGCTGTGGAATGGAAACGGTGTACGTACGTGGGATGAGCACAGACAGGAGGAATTTAACCTTAAGGCGTTGCTGTTCGTGACCATCAACGATTGGCCCGCTCTCAGTAACCTTTCAGGACAGACAAACAAAGGATACCACGCATGCACGCACTGTTTAGATGACACTGAAAGTATATACCTGGACAAATGCAGGAAGAATGTGTACCTGGGCCATCGTCGATTTCTTCCGACCAACCATCAATGTCGAAAGAAAGGCAAGCATTTCAAAGGCGAGGCAGATCACCGGAAGAAGCCCGCCATGCGCACCGGTGTTCACGTGCTTGCTATGGTCAATGATTTACACTACGTAATCTTTGGAAAGGGTCCCGGTGGACTAGCTGTTCCGAATGATGCTGAGGGACACGCACCCATGTGGAAGAAGAAATCTATATTTTGGGACCTACCCTACTGGAAAGACCTAGAGGTCCGCTCCTCAATCGACGTGATGCACGTGACGAAGAACCTTTGCGTGAACCTGCTAGGCTTCTTGGGCGTGTATGGGAAGACAAAAGATACACCCGAGGCACGAGAGGACCTGCAACGTTTGCACGAAAAAGACGGCATGCCTCCGAAGCAGTATAAAGGTCCTGCCAGCTACGCTCTTACGAAAAAAGAGAAAGAAATCTTCTTTGAATGCCTGCTCAGTATGAAGGTCACGACTGGCTTCTCGTCGAATATAAAGGGAATAATAAATATGCCAGAGAAAAAGTTTCAGAACCTAAAGTCTCATGACTGCCACGTGATTATGACACAATTGCTTCCGGTTGCATTGAGGGGGCTTCTACCGGAAAACGTTCGATTAGCCATTGTGAAGCTATGTGCATTCCTCAATGCAATCTCTCAGAAGGTGATTGATCCAGAAATCGTACCAAGGCTAAGGAGTGATGTGGCGCAATGTCTTGTCAGTTTCGAGCTGGTGTTCCCACCATCCTTCTTCAATATCATGACGCACGTCCTAGTTCATCTAGTAGACGAGATTGTCATCCTGGGGCCCGTATTTCTACACAATATGTTCCCTTTTGAGAGGTTCATGGGAGTCCTAAAGAAATATGTCCGTAACCGCGCTAGGCCAGAAGGAAGCATCTCCATGGGCCATCAAACAGAGGATGTTATCGAGTTTTGTGTTGACTTCATTCCTGGCCTTAACAAGATAGGTCTCCCTAAATCGCGGTATGAGGGGAGACTGACTGGAAAAGGCACTCTTGGAAGAGACTCAATAATATGCAGGGACGGATATTCTTGGTCTCAAGCACACTACACAGTTCTACAGAACTCTACCTTGGTGACCCCGTATGTCGATGAACACAAGAACAGTCTGCGCTCCAAACACCCAGAGCAGTGCGACGACTGGATTACATGTGAACACATCAGGACTTTCAGCAGTTGGTTAGAAACACGTCTCAGAGGTGACAACACTGTTTGTGATGAGTTGTACTTGTTGTCCAGGGGACCATCTTTGACTGTATTGACTTACAAAGGATACGAGATAAATGGGAATACATTTTACACGATCGCCCAAGATCAAAAGAGCACCAACCAAAACAGCGGTGTCCGCTTTGATGCAGCAACCGAGAGCGGAAAGGACACATATTATGGTTACATAGTGGACATATGGGAACTTGACTACGGATCTGATTTTAAGGTCCCTTTGTTTAAGTGCAAATGGGTCAATCTGTTAGGTGGCGGGGTACAGGTAGACCCACAGTACGGAATGACAACAGTGGATCTGAAAAATCTTGGGTACACTGACGAACCGTTCGTCCTAGCCAATGATGTGGCACAGGTTATCTTTCTGAAGGACATGTCTACCAAACCGAGAAAAAGAAAAGATAAGGAAGCAAATACATCATACGATGAGCCAAAGCGCCACATAGTTCTTTCGAGAAAAAGGGACATCCTGGGAGTGGACGGCAAGACAGACATGTCTGAAGATTATGAAAAGTTTCATGAAATTCCTCCCTTCAATGTCAAGGCTGACCCAAGCATCCTGATAAACAATGAAGATTATCCATGGTTACGGCGCAATAAGCAAATGACACAAGCGAAGAAAAAGTGAAGACTTTCTCCCGCAATAAGCAAATGCTATGTGGGTGAAATTATGATACCATCCCAACTTTCAACTTTTTCAGAGTTCATTTGAAATGCTTTCATGTCTTATGGTTCGAAACTTTGATACTTCGAAAGTGATTGTCCATTTTGTATACGAAGTGCATCAAGTTTTTGTCGTAACACTCTCTACTTTTTGGAACATGCTATGTGGGTGAAATGATGATACCATGCCAACTTTTAACCTTTTCAGAGTTTATTTTGAAATGCTTTCCAATTTCGGAGTCATTTAGCTCAAACAATGAATTAATAGCAAACAGAATGAACTACAAAACTTTTATGAAAATAAAAACAATCAATTAAAATATTATGTTATGATCAACTAAAATAAAACTATAATATTCTTCAATAGCAAAAAGAATATAATATTTGTGACCTAAAATCAAACTATAAGTATTTAATTGTAAGTATAAATAAAAAATAAATAGCAAAGAAGAAAAAAAATTTCTATTTTTATAGTAAAGTTATTCATAAACTAGTGATTCACACAAATTTTATAAAATTCCAATTTAAACTATTCAAAATTTTAAAACTAATGGCACTAACAGAAAGTTTATAATTTTTGTGACCTGAAATCAAAAAGAAATCACTAAAAAACTATAAGTATTTAGTTGTAAGTATAAATAAAAAATAAATAGAAAAAAAATTCTATTTTTATAGTAAGTTATTCATAAACTAGTGATTCACACAAATTTTTAAAAATTCAAATTTAAACTATTCAAAATTTAAAACTAATGGCACTAACAGAAAGTTTATAATTTTTGTGACCTAAAAGCAAAAAGAAATCACTAAAAAACTTTAAGTATTTAGTTTTAAGTAGAAATAAAAAAATAAAAAACCAAAAAAATGTAGAAATAAAAAAGAAAAAACCAAAAAAAATGCCACCTACTGGGCCTCCACGGCCTGAATACGACTAGAAACCCTACATGGGCCAGGATTCAGGCCCGCAGAGGCCCAATAGGCCCACAGGCAGTACCAAGTTTAGGCCCGAAAGCCTGCATTAGAGAGGAGCTCGAATGTGGAGGCAGAGCAGCGCTTATAAACCAGTGCCGGTGCCCTTCAGCTAGCGATGTGGGACTAAACTTTTGGGCGCGGGGCGCACAAGGGCATTGGTCCCGGTTGGTGGCACCAACCGGGACTAAAGGGGGCATTGGTCACGGTTCGTGGCACCAACCGTGACCATTGCACCCCTTTAGTCCCGGTTGGTGCCACCAACCGGGACCAACGGCCTTCGCTTCCCGCCCTTTGGGCTGCCGAAAATTGGCCTTTGGTCCCGGTTCGTGGCACCAACCGGGACCAAAGGGGGGCATTGGTCACGGTTCGTGTCACGAACCGGGACCATTCCTCTGGCTATATAAGCCAACACTTGCGAAATTTTGGCCAACCGCTCCCATTCGCCCCGACGCCGCCCCGAGCCCGTCGTCGTCGCCGCCCCGAGCCCGTCGTCGTCACCGCCCCGAGCCCGTCGTCGCCCCGCGCCCGCCGCCGTCGCCCCGCCCCGCCCCGCCGTCGCCCCGTCGCTGCCCCGAGCCCGTACGTCGTCGCCCCGCGCCGTCGCCCCGAGCCCGTCGTCGCCCCGCGCCCGCCGCCGTCGCCCCGCCCCGTCGCCGCCCCGAGCCCGCCGCCATCGCCCCGCCCCATCGCCGCCCCGAGCCCGTCGCCGCCCCGCCCCGTCGTTGCCCCGCGCCGGCGCCGGCCCTAGGTTGATGATATGATGATGTTGATGATGTTTTTTTTCCTGTTGATGATATGATGATGTTTTTTTCTGTTGATGATATGATGATGTTTTTTTTCTGTTGATGATATATGTGATGATGTTTTTTTTCATATATGTATTAATTTTTTTAAGTTGTTAGTAGATATCGATTTTAGGTTAGTGTGCATTTTATCACTGATTTTAGGTTAGTTGAGCCTCTTTAGTGCATTTTACGTTTGTTGCATTTTAGGTTAGTGCATTTTATGTTAGTGGAGAGGAAAAAGTAAAATAAGCAAAAGGAAAATAAGTAGAGAAAGAAGGAGAAGAAGAAGGAGAAGACGAGGAGAGGAAGAAAAGGAAGAGGAGAAGAAGAAAAGAATAGAGGAGAAGAAGAGAAAATTAGAATATATATTCTATTTTCTCTTTTCTCCTCTATTCCTTTCTTCTTCTCCTCTTTTTTTTCTTCTTTTTTTCTTCGACACATGGGGGGGGGGGTCGAGAACGTCGGACATTCATGAGAGAGGCGAGGAAGAAGGGGAAGAAGAGGGAGAAGAAGAGGAGAGGAAGAAGAGGAAGTCTTCTCCTCTATTCTTTCTTTTCTTCTTTTTTCTTCTTCTTCTTCCTCTTTATTTTATCGGGAACGAGGGTCGTCGAGGGTCGCCGAGCGGTAGAGGAGAAACCCTAAATAGAAAGTATCGTCGGTGTGAGATACATGTACCGTCGGTGTCGGACACTACATCCACATCCCACAAGTGGCGCGGGCTTCGACGCCCACGTCACTTGTGGGACGTGGATGTAGTGTCCGACACCGAAGGCCACATGTATCTCACACCCACGAAACTTGCTAGCTATTTAGGGTTTCCTCTACCGAAAAGAAGAGGAGAAATAAATAAGAAGAAGAAAAAAGAAGAAAAAGAAGAGGAGAAGAAGAAAGGAATAGTGGAGAAAAGCGAAAATAGAATCTATTTTCTCTTTTCTCCACTATTCCTTTCTTCTTCTCCTCTTTTTTTTTCTTCTTTTCTTCTTCTTCTTCTTCTTCTTCTTCTTCTTCTTATTCTTATTAGCCGGAAGTAGAGAGAGGTTTCCTAGTGTCAAAGTATTGAAGAAATCCATGCCTTCATCATTAGCCGGAAGTAACCAGGGCATGTTGGTACGAAGTTCTGCAAAGTTGTTTTGGAATGGAGTCTCGGATAGAATAATCCGCCTTTTGGTACCAATTCAGCAAAGGCCTTCCAAATAGCGATATTCGGAAGGCTCTTGCTGAACTTTGTACCAAAAGGCGGATTATCCTATCTGGGAGTCCGTTCCAGAACAACTTTGAAGAGCTTCGTACCATCATGCACATGTTACTTTCGCCTAATGATGAAGACATGGTTTTGTTGAATCCTGAGACACTACGCAACCTCCCGACCCCTCGGCGATCCTATCGAACATGAGAGGAAGAAGAGGATAAAAAAAGGAGAGGAAGAAGAAAAAAAGAGGAGAAGAAAGAATAGAGGAGATCTTCTCCTCTATTCTTTCTTCTCCTCTTATTTTTCTTCTTCTTCCTCTTTTTTTATTGGGAACGAGGGTCGTCGAGGGACATAGATGTAGTGTCGTCGTTGTCGATATATACCCCCTCCCGATAGCTTACTATGATTAGGTAGCTAGTTCTACGTTTGGCACTAATATATCCATCTATCATGTTTGAATAATAATTGCCATGTTGTAAATATTTGTAGAAACTATGGACACCGCCCTAGACGAAGCAACAAAAAAAGCATTGTTGAGGGACATAATCGCAGAAGGAAGTGATGCCATCTCGTTGTTTCTCAACGAAACCGATGGTCTGGAAGGAGAGGGTGAACAAGCTGGCTACGGTGACCTAATGCCGGTGCAAGAAGAAGAACATGAGGACGGCTCCGGTGACCGAACCGAGTCCGGCCAGGTATATATATTAGTTAAGCCTATGCTGACTAGCTGATTGATGCATTCATTGTTTTGGTATGTACACATATTAATTAAGTCTTTGTTCTTTTTTCTAGCCCTCCGGATCGAGCACAACTTCGGTAAAGAGACGAGGCCCGAAGAAAAAGTTGAGCTCGGATGAAAAGTTTGAGATCATAGCAATCGCGCCCGACGGCCAACCTATTGAACCCCTCCGGACAAAGAGCGCATTTGTTGCTCAGTGCGGGGTTCTGGTTAGGGACAAGATCCCGATAAGCATCCAGCAATGGTTTAAGCCGGCTAAAGAAGACCCTGAGGTCTCTTATGTCAATGATATGCAGAAAAATGATCTTTGGACTGAGCTGAACTCAAATTTCACCCTACCGCCTGAGGATAATCCAGAGAACCCAGTTAAAGAGAAATTAATCAAGTCTTTTGCTCTGAAGAGGATGGCAGAACTATTCAAGACTGAGAATGATCTGGTTCATAAAGGGATCGAACCAGAGACAATTAACTGGCCAGACCGTTGCCGGACTTGGTTCTTCGGGGCTGGCGGAACACTGGACCCTGTAACAGGGAAGTGCATTTGGACGAACGATCAAATGGACATACCAGTCAGTAAGCTTAAGCAGTATATCGAAGCAGCGCAGGAAGGGACGTTCTTTCCAGACAGAGAGAACGACGAGCTCACAATGGCCCTCGGGAATCCTGAGCACCCTGGACGGACACGAGGCATGCCAGGCTCCATTCCGTGGAAGGTTGGGTTTTCGGACGCAGGCGGTTACAAATCCCATGAGAGGAGGAAAAAAGTGCAGCAGACCCAAATGCAGGCGCTGCAAGCAAGGGTAGACGCGATAGAGGAACGAGAAGCAAATCGCAGCAAACGTACTGCCGAAGCCTCCCCCGAAGCTACCCCGCCATCTCAGCGCAGAAGCAGCGTGGCTTCCACAGAGCTGCTTCAGCCGGAGCATGCCTTGACGGCTCCTGCCAGCTATCCCGTGGATGCTATAACAGAGTCTCAAAATTGCCACCTTATGACGCAATGGATGAATTTGAAGGTCAAGGCGGCTGTTGGCTCTGTTTTTCCTACTGAACCCGGCGCAACTTTTCACTGCCGGCTGATTCCAGAAGAATATGCTAGGGTGATGGTGGATGAGGTAACGGAGGGATTTGAGGACCTCCAGCTTGACCACCCTACCGGTGAAGGGGAGACTCGGCTGGGGTCTGCTCTGAAGACTCCATGCCTATGGCGGAAGGAGCTCATCAACCTTCCGAACTGGACGCCACCGCCTCCTCCTCCTCCTCCGACGAGTCAGGGCACACCGCCTCCTCCTCCGGTGAGTGACGATCAGGGCCCTCGGCCGGCTCCTTCTCCGGCGCGCGGCGGCACTCCGCCTCCTTCTCCGCCTGCGCCGACGCGCCCGAGCAGCCAGCCTCCTCCTTCTCCGCCTCGTCAGCAAGGGCGGAAGAGACCTGCCGCCGCTCCATCTGCTCTGGCGCGTCGTAGTCCTTCTCCTCCGCCTCTTAAGCAAGTAAAGAAGACAACCGCAACATCTGCTCGGTCGGCGTCTAGCAGTACAACCAGAGGCGGGAGGACATACAGATTCGGTCCTTCTCTGAAGACTCCAGAGAAGTTACCATACGAGAGGACCCAGGAGGAGAACGCCGAGATCGCGTGAGAAGAAGTGAAGAAATTCTTTGAAGGGGTGAAAGCAAAGAAACATCCACCTCCGGAGGAGAAGGTAGATCGGGTGAAAGTGAAGCGCACTCTGGCTGCCCTGACAAAACCACCGAAGTCTGATTCGCTGAAAGGAAACTATGACCGCATTATTGGAAAGGAATTTGCCGAAGCGGAGCGGTCGGGAAGTACTGTCAGTGATCAAAGGCTGAAAGAACGACGAGCTGGGAAACAAATTGCCCAGCTCGGCGAACAAGCGAAGCAATCGTGCCCCCCGCTCAAGGTGCCTAGCCACAACGTCGATAATGATCCGAGGATGGTGCCCGGTTATAGCAATCTTGCAGATTACCTGCCCGACGAAGTACATTATGAACCCATGGACGTGCAGATACAAAGATACGAGTACGGGAAGCCTCTCGTCAAAGATGAAAGATCTCTATCAACGATGATGCGAAGATTGCATGATTGGTACTTGAAAATCTGCTGAGACTCTGGGGGGAGGAGTACCTTGTATGTGAGAGTTAAACCGGAGCATGACCTCGTTGGAATTGATCTGTTGCCTGTTCCATTTGAGGAGTTCTTTCAGTTTTTCAATCAATTGGCCCTCGATAAAGCAACGGTCACCTGCTACTGTCTGTAAGTAGTACTACTTCTGTCATTAAGTCTCTCTATATAGCTCAGCTCTTTCATTGCATGTATTTATAATTATCCTCACTATATTATGCAGATTGAAGATCGTCGAATTGAAGAAAAGACAAATCGGTGATATTGGGTTCATTAACACAAATATCATAGATGCAACTCAGGTTAAATTTCATGCCGCAGCTACCAAGGCCAACTTGCTACGATCGTTGGTAATAAATGAAAACAAAGATATAATACTGTTTCCTTACAACTTCAAGTGAGTGTTACTGTCTTGTGCATATTCGGTTTCCCTTATGTATTAGTCAAGGTTATAGTAATGTAATTGATGAGTTATGCATGCGTGTGCAGTTTCCACTATATTCTCCTAGAGATTAAGCTTGAGCAGGGACTAGTAACTGTCTTAGACTCAAGACGAAAAGATCCCCAGGACTATGCGGACATGACTCAAATGCTCGAGATGTAAGTTAAATCGATCATTATCCAACATATCAGCAACTTTGTTCATTTCCTGATATATCAAGTAATTGTTTTCTTTGTCCGGCAGGGTTTGGAGAAAATTCACCAAAAAAGCTCCGGGACTCCCGAAGAAGCTGCAATTTAGACACCCGAAAGTAAGTACTATAGTAGCATGTTCCGCGCATCTCCTATTGATTCAAGCGCTAGTTTCATCAATACCATTTGGCATTCTTGCTTATCAGTTTGATTGACCTCTATTTCTTGTAAAGTGGTTGTGGCAGGAACAAGGGAATGATTTCTGTGGATACTACATTTGCGAGTCCATCCGCCACACGACCTGTGAGCGGGGCTACTCTGACGAACAATATGAAGTGCGTAATAAACAACATTCACAATTTTATTTTATTACCATCATTTGTGTTGAGTTTCATTCATTCATATATATATATATATATATATATATATATATATATATATATGTATGACCCCCTTCTTCAAATTAGATGTTTCGGAAGCGGGATGAACTCCTAGCACCAGCTCGCATGCGAGCAATTCAAGAGGAATTGGCGGCATTCTTTCTTGACCACGTGATCCCTGAAAACGGAGAATTCTATGTGGACCCTGAGTCCGTATGATTACATTTGTAAGAAATAATTATTGTATATATGTAGCCGGTAGTGTCAGATAGATATACGAGAACTTGTTGTTCGACCAATCTCTCGGAGAAGGAGAGGTGGTCGATATCACTTCTCTCTGTATATATGCATATATGTTCATGACGATCTTCTGTTTCCTTCGTTTGCTTACTAGCTAGCTAGCGTGTCTAGTCCTCTCTATATACGTATGTATAGTACGTAGCGTCGACCAAACACGGACATAAGAGAGGACACTTCTCTCTATTAATTATAACTAGCTAACACAATATATGAAACACCTAAATTAACCCCCCAAAACCCCCAACCCCCCCCCCCCCCCCCCCTGCAAAAAAAAACAAAAACCCCAGCCACAGAAGTGCTGACGCGTGGATGCCTATTGGTCCCGGTTGGTGCCACCAACCGGGACCAAAGGGTCTCCTGACTGGGCTCTGCGCAATGCCCACGTGGAGGGCCTTTAGTCCCGGTTCTGGATTGAACCGGGACTAAAGGGGGGAGGTATTAGTACCGACACTTTAGTCCCGGTTCCGGAACCGGGACTAAAGACCCTTACGAACCGGGACTATAGGCCCTTTTTCTACCAGTGAGGCTGGGTGTCACTCTTTATGCTTTGTATCTGCTCGATGTTACATTTTGAGTTTATAAAAGCGTCCTTTATCAAAAAAATGAGCATATGTGTCAATGAAAAAAATAGCGCGCTACAGCAAAATATCGGCGACCTCAAAATGTGCTATTAGCGTGCTATATCACGCTATAGCGTGCTATTAGCGAGATGTTGTACACCGATATATTTAGCGAGACAATTCTCAATACGCTATAGCGTGCTATTAGCGATGCTATAGCGCGCTATTTTTTTCAATGATATGCGTATATACTATGTTAAAAAAAATGTGTCCTTCATTAAAAAAGAAAACCACTTCGAATCATCCCTTTTGATCCTAACTGACGAAGATGTTCGCCGGCATTGTGTGGATACTTTGAAAGACCTTGGTGTTCTTGCTGCTTCGAATTTCCTACGCAAACATGACTAACAAGGTAAGCGCTTCCCTGTGATTATCACTCCTTAAACTTCAATAGCTACTTTTGTCCAAAGAGTTGGACTGGTATGAATCGTGGCGAGCCGCCAGTCTCTTACCATTTCGAAATCGTGAAACGGCGTCCCAAGAGAAGATCGAGAAGGTGTGCCGTTGTCTCTGACTCCTTCCCTATATGGCCGGGAAACTTGTGTGGTTGCGTGTGGTCTGACCCGGTCACCTTGTCTCGAACTTTGGTTTCATTTTGATATAGATGAAACAACCGCTCATGTTTTTTTAACAAAAATCTAGTTTTTAATTAGCTAGTTACGCACTATGTTGCTTAATATACTGCTGTAGGCGTGTTATATATACATATATATGGAGTGCATGGGCCCCAAATATCCAGCAAAAAGAAAAGCAGCATATCACAATTTGAGGGGGTCGAGCTAGCAGCTAGGGCCCACACTGTGGGCGCAGCGACTGTGGGACCCAGTGTAACTAGGATGTTTGTATCTTTCTAATGGACTCGATCGTCGTTTATCGTGGCGTGCCAAGCATGTTGGCTGCCATCATCTTCTCTAGTGAGAGAAAGAAAGAGACCCACTCGATTTCTCCCATGCATGGCATGCATGGCGTCCTCAACGGCCGCCTGTTAACTGCTGCCCGCGCATGCATGCCGGCCAGCCAGATCTCTCTCTCTCTCTCTCTCTCTCTCACGCGGCGCGGCGCAGCGCAGCCCATGCTAGCAATCTGCTGCCTCTTCACCTTTCTGTTCTGGTTCCCTTCTCCATGCATGCCGGCAAACATGTTTTCCATGACATGCATACGTACGTAGTACGTCTCCGCGTGCACATACGTATATCTACAGCTCAGGGAGAAACACGAATGAATAGATGTAGATATGTGGATGTACGGTTTTCCTCTCGTCCTTGGCAGCTGGAACCCTAGCAACCACTAGGAGGCCAATCTTCCATTGCCGTCCTCCGGCAGCTCCCCTCCGCCGGCGACCTCGGTTGTCGCTGGTGAGAGGGATCGCCGGATCCACACGCGTGAATCGTTTTTATTCCCTCGTAGTCTAGGTTTTTAAGTTGTTCATTGTTCTGGTTTTGGTGACGACGATGACAGCGCTGCATAAGATTCTTCGGATCCTTCTGAGACGATGCCATCGGTCCTATGGTTAGGGATGGATTTGGAAACTAGTATGTTCAAGTAAGGATAGCGTGGCGGCGGCGGCACCCTCGTGGTGGACCTGTGTCCTCAGGATCCGTCGCTGAGACGACGTTTGCTCCAACGTCGGCGCGGAGTTTGGGAGGTAGTCTAGTAGTGGTTGATGATTGTGGTCTGCACCGAGGACATCTGGAAGACGGAACGTGTGCTGGGTTCGTGGTTTGTGGATGGCAAGTATGGTTTCCTCCTTCGACATGTTAGTCGTGGTTGGGTGCCAGATCTGGAATTCGATGGCGTGTTTGGGGTGTTGCACCGGTCTGATTCGTTCAATGGCAAGGGCTTCACTTCTGGTGAGCCACCTTGAAGGTCCACAAAGCTGCATATCAGCAATGGAGCCACGTCGAGCTCGGATAAGGAGGTGATCCGTCATTCTTTCATTCGGTGGCTACTGTGGTGGTGTTGGAGGCAGGTGACGTGCATTGGTGTCAGGCTTAGAGATGTTCTTCTATCTTTTCAGTTTTGTCATGTCGGTCCTTACGTGACTTGTACTTTGATCTTTATGATATAAATGACACGTATTACCATGCAAAAAATGTAGATATGTGAAAGCGGATTTGTGGCATGCATGTACAGGGACACACGGATCCTATGCCGCCGATCTGGGATAAGATTCATAGTTTGATGTTCGGTTTTGTGTGTAATGCATTCATATATCGTGGCGATATACCTGTTGGTATGGGGTCGGTTACCTGCTCCGTGGGGTCTCTTAACAACGGAAAATGGGATCGAATATACAGTTATATCATGGATGAGCGAAATTGATTCATTATGCCCAATATTGTTCTGTTCTTGTTGGCTCCACCTTGTTCTTATCTTCTTGTCTCTCAAAAAAGAACATTCATCTTTAAGCATCATTCCAGTCGAAGAAAGAGAAAAGATCATGTGCTGTTCTCAAAGATTGAAGGCATTCAAATATATCAAAACCTGCAACTATTTGCTTAAAAAAACCTAAATATTCTGTTGAAAATGTTAGTTTTCTTATAACTTTCCTTAGCATTCCCGTTTCTTCTAGAACAACTCTTTAATGTCTTGAATAGTTTCTTAATCTCGTATTTGATGTTCATGTTGCTTATTTTTATTGTGGTATTAGCTGCTATTTCTCGAATAACATTGGTGATCAACAAATTGAGTCTTTTTAATATGATATAGTATGAACTGGGATCTTACGACGCAAGTGAAAACAGACACCCTAGATTTATGTATCTAAAAAGTGTTCTAATAGGTTACAATGCCCAAAACTCGATGTTATGAAGGTGAAATGGCAAGTTACATATAATGAAACTTAAGGTGGCCCTTGTGGGCTGGTGCACACTTGTCATTTTGAGTGCTCCCTTGAGAACGGATGGCTCTCCCTTCCCCTCCTTCCCTCTCCCCCACCCGAGCGATGGTGGCTCCGTGTATGCCCCTTCCCCCCTCGTCTTAGGTGTCCCTCTGGGTCGCCTCTTCTTGCCGCCAGCCAGTGGTCTCCTCCCCCTCCTTCTCACAGTCGTCCACTCCCCGATCCCATCTCCCCCCTCTAGCCTATTCCAATAAGTTTTGGGCCCTCGACCCCGAGGCATCGGACTCTGACCCCGATTCCCTGGCCCCACCCTCTCCTTCGGCGGCGCTGCCCGCCCTGCTCATTGCCTTCTCGCTGCTGTGCGTGCGCAAGTTCGCCCCCGGCGGCCGCGGCCGCCCAGCCCCGCCCCCGCTTCGTTGGCCGTTGGTGGCTGGATCCACGTCTCCCGCCGCCGTGGTAAGATTCCTCCGTTGTCCCCTGATCACGGCGTTCTGGGGCCTGCCTCGCGCCCCGCGCCCGTGGTGTCCTCGGACTCTTGGCCCTCTCCCCCTCCCCCATCTTCTTCTGCTCCGGCCTCGGGCTCGCTGGTGCCGGCGGCGGCAGCGGTCGGGGCGGCTGGAACCCTAGATTTGGCAGTGCACGATGCGATGCTGCCTGAGCCTAGGTCCTGGGCCGTCGCGACGCCCGTTGGGCCTGGTGGGCCTGGGGCCCCCCTCCTCTTTCCAGCTTCTTTGCCTCCCCCCTTTACCTATTGTGGCTTATGGGCCTCAGGTGGCCCAGGCCCAACCCCCATTCCCCCTGGCCCAACCCTCTGGCCCCGGCCTAGTGCGGTCGGGGTATATATGGGTCCGGAGGGGCTCTCCCACTCCCATTTCAACGGTTCCAAGCCACCTCTTTGGACTTGCGGCGCTATCGCTCTCCCATTCGTTTCTTCTCCAGATCTAGCCCTCCTCCACCCCTTTCCCTCTCTTTTGCATCGGCCCTCTCGATGCATCGCTCGTGCGGCTCCTCCAGTAAGGCCATGTCGGGCCAGAAGCGCCGGCGGGAGGGCGCGGCCGAGGGGGAGGCAGATCTGGAGTATGAGGCGGCCCTGCATTCCAAGCTCCAGGCAGATCTGGCGCCGCGTGAGCAGGTCGCCTCGGATCATGCTGCTTGGGCGGCGGGGCCGGAGTGGCTCCAGCGCGACAAGTGCGCCCGTGCGGAGTCGGCCATGGTGGAGCTCGGCGGCCCCTCGTACCATGCTTCTGGATCTGTCGCGACCAGACCCTCTACTCCTCTCGGCGGCTCCTTGCTGCACCCCTTAGACCCCTGGGAGGCGGCGGCTGGATCCTCTGGACCGCCCTCGCGGCCCCCCTCCCCGTGGTGTGGCGGCTGCGGCGCGGGCCCTGAGCCAGCCCCCGGTGGCCTCGGCTACTACCGCTTGTAACACCCCGGATGTGATTTACCCAATTTGTACACCAACTCTTGCCGTTACCGGCCTTAAGTTATTTTATTTTCTCGGGTTCGGGTTTTTGTCTCCGTGTGTTGTTCTCGTTGTCATGCTTCTCATTTCATGTCATCATGTGCATTGCATTTGCATACGTGTTCATCTCATGCATTCGAGCATTTTCCCCATTGTCCATTTTGCATTCCGGCGCTCCGTTCTCCTCCGGTGGTCATTTCTATCTTTCTTTCGTGTGTGGGGATTAAACATTTCCGGATTGGACCGAGACTTGCCAAGCGGCCTTGGTTTATGACTGGTAGACCGCCTGTCAAGTTTCGTACCATTTGGACTTCGTTTGATGCTCCAACGGTTAACCGAGGGACCGAAAAGGCCTCGTGTGTGTTGCAGCCCAACACCCCTCCAATTTTTCCCAAAACCCACCAAAACCCTCTCCATCATCTAGAGCGTTCGATCACGATCACGTGGCCGAAAACCGCACCTCATTTGGACTCTCCTAGCTCCTCCTATGCCTATATATAGCCCCTTCCCGAAAATCCCGGATCCCCTCCTTCTCTAACCCTAGATCCACCCCTCGCGCCGCGCCGGACATTGTCCGTCCGGGCCGGACACCCCGCCGCTGACGCCCGCGACTAATCAGGCGGTGCCACGTGGCCTGCCACCGCCTCCCACCGCCACGGCCCGCCCGGCCCGGGGCAGGCCCCTGCGGCCCGAGCGCCCCGCGCCCCGCGCCCGTGCGTCCCGCCGCCGCCTTGCTCGAGGCCGGCCGGCTCCAGCCGCCGCGCCGTCAGCTCCGGCGACCGCCGCCCCGTCGCGCCCGGCCGCCGCCGTCCTCGCCTCCACGCCGGATCTCCGCCGCCAAGTCCGTTCCCCACCGCCGCGGTCGACGCCGGCGAGCTCCTCCCCCTACTCCGGTGAGCCGGAGAGCTTCTCCCCGCTCCGGCTGACCTCTCCTCCGGCGGCGCCGACGACTTTCCGGCGAGCATCGGTTCCCGTGCACCGTATCTCAGGTCTGAAAAACTCATCTCGGGTTGACTTTCCGTCCATAACCCTAGTTCATGTGTCCATGTTCATCGTGCCGTAACTTTGCATCCGTAACTCCGTTTTGGGCATATAGCTTATCAAAATGTTCGCCTCAGAGAGTACATCATTTCGTTCCATTGCATCATTTTCATTTGAGTTCATCTTGATGACTGAAATGCTGTTAGAAGAGTGCTACTTAAGATATTTGTCAGATCTGCTGCTCCATTTAGATATTTGTCATTTTTGCCATGATTATCGTGTGCATGATATGCCCATGAGCTCTACATATGTTTTGTTAAGGGTTTTGCCATCTTTCCAAAGGTGCAACCCATGTATTTTTGTGATGTGTGTGGTGACTAGCACAATCTTGCAAAGTGAGGCACTTGGTAATTCTGATTTCGGGGACTTAGCATTTCCACCAAGTCCTTGAGCTGTTTATCTCATATTGCCATATGTTCATGTTGTTTCCTAGTGATCCATGCCTCTTTTGAGGATGATCAGTAAGGATGTTTTGGTAATCTTATAGTGCTCTATCCATCCATGTATTTGTTTGCAATTATGGAGCACCCTAGCTTGAGTCAATCGACCTCTACTTTTGTCATTTCGTGAATCTGGGCAGATTGTCTACTTGTTAGCGATTTTGCCGATGATGTTGTAGTTGATCCGTGCATGCTATGGTGTTGTTCTTGCCACGTCTAGCTTGTATTTTGTGTATTCTTGATGGGTGTATGCTTAGATTGTCATGACTTGCTTTGTAGTGAGTGCATCGAGCTCGTAAACATGCCTACTTGATATCTGTTTCAGCACGCTCCAGTTTTCACTAAGTCTGTGATCTGATTGTGTTTTTGCCATGTTCACATGCTTGCAATTGTATTTTATGATCCCTTTTGGCTCAAGGTCACTAAGGGACTTTTGTTAAGGTCTTTGAGTAGCTCCATGCCATGCTTTACTTTGCCATGTTCATGTCCTGTAGCATATAGTTTTCATGCTCCGAAGAGTGCTACCTGATCTGAAATTCCAGACAAGTGTTAATTTCACTAAGTCTGAGAGCTGTTTACCATATGCATTTTTGCCATGCTTGTTTGAACCTGTTAATGGATGAATTGGCCGTAGCTCAGTGCTAGACTTTTGTTAAGAATCATGAATGCATCCCTGCCATGTATTTTGATGCCATGTTTGAATGTTGTAGCATGTTCGTCTCATTGCATTTAGATGGCTACTTGATGTAAATCGCAAAACATGGCCATATTTGAATCGCTTGCCATTTCCAAACCGTAACTCCGATTCCGGCGTTCTTTACATCGTTTTCAAGTGATTTCATCTTATCTTTCCAGTGGGACACTTGGATTTCCATGTTGAGGCTAGGTTCATGCATCCCTTGTCAAATCTTGCATATGCATCCCGCATCGCATCCCGCATAGCATACCATCTTTGCATCATATTGTTTGAGCTTTGCACGTGGTTGATTGTGTTCCGTTTGCTTGTTTGTCTTGTTTGGGTAGAGCCGGGAGACGAGTTCGCTAACGAGGAGCCCGTTGAGTTTGCTTTCGAGGATCCAGTCAACTCTGACAACTTTGTAGGCAAGATGATCATACCCTCGAAATCACTACTATCTTTGCTATGCTAGATGCTCGCTCTTTTGCTGTGCCATGCTACGATGCCTATCACTTGCTTTCAAGCCTCCCAAATTGCCATGTCAAACCTCTAACCCACCATGTCCTAGCAAACCGTTGTTTGGCTATGTTACCGTTTTGCTCAGCCCCTCTTATAGCGTTGCTAGTTGCAGGTGAAGATTGGAGACCGTTCCTTGCTGGACCATTTATTTACTTGTTGGGATATCATTATATTTCCATGTTATCTTAATGCATCTATATACATGGTAAAGGGTGGAAGGCTCGGCCTTATGCCTGGTGTTTTGTTCCACTCTTGTCGCCCTAGTTTCCGTCATATCGGTGTTATGTTCCCGGATTTTGCGTTCCTTACGTGGTTGGGTTATAATGGGAACCCCTTGATAGTTCGCCTTGATTAAAGCTTTTCCAGCAATGCCCAACCTTGGTTTTACCATTTGCCACCTAGCCTCTTTTTCCCTTGGGTTTCCGGAGCCCGAGGGTCATCTTATTTAAACCCCCCCGGGCCAGTGCTCCTTTGAGTGTTGGTCCGACTGAGCTGCCTGCGGGGCCACCTCAGGGCAACTTGAGGGTTGGTTTTACTTGTAGCTAGTCTCATCTGAGTGTGCCCTGAGAACAAGATATGTGCAGCTCCTATCGGGATTTGTCGGCACATTCAGGCGGTGTTGCTGGTCTTGTTTTAACCTGTCGAAGTGTCTTGAAGAACCGAGATACCGAGTCTGATCGGAACATCTCGGGAGGAGGTCTATTCCTTTGTTGACCGTGAGAGCTTGTCATGGGCTAAGTTGGGACTCCCCTGCAGGGATTTGAACTTTCGAAAGTCGTGCCCGCGGTTATGGGCAGATGGGAATTTGTTAATGTCCGGTTGTAGATAACTTGAACCTTAACTTAATTAAAATGAATCAACAGTGTGAGTTACCGTGATGGCCTCTTCTCGGCGGAGTCCGGGAAGTAGACACGGTGTTGGAGTAATGTTTGCGCAGGTTGCTCTCTAGTTTCTCGCTCGCGCTTTGCCTCCTCTTCTCGCTCTCATTTGCGAACAGTTTAGCCACCATATATGCTAGTCGCTTGCTGCAGCTCCACATTTTTACCTTGCCTTACCTATAAGCTCAAATAGTCTTGATCGCGAGGGTGCGAGATTGGTGAGTCCCTGTGGCTCATAGATTACTATTACACCAGATGCAGGGCCTGATGATTCCGCTCCAGGTGACGCGCTTGAGCTCATGTGGGAGTTCGACGAGGACTCTCAACGATACTATGTTTCCTTTCATGATGATCAGTAGTGGTGCCCAGTTGGGGGTGATCGGGACCATGTCGCATGTTGGGTTATCTTTTATTTTGGTGCCGTAGTCGGGCCATGAGTGTTTTAATGATGTAATGTTATTTATGTACTTGATTGACATGGCGAGTGTAAGCCAACTATGTTGTCTCCCCTTTTATTATCTATATTACATGGGATGTTGTGAAGATTGCCTAACTTGCGACATATGCCTTCAATGCGATTATGCCTCTAAGTCGTGCCTCGACACGTGGGAGATATAGTCGCATCGAGGGTGTTACAAGTTGGTAATCAGAGCCTTCCCCGACCTTAGGAGCCCCATTGCTTGATCGTTATTAGCGGCCGAGTTGTGTCTAGAAAAATGTTTTGAGTCATTTAGGAATTATATATCGGAGAGTTTAGGAATTCTTTTTACTTCCCAGTCTCCTCATCACTCTGGTAAGGCATCCTGACGTAGAGTTTTGACTCTTCTCTTCTCAAAATTTCACTAAATTCTTTTAGGGTCACGCGGGTATCTTGGAATCGTTCCGATGGTTTTATGATGAGAACATTGTCTTGGTGCCTCCTGTCAGGGGTTTTGTGGATGTGTCCCGGGGAGTTGAGCTCTGAGGTGTTGTCGTCATAATTTTATCGTTGCAGTTCTGGAATACCTGAGTTTAGTACGTCGACATCGAAAATCTCTTTTATGCAGTTCGTTGGTGAGATAACCTCGACGCCATCCAGTACTGGGGCGGGAGTTCGGGAGTATCGCCATAACTTGTATAACGGATGCTTTTCGAAGGTTGAGGTAGATGGTTTCCGAAGTTTTTCTCGGTTATGTATTGAAGGATGGATACAGCTGGATGTAGGATTTGCTAGATTTGGGTGAGATATTATGCTTCCCCTATATCCCCAACACCTGATTGCATAACCGGAAAGGTTCAGGAGTTTCATAGGTGGGAATTCTTGTAGCTCTAGTTCTTCTTCCACGGATATTTGGTTTGAGATTGGGATTTCTTACCGAGTATTCGTTCTTGAGCCGTACCTTGTTGATTTATTTCTCTACCTAAATTCTAAGTGGCTTCTCAATTTATGGATATGTGACCATTTCAAGAGGAATGCATTCATTCATTTTGTTTGGATGTGAAGACTGTATGTTGCAATTTTCATTCCGTTGGATTCAGCTTCATTTTATCTGTCTATGTGCTAACGGTGGTCAACCTCTTCAGGATGGCTCCCGCTAAGAGCACCAATCAGAATCAGAATCAAGATCCGCCACCACCTCCACCTCCTCCGGAGGCATGGCAAGCGATGATGGCCGCAACCAATGCAAACACACAGTTGATCATGCAAATTCTTCTAGAGCGCAATCAAGGCAACCAAGGGAACCAAGGAAACAATCAGAATCACTTTGCTACACTCAACCAGTTCCTTGCTAACGGGCCAAAGACTTTCAGCAATTGTGTTGAGGCAACCGATGCTGATGATTGGCTTGTGGATCTGTGCAAGCATTTCGAATGCAGTAACGTCAGGCCTGAGGACTTTGTCAAGTTCGCTTCCTTCCAACTCAAAGATCAAGCTGTAGAATGGTTCCAGCAGTACAAGGATTCCAGAGGTGGACGTGCGATTACCTGGGATGAATTCCGTCAAGATTTCAGAGCTCATCATATTCCTCAGAGCGTGGTTGAAAGCAAGTGTGAGGAATTCCGCAACCAGAAGCAAGGCTCTTTGTCTGTCTATGACTACAACAAGTTGTTTCAGAAGCTCGCCCGCTTTGCCAAGCAGGACGTCCCTGATGAGAAGAGCATGATATACCAGTTCAGGGGTGGTCTCAGAGAAGAAATTCAGCTAGCTCTTGTCCTCTTTGAGCCCTTGAGGTACGATGAGTTCTACAACATGGCACTGAAGCAAGAGGCCGCTCAACTGAGGTGTGATGCTTCCAAGAAGCGAGTCAGAGATGCTACTCCTTCTTCCTCTACTCAAGTGGCCAAGCAGCAGAAATATTGGCTTCCTCCTCCTCCGTTCCATCAGCCGTATCAGCAGAAGAGCAAAGGTGGCAGTGTATCTTCCCACCCAACCAACCCTGGCTTTCAGAACAAGACTTCGTCTCAAGCTCCAAGATCGAGTGCTGCATATCACCGTCCGCTTTCAGAGGTCACGTGCAACAAGTGCCAACAGAAGGGTCACTATGCCAACAAGTGTCTCAATCAGAGGCGTCTCCCTCCTCCTCCTCCTGTGAGATCGGCAAGTACAGCTGTGGTCAAACATAACCCCAAGCACGCCAAGGTCAACTTGATGAATGCAGCTCAGGCAGAGGACTCGTCAGATGTCATCATGGGTAACCTTCCTGTTAATGATATTCCTGCAAAATTACTTTTTGACTCTGGTGCATCGCATTCCCTTCATGTCATTTCCATTTGCATCGAAGAACAATTTTAGTACTAAGGCTTTACCTAGAGCTATGCAAGTCGTCTCTCCGGCTAAGCTTCTGAGTTCTAGTATGATGGTTCCGGATATTTCTATCATGATGGGTGATTTCAAGTTTCTGGCTTCTCCGATGGTTCTTGGTAACTTGGATATTGATCTTATTCTTGGGATGGATTGGCTTTCTAAGCACAAGGCTCAGCTTGATTGTGCAGCCAGAAAGATTCAATTGACTCATTCGTCTGAGGATGTAATTGTCTTTGCCGCTCGGGATAATACTATCCGTCTGTTTTCTCTCAATGAGAAGGGTGAACTGGATGCCATCTCGCAAATTCCAGTCGTTTGCGAATATCAAGACATCTTTCTAGAAGAGCTCCCAGGAATGCCTCCGCACCGGCCAGTTGAATTCGTCATTGATCTTGAGCCTGGCACGGAACCTATGTGCAAGCGTCCTTACAAGCTCGGACCTAAAGAGTTGAAGGAGCTGAAGAAGCAACTCAATATTCAAGAGAGAATGGGTCTCATTCGGCCTAGTTCTTCTCCATGGGGTTGTGGTGTTCTTTTTGTGAAGAAGAAGGATGGAACGGACCGACTTTGTGTTGATTACCGTCCATTGAACAAGAAGACCATCAAGAACAAATAACCACTTCCCAACATAAACGAGCTGTTCGAACAACTGAAAGGTGCCCAAGTATTCTCCAAGCTTGATCTCCGTATGGGTTATCATCAGATTCGAATCCGTGAGCAAGATATTCCCAAGACGGCTTTCAGGACAAGCTATGGTTCATATGAATACACTGTCATGTCTTTTGGCCTCATCAACGCTCCTCCGACTTTCTCTCGCATGATGAACTTCATCTTCAACGCCTACACCAATGACTTTGTTTTGGTCTATCTCGACGACATTCTGGTTTTCTCGAAGAACAAGGAAGATCATGCCAAGCACTTGCGTTTGGTACTCGACAAGTTGAGGGAACACAAGTTCTACGCCAAGTTCTCCAAGTGCGAATTTTGGCTCGATGAGGTTCTTTATCTTGGTCATATCATCTCTACCAAGGGCATTGCAGTGAATCCTGAGAAGGTGTCTGCAATTGTGAATTGGGAACCTCCTCAGAACGTGAAGCAACTCCGTAGCTTCCTCGGTCTCGCAAGCTATTGCCGAAGATTTGTTGAAAACTTTTCTAAGATCGCGAAGCCTCTCTCAAATCTTCTCCAGAAGCACGTCAAGTACGTTTGGTCTCCGGAGTGTGACATTGCTTTTAACACTTTGAAAGAGAAATTGGTCACTGCTCCAGTTTTGACTCCGCCTGATGAATCCAAGCCATACGAGGTCTTTTGTGATGCCTCTCTCCAAGGTCTTGGTGCAGTTTTGATGCAAGAGAAGAAAGTTGTTGCTTATACCTCTCGCCAATTGAAGCCCAATGAGAAGAACTACCTCACTCATGATCTCGAGTTGGCGGCAGTTGTGCATGCTCTTTTGACTTGGAGACATCTCTTATTGGGAAGAAAAGTGGACATCTTCACCGACCACAAGAGTCTCAAGTACATCTTCACTCAGCCTAATCTCAACCTCAGGCAAACTCGATGGGTCGAAATGATTCAAGAGTATAATCCGAGTATCGAGTATACTCCAGGCAAGGCCAATGTGATTTCTGACGCATTGAGCAGGAAAGCTTATTGCAACAGCCTAATTCTTAAGCCTTATCAACCCGAGCTTTGTGAAGCTTTCCGCAAACTTAATCTACAAGTTGTTCCTCAAGGTTTCCTTGCCAACCTTCAAGTCTCTCCTACCTTGGAAGACCAGATTCGCCAAGCCCAACTTCTTGATGCTATGGTGAAAAAGGTGAAGATTGGGATTGCCAAGAGTCAACCCAAGTACAAGTGCTACCGCCTTGATGACAAGGATACTCTCTTCTTCGAGGATCGTATTGTTGTACCCAAAGGTGAACTTCGTAAAGTGATCATGAACGAGGCTCACAATTCTCTCCTCTCCATCCACCCTGGGAGTACGAAGATGTATCAGGACCTCAAGTAGGCTTATTGGTGGACTCGAATGAAGCGTGAGATTGCTCAATTCGTGAATGCGTGTGATGTCTGCAGAAGAGTGAAGGCAGAACACCAAAGGCCAGCTGGTCTCCTCCAACCTCTTGCCATTCTAGAATGGAAGTTTGACCACATTGAAATGGACTTCGTGACTGGGTTTCCTAAGTCCAAGCGTGGCAATGATGCTATATTCGTTGTCATCGACAAACTCACCAAAGTGGCTCACTTTCTGCCTATCAAAGAGTCTATCACTGCAGCTCAATTGGCGGAACTCTATACCTCTCGAATTGTCTCTCTGCACGGTATTCCACAAGTGATCTCTTCAGACCGTGGCATCATCTTTACCTCCAAGTTTTGGGATTCTTTTTAGAAGGCCATGTGCACCAACATCCGTTTCAGCATAGCTTTCCATCCTCAAACTAGCGGTCAAGTCGAGCGTGTCAACCAGATTCTTGAAGATATGCTCAAGGCTTGTGTGATCTCCTTCGGCATGAAGTGGGAGGATTGTCTTCCTTATGCTGAATTCTCCTACAACAACAGTTTTCAAGCAAGTTCGGGCAAGGCCCCATTTGAAATTCTGTATGGCAGGAAGTGCCGTACCCCTCTCAACTGGTCTGAAACCGGTGAACGTCAGCTTTTGGGTAATGACTTAATCACAGAGGTAGAGGAAATGTGCAAAGTCATTCGAGATAACCTCAAAGCAGCCCAATCCCGCTAGAAGAGCTACTATGATAGTAAGCACCGTGATTTGGCTTTCGAGATCGGAGATCATGTTTACCTCCGCGTCTCTCCAATGAAAGGTACTCGTCGCTTCAGTATCAAAGGGAAGCTTGCCCCCAGATACGTGGGACCTTTCAAGATTGTCAGCAAGAGAGGCGACCTCGCCTATCAACTCGATCTTCCTTCAAACTTTGCAAATGTTCATGATGTGTTCCATGTCTCTCAGCTCCGAAAGTGCTTCAAGACTCCTGACCGCACCGTCAACTTCGAGGACATTGAGCTCCAAGAAGATCTCTCCTATCGTGAGCACCCAGTTGCTATTCTTGAAGAGACTGAACGCAAGACTCGCAACAAGTCAATCAAATTCCTCAAAGTCAAGTGGTCACACCATTCCGACCGTGAAGCTACCTGGGAACGCGAGGATCACCTCCGTTCTGAGTACCCGGCGTTCTTTGAGTCCTAGATCTCGGGACGAGATCTTTTCGTAGTGGTGGAGTGTTGTAACACCCCGGATGTGATTTACCCAATTTGTACACCAACTCTTGCCGTTCCCGGCCTTAAGTTGTTTTATTTTCTCGGGTTCGGGTTTTTGTCTCCGTGTGTTGTTCTCGTTGTCATGCTTCTCATTTCATGTCATCATGTGCATTGCATTTGCATACCTGTTCATCTCATGCATTCGAGCATTTTCCCCGTTGTCCGTTTGCATTCCGGCGCTCCGTTCTCCTCCGGTGGTCATTTCTACCTTTCTTTCATGTGTGGGGATTAAACATTTCCGGATTGGACTAAGACTTGCCAAGCGTCCTTGGTTTACTACTGGTAGACCGCCTGTCAAGTTTCGTACCATTTGGACTTCGTTTGATGCTCCAACGGTTAACCGAGGGACCGAAAAGGCCTCGTGTGTGTTGCAGCCCAACACCCCTCCAATTTGGCCCAAAACCCACCAAAACCCTCTCCATCATCTAGAGCGTTCGATCACGATCACGTGGCCGAAAACCGCACCTCATTTGGACTCTCCTAGCTCCTCCTATGCCTATACATAGCCCCTTCCCGAAAATCCCGGATCCCCTCCTTCTCTAACCCTAGATCCACCCCTCGCGCTGCGCCGGACATTGTCCGTATGGGCCGGACACCCCACCGCCGACGCCCGCGACCAATCAGGAGGTGCCACGTGGCCTGCCGCCGCCTCCCACCGCCGCGGCCCGCCCGGCCCGGGGCAGGCCCCCGTGGCCCGAGCGCCCCGCGCCCCGCGCCCGTGCGTCACGCCGCCGCCTTGCTCGAGGCCGGCCAGCTCTGGCCGCCGCGCCATCAGCTCCGGCGACCGCCACCCCGTCGCGCTCGGCCGCCGCCGTCCTCGCCTCCACGCTGGATCTCCGCCGCCAAGTCCGTTCCCCACCGCCGCGGTCGACGCCGGCGAGCTCCTCCCCCCACTCCGGTGAGCCGGAGAGCTTCTCCCCACTCCGGCCGACCTCTCCTCCGGCGGCGCCGGCGACTTTCCGGTGAGCATCGGTTCCCGTGCACCGGATCTCAGATCTGAAAAACTCCTCTCGGGTTGACTTTCCGTCCCTAACCCTAGTTCATGTGCCCATGTTCATCGTGCCATAACTTTGCGTCCGTAACTCCGTTTCGGGCATATAGCATATCAAAATGTTCGCCTCAGAGAGTACATCATTTCGTTCCATTGCATCATTTTCATTTGAGTTCATCTTGATGCCCGAAATGCTGTTAGAAGAGTACTACTTGAGATATTTGTCAGATCTGCTGCTCCATTTAGATATTTGTCATTTTTGCCATGATTATTGTGTGCATGATATGCCCATGAGCTCTACATATGTTTTGTTAAGGGTTTTTCCATCTTTCCAGAGGTGCAACCCATGTATTTTTGTGATGTGTGTGGTGACTAGAACAAGCTTGCAAAGTGTGGCACTTGGTAATTCTGATTTCAGGGACTTAGCATTTCCACTAAGTCCTTGAGCTGTTTATCTCATATTGCCATATGTTCATGCTGTTTCCTAGTGATCTGTGCCTCTTTTGAGGATGATAAATAAGGATGTTTTGTTATTCTTATAGTGCTCTATCCATCCATGTATTTGTTTGCAATTATGGAGCACCCTAGCTTGAGTCAATCGAGCTTTACTTTTGTCATTTCGTGAATCTGGGCAGATTGTCTACTTGTTAGCGATTTTGCCGATGATGTTGTAGTTGATCCGTGCATGCTATGGTGTTGTTCTTGCCATGTCTAGCTTGTATTTTGTGTATTCTTGATGGGTGTATTCTTAGATTGTCATGACTTGCTCCGTAGTGAGTGCATCGAGCTCGTAAACATGCCTGCTTGATATCTGTTTCAGCACGCTCCAGTTTTCACTAAGTCTGTGATCTGATTGTGTTTTTGCCATGTTCACATGCTTGCAATTGTATTTTCTGATCTCTTTTGGCTCAAGGTCACTAAGGGACTTTTGTTAAGCTCTTTGAGTATCTCCATGACATGCTTTACTTAGCCATGTTCAGGTCCTGTAGCATATATTTTTCATGCTCCGAAGAGTGCTACCTGATCTGAAATTCCAGACAAGTGTTAATTTCACTAAGTCTAAGATCTGTTTACCATATGCATTCTTGCCATGCTTGTTTGAACCTGTTAATAGATGAATTGGCCGTAGCTTAGTGCTAAACTTTTGTTAAGCATCATGAATGCATCCCTGCCATGTATTGTGATGCCATGTTTGAATGATGTAGCATGTTCATCTCATTGCATTTAGATGGCTACTTGCTGTAGAACGTGGCCATATTTGAATCGCTTGCCATTTCCAAACCGTAACTCCGATTCCGGCGTTCTTTATATCGTTTTCAAGCGATTTCATCTCATCTTTCCAGTCGCACACTTGGATTTCCATGTTGAGGCCAGGTCCATGCATCCCTTGTCAAATCTTGCATATGCATCCCGCATCGCATCCCGCATAGCATACCATCTTTGCATCATATTGTTTGAGCTTTGCACGTGGTTGATTGTGTTCCGTTTGCTTGTTTGTCTTGTTTGGGTAGAGCCGGGAGACGAGTTCGCTAACGAGGAGCCCGTTGAGTTTGCTTTCGAGGATCCAGTCAACTCTGACAACTTTGTAGGCAAGATGATCATACCCTCGAAATCACTACTATCTTTGCTATGCTAGATGCTCGCTCTTTTGCTATGCCATGCTACGATGCCTACCACTTGCTTTCAAGCCTCCCAAATTTCCATGTCAAACCTCTAACCCACCATGTCCTAGCAAACCGTTGTTTGGCTATGTTACCGTTTTGGTCAGCCCCTCTTATAGCGTTGCTAGTTGCAGGTGAAGATTGGAGATCGTTCCTTGTTGGAACATTTATTTACTTGTTGGGATATCATTATATTGCCATGTTATCTTAATGCATCTATATACTTGGTAAAGGGTGGAAGGCTCGGCCTTATGCCCGGTGTTTTGTTCCACTCTTGCCGCCCTAGTTTCCATCATATCGGTGTTATGTTCCCGGATTTTGCGTTCCTTACGCAGTTGGGTTATAATGGGAACCCCTTGATAGTTCGCCTTGATTAAAGCTTTTCCAGCAATGCCCAACCTTGGTTTTACCATTTGCCACCTAGCCTCTTTTTCCCTTGGGTTTCCGGAGCCCGAGGGTCATCTTATTTAAACCCCCCCGGGCCAGTGCTCCTCTGAGTGTTGGTCCGACTGAGCTGCCTGCGGGGCCACCTCGGGGCAACTTGAGGGTTGGTTTTACTCGTAGCTAGTCTCAGCTGAGTGTGCCCTGAGAACGAGATATGTGCAGCTCCTATCGGGATTTGTCGGCACATTCGGGCGGTGTTGCTGGTCTTGTTTTAACCTGTCGAAGTGTCTTGAAGAACCGAGATACCGAGTCTGATCGGAACGTCTCGGGAGGAGGTCTATTCCTTCGTTGACCGTTAGAGCTTGTCATGGGCTAAGTTGGGACTCCCCTGTAGGGATTTGAAGTTTCGAAAGCCGTGCCCACGATTATGGGAAGATGGGAATTTGTTAATGTCTGGTTGTAGATAACTTGAACCTTAACTTAATTAAAATGAATCAACAGTGTGAGTTACCGTGATGGCCTCTTCTCGGCGGAGTCCGGGAAGTGGACACGGTGTTGGAGTAATGTTTGCGCAGGTTGCTCTCTAGTTTCTCGCTTGCGCTTTGCCTCCTCTTCTCGCTCTCTTTTGCGAACAGTTTAGCCACCATATATGCTAGTCGCTTGCTGTAGCTCCACATTTTTACCTTGCCTTACCTATAAGCTCAAATAGTCTTGATCGCGAGGGTGCGAGATTGCTGAGTCCCTGTGGCTCACAGATTACTATTACACCAGATGCAGGGCCTGATGATTCCGCTCCAGGTGACGCGCTTGAGCTCAAGTGGGAGTTCGACGAGGACTCTCAATGATACTATGTTTCCTTTCCTGATGATCAGTAGTGGTGCCCAGTTGGGGGTGATTGGGACCGTGTCGCATGTTGGGTTATCTTTTATTTTGGCACCGTAGTCGGGCCATGAGTGTTTGAATGATGTAATGTTATTTATGTACTTGATTGACGTGGTGAGTGTAAGCCAACTATGTTGTCTCCCCTTTTATTATCTATATTACATGGGATGTTGTGAAGATTGACTAACTTGCGACATATGCCTTCAATGCGATTATGCCTCTAAGTCGTGCCTCGACACGTGGGAGATATAGTCGCATCGAGGGTGTTACACCGCTGGTCGGTTTGAGCCCCGCGGTGCCTCTGGGGCGCCAGGGCGCCGCCCCTTCTCTGGTGGCTCGGGCTCTGCTTCCGGTCCCTGCGAGGACGACATTCTTCCTCCTATGCCTCCTGCCCCGGCGCGTGCTCCCCCCCCAAAATCAAGTGGCCACCCCCACCCTCACCTGCTTCGCATGCCACCGTCCAGGTCACTTCTAGTCACGCTACCAGAATCCCCCGTTCTGCCTCATATGTAGGGAGGACGGACACCTCACAATCGACTGCCAGAACCGCCTAAAACCCCCATGCTTTCATGCACTACGGCATCGGCCTCCCTGGTTGCACTTTCTTCGCGCTTGATAGCGAGATCCCTCAAGTTTCCCCCATCCCTTCCCTCTCCAATGTTGACATTATCACGGTCAAAGACAAGGAAATCTCTCCCCAGGTTCTCCTTGATGAGCTTTGACCGTGGGACGATGGTGGCTAGGATTGGCAGATTCGCCAGCTGTCGGGGTTCGAATTCGCAACCATATTTCCCTCCATTGAATGTCTAAGGATGATTTCGTCGTGTACCAGTTTTACTCTCCCTCTTAACCAGCTTCTTGTTCGGTCAAGGCTACATCCAATGGTTCGAAACCAATCTCTCCTCTGTCAGATGTCTGGGTTCTCATTGACGATGTTCCACCTATGCTTCGCTCCCCAACCTTCCTCATGGCATTTGGAGTTCTCATCGGCAAACCTATTAAGGTTGATCCGGTGTCATTGCTTGTCCTGGCCGCCCGCCTGTGGATTTGGTGTGTGGATCCTCTCTGCATTCGCGGCTCGGTGGATGTCTTCCCCTTTGCTGGTGGTTTCCGGCTCAAGGTGCGGGTTGAGGGTGCGGCCAATCTGGCCTCACCCCCTCCCATGCCCCCTCGGCCGGCCTCGGACAAGGACGATGATGGGTTGCCGGACGACTCAAACCCTGGCTCTGACCATCGATTCACACAGTCTGAGTGGGATCGCCTGAACTCTGAAGATCGTGAACTGCTGAAGGAGAGTGCTCCGGTGGGGGGTGGAAACAAGGATGCGGCTGGCAGTGCGGGAGCAGGGATTGCTGCTTCCGATGGGGTGAGGGGCACCACTTTATCCGGCGTGTGCTCTAATCTCCCAGCTCGCCCGGCTTCGCCATCCCTCTCTGGCATTGAAGATATTCCCCCTGCCGACCCTGTGTCTAAGAAGAAGTAGAAGTCCTCTGTCAAGAAGTTTTCCGCTCGCAACAGGGCCTCGGAGGGCTCGAAGCAATCTGCGGCTGGGACTTGTCACAAGGTCTATGCTGATTTAGGTGCGACCTCAGGTCCATCTTCTGCGGCGGCCTCTCCTTGCTATGCCCGTCCCACGCCAGTGCGCTCCCCCGCCTCCACTGCCCGCAAGAGCGACCGGATCTCCAACAGCGCCGATCGGGTGTCCGAACAGGCGGCACGGCGCGCTGCGGCCAGGGACCTCCCCCCTCAGGTACCCCTCCCCGTCCCTTAATCCCTTCCATCCCCAGTACTTCCCCCGTTCGGTTAGTTCTTCCTCGCATTCCAATGAATATCTTCTGCATATTTTATCGGATGTGGGCATTTCTTTTGATTCTAGCTTCGGCTCTCCTTTTTGCCTTGCTGGCTGTGGTTCGGGCCAACGAAATGGCCCAGACTGATATAGCCAGGGCCAAGGACGCGACCGCTTAGGCTGGGCCCGCACCGGTTGTGGCTGGTGAGGCCACGGAGGCATCTGATATGGATCAGGTGTCCTCTGCTACGCCTCGGCGTGGGGTGGGAAAACGTGCTAAATCTTGCATAGCCCCATGCAGGTCGAGTCTCCGCATTAAAAATCTTTCCTTATGATGAAATCTCTATTTTGGAATATCAGGGGTTTTGGCGCTAGGGGCGCAAAGACTAGCTGAAAGACCTTGTTTGGACCGAAAACATTGACATCATTAGCCTTGTTGAAACGCTAAAACCTTCTTTCTCACCTAACGAACTATCTACGGTTGCGGGGATCGACAGATTCGATTGGAACTTTCTGCCTTCCTCGGGCCACTCCGGCGGCATCCTAATTGGTACCAAACGAGATATGTTTGATTTTATGGCTTTTGACCATGGTATTTTTTTGGGCTAGTACTATTGTGTCCCACCGCTCCCTCAACGTTCTCTGGGAAGTTATGGTAGTCTATGGTCTTGCTGACCATTCTCTTTCTCACTTGTTCTTGGATGACATTTCGAATAAGATTGAGTCTTGTGGTCTTCCCTTGCTTATCGGTGGTGATTTCAACTTGATGTGCTCCCCCTTGGATAAGAATTCTCCTAACTTTTCCTGGCCGCTTGCTGACGCTTTTAACGAATTCATTCATGATTCTCCTATCCGCGAAGTGCATAGGGTGGGTGCTCGCTTTACCTGGACGAATCATCAACCTTCTCCTATCAGATATGTCCTTGACCGCGTCTTTTTATCTGTCCCCGTTGGGACTCTTTGTTCCCCCGGGCTTCTGTTAGGGCTTTGTCCATAGTAGGATCTGATCACTCCCCCCTTGTCCTTGACAACGGGATCCTCACTGTCTCCTCCCCTCGGCTTCAATTCGATGCCTCGTGGCCATTAGTTGAAGGCTTTTCTGACATGCTCTCAGCTAAAATTACCTCTTTCATGTCCTCTGACCGCCGTTCCTTTGGCCTGATGGATGATTGGCACCAGTGTTCTTATTTCTTGTGCAAATTTCTTCATGGTTGGGCCAGGAATCATGCTGATGAGGGCCACCATGACAAGCTCCATCTCTCGGCCCAAATTGACTCCCTTGATTTGCGGCCGATGGCCCTGGCCTCTCGCTTCCTGAATGGTAGACCCTTACGCGCTTGAGGAGGCCCTAACAGCTTTGCACCGTCAAGTTGAGGTGTACTGGAGGCAAAGAGGCACCATTAACTGGGCCTTGAAAGGCGACTCTCCCACCGCTTACTTTATGGGACAATTACATTTGAGCCCCTACTTGTGTGACACCCGTGTGTTTTGCCCCTAAATTCAAAAAACCCTCGTTTCTGCCCGAGCTCGTTTGCTCTTCTTATGTTTTTGCCCTTTGACCGTTTGACCATAACTTTGAAAACTTCATAACGAATTCATACTAACTCAGAAAAATGCATATAAGATATCAAAATGTCCGGAAAAACATCACCTATATGTGCATGTCATTTGCATTCATGACAAAAAGGGCATTCATGACAAAAGACATCATATGAGATCAAACTGAGATAGGGACTTTTCAGTACTTTTGTCATGAATGCAAATGGCATGCACATATAGGTGATGTTTTTCCGATCATTTTGATATCTTATTTGCATTTTTTTGAGTTAGTATTAATTCGTTATGAAGTTTTCAAAGTTGCAGTCAAACGGTCAAAGGGCAAAAACATAAGAGGAGTAAACGAGCTTGGATAGAAATGAGGGTTTTTTGAATTTAGGGGCAAAACACACGGGTGTGACACAACTAGGGGCTCAAATGTAATTGTCCCTTACTTTATTGCCATTGCTAATGGGAGACGTTGACGATGCTTGATTGATGGTCTCATCATCAATAACGCCAGGGTCTCAGATCATAATCAGATTATATCTCATGTAGTTGATTTTTCTCCTCCCTCCTTTCTTCTAAGTCCGAGGTTGGGTTTAGGCTGGCGCACTCCTTCTGGTCGGTCCAGGACTAGTTTACAAACGATGAAAATGAGGCCTTAATGGTTACCCCTTCTGACGAGGAGATTTTTGAAACTGTTTGCTCTGATAACACCAATTCGGACTTGGGCCCGGACGGTTTCTCCATCCCTTTCTTCAGGCAATTCTGGCCCAAGCTTCGGGGCCTCGTCCTTGCTATCATCCAAGGATTCTGGCGGGGCACCATTGATATTTCCCGTCTTAACTATGCGGTCCTCACTCTCATTCCTAAAGTTAAAGGGGCTGACAAGATTACTCAATTTAGACCCATAGCCCTCATCAATAACTTTGCTAAATTTCCGACAAAAGGTTTTTCTACTAGGCTTTCCCCCATCACTCACCGTACCCTCAGTCCTTTCCAGTCGGTCTTCGTCAAAGGCAGGTTCATCCTGGACGGCATCCTCTATCTGCATGAGATCGTCCATGACCTGCGTGTTCGTGGTACTAGAGTGGCGATCCTTAAGCTTGATTTCGAGAAAGCCTACGATTGGTTAGTTGTAACTTTCTTCGTCAGGTGTTATTGGCCAAGGGCTTTGATGGGGTTGTGGTTCACAGACTTATGCAGTTGGTCACGGGCGGCCACAGTGCGGTTTCGGTAAACGGGAAAATCAGTAATTTCTTCGCTAACGGCAGGGGCCTCAGGCAGGGTGACCCAGCTTCTCCCTTCTCTTTAACTTCGTGGCTGACTCCCTCTCGCACATCCCGACTCAGGCTGCGGCCGCCGGTCATATCACCCCTGTCAGCTCCCATCTTGCTCCTAATGGCATTTCCCATCTCCAATACGTGGATGATACCATCATCATGGTTGAACTTAATGATGATAATGTGGCTCACTTGAAATTCCTCCTCCTTTGCTTCGAAGCCCTTTCTGGCCTCAAAATTAATTTTGCCAAGAGTGAAGTGATTGTTACTGGGGCGTCGGACGATGGGGCCCTTAGAGTTGCTCATTTACTTAATTGCTCTCTGGAATCTTTCCCTTTCAAATACCTTGGCCTCCCGACCCCCCCCCCACAAGTTGTTGGCTAAAGACTTCGCCCCGGTCATCATGAAGGTTGGCAATCAGATGCTGCCGTGGAGAGGCCGCTATAACACCCAGGCTGGCAAGGTTGCCTTAATCAACACATGCCTCTCCTCCCTCCCCATGTTCTTGATGGGCTTCTACCTCCTTTCGGGAGGGACTCACGCTGGGTTTGACAAACATAGGGGTGCTTTCTACTGGAATTCTGCGGATAACAAGCATAAATATAGGATGGTGAAATGGAAGCTTATTTGTGGACCTAAAAACCTTGGGGGGGTTGGGCATTATTAACACCGCTGTCATGAACAAATGCCTCATTTTTAAGTGGTGGTGGAAAATCATGTCTTCTACGGATGCCCCGTTGTGGCTCAGCATTCTCAAAGCTAAATACTTCCCTGAGTCTAGTCCCATGTTTGCGCCGGCTTTTGGCAGCTCCCAATTCTGGCAAGACCACGTCAAAGTTCGTCCGTTGTTCCAATCTTTGGTCAAATTTGATATTCAGAATGGAAAATCTAGTCGCTTTTGGTTGGATTGGTGGTGTGGGGAGGCCACACTTGCGGTGACATTCCCGGTTTTGTTTTCTTACTGTCCTGACCCGGAGATCTCAATCTTCGAGCTCTCAGGTAATAATTGGGACATGGACCTTCGTAGGACGCTCTCTCCTAAAGAGTTGGAAGACTGGCATCATCTTACTACTTGCTTCCCTCTGCTCTCGGAGGAAGAGGACTCGGTGGTCTGGCCCCACTCTGCCTCTGGTCACTTTTCGGTCAAATCCTTGTACGGTAAACTGATATCGGGCTCCCCGACTTTGAAGTTCAAGTGCATATGGAGTTCCCGCATTCCTCCTAGGATCAAAATTTTCCTGTTGCAAGCTTTTCGTGGGAAGCTTCCCGCAGCGGACCAAATACGGAAAAGGAATGGCCCAGGTTCGGATAGATGCGCCTTGTGTGGGGAATTTGAAAACACGGAGCACATTTTCTTTCGCTGCTCCTTGGCTAGATTTGTTTGGTGTTGTATTCGCTCTTGGATACAGGTGTCATGGAATCCCTCCTCTTTCGACGACCACAGGGGTTTGGTCAACGTTCTATATGGGAACTCCAAAAGGTTCTTCTGGGTTGGGTTTGTAGCGATCTGTTGGTCGCTATGGACTACTAGAAACAAGTTTACCATCAAGCATATCTTCCCAGCTAATCCTGCTGATTGCTTATTTAAAACTGGAATATTCTTGCAGCAGTGGAGATCATTGACTAGGGATGCTGATCACGAGGCCTTCTATGCTATGGCATCCAGGATTCGGGCTATGGCTTCGTCCTTGGCGCGCAGACAACGCGAAGCTCCTTAAACCCTGGCGTCTACTCAACTAGTCTTTTGTTTGGCCTGCGTGCCTTTTCTGGCTGGATGCCATGTACTAAAACTTCTTATCTTGGGTTGTCCTGTTACTGTGGTTGCTTGGATGCTGGTGTGCTACTCTTCCTGGTGGATTTATTTATAAAATCGAGTGTATGCCTTTCTTCCAAAAAGGTGGCCTTTGTTTTTATTTATTTATTAGCTTCACATCATAATTAATCATATCATAAGGATTGTGATTTGCTATCCTTTCCACCGGTTCCAATAATAACTCTAATACTACTCGAATCTTATTGATCATGTTTATCTTGGTAACTATGTACTACGGTACTCGTTTCTTTTGTCGATGCAGTCTACTGTTGGAGATATTGAGGTTGTGTATAATGAAAGATTATGATCTGGAATATTATAGTGCGAAAAAATAGTGGCAGTACCTTTATTTATGTACAAAGGGTTTATTTAAGTTATTGGGTCTGAAACTTAATGTTACACAAGTGAACTGGCAAACAAATGGTAATAAAACTTAACTATTTTGTTAATTTGATTTATTTACAGGTTAACATCATAAGTAATAATATTACAATATATACCTGATGTGCAATTATACTGATTAAAGTGCAAAATAATTTCATAAAAATAATTGTGTTCACTAGTTGACAGTGAACTAACTTTGAAGGTGAAAAGCTTCGAATGCATAATGTATGCATGAAAAGGACAATGTATCGGGACGGAAATTTCAGTCAAGAGAAATGAACTATGAAAATTCTAAAGTCGTCTCAAAGAATGTAGAGCTATGCTTACCTATAAGAACCCGCAACGTATTTAGAGTCGAAGGTTCAGTGATCATGTAAGAGATACTTATCCAGAAATGAGAAATGTTTATTTTTATAGTTTAGACGTTCTACTTATAGTTTATTTAGATTACGGACTATACTATGTTTCAAGGTGAGACATTTGGTAAATCAAGAATTCAAGCTGAGGCATGCTAAAAGAATCTGTGAGTGGAATATCAAGGAGGAGGATATAGTGAGACAAGATATTGAATTTATAGATGAAGTCTTCTCACTGTTAAATGATTCTTACATGATGTGTTGCACTGAAAGAAGGTCGACTTAATGTTTACATGAATGGGCAAATAATTCAACATGTATCACTAGAATTGTCGTATGATGTATCGCTCTTGAGTTTAAATAATTGATATTACATATTCTTTCATATTTCAATTCTTTTCTTATTTGAACTGTTCAGTTTATCAAGTTCCAAAGAGTATTTTGAGACAAGTTTCTATTATGACTAGTGTTGATGCAGTACCAAAAGGTAATATTTGTTGTAAGCAATTATTTTGCTGTGTATTTTACTCTAGATGTCTTTGATATAGTGTTGGTATTGCAGATGAAGGTTCAACATGTAACTATATAAGTTTTGACAAGAGAAAACATATTGAGATAATTGAATCATACGTCGAAAGTAGCATTGAAGGGAAATTATGTTAACAAATAGAAATGGTAACAATCTTATTTGTACTAATTATTTATTGCTAGTACGTGCAAACAAGAGAGTGTTTTAAATACAGATACGCCAATTATTAAATATAAACCAACTTAGAATATGAGTATGAAAATTGTCGATAGTGATCATATTTAATACATCAATTATGCCATCCATACAGGAAATGTTTATAAATTTGGTTTGGACTTGTACAAGAAGGTCAAGCGGTATTTGATATGTTCCGAATTATCTATTTTTTTTCTTGTTTCTTGTAATGTTTATATTAAATTAGCATACTTTTGGCACCTATCTAAATCATTTTATATTATTTTTATGGACAAACTTATCAATCCAGTGACCAGTGCCACTTGTTATTTTATGTTGTTTTTGGACTTCGCGGGAAAATAAATTTTACGACCCGAAAAAATCTGAGAAAAAAATCAAGGAACATTTGAATTCCAGAAGCTTCTAGAGGGCACCAACATAGGCCCAAGGGCACACACAGCCCCTCGCGCCCTAGGGGGCGCGTCACCATGCTGTGTGGGCCCCATGAGCCTATGATTTACCGACTTTCGGTCATTGTGGCTTTATCACTATTAGAAAAAGGGCCTTTAGTCCCGGTTCATAAGGGCCTTTAGTCCCGGTTCTGGAACCGGGACTAAAGGGTCGTTACTAAATCCTCCTCCTTTAGTCCCGGTTAAAGGCCCTCCACATGGCCGCTGCCTGGAGGTCCACCTTCAGTCCCGGTTGGTAACACCAACCGGTACTAAAGGAAATTTTTTGAATTTTTTTATTTTCAAATTTCTGAATTTTTTAACCTCTAATCTCTAATCACCCCTCATCACTGCTCAATTTAACCTCTAATCTCTAATCACCCCTCATCATTCCAAATCATCTAACTTCCGAGATGGTCACCCATCCTCTCACTACTCCAGCCTAAGCCCACTTAACTTCCGGGTTCTATTCTCCCTCGTTTCCAAGTCTGCACTTGTTGGTTTCCTGACAATAGTAAGATGTCAATCCTATTAACCCTCAGGAATTTAGCTTGAGCATGAAGTCACACATTTCACTGTTTGAGTTTGAAACTATTGTTCTAAAAAACAATATTAATTTAGTAACACTAATATTTCTTGAATAAGTAGTTTGACCATAGTTTGACCATAGTTTGACCAATGTTTGACCAGATTTGACCAAAATTCAAAAAAACTAAAATAATTATTTAGTAACACTAATATTTCTTGAATAAGTAGTTTGACCATTGTTTGACCACAGTTTGACCAGATTTGACCAAAATTCAAAAAAAACTGAAATAATTATTTAGTAACACTAATATTCTTGAATAATTATTTAGTAACACTAATACTTTTTGAATAAGTAGTTTGACTATAGTTTGACCAGATTTAACAAAAAATCAAAAAAAACTGAAATTTGAGCATAACTTTTTTTCCTTTTAGAATTTGAGGATTCTAAAAATTTGCAAACAGGCCATAGGCCGTCAAAATCGGATGCGGATTTTCGTGCTGAGCATTTTGATATATTATACATTTTTTTCTGGCATCGTATGCAAAAGTTATAGCCGTTTTACATTTTCCCTGCACTTTTTGCAAAACATGTCCAAATTTAAGTTTTTAAATTTTCCTAACTAGTAGGTGTGGTAACATAACTACATCTCGAAGGATTTTAAATTTTGAAGTTTTTATCATTTTCTTTTGCTTTTTACAAAACTGAAAAGGCAATACACGGGGCGGGGGGGTAGGATTTGAATATTGCACCATTAGTACCAGTTCGTGGCACGAACTGGTACTAAAGGTCTCAACCCCATTAGTACCGGTTCGTGGCACGAACCGGTACTAACGGTTGACCTTTAGTACCGGTTCGTGGTACGAACCGGTACTAATGGGCATCGCACCCTTTAGTACCGGTTCGTGGCACCAACCGGGACTAAAGGTCCCATTTGAATCGGGAGTAATGCCTGTACGGTGCCCTCGCCGCTCGAACCGAGACTAATGCTCACATTAGTCCCGGTTCGTAACGCAACCGGGATTAATGCTCTTTTCTGGCCGAACGAAAGCCCTGTTTTCTACTAGTGTATATACTTTCAAAACCCTTCGAGAATTTATCATCCCAATTTTTTCCGCCAATACACGTTGGCGTTTCTTCACGATCCAATCTGGAGGCCTTTACCGGTACTCTCCCAAAGGTGAAAATCTACACGGTGGCCATCTCCATCAACTTGAAGACCACCATGATCGCTCATGAGTAGTTTCCTTTGGACTATGGATCCCTAGCAGCTGCTATTTCGTTCTCTCTCCCATGTTTCTCAATGCAAAGATCACGAGTTACCCTACATGAACATGATCCATCTATTGTAATTCTTCGGAGTGTTTGCTAGGATATGATGAATTGTCGCTTTATGATCAGACTATTCATGAATTCATTTGAGATCTATTTGGTTTATTTTTAACATAATTCCTATTTATATATGCTCTCTGATCTATTTTTCTTTCTCTTGCCAAGTTAGGGGTTTGATCTCCAAGAGGGAGTTGTGTTCAATATTGCAAGTAATCTACCAAAGTGACAGAAAGTGGAAAAGGCATGCATTGTGTTGTCGCCGCTAGGGATAAAAAGGTGATTGCATAGTTTTCCTTTGAACATAGGTGACGGTGTCTTTTACTAGGGGGTGCTAAGCTATACGACTCATAGTCCATGGGCTGAGCTTACGGCTCACTGATCTCCACAAGGAAGGACTCCAGAAGCTGTGAACCTCGTCGTATTCAAGATGGAAACCTCCGAAGACTTAGCGTGAACTTCAAGGATAGCTCACTAGTTAACATGATTGGCAACCGACCATATGTGTAACCTAGGTATCCCTCATGTGTATATAAACCATGGGATTTAGTCTTCGGAGACACAATTGTCAGCCTTAGGGTTTAGAACACAACATACGGCCTCGAGGTAGATCATCTTGTACTCGATACTCCATCACATCAATATAATCATGTAGGACGTAGGGTTTTACCTCTTCGAGAGGGCCCGAACCAGGGTAAACATTGTCTCCTGTTTTCCCCCTATTACCATCGTTCCTAGATCACCAGCTCGGAATCCCCGACCCAAGATTCACTGGTTTTAGCACCAACATTGGTCGCCCATACATGTCCCACCGTGTGGTCAAAAGGGGTCAATGGCTCGTCTTCATATCAACCCTAACATCGGCTGCGGCAACATCTTTGTCCCTTGCCAGCTTTGTGCGTTCGATACCATCGTCCTTCATGCCGTTTCGATCAGCTACCTCGGCTAGGTCAAAAACTTAGCCCCGAATCAGATCATCAGATTCGTGAGCTGGAAATACACCACTGACTCCCGTGGCATCCTCACCCTCTATAGCTGGGAGCTGGACTGGCTGGTAAACTCCATGGGCACCATGGCTTTAACCTCGGACACTATCTCAGGTCCTAAAATCGAATCGAGTCCTACCTTGGACCGACCTTGATTTTGGGTCCGGTCTCTCACGAATTGGACCAGGCCCTCGTCCGGGCCGATCCACGCTCTAAAGCCACACCACACACTTCGTCGAGTGTGCTGCAGATTAGTCCCGCCTACTGTCAAGAGATGGGACTGACAGACCTCTCTCTCTTGAAGGATATGCTAGACCAAATTCAGAATCTAGCAATTTCTAATGGTCAGACTTCGGTCTACGACCAGATCGGATGTAAGACCGACAATAGGGAAATCTACATCCCACCCATGACCCACATATTCTCTACGGTCGATGATTTAATCAATGTATTAGACTATGCCTCATAGGAGGTAACCGACAAGGATGAAGATGTCGGAGACATGCTTGTCATCACACCAACCAACACAGGCAGCTGGACTGCTACCTCCACCTACGACGTCTAGATAGTAGACACACCTAAGGATGGCGAGGGTAAGGAGGACAAAAAGTATGTCCCTAGTCACCGACGGAAACGCAGTAAATGCACCGGTAGGGGGGACGCCAGTAACAACCATATAGGTAATGGTACCCCAGGTAACAACACTACCCTGAATGGTGCCGAAGACCATGATACAGGCGATGGCACCGAAGACCAGGCCAAGGGCGGTGAAGCCATTCCTGACGGATTAATAGCATTACATAAAATCATGAGGATCTCCACGATCCCGATGATAGAAACTATATGCCAGAATTAGAAGAGGACAATAGTCTCAACCCGGATGAGTTCGTCATCCCCGAGGACTTCCTCTCTTTGAAGGCCTTCCACCGATGGATCATTGCCTCCACCCAGAGCATCAAGAAAGGGCGAGAGAAGCTTAAAGTTGACCAAGATACACTCAACGACAAATGGGTAGAGGTCCTCGCAACCGAGCAAGATCTCGAACAGAGACGCGCGGATCAAAATAAATCCTACCCATGATGTCGTCTACTTCCAGCACTCGAGGAAGAAATGGAAAACATCCTTCTTTATCAGCAGGATGAAACTGATAAACCGAATCACCCTCCTTGGGGGCGGGATAGACAAAGGAGTGGCCTTCGAGACGCTCCCAAGACCGCCCGCCATGAGCACAGAAATCCAATCTGATCTGCCGCGACATACGATTTGCGCTGCATATTGACTACCCAACTTGTCCCACCATGATCCATATACGGATCAAAGGACTGCACGCCTGCTGGACATCCCGGAAATCAGGCATGGATTGACAAGTATGACAGGGCTCGGGACGCCCTCCGAGAACGGATAGCGGCAGACGTCCGACAAAATGTAGCTCGAGTCCGAGGAGTGGCACATCTGATGTGTTCTATAGACGAGGTCATGCAACATCAGTTACCGGAGGGGTTTAAACCTATCAACGTCGAACAATATGATGGAACGACTTATTCAGCTGTGTGGATCAAAGATTTCCTTCTCCACATTCATATGGTTCGAGAAGATGACCTCCACGCCATCGAATATTTATTGTTGAAACTTATAGGACCAGTGAGGCATTGGATCAACAGCATGCCCGAAAACTCTATAGGCAGCTGGGAGGAGCTGGAATACGCCTTCCGAGCATACTTCCAAGGGACCTATGTTCGGCCCCCGGATTCTAACGACCTGAGTCATATTAAATAACAACCCCGCGAGCCTGTGAGGAAATTTTGCATTCGGTTCTTGACTAAGAAAAATCAAATAGTGGATTGTCCGAATGCTGAAGCAATTGCTGCCTTCAAACATAGCGATCATGATCAATCGTTGGTGCGACAGCTCAGACAAGATAAACCAAGAACCATGGCGGCTCTCACCGCTCTCATGACACGATTCTGTGCAGGGGTTAAGAGTTGGTTGGCACGCAACACTAGTCATAATGGTGACACAGGCACCTCCAAAGCACGTGATGAGAACGGAAAGCGAAAACGTGGTAAGAGCAACAAATGTCACCATAAAGGCAACAACAGTGATGCTGATGAGGCAACCGTGTACGCCGGCTTCCGCAATCAATGCATCAACCAGAAGAAGAAGCCCTTCAAAGGGAACAGGGACGTCCCATATCTACGTTGGACAAAATCCTCAATGGGCCTTCCCAAATTCATGGCACACCTGATAAACCTGTGATCCACACTAACTGGAACTACTGGGTTATAAAGCAGGCCGGCAGGATTATAGCGGAAGTTCAACCAAAAGCCAACCTCATAGTGAGGATGAGGACGAACCCCCTAGGCCAAGATATGGAGGCCAAAAACAGTTCCCTCCTAAGGTAAAGGATGTGAACATGATTTACGCTACACTCACATCCTCAAAAAGGAGAGGAAACAATCGCTACATGATGTAAACTCCCTAGAGCCCGTAGCGCCAAAGTATTGTAACGACCAGACCTCAAACGGTCCAATCTCTGTGCTCCAATGTCATCCCTGGATCATTAATGCTGACACCGCACAATACTTGAAGGATTTATAATAGAGTAGCAATCACACACTTATTACAACGAGTGTCTCAAAAGAGAACTTATTACAATAAATATGGCTTAAGGCCATCTAATAACGATAATAGCAGAAGGCTTGGAAGATAAGTGAGTCCATCAACTCCAACAACATCACTGAGTATAGAACCACGACCTAAGGAACCTTACTCGTCGTCTGAAAAGTCTGCAACATGAACGTTGCAGCCCAAAACGGGTCAGCACATGGAATATGCTGGCAAAGTAACACATAGAGAGCAATGAAAGAGTAGTGCTATACTACATGAAAATTTGGCTGGTGGAAAGCTCTATGGTTACAGTTTTTGCGTAAAGCCAATTTTTCCCTACTGCAAAGAAATAAATTTTATTTAACTATCATGGTAGTTGTTAAACATTGAGAGTGTAGACACCCTCTCTATCCCAATTAAACATCATCATTAAAAACCCAACAATATTAATTAGAGTAACATGATGAGATTCACATGATAATCCAAGTACTAGATACTCAAGTTGTCCATAACCGGGGACACGGCTAACCATGATTAGTTTATACACTCTGCAGAGGTTTGCACATTTTTCCCCACAAGACTCGATCTCCTCCGTTGGGATTCTCGCACTACATGGTGTTTGAGAAACGGATGACCGAGACATAGTCTTTCAGAAGCGCTAGCACCTTACGATCGGGTAGACCGTTACATCTACTTTCCCCTACATCTGCTAGTCTACCACTATAAGAGTTCGCACGACTTAATCAACTATGCTAGAGCCCATAGTAGCTTGTGGCTGCACACGGAAGTTTCTAGTATGAATAATCTCATGATCCCTTTGAGCCTTGGTGGCGGTCCAAAAGAAAAACAGGCAATCGCTGGAATACCCAGGTGCCTCAATCCACCCAGATGTGTGTTTAAGTTGCCACCTTAGATAAACCATTAATTTAACAATATCACATCTCTCATGGATACACTCACCCAATCCACGTCTACTAGCATAGCATGGCAATATAAGAAAACATAGAAGTAACTCCCAACGGTTTGATAATGAAACAGGTAATAGGTACTACCTCATCTACTTCCCAAAACCCACAATTTAATTAGATCCTAATCATGCAGTGTTTGAGGATTGACCTAATGCAATAAAACTGGGTAGTAGGATGTATGAGCAAAGTGTTACTTGCCTTGCTGATGATCCGTGAAACCTAGCGATTCAAAGTAGCAAGCGGCGCACTCCGGGTACTCTATCACAAACAGACAAGCATACAATAATTACTCATCTAATGCACGGGTAAAGCTCAAATAAGAGATCTAACCAGAAAGTTCAACTTAAGAACTCCGGTTGGCAAAAAGAATCAAATCGAACGAAGCAACGAAAGTCAAATGGCGAAAGAAACAAACTTCGTTTACTATTCTAAATCTAGGTCAAATTTTACAGAGGCAAAAACTTGTTTGAGTTGGTTAAACGAAAAGAGGGTTTCGAGACAAAACTCCAGGCTCTTGAATCGCCTGATTCCGATAAACGAGTGAAAAGTTATACTAGATCGAAAATCAGATCAGAAATCGCGATCAGAAATAACCGTGGATTAATCCAAGAAAAAGAAAAATGACAAACAGATTAACAAACGAATGTTCGTTATCCGGATCTAAACGATGAACGCGTTCGTTAAAACGAATGAACGAGCGAACGCTCGCTAATTAACCTAAACCGGAAAAAACCGATCTAATAAAAAACGGAACTAAAAAAATACCGAACGAAAACTGGCGAAAACCAACGGTTTTAAAAAAAACCGGCGGCGGCGGTCAACCTCGGCGGCTCCGGCGGCGGCGGCGGGCGGCTCCGGCGGCGGCGGCGGCTAGGGTTTGGGGCGCGACGCGGCTCGGGGGGATGCTAAGGCTCGGGGGCGGCGCTATATAAAGGGCCCGGCCGGAGGAGTCCCGGCCGATCCCGGCACGAAGTCGGTTCGTTTTTTTTAAATAATTACGCGCAGAAAAACAAACAAAAGAGATACTAAACGGACTCCAAAAATCCCGAAATAAATTTTCCCCGGCTTCTAAAATCTAGCCGCATAGGATGAACATTTATTTGGGGCCTAAATGCAATTTTGAAGAACGCGCATTTTTCATAAATTCAAATAAAATAGCAAATAAAACCAAAATAAAATCTTATTTGATTTAATTATTAAATCCTCAATATTTCTTTGTTTTGGGAAGTCATTTTATTCCCTGTGATAGAAATAATTGAAGATAAAATAATTAAAATCAAATTATCCTATTTTCAAAATTTGAGAAAACTCAAATATGAAAATAACGAAATCCCCAGCTCTCTCCGAGGGTCCTTGATTTGCGTGAAATTTCTAGGATCAACCAAAATGCAATAAAATATGATATGGAATGATGATCTAATGTATAACATTCCAAATTGAAAATTTGGGATGTTACAAGTATAACCCGTGGTCGGCTTGTTCAATCACTTTCGACAAACGAGACCATCCGACTAGTATCCCTCACGGAGGCACATCGGCCTTGATTCTTGACCACATCATGGATGGTTTTCACCTCACACGAGTCCTTATCGACAGACGTAGCAGCCTAAACCTGATCTATGCTGACATAGTCAGGAAGATGGGCATTGATCCATCAAGGATTAAACCCATCAATACCACTTTAAAGGGTATCATATCAGGCATCAAGTGGTGGTGCTCCGAGACTATAACTCTGTAAGTGGTCTTTGGCTCGCCCGAAAACTTCCGAAGCAAAGACTTGATCTTCGACATCATTCCTTTCCGTAGTGGCTATCACGCACTACTCGGATGGATGACCTTCACCAATTTCAACACCGTTCCACATTACGTTTATCTAAAGCTAAAAATGCCAGAGCCCAAGGGTGTTATAATGGTCAATGGCAATACAGAACACTCCCTCCATACGTAGGAGCAAACGGCGGCTCTTCTGGCCAAGGCGCAAGCCACTGAGGAGGCATCAAGGCCCATCAAGGCACTAAGGACCGGGAGCTTTACTGGACGCTCCAGAGGAGTCACATTCGCCTCCACGCAATCGAGTGGAAACCTCAAATAGGGGTACATGCTCCACAGTCTTCCTTATTTATCCGAGGACTATGTACCTCGGGTACATAAATTTGCACTTAAAATACCATGGGAAATAGTGGAGCATTACTGCAAATATACACTACTCGTCTCAACCAAGCAGTGGCAAGCGTTAGTCCTAATTATCTCAAGGGCACTTTCAAAGGCCCGTAGGCGGTCATATCAATAGAGTCAAGCTAACAAGACGCCACTACTTTGCAGAGCCTTTTCTAAAGAATCTGCTACTTGAATGCTTTTTAGCATGGTAACAGTGACGTAGTGGGCGGCATTGACGAACCTTGGACTTGACAAGGACATAGGAGGAAGGTGTTGATGTCTACTATGCAACCTTTCTTCTTGTAGACTCGTGTTGGGCCTCCAAGCGCAGAGTTCTGTAGGACAGTAGAAAATTTCCCTCAAGTCGATGACCTAAGGTTTATCAATCCATGGGAGGCATAGGATGAAAATGGTCTCTCTCAAACAACCCTACAACCAAATACAAGGAATCTCTTGTGTCCCCACACACCCAATACAATGGTAAATTGTATAGGTGCACTAGTTCGGCGAAGAGATGGTGATACAAGTGTAGTATGGATAGTAGATATAGGTTTTTGTAATCTGAAAATATAAAAACAGCAAGGTAACTAGTAACAAAAGTGAGCAAAATTGGTATTGCATTGCTTGAAAACAAGGCCTAGGGTTCATACTTTCACTAGTGCAAAATCTCTCAACAATGATAACATAATTGGATCATATAACAATCCCTCAACGTGCAACAAAGAATCACTCCAAACTTTCTATTGGAGAACATGGGATGAAAACATGCATCAACCCCTATGCATAGATTACCCCAATGTCACCTCGGGAATCCACAAGTTGAGTGCCAAAACATACATCAAGTGCATAAATATAATACCCCATTGTCACCCCGGTAGCCATATGCAAGAACAAGTGTTCTCAAATCCAATATTCAATCCAACATAACAAAACGTCAAAGAGCAAGACTCAATTCATCACAAGAAGTTAGAGAGGGAAGAACACCATAAGATCCAAATACATTAACAAAGCTCGTGCTGCATCAAGATCATGCCAAATCAAGAACACGAGAGAGAGAGAGATAAAACATATCTACTAGTACATACCCTTAGCCTCGAGGGTGAAATACTCCCTCCACATCATGGTGCGCGCCGGGATGATGAAGATGGCCTCCGGTGATTATTTCCCCCTTCGGCAGGGTGCCAGAACAGGGTCCCGATAGAGTATTGGTGGCTACAGAGGCTTGCGGCAGCGGAACTTCTCATCTAGGGTTCTTTTCGGGGATTTGGGTATTTATAGGAATTTTTGGCATAGGTTTCACGTCAAGGGGGTCCACGAGTTAGTGAGAAGCTTAGTCGCCCCTCCCTGGGGGTAGGACGCGCCTAGCGAGCTTGTCATGTCCTCATGGGTCTTCTACTCTTCTGATACATCCATTTTGCATCATGTTTTCCTACTATTATTTATAATGTTTTTATGCATCATAATGCTTTATGGAGTAATTCTAGTGACTTTTCTCTCATAATATGCAAGGTTTACAAAAAGAGGGAGAATACCGGCAGCAGGAATTCTGGACCTAAGAAAGCTACGCCAGAGATACCTATTCTGCACATCTCCAAATGAGCTCAAACTTTACGGAGATTTTTTTGGAATATTTAAGAATTATTGGAGAAGAACCCACTAGTAGAAAAAGGGTCAAACGTGAAGCACATTAGTGCCGGTTTGATTTTGGCCCGGTACTAATGGTACCATTAGTGCCGGTTCGAACGGATTTGCATTAATGCCGGTTCGTGTTGAACCTTTAGTACCGGTTCATGCCACGAACCGGTACTAAAGGGGTGGTGGCAGGCTGGCGTCAGGCCGGGGCCCCACGATCACCTTTAGTACCGGTTCGTGCCATGAACCGGTACTAAAGGGGTCTGACCTATAGTACCGGTTTGTGACACAAACCGGCACTATAGGGCAATTTTCAAACTCTACCCCCCCGCGTGTCGCCATTTCAGTTCTGAAAAAAATCAAAAGAAAATGATAAAAACTTCAAAAAATAAAATCCTTCGAGAGGTAGTTATATTACTACATCTACTAGTTAGGAAAATTTGAAAACTACAATTTGGACATGTTTTGCAAAAAGTGTAGGGAAAATGTAAAACGGCTATAACTTTGCATACGATGTCAGAAAAAACGTATAATATATCAAAAAATTCAGCACGAAAATCCGCATCCGATGGAGACCGCCTACGGCCTGTTTGGAATTTTTTAGAATCCTCAAATTCCAAAAGGAAAAAAAGATATGGTCAAATTTCAGTTTTTTTAAAAAAAATTGGTTAAATCTGGTCAAACTACTTATTCAAGAAGTATTAATGTTACTACATAATTATTCAAGAATATTAGTGTTACTAAATAATTATTTCAATTTTTTGAATTTTGGTCAAATCTGGTCAAACTATGGTCAAACTTATTCAAGAAATATTAGCGTTACTAAATAATTACTGTTTTTTAGAATAATCGTTTCAAACTCAAATGGTGAAATGTGTGACTTCATGCTCAAGATAAACTCCTGAGGGTTAATAGGATTGACATTTTACTATTGTCAGGAAAACAACAAGTGCAGACTCGGAAACGAAGGAGAATAGAACCTGAAAGTTAAGCGTGCTCGGGCTAGAGTAGTGAGAGGGATGGGTGACCGGTCGGGAAGTTAGATGATTTGGAATGAGTGATCCACACTTGAGCAGTTAAGAGAGGTGATTAGAGACTAAATCATCAAATAATTCAAAAAAATTAAAAATCGAAAAAAAATCAAAAAAAATTTCCAAAAATTTCAAAAAAAAAAACCTTTAGTACCGGTTGGTAACACCAACCGGTACTAAAGGTCCCCCATACCAGGGCGTGAGCTCACGCCATGTGGTGGCACTTTAGCGCCGGTTCGTGCCGAACCGGTACTAAAGGGGGAGGCCTTTAGTGCCCACCCTTTAGTGCCGGTTATGGAACCGGCACTAAAGGCCCTTACGAACCGGCGCTAAAGCTCCGTTTTCTACTAGTGACCACTAGAGGGGGCACCTGGTGACCACAATACACCAAGGCGCGCCAGGCCCCCAGGCGCACCCTGGTGGGTTGTGGCCAGCCCAGCCCACCTATGGTGCCCATCTTCTGGTATATAAGTCAGTTTGACCTAAAAATAAGGGGAGGAATTTCGGTATGGAGCGCCGCCGTCTCAAGGCGGAACTTGGGCAGGAGCACTTTTGCCCTCCGGCCGAGCGATTCCGCCGGGGGAACTCCCCCCGGAGGGGGAAATCGAAGCTATCATCATCACGAACAACCCTCTCATCTTTGGGAGGCCAATCTTCATCAACATCTTCAACATCACCAACTCCTCTCAAACCCTAGTTCATCTCTTGTGTTCATCCTTTGTACCGGAACCTCAAATTGGTACCTATGGGTGACTAGTAGTGTTGATTACATCTTGTAGTTTATTACTATATGGTTTGTTTGGTGGAAGATTATATGTTCAGATCCGTTATGCTATTTAATACCCCTCTGATCTTGAGCATTCATATCATTTGTAGTTACTTTTTTTCTTGAGGTCACGGGAGAAGTCACGTTGCAAGTAATCATGTGAGTTTGATATGTGTTTGATATTTTGATGATATGTATATGTGATTCCCTTAGTGGTGTCATGTGAACATCGACTACATGGCACTTCACCATATTTGGGCCTAAGGGAATGCATTGTGGAGTAGTTATTAGATGATGGGTTGCTAGAGTGGCAGAAGCTTAAACCCTAGCTTATGCGCTACTTCGTAAGGGACTGATTTGGATCCATATGTTTAATGCTATGGTTAGATTTTATCTTAATAATTTTCTCGTAGTTGCGGATGCTTGCGAGGGGGTTAATCATAAGTGGGAGGTTTGTCCAAGTAAGAACAACACCCAAGCACCGGTCCACCCACATATCAAATTACCAAAGTAGCGAACGCGAATCAAACCACCATAATGAAAGTGACTAGATGAAATTCCTATGTGCCCTCAAGAACGCTTTGCTTACTCTAAGAGGCCATTTTGGCATGTCCTTTGCTACAAAAAGAATTGGGATACCTTTCTGCACTTTATTTACCATTACCGTTACTTGCTGGTTACAAATTATCTTGCTATCAAACTACCTGTTACCGACAATTTCAGTGCTTGCAGAAATTGCCTTGCTGAAATCCGTTTGTCATTTCCTTCTGCTCCTCGTTGGGTTCGGCACTCTTACTTATCGAAAGGACTACGAATGATCCCCTATACTTGTGGGTCATCAAGACTCTTTTCTGGCACCGTTGCCGGGGAGTGAAGCACTCTTGGTAAGTGCAAATCAGTAAGGAAAAATTTATATTACGTGCTGGAATTTACTATCACTTGCTACTATGGAAATCCATCCTTTAAGGGGTTTGTTCGGGGTATCTTCACCTCAACCGGAAACACAAAGATTTTCCCCTCAACCTACTGCCCCTACTGAAAATATTGGTTATGAAATTCCTTAGGGTATGATAGAATAACTGCTAGCTAAACCTTATGCAAGAGACGGAACTGAACATCCTGATATGCATCTAATACATGTAGATGAAATTTGTGGATTATTTAAGCTTGCAGGTTTACCCAGAGATTAAGTCAAGAAGATGGTTTTCCCTTTGTCTTTGAAGGGAACATCATTGTCATGGTATAGGCTATGCGATGATATTGGGCCTTGGAACTATAATCAATTAAAAAAATTGGAATTTCACCAAAAAATTATCCTATGCATCTAATTCATCATGATCGGAATTATATATATAATTTTTGGCTCCTGAAGGAGAAAGTATCACTCTAGCTTAGGGGAGGATTAAGTCAATGTTATATTCGCTCCTTGGTCATGAGCTCTGAAGAGAAATTATTATTCAGAATTTTTATGCTCAGCTTTCTCGTGATGATCAGTCCATCCTTGATACTTCTTGTACTGGTTCTTTTATGAAGAAGACTATTTAATTCAGGTGGGATCTTTTAGAAAGAATTAAACGCAACTCTAAAGATTGGTAACTCAACGAAGGTAAAGAGTTAGGTATTAAGCTTGATTTTGATTGTGTTAAATCTTTTATGAATACTGATGTTTTTCACAAGTTTAGCACTAAATATGGACTTGACTCTGAGATAGTAGCGTCTTTCTATGAATAATTTGCTACTCATGTTGATCTCCCTAAGGAGAAGTGGTTTAAATATCACCCCCTATTAAATAAGAAATTAAATAAATAGTTATGGCTAAAGATCAAACTATCATTTACAATGTTGATCCAGTTGTACCTACTACTTATATTGAAAAAACACCTTTCCCTATTGGGATAAAGGAACATGCTAAGGTATCAACCATGGTTCACAAAAGTAATATTAAAGCACCTAAACCCTCTGAACAAATCAAAGTAGAACCTAGTGTTGCTATGGTAAAAGATCTCTTGGTCGAAAACATAGATGGGCATGTTATTTATTTCTGTGATGAAGCTACTAGAATAGCCAAACCCGATGAAAAAGATAAACATAGACCTGTTGTTGGCATGCTTGTTGTCTCAGTTAAAATAGGAGATCATTGCTATCATGGCTTATGTGATTTAGGTGCTAGTGTGAGTACTATTCCTTTTAACTTATACCAAGAAATTATGAATGATATAGCGCCCGCTAAAATAGAAGCCATAGATGTCACTATTAAACTTGCAAACAGAGACACCAACACACCACTTGGGATTGTTAGAGATGTTGAAGTCTTGTGCGGGAAAATAAAATACCCTACTGATTTTCTAGTCCTTGGTTCCCCACAAGATGATTTTTGTCCCATAATCTTTGGTAGACCTTTCTCGAACACTGTCAATGCAATGATAGATTCCGATAAAGAAACTGTCAGTGTTAGCTTTGGTGATGAGTCTCATGAGTTTAATTTCTCTATGTTTTGTAGACAACCTCATTATAAAGAATCACCTAGTAAGGATGAAATAATTGGTCTTGCTTCTATTGCCATTCCTCCTACTGATCCACTAGAACAATATTTGCTAGACCATGAAAATGATATGCACTTGCGTGAAAGAAATGAAATAGATAAAATACTCTTTGAACAACAACCTCTCCTTAAACACAATTTGCCTATTGAAACTCTAGGAGGTCCTTCTCCACCTAAAGGTGATCCTGTGTTTGAATTAAAATAATTGCCTGACACTTTGAAATATGCTAATCTTGATGAGAAAAAGATATGTCTTGTTATTGTTGGTGCTAACCTTTTAGAACATGAAGAAGAAAGATTATAAAAAATTATGAAGAAGCATCATGTTGCTATTGGATATACTCTTGATGATCTTAAGGGCATTAGTCCCACTCTCTATCATCACAAGATTAATATGGAACCTGATGCCAAACCCATTGTTGATCACCAACAATGATTGAATCCTAAGATTAAAGAAGTGGTAAAAACAGAAATACTAAAACTTTTGGAAGCAGGTATAATCTATCCCATAGCTGATAGTAGATGGGTAAGTCTTGTTCATTATGTCCCTAAGAAGGGAGGTATTAATGTTTTTCCTAATGATAAACATGAACTTATTCCACAAAGAATTGTTACTGGCTATAGAATGGTAATTGATTTTAGAGAATTAAATAAAGCTACTAGAAAAGATCATTACTCTCTGCCTTTTATTGATCAAATGCTAGAAAGATTATCTAAGCACACACACTTTTGTTTCCTTGATGGATATTCTAATTTCGCTCAAATACCTGTATCACGGCCTGATCAAGAGAAAACCACTTTTATTTGCCCTTTTGGAACTTATGCTTATAGACATATGACTTTTGGTTTAGTTAATGCACCTGCTACCTTTTAAAGATGTATGACTGCTATATTCTCTGGTTCTTGTGAAAAGATTGTTGAGGTTTTCATGGATGATTTCTCTATTTAGGATCTTCTTTTGGTGATTGCTTCAGCAGCCTTGATCGAGTTTTGCAGAGATGTGAACAAACTAATCTTGTCTTGAGTTGGGAGAAGTGCCACTTTATGGTTAATAAAGGCATTGTCTTGGGGCATAAATTTTTGAACGAGGTATTGAGGTGGATAAAACTAAAGTTGATGCAAGAAAATGCCATGTCCTAAGGACATCAAAGATATTCGTAGTTTCCTTGGTCATGATGCTTTCTATAGGAGGGTTATTAAAGACTTATCTAAAATTTCTAGGCCTATTACTAATCTTCTACAAAAGAATGTTCCATTTGTTTTTGATGATGATTGTGTAGAAGCCTTTGAAACACTTAAGAAAGCCTTAATTTCTGCACCTATAGTATAACCACCTGATTGGATCTTGCCCTTTAAATTATGTGTGATTCTATGACAAAGAGTTGATAAGAAATTATATGTTATCCATTATGCTAGTATAACTCTAGACAATGCACAAAGAAATTATGCTACTACTGAGAAAGAATTTTTTAGCAGTTGTGTTTGCTTGTGATTAATTCAGATCTTATATTGTTGATTCCAAAGTAACTGTACACACCAATCATGCTGCTATAAAATATCTTATGGAAAAGAAAGATGCTAAACCTAGACTGATCAGGTGGGTTCTCTTGCTTCAAGAATTTGACTTACATATCACTAATAGGAAGGGAGAACCCCGTAGCTGATAACTTGTCTAGGTTAGAAAATATTCTTGATATGACCCAATACCTATTGATGATAGCTTTGCAGATGGACAACTAGATGTAATAAATGCTTCTCATAATACTCCTTGGTATGCTGACTATGCTAATTACATTGTTGCTAAATTTATACCACCTAGTTTCACATACCAACAAAATAAAAAAAATTATTCTATGATTTAAGACAATACTTTTAGGATGACCCACATCTTTATAAAGGAGTAGACGGTATTATTACATGTTGTGTACCTAATCATGAACAGGAACAAATCCTACGGAAATGTCACTCTGAAGCCTACGGAGGACATCATGCAGGAGATAGAACTACACATAAGGTATTACGATCTGGTTTTTTATTTGCCTACTCTTTTCAAAGATGCCCGTAAGTTTGTCCTATCTTGTGATGAATGTCAAAGAATAGGTAATATTGGTAAGTGTCAAGAAATGCCTATGAATTATTCACTTGTTGTTGAACCATTTGATGTTTGGGGATTTGATTATATGGGACCTTTTCCTTCCTCTAATGGGTATATACATATTTTGGTTTGCTGTTGATTATGCCACTAAGTGGGTAGAAGCTATTCCAACTAGTAGTGCTGATCATAACACCTCCATTAAAATGCTTAAGAAGTTATTTTCCCAAGGTTTGGAGTCCCTAGATATTTAATGACTGATGGTGGTTCACACTTTTATTCATGGTGGTTTCCGAAAAATGCTTGCTAAATATGGTGTTAACCACAGAATTGCATCACCCTGTCATCCTCATTCTAGTGGTCAAGTTGAACTTAGCAATAGATAACTAATATTAATATTACAAAAAACTGTCAATAGGTCTCGAAAGAATTGGTCTAAGAAATTAGATGATGCCCTTTGGTCCTACAGAATAGCTTATAAAAATCCCATGGGAATGTCTCCATATAAAATGGTTTATGGGAAAGATTGTCATGTGCCTCTTGAGTTAGAACATAAAGCATTTTGGGCAATTAAAGAACTCAATTATGACTCCAAACTTGCCGGTGAAAAAGAGGTTATTTGATATTAGATCACTAGATGAATGGAGAACCCAAGCTTATGGAAATGCAAAACTATTTAAAGAAAATGTAAAAAGGTGGCATGACAAAAGAATCCAAAAGCGGGAATTCAAAGTTGGTGAACATGTTCTGTTGTACAATTCTCATTTTAGTTTTTTTTGCAGGAAACTTCTTTCCAAATGGGAAGGACCATATATCATTGAAGAAGTTTATCGGTGTGGAGCTGTTAAGATCAATAATGCCGAAGGTACTAACCTGAAGGTGTTCAATGGACAAACAATTAAGCACTATATCTCAGGTATGCCTATTAATGTTGAAACAAATATTATTCAAACCATGACACCAGAGGAGCACATAAAAGAAACCTTCCAGAACACTCCAGAACCCTAAAAAGAGGAGGTACGTGATACGATAAGTAAACGGACTCCAAAAAATTGGCAAAAATATTTTCTGTCAATTTTGGAATATTAGAAAAATAGGAGAATGAGAAACAACCAGGAAGGCAACCAAGGTGAAAATGATACACCAGGGTGCGCCTGCCCTCCCTGGCATGCTCTGGTGGGTTGTGGGGCCCTCGGGCACCTTCCCGACTCCATTTTCTTCCATATGCTTGTTTCCCAAGATAAAAAATTCTTTATATATACACGCCGATGATTTGACCTTTGTATTGCGGAGAAACCTTCTGTTCTTGTTTTGTGTTGTTTCTCTAACATATCTAGATCGCCATGGCCACACCAAGCTCCTCCAAGGAGAAGTTCTTCGAGGGGGTAATCAATCCCTACTTGTCGGGGGTGATGAAGCACCCTCAAACCATTGAGATGTGAGAGGGTGCTCCACATCCGGGATGTTCAAGGCCCCAAGAAGACGGGAACCATGGAGGCTAGGCTAAAGGAAGTGGAGCAGGAGGTCTACAACTGGTAAGGGATGGTGGAGCGTGGACTCACTGCCAATCATCTCATGATTACGAAATTTACCTATGATTGGAAGGTGGATGGCCGGTCTATGAAGGACATCTCCTTCACCCTCAACGAGAAAATCAATTTTCTGCAAAGCCAAATTTATGATCTTCAAAATCAAGTTTTTGAGTATGAAGCAAGATTTAAAGGTATGAGTTTAGCTGCCAGTTGCAGGACTCAGGGGACTCATGCTTCCTCTTATGATGGTGAGTTGCTGCCCTGGAAGCGGGAGGATAAGCTCGCTACTACTTCATCACCACCAAAGGAGACTTGAGTACATGGTATGGGCACTCCCCTTGGCTTGTGCCAAGCTTGAGGGATATGCCCTGATATCGTATCACCATCACCTCTACTACCTTTACCTATCTTAGTTCGGTCTTTAGTTATTATGATCTACTCTTAAGTGTTAGTTTCGTTATCTACCTATGTAATCGAGTGAGAGTTACATAATAAAGTTTAGTTTGAGTTTTTGCTTCTTTACTTTTATGTTTCAATCAAAATGGGAGGAAATAATAAAAAAGATCATATGCTAATCTTATGGTAAGTAATGACATCACATACGGAAAAGTATAAGTGGTAAAATTTGTTGAACATTGACAAACATAGCATTAGTCAATAATGCAATTCATGAAAGAACTAATAAGGGAAGAGAAGATTCACATGCAAATACACTATCTTGGACATCTTTTATGATTGTGAGCCCCCACTAAATATCTTATGCCAAACGGTTGACGTTGGACAAGGAAGACAACATAATGATTTATGCTTGTTCATATTCACATAGAAGTTATATTGTCATAGATCCTTCAACATGTGGTGCTTGCTCAATATCTTTGCTAGCCAAACATCCGCACTAAGTAGAGATACTAGTGCAACCAAAAACCCTTAAACGCAAGCTCTTATTTTTTTAGAGTCCACCATACCAACCTATGGATTGAGTAAGATCCTTCAAGCAAGTTGTCATCGGTGTAATAAGGCAACAAAAATTGCTTCTAAATGTGTTTGATAATTTAGTGTAAGAGAAACTGAGCGTTGTATGAATTTGTGATGGCAGAGTAATAAAAGCGACGGACTGCATAATAAAGGTTGCTATCATAAGGGGCAATATAACATGACGTTCTTTTGCATTAAAAGATTGTGCATACAACCAAAAAGCGCATGACAACCTCTGCTTCCCTCTGTGAAGGTCCTATCTTTTACTTTATGTATTTACTTTTTATGCAAAGAGTCAAAGTATTCCTCTCTATTCCTTTTTATTTTTCTCTTTGGCAAGCATCATGTGGTGGGGAAAGATCTGGACACATATATCCAGTTGGATGTGAGTGATAATGAGCTACTATTGTTGACACCGCCATTGAGGTGAATAAGTTGGGAGGCGAAACTATAAGCCCCTATCTTTCTATGTGTCCGATTTAAACTTTTTGCTCATATATAAGTTGTGAGTATTAGCAATCATAGAAGATTTAATGATGGTTGAGTATGTGGACTTGCGAAAAGGCTCTGATATGTGACCCTTCCTGAATATGATGAATTGTAGTTGCAAAGTTGACTGAGAACATAGTTTGTTGGTTTTCAATAAAGTTTATGCTTTCTACTTCAATGCTGTGATGAATTGTTACATGTTCATGAGAAGTTATATGATAAAGTTATATGTTGAAGTTTATTGCTGTTATAATAATAGGCATGAAGCTACTATGTCCGTATTTTTTTAATCGACACCTCTCTCTCCAACCATCTAGACATGTTTTTCGATATTAGCTTTTGCTTGAGGACAAGCGAGGTCTAAGATTGGGGGTTGATACGTCCATTTTGCATGATGTTTTCCTATTGTTATTTATAATATTTTTATGCATAATAATGCTTTATGGAGCAATTCTAATGCCTTTTCTCTCATAATATGCAAGGTTTACACAAAGAGGGAGAATACCGGTAGCTGGAATTCTGGACCTGAAAAAGCTACGTCAGAGATACCTATTCTGCACACCTCCAAATGAGCTCAAATTTTATGGAGAATTATTTTGGAATATTTAAGAACTATTGGAGAGAAGAACAACCGGAGGGGGCCACCTGGTGACCACAAGACACCAGGGCGCGCTAGGCCTCCCAGGAGCGCCCTGGTGGGTTGTGGCCAGCCCAGACCACCTCCGTTGCCCATCTTCTGGTATATAAGTCAATTTGACCGTAAAAATAATGGGAGGACTTTCAGGACGGAGCGCCACCATCTCGAGGCGGAACTTGGGCTGGAGCACTTTTGCCCTCCGGCGGAGCGATTCTGCCGGGGGAACTTTCCTCTCGGAGGGGGAAATCGAAGGCATCGTCATCCGCAACAACCCTCTCATCTTTCGGAGGCCAATATTCATCAACATCTTCAATAACACCAACTCCTCTCAAACCCTAGTTCATCTCTTGTGTTCAATCATTGTACTGGAACCTCAGATTGGTACTTGTGGGTGACTAGTAGTGTTGATTACATCTTGTAGTTGATTACTATATGGCTATTTGCTGGTAGATTATATGTTCAGATCCATTATGCTATTTAATACCCCTCTAATCTTTAGCACTAATATCATTTGTGATTACTTACTTTTGTTCTTGAGGTCACATGAGAAGTCACATTACAAGTAATCATGTGAATTTGATATGTGTTCGATATTTTGATGATATGTATGTTGTGATTCCCTTAGTGGTGTCATGTGAACGTAGACTACATGGCACTTCACCATCTTTCGGCCTAAGGGATTGCATTGTGGAGTAGTTATTATATTATGGGTTTCTAGAGTGACAGAAGCTTAAACCCTAGTTTATGCGCTACTTCGTAAGGGACTGATTTGGATCCATATGTTTAATGTTATGGTTAGATTTTATCTTAATAATTTTCTCGTAGTTGTGGATGCTTGCGAGCGGGTTAATCATAAGTGGAGGTTTGTTCAAGTAAGAGCAACATCCAAGCACCGGTCCACCCACATATCAAATTATCAAAGTAGCAAACGTGAATCAAACCAACATGATGAAAGTGGCTAGATGAAATTCATGTGTGCCCTCAAGAACTCTTTCCTTATTATAAGAAACCATTTTGGCATGTCCTTTGGTACAAAAAATATTGGGCTACCTTGCTGCACTTTATTTATCGTTACCATTATTTGCTCGTTACAAATTATCTTACTATCAAACTACCTATTACCGACAATTTCAGTGGTTGCAGAAATTACCTTGCTGAAAATCGCTTGTCATTTCCTTCCGTTCCTCGTTGGGTTCGATAGTCTTACTTATCGAAAGGACTATGACTGATCCTCTATACTTGTGGGCCATCATCCTCCCAAGAAGCTTCGGGGGTCTCTTTTAGTCCACAAAAAATTACCGTAAATTTTTAGCCCATTCCGAGAACTGTAATTTGTGCAAAAAAATGACACCATAGTAGTTCTTTTGGAAACAACGTCAGTCCAGGTTAGTTCTAATCAAATCATAGTAAAACCATATAATTTTTTTGTAAACATGGCATGCATACATCATAAATTATAGATATGTTTGAGACATATCAACATCCCCAAGCTTAATTCCTGCTCTCCTCGAGTAGGTAAATGATAAAAGAAATAATTTATGAAGTGTGAATGCTAGCAAGTGCACAAGTTTGATCAATGATAATTTCAGTCACTTTTTCTAGCATCATTGTATATCATAAACAATAGCTCATCTCATAAAACTTCTCATGATCAAGTAGCAAGCTATTTACATGTTAAAGTGTAGACCATAAACTTTCTTGATAACTAACAAACTATGTTCTGAATCATCAAACAATTGCAATTCATCTTATTTTTCGGAAGGGTCTATGTAAGAGCTTTGATTTAGCAAATTGAACATACTCAACTATCATATAGTCTTCCATGATTGCCGACACTCAGAGCATATTTTTAGAACAAATAGCATCCATCGAACACAGAGAATGGTAGGGGCTTAATGTTTCGCCTCCCAAATCATTTATCATATACATAATTGTCAATAATAATAATTCATGATAAAATATATTTGAATGGCCATATATCCTTGGATCTTTCCCCACCACATGATACATGCCAACTAGATAATAATTGAGGTTGAAATGAGAAGGAATACTACTGACTCTTGCATAAAAGCAAAAGATAGGCCCTTCGCAAAGGGAATCATGGATTTGCAGAGGTGCCAGAGCTCGAAGCTTTTAAAACAGAGATAAATATAATTTTGAGAGGTATGCTTTCATTGTCAAGGTAATGTCTGAGAGTTCCCAATATCTTCCATACTAGACACATTATAGGAGGTTCCCAAACAGAAAGGTAAAGTTTTTACTCCCCCTCCACCAACAAACACAAGCCATGGCAAGCAGAATCCTCAGGTGCCCTCCATACCAACAACCATTCGAGCAAGTTTTGTTTCATTATTATATTTTGATTTTGATCATAGGACTGGGCATCCTAATTACCAGCCACTTTCTCGTGAATGACAAGCGAATAAACACTCATCGTGAGAATAACCCATCTAGCATGGAAGATATTGACCGTCGCTTGTCGCTTCATGCGCGATTTCGGCACACAAAACAAATTATTATTTGAAGATTTAGAGTTTCGCACATGCAAATTTACTTGGAACGGCAGGTAAATACCGCATATAGGTAGGTATGGTGGAATCATATGGAATAACTTTGGGTTTAATCAAGTGGATGAACAAGTAGTATTCCCGCTTAGTACAGGTGAACGCTAGCAAAAGAGCCTAAGAAAGAACCACACGTTGGAGGATCCATACCAATATACCTTCTATACAAATATACCCAAACATAACTCATTACGTTGTCTTCCTTGTCCAACTTCAACTAATTTGCTCAAGTTTGAAAATAAACTAATGGGGCTCAATCATAGAAGATGTCCAAGATAGTATATTTATATGTGAAATCTCTCTTCCTTCAATATTCTTTCATGAATTGTTCAAGTGACCAATGTTGTGTTTGTTAACTTTCAATAAATTTTACTACCTATACTTCTTATATGTGAAGTCATTACTCCCCATGGGATAAGCATATGAAACATATATAATTTCAGATTTATGAAATTCAATTCATTCAACAATTTACTCATAGGATATAAGTGAAGCACAAGAATGAATGACAAACTTCTCCAAAAAGATATACGTGAAGATCAATGAGTAGTAAAACAATTGAGTAACTATGCGAAGACTCTCCCCCATTTAAAAATATCAGATCTTAAGTATTTTATTCAAACAGCAAGCAAAACAAAATTAAATGACATTCCAAGGATAGCACATATCATGTGAACAAGCAAAAACTTAGGCTCAACCAAAACTGACTGATCATTGTTGAAGAAGAAAGGTGGGATACCAACCAGGGCATCCCCAAGCTTAGATGCTTGAGACTTATTGAAATATTTATTAGGGATGCCTTGGGAATCCCCAAGCTTGAGATCTTGTCTCTTCTTAATTCCTCTCATCAAGGTTTCCCTAATTCTTAAAAACATCATCCACACAAAACTCAACAAGAACTAGTGAGATAAGTTAGTATAAATCAAAGCAAAACCATATCATTCTCTACTGTAGAAAATCACTAAAATTATAATTTGACATTGCATACTAAATGCCTCTACATATTTAATAGTTTCATCCTCAAATAGAATCATTAAGCAAGCAAACAATGCAAACATGGCAGCAATCCGTCTAAACAGGACAGTTTGTAAAGAGTGCAACAAGATTCATACTTCTCTAACACCAAAAATTCTGCAAAATTTCCACACTATAGAAAATTTGTTGTGGCTTATTTTGTAAAAATTTGAAGATTTTTTCATGTTCTGACTTTTCTGGAGAATTCAAACAATGATAGAAAACTTTCTATATTCAAACAACAACATGTAGACTTGCAAAAATAAGCATGGTAAAGGCTATACTTGACATTTTTATTGAAATCAAAGATGCAAAACTTTATTCTAAATAACAGCAATAAAATCCTAATAAAATAAAATGATGCTCCAAGAAAAACTCATATCATGTGACGAATAAAAATGTAGCTCCAAGTGCGGTTACCGATAATGTTGAAGATGAAATAGGGGATGCCCTCCGGGTCATCCCCAAGCTTAGTTGCTTGGGTATTCCTTTAATATTACCTTGGGGTGCCTGGGGAATCCCCAAGATTAGGGTATTCACACTCCTTATTCTCCTCATATCGATATCTCACCCAAAACTTGAAAACTTGAATCACACAAAACGTAACAGAACTTCATGAGTTGCGTTAGTATAATAAAGCAAATCATTCACTTGGTACGGTCAAAGACAAGATTAATAATTGTTTCCGCATAATGCATACTATACCTTTTCATTTCGACAATTTATATTGGGCAATATAAGCCATAGAAACTAGAAAACAAGCAAACTATGCATTGAAAACATAATCTGTCAAAAATGGAACAGTCCGAAATGATCTGAACAATGGCCATACTTCTGTAGATCAAAAAATTCAGGAAAATTAGGACAACATGGGAAAGTTTTATATCAATAATGTGCGAAGAATTCAGAGCCAAAGCACATTTCTGTGAATTTACAAAACTCTAGAATTGGGTGCAAAAGTTTCAGTTTTTTTCATAAAATCAAGTCAACTATAATCCACACTATCCCAAAGGCTTTTCTTGGCACTTTATTGAAACAAAAGCTATAAAACATGATTAATACAGTAGCCTAATCATGTGAACACACAAAAACAGTAGGTATAAATATTGGGTTGTCTCCCAACAAGCACTTTTCTTTAATGCCTTTTAGCTAGGTGACACGTCTCCGCCGTATCTATAATTTTTGATTGTTTCATGCCAATATTATACAACTTTCACATATTTTTGGCAACATTTTATATGATTTATTGGACTAACATATTGATCCAGTGCCAGTTCCTATTTGTTGCATGTTTTTTGTTTCATAGAATATCCATATCAAATGAAGTCCAAATGCCATAAAAATTTATGGAGAATTATTTTGGAACATATGTGATTTTTGGGAGGTGGAATCAACGCAAAAAGGAGCCCACAACCCCCACAAGACACCAGGGCGCGCCCCAGGGCCCAGGCGCATAGTGGTGGGTTCTGGTCACCTCATAAGGCAGTTTCTGCTCTACTTCGGGCGCAAGGAAGCTTATATCCAGAAAAAAAATCGTGTTAAAATTTCAGCGCAATTGGAGCTACGGATCTCAGGATATTTAAGAAACAATTTTGGGCCAGAAAAGAGGAACGCGAAATAGAAGAGAACATAGGGATAGATCCAATCTGGGAGGGGCTCCCGCCCCTCCGCCACCATGGAGGCCATGGACCTAAGGGGGAACCCTCCTCCCATCTAGGGGGGAGGCCAAGGAAGAAGTAGAAGAAGGAGGTGGGCTCTCTCACCCTCTCTCCCGGTGGCGCTGGAACGCCGCCGGGGAAATCATCGTGTGACATCGATCTACTCCAACAACTCTGTCATCTTCACCAACATATTCATCACCTTCCCCCATCTATCTACAGCGGTCCACTCTCCCGCACCCCGTTGTACCCTCTACTTGAACATGGTGCTTTATGCTTCATATTATTATCCAATAATGTGTTGCCATCCTATGATGCTTGAGTAGATTTTTGTTGTCCTACCGGTAATTGGTGAATTTCTATGGTTTGTTTAATTTTCTTGTGGTTATGTTGTCGTCCTTTGGTGCCCATAATATAAGCGCTTGTGTGGATCACACCATAGGGTTAGTTTTATGTTGATAGGACTATGCCTTGGAGGGCAAGGGTGACAGAAGCTTCTTCCTACCATAGAAATTGATGCATACATGATTGAAGGGGGGCCAATATATATCTTATTATTATGGTGGCTTTTACCTTAATGAACGTTAGTAGTTGTGGATGCTTCCTAATAGTTCCAATCATAAGTGCATAGAATTCGACGACATGCTAGCAGTGGCCTCTCCCACATAAAAACTTGTTATCGGTCTAGTAACATAGTCAATTGCCAAGGGACAATTTCGCAAATCCTACAACTACTAATCCACACTCGCTATACTAATTTAATTGTACTTTGATTAGAACAACACCTACATTTTATTTTTCACGTTCTTTATTATCTTGCAAACCTATCCTACCATACCTACAAAGTACTTCTAGTTTTATTCTTGTTCTAGGTAAAGCAAACATTAAGTGTGCGTAGAGTTGTATCGATGGTCGATAGAACTTGAGGGAATATTTATTCTGCCTTTAGCTCCTTGTTGGGTTTGACACTCTTATTTATCGAAAAAGGCTACAAATGATCCCCTATACTTGTGGGTTTTCAAGACCTTTTCTGGCGCCGTTGCCGGGGAGCAAAAGCATGGGGAGAATATTCTCGTGTGTGCTTGTTTGCTTTATCACTAAGTAGATTTTATTTTTTGCTCTTTTTTTCTATCTTTAGTTATGGGTAGGAAACGTAAAATACCAAAAAGAGTTATACCTACTAAACCAATGGTTGAAGAACCACCAAAATCTATCATACCTCTGAAGCTTTCTACTTGGATCATCTTTAATCCCTATGTGCTCGTGCTAAAAACCCAACTAGTTTAGTTGATGGAAAATCATTAAATGATCATGCTTATTTTGCGTGACACCACTTATCTCAAAAAGGGAACCTTTTACGGCATCAAATTAATACTATGCAATGCTATGCTTGGCATTTATGTGAATTATATGATTTTACTTGTTGTTCTGGAGACCCTAAGAAACACCTTCCCTACCAATGTGAGTTTAGTGACAATGGAATCTTATCTTCTTATGCTAAAGGTGTTTATAATTACTATGATATTGAACAAATTGAAGAATTTGTTGCTTTTAAGGGTGCTTATGAAATTGCTTCTTTGATTGAAAAGTATGATGCTACTCTTTGCAATCTGAAAATTCGCCATACTTAAATATTGCTATGAAAACTATGCTTCTAATTCTTATGTTAAACCATATATTGAGGACTCCTCCACCGCCCAAGAAGATATTAATATTTTGTAGGAAACTGATGACACTGTGAGCTCATTAGATGAAAAAGATGAGGAGGAGAGTGAAGAACAAAAGGAGGAAGAGCGGATTAGCTACCCATGCCCACCTTCTAATGAGAGTAACTCTTCAACTCATACATTGTTTAATTTCCCTTCATGCTTACTGAAGGATGAATGTTATGATAATTGCTATGATTTGATTCATTTGAAATATCCCTTTTTGATGAAATTGATGGTTCCTATGCTTGTGACTAAGATGCCAATATGAATTGTGCTTATGGAGATGAACTTGATATAGTTCCTTATGCTAAGAATGAAAATTTTGCTATTGCACCCACACATGATAGTCCTATTATCTTCTTGAATTCTCCCAACTAAACTATATCGGAGAAGTTTGCACTTATTAAGGATTACATTGATGGGTTGCCTTTTATTGTTGCACATGATGATTTTGATGAATATAATATGCATGTGCTTTCTGCTCCTACTTGCAACTATTATGATAGAGGAACTATATCGCCGGCTCTCTATGTTTCCAACACGATAATATTGCAAGAAACTGCTTATGCTATGTATTGTCCTTTACCTGACGTGCATGAATTGTTCTTTTATGACATGCCGATGCATAGGAAGAGAGTTAGACTTCGTCATTGCATGATATATGTTGCTTTGTGCTCACTACTAAATTATAAATCATTGCTAATTAAAATTGGCTTTGATATACCTTGGGATCCGGGTGGATCAATTACATGAGCACTTTATGCCTAGTGTTGGTGCAATAATTTGTCTCCTTACATTTTGGAATTTGTTGACATAAACATTATGGGACTTATGTGTTTGCTAGTGCACATAGAGTAATAAGTCCCTAGAATCAAGAGGATTTTTGGTTGAAACGACGAAGATAATCCCCTGCGTGGTAGTGAAGATTACCACCAAAGATTATGTTGAAAGAGTGATCCCTCAAAATTGCTGATGTGATGTAATTGGTTGGGTGTTCATTCGAAGGAAGTGACTGCGACCGAGGATATTGAAGATGAAGTGAAGACGTAGCATTTATTTTGTTGTTTCTCTTCTCTTTATTGAGTCAGAGGACCACCGTACAATTAAGAGGGCTGTAGCGTTCGAAGCTTTGATTTCTCTGATGCTAAACCCAAATCGTATGGAAGTTGCAAGAGAAATCTCTTTGAGCTCCGAGGAAATACTTGTTAGCAAGAGACTGTGATGTTCTTCGTTGCGGGAGATTATTCTCGGACTGAGGAGTTAGCATTACTTGTTCCTCAAGTGATGTAACTGTTGCTCTTTGAAATCCGACTTTTGAGAACGTGTCGATTGGCCATTGGCTGGACTGCGGGTCCAAAATGGTCATTTCTCACCAGGGAAGGTTGTGGCTATAAATAGCCACCCCACGCCGGCGTTGTCCGATGGCTGCTCCACTTGATTCTGAGAAGATTGTTGAGCAACCCCCTCTCCGAGTGATTTGAGTTTAAAATCCACCAAGAGAAAAGCCCTAGAGACGAAAAATGAGATAGTGGTTCAGCATCACTCGAATCTAAGTCCAGTACGCTCTGGCTATTACCCTTGAGAGCTATAAACTCTCTAGACAGTTAGGTGTCAATATCTTCAGAGACCAAGAGTCGTTGTGGTTCTCGAAGAAGAAGTCTATAAAGGTTTGGAGATAGCCTCAAGTATCTACCATGAGTGATCGACATTGGTTGATGAACCAATTTTCGAGAAGAATAGGGCGAAGAGAGTTTATCTTCCATGTTAAGTCACAACCCCTCCAACCATAGGTAGTCCTTGTGCAGAAGGATGAACTGGTCTACCAAATACCTTGTTGCCATCGAGCATCACTGGTTACCTCTATTCTCCCTCGTTTCTTTCGAACATTTTCAATTATGTGGTTTGTCTCGATGCATGCTCTTAGTTTCCATTCGATAGCTTGTATTCGCTCACTGTACTCTGTTTTCATTTGCTCTACTGTTGGGTTTCGAGAGTTTTGTGATTTATGGAAGAAATTTTAAAACTCCCATTCACCCCCCGCCCCTCTCTGGTAGACATACTTTGTTCCTACAATTGGTATCAGAGCGAGGTACTCCTTGACTGTGCTCATTTTGGGCTAACCACCTTGGAGTTTAAGTAGGGTCTTTAGTGAGCTAAGCTACAAGTGAAATCTCAAGATTCCCATCATTGATGGAATGGACTATCCCTCATGGAAGGAGAGGATGAATATCCATCTCCGAGCCATTGATGATGACATGTGGAATGTGGTGCAGAATGGATTCACGGTTGAAGTGCCCCAAGTCCCCACTGACCAGGAGAAGAAGCTTATTCAGATGGATGCTCTAGCCAAACATGAAATTGGTGGCCATCTCTCTCATGCTCAATTTCTTTTTTATCGTTAGTGTGAAACTGCGAAGGAATTGTGGGATATTCTCAAAAAAATCAATGAAGGTGTTTCAACTTAGAAAGAAGCTCGCATTGATAATCTTCGGGCAAAATTCAATTGGTTCAAGAGCATTGGAAATGAAAGCTTTCAGCAAACTATTGATCGTCTGAGTGACGTAGCAAATGACCTTCAAGGTATCGGCGCCAAAGACATCACTGATCACGAAGTTGTGAAGAAACTGCTTCATTCTCATGACACTTCATTCGACACACTAGTTCTGATGATTAGGGAACTACCTAATTTCAAAGATCTCGACTCTGGTGATATCATGGAAAGGTTAAACACCCACAAGGAACAAGAAGAAGAAAAGAGAGATCTCTATGGCGCAGGTCACCACAAAAGTCATGCTCTCAAAGTTGTGGCTGACTCTTCCTCCGAAGGAAATGCCTAAAAGATTGTGATGACCCAGAAAGGCTCAGCAAAGATCTCGCACTAATCACGAAAAGATTCCAGCGCCTTCATGGGAAGAATCAATTCCAGAAGAAAGGATCAAGCAACTCTGGCGGTTCAAAATCTTCATCAAAACCTATAGGAGACTACACCTGCTTCAAGTGCAAAAAGCCAGGACATTTCATTTCAGACTACCCTCTTTGGGAAGCTGAAATCCATGCCAGTGGAAGATATGATTCAGGAAACTACCATAGCAAGGGCAAGAGCAAGAACTATGATTCCGATGATGAGAAGAAAATGAAGAAGCTCTTCTAGAAGAAGGACAACTCCCCTTCCAAGTCTTCACCAAGATCTTCCTCAAGGAAACCTTCCAAGTCCTCCTCCAACCGCAAGAATACCTCTTGCAAGGCCAAGGCTTAAATAAGCAAGGAGATGGACTCTGATGAAGAAGAATCATCCGACCCCGAAGAAGCTAATGAATCTGATGAGGATTATCACTACTGCAGGATGCTGCTAACACGACACTACGATCAGAGACCCTTCGACAAAACTATGTGCGATGCAATAATCGCAAACGGTGATGTAAAAAAGGTCAAAAAAGGTGCAAAACGTTTGCGATGACGGATGCATCAAACACGGTTCAGAATTTAGTTGCGTCTGCGATGAAAGGCATATGGTTCAGTTCAATGAATTGTTTGCGATGAGGCAGAAGAACAGAAACGGTCAGCCATATGAAGGTGTGTGCGATATACAACATATGGTTCACTTGGATGAACTGTTTGTGATTAGGTAACACAAAAGAAACGGTCAACCAGATCAAGGTGTGTGCGATATATGGCATATAGTTCACTCGGATGAATTGTTTGTGTTGAGCCAAGAGAACAGAAACGTTTCAATTTAACAAGATGTGTGTGATACACGGCAAACAGGTCTGTAATCAGAAATGTGTGCGAAGACCGATAATAACACAGACGATTGTTGCTAATAACACGTGTGTGTTGTGCGTTGGGATTGCATATAGAACAACAACATATATGTATATATATACACACACACACGTATAAGGACATGCTTGCATTACAAAATTAAACATCCAATTACATAGGTGGCTACTACACACATGACATTTCCACACACCAAAGTCAACTATATATTACATGCATGATTAACTAGGATAAACGATCATCTGATCATCATCTACTTCTTGGGACGCTTGCCGCTGTTGCTCTGCTTGTGGTTCGATCTGGCCTCATCGATCTCGGTAACGAGGCACTTCCTCGTGTAAACGATCCGCCTGTTCATCTCGTAGCATGTGTACACGCTCTTGGCCGCGAATCTGAGGTGAGGTTCATCCACTTGCCGCATCCAGGCCCCGTGCCAGGATACGGGACGTGTTCTGTTGGCATCCTGCTTCATCTTTTCGTAGTATGGGTCTATGATGGATGGGGCGAGTTCAAACAAGGAGTCCTTCTTCGTGCTTCCTAGACCCTGTAGTGCTCACGGATTTCGACAAGGTTCTTGCAGGCCAAGGCCGTAACCCTGAGCGCTTTTACATCGTCGGTGGTTTCCACTATAGCGAACTTGTAGTCGGTGCTATTGACAAACCTGGTGAAACGGTCACAAGGATCTGTGGCCATGCAGTAGTAGTAGATGAGGACATGATGGCGCATGCACAAATGGGCGATGTCAACCTTCTGATCTATGTTGGGATGATTGCCGGTGTACTGGAGGTCGATGACGACCACCTTGTACTTATCTCGAGCAAGAAACTGCTCAACGGTGTTGATGTAGTCGTTCACCACGGCCGGGTCGATGGTGTACACCACCGAGAGATCCGTCACCCTCGTGTGGGTCTCCACTTTATGCTCGCCGAACTCCATTGGAGCGTCGCTAGACATCCCCTCTCTATGTGTCGTGATGGGTGTGCTTGTTGTGTTGTGGGGCGCGATCGAAAGGTTGAAGAGACTAAGGTTATAATGGCCGCGAGAATTAAAGGGAAAGTCGGACGACCTGGAATATCAGCATGCCCGGATGGCAGTTCTAATTTGCAGCGCGTAACTCCATCATGCCGCACATAACTGCATCGCGTGGTGACGTGCGCAGTGCAACCGCATGCATATGGGGCCCCTGACGTGATCGTGCACAGGCCCAACCGCTAGCAGAGCGCGCGTGGAGGGACACGAGCAGAGCGCTCCGTGGTCGCCTCAACGACGAGGAACCATATATATGCATATAACAGTTGAACACACAAGGAAAAGCTGTCCACAAGCCGAGCGCACCGGTGGACGTGAGCACAACGCGCTCCGGAGCCTAACGGCGAGCAGAGGTCAACACAGTGATACGTGGCAAATAAGACGAACTGTGTGAGCGATGTCGGAGACATCAAGCACGAATTGGATTAGAGTTGCATGTGAGATACATGGCATATAGTTGATCCATCCAAGCTGTTTGTGATGGAATAAGCCGTGTGTGTTGTGGGCAAACGCTTGCTAGTATATAACCGTTTGCGATTGATGAGTCTATCACCGACGGATTACCTAGTGTGGTCCATGTGCGATGTGATATGCTCTTCCAATATAACCGCTGACAAGTCATGTATGGGTTTGACACAATGACTTCCAATTACTCTGTCATATGCTCTTCCAATATGAAGTTTAGCCTTTTGGAGCCTCTTCCATTCTGTAGTACTTGCTGGCTCTGATCAATAAACCATTCATCTTTCCTAATTAAATGTGTGTTCAACCTCAGTACCCTCAGCACCCTTGCTCTGGCAAGAAAGAACCTGGCGAGTGTAATCTCCGGCAAGGTCCCTCGGTAGGAGTTCAAAGTAACATTTGAGAGATGTAGATCTAGGCATTCAATGTGATTGTCGTTATAAATATTATCCACCTCCGGGCCTATTATTATTGATACGTCTCCAACGTATCTATAATTTTTGATTGCTCCATGCTATATTATCTAATGTTTTAGACATTATTGGGCTTTATTATCCACTTTTATATTATTTTTGGGACTAACTTATTAACCGAAGGCCCAGCCCAGAATTGCTGTTTTTTTGCCTGTTTTAGGGTTTCGAAGAAAAGGAATATCAAACGGAGTCTAAACGGAATAAACCCTTCGGAAACGTGATTTTCTCATCAGATAAGATCCAGGAGACATGGACCCTCCATCAAGAAAGCCACGAGGTGGTCATGAGGGTGGAGGGTGCCCCCCTAGGGCGCGCCCCCTGCCTCGTGGGCCCCTCGAAGCTCCACCGACGTACTTCTTCCGCCTATATATATCGATGTACCCCCAAACGATCGGGGAAGGAGCCAAAAACCTAATTCCACCGCCGCAACTTTCTGTATCCACGAGATCCCATCTTGGGGCCTGTTCCGGAGCTCAGCCGGAGGGGGCATCGATCACGGAGGGCTTCTACATCATCATCCAAGCCCCTCCGATGAATTGTGAGTAGTTTACTTCAGACCTACGGGTCCATAGCTAGTAGCTAGATGGCTTCTTCTCTCTTTTTGGATCTCAATACAATGTTCTCCCCCTCTCTTGTGGAGATCTATTCGATGTAATCTTCTTTTTTCGGTGTGTTTGTTGAGACCGATGAATTGTGGGTTTATGATCAAGTCTATCTATGAATAATATTTGAATCTTCTCTGAATTCTTTTATGTATGATTGGTTATCTTTGCAAGTCTCTTCGAATTATCAGTTTGGTTTGGCCTACTAGATTGGTTTTACTTGCCATGGGAGAAGTGCTTAGCTTTGGGTTCGATCTTGCGATGTCCTTTCCCAGTGACAGAAGGGGCAGCAAGGCATGTATTGCATTGTTGCCATCGAGGATAACAAGATGGGGTTTTTATCATATTGCATGAAACTATCCCTCTACATCATGTCATCTTGCTTAAGGCGTTACTTTGTTTTTAACTTAATACTCTAGATGCATGCTGGATAGCGGTCGATGAGTGGAGTAATAGTAGTAGATACAGAATCATTTCGGTCTACTTGTCTCGGACGTGATGCCTATATAGATGATCATACCTAGATATTCTCATAACTATGCTCAATTCTGTCAATTGCTCAACAGTAATTTGTTCACCCACCGTAGAATACTTATGCTCTTGAGAGAAGCCACTAGTGAAACCTATGGTCCCCGGGTCTCTTTCTCATCATATCAATCTCCATCACTTTATTATTGCTTTGCTTTTTACTTTGCTTTTACTTTTTACTTTGCATCTCTATACCAAAAATACCAAAAATATTATTTATCATCTCTATCAAATCTCACTTTCGTAAGTGACCGTGAAGGGATTGACAACCCCTAAGCGCGTTGGTTGCGTTGAGCTATTGTTTTTGCGTAGGTACGAGGGACTCGAGCGTAGCCTCCTTCTGGATTGATACCTTGGTTCTCAAAAACCGAGGGAAATACTTACGCTACTTTGCTGCATCACCCCTTCCTCTTCGGGGAAATCCAACGCAGTGCTCAAGAGGTAGCAAGAAAAATTTCTGGCGCCGTTGCCGGGGAGTCTGCACAAAAGTCAACATACCAAGTACCCATCACAATCCCTATCTCCCACATTACATTATTTTCCATTTGCCTCTCGTTTTCCTCTCCCCCACTTCACCCTTGTCGTTTTATTCGCCCTCTCTCTCTATCCTCCCTCTCTCTCTATTTGCCTCTTTTACCCATTTGCTTTTTGTTTCCTCGTGTGTTGGATTGCTTGTTTGTCGCGATGGCTCAATATAATACTAAATTGTGTGACTTCACCAATACGAACAACAATGATTTCCTTAGCACTCCGATTGCTCCTCTTACCGATGCTGAATCTTGTGAAATTAATACTGCTTTGTTGAATCTTGTCATGAAAGATCCGTTCTCCGGCCTTCCTAGTGAAGATGCCGCTACCCATCTTAATAGCTTCATTGATTTGTGTGACATGCAAAAGAAGAAAGAGGTCGATAATGATATTGTTAAATTGAAGCTATTTCCTTTTTCGCTTAGAGATCGTGCTAAAGCTTGGTTTTCAACTTTGCCTAAAAATAGTATTGATACATGGAACAAGTGCAAAGATGCTTTTATCTCTAAATATTTTCCTCCCGCTAAGATCATCTCTCTTAGAAACGATATTATGAATTTTAAACAACTTGATCATGAATATGTTGCACAAGCTTGGGAGAGAATTAAATTAATGATACGTAATTGCCCTACTCATGGTTTAAATTTGTGGATGATTATACAAAATTTTTATGCCGGATTGAATTTTGCTTCTAGAAATCTTTTAGATTCGGCCGCGGGAGGCACTTTTATGGAAATCACTTTAGGAGAAGCTACTAAACTCCTAGATAATATTATGGTTAATTATTCTCAATGGCATACTGAAAGATCTACTAAAAAGGTGCATGTGATAGAAGAAATTAATGTTTTGAGTGGAAAGATGGATGAACTTATGAAATTATTTGCTACTAAGAGTGTTTCTTCTGATCCTAATGATGTGCCCTTGTCTACTTTGATTGAGAATAATAATGAATCTATGGATGTGAATTTTGTTGGTAGGAACAATTTTGGTAACAACACGTATAGAGGAAATTTCAATCCTAGGCCTTATCCTAGTAATCCCTCTAATAATTATGGTAATTCCTACAACAATTCTTATGGAAATTATAATAAGATGCTCTCTGATTTTGAATCGAATATTAAAGAATTTATTTCTTCACAAAAGAATTTCAATGCTATGATTGAAGAAAAATTGCCTAAGATTGATGATTTGGCTAGGAACGTTGATAGAATTGCTCTTGATGTTGATTCTTTGAAACTTAGATCTATTCCACCTAAGCATGATATCAATGAGTCTCTCAAAGCAATGAGAATTTCCATTGACGAGTGCAAAGAAAGAACCGCTAGGATGCGTGCTAAGAAAGATGCCTTTATAAAAGCGTGTTCTTCTAGTTCCTATGAAAATAATGATGAAGATCTAAAAGTTATTGATGTGTCCCCTATTAAATATTTGTTTTGCGATATGAATCTTGATAATGATGGGACTGAATATGATCCACCTTTACCTAGAAGGCATTCTAAGAATTCGGAACTTGTTGATCTTGATGCTAAATTTGATAAAAGTGGGATTGAAGAAATTAAAACCCTAGATGTTGCTAAACCCACTATTATGGATTTCAAGGAATTTAACTATGGAAATTACTCTTTGATTGATTGTATTTCCTTGTTATAATCCATGCTAAAATCTCCTCACGCTTATAGTCAAAATAAAGCGTTCACTAAACATATCGTTGATGCCTTGATGCAATCTTATGAAGAAAAACTTGAATTGGAAATTTCTATCCCTAGAAAACTTTATGATGAGTAGGAACATACTATTAAAATTAAAATTAAAAATTATGAGTTTTATGCTTTGTGTGATTTGGGTGCTAGTGTCTCTACTATTCCCAAAACTTTCTGTGATTTGCTAGATTTCCGTGATTTTGATGATTGCTCTCTAAACTTGCATCTTGCGGATTCCACTATTAAGAAACCTATGGGAAGAATTCATGATGTTCTTATTGTTGCAAATAGGAATTATGTGCCCATAGATTTTATCGTTCTTGATATAGATTACAATCCTTCTTGCCCTATTATTCTCGGTAGACCTTTCCTTAGAACGGTGGGTGCAATTATTGATATGAAGGAATGGAATATTAGATTTCAATTTCCATTAAAAAGGGCATGGAACACTTTCCTAGAAAGAAAATAAAATTACCATATGAATCTATCATGAGAGCCACTTATGGATTGCCTACCAAAGATGGCAATACCTAGATCTATTCTTGCTTGTTATGCCTAGCTAGGGGCGTTAAACGATAGCGCTTGATGGGAGGCAACCCAATTTTATTTTTATTCCTTGCTTTTTGTTCCTGTTTAGTAATAAATAAATTATTTAGCCTCTGTTTTGGTTTTGTTTTTGTGTTTAATTAGTGTTTGTGCCAAGTAGAACCGTTGGGAAGACTTGGGGAAAGTCTTGTTGAACTTGCTGTAAAAAACAGAAACTTTAGCGCTCACGAGAACTACTGTAATTTTTATTTCGAAAGTGATATTTAGTTAATTATTTTTTCAGATGATTAATAGATAAATTCCTCACGTCCAGAAATTTATTTTAGAATTTTTGGGGTTCCAGATCTTGCGCTAGCTACAGATTACTACAGACTGTTCTGTTTTTGACAGATTCTGTATTTCGTGTGTTGTTTGCTTATTTTGATGAATATATGGCTAGTAAAATAGTTTATAATCCATAGAGAAGCTGGAATACAGTACGTATAACACCAATAGAAATAAATAATGAGTTCATTACAGTACCTTTAAGTGGTCTTTTGTTTTCTTTCGCTAACGGAGCTCACGAGATTTTCTACTTTAAGTTTTGTGTTGTGAAGTTTTCAAGTTTTGGGTAAAGATTTGATGGATTATGGAACAAGAAGTGGCAAGAGCCCAAGCTTGGGGATACCCATGGCACCCCCAAGATAACCTAAGGACACCTAAAAGCCAAAGCTTGGGGATGCCCCAGAAGGCATCCCCTCTTTCGTCTACTTCTATCGGTAACTTTACTTGGAGCTATATTTTTATGCACCACATGATATGTGTTTTGCTTGGAGCATCTTTTATGATTTGAGTCTTTGCTTGTTAGTCTACCACAATCATACTTGCTGTACACACCTTTTGAGAGAGCCATACATGATTTGGAATTTGAAAGAATACTCTATATGCTTCACTTATATCTTTTGAGCTTTATAGTTTTGCTCGAGTGCTTCACTTATATCTTTTAGAGAACGGTGGTGGATTTGTTTTATAGAAACGATTGATCTCTCATGCTTCGCTTAGATTATTTTGAGAGTCTTAATAGCATGGTAATTTTCTTAAAATCCTAATATGCTTGGTATGCAAGATTAATAATAAAACTTTCTTATGAGTGTGTTGAATACTAAGAAAAGTTTGATGCTTGATGATTGTTTTGAGATATGGAGGTAATAATATCAAAGTCATGCTAGTTGAGTAGTTGTGAAATTGAGAAGTACTTGTGTTGAAGTTTGCAGGTCCCGTAGCATGCACGTATGGTAAACGTTATGCAACAAATTTGAAGCATGAGGTGTTATTTGATTGTCTTCCTTATGAGTGGCGGTCCGGGACGAGTGATGGTGTTTTCCTACCAATCTATCCCCCTAGGAGCATGCGCGTAGTGCCGAGGTTTTTGATGACTTGTAGATTTTTGCAATAAGTATGTGAGTTCTTTATGACTAATGTTGAGTCCATGAATTATACGCACTCTCACCCTTCCATCCTTGCTAGCCTCTTCGGTACCGTGCATTGCCCTTTCTCACATTGAGAGTTGGTGCAAACTTTGCCGGTGCATCCAAACCCCGTGATATGATACACTCTTTCACACATAAACCTCCTTATATCTTCCTCAAAACAGCCACCATACCTACCTATTATGGCATTTCCATAGCCATTCTGAGATATATTGCCATGCAACTTTCCATCATTCCATTCATCATGACACATTCATCATTGTCATATTGCTTAGCATGATCATGTAGTGGACATAGTATTTGTGGCAAAGCCACCGTTCATAATTCTTTCATACATGTCACTCTTGATTCATTGCATATCCCAGTACACTGCCGGAGGCATTGATATAGAGTCATCTTTTTTCTAGTATCGAGTTGTAATCATTGAGTTGTAAATAAATATAAGGGTGATGATCATCATTATTAGAGAATTGTCCCAAGTGAGTTATAAAAAAATAAAGGCCATAAAAAGAGAAGGCCCAAAAAAAAGAAAGGCCATAAAAAAGAGAAGGCCCAAAAATGAGAGAAAAAGAGAGAAGGGACAATGTTACTATCCTTTTACCACACTTGTGCTTCAAAGTAGCACCATGATCTTCATAGTAGAGAGTCTCTCATATTATCACTTTCATATACTAGTGGGAATTTTTAATTATAGAACTTGTCTTGTATATTCCAACAATGGGCCTCCTCAAGTGCCCTAGGTCTTCATGAGCAAGCAAGTTGGATGCACATCCACTAGTTTCTTTTGTTGAGCTTTCATACATTTATAGCTCTAGTGCATCCATTGCATGGCAATCCCTACTCCTTGCATTAACATCAATCGGTGGGCATCTCCATAGCCCATTGATTAGCCTCGTTGATGTGAGACTTTCTCCTTTTTTGTCTTCTCCACATAACCCCCTCATTATTCTACTCCACCCATAGTGCTATATCCATGGCTCGCGCACATGTATTGCGTGAAAGTTTATGATTTTGAGATTGCTAAGGTATGAAACAATTGCAGGGCTTATCATCGGGGTTATGCATGATGAGAGCATTCTTGTGTGACGAAAATGAAACATGACTAAACTATATGATTTTGTAGGGATGAACTTTCTTTGGACATGTTATTTTGAGAAGACATAATTGCTTAGTTAGTATGCTTGAAGTATTATCATTTTTATGTCAATATGAACTTATGTCTTGAATCTTTCGGATCTGAATTATCATACTACAATTAAGAAGAATTACATTAAAATTATCCCAAGTAGCACTCCGCATCAAAAATTCTGTTTTTATCATTTACCTACTCGAGGACGAGCAGGAATTAAGCTTGGGGATGCTTGATACGTCTCCAACGTATCTATAATTTTTGATTGCTCCATGCTATATTATCTACTGTTTTAGACATTATTGGGCTTTATTATCCACTTTTATATTATTTTTGGGACTAACCTATTAACCGGAGGCCCAGCTCAGAATTGCTATTTTTTGCTTGTTTTAGGGTTTCGAAGAAAAGGAATATCAAACGGAGTCCAAACGGAATGAAACCTTCGGAAACGTGATTTTATCATCAGATAAGATCCAGGTGACTTGGACCCTCCGTCAAGAAAGCCACGAGGTGGTCACGAGGGTGGAGGGCGCGCCCCTAGGGCGCGCCCCTGCCTCGTGGGCCCCTCGAAGCTCCACCGACGTACTTCTTCCTCCTATATATATCCACGTACCCCCAAACGATCGGGGACGGAGCCAAAAACCTAATTCCACTGCCGCAACTTTCTGTATCCATGAGATCCCATCTTGGGGCCTGTTCCGGAGCTCCGCCAGAGGGGGCATCGATCACGGAGGGCTTCTACATCATCATCCAAGCCCCTCCGATGAATTGTGAGTAGTTTACTTCAGACCTACGGGTCCATAGCTAGTAGCTAGAGGGCTTCTTCTCTCTTTTTGGATATCAATACAATGTTCTCCCCCTCTCTTGTGGAGATCTATTCGATGTAATCTTCTTTTTGCGGTGTGTTTGTTGAGACCGATGAATTGTGGGTTTATGATCAAGTCTATCTATGAATAATATTTGAATCTTCTCTGAATTATTTTATGTATGATTGGTTATCTTTGCAAGTCTCTTCGAATTATCAGTTTGGTTTGGCCTACTAGATTGGTTTTTCTTGCCATGGGAGAAGTGCTTAGCTTTGGGTTCGATCTTGCGGTGTCCTTTCCCAGTGACAGAAGGGGCAGCAAGGCACGTATTGTATCGTTTCCATCGAGGATAACAAGATGGGGTTTTTATCATATTGCATGAAACTATCCCTCTACATCATGTCATCTTGCTTAAGGCGTTACTCTGTTTTTAACTTAATACTCTAGATGCATGCTGGATAGCGGTCGATGAGTGGAGTAATAGTAGTAGATGCAGAATCGTTTCAGTCTACTTGTCTCGAACGTGATGCCTATATACATGATCATACCTAGATATTCTCATAACTATGCTCAATTCTGTCAATTGCTCAACAGTAATTTTTTAACCCACCGTAGAATACTTATGCTCTTGAGAGAAGCCACTAGTGAAACCTATGGCCCCCGGGTCTCTTTCTCATCATATCAATCTGAATCACTTTATTATTCCTTTGCTTTTACTTTGCTTTTACTTTGCATCTCTATACCAAAAATACCAAAAATATTATTTATCATCTCTATCAGATCTCACTTTCGTAAGTGACCGTGAAGGGATTGACAACCCCTAAGCGCGTTGGTTGCGTTGAGCTATTGTTTTTGTGTAGGTACGAGGGACTCGAGCATAGCCTCCTACTGGATTGATACCTTGGTTCTCAAAAACCAAGGGAAATACTTACGCTACTTTGCTGCATCATCCCTTCCTCTTTGGGGAAATCCAACGCAGTGCTGAAGAGGTAGCAATTATCTTCAAAAGAAGAGAACGTGTTAGTGACTACATGCAGTTTTGAACACTACTACACGCCTATTTGGTTTGCAGGATTTATAAAATACACCAATGTGCCATCTTCGATCTGACATGATTAACATGGGCATTTGATTACAATCAAGAAAAGTGTAGCCTTCTTTATAAGAGGTTGGATTGGATGAAAAATTCCCTAAGAAAACTAGTACAAATGTATCCAAAGGAGAAATTCTTATGGATTGTAGCCATATGAATCAAGCAACCAATATGGGGTGGGGGTGTATGTCCTGAAATCCTCGAAAACTCCTTCAGAAATCATAGTACATTGTCATTGTAAACTTGGGAAAAGGTGCAAAAAATTGAACTCCCTTATGGTTAACATTTAGCAGGAAAGGAACATCACCTTGATATACAGCTTCTTTAGGCACGGAAAGCATCTCAGGAAACTAGCAACTTGGTCCAGGTTGGGGCTGACAGATTCTAGTGCCAAGACCTTCACTGTGCCCATAATCTAGGTGAAGCTTTCCTGGATGACAAACGAACATACATCTTCAAAACTAGAAATAATGTTCATATCAAGAAGGAGAGGTATAAGGCGACTGTTGTACCTGAAAGTAGTAGTATTTGACTCGCGAGTAGCCCGCCACCGTCAATTTCGGCGCAGAAATGACATTGATTCTTGTTGGACCTTGTTGATCAACTACAAGTAATCTCTCAAGTGAAGGTGTGTCCTCAATGACCATATTGTGGTCCACCTTTTGTGATCTCTTGTTGCAGCACCAGCAACACACATAAATAGTCCAGAGAGTCCTGGAGGTGATGTGGAAGGTACTCGACCAATTCATCACCTGAAGACGAAGGAACTCGAGTGCAGTACAGCCGCGGAGTAGGCGCTCCGTGTCATCCTTTGGGATGCAGACGGCAACGAGCTCGAGGTGCTTTAGTCCTGTTAGAAAAAGAGAGGGCGGGTCATTAAGGGGGGATGGCAGTTCATGAACATGGCAAGGCGCAACATGGGCGTGAAGCGGAGCTCGAACGTTGGCAGCGAGCACATATGCCCATCAATAAAACTGAGCTCCTCGAGCTGATCTGGGGAGCGGGATCGGAACCACTCGTCGAGCTTGGCTCGGTCCTTTCCATTGGAACGGAACTTGGCCATGATAAGGCCTCTTATTGGGCCATGGTGACTGCCTAGGATCTAGGAGAACGCATCCAAACTTTTGCGATAGCCATGGCAGAGCTCGTGGGCGTCGAGGAGGTAAACAGGGGTGGAGAGCCATAGGGGGTGCCACCATTGGGAAAGGGCGGTTGTCCTTGCCCCATATTTGATTGGGAGGAGGGATATTATGACTGTCAACATATCATCGGGGAGGCTGGTGATGAAGTCTAGGCCTACTGGAGTTGCTTGCAATTCTTTCTCGACCCGCCTCCGCTTGTTGGCAGCCTCGTTCTCGACATCATCAGCAGCGACAAAAACCCCTGTCTCCATATTCACGCTCTGCTCCAGTGCTTCAGCAGCCCCGACGTCGCCACTCCCTCCGATGGGGCACTTCGGTGGCATCCTTATACACTCACGGCTTTGAGGACTAAGAGCAACATCGAGGATGCGGGCGGAGAGAGAGAGGATTATGTGTGTGGCGAGGATGGGGGTGCCGGCTTTGAGGACTGAGAGCGGCGTCGAAGATGCGGGCAGGGAGAGAGGATTGTGTGTGTGGCGAGGATGGGGGTGCCGGCTTTGAGGACTAAGAGCGGCGTCGAGGATGCAGGCGGGCGCGCCATTAATATGGAGAAATGGGAGCGAGGTGGGCGGTTGCCAAAGGGATGGCTTGCCTCCCGTTGAGCCTGTGCGGCGGACTACTGGCGTGCCTACCGTCATTTCACATAGCTACTAGCATGCCCCATACAGTGAATGCGTAGCGAACACGCGCATGCCTCGGCCTCCCGGTCTGCCTGCTACCACATGCGTCTCTCAACTCACGCATACTTGTTGGCACAAGAGACGGGTGTGCGGCATGTATTATATTGATTGTTCCTTTTTGATGATCAATTCTGCCGCTTTATTGCTTAACCGAAGCACGTCACTTACATTGTTGGTCTAACGCCCATGGTTCGAATAAAGAGTTCGTTTGCGATATTGGTTGATAATTATTTATAATTTCCTGTGTGTAAGAAGATTATATCAAAACTTGTCTCAAATTTGGAAAAATATCCTAGTCTATTGGTGTCCATATGACACCACAATAAGTTTCATGAATTTCAACTTAGTTTTGGATTTATTGAATTTTAAAATCAAGATTCTAGATGTTAGAAATTTCTTGCATGGGGACTAAACATGCACCCAGGGACAGTTACACATATGATTTTGCAATCCATTTTCGTGCACTATGACGGGTCTCATGTAGATCAAATTTGATTTTGCACATTTAAATCCCTGAGAAATCAATCAATGTATAAAAAATGAATAGATGTTATCTATTTTTTCAATTTTCAACACTAAACTCCTTTGGTCGCACGTTCGCTACAGAAAAACTTTGACATGCATCTTTGGGTGATGAATAGTAACACTCGCCGAGGCTCCTTCGTCGGGCCCGTGATCTTTGCCTCCTATCTCCCTCCCTCGCCGGGGCTCCTTCGTCGGGGTCATGATCCCTGCCAGCAGCTGCCTCCCCGGACCTCATCGCCGGACATCCACCACAAGCAGGGGCGCCGTCGTCTCCCCAAGCTCTTTGCCTGCATCAATGGCGCCGCCTCCCAAGAACATGCCAATACGCCACCCACGAGAGGACGAAGAAGAAGTCAGATCCAAGAACATGCCACTGGAGGTGATGTCTGCTTCCCATACTAATTTTCCTCAAAAACTGAATCAGTTCAAAAAATGTTTTCATGTCTGGGTTTGCCTGAAGAAAAATACCATGTTTGTGTTCAGTTCATCAGTTCAACAGTCCTGCAATGAAGAAGATTCAGTTTAAAATTTGCACACACTATGATCTGCCTACATGTAACACTATCAGATTTATTAGTACTACATGTGTGCTTCATCAGTGACACATGTTCCTATGATGCAAAAGCAGATAGTACATTGCAAAAATGCTCGCATCAGTTCATTACACCCCTGCCACTTGATGCACAATTTGGATGTCGAGGTTACTATCAGTACCTCTAATATGCTAGCTTCAGTTCAAGCCAAAAAACATAGACTTATGCATCAGTCCAAGTAGCTACTAGGCTTTATATAAGGTTCAACTACCACTACAAGTTGTATGTTGTTATTTCTACTAGTGCATGCCGTGTAGTTGCGTCAGTTCGAACTAGTAAAAGAATTTTGTTGAAAAAATATACACTTGTTATAGAGTAAGTTCAATGATACATAAACTAGGAGTACTTCTAGTGTAGTTGCATAAGTTATAGATGAAAAAACAGAAGACATGCATCGGTTATATGTATATGCATATCCATACATATCTGAATTTCAATGTTCAGTTTGCAAGCAGCGCACCAAATGTTTATGGATCCGCTATAGGGAAAAAGATAAAAAAAACTTTCCATAATAGATGAAGTTCAATGTTCAGTTTACAAGAAGTGCTAAAAATCAGTACATCAGTGTTGAACATGTGCGTTTATTAGTTTGACTGAAAACTAAACCAGATACAAAATAGAGAACTAAGTTTAATAACGGCCAGCGTTGCAAGTTCAACTTGTACATTGCCTTCAGTGCATGACATGTTACGCATAGCATGTATACGAGAAAAATGCAGAAAAGATTAATCCCAAAACTGTTGAATGTCATTGTAGAAACATGCAAGGCGGCACACACAGCGAGGGTTTGATGAGGCAAGCAGATATGGGGCACCGCCTGGTTAGGTAACACCAGAAATAGCACCTGGATACTTCAACAATATAGGCAGATTTCAAGCTACACCAGAATCATCAAAAGCGTGAACAAGTTCTTCTATGCAGCAAACACCGATATCTGGGAATACAAGCTCTGCCAGTACTGGGTTGCAACAAGGTCAACAATTTCCCCAACGACAAATGTTTTCCTTCCCTAGCGCATGTAGAAAGGCAAGGACACACAGGCTTCCACCAGTCGCTCCGTCAACATCAATCATCCGTGCTGCAAAAGCGGTTGCGACGGGAAGATCGGGCCAAAGAGACAGAAATTTTCGCCACTCTAGCAGGGTGCAAAGTACAAGATATGAGCCATATAGACAGGAGCAACCTCACAACGAATCTGAGGGGAGACGTCCATACAATGAGAGACTAAGAGCTTCGTCAACATTGTTCCCTCCAAGAGATACATTGCTGCATGTGCCAAGGGTGACACCACCCGTGCCCATACACCTGGGTGAACAACAAACACCGGAGGTAGCACCGAGCTATACACATGTAAGTATCCACATTCAGAAAAAATATACAAGAACAGTCCATACCATGGTATTGTGATCACCCCATCTAACATTTTCATAACTATGTTTTTGTTTGCTCACTGTTGCATGCCGCCACCTATGATTGAAGCTTACATTATGCCAAGGCTAGAGATGCGCTTTAAAACATTCAAAAGAAGCAAAGGACTTCTACAACGTCTATGCAAAGCACGTGGGTTTTGCTGTCAGGGAAGGATCCATGGTTGAGACCAGAGTCCACCTTTATTGCACATGCTATGGAGTCTATCAATCGAAGGTGTCAGAAGCAAATAGATGGCAAAACAAGACGATACCCAGGACTAACTGCGGGGCTAAAATGAGGTCGAAGAGGGAAAAGGATGGAACACTTGTCGTAAAAGAGATAGTCTGGGAACACAACCACAGGCTACAGCTCACCCCCCAAATGCTTGTCTTCTTGCACTCCCACAAAAACTTTGACAAAACAATCTTGGAGTACGTCAAGTACCTGCAGTTCAAAGGCATTTGAACATGTGCAAATCATGAGCATACTGGGCGGCGATGACCCGGTAGCTACTTCCTCGAAATGAATGCCAAAGACCTGATTAACCTGTAAGTACAAACTTGTTCTCCTCCCATAAACCCCCTCTGTCTTTTTCCCTCTGCCAGTACAAACATATTATGCAATGCATGACCCGACGCCAGTTCAACATGCATTTTTGAATGAATGTTCACTTTTAATATGCAGAAAAGCAAAGAATTCAAGGATGGATGATATGGACGATGTCCTAAAGACTGTCAACTCCTTTAGGGAGATGAAAGCTATAAACAAGGAATTCTTCTGTGACATGCAACTTCACGAGTCCGACAGAGTTAAGAAGATATTCTGGGCGAACGCAAGCTGCCGTGGGGCATATCAGGACTTCGGTGATTGCGTAACGTTTGACACCACATATAAGACCAACAAGTACCATATGCCACTTGGAGTGTTTGTGGGTACTAACAACCACTTACAGACTACATTCTTCGGTTTCGCCCTGATAAGAGATGAGGATGCAGATTCATTCAGATGGATGTTCAAGACAATTTAAGGTGCATGAGAGGGAAGTCTCCTACATGCATCCTCACAGGTACAACTGCCAGAACCACCCCAACCCCCCACCCCAAAAAAAGGAAAATAACACAGTAAAATGTTGTGTCGGTTCTATTGGTATATATGCACCACCATATGCTGACCACTCCACGTCTCTTTTCTCATTACCAGACCAATGCCTGGCAATGGCTTTGGTGATCCGAGATGCTTTCAAGAACACAGTACACAAGCTGTGCCGCTGGCACATTATGAAGAAGTATAGGGAACACCTCACATACCTGTACAATCTGCACGAAGACTTTAAGGATGAATTCACATCAATCCTCAACTGGCCCCTCATGCCAACTGAGTTTGAGGTTGCCTGGAAAAGACTAATGGATAGGTACAACCTGCATGATGATGCCACGATGGTGGCCATGTGGAATGAGCGTGAGAGATGGATATCAGCCTACTTCAAGGAAATTTTCTGCGCCAAAATGACATCCACACAATGAAGTGAGAGCATGAACTATGTGATCAAGAAGAACTTCGTAAGTGAGAGACAAAACCTAGACCGGTTTGTCAACCAGGTAAACTCCTGCGTCAAAACCAGGAGGCAGATAGAGAACCAGGAGACAATGGGTAACCGGGTATAGCTCTATCACCTGTCGTAAGACAAAAATAACATGCTTACTAAAGTAAAACTTTATTAGTTAGACAAGTCTTTGCTGCGAGAAAACTAATAATTTGGTCATCAATCTTGCATGGGCAGAAGGAACAAAACACGCTGACCTTCTATGGGTTTGACACCCAGATGGCAAAGCTTTACTCACGAGCTCTGTACAGCGAGATCAGAAAAAGGCTAAATCTGAGCACACTCTTCACGGTGGAAGAGACGGAAGAGCCCACAAAGTACCTCATGCACTACAACAACCCGCAAAAACTGCCTGCATGGGCTCATCATGCGTTCCAGGTGGTTGCAGACCCCGTGGGAGAAACATATGAGTGCGATGCAAGCTATGGGACCACACAGGTGAGGACTAAAAAAGATGTTACATACTGTACTACTTTTTTTGCAAAGTTTTTGTTTGAATGAAATGACAAAACATACTGTACTACTCCACACCTCAACGAATGATTTCATCGTAAAATAATCTCAATCCCCTCCCAAAAAAACTCAGTTCAAACATACATATGACATCAGTACTAAAAAAGCAGGAACGGTCAGGCACTCACACCACGGTGACACCAAATTTCAAAACCGTACGCTGTATGATTACAATTCAGTTCACACAGCACTAAAACATAAGTGCACTAAAATGAGACTACAAAAACTATAAAGGCATAACTTAGGTTGGGGCAGATGAAAAATAAAATAAGTCCCAGTTTTTAGCAACAACTCCCAGGGCACTGAAAAAATGTTTTCAGATCAACTAGTGTATAAGACTTCAGTGGAAAAACAATACTTAACATCCACACGAAAAAACTTCACAAAGCATACGTCACTTAAACAGTGCAAAATGCCATCATCACCACCCCTGAGTCGTGCAAGTGGGATAACCAACTGGTAAGTATAGCTTGACAAGACTACTCAGTGCGATAGTAAAAACCCTTGGCTTGGACGGTTAGTTCTCCCAGGACACCACCCGCGCCACCCACTGGGCGGTTGCCACAAGGGACTGCAAATGGGGACCCCCACGACCACTACACCCACGTCCCCGACGAACCGCCTCCCACACGTCCCAGTCGACGCACAGCAAAATACCCCATTGTCTTACATCTCTGCCTCATTCTCAGAACCACCATTGCTGCTTCCGTCTCCACCACAGACAACCCAGAAACTTCTCTCTCCCAAGCCCACAATCGCCAGAGGAGGGCGATGGTGGAGGAACCGTCCACCAAGCGTCATCATGGCGAGACGTCCGGCAAGAGCTGCAACCTCCATGACGTTCACGTACCTGGTGAGAAGCACGCATACACCAGAACCCTCACAGGGGTTGAGCTCCACAACAAGGAGACGCTGGAGATCGTCTGCACCAGCGAACCAGACAAAGCCGACGAGATGATGAGCAGGCTCAGGATGAAGGGCGGCGGCTTGTATCCGAGCTTCATCGAAGTTGATGTGGAGTACACCGGCGACGATGAACATCCCCAGATGGCAGCAGTCCTGTAATTGTGCATCGAGGAACTTTGCTTGGTGTACCACATCCCAGCGGCCACAAAATGGTAACCCAAAACTAATGTTCATTCATCTGTTGTACTAGTACTACTCCCTAAAAATTTCATTAAACTTGTTTCCCAACTAGATGAACTACTATAGTTTTTGAAGTGGATGCACGAGTACATGTTTCTCAAGTTACCTGCATTTCTGAAATTGTAAAGTGGATTGTTTCACCAGATTAGTCATCTGAAACTGATGCACTGGATTAGCATCTGAAAAATGTTTCACCAAATTAATTTCTGAACTTGATGTACTAGCATAGATTCTGATATTGATGCACTAGTATATTTTATAGAATTGATGTATTAAAAGATAATCGGTGAAGTGGTATAGGTCCATATCTTGATGCACATGTTTCTAAAATTAATTTCTGAACTTGATATAGAATTGATGCACAAAGATGTATCAAGCACTGGTATAGGTCTTTTATTCAACAAAAAAGAAAAGTAAACTTGAAGTAAGTAGCACATATATCATTGACTCTGGTAAAAATAGGTTCTTGAACTTGGTGAAGCATTTGGTGAAGCACTAAAGAGACCAAAAAAGAAAAATAACATGGTGTAGTTGAATTTAATTTCAGGACTTTGTGTACTAGTTTATGAACTACATTCATCCATGACTTATACTATATAAGCATCTACCTCATGGATTATCACATGTAAACCAAAAATCAGGAGAATTAAATCTTCAAAAAAGAACACTAATCTTCAATATGTGTCTCCCCCCTTGCAGGCCCAAGCGCCTCAAAGAGTTCCTGTCGGAGGAGAAATTGTACACATTTACCGGTTTCAGCATTGAAGGTGACAAGAGGATGCTGAACAAGTCTGGTTTGGAGATCAACCCCAACAACTTCATCGACATGCAGCGCAAGTGGAATGTTCCAACCAACAACAAATTCTACGACTCCTTGGCCGATGTTGCAGGCAGCGTCATCCACCCATTCTACAAAGGCATGAAGAAGAAGATCGACACGGAGGAAGACCACAAACTGTGGGGCATTAGCCCACTGCCAGACAAGCTCATCGAGTATGCAGGAGTAGATGCGTACGCCATGTACAAGTCATGGAAGATAATCGACAACGTCGTGATAGGTTGGGATATTTCAAAAGAGCAGGAGGCTGACCCCTACTACCACTACAACTTCGCGGGATGAAGAGGCATGGAAGTCTGCCTTCGTGTTGCTTGTGCTTCTGCTTGTCCTTAATCTTGTTGTTTCAGATTTTTAGTTTTCTTTCGTTAGGTTGAACCAGCTTCCTTATGTTATGTTTGTCAGGATTTGAACAAGTTTGCCTATGTCTATCAAGTACAACGTTTGCTTATGTCGTTCGACAAGTTTGCTAGCTTCCTATTTTGTTTATCCATCATTTGAAGTTGAAGTAGGTTGTGAATGAAACTTGATGGCTGCTATCCAGCACTAGTCATGGAGCAACAAATCACACATGGATATTTCCACAAAAAATAGTTGCAGACTAACTAAGGACAACAGCAAATAGTAGCGTTGGACGCTAAGTACAACTTAGTCATGTACGGTAGTACTATCACACTAAAAATCAGTTTTTAGTTTCAGAAGAACACTAAAAAGACTAAGTTTCAGCCGAGGACAACGTTCAATACTAACAGCATCATGCTAATAGTAGTTAGAAAATTACTAAGTACTGCAACAGGAAAAGCAAAGAACCATCAGTACGTATTTCCTAGTCACTAGCATGCTAGGATTGAAAGTACTGGTACACTTGAACACACAGTACATTCATTCTACAAAAAATAAAAAGGAACGGGAAGCTTTAGTTCGCTTTCCCTAAAACAGTGGCACACTAAGAATAGCAGTAATAGTACAACTGAAATCTGAGTACAACTTAGTCTATACGACAAGTACTATGATGATACCAAACATTTCCTTGAGAAGAACCACAGCTTAGAAAAAAGAAGGCCAAAACTAAATCAAAAAGATATCAGTTCGAACAAGGAGAAAAATCATAGGAAAGACAACAGAAGCATCAACCCACATTGACCAGTGAGGTACTAGTTTCAAACAACACAAAAAATAAAATGATCAAAGTACTAGTACAATTGAAATCTCAGTATAACTTAGTTTATTCGGTAAGTGCTATGATGATACCAATTGATGCCTTGAGAAAGAAGGCCAAGACTCAACCAAGTAGATTATAGTTCAACCAAGGACAAAAATTAACAAAAAAAAACAACAGAAGCATCAGCCCACATTGACTAGTGAAGTAATTATGAACTTAATATGGCTATCTGTTAAATGTAGCTAATTTAAACCAGTGCTTTAACTTTTACTATGAAGTTCAACTACTAAAATTCAAGAAGTTCAAACAAAAATTTGGCTCTCAAATTTTGCTAAATTTCTTATACTTAAATAAAATCTGGCTAGAGATCATGTAGAAACTTCGTCGTAAATAATTTCAATCCCAAAAAAACTTCAGTTCTAATACATTATATGAAATCAGTTCTAAATAACAAGGAAGCGTCACTCCACTCACGCTAGATCCACAAGTGCTATCGTGACACCAAATTTTAAATGCCTTACGCTGAATGATATTACAATTCAGTACTAACAGAACTATACCATAAGTACAAGAAAAGAGGGTACAGAAACTATAAAGGTCCAACCTAGGTTGGTACAAATGAAAATAAAATAAATCTCACTTTTTCAGCAACAACTCGTAATGAACATGGAAAAAGGTGTTTTTAGTTCAACTAGTTTATAAGACTTCGGTACAAAAAATAGAACTTAACCAAAACGAATTCCCAATGAAACATACACAAGTGAAACAGCTATTCAACCAAACTATCATCATGGAAAAAAAGTTTGTTAAACATTGTGCAACAGTTAAACACAACACAAAATATACCAGTTATTAGATAGTACTTGACAAGACATCCAAACACTAAAAACAAAGCCTACAATGCTTTCAAGAGATATATCACACAACTATCCATTTCACTACACAAATGATGACCATTTCTTCTATGCACCAGGAGCCAAAGCCTGAACCTCCTTGGGAAGCGCCGTAACCAGAAGCTGGTTATTCTGGTTGAACACAACTCTATACGGATCCTCAGCTTTCTGATCAACAATACGATGTTGCAAAACAATAAAACAAATTATCAAAAATCATGACACATAAAAAGAAGAATACACAATCAGCCAAACACAGAGAAGTGAAAAGCTCAACTAGAACCCACATCTTTATTTCGAATGTTCTCAACGATCTTTTCACCATCATAGTATCCCGCATACTTCGGAGTATAATGGCCACATTCATTCCCCCCTTGAAGTGGAACGTTGACAAATGTTAGTTTCTTTGCAAAAATCTCCCATTTGGGCTGCTTGCTCGCATTGTACTGAACATCACCATACACAGCCTTCATTACTTGGACCAATCTAGACATCTGTAAAATAAGAAAAGAAACCACACATTTTCAGGTCTCAGAAAAAGCAGAAACAAAGATGCGGAAAAATTAATCCAGTACGGATAATAAATGTCACTCACAATCTTTCCGCAGTCTTTATGATAGGTGTTCTTTGAAGGACGATGGTTCTTCAGATAAGGTAAAGAGTCAAGGATGTCAACGCTACTTCGGTACCGATTCATGACATATAAGGAAAAGTGGTTCACTTTCTTGTCCTTTGCTAAAATCATAGGTGTAAATAGAGGCATCATGATCTAAAAACAAATGACCAAAGAAGAGATATTAAATATTCAAAATAAAAACCAGCATGACAACAAACAAATAAAACCAAAAATCAGCTAGTAGATCTCACAAGGTCGGCACTGAGCAAGTCTTCATTATCTTTAACATAGCTCTTGAAATCTCTCGCTGCACTCTTCACATTAAACTCTTTATTTTCATCACCGTAAAACGTACAGTCAAGCACAACCTGCAAAAAAGTCAAAAAAGAATTAAAACTCATAAAACAATAGGCAGTCTTGTTTAACAGAAACAAACGATCTGATTGATTACCGTGATGAAATATGGACTCAGCAATACCCTTTTTCTAGACGCAAAATCAACATTTCTCTTGGGATCTGTCTTCCAATCATCCATGAGGAAGTCCATTACATCACCCTCCATCATTTGCCCAGGTGCAAAAACTTCCTAGATGCGTTTCCGAGTGAAGCTAGTTACGCTTTCATCAGGCTGAGGTATCATTGAGAATGTATTCCTGCAGCACACACAAGAACAAAAAGCAGGGGAAGCAAGATAAGGCAATCATAGCAGTTCACGTTCTATAAAAAGGAAAAGTTCAGGTCATGTTTATCTACCAGTTACAAACAATAGAAGAAAAGAAGAGGAAACATAATGAGAGATACTCACTCGGCATACTTCTCACATGCTTCATCACTAAGCAACAGATTATACAACCTGCGAGCCTTGTCCAGATGAGGGAAATTATGAGGCTGGAGCTGCTGCACAGGGGAGAAAAACTTTATAGGAGCTCTGGGCCCACGCTTCGTGCTTACAACATTGCTTGAATCCAAAGCAGGATCCTTCCTAGCAGCACCAGCTCTACGGGCCATTATTCCAGCAAGGGGAGATACACCCTTCGCAGCAGCACTCCTGGTGACTCTTCCCATGCCAGCAATCTTGTCAAACGCATCATCATCAATGTCTATCAATTCCACAATGGGATTCTTGGGTGTAGAGGGGCTCTCTGCACAAGCAGCCGTAGAACCTTTCAGAGCAACCAACCGTCCCTTCATATCACCACATCTTGTCTTTTCGGGAGAACGCCCCTGGCTAAAATCAATAGCTATGCGCTCAAGCTCCAAGAACTGACTGCCAAAGATCCTGTAGTCATGCTCACCAAGATCCAACCACTCACCTACAAAAAAAAGAAGGAGCGCATCAAGGGTAAGTTCAAATACATAATTCATGACAGTACTAGTCAAGAAGTACAAGCTGCAAATAATTACAAAAGGTCATGCATACGTACAAGGTTCGATGCCAAAAAAACCCCGGAAGTCAACATCAAACACATCGCTAGTCACGCAGGTATACATCAAAGTCTTCCTAATGTCAAGAATGTCTTCGTGGCTGTAATCCAACATTTCAATCACACAATCCTCCTGGCAATGATAGGTCTTGCAGTTTTGTAGCATAAAGAAGCCACAATCATGCCTGTTAACAAAAGAAAATACAAAAGGGCACATCACAAATTGGAAAAAACAGGAACACCATCCTCCCAGCAACAAAAACAACTAACAAAAATCATTAAAAACGGATACTCACGTGTTTTTCTACTGCGGCACCGGCACAAACTCGCTAGAGAAACCATCAATATGCACCGACGATAACTGTTTGGCCCTGTCTACGCTGGACTCCCTCCAAAGCTTCTTTATGTTATCTGTCATATTACTTAAGAATCTAACTGCATCACTCCAGGTTTCATCCCGGAGTGAATCAAGACACTTGAAACGACGGAACCTCAAATTCAGAACAATCAAGCACCAATGCCCAGATTCTTCACTAGGCTTAATGTTAGCCACAAATGATGGCAGATCAAAAGTAGGGAAAATAAGATGACAAAAATATCGCAGAGGAAAAATGAATTTAACAAATCATAATGAAAAAAAAATTCAGCCTCCAAACAATAACATAAAAGAGGGAAACTGAAATTCAGAAGTACAAACAAAAATCAGATAATGATAAGTTCTAATTGAGTAAGCAACCCACTACAAAAAATAAATGCTACTCAAATTTATATCCACCGCCAAAACTTGCAACAAACATATCAGTTCAATTTCCTTGCGACAATAAGTGCAGATTTAAAAAAAGAAGCACACATCATTCATAAGTACAGGGGTAAAAGCAGGCTACTCAAGTTCATTCCCCCACCTCCCAAACTTGCAAGAAAACATGACAGTTCTAGTTCATGAGTACAAAAAGTTCAGGTTCACCTACTTGGTCAAAACCATCAGCCCCTGATCTCATGAACCAATTTAGCACATTGGAATCAATATTTCCATCATGGATCTTGGTCTGTTGTACAAAAATAACAACAACCGTTACAAAATTGCCAAAACAAGTTATCATCCTATCTACAAAACAAAATACTGACCGTCACCATCTGGGAACTATCAACTTGTCAGTATCTCGGTACTTCTGACGTAGAGAATATAAAACAATGCCAGCACTGTCTGAGTTGAGCATGCCAGTGGGGACAAACGCTTTAGCAATAGAACCAACACTGGCATCACATTCGCTATTTTGAAACATCATCTTGTCACTAAGAAAACACAAAAGATGACATGCATTAAAACTACTTCAATAACAACAATAGTCATATGAGAGAAAGAAAAAGAGACGAAAATGATATGGGCAAAATCCCAAACTAACTGTTTCGCACGGTTCGTGCGCAACCTCGTAACAACAAAGAAAAACAAATCAACCTTAACAACATTAGCACCTTCTGCTTGCAGAAAAAGAAGAAAAATAACAAGTTCAAGCACTACAAGTGAACATGTCCAAAATGCCATAAATGAGAAGTACACCTCATTTACATGTCCTTACCTGCACTATCAGCGTTTGATGACGGGAGTTCCTGTGATGACACCAATATGCCTCTAGTTTCAGGGTTTGATGATGGAAGATCTTGTGAGCACACCAATATGGTTGCGCTTTCAGGGTCCGGAGAAAGAAAATCCTGGGACGACACGAGCGCCTCCTGCGTCAAGGGTCCAGAAGAAATCGACAAAAGTAAATCATCATCCTCGGATGGCACCTCCTCCACGCTAGAGTCATCTTGCAATGCATCACCGTAATCAAGCCCTCTAGGCGGGAAATTTTCTGGCGGCAAATCTTCACAATCAGAAAGATTTTCATTCCCAGCAATACCAACACCAGACGATTTGGCATCAAGTATGCTGGCAGCACAAATATCCTCATCAGCAACTTTGGTACCAACATTGCGCCCACTACTCAATGGAACACCACGAGCATCATCTCCACCACTAATGACAGCCTCATGCTCAACGTCAATCACCTGAAGAAATAAAAATTCTGAAAAAGTGAATAATATGAGAAAAACTAACAATCAAAAATAAGCTAGCAAGAGGTGCACAGAAAAACAAACCTTAGCAGCATTCATAGTAACATCATCGATCTTGCTGCTACTAACATTCAAAGGAACATCACCAATGGTCGAACAAGGCTCATCACCAACAACAGGACCCTGATTCATATGTAATGAAGCAAAAAATGCTATTATTAGCAACAATAAACACAAGGAATTAAACCATAGTAACAAAAAGGTAGGTATCACCCGCAAACTCTTAACGGTGTGGGATAGAAAAATGTACATGTAAGGCACATTGGTGCGCATGAAAATTCAAGAAATATGTATAAACACAATAAAAATAAAAATAACCTTGCACTTATCAGTAGATGGATCATTAACTCCTTGGTCAACAGGAGCCTCAACATTATGACTAGTCTCCTGCATGAAAGAAAAAATAATAAACAAATGAAGATGAGGAAGTTCAACTACAATACTGATAGCAGAACAATATAGTAAAAATTGCAAACACCGAGGACCGACTCACATCAACAACAGGGCGCTCCAAGCCAACATCATTCGTATGGTGATCAGAAATATTAGCCTTAGTACCATCACCAGCCCTGCTGTCGGTGGTAGCAGCCTCATCCTGCTCAATCTGCCTGATAACAATATTTGCACTTTCTTCATATGGCTTGCAGTGAGAGTCTTGCATAGTTTTGAAACACTTCATGTTGTTCAGCAGACGAACTGAGCTCTGAACTAGATCAGCAGCACCGTCACGCATATCATCAATTAAAATTCTCTCCATCTCATTATAGTCCACTACTTCCTCAGCATTAAATTGATGACCTTCAGGAAGGATACCATTGATACAGCTCAGACGCTCAACTGTAGTTGGAACCTTTTGCAGCTCAGAACACACATTACTAAAAATATGCTCAGCTCGCTCCAACGCAGAAACGGCAACAACAACATCAATAGCAAAACCCTGCCTCTGTGAAGTACTAGCATTACTATGGCCAGGGGGAAGATAACCAGCACCCTCAACACCACGGCCACCTCTCAACTCATCGTGCAGAGATGAAATCTTGGGAACCTGAGATGACGACATCTCTAGGACTGGCCGTTTATACACTCGGAGAAAAATAACCTCATCTTGAGTTTTCCACTACAAACAAGGGGAAAAAGAGTTAATTAATCAATGCAACACACGGGGAAAAGTAAACATCATATTAATAGATTTAAATCAACATCACTATTAATCTTTAACTGTCAGTGCCAATTTGTTAGTATTTACCAATAGGCCAGTTGAACAAAGATATTCAGTTCAACCACACATGAAACAAAAGTACTAAAAATCGTACCTAAACCTCACAAAGCTTAAGAAATGACAAAACCTAAATAGGTAACTCTGCAGTACACATGTTCACTCTAGCAAAAATAGCTATACCTAAAAAGAGGTCTGCAAGACACGAAAGAAATAAAACTCACCGGAAGCTTCCCAAACACCCAAGTCTTTAGATATGCGTTGCCTTTTTTATCAAATCTGCATCAACCAGATCGGAAAGCTTGACAGGATCCATGAAACATATGCGGGGGACTCGCATGTCAGGCTCCATAGTCTTGCCATGGATAAGGCAGTCAAGGTACATTAGTACAGGCCCTATAGCACAGCCTGTGATTACCTTCCCCATGGTAACACCATCTTGGTACCTGACAACAGCCCTTCTAAGCTCATCAACCATCAGCTGGCAATAATACATATTAGCCATGTCCTCAATGAAGAACCCTCAAACATTGCTGCCTCTCTCGAAACACGCGGGACGGCCCCAGGCAACACAACCTTCATAAACACAATAATGAAGAACACTTTGAGAGTAAGGTCATCTTTGCTAGGATCCTTGAAAAGCACCTTGAGCCTATCCCTCAAATCCTTTGTCTTGATATCTTTGTTCCTGCTAATGTCAAGCTCCGATCTTAACTTCATCAGAGCGTCGTCATATCCGTCCTCTGACGGCCTTGGTGCAGAACGAACACCATGAGGGAACCCAAATAGTTGATGTATACCATCGCTAGTGATGCAAAGCTTCTTATTAGCCTCACCCATGTCAAGAGTCAACGTATCAGGATCTATCCTCAGGTACAAAGCTCCCATCATAGGGCGGGAAATGTTAGACTTCACCTTCCACTTGAAGATAGAACCAAAACTAGCTGCATGAACCCTAGCCACATGGCGACTCTCAAGCATTTTAGCATAAGCATCAACCTCTCCCAACGAACATCGCACAGTTAAGTTCAATCATCGTTAGTCACCTTCATCCAAAGCAACTTTTCCAGCATTGCCTCTCACCGGCTTGACCGGACTCATAACGCTAACAGGCTGTAAATGAAAATAAAGAAGCCACAGCTCAAATAAATGAATATAGAAAACAAAACAAGCATATGAAGGCAAGTAGAAAAATAAAAGATTGCACAAGTTCAACTCTTAAAGCAACATCAGTAACACCCTCAATCGATGCAAACAATGACCAGCCTCACCTGGCCAGCATACCAGCCCAGACACAATTAAATCATTGCAAGTACAACTAGTAAGTCACATATAGTACAAACATGTACCACTGCAAATTCATCTTCAGAAATCAACTTCGATATCATCTTCTTCAGATACATCATCTTCAGCTTCGACACGAGCACACTTCTTCACACCTTTGTTCACATTCGTAGGAGCAACTTTACGCTTCTTATTTTCTTTCAACAAAGAGCACTTTGGAAGAGGAGACGAAGAAGGCTTCTTATTTGTCAAAACTCGTGGACTCTGACGAAAAGGGGAGCCACCAAGTGTGCTTGGACCAATCTTCACAGCAACACTATCTCCATCAGCTTTACTATTACCAGGTTGGGAACCAGCTTTCACACGTGGGCTATAACTCTATGTCCCATCAGGATTTCGATCTGACATCTTCCTCTTCAAAAACAACTTTCTTCTCCTTAACTGTATCACGAGTAAACACTTGCGTCAAACGAGTCTGCATCAGGTTTGTCTTCACAGGCATGTCACTTCCATAAGATCCAGCATCAAGAGTTGAAAAGGCCGCATCACCACCTTCATCACCTACACCTTTAGGAGCTTGAGCAACATCCCCATCACTTCGTTGCACACAAGCAGCCTTTTGATGCCGTTCCAACTCCTTTATCCTCTGGAAATCACACTTCTTCTTTCTTATCCTTTCATCCTCGAGCTGTAACTGCATAGGAACATCCTCAGCCTGAGTAACCGGCTCAGTGCCATCAACACTCTGTGACTGAGTAACAGACAACTGCAAGCTCCCATCACCATCATCAATGTTAAGAGAATACATTCCATCATTAATATCTTTGACAACATCAGCAATGTCCTCAGGAGCATCATGGTTGTCATTAACTGCATAAACCAATAACATAAACACACACATATAAAATTAAAACACAATTAACATTGCAGAGACGAGATAAATAAAGCGCATAGCATTAGACACAAACAAAAGGAACAACTGATGTAGCTAAGCATATTTATGTATTCAAGGCTGATAAAAAAGAGCAAATATAAGGGAAACACCAGCAACACTTGCAAGCTCTTCTGGAGGATTTGGTGTCTCAAAAATAGCATTCACAAGATCTTGAAAGCGTTCTGATTTGTCGGAATCAGGAGGCGCCGACACTCCAACATCTGCAACAACAACATAATTAGCAAAAAAGTAAATGAACAAGCAATCGGTTCAACTATATGAACACTACAAGTGCACTCAATAAAACAATATCAACCCACCACTGGCACAACAAACTTCAAAATGATAACTCTTTGAACATCATAGTAGTTCTTCAGTGACTACTACAAACTATTCAAATGCCAGGACATCAGTTCAATTTACACATGGTGATCAGTACTACAACCTGTCTACAGGTCACATCAACCTAAAAACTATACACATCACACATTCCAGGGAAAAATTAACAGCTATTAAAATACATACAACTTATAAAGTCGATACGACAACACCTATACAACCTAAAAACCAGATCTGTTAAAATCTGCCAAACCAGATCTGCAAGACACATGAACAAAAATTAGGGCTCTGACCTATTTCATAAACGAAGCATGCCACACAAAGCAAAACTCTTACCAACAAACACAAAATCCGCCACGGAATCCAGTATCACTGTCGCGAACCGGTCGTTCAAGAGAAAAGGAACCCTAGCGAATCCAGCCTGAGACAGCAAGAGAGAAATAGCTTAGAAATACAGGGCAAATTTGTACATAAGGGGGCACAAGGGCAGTCGATGGCAAAGCAAAAGGATCAAACAGAGCACCCATACCTCCACCCATGGGGTTCAACCCGTAGCCAGACGCTCCCGCGGCGAAACAGGAGAAGCAACTTCTATGTGAGAAGAGAAGAAGAGGGGAACGAAGAAGGAATCGATTTGTGGAGAGGATCGGAGCGGAACGGGGGAGAGCGGAGGTGAAAAGGTGAGTGGGAGAAAACCGACGGCTAAAGCCCACAACCGTGGCAAAGCCCACTATCTCTGGGCAGTTACTAAAGATAATAGGAAAAATTAAATACAATAAAAAATTAATATAGAGGGAGAAGACAAATGGCTAAAGTACAAATAATAACTCACAACAATACAATAAAAATTATCAAAAAGGTACAAATGAAATAATACTTCATAACGGTGCTGGTTTTTCCCCTAAAAAAGATAAGATAATGGGGGCAAGTCATGTTACGGACTCGCCTCCGCATGCGACGCCGCGGCACGCCACGACGTTGCTTGCTACAGCTCGTTCCTGCCTCGGCCTCGCCGAGATGGGGGAGTGGGGTCCCGACCCCCTCCCCCCGGCTCGGCCTCGCGCTAACGCGGCAGTGCGCTCGTTTGACAGGCGCGGTGCAGTTATTCTGTCCCCCCCACACGCACCCACACACCCCTAACATAGATAATGGGGGTAATTCCATACAAGGAAGATGTGTCAGTACAACTATGCCCCTCGGTGTAGGGGCAAGTCATGTTACGGACTGCCCTCCGCATGCGACGCCGCGGCACGCCGGGTCGTTGCCTACTACGGCTTGTTCCTAGCTCGGCCTTGCCAGGATGGGGGAGGGGGGTCCCAACCCCCTCCGCCCGGCTCGGCCCCACGTTAACGCGACAGTGCACTTGTTTGACAGGTGCAGTGCGGTTATTCTGCCCCCCCCCACACGCACCCACACACCCCTAAAATAGATAACGGTGTCAAGTCCATACAAGGAAGATGTGTCAGTACAACTACGCCCCTCGGTGCGGGGGCAAGTCATGTTATGGACTCGCCTCCGCATGCGATGCCGTAGCACGTGATACGTTTCCAACGTATCTATAATTTTTGATTGCTCCATGCTATATTATCTACTGTTTTGGACATTATTGGGCTTCATTATCCACTTTTATATTATTTTTGGTACTAACCTATTAAATGGGGGGCCAGCCTAGAATTGTTGTTTTTTGCCTATTTCAGGATTTCGAAGAAAAGGAATATCAAACGGAGTCCAAACGGAATGAAACCTTCAGGAACATGATTTTCTCACCGAACATGATCCAGGGGACTTGGACACCACGTCAAGAAACAAGGGACGAGGCCACGAGGTAGGGGGCGCGCCTACCCCCCCTCCCGCAGGCGCGCCCTCCACCCTCATGGGCCCCCTGTTGCTCCACCGACGTACTCCTTCCTACTATATATATCCACGTACCCCAAACGATCAGATACGGAGCCAAAACCCTAATTCCACCGGCGCAACTTTCTGTATGCACGAGATCCCATTTTGGGGCCTGTTCCGGAGCTTTGCCGTAGGGGGCATCGAGCACGGAGGGCTTCTACATCATCACCATAGCCCCTCCGATGAAGTGTGAGTAGGTCACCTCAGACCTACGGGTCCATAGTTATTAGCTAGATGGCTTCTTCTCTCTTTTTTGATCTCAATACAATGTTCTCCCCCTCTCTTGTGGAGATCTATTCGATGTAATCTTTTTTTGCGGTGTGTTTGTTGAGACCGATGAATTGTGGGTTTATGATCAAGTCTATCTATGAAAAATATTTGAATCTTCTCTGAATTCTTTTATGCATGATTGGTTATCTTTGCAAGTCTCTTCGAATTATCAGTTTGGATTGGCCTACTAGATTGATCTTCCTTGCAATGGGAGAAGTGCTTAGCTTTGGGTTCAATCTTGCGGTGTCCTTTCCCAGTGTCACTAGGGGCATCAAGGCACGTATTGTATTGTTGCCATCGAGGATAACAAGATGGGGTTTTCATCATATTGCATGAGTTTATCATCTACATCATGTCATCTTGCTTAAGGTGTTACTCTATTTTCATTAACTTAATACTCTAGATGCATGCTGGATAGCAGTCGATGAGTGGAGTAATGGTAGTAGATGCAGGCAGGAGTAGGTCTACTTTTCTCGAATGTGATGCCTATATCCATGATCATGCCTAGATATTCTCATAACTATGATCAATTCTGTCAATTTCTCAACAGTAATTTGTTCACCCACCGTAGAATACTTATGCTCTTGAAAGAAGCCACTAGTGAAACCTATGGCCCCCAGGTGTATCTTCATCATATTAATCTTCCAATACTTTGTTATTTACTTTGCTTTTATTTTACTTTGCATCTTTATCATAAAAATTCCAAATATATTATCTTATCATATCTATCAGATCTCACTCTCGTAAGTGGCCGTGTAGGGATTGACACCCCCTTATCGCGTTGGTTGCGAGGATATATTTGTTTTGTGTAGGTACGAGGGACTCGCGCGTAGCCTCCTACTGGATTGATAACTTGGTTCTCAAAAACTGAGGGAAATACTTACGCTACTCTGCTGCATCATCCCTTCCTCTTCGGGGAAAAACCAACGCAGTGCTAAAGAGGTAGCAAGAAGGATTTCTGGCGCCGTTGCCGGGAAGTCTATGCAAAAGTCAATATACCAAGTACCCATCACAGTCCCTATCTCCCGCATTACATTATTTGCCATTTGCCTCTCGTTTTCCTCTCCCCCACTTCACCCTTGCTGTTTTATTCGCCCTCTCTCTCGCTATCCTCCCTCTCTTTCTCTATTTTCCTCTTTTTGCCCGCTTGCTTTTTGTTTGCTTGTCGTTATGGCTAGTCCCTTATCTTCTCCGTTGTCTCCCGAGAATGAAATTCTAAATTTTAAGCAAAGACTAGGAGAAAACTTAAAAGATGCTTGGTCATGAATAATGGAGTCTTATCGTAATTGTACTTTTGAAGTGAACCTTAGAATTTTTCTTCGCAATTTCAATGTTGGATTAAATATGTCTCATAGACAACTCTTGGATTGCGTTGCCAAAGGCAATTTTATTGAAATTGATCCCCATATTGCGCTTGAAATTATAGAAGGTATAGTGGGGACACTACCTCAACAAAAGGGGACTCATCCTACCCAGGAAGAGACACAAGTTTTTGAAATTTTTTGTGAAGTCACTATGATTTTACAGAAGTCTCTTGAACCTCTTAAGAACGTTAGCGGAAATATCAACCGCATGAATATGTTGATTACTCTTTGCAATAAGCGGTTGGATTCTTTAGATCAAAAAATTTCAGAATATGAAGGAAAACGTAAAGAACCTCCTGGATTCAAGCTTGATTCTGCTAAAAAGTTGAAAACCAAATATGGCAATACCTAGATCTATCCTTGCTTGTTATGCCTAGCTAGGGGCATTAAATGATAGCGCTTGTTGGGAGGCAACCCAATTTTATTTTTACTACTTGCTTCTTGCTCCTGTTTAGTAATAAATAAATTATCTAGCCTCTGTTTAGGTTGTGTTTTTTGTGTTTAATTAGTGTTTGTGCCAAGTAGAACCGTTGGGAAGACTTGGGGAAAGTCTTGTTTATCTTGCTGTGAAAAACAGAAACTTTAGCGCTCACGAGAACTGCTGCCGTTTTTAGTTGGAAAGTGCTATTTAGTTAATTCTATTTGCACATGATTAATAGATAAATTCCTCACGTCCAGCAATTTATTTTAGAATTTTTGGGGTTCCAGATCTTGCGCTAGCTACAGATTACTACAGACTGTTCTGTTTTTGAAAGATTCTGTTTTTCGTGTGTTGTTTGCTTATTTTGATGAATCTATGGCTAGTAGAATAGTTTATAAACCATAGATAAGTTGGAATACAGTAAGTTTAACACCAATATAAATAAAGAATGGGTTCATTACAGTACCTTGAAGTGGTCTTTTGTTTTCTTTCGCTAACGGAGCTCACGAGATTTTCTACTTTAAGTTTTGTGTTGTGAAGTTTTCAAGTTTTCTGCAAAGATTTGATGGATTATGGAACAAGGAGTGGCAAGAGCCTAAGCTTCGGGATGCCCATGGCACCCCCAAGATAATCTAAGGACACCTAAAATCCAGAGCTTGGGGATGCCCCAGAAGGCATCCCCTCTTTTCGTCTACATCTATCGGTAACTTTACTTGGAGCTATATTTTTATTCACCACATGATATGTGTTTTCCTTGGAGCGTCTTGTATCATTTGAGTCTTTATTTGTTAGTTTACCACAATCATCCTTGCTTTACACACCTTTTGAGAGAGCCATACATGATTTGGAATTTGTTAGAATACTCTATGTGCTTCGCCAATATCTTTTGAGTTATATAGTTTTGCTCTAGTACTTCACTTATATCTTTTAGAGCACGGTGGTGGATTTGTTTTATAGAAACTATTGATCTCTCATGCTTCACTTAGATTATTTTTAGAGCCTTAAATAGCATGGTAATGTGCTTAAATAATCCTCACATGCTAGGTATTCAAGATTAGTAAAAAAATTCCTAGGAGTGTTTTGAATACTAAGAGATGTTTGATGCTTGATGATTGTTTTGAGAAATGGAGGTAATAATATCAAAGTCGTGCTAGTTGAGTAGTTGTGAATTTGAGAAGTGCTTGTGTTGAAGTTTGCAAGTCCCGTAGCATGCACGTATGGTAAACGTTATGTAACAAATTTGAAACATGAGGTGTTTTTTTGATTGTCTTCCTTATGAGTGGCAGTCGGGGACGAGCTATGGTCTTTTCCTACCAATCTATCCCCCTAGGAGCATGCGCGTAGTGCCGAGGTTTTGATGACTTGTAGATTTTTGCAATAAGTATGTGAGTTCTTTATGACTAATGTTGAGTCCATGGATTATACGCACTCTCACCCTTCCATCATTGCTAGCCTCTTCGGTACCGTGCATAGCCCTTTCTCACATTGAGAGTTGGTGCAAACTTCGCCGGTGCGTCCAAACCCCGTGATATGATACGCTATTTCACACATAAACCTCCTTATATCTTCCTCAAAACATCCACCATACCTACCTATTATGGCATTTTCATAGCCATTACGAGATATATTGCCATGCAACTTTCCACCATTCTGTTTATCATGACACATTCATCATTGTCATATTGCTTAGCATGATCATGTAGTTTACATATTATTTGTGGCAAAGCGACCGTTCATAATTCTTTCATACATGTCACTCTTGATTCATTGCATATCCCGGTACACCGCCGGAGGCATTCATATAGAGTCATCTTTTGTTCTAGCATCGAGTTGTAATCATTGAGTTGTAAATAAATAGAAGTGTGATGATCATCATTTTCTAGAGAATTGTACCGAGTGAGGAAATAAATATATAAATAAGGTAGAAAGGCCATATAAAAAAGGAGAAAGGCCTAAATAAAAAATTGAGAGAAAAAGAGAGAAGGGACAATGCTACTATCCTTTTCCACACTTGTGCTTCAAAGTTGCACCATGATCTTCATAATAGAGAGTCTTTTGTTTTGTCACTTTCATACACTAGTGGGAAATTTTCATTATAGAACTTGGCTTGTATATTCCAACAATGGGCCTCCTCAAGTGCCCTAGGTCTTCGTGAGCAAGCAAGTTGGATGCACACCCACTTAGTTTCTTTTGTTGAGCTTTCATACATTTATAGCTCTAGTGCATCTATTGCATGGCAATCCCTACTCCTTGCATTAACATCAATCGATGGGCATCTCCATAGCCCGTTGATTAGCCTCGTTGATGTGAGACTATGTACTTCTTTTGTCTTCTCCACATAATCCCCATCATCATATTCTATTCCACCCATAGTGCTATGTGTTGGAAATATGCCTTAGAGGCAATAATAAAAGCATTATTATTATATTTCCATATTCATGATAATTGTCTTTATTCATGCTATAATTGTGTTATCCGGAAATCGTAATACATGTGTGAATGATAGACGCCAACATGTCCCTAGTAAGCCTCTAGTTGACTAGCTCGTTGATCAACTGATAGTCATGGTTTCCTGACTATGGACACTGGATGTCATTGATAACGAGATCACATCATTAGGAGAATGATGTGATGGACAAGACCCAATCCTAAACATAGCACAAGATCGTATAGTTCGTTTGCTAGAGTTTTCCAATGTCAAAGTATCTTTTCCTTAGACCATGAGATCGTGTAACTCCCGGATACCGTAGGAGTGCTTTGGGTATACCAAACGTCACAACGTAACTGGGTGACTATAAAGGTAGACTACGGGTATCTCCGAAACTGTCTGTTGGGTTGACATGGATCAAGACTGGGATTTGTCACTCCGTATGACGGAGAGGTATCACTGGGCCCACTCGGTAATGCATCATCATAATGAGCTCAAAGTGACCAAGTGTCTGGTCATGGGATCATGCATTACGGTACGAGTAAAGTGACTTGCCGGTAACGAGATTGAACGAGGTATTGGGATACCGACGATCGAATCTCGGGAAAGTAACATATCGATTGACAAAGGGAATTGCATACGGGGTTGATTGAATCCTCGACATCGTGGTTCATCCGATGAGATCATCGTGGAGCATGTGGGAGCCAACATGGGTATCCAGATCCCGCTGTTGGTTATTGACCGGAGAGTCGTCTCGGTCATGTCTGCCTTTCTCCCGAACCCGTAGGGTCTACACACTTAAGGTTCGGTGACGCTAGGGTTGTGAAGATATGTATATGCAGGAACCCGAATGTTGTTCGGAGTCCCGGATGAGATCCCGGACGCCACGAGGAGTTCCGGAATGGTCCGGAGGTAAAGAATTATATATAGGAAGTGCTGTTTCGGCCATCGGGACAAGTTTTGGGGTCACCAGTATTGTACCGGGACCACCGGAAGGGTCCCGGGGGTCCACCGGGTGGGGCCACCTATCCCGGGGGGCCCCATGGGCTGACATGGGAGGGAACCCAGCCCAAAGTGGGCTGGGGCGCCACTCCCCTAGGGCCCATGCGGCTAGGGTTGAGGGGAAACCCTAGAGGGGGCGCCCCCTTGCTTGGGGGGCAAGCCCCCCACCCTAGGCCGCTGCCCCCCCTAGTAGATTCCATCTACTAGGGCCGGCGCCCCCCTAGCAACCCTATATATAGTGGGGGAGAGGAGGGACTTGATACACTGGCCCCTGGCGCCTCCCTCTCTCCCCGTTACGTCTCTCTCTCGCAGTATAGGCGAAGCCCAGCTACTGTGACGCCCTGCATCCACCACCACGCCGTCGTGCTGCTGGATCTTCATCAACCTCTCCTTCCCCCTTGCTGGATCAAGAAGGAGGAGACGTCTCCCGTCCCGTACGTGTGTTGAACGCGGAGGTGCCGTCCGTTCGGCGCTTGGTCATCGGTGATTTGGATCACGTCGTGTTCGACTACATCATCACCGTTCTTTGAACGCTTCCGCACGCGATCTACAAAGGTATGTAGATGCATCCGATGGCTCGTTGCTAGATGAACTCCTAGATGGATCTTGGTGAAACGAGTAGGAAAATTTTTGTTTTCTGCAACGTTCCCCATCAGTGGCATCATGAGCTAGGTCTATGCGTAGTTCTTCTTGCGCGAGTAGAACACAATTAGTTGTGGGCGTAGATTTGTCAACTTTCTTGCCGCTACTAGTCTTTTCTTGCTTCAGCGGCATTGTGGGATGAAGTGGCCCAGACCAACCTTACACGTACGCTTACGTGAGACCGGTTCCACCGACTAACGTGCACTAGTTGCATAAGGTGGCTGGCGGGTGTCTGTCTCTCCCACTTTAGTTGGAGCGGATTCGATGAACAGGGTCCTTATGAAGGGTAAATAGAAGTTGACAAATCACGTTGTGGCTTTAACATAGGTAAGAAGACGTTCTTGCTAGAACCCTAATTCAGCCACGTAAAACTTGCAACAACAATTAGAGGACGTCTAACTTGTTTTTGCAGCAAGTGGTTTGTGATATGATATGGCCAAAGTTGTGATGAATGATGAATAATCTATATGTGATGTATGAGATGTTCATGCTATTGTAATAGGAATCACGACTTGCATGTCGATGAGTATGACAACCGGCAGGAGCCATAGGAGTTGTCTTTATTCTTTTGTATGACCTGCGAGTCATTGAGAAACGCCATGTAAGTTGCTTTACTTTATTGCTAAACGCGTTAGCCATAGTAGTAGAAGTAATAGTTGGCGAGCAACTTCATGGAGACACGATGATGGAGATCATGATGATGGAGATCATGGTGTCAAGCCGGTGACAAGATGATCATGGAGCCCCAAGATGGAGATCGAAGGAGCTATGTGATATTGGCCATATCATGTCACGTTCATTATTTGATTGCATGTGATGTTTATCATGTTTTGCATCTTGTTTACTTAGAACGACGGTAGTAAATAAGATGATCCCTCATAATAATTTCAAGAAGTGTTCCCCCTAACTGTGCACCGTTGTGACAGTTCGCTGTTTCAAAACACCACGTGATGATCGGGTGTTTTATTCAGACGTTCACATACAACGGGTGTAAGACAGATTTACACATGCAAACACTTAGGTTGACTTGACGAGCCTAGCATGTACAGACATGGCCTCGGAACACAGAAGACCGAAAGGTCGAGCATGAGTCGTATAGAAGATACGATCAACATGAAGATGTTCACCGATGTTGACTAGTCCGTCTCACGTGATGATCGGACACGGCCTAGTTAACTCGGATAATGTAATACTTAGATGACTAGAGGGATGTCTAATCTAAGTGGGAGTTCATTAATAATTTGATTAGATGAACTTAATTATCATGAATAATAGTCTAAAATGTTTTACAATATGTCTTGTAGATCAAATGGCCCACGTAGTCCTCAACTTCAACGCGTTCCTAGAGAAAACCAAGCTGAAAGACGATGGCAGCAACTATACGGACTGGGTCCGGAACCTGAGGATCATCCTCATAGCTGCCAAGAAAGATTATGTCCTACAAGCACCGCTAGGTGAAGCTCCCGTCCCACAGAACCAAGACGTTATGAACGCTTGGCAGACACGTGTTGACGACTACTCCCTCGTTCAGTGCGGCATGCTTTACAGCTTAGAACCGGGTCTCCAAAAACGTTTTGAGAGACATGGAGCATACGAGATGTTCGAAGAGCTAAAAATGGTTTTTCAAGCTCATGCCCGGATCGAGAGATATGAAGTCTCCGATAAGTTCTTCAGCTGTAAGATGGAGGAAAATAGTTCTGTCAGTGAGCACATACTCACTATGTCTGGGTTACATAACCGCTTGTCTCAGCTGGGAGTTAATCTCCCGGATGATGCGGTCATTGACAGAATCCTCCAGTCGCTTCCACCAAGCTACAAGAGCTTTGTGATGAACTTCAACATGCAGGGGATGCAAAAGACCATTCGTGAGTTGTTCTCAATGCTGAAATCAGCGGAGGTAGAAGTCAAGAAGGAACATCAAGTGTTGATGGTCAATAAAACCACTAAGTTCAAGAAAGGCAAGGGTAAAAAGAACTTCAAGAAGGACGGCAAGGAGGTTGCCGCGCCCGGCAAGCAAGCTGCTAGGAAGAAGCCAAAGAATGGACCCAAGCCCGAGACTGAGTGCTTTTATTGCAAGGGAAGCGGTCACTGGAAGCGGAACTGCCCTAAATACTTAGCAGACAAGAAGGCCGGCAAGACAAAAGGTATATGTGATATACATGTAATTGATGTGTACCTTACTAGTGTCCGTAGTAGCTCCTGGGTATTTGATACCGGTGCAGTTGCTCACATTTGCAACTCAAAGCAGGGGCTGCGGAATAAGCGGAAACTGGCAAAGGACGAGGTGACTCCTGGGTATTTCATATACATGTAATTGATGTGTACCTTACCAGTACTCGTAGTGACTCCTGGGTATTTGATACCGGTGTCGTTGCTCATATTTGTAACTCACAGCAGGAGCTGCGGAATAAACGGAGACTGGCGAAGGACGAGGTGACGATGCGCGTCGGGAATGGTTCCAAGGTCAATGTGATCGCCGTCGGCACGCTACCTCTATATCTACCTTCGGGATTAGTTTTAAACCTTAATAATTGTTATTTAGTGCCAGCTTTGAGCATGAACATTGTATTGGGATCTCGTTTAATTCGAGATGGCTACTCATTTAAATCCGAGAATAATGGTTTTTCTATTTATATGAGAGATATGTTTTATGGTCATGCTCCTATGGTGAATGGTTTATTCTTTATGAATCTCGAACGTAATGCTACACATGTTCATAATGTGAGTACCAAAAGATGTAAAGTTGATAATGATAGTCCCACATACTTGTGGCACTGCCGCCTTGGTCACATAGGTGTCAAACGCATGAAGAAGCTCCATGCAGATGGACTTTTAGAGTCTCTTGATTATGAATCATTTGACACGTGCGAACCATGCCTCGTGGGTAAAATGACCAAGACTCCGTTCTCAGGAACAATGGAGCGAGCAACCAACTTATTGGAAATCATACATACTGATGTGTGCGGTCCAATAAGTGTTGAGGCTCGCGATGGCTATCGTTATGTTCTCACCCTCACTGATGATTTGAGTAGATATGGGTATATCTACTTAATGAAACACAAGTCTGAAACCTTTGAAAAGTTCAAGGAATTTCAGAGTGAGGTTGAGAATCAGCGTGACAGGAAAATCAAGTTTCTACGATCAGATCGTGGAGGAGAATACTTGAGTCACGAATTTGGCACACACTTAAGAAAATGTGGAATAGTTTCACAACTCACGCCGCCTGGAACACCTCAGCGTAATGGTGTGTCCGAACGTCGTAATCGCACTCTATTAGATATGGTGCGATCTATGATGTCTCTTACCGATTTACCGCTATCTTTTTGGGGCTATGCTTTAGAGACTACCGCATTCACTTTAAGTAGGGCTCCGTCAAAATCCATTGAGACGACACCGTATGAATTATGGTTTGGGAAGAAACCTAAGCTGTCGTTTCTAAAAGTTTGGGGATGCGATGCTTATGTCAAGAAACTTCAACCTGAAAAGCTCGAACCCAAGTCGGAAAAATGCGTCTTCATAGGATACCCAAAAGAAACTATAGGGTACACCTTCTACCTCAGATCCGAAGGCAAGATCTTTGTTGCCAAGAATGGGTCCTTTCTAGAGAAAGAGTTTCTCTCGAAAGAAGTAAGTGGGAGGAAAGTAGAACTTGATGAAGTATTACCTCTTGAACCGGAAAATGGCGCAACTCAAGAAAATGTTCCTGAGGTGCCTGCACCGACTAGAGAGGAAGTTAATGATAATGATCAAGATACTTCTGATCAAGCTCCTACTGAAATTCGAAGGTCCACAAGGACACGTTCCGCACCAGAGTGGTACGGCAACCCTGTCTTGGAAATCATGTTGTTAGACAACGGTGAACCTTCGAACTATGAAGAAGCGATGGCGGGCCCGGATTCCGACAAATGGCTAGAAGCCATGAAATCCGAGATAGGATCCATGTATGAAAATGAAGTATGGACTTTGACTGACTTGCCCGTTGAACGGCGAGCCATAGAAAATAAATGGATCTTTAAGAGGAAGACAGACGTGGATGGTAATGTGACCATCTATAAAGCTCGACTTGTCGCTAAGGGTTATCGACAAGTTCAAGGGGTTGACTATGATGAGACTTTCTCACCGGTAGCGAAGCTAAAGTCTGTCCGAATCATGTTAGCAATTGCCGCATTCTACGATTATGAAATATGGCAAATGGACGTCAAAACGGCATTCCTTAATGGTTTCCTTAAGGAAGAATTGTATATGATGCAGCCGGAAGGTTTTGTCGATCCTAAGAATGCTGACAAGGTGTGCACGCTCCAACGCTCGATTTATGGGCTGGTGCAAGCATCTTGGAGTTGGAACATTCGCTTTGATGAGATGATCAAAGTGTTTGGGTTTACGCAGACTTATGGAGAAGCCTGCGTTTACAAGAAAGTGAGTGGGAGCTCTGTAGCATTACTCATATTATATGTAGATGGCATACTTTTGATGGGAAATGATATAGAACTCTTGGACAGCATCAAGGCCTACTTGAATAAGAGTTTTTCAATGAAGGACCTTGGAGAAGCTGCTTATATATTAGGCATCAAAATCTATAGAGATAGATCAAGACGCCTCATAGGTCTTTCACAAAGCACATCCCTTGACAAGATATTGAAGAAGTTCAATATGGATCAATCAAAGAAGGGGTTCTTGCCTGTGTTACAAGGTATGAAATTGAGCTCAGCTCAATGTCCGACCACGGCAGAAGATATAGAAGAGATGAGCATCATCCCCTATGCATCAGCCATAGGTTCTATTATGTATGCCATGCTGTGTACCAGACCTGATGTAAACCTTGCCGTAAGTTTGGTAGGAAGGTACCAAATTAATCCCGGCAAGGAACACTGGACAGCGGTCAAGAATATCCTGAAGTACCTGAAAAGGACTAAGGAAATGTTTCTCGTTTATGGAGGTGACGAAGAGCTCGTCGTAAAAGGTTACGTCGACGCTAGCTTCGACACAGATCTGGATGACTCTAAGTCACAAACCGGATACGTGTATATTTTGAATGGTGGGGCAGTAAGCTGGTGCAGTTGCATGCAGAGCGTCGTGGCGGGATCTACATGTGAAGCGGAGTACATGTCAGCCTCGGAGGCAGCACATGAAGCAATATGGGTGAAGGAGTTCATCACCGACCTAGGAGTCATACCCAATGCGTCGGGGACAATCAAACTCTTTTGTGACAACACTAGAGCTATTGCACTTGCCAAGGAGCCCAGGTTTCACAAGAAGACAAGGCACATCAAGCGTCGCTTCAACTCCATTTGTGAAAATGTTCAAGATGGAGACATAGAGATTTGTAAAGTACATACAGACCTGAATGTAGCAGATCCGTTGACTAAACCTCTCCCTAGGGCAAAACATGATCAACAACAGAATTCCATGGGTGTTCGATTCATCACAATGTAACTAGATTATTGACTCTAGTGCAAGTGGGAGACTGTTGGAAATATGCCCTAGAGGCAATAATAAAAGCATTATTATTATATTTCCTTATTCATGATAATTGTCTTTATTCATGCTATAATTGTGTTATCCGGAAATCGTAATACATGTGTGAATGATAGACGCCAACATGTCCCTAGTAAGCCTCTAGTTGGCTAGCTCGTTGATCAACAGATAGTCATGGTTTCCTGACTATGGACACTGGATGTCATTGATAACGAGATCACATCATTAGGAGAATGATGTGATGGACAAGACCCAATCCTAAACATAGCACATCCTAAACATACCCAATCCTAAACATACGTCATGAGGAGTTCCGGAATGGTCCGGAGGTAAAGAATTATATATAGGAAGTGCTGTTTCGGCCATCGGGACAAGTTTCGGGGTCACCGGTATTGTACCGGGACCACCGGAAGGGTCCCGGGGGTCCACCGGGTGGGGCCACCTATCCCGGGGGCCCCATGGGCTGACATGGGAGGGAACCCAGCCCAAAGTGGGCTGGGGCGCCACTCCCCTAGGGCCCATGCGGCTAGGGTTGAGGGGAAACCCTAGAGGGGGCGCCCCCTTGCTTGGGGGGCAAGCCCCCCACCCTAGGCCGCCGCCCCCCCTAGTAGATTCCATCTACTAGGGCCGGTGCCCCCCCTAGCACCCCTATATATAGTGGGCGAGAGGAGGGACTTGATACACTGGCCCCTGGCACCTCCCTCTCTCCCCGTTACGTCTCTCTCTCGCAGTATAGGCGAAGCCCTGCTACTTTGACGCCCTGCATCCACCACCACGCCGTCGTGCTGCTGGATCTTCATCAACCTCTCCTTCCCCCTTGCTGGATCAAGAAGGAGGAGACGTCTCCCGTCCCGTACGTGTGTTGAACGCGGAGGTGCCGTCCGTTCGGCGCTTGGTCATCGGTGATTTGGATCACGTCGTGTTCGACTACATCATCACCGTTCTTTGAACGCTTCCGCACGCGATCTACAAAGGTATGTAGATGCATCCGATGGCTCGTTGCTAGATGAACTCCTAGATGGATCTTGGTGAAACGAGTAGGAAAATTTTTGTTTTCTGCAACGTTCCCCATCACTATGTCCATGGCTCGCGCTCATATATTGCGTGAAAGTTTATAGGTTTGAGATTGCTAAGGTATGAAACAATTGCTTGGCTTGTCATCGGGGTTGTGCATGATGAGAGCATTCTTGTGTGACGAAAATGGAGCATGACTAAACTATATGATTTTGTAGGGATGAACTATCTTTGGCCATGTTATTTTGAGAGGACATAATTGCTTAGTTAGTATGCTTGAAGTATTATTATTTTTATGTCAATATGAACTTTTATCTTGAATCTTTTGGATCTGAATATTCATACCACAATTAAGAATAATTACATTAGAATTATGCCAAGTAGCACTCTGCATCAAAAATTCTATTTTTATCATTTACCTACTCGAGGAGGAGCAGGAATTAAGCTTGGGGATGCTTGATACGTCTCCAACGTATCTATAATTTTTGATTGCTCCATGCTATATTATCTACTGTTTTGGACATTATTGGGCTTTATTATCCACATTTATATTATTTATGGGACTAACCTATTAACCGAAGGCCTAGCCCAGAATTGCTCTTTTTTTTGCATATTTCAAGGTTTCGAAGAAAAGGAATATCAAATGGAGTCCAAACGGAATGAAACCTTTGGGAACGTGATTTTCTCACCAAACATGATCTAGGGAACTTGGACCCCACGTCAAGAAACAAGGGAGGAGGCCACGAGGTAGGGGCGCGCCTACCCCCCCCCCCCCCCAAGCGCGCCCTCCACCCTCGTGGCCCCCCTGTTGCTCCACCGACGTAATCCTTCCTCCTATATATATCCACGTACCCCCAAACGATGAGATACGGAGCCAAAACTCTGATTCCACCGCCGCAACTTTCTGTATCCACGAGATCCCATTTTGGGGCCTGTTCCGGAGCTTCGCCAGAGGGGGCATCGATCATGGAGGGCTTCTACATCATCACCATAGCCCCTCTGATGAAGTGTGAGTAGTTCACCTCAGACCTACGGGTCCATAGTTATTAGCTAGATGGCTTCTTCTCTCTTTTTGGATCTTAATACAATGTTCTCCCCCTCTCTTGTGGAGATCTATTCGATGTATTCTTCTTTTTGCGGTGTGTTTGTTGAGACCGGTGAATTGTGGGTTTATGATCAAGTCTATTTATAAACAATATTTGAATCTTCTCTAAATTCTGGTGTATATAAACTGGTGTGGTTGGATATAAGAGATCGAGGTGGGACTATTTCATAACTGGGTGCACCCGTTTGATAACACAACAACTTGGGTTAGCCAAAGTGGTCGTAGGCTTATATTATCCGTAGGCCGACGTGAGTTCGATCCCACATGCTCGCACTTGTTTTTTGCGTCCTTCCCGTAGTATGTGGGCCGGCTAAGATGGGCCAAAGCACCGGATGAAACGAAAATCTGGGTTGCCTATATCGATGGATGGACGAAAATCAATCTGGATTACCTGTATCGATGGACGGACAAAAATTGTAATGACACGGACGAAAATTACGGTGGTAAGAAACTCTAGCCCTTTTATTAGTAGGTATAGATAGATAGATAGATAGATATACTACGTGTCAGGAACCTCGGTTCGTCTGTGGGGGACTTAAATGTTTCTAAGGCAGGTGCCACATCAAAGTTCTGCATATATATTAGGTATTCAAACATCACAACCACACATCTCCATACATATGTGTTTGGCCCACAAGCAAGCGATGGCGGTTGTCCTCTAGCACTCACTCACGGGGTTATCGGCGAGATTCTTCATCCATCTCAGTGTTCCCGCTTGGTCAAACACTTCGACCGACAGTGATAGAGGTTAATTTCTCTTATAATTAGGAGGGGATTAAATTTTGCTTCGTCTTATATGGCTCGGTACATGCAACTATACTTCGCGCGCATGTGCACGCACGAATCCCTCCCACCGGGTCGAAGTGGTGGGGGGTGGAGCACACGGCACATCATGACCAAGATCTGTGTGGGGACTGTGCGTTTTTCGATGCATGCATGCACCACATCAAAATGTTATGCTTTTGGTATTCAAACATATGTGCATGCATCATGCATGTCCGTACATATATTTGGGGCACATACATGCAGTGCTTGTCTTTGGACACTCTCCCTCGCTTTATCATCGACGGCCTATATATTCGTAGGCCCGCGTGGACATCTCCATCACTTCGACCAACAACATGAGAGAGATTACTAGGGTGGATTCTTCTTCTCTTGGTTCGCGTTACCGTATATTCATACGTCGATCATGGTGAGATTCGAGACCTAAGTTTGAGGGGTCACATACACATGAATCAAAGTTGTGCAATGGGTATATTCAAACACCACATGACACTTCATACATATGTTTGGGCCACACATGCACGCACTGGTTGTCTTTAGGCACTCTCTCGCGTGGTTATCGGTGACAAGCTAGCCTATTTTGTGGGGCCGCATGTGGAACGTCAATGCATGACTTTGACCCAACAAACAAGACAGGTTATACACCCAAGGTGGCGACTCTTCTTGGTCAGTCTTACAATACGCCTTGGTGAGATGCCCCCTCCCACCGACTCAAAGTGTGTGTGTGTGGGGGGGGGGGAGGCACAATACTACTTCATACTAGATGAACCGCTGTGGGGTTGGGGATGCCCAATTAATTTGTGATGCACATCTGCCACATCAAATTTGTGATTTGGTTATTTAAATATCATAGCACATCATTTTCACACACACACACACACACCGAGCCACCCACAGGTGTGGTTGGTAAGTGGTGTCACCCATCTAACGCCAGAAGAACACATCCGTGGGCTCGCACGTGGTCCACATTTGATCAGAAGCAAAGGGGGGAGGTTGATGTACTTGTTTCAATTTTGTGTTATGGTACGGTGAGATGTTAGACCTACCTATTTGGGGGCATGTGTTCACAGCTAGGATTCCCCTGCCGACAACACGAATTGCGTGTGTTTGGGGGGGGGGGGCTAGCAATAATAACGTGCGCTTTGTGCGACTGGTGCCACATCAAAGTTGTGCGTTGGGTATTTGAATATCAAACCACCCTTTTCATACATATATTTGGTCCACATGCAAGTGTGTTCGTGTTCTGACCCTTCCCCGCTTTTTTTGGCCAAATTTATAAATAGAAGATGAGTCTGACACACCAACCGTCTACGATCGTGTACGAAACAGACACGGTTCCCTAGGACTACCCGTTTGCCGCACCCCTGCCCCTGTCACCCACATGATCATAGTAGATTGGGCTCCACGAGGCTTCCCTCCCCCTCTCGAAAATATCTACTCCCTCACAATCTCGAAAATATTTACCCGCGTCCGCGTAGACGGTTTTTCTGTTTGATAGCACACGATTAGTATGTCTGGACCGTGTGCGATGTCTGTTACTCCCGCTCTACTTCAATCAGTAGATCCAAATTTTCAGTAGCCCCGACATTTTACTCCCGCCCCACTCTGCTTCAATCCCTTGATCCAAATTTTCGGTAGCCCCGCCATTTTACTCCCGCCTACTAAAATTTTCAGTACCCGCGGCATTTTTTCAAACACCACCTTGGACCCCTCCACACACATACCCCAAATCCCCCACTCACACACATACACACCACCCCTCCCCCACTCCAAACCTAGCTAGGTCGCTGCCGCCGCGCCGCCCCCATCATCAACCACTGCCGGTCTGCTCATGCAGTTTACCCACTGATATACATACCCTCGCCGCCCTAAGTTTCTTAGATGCCGCCTGTGAAACGCCCCTTTCCCAGAGATCCCCATCCCCGCCCACCTCCCCCACTCTAGAGCATCATAGCCTAAGCCCGGCTACGCTTCCCGGGGAGCTCGAGGAGCGAATCGCCCAAAAGAGCTTTACCGCGGCCACTTCACCCGACATCGCCGAGGTGACCGCTGAGGACGCTGACGACGATAACTGGACTTAGATTAAGCCTTTCAATCAGTGGGATAGAGTATTCTGGCATGTTGCGGGCGCTGGCTATGACATCGAGGTCATCGACACCGACGGCTTGATGCGGGTTATGTCACAGGTTAAGTTGCCCACCCACAACTCTTCGGGTTCGACATCCGTCGGTCTCATCGATGGCCCTGCCACTGATCTCATGTGGCTTGTTGTGAACAATTTTCCATCCTTCATCGCCATGGAGCCCCTTTTGTCATTTCTAAAGGACACGTTCTGTGACGATGGCCTGGGATCCTCAGCTGGCATCAGATCTCATTGACGGCGACCACGAGGAGGGAGCCAATCCGTCACAAGTGAGGAAACCCATGATTTGTTTTCTCAAACCCCTTTTATAGTGAGAACTTGTCCAGTATTTATTGTTATATTAGGTTATTTGCATTACGCCTTGTTTATTTCTATGGTTTATGGTTGTTAGGTTGTTTGTAGTTAGCATATGTCCAGTTTCAGTTGCCATCTTTGGTTGTTCGTAGTATGCCTTGTTTATTTCAGCTATTAACAATGTGATGTTCTATATGTGCTAGTATGAATTGTGCAGTTCAATTTCATCAATACCAAATTCAACAATAGCTCTATGAATGACTATATTTGGTTGCTGTTAAGCATGTTGTACTCCCTTCGAATATTTTTAGTTCGCATATAGGATTTGTCTAAAGTCATGCCTCTTAAAGTTTGACCGCCTTTATAGAAAAAAATACCAACATTCACAATATGAAATAAATAACAGTACATGTGTCATGACTTAAATTTTCATATTGTACAACTTTGGCATGCTAGATGTTAATATTTTTTTCATATAAATAAGGTCAAACTTTATGAAGGTTGACTTCAGACAATTCTTATATGCAGAGTAAAAAGGACCGGAGGGAGTATTGAACACGCCTTTCCATTTTATTTAACAATGGCACTGTTTGAATACTCTAACTTAGCTAGAGGTTAGAGTTAGTTTCTAGCTCATGACAGTTAAAAGGGAGAGAGTGAGAGAGAGATAGAGAGAGAGAGAGGTCAGTGGAATAGTTGATTATATTGCTTGAGCCTCGTGGGCATATATATATATATATATATATATATGTATATATATATATATATATGAGTACATGGTCATCTTGGAGTACAAGTCAAGGTAGAATAAATCCTATGTTATCCTACGTTTCCTAAATAATAATGATACTCAACTATGACTAACCCTAAACTAACTCTAGCCAAAGAGGTGTTTGGATGACAGTTTTAGATTGACAATAAATGCACTACGAGAACTAGCCCCAATCAGCACCTCTTGATGGGATAGTTGTTTTGGGTGGGTTTGACGCAACTAGCTCAAACTAGACCTCATGTTTGGATACTTCAGGGCTATTTGAGCCCAAACTAACTCTAACCCATGGATCCAAACAGGGCCAATAACTAGTGTGCTTAGACCTGCACAATACAAGTTTGAATGACTGCTTTGCTTGTTTTTAAATATTAGGCATGTTGTTAATAACACACCTTTCCACTTCTTGTTTTTAAATATTAGGTGTTTAACAATTTGGTCTTGCACATGTTGGTCCTACTGTCAGAGGTTTTGACCCACTATTTGACCCTTTTTGCATATGTGGAAATGAGTTGTCCATTAATATGAGTCAAGTCAAGACACTCAGTAAGATTGTTACGATAAATAAATTAGCAAAAAAAAAACAAGATCTTTGTCTACACAATGAAGAAGACATCAGTTCACTACAGGATGGTACTAACTGTTATACCTTGTCTTTTTAATTCCTTTGCACCATTTAAAATCTAGAGAAGATATTTAGATATCCTTGTTTTCAGGCCTTTCCAAAGCAGTTCACTAATGACTACCTCTCAAACCACCTGTAAGGTCAGGAGGCAAGGAAGGTTCTCATACAACACCCACGGTTCAATATTGAAGTTTTTCTGAAGAGGATGAAGGATGGACAGTCAATCATCCACAGGCACTGGCCTAAAGTTGCAAAGACCTTCAACATCAATGAAGGCTCAATATTCGCCTTCCGCTTCAGCAGTTTTCCAGGTGAGATTCATCTGTCTATGTTCCGTCTATGATGCTAATTTCGAAAGGTTGTGGATGTTGCATCTGAAACTTGGTGCTGGTGCAGCGTGTAATGGGGTAGCTGAGTCTTGAAGCTATATGATGTTGCACTCTAATGTATTTCAATTATGAAATCCTGCTTCCTTAATATGGAAATGAAATATATTGTGTGCTTGATATGAAATGTCAATTAGATTAATAAATGGATTATTAATAATAGGACAATTAGCCTCCTAATTGGGTTTTTCTATTGCAAACGGTTATTGAGAAAACACTATGGGCGATGACCTCAGACAATGCACACAGTTTGTAGGAATGAACCGTGTTGGATCAATGAACAATCACACACGACATCCTCTTGAAAATTGTTTGCGTTAGGCCACCTTGCGTAAACGATTACCACATAAAAAGTGTGTGTGATGGACAACCTTTGCCACACAGAGTTTCCACACACCATGTGTGATGTACATACTAACGGAAACGTATTCCTTGGATTGACTGTGTGGAATGTACATACGAATGGAAACGTTTAGCGAGGACTGACTCTGTGGGATGTACTTACGACCAAAAATGATTTCGCCTGTATAATTGTATTTTTTAGCACTATTGTATGTATGACCGTATTTGATCGCTCGCCTATCGCACACGACCTCATTTTGTCGAGCGTATGTGCCAGGAGGGCATATCCCCGATGGTTTATGGTTCGTGTGGGAAGGACCCCCCCTATCGCAGTCACTCACTAGGTGACGGTTCCAAATGTCATCGAGGAAAGGGGTTAAAAACCGTTTGTATAGCACCTCATTGTACCAGTGTATGACTCTGGCATGGGTGGCATAGCAAGCACCTCCACCCCCGCGTCAAGCTTCTTCAAGAAACATTCAAGTGATGACAAACCTCCTGCCTACTGCTTCATGGCTAAAGCTAAGAAACAAAAGGTATCCTCCAAACATCACGAGGTTCACTCTAGTGATCAATATTCTTCTGATGAGGATGACCATGCTAAGATGATTAAAATTGTGAATATTCAACAAAACTCTTTTGAGAAAATTGAGAAAACCCTTAGGAAATCTGAAGGGTTGTTGGTTGAGAAGATGGAGAAAAATCAGTCGTTGACCAAAGAGTATTCCACTCTCAAGTCATGAATGGAAGAACTATCAACACGTCATGATTTTCTCTCGGCCGACCATGAGAGATTGACTTATGATTATCTGAAAAGGAAACAGGAACTCGAGTCACAAAGCGAGGCTCATGATGATTTGATCAGAGAAAATTCTCTTCTCACCCAACAACTCAAAGAAAAATCTGAAGTGTTCGTACCACCCTACTTAAAATGCCTTGAACATAGTAATGCCGAATCTTCTGTGAATGCTAACCCCTCTGTCGAGGAGAATGGTTCTATGTCTGATGAGAATGCTAGGTTGAAGGATCTTCTTCAGATAGGAATGTTTAGATCTCTCGACGAGCATCAAACCCTTTGTGATGTTCTAAAGAAATCCATTCTTCATAGAAATCCCATGAAAGAAGGTATCAGTTTTGAAAGGAAACTAAATTAAAATGGCTCCTACTGGGAACCTGATCAATATCCTCATACTGGATGGGTACCTGCCAAGAGCAAAACGCTCGATATAGCTTAGCTTTCAAGATATGAATCTCCTATCCCTAAATACTCTCATGATGATTCTCTGGATAACTACAGGATGTTCAAAAACCAACGTGGTGAGGCTATTGCTCGGTATGTTGGACCAAACAGTAGAAATGCCCCCCCCAAGAAAGTTGTTTGGGTGCCTAGGAAAACTATCGAAGCATTGCCTATCACTACTGTACTAACCACGAGGCAGAAAAAGTTCGACAGAATGAGTACATGCATACCTCTTTCAATCACTGTGCTCATTCATCTGGAAAGAATTTCAATGCCTATTTTTTCAATTATGCTCATACTTCCTCGAGTAAGAATCATGGTTATCGAAGGAAATCATATCCTGCTCGCTCATTTGTGTCGAAGCCACCTACAAAGATGCGGGTGATTAAGAAAGCCTAATTATTCTGCAGGACTATGTCTTTGGGTGTACTGAATGGATAATGGATAGTGGATGCACTAGTCATATGACGGGAGACAAATCGTTGTTTGTCGACCCCAACTTAACTGCTTCATCTCTAAAGTCACTACAAAAAAAAGACACATCCATGACATTTTGGGCTGAACGAAATTTTTTTCTGCCATACATATGACACTTCTATGATGATAATTGTGACAAAACCTGCTATCATCATAGATGTGGTGGGCTCCTACTTCTATGACAAAAAATCATGACAGAAAATGGGCTTTTCATCCTGGGCGGGCCAGAGACGCAGCTGCATGACATTCTTTGGGCCGTCCATGACAGAAAAAACCGTGGGAGAAGCGAGGGGGAGGAAAATTTCGGGGAGTTCCCGGTTACGGTGGGAGGTCGGGGGCCGAGCGATGCACGTTTCTCTCGTACACGTACGCGCGTGTGTGCGAGGCGTTGGCTCTAACTGAACCCGAGCAAGGCGTTGGGCTCTAACTGAACCTGAGCGATTGCATTGCAGGCTACGCGTTACTGAACCCGAGCAATCGATCGATGGCTGTTAACTGAACCCGATCGAGCGATTCCTTCGCTACTGCTGCTAACTGAAGCCGATCGATGGGATGAACGGTGAGCGTTGCGGGGGAGGGGGGGTGGATGAACAGTGAGCGGTGGTGTTGCCTCTGGATGAACAGGACCCTGTGGTGTGGTGGAGGGCTGGATGAACAGTAGAAGGTAGAGGGGTGCCCGTGGAGGGGTGGATGAACAGGACCCCGTGGTGTGGAGGGCTGGATGAACAGTAGACGGTGGAGGGGTGGTTGAACAGTGCCCCGTGGTGTGGATGGCTGGATGAACAGTAGACGGTGGAGGGGTGCCCGTGGAGGGGTGGTTGAACAGGACCCCGTGGTGTCGAGGGCTGGATGAACAGAGTAGCCGGTGGAGTAGTGCGCGGTGGAGGCTGGATGAACAGGAGCCCGTGGAGGCTGGATGAACAGGAGCCCGTGGAGGCTGGAAGAGGTCGACGGTGGAGATGAAAAGTATCCCGTGGAGTCCCGTTTTCCGGTACGCCACACCCTCCCGATGAACAGGACCCCTGTTTCGACCGTCGCGCTCCAACACAAGTCCGTTTCCTACGTTTTGCGGTATGCCACACCCCTCCCGATCAATAGGACCCCCGTTTCGACCGTAGGAGGTCCGTTTCCTCCGTTTTGCGGTACGCCAGACCCCTCCCGATGAACAGGATCCCGTTTCGAACGTGGCCGGTCGAACACAAGGTCGTTTCCTCCGTTCTGCGGTACGCCAGGCCTCGTTTCCATTGCCTGTTCCGTCCAAGCCCTCCCAATGAACACGACCACGCATTCCGTTGCCTCCCCATGAACACGACGATTTCCGTTGCCTCCTCACGAACACGACGATGACGTTGTTTCTCCGTTCCCTCCCAGCCATGTACACAAGCCCTGGCCGTACGTATGCGCGAGTAGGCGTTCGAGACCCCGCCCGTATGTACACATACGTGGCCGTATTTTCTTTCTTGCACCCTGGCCGCTGTACGTACGTGTAAATGCTACGTGCGCGCCTCTACTACGACACGTGCGCGCCTCTACATCGACCAGTATGTACATACACGTTCGCGACCAGAATGACAACGCTACGTACGCTTCGACCAGGTGGGTCCCGACTGTCAGGCACTTCCTTGCCTGCGAAGATGTAGCTGGTTGGTCCCAGCAGTCAGGGGGCGAATCATTTTTTTCCTGGACGCACTTCCTTGCGTGCGAAGATGTAGCTGGTGGGTCCCAGCAGTCAGGGGGAAACATTTTTTTGCGAAATACGGTGGCCCGTTCGGTGGGTCCCGCTGTCAGGTGGAGGAAAAATTATTTTGCACGTAATAAGGAGGCACTTCCTTGCTGCGGCTGTGGACCCAGCTGTCAGCCTCTCCACGTATAGTCCACGTCCGATGGACGCCGTTCCTTGACCACATTGACCACGCCGCGCCGAGAGCACCAGGGCGGTGGACGACAGCGAGGCCTAGGAAGGGGACGACGTGGAGCCGGGGAAGACGCGGCAGTGGATGCCCACGCGTAGAGGAGTACAAGGGTTCACTGGTTCGCTGTGGTGTGAGGCTGCCGTCGCCGCAGAATAACAGGGGGTGTGGGTGAGTAGAGGGATGGCCTGGCCAGCGGTGGGTGTAGTAGGGGGTGGTGAGGCCTCCGCCGCATCGCAGCCGGCCATGGGAGGCAGGAGCACGAGGCATGACCGACGCTGGTTTGGGTGGCTGGGCAAGAAGACCAGAGGTTGAAGAAGCACTACGGCCGTTGGATGGACATCGTACGGTCACTTGAGCTAGAATCGTGCATATTGACTAAGTTGACAAAGCCCTCCGTCCCCGTCAACTTAGTAGGCCTGCAAGTCAGCCTGCCACTATACTGGGTCCCAGCTAACAGGGGGGGTATTCATTTTTTTGTGCGTAATAAGGAGGCACTTCCTTGCGTGCGAAGATATAGCTGGTGGGTCCGAGCTGTCAGTGGCGGTAACGTTTTTTTCGCGAAATACAGAGGCCCTTTCGGTGGGTCCCTGATGTTAGGTGGAGGAATCATTATTTTGCGCGTAATAAGGAGGCATTTCCTTGTGTGCGGCCATGGACCCAGTTGTCGGCCTCTCCACATAAAGTCCACTTCAGATGCATGTCGCTCGTTAACCACGTTGACCAGGCTGCACCGAGAGCACCAGGGCGGTGGACGACGGCGAGGCCTAGGAAGGGAACGACACGGAGGCAGGGAAGACTCGGCAGTTGTTTCCCACGAGGAGGGGAGTACGACTGTACGAGGGTTTACTGGTTCGTCTGCCGTCGCCGGAGAATAATAGCAGGTGTGGGTGAGTAGAGGGATGGCTAGGCCAACGATGGGAGTACGGTCGGGCGGTGAGGCCTGCGCGGCAGCACAGCCGGCCGCGAGGAGGAGGGAGCAGGAAGTCCTGCGGGCTCTTGTTTGAGCGGCTAGAGCAGGAAGAGCAGAGATTGAAGAAGCACGACGGCCGTTGGATGGACATCCAATAGTCAATGCTTGTGCGTCAACCTATTTTTAGGAAAGCCTCAAATCTGTGGAAAACAGCATACAGCCCATCTGCCATTATTTCTAATAATTTACAGCTCATTTGCTAATTCTTAAGTTTTTTTGGAGCCCATATTCTTTTTTTAGCATTACAGCCCATATTGTGGCCACGGTTAAAAAAATAACGAAATTTTGCATATTTCGGTGCGGTCTGAACTGTTTTTAATCCCGAAATTTCGACTCACATTCAAACTGATTTTAAAAATAAATGTATATCAATATAAAATCCAACAAATTCTTCACGCATAAAAATTAATGTAATTTAAAATCTTGAAATGAAAAAAAGATATTTTAAACTAATTGCCGGTTTTATGTGTTTTAAAAATGTACAACCCATTTCTCATTATTGATGGGCCATTTTCTCGGCCAGCCGAATGAAGCTCTCCTCGTCTTGAAAGATTTGCAGCCCAACAGGCCCGACAAATCGACTTACTTGGCAAATCACAAAAAAACTGGGCTGTGGCCGTGGATCCAGCTGTCAGCCTCTCCACGTACAGTACTCTTCCGATGGAAGTCGGTCGTTGACCACATTGACCACGCCGCGCCTAGAGCACCAAGGCGCTGGATGACGGCGAGGCCTAGGAAGGGGAAGACGCGGAGCCGGGGAAGACACGGCAGTGGATGCCCACGCGAAGAGGAGTGCGAGGGTTCACTGGTTCGGCTGCGGCATGAGGCTGCCGTCGCCGCAGAATAACAGGGGGTGTGGGTGAGTAGAGGGATAGCATGGGCCAGCTGTGGGAGTAGTAGGGGGCGGTGAGGCCTCCGCGGCATCACAGCCGGCCACGAGAGGCAGGAGCACGCGGCATGACCGGCGCAGCTTTGGGCGGCTGGAGCAAGAAGACCAGAGGTTGAAGAAGCACTACGGTCGTTGGATGGACATCGTATGGTCACTAGAGCTAGAATCGTTCATATTGACTAAGTTGACAAAGCCCTCCATCCTTGTCAACTTAGTAGGCCCACAAGTCAGCCTCCCACCAGGTTGGGTCCCAACTAGCAGGGGGAGTATTCATTTTTCTGTGTGTAATAAGGAGGCACTTCCGGTGGGTTTGAGCTGACAGCGCGGGGGGGGGGGGAGGGGACGTTTTTTTCGCGAAATACGGTGGTCCGTCCGTGGGTCCCAGCAGTCAGGGGCAAATGTTTTTTCATGAAATACGGTGGCCCATCCGGTGGGTCCCAACAGTCAAGGGGGAAACATTTTTTCCGCGAAATAATGGTGGCCCGTCCGGTGGGTCCCTGTTGTCAGGTGGAGGAATAATTATTTTGCGCGTAATAAGGAGGCACTTCCTTGCGGCTGCCATGGACCCAGCTGTCAACCTCTCCACGTACAGTACTCTTCCGATGGAAGTCGGTTGTTGACCACATTGACCACGCCGCGCCGAGAGCACCATGGCGGTGGACGACGGCGAGGCCTAGGAAGGGGACGACGCGGAGCCGGGGAACACGCGCAGTGGATGCCCACGCAGAGAGGAGTACGAGGGTTCACTGGTTCGGCTGCGGTGTGAGGCTGCCATCGCCGCAGAATAACAGGGGGAGTGGGTGAGTGGAGGGATGGCCTGGCCAGCGGTGGGAGTAGTATGGGGATGATGAGGCCTACGCAGCAGCACAGCTAGCCACGGGAGTCAGGAGCATGCGGCACGACCGGCGCTGCTTTGGGCGGCTGGGGCAAGAAGACCAGAGGTTGAAGAAGCACTACGACCGTTGGATGGACATCGTTGACCACGCCGTGCCGAGAGCACCAGGGCGATGGACAACGGTGAGGCCTACGAAGGGAACGACACGGAGCCGGGGAAGACACGGCAGTGGCTGCCCACGTGGTGGAGAGTACGAGGGTTGACTGGTTCGGCTGCCGTTGCCGAAAAATAACTGGAGGTGTGGGTGAGTAGAGGGATAGACAGGCCAGGGATGCGAGTATGATGGGGCCGTGCGGCCTTCCTGGCAGCACTGCCGGCCACGGGAGGCGGGAGCAGGCGGTTCCGACGGCGCTGGTTTGGGCGGCTGCGGCAGGAAGATCAGAGACTGAAGAAGCATGATTGTCGTTAGATTAACATCTAACGGTCTAACGCTGGTAGAGTCGATTGTTGACTAAGTTTATTTTTTGAGAAACCTTGTGTACGCATGAACTTAGTAGGCCCACAAGTCAGCCTCCAAATCTGTGGCAGACAACATAAAGCCCATTTGCTATTTTTTATAATTTCGAGCCCATTTGCTAATTCTTAAGTAATTTATTACAGCCCATTTTCTGCCCAGGACGACGGTCAAAAAGTCCAACCTTATTTTGCATATTTCGGTGGAGTCCGAACTGTTGTAATCCCGAAATGATAAACATTTTTTTAAGAACTTATTGATTTGCCAAAAAAATCGTTTTGTTTTTGTAAGGAAATAAGACGTGGGACAATTTAGTTGGTTTAAGGGAAAACCAGTGGTAAAAAAATCAGCGCTGGATGGGAAAAAAGAACAAAAATAAGAATGTAAATATGAAAAGGGAATTTTTTATGTGTTTTCAATATAATGATACGTGTATATGAACTAGTAAAACTATAGGTAGAGATTAGAAAACGGATGTAGGACATGCGTTTCAAGAGGAAAATAGAACTGGGTTGTGTTTGATTCAGTAAAAAAAACTGCGTGCGGATGTTGTAAGACAAAATATAACTAACGCTGGCGGGCCAGAGGCCAGTAGATACCTGCTGGATCTTTGTGCCCCGTTGTCGTCATGGGCTGGGCCTGTTAAAAACAAAACAACCCTGGGCAATCTACAACCCAGTTGAAACTTGCTCGACCTGAAAAAACAATATACGTGCTCAATAAATGAGAGAATTCTGCAAGTACAGACTCATAACTGGGATGCATCACGGATATTGTTTTTTTATTGTGATAATAAGTGCATGCACTTGTTTCGAAAAAATGGGAGAACTAGGAATTCAAACGGCGGGTGCTTATGCTACCCATCAAATAAAAATCAGGTGCCTGAAAATTCGTGTCGAAACAAATGATTCAACTTTATATCCACGTTGACCCTCGGCATGATGGTTGGAAGCAAATGCAAGTTTATACCAAAGATCGTTAACAACAATACTAACTTGCGGACGACAAGGTAGTACAACTACCAATACCAAACTAACTTAAAATCTTTTTACTCCTAGCCCTAGTGTTCATCTGGTACAAAATCTTGCACAGGACCAGCTCCCGCTCCTTCTCTTGCTCCAGGTCCCCGAGGTGGTACTGGTGCATCACCCAGTTGGTCCTCTGCTGGTCAAAGTTCTTGTTGGTGTGCAGCACCAGAACCTTTTTTGCTGCCCGTCTGCCGGCCGTTGACCATCACCGGCAAGGTATTGCCGGTCTTGTGCCAAATCGCGTGCACTCCGCACTCCGACTGTATCTTGCGATGCATCCACGCGCCCCTTTTGAACGCCCTGGAATTGCGTTGGAAGAAATGCTTCGTTAGGCCACTCAGTGTGATACCTGCAGTATTGTGGAATACAGGTTTTAGTGTACCTAGTTGGCATTTTCATAACATCTTTGGCATGTTGCAGTCACTTGTTTCACTTTTTATTAACTATCAAATTGTAATTGCTTCACCAGGTCTGCGTCTAAAAAGAAAAATAGAGCTATAAACAAAGGAATATGTTTGTGCAAGTAGACGGCCGATCGATGTCTTACCTGGAAGTTTCTCAGGTTGGGTGTAACATATGCCGCGTTCGCTGTCGATGGTTGGTATGAACAAATCGATGAGAGACTGAAATCTCGCGCTGTCAGCACTCACTTTGGCCTCAAGGTTCTCGATCAGCTCATGATCCGTGGGATCGAACTTGATGCCAGCCGGCAGCACGGGACAATCCTTCTTCGACTTGCATCGGTAACTCCAGTTATATGGTACTCAATGTATGATCAATCGACTGTTTTAAGTGAATGATGAAAGATTTCGACAGATAAGTGGTACTCCAAATCTGAAGTACAGAATACCCGAACACGCCGCCGGGATTCTTGTGTCACCTCACGCGCAGCGTGTTGTCACGTCAATTCAATGTGTGGACATGATGAATAATTTGACCGACGTATACTAGTACTGCTACTGTACTACTTACTAGTCGTATTTAGTGTCATGATTTATACATAGGTTTAACTAACAAGTACGCACTTGAAGCCTAACTGATATATATGGCTTCTGCACAACATCTCCATCATCATTATCAGTACATCCTACGCAGGTGAGTTAGGATGCACTTGATCCCAGGAAGGTATCTATCCTTCAAACCAGAGGAGTGCTTCAAACTAACAACAGTACATAATATCCAACAAAAGAGGGTCGTGCTATAGCAGCAGAATACATGGCTCAGTCTAGATATCAGCATGAATCAAGTTGTGCATATTTGCTGTTGGCATGAACCACATCGCCGCATGTCGGGTTTGCAAAAGCCATCCATCGCATGGAAGCTTGATGCCTTTCACACACTGAAGATTATCTGGCAACAAGCTATGTCGACGAATCTCTGGATATGGTGATTCATGAAACCCATGGTATGATGTGTAAACACAGCCCCCCCTCGCGAATGGAGGTTGCATAGCACATTAATCATCGCCGGTGATATGATCGATGATTGGTTGGATGATCGGATAATTGAGCCCGAGGAACAAGGAGTGGTTGCCGAGGCTGTAAACCTGCCTCCAGTTGAATACGCCTGGCCCAACAGAGCCGGGATCTTTCTCGAACACGAAGCAGCCATAGCCATCAATGTCACGAATGCCCCACGCATTGTACTGCATGTGGTTTGATGTAATGGTTTGGTCAATTTGGTACATGCGAATGAGCATCAAATGACCGCCGTCAGCTGAACGAGCGATAAATCACCACCCATCGGCTGGTATGATTCCAGGTCCTGGAATCATGAAGGCCAGCGCATTTGCGTCTGCTGCAACAATTCAAATTGGAGACCAAAAGGACAAAAATAAACAATCATGTTCAGAGTATGTGTGGAATTAAGATTATTATAACAGTGACACATATCATAGACAGAGAATTGCAATGCCGTGGTCATAATCATACCCCAAGTTAAAAAAATAAGCCAATGGCTTTCATATTCTAGCAATATGTCATGGTTCAAACATCATGTAACAATGAGAGGAAAACAGCTATGACAGCGCCTACTCATATTCTACCATAGCACTTACTACTACTGTTCTCATATCAACTCTAAGCAATAACATGCGTTGTTATAAAAATCTTGTAAACGAGAGTAACATATAGCAATCATGATGTTATGCTCATAATATGTATTCTAACAATCATTAGATGCCAATTGTTCTCATATCAACTCTAACAATAACATGTGTGGTCATAAAAATCTAGGAAATGAGAGGAACATATAGCAATGATGTGGTTATAGACATGCTATGCATTCTAAATTTGTAACAAATGAACAGGCAGTCGTATTCATAAGGTAAAGATGAGATGAGATAGAACAATTACACGACGATAGATTCCACCAATATAGGTAGCCAATCTGTGCGTCGACCGCGTAAACGATGCCATCGTGCACTATAGCAGCAGATAGAAATGTTTCCTCAACAGGATTGATGATGAGCCATAACCATGTATGGCGACCGGATTCCATATAGACTAATCCCTTGTTGAACAAGGCAATGAGCTTGTAATCCATGTAGTCTTCTGATGGTGTGGGCACTTCGCAGATTACAACTTTCTGCAAACAGAGGTCGAGCCAAAAACTTGACGCATCTCGTGCGTTGTAGGCAGGAGTGTCCGGCGGGCCGCGAGGCTCGATGGCGGCGGTATCCAACGATGGAAGGGTGATCTCTCGCTGGGTGTAGATATCCATGAGAGGCCACGGACTACCAGTGTGGTGGATGAGGACGATCCAGTTGGCCTTCATGCCCGCCTAGTAGTGGTCGCGCATGAAGGACAGGTGGACTGGTAGTGGTCGCATGTCGAGGGGCACCACGGCAACCTCCGTAGGATCGTCAAGTCGGTGTCTGGGCCACCTGCGAGGATCGGGCATCAGCAAGTAGGGTGTCTTGAAAAGAGCCGGCCGGTTGCAGACGAGTAGACGGTACAAAGACCCCGAGCATGCGGCCAGACGGACGGTGCTGAGTAGGTCCATACGACTACAGATCTGCTCCAAGAGAACATCGGGTAGGGAACTCCAATCGCGGCTCTGCGTGTCATTCGGTTCTGCCATTGGGGTTTTCGGTGCCTGCGAGCCAGCGGGGAAGTGGATTCGGGCGGGCGAGCGAAGAAGCTTCTCCTCGTGTGGCCGAGCAGTGAGTGGGGGGATATGGTACGCGCGAGCTACCAAGGAAGATGGCGCGGGCGGGCGAGCAGTGATCGGGGGTAAATGGTGTGCGGCCGACGATGGGGAAGAGAGGAGGAAGAAGAAGAGAGGAGGAAGAAGAGTGGAAGACGGGGAAGAAAGTGCATTCAATCTCAATTCTACTACTCCCTCCGTCTAGGTGTGTAAGTCACCTTACGAAAACCAAATAATCCCAAAACACTTAGGCACTGTACATTAACTCCCTTCTCGTTTTTTGTTTTGTGGCATATCAACCAATAAGATATGTGGGCTGTGCATGCTTTCAACGACTTGAGACTACCAAACATAACCGACTGATTTAGTAACACCAACACGCTGGTTCAGCTTACTAATTATGTGTCCCATCTACTGTAGTGTGTATTGTCACTTCACTGCGAAGACTAGTTGAATAGTTCTCTCTGACCGAGATGGGGAATAAATGGATCGCGAGGACTTCCTTTCTACAGTATCCCTATGCCTCTACACTCAGTTCACTTATTTTGCTCCGTACCTAGTCACTTGTTGAAATCTATAGCCAAATGGACATGTCAATGGGAGGGAGTAAGCCCCATGCATGCATGCATGCAACATGCAACACTCACACGTACACATGGACGCATGCAACACTCACGCACCCATGCGGCACAGAGCACACGACACAACACACACGCTCATGCTCAAGTGCTCAACCTACTCCCTACGTCCCAGAAATAATGTACATTTAGAGATTTACACATTGACCAGGGCATAATTAACGCCCAAAAGTAGCAGACTTATGTGTGCATGCGACCATTGAGATAAGAAGATTAAATGAAGGCCGTTGCATGCTGTAATTAAGGATAGACATGTAGCCTATACCTACAGCACAACTTGGTGCATTAGTCAATCAATATCGATTTAGATTAAAGGATAAACACATTGGAAGTGTAGATGTACATCATGTAGTACACTCTTTGTCGGAAGACCGAGGGAGGACACATGCATGCACTCACATACATAGCCAGTGCGGTTCGCGCGCAAGGGTTGGACTCATGTCGCGCCAGCGTAAACTTTTGTTTAACTGATTTCTTTGCTCTTCCAACTGATAGGTGGGACCCATAAACCAGGTGACAATTTAACCAGTCAACAAAGTGCCACGTCGACTATGTGGCCGGTTAGTAGGGTGCAATACAGTGTTCTACGATGAGCTAGTGATCGCATAATCGCCACAAAACTATATACTGTATAGTAACCGTAAAGAGCGTACTGTTACATACGTTGACCGCCAGTGTATTTTTCTTGTTTCAAATTAAGCCATATTAATCGGAAAGGACGCAGTATGGACTACTACTACTAGTACTAGTACTACTTTGATGTGTCCCGTCAACTCGCCCAACGAGGAGAAGCTTGCTTACTACGCCTCTCCCTCGCCCACGCGTGCAGTGGTTTGCAGGACGAGGAGAGGATTTTGACTACAGCGCCCTCTCCCTCTCCCTCGCCCTTGCGGTGGACGTGCAGCGGTTCAATCGGTGTCAGATTGCCAGAAGCATATTGTACTGTAGTATCATCATTGTTGGACCTTCCGAAGAGGCGAAGAGCCAAGTGCAAGGTTCACACGAGTACCAACTGTTGAACCTGCCGAAGAGGCAAAGAGCCAAGCGCAAGGTTTTATAGGAGTTGTCGTCCTAGTAGGAGTGTACTACTACAACTATAGCGAACGATGCTACTGTATGATGCCGCCACGTCACGTATATCCAAAGTTGTGCCACCTTTTTTTTCAAAGAACATGTTGGAGCCCGTGCAACAACCACACAAGTTGCACGTACACATAACACATTTAATATTAATAAATTCTAAAAGAAAAATGCCAGTATGCCACACAAGTTCATCTCCAACTCATGTGATAAATTTGTGCACGACTAGTATACATATATTCACAGCACTACCGTTCACGATTACCGTACTCCACTTACACGTTATAGATGGGCTACATGTCCTCCTCTAGGTTCCAGTCCCAGGTGTTCTTCATGGATGGCACGATCCATAGCGGTGGGCAACGGGAATCATTGTTGCAGCTTTCTAGTCCGGTTCCACACGATGGAGAATCATCCAAGCTGAAGCGGCATAAATCAGGGATAGCGTGTCCCAGCATGTCGTTCATCCGGCGGTGCGCACTGAAGACACAACCATGCTTCATGAACGGCAGGCCTTCCGTGTCGTGCACGGAAGGTGGCATCCGCTTCACAATGGGGTAGCTGTCCCGGATGAAAAGCGAGTACTCTCCAAGAGTGTTCCTCGGCACCCACGTAGCATCATGGGGGTCGAACTCGGCGCCGTTCATCTGGTACACGCAGCATCCCAGATCTGGACACATGGTGACGTACATAGTCAAGGTCCATGCATAATAATGTTGTGCTCAAATGTGGCGGTCAGTAATACTGTGCAGCAAATAGTACCACTCCGGTATAGAGGAAGTAAAATAACCGGCTTATTATATATAGCCACTCTTGGCTACATGGATGAGATAGTAAGACATTAAAAAACAAAAATGGTGGCAACTAGTGGGTTCAAGTCTTCAAGTGCCTAGCTAGCTATACGCGTCCTCCAAGGTAAAAAGTACTCCTACTAGTACTACAAAGTATACTACTAGTACAACAATGAAAGAGAAGGCGAGAGGGTTAAAAAATGGAATACCTGTGTAGATGGTGACAGTCCGATCATGGTAGATTATGTGACCATGTTGCACATCAGTGGTACCATGGGTAACGACTGCTAAGATAGTTGATCCCAATATGCCAAGGTCAGCTACAAGGTTCCAGGTTAGACCGAATCGCATATGCAAATGCACATCTAGGATCGGCGATCTTATTTTGATCGGGGGATGACTGGTCCCTGCAAAATAATGGAGTACCGTTAGGGATGCAAATGATGGTTTGTGCATTCCGTTTGTCATCTCCCGTACCGTAGGATGTTAACCAGATGAAACAAGTCCCATGGCTTGTCACCGTGAAGATGCGGCCTAGATGGCGCACAGCCTCTTCGAACGTGTAGGGGTACAAATCTGCCGCCGCCAACATGCGCCAGCCTCTGCCGTTACTGCCTCCTGCATTGATGGCAATCCTTATGTCGAACACCGCGATGAGATAGTAATCGTCGTAGCCGCGTCGCTTTGTCGGTGGGTCCGCAATTGCTATCTTCTTCAATCTCATGTAGGCATCATCATACGTATTCTTGCCCAGCCAGTCCGGAAGGCCGATCCCAATGGTGGAGAAGGGGTCTACTAGGACGGCCGCACTGTTGTGGATGTTGTGCAAAATGATGGTGGTATCCGGCCAGAGGTATGCAAGCCAATCTTCATTGGCACCGACCCAGACCTATATATAAGACGGTGGGAAGCAGAGAAATTACGGGATGGAAATGGAATAACTATGTACTACAAGATCAAACTCCATTACTGACCTGCTCATCGGACAAAATCCGACTACCTCTCAACGTCGGCAACTCTAGCGGAGTCAACGTGCAACCATGGCCAGGGAGCGGTGGACTGTTCGAAGGATTGTCGCATAGAAGAACCTTCTCCTCGAGGATGCATGGAAGACCAACAAGCATGGCCTGTTTAAGCAGCGTCTTGAAAAAGTTGGTGCAGGAAGCACCGACTCTTGCGGCGGTGAGGACGTCGAAGCGGCGTGCAATTTCTCCCATAGGATCGTCGTCCAAGGTCTCCCAGCACCGACGAGGAGGAGAACCGCCTGGCGAATCCATGGGAGCAGCGACGAACTGTCTTCTCTTCAGGGGGAGGGGAACTGGCGAGGAGGAGATAAGAGCGTAGTAACCGCAGGGCCTCGTCCCTTCCAACTGTAGATCGTTCCTCAGAGAAGGGGTGAGGCTATTATTTACTACTAGTACTCCCCTCGATTCTTTTTTACTCTGCACATAAGAGCAGACCCGGATACCAAGGCAGGGGCTCGCTGCATGTTTTCTGGACGAAATACCCCTGGCGCATGGATGGGAGGAGTTAGCGGCTATAAATGCCCCATGCAGCCCATTGGCTGTCCGCCCGCGTTCTCCTCTCTCTGCATGCTGCATGGATGTCTCCCTCTCTCTCACATGACTGCATGCGGTGGCGCTGGCCTATGAGAAGCTCGCGTGGAGATAGCAATCTTCTCTCCAGAAGTGATTTTTTTGAAAGAAAGGGATTATGGAACGTTATGGGATTGCATTATACTGTAAATAATAGCACTAGTAAGAAATTTTTGGCACTAGGTAGTAGTTTTTGGCGTGGATGAAGAAATTCTGGGTATGTTTTTGCCATTTTTTGTACACGCCAACTAGTGTCAAAAACGTCTTACATTATGTGACGGAGAAGTACGTACTTGTACTGTAGCAGTACTAGTACTACTTTTCTCAACTAGTAGTGCGATGTACTGTACTTCTAGTCTAGTCTAGTATAGTGCACCAGTTTTGAACTCTTGAATCTCAGGGCCAAGGAGCTACAGTTGGAAGTGGAGGGTACTACTGTTCTCTAGAACCATCGCTGTACTATCAATGCAGGGGGGAGTACACCTGCGTAGTGTCCTAGTGGGTACTCTCGGTGCTCTATTCAGCCGCTCCTCTCACATAGCTGGCCTACTCAGCCGCTCCTCTCACGCACACACTAGCAGCCTGTTTATCAGCGACGGTTACTGTGGGGGCAGAACATTTGAGTAATTTGATACGGCGAGAATAGGCTTTTCGCTTCCATTTGTGGAGGTGTAATGGATCTCGTCGAACTTTGTTAGTAGTTCCTTCTTTATGAATGAGATGAAGCAAAGCTTTTGCCTTCGTTTAAAAAAAAACACGGCAAGAGGAATTTCTTTTATAGTAGAGCCAATAATGGAGTGAAGTCCATGCATGCAACGCCACAAGCTACAGAGTAGTAGTAGAGCACTTTACATACAGAGCCATATTGCACAGTTCCCAATGCCCCGCCAGGCTTTTCCGGCTCCTCGGGCTTAATTTGGAGGCACTAGTTTAAATATGCTACTAGCTGGAAGCTGCAAGCGAGGTGCAGCTAGGGCGAGCACGCGAGCCACGGGATGCTGGGAAGGAAAACCCGTTCACGTGGCTAGGCTGTCGAGTGCACCCAGACTGTGGGGCCGCATGTCTGTTTGACTTCAAAACTCAAACTACCCGTGTAAAATATTGGCTCGTAGTGAAGTGTAGTAGTACTTTTTTTAAAAAGGCCGCCGTGCGTTCGGCCGGGATCGAACACACAAAACGAAGTATACACTCCCGCGACCACTAGTAGTACTCGTTGGAGTACAACGCAACCTAGAATCGCCTTTTGTCGCTAGTAGTACGTACATTGTTCCTTACAAGAAACCCCTAAGAGCATGGTTAATAGTATAGCCAGCTGCTGGCTATAAGCCAGTGCCATGTCATCTACAGCCCATCTTATAGCCAACATGTAGTAGTAGTTTATTTCTTATAGCCCGCTGACTCAGTTCTATTTTACTTGCTCTAATTATACAAGAAACCACTAAAATGCCAAGAAACTACTACCACTTGCATACGTGGCAGACTTAAGATAAGACTACCTTATCAACCATTGTACATGCTCTTACTAACAAAAATCCTCAAGTGACCTCCTACTTTCGGCCTGTCCACCTAGTCATCCTCGGCCATGGGATGCAGCTACCGCCGCCGGTAGAAGGCGAGGTCAAAACCGCCGGCGGTGCGGAGCCCATGTTGCGGCAGCCCGGATGCCAGCTCTGCCCAGCGCTCGCGGCCGCTAGCTAGCCAAGATAGCTCCGTCAAGCTGCTTGTCTGCAAGGTTTGCTCGCTAGATTGGCAAGGCAGCGCGACGGCTTGCTCGCGCGCGCTGCGCTAAGGCCATCCATCTGGCTCGAGCGAAGGCCAGCGCGGCAGCTTGCTTGCTCGTGAGTCACGCTCGGGCCAGCCTGCCAACCCGTGCGGAGGCCAGCGCGGCGTCCGGCCCGTCCGGCGGAGCGGCGGCCAACTCGCTCATCACCGGCGCCACTGACAAACACGCATCAGTACTGTTTGAAGTAATGTTCAGGAAAAATAATGATATGAGGGGGAATAACAGGATAGAAGGTCAGATGTGGGTCGCTCGTGTCAACACTCAAACAAAATGTGTTGGTTTAAGCTGCCTCATCAGCACGTACATGTGGGCCAACCCTGTCATAAATGGGTTTAAACGAACCTAATTGGTAGGAGTACTAGGTAGTTTTTGGCGTGGATTAAGAAATTTTGGGTATGTTTTTGCTATTTTTTGTACAATAGATTCCTCTTTGGGCTGGTTGAAAGTGGTAGTTTTTTGTTAAATACTCTACATATTGTAAGTAGGAGTGAAAGTTAAGCTTTGGAAGCCAATAAGCAAGGCTAGTTACATAGTGCATATGTGTACATGATTGAAAGTAAATATCAACCATGAGTGACTAATATCTTGATGGAAAACTCAAAACTATGGAATACTAGGAAAAGAAATGCATGGTTGGAAATACTAGCAATGTTCATGTCCGTTTCAATGAATCATAATTAGAATAATACTTATTCACAAACTTGGTACAAAACACTCTAATTTTGATATACATATGTCACTAGACATATATTATGTTTCAATTAGAATATATTCCTTGGGCTGTTTTGGTGAGGCCAGGGAGGGATGTGGTTGGTTTTAAGATACTAATTATGAGTTTTTCTGCAAATTGGCAGACAAGTGGGATGTTGGTGAGAAAAGGCAACAACTTACCTCACAATCATTAGATGTAGATCTAATGGTCAGAAACAACGAACGGCAGACACACCAGCATCACCAACTTAGTCTTGTGTAGGAGTACTAGCAAGATCCGTGCATTGCACGGAACATCAAGATGCATTTTTTTATAAAACACTTGTTGTGATTGACCCTTGCGGGAGTAATCGCATGTGTAAAAACTAATGATATCTCGGGAAATATGAGATAAGGTGAAGAGGAGTGGGGTGTGGTGGTGGTTGGTGGTCGAACTGAGCGGAGGCATGGGGATTGACGACGCCGGCAGCAGCCACCAGGCCAGTTTGTTCGAGAGGCTTCCTTTCTTAATTGCACAACAATGAGGTTTGTTGGAGATAAGGATGAACAAGGGAAGGCCTTGTCTGCAAATGTGGAGAGGGGTGCGGGTATCTTTTAGTTTAATTTCCATCCATCAGTTATAGATCGAACGGTCTATATTGCAAGATGGCATATGTACCATCATCACCAACTCAGTTTTTATAAGAGAAGAAATATAAGTATGGAGATACAAACGTATTATCGATACTTGCTTCCGTAAACTAGCATCTACATTCTATTCAACGCCTCGGCATGTGGGCCCTTAGCACAATGACTTCTTGACTGTGTAAAACGAAGATTTTCCCGTCGCCGACAAGGAGGGGGTGACGGCGGCGCACTTTTTGGTTTGCTCTAGTCCTAGTAGACATACTAGGTGGTCTAAGCACGTGTAGATTTATTCTTTTTAACGTCTCGTGTTCGCCGTACTGCCACGACTGTTCATGAATAGACGGTAAGTTATTCACGGGGAAACCCCTGTGGAGCGTGTTTGCGCGAGAGAGAGAGTGTGAGTGTGTGATATGTTAGAGGCTGAGGCAATGATAACAAATTCTTTGTGTCTATGTGTGTGGAGGATAGAGAGAGACATGTACATGGGGCTTTGTGTTGTGTAACGTGGAGACACATATACATAATTAGAGAGTGAGTGTGTGAGATACACATGCAGACATGAGGAGAGATGAGGATCCAGGTAAATGGGTGCTTGTGCATGTTTGTGTGTGTTTGTGCACGCGTTTGTGTGTGAGAGGGAGAGAGTGTATGTGGAGTAGAGAGACCACTGATGATGTAAACCTAGTATAAGGGAATGGGGAATGGTGTGACATGTGTAGTAGCGAGATAGCACGGGTGTGGGTGGGGGGAGCAGACTATTTGGAAGAGACATCGAGTGTGTGTGGGGGAGAGGGGTGTGAGAGCAAGAGAAAGAGAGAGCTAGCTCCGGAGAGAGAGAAAGAGAGAGAGAGAGAGAGATAGAGAGAGAGAGAGGAAGAGAGGGGGCGAGAGGGGTTGTTTGTGTCCATAAATGGCGTATAGATAGGGAGACAATGTTGATGTTGTCCGAAATTGGCCTATGAACGGAGACGCAAGGGAAGCGAGTCATCGTGTGTGTGATAGGGACTTCATGAGAGAGCTAGAATAGATGGTGTAGAGAACAATGTGCGAAATCGAGAACGATTATACATTAGGGAGCTATGCAAAGAATCACGACATATATGTATACAGGGAAGGAGCTGGGGCGGGTCCGCATGTGGGAGAGATAGAAAGAGGAGAGTGGTGCACAAGGAGACAAAGTGTGCTTGTTGCAGTGGGGGTGGTGTGTGAGGTGAGTGCGCGAGAACCACATAACTAGGGAGATAGACGTTTGGGGGCGATGTTTTGTGTGTATGGGAAATATACACTCTACATAGTGCGTGTGCTTGGGTAAGAGAGATAGCGGGAGACCTATAGAGTGAGGGAAGAGATGTGTGCATGCCCGAGAGACAAAGTGATAGAGACCTATGTTGGGGTCTGGACTTTACAAGAGAGAGGGGTGTTAATGTGCTCGTGTGTTGGTGTTTGGGGGAGAGAACGACTTCTCTCTCTGTGTGTGTGTGTGTGTGTTGTGGGGGGGGGTTGACTTCAGATAAAGAGTGAGGTGTCTATATTTGAGGGACTTTAGCGTAATTGAGATATTGTGCACTCATGGTTGATCAATTTGTTTCACAGTTTGTACTATGAGATAACGATACTTTTGAACATGCGTGATATACCTTGATGTACCAGAATTACAAACCTAAGATTGGAATTTTGGAATTCGACTCCATCATTAGCTTTTGTAATTCATTTAAATGGAGGTACATTTTTTAAGCTGGGATTTCGTGATTTCAAATTCATACATCAAACCTAGAGATATACACATACGGGCATGTTCGAACTTTATAATCATCCACTTTATTCATACACATACACATTTTTGCTTTTTTCATCATATTTGGGATAAACACATTTGGAATTTCATTTGAATTGGACCGTATGATGGTATTTGCTTGTAGTAGCTCAATGATCCATATTTTAATTGAATGGACAATCTAAGTTTCGAGTTGGAGACATTGATTTTCAGAACTTGCACATTTTTTTGTGTGCAAAACAAACAAATTGTGGGCCATGATATCATAGTCGGCCGTACGAGAGCAGAATACTTATAATTTTAGGTGCCAAAAGCTTTCAAACTTCCCGCTCACATCGAAATATCACGCGCTTGAAAGTTTAGCCCTGCGATATTCCTGTTTTACCCCTGCCACATGAACGGAAAAGGGCTGCTTTGGTAAGTCCATTGTTTTCCCCTCTTTGCCCCCAACATTCTTCCCCAGAGCCCCTCCCCTTCCCCTCCCCGACCCCCCCAACCATGGCAAGCCGCTGAATCTAGTCCTCCGCCATAGCGGTGGACCTCACACCCCGTCGGATCTACCTTCCGCACCTTGGAACCCCCAACTGCCAACTCACCACTTCACCGGAGTCGCTTCAGTGACTGGCTTGTCCACCGCTCCAGATCTCCTTGACCGCCATCATGGTCCACCACACCGGATCTGCTTAACCGGCGCCCTCGTCCACCATAGCGTAGGCCCTTCACTAACTCCCTTGTTTGCCCCTTCGCTGGCCCATCATACAAGCCCTCGTCCGCCGCAACAGATCCGCCTCACCGAAAGCACTGTACAACACGCCCGCCGAATCCTTCGTCCACTACACCGGACCCGCTCCACGGACGCCATATTCAAATCCACCGTCCCTGCTTTACCGACGCCCCAGCCTCATCAGGTTATTTCGATTTGTACTCCTTCGGTTTTTCTCTTTATCGTGCAACTGTTCACTTACCAGAGATGAGCTTTCTTGTATGTTGACAGGCGCCGCAACCGTAGCACCGTAGCCGCTTCAGCGACGGCGACAGCCGGCCCAAACTCAACCACAACACGAGCACCATCGACGATCCTTAGCTATCAAGTACGACAACGATACGCATACGCCGCCGAGAATCAGGTACATTATCCAACGACCGGCGCCTACGTTCACTTTCCTAGCATAAGCACCGCACCTTTGAATTTCTTTAGGGCATCATTCATGAGATGCATTATTCTGCTTGCACCTGTAGGGCCATACTTCTGGCAGTGAACATGTTACATGTGCTAAATTACATACCAGTGCACATATAGTTAATATGCTTTAGTTTTGTTCTGATGCCACCTGTTGGTTCCATCAGACTGCTTAATGTTCTCTATGCTTAATTACACATCAGCAAACTAGCATGTGGTTCCGCTGCTTTTTGTTCGTTTTACCCTACATTTTCTGATGCTAGCTATTACATCACTGCTCTGAGCCTCTGTTCATTACTTGTTTGTGTGTTATTGATCTTCCCAAGTTGCATGACTAATTTGATGCTTCTATTAATTATGGAGCTGCTAACCCCATCAAGCAAAATATTTGTTCTTTTAGGACTGGCACCTCGAACAAGCATAAAAATAGAGGGAAGCAAATATACTCCCTCCGATTCTATTTACTCTGCCCATAACTCTTGACCCGCATACCAAGGAGGGCACTGGTTTAATTTTTCTGGACCAATTTGTCAATTAATTAGGGTAGAGGCGGATGGGGCGGGGCACAAAAGGAAACCAGCGCTAGGAATCGGCAACACGCAGACTAATACGAGAAAACTGAGAAAAAGTTATACGCAAAGTAAAAAGAATCAGAGGGAGTATTGTCGTGTATGCACACACCCTTCTTTCATTACTTTAGATGAACCATTGATGATCAATTCGGACCAGTGCATGCGATTAAAATTAATTTTACCTAAATAGATGGTGGAGAATAAACTACAACAACTAGATTTGCAACCACGGGATGCTGACGATATCTTCAAAGAACATTGCAACAGCAGCTAGGCTTCACAGCAACATATGGTAAGCCAGTGTGTTTTAGTACATGTGAAATGTAATGCGAGTGGGCTGCTTTCTTGGCTTGTGCCCTCAACATGTAATCCTACCGAATTACAAAAAGTTCAGTTGTGTGCTTTGCTGTATTGCTTGATTCGAATGCTTATTTATTGTTACGCTATACCTGAGTTGGCCAATATGTCAGCAGTGCCTGCTGTACTATCGTAAAGAAATGCATGCCTATTTCATTTGAGTCCTTAACTTTTCCTCTCAACTTCATCACAAGACTGTCTTCGTAGTTTATATGAGGCCACACTGTTAAGTGCTTTCTCAGATTATTTCAACTGCTTAGATGCCTTGGCAACTTAAATATAGCGGTTGTACACTCCCTTTCAACTAGGGATGTCAACTGGGTCCGGTTTAATCCCGATTAAAGTCCACTAGTGGTATGATAGTTGAAAAGAGTTTTTATTTTTTTGAGGAAAATGAACTAGGGAGGTAGCAAAAACTAACTAGATGGGACTGGCGGATTTCGTTTATTTGCCACTTACATCCCTAGTTTCATCTCACCATTTTAATTTCTTTTCGGCTGATGCTGCTTCGAACCATTTAAATATAGTTTGCCATGCTCGGCAATAATTCGTCCATCGTTTACCATGTAAGCTTATTGCCTGGATCATACGATAACTATCTCTTACTGATGTCAAGTGGAAACCTTTCAGGATGTCGTTCACACTAGGACACAATGTAAACCCCAGAATCTATTTGTGGAAGTAGTGCGCCATCCATGTTACCAGATGGTAGCAGTTCAGAGGCAACACCGCTAGAGAGCAATCTGAGCACAGATATTATAGTGCTTGAGGCTCTACTAGAGGCAGAAAGAGATGGTGTGGCTGCCATGAATGAGGTAATATTTATCTTGAGGCTAGAAATTACGGAATTAGCGGCACGCATTATGCAAGCAACCCAAGAATTAGAGGAAGTAAGAATGTTGCATTTGAAGATGGAGGAGGTCCTGCTGTTTCTGTTATCTGAAGCCCAAGATAATCCCGGTTCTTCTTTAGATACCAGTTCAAATTTTCATTAGATTATTGTACTTGCATGTTGTGTCATGTCTCTGAACGGATTATGTTGCAAGACCCCCTATGTTGTCCATGTGTTGTAATGATCCGAATTTTTTAGGCGAGGTAATCCTCAGAACTTGTATGATTGACATAAGGTGAACTGTTTGTCGTGTGAGCATATTGTATTGGATGAAATAACTGTTTGACTCAGAGTGTATCCAACCTACGGAATTCGAAGATCACGACATTTCTAAATCATAATCATATATAAAGGTGGAATAAATCTTTGTTGTGGTTTTGAAGAAATAAATAAAAAACATATAATTATCTGTGTATATTTGTAATCGAATACAAATTGGATTTGAATTTAGTTTGCCAGGTCCCAGGGCAAACGTGAATGCTAATTCTCCCAAGTTTTGAACGAAGCGGCTAAACACCCACTATAATTTGTGGGCTGCTCGAAGCAAGTGTTTGCGATATGGAAATTACTGTCTACCCCTGACACTTGACATCCTTATCGACAGGATTTACACTGCTGTCGATAGGGGTAGACTAGTAACTTCAATCAGACGTGACACGATGGCCTTTGAGCCCGTTCAGACACGGTGGGCGCCAAACGTGGGCGGCAAAACACATTTGATTCAAGCTCGTCCGAAATACATGTGTCTCTTCCTCCATTTCCCCATTCATACAGGGTGGGCGGCAAAACAAACTCTCCTCATCCGAAATCGATGTAGGCTTATATTTTAAATAGGGGCAGACGTGTAACTTCCATGAGACGTGACACAACCGCCCTACCTGTCAGCCCCGTTCATACACCATGGGCGCCAACCGTGGGCGGCAAGACACCCTCTCCTCGCCCGAAATAGTTACCAGCAAATATTTGGGAGATGCGAGATTACCGTCCTATCCCCAACTGACGCGATGTCCGAAATTTTAATCGGGGGATAAGTTCGTAACTTCCCCCATTTCAAAGAAGTGCATCCCAAAATTTGAGATCCCCCTCCCCTCCATTTCCCCATTCATACACCGTCGGCGGCACGACAACCTCCGCACTGCGGCCAGCCTCCTCCGTCCGCCACCCCATCCTCCACCTTGCCGGAGCCGCTACGCCTACCCCGTCGTCCACTGCAAGAGATGGACGTCTCTCATCCACGGCGCTGGACCAGGATCCTTTCATCGCCTCCTCTCGCTTCATCAGCACCGTCGTCCACCTTGTCGTTGCCACTCCTACGACCGCCTCGTCCTTGGCAACAGGTTATATCCCCCGACCCGGCCGTCTGCCGTCTAAAGTCTTCTTCCACGCCGCCGACAGCCATCGCACCCGCAGCACCCTCAACGTATCAGCATAGGCCTACACTGCGTCGCAAGAGAGGTGGTACTCTTCCATATGTGCTTAAGTTATTGATTTCACCCGGAAAATAGATCGTAATTTGTTTAATGTACTTTTCTTGTCCATACCAAATCATAGTGGCTAGTTGAAAGCAAACATTGGTTGCGAAGTAGCTTTGTCCGGTTTGCACCTTCAGATCCGCCATGGCACGGGCTCTATACTCGTAAAGCTTATGGTTTCCCCCTTTATATTCACTACCATCATCGTAGGTGCTTCGTGTCGTGCTAGCACTGCTCCTCAAGACCTCAACCCAAAGCTTACGTGTTGAAATACGAATCTGATATGATGCTCATATCACTAAAACAGAGAACGTTTAATTGGTCACCTAATGTTCCTATATTCGTTTTGAAAAGCATGTGTGCCACCCACTAGTCCAGCTGGTTCCACTTTCCTGATTTTTCTCTTCATGCTTAGGGTTTTCCCCTTTTATCTACTCTACTATGATCTGCGTAGGTGCTTTCTGTCGTACTAGCATTACTCCACCCTTCAAGCTAAACAACACAACACTCATAATTCGAAAGCTTAGTTGTTCAAATATTATTGTGATATGATACTGATATTAGTTAACCGACACATTTAATTGGTTAGCTAAAGGTTCCACTTGAGTTTCCAAATGCATGTCACGACATATAGAGAGACAGCATAATTGCATTTCGTTGTCACTTGTTAACCGTACTTTCTTGTCCATACCAAATCCTAGTTGTTATTTCAAAGCAAACTTCGGTTGCTAACTACCCTTTATGCAGTTTGCAGCTTCAGATCTGCCATCCCACTGCCACGGTTAACATTGTACTCGTCATGCTTATGTTTTCCCCATTTTATGATGACCACAATCAGCCTACGTGGTTTGTGTCGTAATAGCACTGCTCCACCCATCGAGGTAAACAAGCTTAGTTGTACAAATTCATATCTTATATTATTCCTAATATTAGTAAAACTAAGAGATGTTTAATTGGTTAGCTAAATGTTCCTACTTTAGTTTCGAAATGCATGTGAGCCACATATGGAGAGACCGGAAAGTATAGTATTTCTATGTGCGCTCTGGTTCATCATGGGTGGCCAACCGACATTGTATTAAAAGACTTGTAATATCTTCAATCTGCTTGCTCTTCTGCTCTTCTTTAAGATAATACTCTTCTCTTGCGGTCGACTGGTCAGGTCGAGTTGTTCTCCCTTAGTATATTTTGAATCTGTCAGGTCAGGTCGACTGGTTCTTCTTTACTTTTTTTCAGCTATCATCTGCGAAGTGTCATCACTTCTGGAGCTGTCATATTTTGAGTAGTAGGCCACATTATATTAATGCACACAGCAAATTACAGCATGCATGGCATCTTTTAAAAGAATTGCAGAGATAGCACAAAGGGGTTTATAGGGAGGCAGTATTGGATTAGAATCACTTCTGCATTACAAAGAAAATCTCACTTGTTTTTATATTTTCATGCATGTCAGATATTGAACATTATCAAAATGAATATGAGAATGGGCGCACGAGAGGAATATTGCGGAATGATCCACTGCCTAAAAAACTTGGCATGGTGGAGGATGGCCTATATTATTCACCCATCAAGGTGCTTGCTCTAACTTTGCAAAGTTGTATTGGTCACACATATTTTGCTTCTGACCTCTTGCATTACTTCTACTTTGTTACACCATCGACTTATTTAAGCATCATATATGAGTATATGCCATACCTATCCATTTTCTGTACCTATTCCATGTGTCGTCACACTATGTTTTTCCAGTCAAATGTTGTTCTTTCGTAATAGGTGTCCGAAAGGAAGAGGGTGAGTGCAGGTCGTCAAGGAGTACAAACTAGGTATTTGGAAAAGGTAGTGATACCTGTTAAATCAGATAGATCAGCAACCACAGAAAACATAGGCCCAACTGTACCACACTTTACCCCTACTCCAGTGGCCAAACCCCTACTAGAACTGCTGGGAGCCCAGCGTCAGGTACTGTCTATGATATCAATTCAAAATTTGAACTCCTAAATATCTGCTTGTGCCTTACCTTCTCTCTTGTATGAAAACTAATTTCAGATGAATCTCCTTGCTCAAAGGATCATACAATCTCAAAACAATAATGGGCTCTGCATTCCTCTTGTCAGTACCTCTCTCCCTTTTGCCTTGTAATGTTGTACTTAATTAATTGCTATTTGATTATGTATCATCAGTCTGCACATGAGCTTCATTATCCTCTGTTTCTTCCAATATTATTTGATCTATATTTACTCTTTGCAAAATGTAGAATAATGGCAACGCTTATAAAGAATTTTCTTTGGGGAATTTATTAAATTATCCTTCCATCAACATGGAGAAGGGCTTTGTCCAGCCCGTGTTAACATGTAATGTAAGTTCATCCTTCTCAAGCCTTCAAACTTTGTTCTAGTATAGATTTGGATAGGCATCATTTCCTCCATTGTTTTTTGCTTTGCTGTTTACATCTGATTGGATGTTTGCAACAACTACCAGTTTCAAATTGTAGTTGTAAAAACATGTTCCTTATGCAGAACAGATCCATTTATTTGCTTATGTAATTGTGAAACCTGTTACGTGTCTCCTTGTTTCTCTTTCAGACTCGTATCTCTTACGCCAGGCAGAACTTTAGGGAAGATAGTGAGCCAAACCATCTTGAGGACAGCGAGATGACCCCAAGGTCCTGTCTTGATGAAGACAGTGAGTCGAAGCTACTCACCAGCAGGTGTGAGACAACCTCTGTGCAGTCGCTGCCTCAATCAGTTCGACTTCTTCAGTCTCGGCTTAAAGCGGAAAGGCTTTGCTTCAGCTCAGCTCCGACCTCAAGTCAAAGATGCAATGAAGATGTCAGAGGACTGTCGTGCGCACCATCATGCCTTAAATCTAGTGTTGATGCATCTATCATTGACACAACTGAGGTCTACTCAGCTTCTTCAGCTGTTTGGGGGAGGGGGGGGCCCGACCTGGCCAGGCCTACTGCCTTCTGAAGTGCTCTCAGTTTTGTATATTCTTTTGTCGGCGTGTTTATTTGCACTGGTGGCGAAGTTTGATGCCCAGTGGATGTAATATGTGTGATAGCCGTGATAGCCTAGCATAAGTTGCTTGCTTATTTATTTCCTTGTTGTCTTGTTTATTTGTTTGCTTCTAGTCATTGCAGTTCTTTTTTCGCGGTTTGCTAGTGGCTGCAATAACCTATTTTTTTAAACTAGGCCACAATAACCAAGGGCTAATATTTACTGTAGTGACACTGGGCCTCCTACGGGCCGTAGAAACAGTGGGCCTTCTACGGGCCGTAGAAACAATGGGCCTTCTACGGGCCGTGTCATCAATGGGCCTTATACGGGCAGTATGATCAATGGCCAAACATGGGCCAATAACAGGCCGCATTATGGCCGTAAACGGGCTAGGGTTGGAATTGTCCGTTCATGGGCCTACCATAACGGGCCATCCTTAATAGGTCGTATTTGATGACGCTATGAAAACGGCCCAACGTATTAACGGACCACAAACGGGCCGACTGTAACCACGGGCTGAATTTGGCCCACAAGCAGAAAATGACAATAACGGGCCGTAAATAAACAAATGCTGGAAATGAGCCCAAGAATAAATGGCCTATGAGAAGGCTGAAAGATAACATGGGCTGGAAACGGCCCAATGGAATAACGGACCATTAATGGGTATAAAGTGATACACTGTTCATGACGGGCCAGTTTCACCACGGGCCGTTAATGGGTGTAAAGTGATATACTGTTCATTACGGGCGAGTTTCACCACGGGCCGTTAGTAGGCCAAGAGTTACATAGGGCCTCATATGGGCCGAAAGACGTCATGGGCGATACATGAGCCAGAAGTGAAAACGGGCTGGAATCATATTGGATGGCCCAGAAGATGCTACTGGGCCTAATTCGGATAGGGCGTAACGGTCCTTGGGTTAGCGGGCTATAAATGGGCTATATTTGAATAGGTCGTTAATAGGCTTTCCATGGGCCGGCCTGCCAGCTTTTAACCAAGTCAAATGGGCCGGCCTTTTCACAGGAATGGGCCTTTGTTGGGTCGTGCCATGTGTCGACGTATCATAGGCGCCTTCCGTCCAATGAGTGGTTGACATCTGTCCTAACGATGAGCCGACCCGTGTTTCCTCCAGCCAATGATGATTTTACACGTGGAAAATCCCCATTGGTCGGGGCTATTAACGGGTTATCGGATCCAAAACCCGACCCGATAGCTTAACGGTGTTCCGTTACGGTGGATGCCACGTGTCGGTCACCCTTGACGAAAGCACTTCGGTGACGCGTGATTTATCGTCATGGAAGTGGACACTTCCGTGATGATAATTTTGGTAATGTCATGGAACACTTCTACAACAGCACAGGTATGACTATCTTGATTCTGTCATAAATTTTTCATGGATGTACATGCATGACAAAAAAAGCGACCTACTGTGACAAACACGAATCATCACAGAAGTGTATTTTTTTGTAGTGAGTATATCACTTTTGGCTACAACAACAAAGTAAAGGTAATTGGGTTAAGTAAAGTTTCTATATCCAAAGACAAGAGCATTGATGATGTTTTACTTGTTCACTCTCTTGGATTCAATCTCATGTCAGTTGCAGGCTTTGTGATCTAGGCATGTTGGTTTTATTTTCTATATCAAAATGCATTGTCTTTATGGCCTCTGAAAATTCCTTTGTCTTTGAGGGAAATAGAAAAGATGATTTATATATTATGGATTTCTCTAAGGGCCCCTCGGTCCAAACTTGTTTGCTTGCAAAAGCAACCAAAGGTTGGCTATGGCACCGAAGACTTGGTCATGCAGGTATGAGAAATTTGCAGACTCTAGTAAAGAAAAATCATCTCCATGGCATTCCTGATGTAAAATTTGACAAGGATCGTCTTTGTGCTGCATGTGAGGCTTGTAAATTGGCCAAGAAGCATCATTCGTCAAAAACCGTCATGACCACGAGAAGACCTCTGGAAATTGTTCATACGGATTTATTTGGACCTCAAAACTATGCAAGTTTCGGTGGCAGTCATTATGGTCTGGTTATTGTTGATGATTTCTCTCGTTACACTTTGGTATTCTTTCTCAAAGACAAAACCTGCACCTAAGACATCTTCAAAAGATTTGCCAAGACGGCCCAGAATGAATATGATGTGTGAATTAAGCATGTCAGAAGTGACAATGGTACTGAGTTCAAAAATACTCATATCGAAGATTTTCTCGATGAGAATTGTATTACTCATGAATTATCAGCCACATACACTCCCCAACAGAATGGAGTTGTTGAGCGAAATAATAGAACTCTCATCGAGATGGCAAGAACAATGCTCAGTGGGTATAAAACTCCCATCTACTTCTGGGCTGATGCTATTAACACTGCTTGTCATGTTATCAATCATGTTTATCTTCACAAGTTCCTTAAGAAAACTTCATATGAGCTTATCACTGGCAAGAAACCAAATGTTTCTTATTTACGTGTTTTTGGTGCACCTTGTTACATTCATGACATGAATCATAATTCTAAGTTTGCACCTAAGGCACATGAAGGTTTTCTTCTTGGTTATGGCTTGAACTCGCATACTTATCGTGTCTATAGCTCTGACCACAGGAAAGTTATGGAAACAGTAAATATGTGGTTTGATGAATCTAATGGCTCCCAAAAGGAGCACCTGCCTAATGTCATAGATGAACCACCGATTTCGGATGCTATTCGACAAATGGCCATTGGGAGCGTCAAGCCAGTTGAAGGAAATGTACCTGACTCTTCCGATGATGATGATGCCCCCATGACTTGAACCAGAACTCATCAAGCCACTGCCAAAGAAAATGCCGCACCGAACATAAATGGCAACCAGAATGCTAATGCCACGGATGAAAATGGCGACCCAAATGCCAATCTTGATGTTGATGCTGAGGAAAATGAAAATGATCATCAAGATGAAAATCCTCATCCACAAGTGGCAAATCGAGTTGATCCTTCATTAATTCTCGAAGATCTCGAGAATCCAGGTTATCGACCCACAACTCATTCTCGCACTCATTTGGCTAACTATTATGGCAATTTCTCCTATGTCTCATTGGCAGAACCTACCAAGTATGAAGAAGGCATGAATGATACCGATTGGATGAATGCAATGCAAGAAGAGTTGGTGCAATTCGAATTGAATGATGTATGGGAATTGGTTGACAAGCTGAATCCTAAGAAGCGCAATATCATCGGCACCAAATGGATATTCCGGAACAAGCAAGATGAAAATGGCATTGTTGTGAGAAACAAAGCATGTCTTGTCGCTCAAGGGTATACATAGGTAGAAGGTATTGATTTCGGTGAAACATACGCTCCTGTTGCTCCCCTTGAGGCAATTTGTATTCTTCTCGCTTATGCAAAGTACAATGTTATCCTGCGTTATCAAATGGATGCTAAAAATGCTTTCCTTAATGGTGAACTTGATGAGGAAGTATATGTTAAGAAGCCACCTAGCTTTGAACACCCTCAATTTCCTAACAAAGTTTTCAGGTTGAAGAAGGCTCTTTATGGGATGAAGCAAGCCCCTCGAGCTTGATATGACACCCTGAAGAAGTTTCTGCCCGAAAAGGGGTTCAAGCCAGGATCCACTAATTCCACTCTTTTCACTCATGTTGTCAATGGCAATCTATTTGTGTGTCAAATTTATGTGGATGATATTATTTTCGGCTGTACTAACAATGCTTGCATCTTGGAGTCCAGGCGAATGATGTCTGAGAAATTTCAAATGCATGTGAATGGTGAACTTAAGTTCTTTCTCGGACTGCAAATACGTCAACAGGACAATGAAATTTTTATATCTCAGAAGAAATACCTGAGAGACTGTCTGAACAAGATCAAAATGCAAGACTGCAAACTGAAGGGCTACAAAACTCCAATGCCCACGAATGGTAAGCTGACGCAGATGTGTACGGTAAGGATTACGATTAGAAGGCTTATCGTTCGATGATTGGGTCTTTGGTTTACCTATGTGCTTCGAGACCTGATATTATGTTGAGTGTTTGTATGTGTGCCCGCTATCAAGCTGCACCGAAAGAATTGCATCACCAAGCGGTCAAGCATATTCTGAGATATTTGGCTCGCACCCCCACCTTAGTTTTATGCTATCCTAAGGGAGCGCATTTTGATCTCGTTGGATATTCAGACTCAGATTACGCAAGTGATCTGGTCGACAGGAAATCTACTTCGGGGACATGCCATTTCCTCTGTAGATCATTGGTATGTTGGTCATCAAGGAAGAAGAATTGCGTATCTCTCTCTACGGCTGAGGCCAAATATATTGTTGTTGGTGCTTGTTGCACTCAATTATTGTGGATGAAGCAAACTCTAAAGAATTTTGGCATCAAGGTCAAGAGGATTCCTTTGTATTGTGACAATGAGAGTGCGATTAATTGCACACAATCTAGTGCAGCACTCTCGTACGAAGTATATTGCCATAACACATCATTTCATTTACGATCATGTTGCTCGAGGAGATATTGTTATTGATCACGTCGGTACTGAAGATAATCTTGCTGACATCTTCACCAAGCCTCTCGATGAGAAAATATTATGTGTGTTATGATGACATCTTCACCAAGCCTTTAGATTCCACAAATGTGCAGTAAGCTGGACTCGGCACCGGTAGCAACACTTCCACATCTTAGAAGGAATAGGTGCACAACACTGGAAGAGTTTGAAAATTTCGATAAAGTGAAATTTTCTTTCTGAGAGTGAATACGTTAACAAAGAAATATACTAACCGGGTGCCACGATAATTGTGCTATGCTCGGGGTCATACAGTTCTTATACGATGGGTCACGCGACTACAATTTCTCTTCGTGGAGTTTCTTTTCAACTGAAGGAATTTATGTTAGTCCGAATGTATTTCACTCATAGCTTTTTGTTCGGGTGTTTGTGTTTCTTTTTCTGAGTGAAATGCCTAGGACCTTGTTTTCCCTCTGTTCTATCTCTTCCAGTCTATGTTGTTCCGTTATGAATGCTCAATTTCATCTGGTAACGAAACTTTATCTGGTGTCCTTGACCACGTTAAAGGTTCGGTCCGAACTTAAATCGTTTTTGTGAAATCCATCAAAAATTTGGGGCTTCCTGTCACATCCCTAGTTCTGGTAATGCCTAGTGCTAGCATCTGGTGTTGCATCATGTTTACCTTTCACAGAAAGTTGAAATGGGGATGACTGAACCCCCAGCCCCCCTGAAACCAACTAGGGTTTACTAAAATTATTTTCAATGAACCTGAAATGCCCTTATAAAATGTTCATCATCTTTGCCTTGGTCTAGAACCTCTGACAAAAATGGTGCACACTTTTCTAGGAGAACAGAGGGTCACTGAATTAAATCATATAGTATTTGCATTTGGGCATTTAAATGCTATACAATATTTTAAATGCTCAAATAATCATAAACTAAAATGTTTACTGTTGGATATATTCTAAACATTAGGCATGATTATTTTCATGATTTTTGGAAATGCCCTGGCATTTTAATAAAGCCCTGAAGTTACAGAAATAATAGAAAACAGGAGATAATAAAAAGAAAGGAACTTACCTGGCAAAGCCACCTGGCCGGGTACTGTAGCAGCCAGCTGGGCAAAGCCAGCCCAGCCCACCAGGGGCTCCTCCCTGCCGTCTTCCACCTCCTACCAGTAGGCAGGAGGGTGTGTGGCCGTCGCGCGCGCACACGCGCCCCAGCCACCTCCTTCTTGCCGCTCCCCTCGTCGCCCTGGACCTCCCTCGTGACGCCACGCACCCCCTGGACCTCTGTCACTCTCTCCCGTGCTTCTCCCCCTCCTCTTCTCTCTCCTGCGCCACACCCGAGCACGCCCATCGCCGCCGTTCGCTGCCACCACGGCCACCGACCACCCCTCGCCCTGCTGATGAGTCCAGAAGCTCCGCCGCGTCATCCTCGACCTCCTCGCTGAGCTACACAACGTCGGATGCCCTGAAGCCTCAGCAATGCCGCCGTTTCTGACCACGGTTGCTGGAGATCCCCGCCGTCATTTCGCCAAACCCCGTGCCTCCCCTGCCTCGCCAGAAGCACCAGAAGAACCGCGGTGAGCCGTTTGTAACGCCCTCGATGCGGCTATATATCCCACGTGTCGAAGCACGACTTAGAGGCATAACTGCATTGAGAGCAATGTCGCAAGTGAGGTAATCTTCACACAACCCATGTAATACATAAGGGAAAGAGATACATAGTTGGCTTACAATCGCCACTTCACACAATACATGAATAAAGCATTACATCAACTAGATACAATCAAAGTCTGACTACGGAACCAAAATAAAAGAAGACTACCCCAAATGCTACACAGATCCCCGATCGTCCCAACTGGGCTCCACTACTGATCAACTGGAAACGGAACAACATAACGATCACGATCCTCAATGAGCTCCTCCTTGAGCTCGATTGCGTCACCTGCACGGTCTCATCGGCACCTGCAAGCTGGTTTTGGAAGTATCTGTGAGTCACGGGGACTCAGCAATCTCACACCCTCACGATCAAGACTATTTAAGCTTATGGGTAAGATAAATGTATGAGGTGGAGCTATAGCAAGCGACTAGCATATTTGGTGCCTAACATACGCAAATGAGAGCGAGAAGAGATGGCAAAAGCACAGTCGAACAACGATGATCAAAAAGTGATCCTAGAACAACCTACGTCAAACATTACTCCAACACTGTGTTCACTTCCCGTATTCCGCCGAGAAGAGACCATCACAGTTACACACGCGGTTGGCGCATTTTAATTAAGATCAACTTTAGGTTTTCTACAACCGGACATTAACAAATTTCCATCTGCCCATAACCGCAGGCACGACTTTCAAAAGTTCAAATCCTTGCAGGGGTGTCCCAACTTAGCCCATCACAAGCTCTCACAGTCAACGAAGGATATTCCTTCTCCCAAGACAATCCGATCAGGCTCGGCATCCCGGTTACAAGACATCCTCGACAATGGTAAAACAAGTCCAGCAAGACCACCCGCTGTGCCGACAAATCCTGATAAGCTAACAAGTCCAGCAAGACCACCCGCTGTGCCAACAAGTCCAGCAAGTCCAGCACATATCTCGTTCTCAGGGCACACCGGATAAGCTAAGCGTACGGGAGCCAACGTAACCCAAGTTGCCAAGGGACGGCCCCGCACGGTGCTCTGGGTTGGACCAACACTTAGAGAAGCACTGGCCCGGGGGGTTTAAAAAAGATGACCCTTGGGCTGGCCACCCCAAGGGAAAGAAAAGGCTAGGTGGCGAATGGTAAAACCAATGTTGGGCCTTGCTGGAGTAGTTTTATTCAAGGCGAACTGTCAAGGGGTTCCCAATATAACCCAACCGTGTACGAACGCAAAATACGGGAACATAACACCGATATGACGGAAACTAGGGTGGCAAGAGTGGAACAAAACACCAGGCATAAGGCCGAGCCTTCCACCCTTTACCAAGTATATAGATGCATTAATTAAATAAGAGATATTGTGATATCCCAACAAATATCCATGTTCCAAACATGGAACAAGCTCCAATCTTCACCTGCAACTAACAACGCTACAAGAGGGGCTGAGCAAAGCGGTAACATAGCCAAACAACGGTTTGCTAGGACAAGGTGGGTTAGAGGCTTGGCTCAACAATATGGGAGGAATGATAAGCAAGTGGTAGGTATCGCGGCATAGGCATAGCAAAAGAGCGAGCAACTATCAAGCAAAGATAGAAGTGATTTCGAGGGTATGGTCATCTTGCCTGAAATCCCGCAAGGAAGAAGAACGAGTCCATGAAGAAGACAAACGGACGTAGTCGAACGGGTCCTCACAAATGCGACGTTATCAGAACCAACCCGAAGAAGCAACACCGAAAAGAAGCAAACAAGCATGGTAAACAACCATCACATAATCATGGCATGATGCGCAAACAAGTATGATTCATGTCCGGTTTAATGAGGCATGGCATGGCAAAGTGCACAAACAATCCTACAAATTAAGTGGAGCTCATTATGCAACGGAGTTGCATATTGAAGAAAACACGACATGACTTATTTAGTTCTCTCTTGTTTATGTACCCAACAAGATTAAATGTTGTTAGCATGGCAAGAGGTGAAGCATGATGAAACTATCTAATCTAGGCAAGTTTAAATGAGGCTGGAACAACAAAACAACAAGTCCGGAAACTCCTCATATGCATATATTAGGTTTGGTACTGTTCTGCCCTAAACATAATTTTAGAGTTGTTAACCATGCTAGATGAGTGCATCATGTTAAACTAGGCATTTTTCTACCCCATTTACATATAAAGTTTATTAAGTTTGGAGCTACAGTTATTAAGTTATGAAATAAAGCATTTTAATAGGGCAATAGGAGCAATATTAACCAAACATCATTTAAACATTTTAAACATAAATGAAAGTTGGATATTATGAATCTAGACAAAATTCTAAGCAAGTTTCATATATAACTTATTTTAATCCGATGCACGGTTCTGAAGTTATTATATGCATGAACATGGAGAGGTTTTCTGCAAAAAGTACAGTTCTCTGATAAATAGCAAAATCGTTCAGAAAAAAAATAGGCACTCGGGCCGGAACTGAACAGGAAGCCCAACAAGGAAGGAAAAAAAGAGGGGCGCAGGGCAACCCACCATGGGCCAAGGCCCGCTGGATCTGGTCAAGAGGAGCTGGGTCTGGCGCGCGAGACAGGCCCAGGCACGATCAGCGAGCGGTCAACAGGCGCGGCGTGTGCTCGAACGGCTCAAGACAGAGGCGCCGTCCTCCTCTACTCGACAGGAAGTAGGGGCGGCAACGCTGAGGACTCCGGCGAGTGTTGGGAACAACGGGATGGGCGTGGGGAGGCGCTTGGGTCCAGATCCTGCTAGGGGAGGTGCGAATCGGATCTCTGAGCAGGGGAACGGGCTTGAACGGCAGATGAGGCAGCGCTCAACAGGGTCACGAATCCCGAACGACGGTGCTTGCAGGTAGGGAGACCGGCGACGAGCTTGACCCGTGTGGCGGCCGGCCGGATCAACGAAGAGAATGGCGAGAGATGGAGTCGGGGCAGCGGAGGTGCGGGCGAGGTTCTCATCGAGGTCCGACGGCACGGGATGATGGTCATGGTGTGGTGCTCCTGCAGGGAGCACGGGGAAGAGAGAGAGATTAGAGCAGAGAGAGAAGAAGAACGGGAGGAAGGAGGGTGCGAGGAGGCCAGGCCTGGTGGATGAGGGTGATGCCCTGGTGGACAAGGTCACCGGTGACGACGGGGCTGACGAGGTCGAGGGTTGCGGCCTCGGGGCAGGTGAGGAAGCCGCAAGGAGGCATCAGGCTCCAAATTCATGCGAGGAAGGGCCGCCTTGGAGGAAGAAGGTTGCGAGGAGGCGTAGGCGCGGAGGAGCTCCACTCCTCTGGATCGAACAGGGAGGAGGAGGCGCTCGATAAATTGGCTGGGCGATGGGATCGAGGGAGATTTAGTGAGGGGATCCTGAGAGGATTTGAAGTGGCGGCGGCGACGAGTGGAGGATGGGACAGCTCTCCTAGTTTTTAGGGTTTGGTCTGACATATATATAGCAAAAGGATTTTGGGTAGGGTCTAATCCGTCCCTCCGATAGTAATCGGATGGTCGGAAAAAATAGGTTAGGGAGCCCAAATAAGAAAATGGAGATGTTTTGTAGATGTTTGGGGATGATCCGGACACGACGGTGACGACTGCTCGGGTCGGGTTCGGGACAATTTTCGGACGCGCACGCGAGGAGGGCCGCGGGCTGACGAGAGAGGATAGGTTGGGGGCTAGCAGTGAGTGGACTGTGTAGACGGTCTCGAGCTGAGAGAAGAGAAGAGAGAGAGGCCCGGTGACTGTTTCCAGAGACCGAAAACGTCCGACGTTTGACCGACTATAATGCCGCTATAGTTATCCATTGGGGCGTCAAACGAACTCCAAATGCGATGAAACATGGCAGGCGGCCTACTAACAAAAAAACAACACCGCACGCCAACTCTCATCCCATTTCGAGAACATTTTTCGGCCACTTATAAAATAATATTTCGGATGTGCCGCGGGCGCGTGCAAGGGTGTCTGGATTCAGAAATGACAACGAAAGGAACAAGGAGGCCGGGACGGATGCAAGTTTTGAAAACATGATGATGCAATGCACATGATGACATGCCAAGACGCAACACGCAAGCGAATGACAAGGCAACAACATCGAAAAACTAGAAGACATCTGGCACATTGGTCTCGGGGCACTACACTGTTGTACCGTTCTCCCCATGAACCGTCGCCTATTTCGCTCTCTAACCGCATCAGCCACCGGAGCCGAACGCTCCCCGCCGCCGGCCATGTCGCCGCCGCGGTTACAACACCCGCATGTCGCACCAGGGCACGTAGGCATGCTCAGCTCTTCCTCGGGAAGCCGCAGAACCCATCGGTTCATCTCGAAACGCGCCATAGCGCCTAACCCGCCGATGCCGAGCTCCGGCCGCCGCCTCGCTCGCCGCAGTTGCCGCTACCGGCCACCCGAGCCGCATCCGCAGCCACCGCTGGACGCGCCGCATTGCGGCTGTGCCAACGAGACCAGCCGCGCGCCCTCCCGACGCCGAAGTTGGGCGGACGGTGAACGCAGCTGTGCTCCGGTTATCGCCGGCACTAAACCGCCGACGTGGCCACTTAATTAGTGCCTAACACCCCGGTAATCACCCCCTAGTGCCACTGCCATGTGGGCCCCGGTGCCAAAATTAATTAGTTTAATTTCTGTTTAGATTAGTGCTAACCTTGCGGACCCGACGTGTCAGCTTTGACCTTGACCTAGTCAGCGTTGACCGGTCCCACCTGTCATCCACCCAACCCAGCTCTGAGTCACTGACCAATGGGTCCCGCAGGTCAGGTTTGACCTGGACCGGGTTTGTTGACCTGTTGATGTCAGCATGACGCAGTGCTGACACAATAAACCCTTTTCTGGATTTTAAAAAAATCTAAACGATTTATTTATTTCAGAAAATAGCTAAAACTTCTAAAAATCATAGTAATTCAACCGTAGCTCCAAATCAAATAATTTATATATGAACAATGATAAAAAAAATGCAAAGAATCTGTTTAGGGAATTTTCATGCATGTTAGAGCAACTTATATCCTCTGTTTAGGACAATTCAATTAAATGGCATTTAAGAAAGCACATATGGAGTTTGAATTTGAACCTAGTGTTCAAACCAACTCCATTTGACTTGTTGCTAGTTGCATTAGGCCAATCAATAGCATATTGTCATGTCACATTCATGCATCATATTGTTGCATTGCATTGATTGTGTCCTTCTCTGTTTGCCAGTAATCGTTCCGTCTTAGTCGACGATGTTTCCGACGACGTGATCGATGACACCGATGAAGAACTATACTATCTTCAGAAGTGCCAGGCAAGCAAAACCCCCTTGTTCATTCCGATACAATACCACTCTCTCGCTACTGCTCTCTTTTACTACATTAGGACAACAATGATTCAACTATTACATGCTAGGGTAGTTGAACCCCTTTTCCTTTGCATGACCTGTCATTCCCACAGTAAATAGATGAAACCCGCTAGCATGAGTAGGAGTTGTTTGAGCCCTGATGTGCCTACTCATTCATGCTTGTTTGTCATGCCTGCTACTGCTTAGAGTTGAGTTAGGTCTGATTCATCGGGGATGAATTGGAATGGTGATGAACATGTCCTACTGTGTGTGAGCTAAGTGTGTGAACACGATTTGGTGAAGGTAGCGGTGATAGGCCATGTAGGAGTACATGGTGGGTTGTCTCATTGAAACCGTTCTCAGGAACTGAGTTTTGTGTTCGTGATCCATGAAAAACTACTACCACTCATTGGGATCCTTAATTGACCATCTCGACTTATTAACTGCCCTAGTCCTCTGTCCAGGAGTTGCAACTAGTTTCTGGTGTTTATAGGATATGTGTTGGCGGCCGTGCGTAGCGCTGACCCTAGGGGTGGGCTATGATGCGGTAGATACACCGTGGCACGGTGTATCGGGCGCCCGTTTGGTGTCTCGGGAACCCTGCACACATCGTTTGGGGCTGTGAGCGAAACTCCGGCCGGATCTCCTCACGGATGGAACCCGAATAGGCGCTAAACCTGGAAACTAGAGACTTGTGTGGTTAGTCAGGTTGTGGCCGACTCCCTCGCCAGGCTTCCGCTTGAAGGTTGCTGAGATACACAACGTGTACATGGTGGTAAGTGGCGAGAGCGTGTGGGAAGAAGTACACCCCTGCAGGGTTATAAACGATCTATTTGAATAGCCGTGTCCGCGGTAAAGGACTTCTGGGTTGCCTATAATAGTTCATAGACAAGTGAAAGTGAATACTCTAAAATGCGCAAGATAAGCGTGAGTGCTATGGATGGCGTTCTCGTAGGGAGACGGGAGTGGATCCATAGTGGTGTATTGATATGGTGAATATGTGGACTCGTGTGCGCCATCGCAAAAGAGTTACTTGCAGTCGTAGTTTAAGATAGCCACCGAGTCAAAGCTGGCTTGCTGCAGTTAAACTCCACCACCACCTTTGTTGATACCGATGCATATGTACTTAGTTCTGATGTAAGTCTTGCTGGGTACATTTGTACTCACGTTTGCCTATTTTCATGTTTTGCAGAGAGACGTCAGTCCCGCTAGTAGTTCCGTGTGGACTTCGACGTTTATCTTGATACCTCAGGTACGATCTTGTGCCCTCGGCAGGATCTGGTAGATAGTCAGGCTTCTCAACCTTTTTCATTTGTAGATGTCTGTACTCAGACATGTTAAGCTTCTGCATGTGCTTTGACTTGTATGCTCTGAATGTTGGGTCATGAGACCCATGTTTGTAATATCTCGCTCCTCGGAGACTATTGAATAAATACTTGAGTCGTAGAGTTATGTTGTGATGCCATGTTGTATTTACACATATCAAGCATATTGTGTGTATGATTGAAATGCTTCGTATGTGTGGGATCCGACAACCTAGTTGTTTATCCTGGGTAGCCTCTCTTATGGGGAAATGTAGTCGTGTGCTTCCATGAGCCATCGTAGTCTGCTACAGCCCGGTTCACCGGAGTCCTGCTAGCCCAGCACTACTGCTCTGGAACACTTGACTGGCCGGCATGTGATTGACTTCGTTCCTGTGTCTGTCCCTTTAGGGAAATGTCATGCGGTGACATCCAGAGTCCTACCTAGCCTGCTACAGCCCGGTTCACCGGAGTCCTGTTAGCCCAGTGCTACAACCCAGATTTGCACGCTGCTGACCAACATGCTCGATGTTGATTCATGTATGCCTGTCCCCGTAAGTTAGTGCCACTTTGGGTTCACGACTAGTCATGTCGGCCCGGGTTCTCTATCATATGGATGCTAGCGACACTATCATATACGTGAGCCAAAAGGCGCAAACAGTCCCGGGCCAGGTAAGGTGGCACCCGTGGGAGTACCGTGCGTGAGGCCGCAAAGTGATATGATGTGCTACATGCTAGATCGGTGTGACTTAGAATCAGGGTCCTGACACTTCCCGCCCAAGTCAGGACCACGATATTTTATGACAGTTGCCACATGATATCCATCAACTACCATCTTATCATGTCCGTTGAATCATAATAGTCATTCGACTGTGGCCATTCGATCGGATTCACTTGACGCGGTTATGTCCCCTCTCGCATATAAATACCGCATCGCCACCGCTCCCTCATTCACTTCTTCTCCTCTCTGCCACCATCTCCTCTGAGGCCCTACCACACTGCTCCTCCTAGAGCTCGACGCTGATGACCCCTTTGTCGCTTTGCTGCCAGAAAGTGGTCGCCGGAGTCCTTCCTCGTGGGTGCGGAACAACTCTCTCCCCGCACCGCCGTAGCAGTTGCACATCACCAAGATAGGGTATGTGTAGTGTGAACTTGGCCTTTCGTTCTTCTCATTCGAGTTCGTTCGCAGATGAAATTACCAGCTTTTACTGCATTTGTTAGATCTTTACTCATTAGGTAACTTGTGCGGATGTGGTTTGTAGTTGTCCCTCACATCCGAAAACTTTCAGATCTGGGATTTGTGCTGTCCCTCGAACCTACTAGTTTGTTCTACACATTTCCTTCGTTCAAAACATTTCTCAAACTCTACATCTAATTCTTCTTCAAAAAAAATTATCAAAAATCTTCGCTGTGAGCATTCGTAACCATGTCCCCATTTCCCTCGTCTCTATCCTTATTCATAGGTACATGCAGTCAGTTGAGGATTCTGCTCGACCAGTGAGTATGACTGATGGAGAAGTTGTTATTTTGGGCACAGTTGTTGAATCAAAAGCTCTGAATGCTAAGGGCCCAATGGTAGGCCCATAAACCAGCAAGAGAAAAAGAACCGAGCAAAATGATGAGGAGCAAGAAGAACACGCTCTGAAGAAGAAGAAGGGTGGTAGACAAACCATAAACAAATACAAATGAATACATCTCTCATGATAATTATAACACTGTTTCAGGAGAAACCAAGCATGATAGAGATAAGCGTCTGCAATGGATTCGACGTCACTGGGTGCGCAAGTGGTTCAATTATGAAATGGTTCATCCTTGGTTTGCGCAAAACTTTGCATTTCATCCTCCATGGGGTGACTGCCGTAAAATTGGTCTCATCAGATCAAGTGATCCCTAGAAGAGACCTTTGCCTCCACCAAATGCTCATGAGTCTTCCCTTCACACTCCTGCATCCTATCTTGATGAACTGTCCAAGCGCCAACGCAATGACATTAAATGAGCAAAGAAGGCTGAAAAGGAAAGGGCTTGTGAAGAAGAAAATTGTCGTCGTCTCAAGGATGATGTCGAGAAGAAAAATGCTGAAGGAAAATGTGAAGGTCGCTCCAAGCGCAAACATGATCCCATTTCAAAGCGAAAGAGTGCATCGAAAAAGAGGTCGGCTGAACCAACCGATAAAAATGCCGAAAGTAATTCTTCCAATAAAGATTATCCTCCGCTCACAAAGGATGAAGTTGACGCCACTCCCAGCGAGCAAGTGAACATCACAACTTCACTGGTGATGCTTAATCTTTGGCTTCATAAAGTTCCAATCGCACCACTGAAGAAGACTGCTACTAGAAACAGTCCACCCACCACTGTCACCACGAAAGATCATGTGGACACAACTCCTCATCCAGATGCTATCAAATTGAAGGATTTGTTAGTTGATGCCCCTTTCTGCACTGCTAAGCCACGCGAACAAATTCCCAAGGAAAAGTAAGAAAATCAAGGCACCTACCACCGAGCCAAGTGCTCCTCAAGACACTGCTCCGAAGGAAAAGGCTGCTAAATTTGCTCCCACTCTAACTCAGTCGTTGGCTTCGAAACCTCCTTCCGACCAAGTTCATATGCCATTTGTTCCAGTTGCCAAGTCTGATGCCCCTCACTATTACAATCATGTGTTCATCATGGCACAACTTGATAAATTTGTGGAAAATCCTTTCGATGGTGAAGTGGCCTGTTTTGCCTATCGCTCCTGAAGTTATCTCACAAGCCACTACTGTTGTTCTTGATATGAGAGAAGATTCAGTTGAAATCAACACTCTCATTGCCAAACTCAATGACCTGGATGGTTGAATGAAAGCTACTTCTTCTAAGTTTGTTTTTCGACAACTCGAAAACTCCTATAAGGATTTGTGCTTTGACTCTTATCCGCAACAGAAGGTTGCATTTTCACACAGATCTCGATGAAATTGTTCACAAGATATGCGATGAGCACCAAGCACAAGTCACTGGGTATAATGATCTAGTCAAGGGTCATATCGACCAAACTTCTACACCAACGAAGAAGCGGCAAATGAAAACTACAGAGCAAAATATACCTCATGCTTCGACTGAAAAGTCGCCTGATCGCCTAGAGACTGAGGCTCAGAAAGAAAAGTCTTATGAGCCAGCTTTCCATCGCAACCCCCAGCCAAAGCTCATATGCTCCTCCCTTGCCAGGGCCAACTGAATCAGTGCATGTGGCCTCCCCTGCTCATGATGTCGTTCCTTCCCAGCCACATGTTTCAGAGCAAGGTGCAATTCCTCAGTCCGAGCCCCAAGCTTCTACGGATCATGTAGAACCAAAAGTTTTGATGCCTCAAACTTCTTAGCAACCACAGATTCCCGAGGAACAACCTCCACCTGCTCTAGTATCTTATTCGGGCTCAGTGCCTGCCGAGAAAGAATCTGCTCAGTTGCCAACTACCTCTATGGCTCCCATTATTGTGCCACTAGCCCCATCACCACTCAAGTTATCCGTCGACACAGCGATCAGAATGCAGGATGTTGGTCCATCCAATCAAAATTCTGTTTCTCCTCATCGTACCGGCTCCGTTGTGTATGGCACTGAAGTTCTAGCACTTGAAGAAGAACTCAAGTATCCATTTCCCTCGTGAAGAACTGCCATTGTTCTTGTCGGGAGAAGGCGCCAAAGGTCCAAATTTCAATCGGAATGCGCATCCCCGATTCTTTCAAGAAAGTCCATATGCAGGGCCGCGCACTTCTGAATTGCCTCATTTCTGGACAAGAGAACAGGCCATCTATTACTCTCGGGTCCTCTATGAGTGCAGAAAGATATTTCCCCATGAATTTCCCAACACCCCTGCTATGCGAAATATTGGAAGCTTCAATCAGGTGCTGCAAGATCTAGATGATTTTTGCCTCACCAAAGTATTCGAGTTTGAGCATCCTTGGAACAGAGAGATCATACTTCAGTTATATGCCACCTTGTATATCACTGGTGATGAATCTGATAGTTCCAAATGGATCATTGAATGGATGGCCGAAGGAAAACACATCAAGTGGACTGCAACAGATTTTGTCACGCAATTCCATTTCCCTCGTTTTAAGCATGGTGAACATGAAATTCGAGTGCACAACATTCATGTTATTCAGATGAAGTTTTTTGATGCACTATGTATCCAGATAAGATTCGTGACTATACTAGTCCTCCCCTGCCTAAGCACTTGACCTTCGAGAATCACTCTTTATCATATGCTCACTTACACCGTCTACCCTCTAGCCAGAATGAATTCAGACAGGTCCATTTCTGATGTTCTTCGGAATGTGATCTATGCAATCTCAGAGCGCTATATCTTCGACGTTGAGGATATGTTTTTGTGCATTCTGAAGGATTCCTCTCAACATCCCGTCTGCATCAAAGTCTTTGCGCCTTGGATCCAGAAAATTGATGATCATGTTATCCGCACTGAATATATGGCGAAGGAAATCACAAATGTCTCATACCTCCTATTCATGACACACTACAAGTTATGGAATATATTTCTTCAGGAAAGTCGCCTCTGTCAAGCCCTCATGACTATCACAAGCACTTCGATGAGCCACGCCTCCCTCAGCGTGACCGGAAGTTTATGCCTCAACCTCCATCGCAACTCGAAGTCAGTTTGCATACACAACAATTGTTTTTGCAGCACATCGCTAAGGATCGAAGAGAAAAAGAACACCTCGCAGTCAGGGGGTGAATCATTTTTTTGCCCGTAATATGGACGCACTTCCTTGCGTGCGAAGATGTAGCTAGTGGGTCCCAGCAGTCAAGTGGGATACGTTTTTCTTGCGAAATACGGTGGCCCGTCCGGTGGGTCCCTGCTGTCAGGTGGAGGAATCATTATTTTTCGCGTAATAAGGAGGCACTTCCTTACTGCGGCCGTGGACCCAGCTGTCAGCCTCTCCACGTACAGTACTCTTCCTATGGAAGTCGTTCTTTGACCACGTTGACCACGCTGAGCCAAGAGCACCAGGGCGGTGGACGATGGTGAGGCCTAGGAAGGGGACGACGCGGAGCCGGGGAAGACGCGGCAGTGGAAGCCCACGCGGAGAGTAGTACGAGGGTTCACTGGTTCGGCTGCGGCGTGAGGCTGCCGTCGCCGCAGGGCCTGGCCAGCGGTGGGAGTAGTAGGGGGCGGTGAGGCCTCCGTGGCAGCACAGCCGGCCACGGGAGGCAGGAGCAGGCGGCACGACCGGTGCTGCTCTGGGCGGCTGGATCAAGAAGACCAGAGGTTGAAGAAGTACTACGGCCGTTGGATGGACATCGTACGGTCACTGGAGCTAGAATCGTTCATATTTACTAAGTTGACAAAGCCCTCGGTCCCCATCACCTTAGTAGGCCCACAAGTCAGCCTCCCACTATGGTGGGTCCCAGCTAGCAGGGGGTATTCATTTTTGTGTGCGTAATAACGAGGCACTTCCTTGCGTGCGAAGATATAGCTGATGGGTCCGACCTGTTAGCGGGGGAACATTTTTTTCACGAAATACAGAGGCCCTTCCGGTGGGTCCCAGCTATCAGGTGGAGGAATCATTGTTTTGCACGTAATAAGGAGGCATTTCCTTGCATGCGATCGTGGACCCAGCTGTCAGCCTCTCCACGTACAGTCCACTTCCGATGTATGTTCTTGGTTGACCACGTTGACCACACCGCGCCGAGAGCACCAGGGCGGTGGACGACAGCGAGGCCTAGGAAGGGAATGACATGGAGCCAGGGAAAACTCGGTAGTTGTTTCCCATGTGCATGGGAGTGTGAGGATTTACTGGTTCGTCTGCCGTCACCGGAGAATAACAGCAGTTCTGGGTGAGTAGAGGGATGGCTTGGCTAGCGATGGGAGAACGATGGGGCGGTGAGGCCTGCGTGGCAGCATAGCCGGCCGCGGGAGGATGGAGCAGGCAGTCCTGCCGATGCTTGTTTGAGTGGCTGGAGCAGGAAGAGGAGAGATTGAAGAAGCCGACGGCCGGTGGATGGACATCCAACAGTCACTGCTCTCGTGTGTTGACTAAGTTGACACGGCGTTGCGTGTGCGTCAACCTTATTTTTTAGGAAAGCATACGCGTCAAACTGTAGTAGGTGCACAAGTTACCTCAAATCTGTGGAAAATAGCATACAACCCATCTGCCATTATTTCTAATAATTTACAGCCCATTTGCCAATTCTTAAGAATTTTCTTGGAGCCCATCTTCTTTTTGTCAGCATTACACCCCATATTGTGGCCACGGTTAAAAATTATACAAAATTTTGCATATTTCGGTGTGGTCAACTGTTTTTAATCCCGAAATATCAAGTCACATTCAAACTATTTTGAAAAACAATTTATATAAATATAAAATCCAAATGATTGTCCAGGCATAAAAATCAATGGAATTTAAAATCTTGTAATTAAAAAAATGAAACTAATTCCCGGTTTGATGTGTTTTAAAAATGTACAGCCCATTTCTGGGCAATCCGAATGAAACTCTCCCCTCGTCTTGAAACATTTGCAGCCCAGTAGGGCTGATAAAGCAACTAGGCCTCGTTTGGGTATTTCTTTTAAAAAATAGAACTGGGCTAGCCATTTTCAGCATGAAAAAAACACTTCTGGGCTCATGATGTGGTAAACATAAATAAAACCCTGGCTAGACGGCCCACAGCCCCCGCACAGCCCCGTTGTTACCCTGATCCGTCGCTAAAACTAGTATAAATAACAACTGCTTGTTCCTAAAAAAAAGTAAATAACAACTGCGCGACCTGCTGGGTCCCTGGTGTCAGCCGCTCGTTGTGTAATTCTCTCGTTTATTGACTACGTTGACAATAGCGTGAGCCCCATATGTCCAAGCATTAGGAGGAACCATTTTTGGGGGCTTGTAATAATGAAGCACTTGCTTGCGTACTGCCATGACGCTGGTGGGTCCCTACTATCATACTCCCCACGTACAGTCATATCCTTGTTCCTCTCGGTTGTTGACGGCGTTGACAACGCAACAGGGCGGCGCACCACACACGGCGAGCGAACCAAGGCCTCGGAAGGAATGAACAAGAGCCGTGGAAGATGCGCCGGCCCAGTCGCAGGCGAAGGGGAGTACGAGGGTTGACTGGTTCGGGTGTGGGTGCAGGTGCGTGTTGGGGCTGACATCGCCGGAGAATGACAGGACATGTGGGGGAATAGAGGGAGGGACTGGCCAACGTTGGAGGGTATGGTAGGGCGGCGGAGGTGCAGCCAGCCATGGGAGGCGGGAGCAGGCGGAGCTGACGGGGTAGTTTGGTTTGGGCGGCTGGAGGAAGAGGACCACGATAGATGTTGGATGTCAATCCAATGGCTATCCAGCAGAAACTTTTGTTGACTAGCTAGTAAGTCGACACCACCTTGGATATGCTATTTTCTTGTGGGTCCCAAATGTCAGAATCCAAATTGTCATGGTCATGCAGCCTTTCCTATGAAAATTTATAGCCCATTTGGGGTGCTAGTTCGAAATAATTTTGTGGGTGGTGGTGGGGGCTAATCACTTGGTTTCTGTAATGCACAGTGAGCTCAAGCAGCCGGCGAGAGTGATGTTATTTCCCTTGGTTGGGATTTGTTACAATATTTCACTCTAAATTAAATGAATGGCAAGCCATTTTCCTTGTTTCAAAGAAAATATGACAATCACAGCCGAGTTGAAGAGGGCAAGAACATCTAACTCCATCTTACAAACTGTACAAAAGCACGAGGGTTACAGCCAAGTTGAAAATGGACATCGGTGCTGAGGGCACAGGTAGATGGCGTTTGGTATCTGGTAGGTGATTTCTAGGGGAATAGTAAAATTCAAGCGGCCGTAGTTCTGTGAATTTAGGGGATTTCAGCCATGCGTCCACCATGCAGGGCATGGTATGCTTGCTCAGGTAGCATGACGGGATGCAGAGGCTTTGAACGGAGCCCTGCTGGGAGGAGATGATGGCTCTGGGGATATCAAAATCATTGAAGAGAGATAGCTGACGACAGTTGAGATTAAGGGGCACGGCGCGTCATAGAGGGCGCCACCGAATTGAGAGGACTTGGGTTCGACATCAATCCTTGGTGGGGAGAAGCGAGATGATCTCCCCAAGGACGGCGTCTGGGAGATCGCTGATGCGGTCCACCCGAGATTCTACGGATTCCTGGGATCCGGTGGGGGCGGGGTCGCCGCTTCTCCCCGCGCTATCAGGTGCGGGATCTACAACAGGTGTCGTCGCTGGCGAGAGCCTCATCTTCTTGGCACTGGGGTCAGCCGACTCCATTTTCCTCGAGGGCCTCGCGTCGCGCTCACGGATTTGAGCAAAGTAACGAATGATGAGCCTAGTTGTAGTGTGAGTGAAGAAGAAGGGGAGCTGAGGTTTTTCTGTAGTAGTGAGGAAGAAGGGGAGCTGGGCTTTTCTGTAGGAGTGAGGTGAGGAATTTGGGGGTACGAGTGGAGGGAGCTGACGTGAGGTGGGTGGGAGTGAGGAGGAAGAAGAGCACCGGGGCGGTGCGCTGGGTGTGGGTAGCGCCTCCCATTAAGTAAATATATGGGCTTTTGAATTGATTTTATTATTTACTAGGGTGGATGGGCTGTTTTATCTTTGGCCCGGAGATACAATTACTACTAGTACAGTGGAGACACTCTACAGCTACCAGAAAAACAATTACTACTAGTACACTGGATACACTACCGCTTCTGGCTCCTCCGGTCATCGAAACGTCTCCCTCTACTGAATGTCGTTTTACTTTTGTTCACTGACATGCGGTCCATGCCGCGCGCGGGCCCAAATGCCATCCACAAAATTAGAAGGCAGTATGCAGGTGGAGAGTCACCCCGGTCGTAGCGCGACAGTAACGAGCCATCGTATCACAAAACCCCACCTCCCCGCAGTCTAAGCTTGACGGACGAAGCAACCATCATTTCACTCTCCGCTGAATCCCCTTCTCCCTCACCGTTTTCAAGAAAGCCAACACTCGCATCTGCCATTGTTCTTCTCTCCCAACGAAGGGGAGGTAAGCGGATCCGTGATATTGGTATATTTTCATTCAGAGAAAAAAAGAACTTTTGCAAAGCAGTAACCGATCCTCACTCTCTTTTTTGTTTCATTGTCATTGTGATTGTGTTTTTGTTTCAGTGGTCTCCTAGTATTCATCAGTTTCATGATGGACCAAGGAGAACCAGGCAAAAATCTGCCGATATTGGAGTAGACGCGGGAGGCTGATCCCCATGAGACAGAGAGCTCCAAGAAGATGGAGGCAGCCATCGAGCCGACCCCAGATACGCTCATGGCCACAACTGAGATGGTCAACACCCCGTTTGAGGTTATGAGGTTACAACCCCCTTGGCACTGCAGGAGCAATTTTCCTTCTTCGAGGATGTGTCCCCCCCCCCCCCCGCTGAGCTGCCCAAGGTGATTTTCTTCTTTGCCGATCTCGATTGTGGTTTTTCATCTAAGTATGTGGTGATGAATAACGCAAAATTTTATTAGCTTCGATGCCATGCTATACATAGTGGTTTAAATAACTTGTGTTTCTTATACTGGAACAGAATTTGTTTCTGTTTCAGTTAGAGCCTTGATGCAGACAAGGATTGTGTGGTTGTACATGCCACTCGCTATGAGGCAGATGACCTGAATATACGCACTGGGAAAACAGAGTTCTTAGGCTGTTTGATCCTGGAAGCCATTTGCGCTTATACCGATGTCGAGTTGTATTCCAGCCACACTGTTGTCAGGCGTGTTTTCCAGGGTGTACTGAAGCACAAGAAGTTCAAACCTACTCCTTCGTTTGTGAGGCATACTGTTCTTGTCAACCTTATGCAGGAAGATGATGTGGCATGCCTCCACAAACAAGTTTATGAGTGGCAAGGCCACAAGGTTATCTTCATGAAGGTTCACAGGATTGAGCTGCTACCGGACATCCTCGATGATGTTCATGGCAAGGTCCGTCTTGTGTCTAGACCAAATTAGATCGAGGCATGAAATAGTTGCCCCAGCTAGTGTTTAATACTAGTTTGGATTGTGTCTACTTATTCGAACCTTGCCTATTATCAAGCCCTCTGGGGCTAGTACTCTATTTGAATCCGTCTATGGGAACTACTGCTACTTTTGTGTGCCCGTGAATCATGTGAGAACCATCATAATTGCTGCCGAAACATATGCGTCCTCACTAGTTTTTTCATGAATATGGCATGGTAACACATAAGTTGTCACGGTTTATCATACGAGCAGTGTGTGTTTGATGAACTAGAGTACTCGTTCAAGAAATGTGCGTCGACGTATACATAAGTACTTGTAGACACTGTTGGTGCTACCCCACTTGTAAGCAGTTGTGCAAAACACGGCACATTGGCTCAGCTCGCTTCAATAATAGGCTATCAACCAGCTAACAATCAATAATCTGATGTCTGACATATAAGCAACTACGTATCTTGTTATAGTGGTTCATGCAGTTAACTGAGGCCACAATGTAAATTCCAAACGTTCACACGCTCCAGCGTTCATGTGGAACACTCACATTAAACTCAGCTTCATAAAAAACTTGAAAAACATAAGTTAAGAAATTTTATACATCTCAATGACTCATAGAACATAACAAACATATAGTAGTTCACAACAAAATACAAAGTTGTGAGAAGGTTTACAAATCAGGAAAAAACAAGCAAGGCTTCTCTGAGCAAAGGGCCTCCCGACAGGCTTAAATTTCCTAGAGTTCACTCTGGTTTTTTCTTGTTGCCACCGTCCAGGGTTAGGTTCTCTCATTCCAGAATAACCAATTATAATTGTGTTCTCAGCTGGAATGCTGAACCCAACCATGTAGTGTACTGACCAGCCAAAATTCTTGTGCATTTCACTAAATTTAAGAACCGCTATTTGCAGAAATAAGCAGACCACAATGCTTCTTGTCCGCGCACCTGTCCCAAAAACCTCCGTGCAGCCGTGCCAGCTAGTCCTCGGTCCATGGATGAACTGGAAGAAAGTGCATTCCAGACTAGGATGCAGTTGTTTTCGCTCGTCCCTGCACTGCAATCAGGAAGTAAAACGTACGAATCAGCTTCTTTTAGATTGCGTTGGTCATTCTACCTAGTTAGAACCAATGTAGGAATACCTGGAACACTGGTGGTTAGAGGACGGTAGCTAGGAATAGCCATCTCATTTTGTGCAGTTGTACAAAAACTGAGGTGTGTACTTTTGATTGCGCAGATAGAAACGATATGGAGACAGACATCCCTGTTTGCGCAAATACGAAATACGGTTATTTAAACAGTGACAGCTATTTGCAGTGGCTTATGATTAATAGCCGCATCTATTGTGTTATAATTGGCACTAGATTGACAGTATGAAAATGCCCTTAAGTAAGTAGCATCACATCACATCAACGCTGCCACTAGATTAACATGCAGAACAATAGCATTAGTATTACTATCATGAGAGTAGCACATGGTCAGTAAATGTGCAATCAAATTTGTGCAGTTCCACTGGGATGAAGCAATGTTAGCGGTGTGAGATTTAAGTGTAACTGCAAAAACAAAATTCATGGGAAATAAAGCAAGACAGAAGCACTTCATAAAATGGTGGTGGCATTGCTTCAATTTATCGACGGCACTAGACCATTACTTATAGTGACATTAGGTGGCATTGGTTAATGCTTCATGTGATTTTACATTAACAGTAGCGATATGGGCGTAGGGACAGCAGGGGCATAAAGTGGTGGGGCAGATGTGGTTGCTGAGAGCGGCAAACACTCAGGCAACATGTCTGTATTTGTCCCATTTTTTATCTCCTCGGCGACATTTTCCTATGTGAGCATAGGAAATCTAGACTTGCTCATTCTCATTTGCGTTTCCCCCCAACACCCCTCACTTTCTTTCCTTTTTCAACCAAGAGACAGGTCCACTTCCCCCCACCCTTCGTCGTCCACCATGCTTTCTTCGCCTTTTCATCCAATAAACCAGTTGGGTAGCCAGTATGTACAACTTTCCCCTGTTTCCTCTTAGAACCAAGTCCTAGATTCATGCTACAACTTTCCCAGTTTCTTCCCTTTTTGAACCAACTCTTAGATTCAACTGTATGAACTAGCTTTACCTATAATAATAGTAAAAGTCTAGGTGGCTTTGGAACAGCTGACGAAAGTAGAAAAAGATCCACACGCAGCCATGTGGGGAGCTGGGGCAGTACAGCAAGGCAGGTTTCGAAGGAATATATACCTGAGGGGCATCGCCATGTGGCAAAGATGGTGTTGGGAGGCTGCATGTTGGCTACAATACCGGAGGGAGGAAGAATGGGTCGGAGGCCCTCCCGAGCCGGCGCAACCGCCGATCGGGACGCACGGGAAGCCGTTGGTCTCCTCCCTTGCCACCAACGACATTGTGAACGATGCACCTACACCCCTGCCCCAGTCGAGGTGGTCCGGCCGAATTTGTGACCAGCCGTGAGCAGAGAGAGAGTGTGGCCACCCATGTCTTGCTTAGATCTGGAGAGCATGAGCGAGTGAAAGAGAGGAACCATAGTAAAGCAAGCGCTAAGGCTCCTACTTATATATATAGTGGAGTGATTTTGTTGTACCAACTTCAAAAAAATGTGCTCCTACGTGTACCCGCGAGTGGGTGTGAGAGAACTAGTGCATGCGTGCACCGCTTCTTTTCATGAGAGTACAATATACTATGCCCAAAGAATGTTCGCCACAAGAGTAATAGTATAAGTGTGTGACGTGTGGGCTAAAATAAAAGGTGTGCGACGTCTTTTCTTTTTTAGAAGTTCTGAGGGTAGGGTGTGAAGAGCACATATGTGTGTGACGTCTACCTGCAGATAGACGGTGGGTGCGAGAGGACTCGGGAGATTCATGACTCGTGAGGGTGCATGTGTGCGTGAGAGAGAGGGGGCACATATCAATGCAATGCATGTGTCCGTAAATCATTATCCGACAAACGTTCGCCACAAACCATTTCCAGACGATCACCATAAGAACCGTTAGATCGGCATCCGACAGTGTTAGTTTTGCCATGTCATTTAATAGAGCAGCCACTCCTCCTACACACAAATCTTCCACGTGAGTGTTAGCAAGTGTCGTATGCTCCTCCCTCCGTTCCAAAATGCAGTCCATATAGCTTTATTGAAAATTCGAACCTCGCAAACTTTTACCGAGTTTTCGTGTACCAAAATGGACATATAGAATACCCACTATATATCATTTCATTCATCTTTGAGAGGTAACTATAAATATGGAGGAGGAGTCTACAAAGAAAGACCGCCATATCACCTGCAGCAATTTCAACCATCCTTTGGTGTGGAGGAATATCATAGGAACTCTATATGATATGATTTTTATAGGATTTTTCCTTTGGAGTCAATTGGTTCATAGGAATAGATTCATATAGTCCACATTTCAAAGGAAATAAACATGATATCATTTTTATAGCTTTAGAGCCACTTGGTTCATATGAATGGATTCCTATACTCCCATAATTTCGAAGGAAAATAAATATTAGCGTATATTCAATAGAAAAGTTCCTATGATGTGAACTGAATGACATCTCTTTTCTAATCCCTCCTCATAGGAATTGAGATACATTCATCTCTAGATTCAATAGAGAAGTTCCTATGATGTGAACCAAATGCCATCTCTTTTCCAATCCCTACTCATGGGAATTGAGATACATGTCATCTCTTTCCCTACAACTTCCATGTATACATCTTCTATTCCTCAATAGCTAGTACAACCCACTAGTAGCTTTTTTCCTAGACATGCAACTATGGCACAAGAACACGTCATGCATGCAAGTCATAAATCAAATTGGTTTTTCTACTCTATTCATGCAAGCACCACATCATCAATTCGTGCATGTCACTCATAAGTTATTTCTTGCATTAAATTTTGCATTGACAATGTATGTGTTGGTCACGTGCACACATATGTAGTTCAAATTCACATTTTTGTTAGAAATGCCATTATTTTAACTGCAATTCATTTTTTCTCGTTGTACTCCCTCCGTCTAGGTGTGTAAGTCATCTTCCGAAAACCAAATAATCCCAAACACTTTGGCATGGTACATTAACTCCCTCCTCGTTTCTTGTTTCGTGACATATCAACCAATAAGAGATGTGGGTCGTGCATGCTTTCCCAAAACACAAGCACTTCTCCTTTGTTCTAGAATCTTCCGTGTCATAATTGCCCAATTTTTTTTCTAAATGAATTACCATTATTTGTTGTTTACTTTATGCTTTACAATGCACAATCCCATGAATCTTAACTTTTTTATAAAACTAATTGATTTTCAATGAGATTAACTATAAGAACTAAACGAACATCTACCTCATGCATATATGACTCAAAGCTTTACATGCTATAGTGTGTATTTATGCATAATTTGGTCTCCAAATCTCATGAGTTCAATGCATGTACCTTACTAGTTTTGAGTAGAGTAGAAAATTTCACATGACTGCAGGTATATCAAAATGCAGGGCCCATGCATCATTGCCTTTCGGTCGAAACTTTTTCCACAATTTTTTGTACGTACATCTCCACTAGTCCCTGAACCCAAAATGCTTCCTCGTTCCCGTAAAACCAAGCGGCCCACACATATTAAGGCATCAATTCGAACTCAATGCCTCTCCTGTTTACTACGACATGGCCCCACACGCCGTAGTACTCCTACAAATCCTACCGCCGCACACATCATCGGTTTTCTTCAAGAGGGCGAGGGAGAAGCGGATTTGTAGTGGAGGCGCTTTCAAAAAAAAGGATTTGTAGTGGAGGCCCCTACCCTAGGGTGCCCTAGGTAGCTGCCGCACGCATCATTAGTTTTCTATTTTCTTTATGCTCTTGCGCCCTAGAGTGAAATGATGGTTGCTTCATCTGTCCAGCTTAATGCGGGAAAGGTGGGGCTTTGTGATTTGACCCCTCATCGCTCATTTACTACTACTGCGGCGCTATGACTGGGCTGCCTCCAAGTCCAACCGATGCTCTGAACTATAATTTGGTGCATCGCACGTGGAACAAGACAATGGATGAGCCACATGTCGGCCAAAGGGGTCCTGTTAAGTGTGTCACCATTTCGTGTGCGGACTGGCCCTGCTTGAGTTGCTACGCCAACATGACAAGAGCAGCCTACCACTTGGTTTTGCTCCTTCATGAATCCGACTATATTGATCTGAAAAGATACGTACTGTACTACCCTCTCCGTCTCAGTTTATAGGGCACGCACATAGTTCTCGGTCATCCATTTGACTAACTAAATATGAGTTTCTATGTCACAAAAAGTATATCATTCGATTCTTAAGCGGATGTAGTTTCTAAACATATATATTGTTCATCACATATATAGCCAGTTAAATTCTCAACCTAGAACGACATGCATGCCCTATAAACTGATACGGAGGAAGTAGTAAAAATGAGGTGATTTTATCGAGCGATGGGCGGGGAAGCATGGCCTGTCATGTGGTCCCATGTGTCATGATGTACCAAGGCAATGTGTGTGTCCCTCTTGAGGCAGAACAATGGCAGAAGCAATACTACGTGGTTTTCTTGAAGGAGATGATGGCGAAGCGAAGTGTGAAATAATGGTTGCTTCGTCCGTCTGGGAAGGTGTGGCATTGTGATTTGACGTCTCATTGCTCATTACTACTACTGGGGTGGTACGACTGGGGTGCGTCCTTCCTGATGTTCTGTTATTTCGTGCATGACACATCGACCCGGTTGCTATATGTCCCACATGTTGGCGAGAGGAAGTACATAATTCATGAAAGCGAGAGTCGACGGAGGAGTACAAGACACGGCTTGGTTTTTGTTGCTTCGCGTGATCCATCGATACAAACCTGGACTAAAAAAGGCGAGGGCGGGTCTTTTCCCGTGCGGCAGGCAGGGGAGTTTGGCATAGTCTATTCGAGGCAATGAGGCAGGAAGGGAAACAAGCAAATAAAGGTTGAGCGACTTAGTTTTGGGAAAATCTGATTTTACGGAGTACGTACCCACTATGGAGGTAGTATACTACTTACTACTCCCTCCTTTCCGGTTTATAAGGCTCGTCTAAAAAAATCATTTTTCCGTTGTATAAGTCTCAATTCTACTAGTAGTAGTAGTACCATCACATGTTGGATTTCGAGGTGTGTTAAATCACCGAATGCAAACATTGTCAAGAAAAAACTCACCAATGCATGTAGAAGTTCATGGAAATTTAGTGTTCATGCATGCATTCGTTCTAATTAATGCCTCGGTAAACATAACTTCTTGAGAAAAACGAGCGTACATTACTTGTGCGAACTACGAAACTAATTCCACCACTCACAGTCTACCTTGGTTGGAGAGAATTTGAAATTGAATAAAATGGAAAGGAGGGAGTAGTAACATAGCGTAGGGTAGCTAGTTGCACCACGGACTCCAAGGAAACTGCTATAGTAGTACTACTCCTATATACTACTCCAAGGAAATTGAGCCATAAACTGGAAAGGCCAGAGTACTACTAAAGGACATATATTCCAAACAATAACATAATCTCTCTAACCAAGGTAGGGACAAGGAGTAAACGGAGGGAGTAGTAAAATATTCTCCTCGTCCTGCGATCCACCGCGTGCGTGGGCGAGGGAGCGGGCGTAAGGCTTAGTACTACTACCTCCGTCCTGGTTTATAGGTCACCTTTGTAGTTTGTGCCAAATTTTTACCAAATATTTAGCTAACAAAATGTTAATGCATGTCAACAAAAATTATATCGTTGGATTCGTATTTCAACATAGTTTTCAATGATATAATTTTTGCTAACATGCTGACGTATTTACACAGATCTAATCCGCTGACGTATTTCATAGTGCGACATCGCACCACGGCCAAGCCTTTATCCGAATCGTTTTATTATCCCACCTCAGCGCGTCATGCAAGGCAGTTTCCTTGGCACGTCTTGTTAAAGCAGAGATCGTGTCCCCTTATTCCAGGATTCTCATCAATACGGGCGTGGGTAACCCAACCGCGCCATTGATTACGGCGCTTGGGGATAAGCGAGTTTTACCAGGCTGGTGGGGACACATAGTTGCGTCCACCCATATAAGGGGATAAGGATCCACCTTTTCACCTACGCCTTCTTCCTCCTTTGCCTATCCATTCTTCCGCACTCGAGCTCCAGCGCCCTAGTCCGCACTCCCCACCTCAACCTTCTCCAGCCATGTCCGGAGCAGGAGGCAAGTGGATGGTCTCCTCCGTCACGGAGGGACACATCAAAAGACTAAGGAAGGCCGGATACTTGTCTAACGACATTGCGCATCGGCTTCCTGAAGAGGGGCAACTCATCCCCACCCCTAGGCCCCACGAGAGGGTGGTGTTCCTCCCCCATTTCCTCCGCGGACTGGGCTTCCCTCTCCACCCATTTGTCCGGGGGCTCATGTTTTACTATGGCCTGGATTTCCACGATCTGGCCCCGAACTTTGTCCTCATCATCTCGGCGTTTATCGTCGTGTGCGAGGCTTTCCTCCGCATCCGCCCCCATTTCGGCCTATGGCTCAAGACTTTCAATGTCAAGCCGAAGGTGGTGCACAGCAACCAGGCGGAGTGCGGAGGCGCCATGGTGGGCAAGATGCCCAACGTTTTATGGCTCAAGGGCTCCTTTGTGGAGACCCTGAAGGGGTGGCAATCGGGGTGGTTTTACATCACCGAGCCGCGCGACCCTGAATGGGTCGCAGCCCCCGAGTTCCGATCTGGACCCCCTACGCGGCTCACCTCCTGGAAGGAGACGGGCCTGTCGTGGGGTAAAAAAGGAGAGCTGACCGGACTCCAAACATGCGTCCAAACCCTGGTGGACAAGAAGCTCAAACTTGTCAATGTAGTCCAAGTTATGCTCATCCACCAGATGCTCCTGTGTCAACAACAGGCTTTCAACCTATGGGAGTTCGACCCGGTGCGGCACCGCACTCTGAGCAGGCTCTTCGACACGACGTACGAAGATGCCTGGAAGGTGCTTTTCAAGGGCGCCGAGGCCCCCGCATCCGCTACCGAGGATCGCGGATTCAGTACGCAGCGTCACGCTCATGCGGTAAGCTATTTTTACCTTTTACAGGGTATTAGTTTTTCATAGTTTGGCTCCATGCGGGATCTAAGCTCGCTTACCTTTGACAGGATTGTCAGGAGACGTCCGGACAGATCAACTGTGCGGCTCCTTTACCCGAAGGCCCAGCGGACGCTCGTTTGGCGAAGCTACTGGTTCCGGCGCCCCATGTGGTGCCGGAGAAGAAGGCCAAGAAGAAGGCCACGGGGACTCGAAAGAGTGCCCGGTGCCTGGAGGTGTCAGATCCCTCATCCGACGACTCCAAGACGCACTCCTCCCATGAAGACGAGGAGGAGTAAGAAGAGACCCCTCCCCCTCTAGCGGGGGAAGGGAAGAAAAGGAAGGCTGCCCCAACTGGGGAGGCCGAAGGGTCCAAGAAGGGGAAAAGCCTTCCTCTAGACTACTCCACCAACGCCGACGGTGGCGGAGAGGAGTGGCAGCTCAGGGCTAAGCCCCTGGCTAAATCGTAAGTATCCGGATACCAGAGTAATTCATAGTATTCCTTTATTGCACAACTTTCCCTTATGTCGAATATATTTATGCAGCCCACCCAAAGACCGGCTCGACGCGTCGTCGAGCGGTTCACTGGACTCGTCGGATGTGAATTCGCTTCCGACGGCTTCCTCCCCCCGCCCTACGGACGACACCGAAGTGTTTTCCCAACAGGTTCCAAGCCGGGAGGAGGTGGTCCTGGAGGCGCCGCAAGGCGACCTCCCGGACTCCAGGAGTAAAGGGGATAAAACCCCCTAGGGCTCCAAGGCCGGCCCTAGGCCGGACACCGCTCCGGAACCTTCAAAGGTTCTAGAGTCCGACGGGTGACCTCCTTCCAAGAGGAGCAAGCCCACCATGCCGGTGACCCCCGTCCAACCGGAGGCGCTGGACAATCTGTTGGAGGTGCTTAAAGGCGCCTCCATCGACGAGGAGCACCGCACCATTATCAGTGCGGTGGTCCAGAAGGTTCAGTCCGCCAAGAGCGGACTGACTGAAGCTTGTACTAGCCTTTTAACAGGCTTTGAGGTAAGTAAAGAATGTGTAAATAATATTACCGCCTAGACAGTAGCCCCTGATGCTCTGTTTGGCGTTCGGGAAGAAAAGCCGAATAGAGGATCAAAATGAAATTCGCAGGAGTCTAACAAAAAGGAGTCAATATGCGTATGCAGGCTTCTCTGCTGGCGTCCGCCGCACTGACTGCGGAAGTGGACACGCTAAAGCAGAACCTCGAGCAGTCCGAGCAAGAGCTCGGGCGTGCCAAGAAGCAGCTCGAGGAGAAGGAAGGTAAGAAATACCTTGTTTTAAATATATATAAAAAAGTGCAATTGCAAAAAAATGACAGGACTATCGTGGCTATTGTAGGGGCCACGTCTGAGGTGGCGACCCTTAAGCAAGCGCTGGTCGAGGCTGAGAAAAGGGCGGCCACGGAGCGCACCGAGCGGGAGAAGTATGAGGTTGAGGTTGGCAAGGTGCGGCAAGAGCTCCAGGCTCTCATGGAAAAACATGAGAGTTTGGAGCTTGACGCAAAGACGCGAGCGTCCGAGCTCGCAGTGGCTATTGAAAATGCCAAGTCTGCCAAGGCCGAATCCCAGAAGACCCTCCAGGAGTTGGATGAGGTGAAAAACATAGCGGCGGGTAAGGCATTCTTTATGCAAAGCAAACACATAAACGTAAGTTACTTGTTACTTACCCGAATCCGAAGCTCTCCAGGAGCATTCGCAGATCTTCCCCATAGCTTGTCCGATGCCGCCGCATTCTATCGAGCCGAGGAGGGCAGCTGGAGAGAGAAGGTGTTCTGGTCTCAGTATGCTAAGGCCGGACACCCCATGCCCCTGAGCGACCAGCTGAAGCAACTAGTCGAGCTCCACAAGGCGGCCGAACAGGCCATGAAGGGCCTCATAGTTCGGCTATGGCCTGGAGAGGCTCTGCCTGGGAGCTATTTCGGGCTGGTGCGGGGGCTTGTGGGGGCCTGTCCAAGGCTTGAAGTCATGAAGCGCTCTGTCTGCATTGAAGGTGCCCGTAGGGCCCTTGGCCGTGCTATGGTGCACTGGGGCATGCTGGATGCTGAGAAGCTTGTGAAGGACGGGCCACCGCCGGGGAAGGAGCATCGCAAGCCCGAGAATTATTATAAGGATGTTCTGAAGGGTGCCTGCCTTATGGCGGATGAGTGTTCGGGGATGTAATTTTTGAGTAAAACTCCCTCGTTTTTTCCTGTGCGCTGAAAACTTGTTCATATGCGCTAAGCAATGCTGTTGGAATTTAAAATATTACCTTCTGTGTGGCTATTTATCAATTCTGAGAGATGACGAGTCGTCGGCTTCTGCCCTCGTGCCGCTAGTGCTGGGGTGTTCGGGGATAAACCTGAGCGCTCTTTTTCCCATGTTTGGGTCCTTCGAGGGAGGCGCTCAGCACAACGAACAAGGCAATCGGACTATAATGCTTGAACACTCTCACTTAGCCATAGAATTCTATAATTTTAAATTTCAGCGAAGCCCCTGGTATTCGGAAGACCGAGTCCGGGGCGCTATCCACGCCTTGGCCGGATATAGCCGACTCCTCACTCTAAGCGGCATAAGTCTTTAAGGACTCGAAAAACCTCTCGAACAGCGACCAGCTCTCACTTCATCATGACAGTCAGTTTTAGCTTTCTCTACTGAGGTGTTCGACCCAGCTCAACTGGGGCACAATCGTAGTAGTTCTCCTAGTGCTACCTTAGCCGATATAGCGGAACGTAAGGCACCAAAACATAGGAGCCGGGCAAACCCGACTATTGACCCAAGACATGATTCAGAGCCGATGCATATAATGCTATAAGTTCGGGGTGCCGCACTTGTTAAAGTGTTCGGACTTCTCACACCATATTAAGGGGTACTAAAGCCCATGGCGTATTTTGGCCGTACCAATGTGTACGGGTGCAACATGTCATTAAGGAACATATATTTGTAAAAAAAAGAGTAATGCAAAAATAGACAGAAGCTATGCATTGTTTATAAAAAGGGTTGCGATCAAAGCAGAATGATACAAACAATGTGATAAGCAAAAGGTTGGACTATTTTAACATGTCCGTTCCAGGGGCAGGCTATGGAATGGTATGCGAAACAGGTATAATGCTCGTGATAGAGACCATCTGGGAGTTCCGTATTGCGGCATGGCTTGTCTGCTTCCCTGGTTCTTGCATCGTTTGTGTGGCAATTGAACTGCCGAACAGGCCTTCCGAAGAGTGGAGTCCTGAAAGTAAGAGAAAATTAAAAAATCTGCAGCCCCTGGTGCGGTTTAAGCCGTGTTTCAGGCGTGCCGTGATGGTGCCCCTCCCCCTGTACCGGGGTTGGGGCCGCATTTCTAGAGCGTAGTTATGTACGCAACGTACTGGTGTTGCATTTTTGCGAGGGCCGGGGTTTGGGCCGCATTGCTACGCCTGCTCGGAACGTGCCAGGCAGTCTTGTTGTAGGTTACTCCGGGCGCGCTTGACGGTGTCCGGACGTTTAATGGCCGGACTAGAGAACTGCCTAGAGAGGCTGCTTTCTACTTCCGCTGCAAGGGCCACCGTGTGCTCCTCCATTCGGAGGGAGCGTTTGGTGTTTCCATTGACCGTAATTACTCCTCGAGGGCCTGGCATCTTGAGCTTAAGGTATGCGTAGTGCGGTACCGCATTGAACTTGGCGAATGCGGTTCTTCCGAGAAGTGCGTGATAGCCACTGCGGAATGGGACTATGTCGAAGATTAACTCCTCGCTTCAGAAATTATCCGGAGATCCGAAGACCACTTCAAGTGTGACTGAGCCTGTACAGTTGGCCTCTACACCTGGTATTACGCCTTTAAAGGTCGTTTTGATGGGCTCAGTCCTCGAGGGATCTATGCCCATTTTCCGCACTGTATCCTGGTAAAGCAGGTTCAGGCTACTGCCGCCGACCATAAGGACTCAAGTGAGATGAAATCCATCAATAATTGGGTCTAGAACCAATGCGGCGAATCCACCATGACGGGTGCTAGTGGGATGGTCCCTTCGATCAAAGGTGATCGGGCAGGAGGACCATGGGTTGGACTTTGGGGCGACTGGCTCTATCGCGTATACGTCCCTTAACGCGCGCTTCCGCTCCCTCTTGGGGATGTGGGTTGTGTATATCATGTTCACAGTCCGCACTTGTGGGGGAAAACCCTTCTGTCCACTGTTGTTCGGCGGCCGGGGCTCTTCGTCATCATCGCTATGCAGCCCCTTGTCTGTATTTTCGGCATGTAACTTGCCTGCCTGCTTGAACACCCAACAATCCTTATTGGTGTGATTGGCCGGCTTTTTGGGGGTGTCATGTATCTAGCACAAGCGGTCGAGTATTCGGTCCAAACTGGACGGGCCCCTAGGATTTCTTTTGAATGGCTTTTTCCGCTGTCCGAATTTATAGCCTCTGAATCTGGCATTAACTGCCGTATCCTCAGCATTGTCGCCGTTAGTGCGACGCTTCTGCTTGTTGCGACGCGACCTGCCACTACTGTCCCTGGTATCCGAATTACTAGGGTACTTGGTCATATTGTTGCTACGAGCAAGCTAGCTGTCTTCTCCCGCCCAAAAGCGGGTCATGAGTGCCGTGAGTGCTGCCATAGATTTCAGCTTTTCCTGTCCAAGGTGCCGGGCAAGCCACTCGTCACGGATATTGTGTTTGAAGGCTGCTAGGGCCTCAGCGTCCGGACAGTCGACTATTTGATTTTTCTTTGTTAGGAACCATGTCCAGAATTGCCTGGCCGATTCCTCTGGCTGCTGAATTACGTGGCTTAGGTCATCGGTGTCTGGTGGTTGCACATAAGTGCCCTGGAAATTGTCGAGGAATGCGGCTTCCAGGTCCTCCCAACAACCGATTGATCCTGCTGGCAAGCTGTTAAGCCAATGCCGAGCTAGTCCTTTAAGCTTGAGTGGGAGGTATTTGATGGTGTGGAGATCATTGCCGCGGGCCATGTGGATATGAAGGAGATAATCCTCGATCCATACCGCAGGATCTGTTGTGCCATCATATGATTCGATGTTTACGGGTTTGAAACCCTCGAGGATTTGATGGTCCATTACTTCGTCTGTGAAGCATAGTGGGTGTGCGACGCCTCTGTACTGGGCTATATCACGACATAGCTCCAATGAGCTTTGTCTACTATGTTCGGCGATTTGTGTCCGATGTGACGGTTACCGTCTCGAGTCATGGGGCGCCCACCCGATCCGTAGATCGATCTTGTTTTCCTTGCCTTGTCCTCCAACATATCTCGCAGGTCCGGCGCATTTTCCCGTGCCTTGGTACGGGGTGCGGCTTGAGTGGAGGGCCGAGAGGCCTCTCTGTCGCGGCCACGAGGTGGCCGGTCGGCCGTATCAAGTGCTGGTGATGTAGGTTTAAGTGCTTCCTCCTCTAATCGGGGTAGCAACATGCGCTTTCGGTAGCTCTTGGAGGGGCGTTCGAGTTTATGCTCTTCGGCCGCAAGGACTTCAGTCCATCTGTCGACTAGCAAATCTTGATCAGCTCTAAGCTGTTGCTATTTTTTCTTGAGGCTTCTTGCCATGGCCATAAGCCTGCATTGAAAACGCTCTTGTTCGGCGGGATCCTCTGGCACGACGAATTCGTCGTCGTCGAGGCTTGCCTCATCTTCGGATGGAGGCGTATAATTATCGTCCTCGACCTCTCTGTCTGCCGCTCTCTCATGAGGGCTGGCTTCTCCATCCTCCTGTGCTGAATCTTGCTGGAGGGGATTTTCTTCGGCATTCTCCGAAGTATTATTATCTCCCGTGCTGGAATCACCATATTTGCTTTGGCAGGATTTTGAGCGGCGTCGCTGGCGCCGGCTCTTAGGCTATTTCTTGGAGGGGTCATCCTCCGCTGTTCCATTGCCATCTCCTTCTTTTGGGGTGTCCACCATGTATATATATCATACGACGAGGTGGCTTTCCAGGGCCTAATAGGCGTTGGTTCTTCATCGTCTCCTGCATCGGTGTCCATACCGTCGATGTCTTCGGACTCGAAGTCGAGCATGTCGGTTAAATTGTCGACAGTGGCTACAAAGTGGGCGGTGGGTGGGCTTTGAATTTCTTCATTGTCCGTATCCCAACCTTGCTGGTCGTAGTCCGGCCAGGGCTCTACTGATAAAGAGAGAGACAATATTGTCTTCAGAATATCGCTGAAAGGCGAGTGCTGAAAGATGTCCGCGGCAGTAAACTCCATGAACGGCGCCCAATCGGATTCGATCGGCAAGAGCGTGGAGGGTTCGGAGTCTGGAGGGGAGCTCGGCTCCTTGGAGTCACGAGTCTCAAGGAGTGCAGGGCTGGTGTTCGGCTCGGTCGCCGTTGAGATCGCAACCCCCGAGGAGGCGTCAAACCACCCATCCTCGATCGGCGCAGTTGGCTCCGAATTAAGGGTCGAAGCCGATGCGGGTGCGGCCTACAGGGCACCGTTCGGCGGCAGAGCTAGATCATGCTCGTCGTGACAGTGTGGCGCGCTCGGCGGTGGCTCAAATCCGTCGAGGATCAAGTCCCCGCGGATGTCAGCCGTGTAGTTTAAACTTCCAAATCTGACCTGACGGCCAGGGGCATAGCTTTCGATCTGCTCCAGATGGCCAAGTGAATTGGCCCGCAGTGCGAAGCCGTCGAAGACGAAGATCTGTCCGGGGAGGAACGTCTCACCCTGGACTGCATCGCTATTGATGATCGTAGGAGCCATCAAGCCTCACGGCGACGACACAGAGGAAATCTCAATGAAAGCACCAATGTCGGTGTCAAAACCGGTGGATCTCGGGTAGGGGGTCCCGAACTGTGCGTATAGGCCGGATGGTAACAGGAGGCAAGGGACACGAAGTTTTACCCTGGTTCGGGCCCTCTTGATGGAGGTAAAACCCTACGTCCTGCTTGATTAATATTGATGATATGGGTAGTACAAGAGTAGATCTACCACGAGATCAGAGAGGCTAAACCCTAGAAGCTAGCCTATGGTATGATTGTTGTTCTGTATGTTGTCCTATGGACTAAAACCCTCCGGTTTATATCGACACCGGAGAGGGTTAGGGTTACACAAAGTCGGTTACAATGGTAGGAGATCTACATATCCATATCGCCAAGCTTGCCTTCCACGCCAAGGAAATTCCCTTTCGGACAAGGGACGAAGTCTTCAATCTTGTATCTTCATAGTCCAGGAGTCCGGCTGAAGGTATAGTCCGGCCATCCGGACACCCCCTAATCCAGGACTCCCTCGGTCACCATAGGTGCCTCGTAGTCGAGTGGAACGTCTCCTCCCACTAAATGCATATCGCTGGAAAAATACTGAAATTAACCCAGGATAAATGCGAGCACTTGGACTTTAACCCTGGTGGGCTCGAGAAACCACTGTCCTCCTAACCATCCAACCATAGGTTCGTTAGCACCACAAAATGTATGTGCTGACCGTGATGAGCTTATTCTGAAGTCTAGTGACCATATCGTGCTTTCGCTTCAAATACAATGACCATAAGTGTCGTCAACAAAATACAGAGCACGCATCAAATACAATGTCTGTCAGTGTCATCAACAAAATAGGGAGACGTATCGTGAGCTAGATACCGTATGGTCACCACGAGAATATATACGGTGACCGTAATGAGCATATTCTGAAGTCCACTGACCGTATAGTGCTTTCGCTTGAAATACAGTGACCGTCACGTGTGAATGTGTCATGGGCATGCATACTTTTAGAGGGTCGTGAGATAGTTTGTGTGCGTACGTGAAAGTGGTGTAGAAGGAGAGGGTGTCTGGTGGAGACAAGGAGAGATATGCCCTTTGTTTCTCTTTCCAGTGACTAATATTTTTGGAGAAAATATAAACACTCACAATGCAGAACAAATATTTTTGGATGCACCATGCAATTAACTTTCATGTATTAGTGGCCGATTCCGTGTGTGGTATGGTGGGCACATCATTTCTAGTTGGGGTGGGCACATCATTTCTAGTTGTGGTGGGTCAACATGAGGACTCATGGGTCGGTTCCATCCTGTGTCCCATAGGCTAGACCGAGACGCATTATACGAAGACCCATGTGGAGTACTCGGCGTACAACACGAAGCTACCAGAGTCGTGGAGGACTCTATCCCCACTGGTGATAAGCTGACTATATATGATTTGTAACCCTAGGCCCTGAGTATGTTATAGAAGCCCGAGGCTAGTTCGTCGATAGTATACACACACACACACAATGCCTGGTATTCACGTGTACTTTGTACACACCCTTATCACTAATATATAGTACCAGGAGTATGCTTTTTCCTCAACTGCAAGGGTCCGAAGTTGGGTAAAACCTTGCCTCGTATTACCATCCAGCCTAACAGTTAGGGATATCCTAGCGAATGATCTGATGGAATCATATCTACCAACTAATAAGAGATAGGTGTGTTTGTGGGGGGGGGGGGTGTGCGAGAGAGGCCTAAAGATAATGTCTGTGCGGGAGACATGTAGGCACATATATGTGCGTATAGAGGGCTAGTAGAGACCATGCGTGTGTATATATGCATGTGAGAGAAATAGTGTTTTCTAACTAAGATTAGTTAAAAGAGTGGTACATAGTAGTCAGAAAGAGAGAGAGAGAGAGAGAGAGAGAGAGTGAGACACCCCGACACCCCGGGAGAGATTGTGAGCATGTGTGAAAGAGAAATACCGATGTTTATAAAGTGTGTGCACTTATGCATTAGATAGAGAGATATATAGCACGTTTGTGAGAACGGGCCGAGGCATAGTGCATCTACGTGTAAAGTGTGTGCACTTAAAATATAAATGGCATTATTATTTTTGGATGAGATCATGAATTTTGCAATTAGCGTATGAACAAAAATTGGTCTATCAGACACCCATACTCTATTGAATTCTAACATGTGCATGTGTTTATTTCATATTATCGATCCATAGAGTGAGAGCGGTTTGAAATATATGCAATGCATTGCTTTTGCAATTCATATATACGCATTAATTAGTGCACTCCATGTTGTTAGTGTGAAGCACTTTATACATTTGTCACTTACATGGATACATTCCAAATTGCTTGCTATGAAATAGAATACATGTTGAATTCAACATAAAGGGGGTTTTGAAGATTCGAATTCATAGGAAGTGCATTCATCTATTTGAACCCGAGATAATGGCATTTGTAAATCAGATCTAAAAGGGGGCATCAATCTTTGTTGTGCATTTGAACATACTATATATTCATACGCATGTCTAACTATTTTTTTGCAACCAAGGAGATTATATCTGGAACCATGCATGAACTGAGGTAAGTTGCATATTTTTTTTAATATATACTCGTGTACAATGTATATTCAAATGTACCCCATCCATTCGAAAATAATCATAGTTTTAGGACTTTCAAGAGTAAAGATTTGTGAAGTTTGACAAATCCTGAAAGTTCAATTCAAGAGAACTAAAAACATTAATGCTTCAACTCCCAAATATTGAACAAAGCGACAAATAAGCCTCTGGTCACCCGAAACCGCGTGAGACTAATGATTGGTGGTAGGAAATTACTATCCTGACTCTGGCACGTGTATCCTATCAGCCCGATGTCCAAAGGTCTAAACCGGTGTAGGTTTGTAACTTCACCAACATGCCAGTCTCAACCGCCTCCTAGAAGCATTCATACGCCGTGGGCGCGTAAACACCCATGCGCTCGGCCGAACTATATCCCGCCCACCATTTGGGACACCTGAGATTACTGTCCTACCCCCAACCCACAATATGTCTGAAATTTTAGATGGGGGCAAAGTTTGTAAGTTTCCCCAAATTTCAAACAAGCGCATCCCAAACCAAAACATTGTTCACCCTTAGTTCCCCCTCCCTCCGTTTCCCCATTCATACTCCGTGGGCGCCAAAACGTCCTCTCCACCAACCGTGAAACCCAGCCTCCTGCGCCCTCCACCCCATCGCGCCCAATCCACCACCGCTGTCCTCCATCACGCCGGAGCCAGTACCCCAACGTCGTCGTCCAACGCAACTGCAACGCCCTCAAGGACTTAGCAGGTGAAGCCGAGGTAGAGCTGCCTCCACGACGCCCACGCCGACGTGCACCGTACCATAACCACTTCGACCACGCCGTCCTGCGCCTCATCGCTGCCGCTCCACTGTCGCAACCGTCCACAGCAACAGAGCTATTCCCGCCACGCCGTCGTTCACCGCCTCGGATCTGGTTCCCCGCCGCTGACAGACGGCCAACGCACCACACTCAACAACTTGGCCATGGGTTCGTCCAAGGCTCCACTGTCCTCCACAAGTTCTTGTTTCCAGCGAAACACAAGATGATCGTTGGAAAAACAGAAGGAGGACACAACACTGCCAGCAGAAAGAGGTACTCCTCATCCCTTATTTGTGCAAATCTTACGTCTGTGCTCACACCGTATTCATCCCACGAAAGAAACTAGTTGAGCACTTCGTACTCCATCTTCTTCATGATACTAAATGCACAAGGTTTCCTCCCATTTACTATTTCTTTTTTTTGAGAGTACGCCAAAGGCGTACCTTAGCTTTATAGAAGGCAGAGAATATTCACAAGAGATTACAAAGCGAAGAACACAACAAACTTGTGTCTAAGCCTCTTCACACTCCACTCCTGAACCTAACGCGATTACTCAATAAATTGTTGAACTCCTTTGGCTCCTGCCATAGCCCATAGCTTTTGTTCTTCGAATATAATCTTAGTCCTTCCCCATTCATTGAGAATCCTAGCTCCACCAAACACCCTGCCATTCCTTTGCTTCCAGAGACACCAACAAATGAGAGCTATGAGCGTGTCAAATCCTTTCCTCTTAGACTTGACAACTTGCTTCCTCCTCGTGGCCCACCAATCCTCCAACCTTGTGTGCTGCGTAGGTAGCATTGCCAAGTTGATTCTTGCCCTGGAGAAGCACTGGAACCAGACTTGCCTTGCGAACACGCATTACAAAAGAATATGATCAACATTATCCTCCTCTTGATTGCACAGGTAGCAAGGGGAAGTCCTATCTTGTAGCCCATGCCTGAATCTCCTGTCCGAAGTCCATAACCTATATTGCACTGCTAGCCACATGTAGATTTTGCATGCTAGTTGCGCTTCATTCTTCCAGACGGCAGAGGAAAGCTGAAATCTGATTCCTCCTTCACACAGCATCCTATATGCCGAAACAGCAGAATAGTCCCCTTGTGATGTCCAGGCCCAAATTAGTTTATCCTCAATGCCGACAGTGGGGTGCACCTCCATCAAAACTTCCACAAATTAATGAACTGCGCCAGTCCATCAGTGTCCATGTCGCCAACGATATCATTAGTCCAAGCCTGCGAAGCTAAGCCCTCTTGAACAGATCTCATGTTGGCTACTTGAGTCCTCACATTGGTTGCAACCAAAGGGGTGATTTCCTCAATCCTATATCCTCTGATCCACCTGTCTTTCCAGAACAATATCCTTTTTCCATCGCTTATCTGCCAGTGAACTAGGCTCGCAAACGTCTCCATGGCTCGCTTGTCCGTTGTCAGTTGCAGCCCCTGCCAAGGTCTAGCTGTGTCCGTTCTTCGGAGCCATTCCCATCTCAGTCTAAGGGCAATGCCTTGTTTTTGCAGATCTATCACACCTAAACCACCAAGGTATTTAGGCCGGCATACTCGTCTCCAAGAAACTACGCACTTGCCTCCCTAGATCTCCTTTGTGCCTGCCCAAAAGAATGCCCTGCAGCCACTATCGATCCTATCCAGAGCCCATTTGGGAGCTTCAGCAACAATAAGGTGATGTGTGGCCCGGGCTCTCATAACTTGATTCACCAGAATGAGTCGACCTGGCCTCGTGACCATCCCTCGCTGCCAACCAGGAAGAATTTTCAGCGCGGCGTCAACCATGGGCTGCCACTCCGAACGAGTCAGTTGCTTGATGCTGAGTTGGAGTCCCAGATATTTGCAAGGAAAGTGCCCAAGTTTCCATGGCAGAGCACTTTGGATCAGCTCCTCATCATCCTCATCTCCTCTAATTAGGATGACAGAGGATTTTGCAAAATTTACGCTCAGCCTAGATGTCATGCCAAATATGCCAAGAATCTCTTTCACAAATAAGATGTCAGTAGCGGTCGGCTTAATGAACATCACTACATCATCCGCATACAAGGAGAGCCTCTGCATTAGCCCACATCCATTTATTATGCTCAAGACCTGCTCGTCATGTGCTTTCTTCATGATCGCGTGAGTACATCCATTGCAATGACGAATAGAAGTGGAGACAGAGAGTCACCTTGTCGCAGACCACAAACGTTCATGAAATTCTTGCCTGCACTGGCATTCACCACTACTCGAGAGCTAGCAGATGACAGCAGCGTTGTGAGCCAAGATAGCCAAACCTCCGAGAACCCTTTTGCCCTTAGCACCTCAAACAAGAACGACCAAGACAAGGAATCAAACGCTCGCGAGATGTCCAATTTGAGCAGAACTCCCTTCGCCTTCCTTTGGTGTAATCTTCTTGCCATTTGCCTAACAAGAAGAAAGTTGTCATGCAATGCTCTTCCTTTTATAAATGCTGACTGATTTATGTGTACCAACTCCCCCATGCGTGGCATCAGCCTGGTGGTCATTAGCTTTGACGCCATCTTCGGCAGACTATGGACCAGGCTAATTGGTCTGAAGTCCTGAATACGGCAAGCCTCCAGGGATTTTGGTATTAGTGTGATAAGCGTCTGATTAAGCCTTCCAAAACCCCTCCAATTGTTCAGGAATAATTTTTGGAGGGCCACGATAAAATCCTTCTTCACAATATCCCAAGCCATTTGGAAGAAAATTCCGATGTATCCATCCGGTCCTGGAGCTCGATCTGAAGGAAGTTCCTTAACTACTGCCCAGATTTCCTCCTCACTGAATGGGCGATCTAGCTCCGATAGATCCATAAGCTGTTTGTCCAGCGCTTCCAGATTTAATGAGTGCTCCCTTGAAGTATCCCTCCCAAGAAGATCCTGATATGCCGTATAGAAGGCCTCCTCTTTGCCTACTTGCAGTATCCCTCCCATTTACTATTTCACCTTTGCTAGAGGTCAATAGCCCGCCTGGATTTCAATTCAGGGTCAGTCAAATCGCAATTAAAAGAAGAAGCATCCTCTTAGGCTCGCGGAGCACCTAGTCCGCCTATTCGCCGGGGAAGCAGCGCATCGGTTTCTATCATAGGGGTGTGGGGCACAGGAGCTGCTTACGCCTGATCTGGAGGTTGGCGGGGCTTGAAGGGATGGTCGGGGCTGTGCTAAGCATGGCGGTGCGGTGAGGTCGAGGGGAGGGCGCAAGCAGGGGACTGGGCCGGTGGTCGCTGGCGTTTCGAGGAAGATCGTAATGCTGACTGGCTGGAGGTAGATGAAGGCGATCTGCCCATTCTTTGTACATCGGACGGTGCAGAAAAAATGGACTGACTTATTTGTTTTCAATCGAATGTTATTTTCATAGGACCACACCTTGTGGTGTGCTGGAGGAGCATCTGCATTTGCCAGCCATCCTTGTGCTCATATTTCAAAATCCTAGAATCTACTAATTTCGTGTGCCATGCATGTTGTAGAGCTATCATATGTCTCCCGTCATTTATTTCTCACCGACCTGCTATCTTCTACATTTACACTGTACTACTTGTGCACACACTCCACCCATACTCACACTATTGTTTTTTTATGCATGGGTATTTCAGACTCTGACGCAATGTTGATGAATACAAAAAAGAAAAGACAGAAGTCGCTCCAGTGTAATTCAAAGATAAGCACTAAGCGTCTCAGCGCTCTAAAGGGTGCAGTGCCAGCAGATGGAGACAGTAAACGTAGCTCTGCAATTGATGATCTCAATTGCCACACACAACCATCCCAGGTGCTTGCTTTAACTTCGCACTGTCAAATGTGGTTGCATGTTTCATATCGTGTCTAGCTTGTATTGCTTCCAATTTGGTTTAATTGCATTAGCTTACTTTACACATTATACCTTTGATAATGACATGTCTTCCTATTTTTGATACATACTACATATGTCTATTAACCATGTTCGTACATCAAACATGCTCTTTTGTATCCCTCATCAATCACTTATGACGAGACAGTCACCCGAGTGGGTTACTGTGAGACGCGCTACTCGTTTAAAGAGTGCAGTGTCATCCTCCCCACATGATTCTCAAGAAACAGCAAGGCTAAATGAAGATAGTCAACATAGCTCTCTAGTTGATGAACGCAATTCCCCCACACCACCATCACAGGTGCTTGCTCTTACTTGGCAATGTGATATGTGGTTGCATGTTGCATATGGTGTCTACCTTGTAATGATTCTAATTAGGGTAAATTGCATCTGCTTAGTTAACACATTATACCTGTGAATATGACATGTGTTCCTGTTTTTGGTACATATTACGTCTTTGTGTTAACCATGTTCTTAACCAAACTACTTTTCTTGTGTATCCCTCATCAATCACTTCTGATGAGACACCTTCAAGTTGACTATGTAATATTGGTTGCATCTTGCATATCATTTCAAACATGTATTGCCTCTAATTTGTTGAAGTGCCACTTATAATGAGACACATCTAACTTGGTAGAGTGATTTTGGTTGGATCTTTCATATAGTGTCTAGATTGCATTGCTTCCAATTTGTTGAAATGCCTTCTGCTTAGCATTTTTCATACATATTCCATCCTCCTACAATGTGGTTGCCATACATAAAAGTTGTGTTCGTCAGTATCTTGCATCAACGAATTTGGAAGTGCGAATTTCATTCCTTTTTCTTGTGTGTTTACTTGACAACGCAAAATCTAAAAGGACGAAGGCACAGAATGATGGTGGTCCTCTGGAGCAACCAAAACAGATGATCTCTGCAAATTCACCTACTACTCCTACTACAGTGCAAGTTCCAAATCTCATCTCCCCTACTCCACAACCCAGGTGTTGGCTCTAACATGGCAGTGTGATATCTAGTTGCATGTTGCATATGGTGCCTCGCCTGTATTGCTCCTAATTTGTTAATTGCATCTCCTTAGCTTACACATTATACATGTGAATATGACACGCCTTCCTATTTTTGGTACATACTACATCTGCCTATCACACCATGTTCTTACATCAAACTACTGTTCTTGTGTATCCTGCATCTATCGCTTATAATGAGACAGTCACGCCCGTGGGTTAGTATGAGACGTGCTACTCTTATAAAGAGTGTAGTTTCATCCTCTCCACATGATTCTCAAGAAACAGCAAGCCTAATTGAAGATATTGGACGTAGCTCTGTACTTGAAGACCGCACTTCCCCTACACCACCATCGCAGGTGCTTGCTCTAACTTCGCAGTGTGATATGTGGTAGCATGTTGCATACGGTGTCTAGCCTGTAATGCTTCAAATTAGGGTAAATTGCATCTTCTTAGTTTACACATTATACCTATGAATATGACATGCCTTCCTATTTTTGGTACAGACTACATTTATGTGTTAACCATGTTCTTACATGAAACTACCTATCTTCTGTATCCTGCATCAATCACTTACGATGAGACACCTTTATTCGTTGCATATTGCATATTATTTCTAGCCTGTTGCGATGTATTGCTTCTAATTTGGTAAAATATGTTTGTTAGGCCACCCTTTTAATTTGGCAGAGTGATATTGGTTTCATCTTTCATATGGTTTATAGCTTGCATTGCTTCTAACTAGTTCAAACACCTTGTGCTTAGTTTACACTTTATACATCATACATGTCAATATGTCATGTCGTCCTGTTTTTCATACATATTCCATCCTCCCATCATGCGGCTGTATTACATGAAAGTAGTGCTCGTCAGTATCATGCATCAATGAGTTCTAAAGAGCAAATTTTATTCCTTTGTCTTGTGGGTTTGACTTGACAAGGCAAAATAAAAAAAGAGGAAGGAAAAGAGTAAGAAAGGTGATGATGGTGGTCCTCTGTAGCAACGTAAACGAAGCATCTGTACAGATTCTCCTTGCACTGCTAGTGCATTACAAGTTCCAAGTCTCCACTCCCCTACTCCACCATCCAAGGTGTTGCATATGGTGTCTAGCTTGTGTTGCTCCTAATTAGTGTAAACTGCATCTGCTTAGCTTACACATGATATGTGTGAATATGACACGCTTTCCTGTTTTTGGTACATACTATATTTGTCTATCACACCATTTTCTTACATGAAACTACTCTTCTTGTGTATCCTGCGTCAGTCACATATGATGGGACACCTTTAATTTGGCAGTGTGATATTGTTTTGCATCTTGAATATGATTTCTAGCATGTAGTGCTTCTAGTTTGATGAATGTCACCTATGACAAGACAGTTTTAACTTGGCAGTGTGATATTGATTGCACCTTCCATATGGTGTCTAGCTTGCAGTGCTTCTAATTTGTTGAAGTGCCTTCTGCTTAGTTACCACAACATAGGTGTGAATATGTCAAGCCGTCTAGTTTTTCGTACATATTCCATCCCCGTATCATGACTTTGCCTTTCATCAGATTAGTGTTCGTCAGTATCATGCATGAATGAGTTCTGAAGAGCGAATTTTATTCCTTTTTCTTGTCGGTTTGACCTCACAATGCAAAATCAATAAAGCGGAAGGAAATTGGTAAGACATTGGATGATGGTGGTCCTTCCGAGCAACTGGAATGGACGGTCTCTACAGATTCTACTCCGCCATCCTCCCGACAAGATTTGCAAGACAACGCAAGTCTAGACAATCAACGTAGTTGTGTAGATGATGAGCACATCTCCCCTACTCCACCATCACAGGTGATTTCTCTAACTTGGCACTATTATATGTGGTTGCATGTTGCGTGTGATGTCGAGCTTGTATTGCTTCTAACTTTGTTGAATTGCATCTTCTTACTTTACACATAATGCCTGTGAATATGACATGTGTTCCTGTTTCTAGAACATACTATATGTGATTACACCATGTTCTTACATCAGACTACTGTTCTTGCATATCCCGCATCAGTCACTTATGGTAAGGCACCTTTAAGTCGCCACTGTGATATTGGTTGTGTCTTGCATATGATTTCTAGCATGTACTGCTTCTAATTTGTTGAAACACCAGACAGTTTGAACTTGGCAGAGTGATATTGGTTGCACCTTTCATATGGTGTCTAGCTTGTAGTGCTTCTAATTTTTTGAAATGCCTTCTTCTTAGTTACCACATCATAGGTGTGAATATGTCACGCTGTCCTGTTTTTCGTACATATTCCATCCTCGTATCATGTGTTTGCCTTTCATCCGAGTAGTGTTCGTCAGTATCATGCATGAATGAGTTCTGAAGAGCGAATTTTATTCCTTTTTCTTATCGGCTGGACTTCACAATGCAAAATCAATATAGCTGAAGGAAATTAGTCTGGCAGTGCATGATGGTGGTCCTTCGGAGCAACTTGAACAGAGGGTCTCTACAGATTCTACTCCGCCATCCTACCAACAAGATTCGCAAGACAACACAAGGCTGGACAGTCAACGTAGCTGTGTAGATGATGAGCACATCTACCCTACTCCACCATCATAGGTGCTTGCTCTAACTTGGCACTATTATATGTGGTTGCATGTTGCGTATGATGTCTAGCTTGTATTGCTTCTAACTTTGTTGAATTACATCTGCTTACTTTACACATAATGCATGTGAATATGACACATGTTCCTGTTTCTAGAGCATACATGTAGATGGTGAGCACATCTCCCCTACTCCACCATCACAGGTGCTTGCTCTAACTTGGAACTATCATATGTGGTTGCGTGTTCCATATGATGTCTAGTTTGTATTGCTTCTAATTTTGTTGAATTGCATCTGCGTAGCTTACAACTTATACCTGCAACGATCACTTACCCATAAGACACATTTAACTTGAGAGTGTGATGCAGGTTGCATCTTGCATTGTCTTCTAGCTTGTAATACTTATAATTTCTTGAAATGGCACTTACGACGAGACACTTTTTACCTAATGGTGATATTGGTTGCATGTTCATATGGTGCCTAGCTTTCATTTCTTCTAATTTTGTTGAAATGACTTCTGCTTGCTGTTTTTTATACATATTCCCTCCTCCTATCGTACGTCTGAATATGCAATGTTGTCTTCTTTTTGTATATATTCCATCCTCCTATCCTGCGCTTGCCTTACATCAAAGTAGTGTTCATCTGTATCATGCATCAACCAGTTATGCAGAGCTAATTTTGTTCTTCTTCTTTTGGTTTTGACTTCATAAGGCAATATGAAAAAATAGGAAGGAAAAGAGTAAGTTAGGGGATGTTGGTGGTCCTCCAGACCAACGCAAACAGAGACTCTCTAGATTTTCCACTGCCACTGCTAATGAAGTCGAAGTCCCAAGTCTACATGATGAGTTCATCTCCCATACTCCACCATCGCAGGTGCTTGCTCTAAGTTGACAGTGTGATAATTGGTTTCATGTTGCATATGTTGTCTAGCCTGTGTTCTTCTATTTTGATTAAATTGCACCTGCTGAGTTTATACGTTATACATGTGCATATGGCATGCCTTTCTGTGTCTAGAATACACTGCATCTATCAATCATACCATGTTCTTACATCAAAGTACTGTTGTTGTGTATCTCGCATTAGTCACTCATGATTGGACGCCTTTAACATGGCAGTTTGATCGTGGTTGCATCTTGCATTGATTTCTATGTTGTACTACTTCTAATTTCTCGAAATGCCACTTATGACAAGACACTTTTAACTAGGTAGAGTGATATTGGTCGCATCTTTCATATGGTGTCTAGCTTGCATTACTTCTATTTTCTTGAAAATCCTTCTGCTTAGTTTACACATCGTAGCTGTCAATATGTCAGGCTGTCCTGTTTTTTACATATTCCATCCTCATACGGTTGTCTTACATCAAAGTATTGCTTGTCTGTATCATGCATCAATGAGTACTTAAGAGCTATTTTATTCTTTTGTGTTGTGGGTATGCCATGACATGGCAAAGTCAAAAAAGAGCAAGGAAAAAAATATAGTAGGGAATGGTGTTACTCGTCGGGTGAAACGGAAAAGGATCTGCCCTCGACATTCTGCTGGTACTTATAGTGCAGTAGAAGGTCCAAGTCCACCGGCTAAATCTACAAACGCAGTATCACCTGCTCCACCAGCTGCAACATCCGCTTCAACTGTACCAGCATCTCAACGAGTTACTCATTCGTTTTCTCCGGAACTGGCTAGTTCCCAAGTTGCATTCACACCTAACACTACTTCCAAAGCACTGCTGGCACAACAGGACTTGGCAAGATCAGATGAACCTCATGAGCATCAACACCAAGACGGTACCTGATCGAGTCAAGTTGCAGTTGCATGCTCCTTTATATGTACTCTCACAATTGGATGTGCAGTAACACTTTCCATATTCGTTGTTGAACTAGCAGCACGGCACAAGCGGAAACAGACATCAAGGATAATGCTTGACAGATTAACAAAATCTGAAGGAGGAAGAATGGAGATCCATTTTGAGGAAGGTTTAAAAAGGCCACGTGATGCTACAGAGTCAGCCAAGTTAGTATCAGAGGCAGCCATTGCTGTTAGGTGTCGTGCATGTATCCTCCCAACGTGGAACCAGTACAGGAATGAGAAAGACAATACCCAGTTTAACACCTTCCCTGACCATTTATCCGTAAGTAATGTTATTCATCGCAATTTGTAATATTGTCTTGCTCTATGCCATACTTTGTAGCTTCCTCCTAATAAGACTCACATTCTTTTTTCAACAGATGAGGTTCAAGTTGGATCCGAAAGATGATGCAACTAAACAAGCATGCACTCATGTCTTTCAGTCCGCTCTGCGACAGTATCGGTACCACCTTAGAAAATCTCACTTTCAAGGCAAGGCTAACAATGAAATCGCCCAAACATCTCCAGTGGAATATATTACAGATGAAGACTAGACATCCCTTGTTAAACACTAGTCTGATCCAAAGTATCAGGTAAGGTATATGTATTTGATCAGACCACATATTGAACTTGTATTTATGTATGTGCCTTACAAGTGTATCTTCTTCTAGGCTAACTGTTTGAAGAACAAGACCAACCATTCTAAAGTGAAAATCCAACAGACAACAGGATCTCATAGCTATATTGCACATTGCGAGGCTCTTGTAAATAGCTGCTACTTCCTTATTTTTTCTATGCCATATTATTGTATCTATATTGACTTGTTCCAAATACAGAGGAAAACATGTGTAGACCAAAACTAACTTGAACCGAATGTAGTGTAAATCTTCAAGGATTGCCACACCAGCAAGATGAAGGGCATGAGCACACCAGTTTAGGCTGTTGTTGTAAGTCCTTACTCCTCCTGCCTTTGAACTGATTGGTACTGTGATGTGTTCATTTAACTGCTTGGTTTGCAGCCAATGTCAGTTACTATGTTCACTTTTATACACAGTTGTCTCAACGTATCATCACCTTACATGGTTTAAAAGAGATGAAGGATATTCTTTTGGTCTTGATCTGTAATCTAGTTGTGATTTTCACGTGTGCACACAATGATAGAATAGCATGTTTGTTTTATATTTGTTTGCCCATGATATGAATGATGTCATACTATGTTCATCCTACTTTAAACCATGTCTCTTTATCCTTAGATGTCAATGAATGTGAGGAAATAGACAATACAGTAGGCATGCTACATGGACATATGTTCCGAAAGTGATTTTATAATGTACTTGGCACTACAATACATGCTAATGTATTATAGTAGTTCACCAAAATAAGTTATGTATAAACGTGAAACCTACTTTGTTTGTTTTTGTCTCATTAGTAACTTATCTGGTACACTAATCTACAAGTTCAAACTTTCAGCAAGCTATGGAACAAATGATTGAACAGCCACAACCACCTGAAGATGACAGGGCTACAACATGCACAATGTCACCTCTTGCTGCAGTGTGTCAGTATCTCTCCAATAACAGTGAAAAAAGCACCTTCCTACGTAATTTTGGGCTGGTTGTCAAGGTAACCTCGTGCAAATCGCCTACTAAACAAAATCTCCCGGCTAGACAGAGTGATATATCTGTGCTCCAGACACAAGTCCAATCCCTAATGGACGTTGTGTCGGAAACAAAAATAGTGGTTGACAAATGTCATGAAGATATGAATGGTTTTGAAACCAGACTATCAAACATTTTCTTCGTTGTTCAAGAGCAATGGCGGAAAAAGGGGAAGATCCTGCTGCTCCATCGGATTCTACAACCTGAAACATAAGCACTCTGGTCAAATGATTTGTGCTTCTATACATCTGATGGTGCTTTTATCTGCAAGGACTGTAAACTTTATGCCATAAGGCCTTTTGTTGTATGGTTGGAATTTATTTTGTTGTGATAGAGCATTTATGATGCTGGTGCCAAAGGCTGCAGGAATTAGGACGCTATTTTTGTATAGTGTAGGTTTATCTTAGTAATGTATTCGGCCGAAAGCTTCGTAGGAGCCCAACATGCCAACATTCGTCAGGCCCATTCCAATTGGGCTAAAACCGATTCTGGGACGAAATTTGCATGTAGCCCACTAAAAATATCTGGGCCTAAATCAGCATAAGCTTTCATATTTTTCAGGTAGGCCTATGCCCATAGTGGGCCTTTAACAAGCTTAAGTATAATTTGGGCCCTCGGTTATAATAGGTCGTTTACATGTGTAAATATCTCGAGCCCATAAAAAACATGGGCCTTTAATAGGCCGAAAGGTAGATTGGGCCCTGATTGTGCCAAATAACCCACTGGTCTCAACAGGCCGAAATGGCAGCCCATTTACAATGTGGATCGTCCACAGGCCAAAATTTAGACGGGCCGTAAATGCGCCGACCTACTACACAAGCCTTTAACAGGCCGGAAGTTCGGTCGGGCTTGATTAGTGTCATTTTTATATGGGCTGTTAGTAGGCCCGATGTGGTGTTGGGCCACATATGGCCCATGGATTTCGTCCGAAGTTAACAGGCCGAAAGTCACAACAGGCTGAAAGTGGCCCAAATCTGTAGCGGGCCTCTAACAAGCCGAATGTCAGACATGGCCGAATATAACCCATATCCTTCACGGTCGTCTATGGGCCGAAAGTTTCAATGGCCTATAAATGGGCCCAAATGAAGCAGGCCTTTAACAGGCCGGAAACACATCGGGCCGTAATTCGGCCCAGATTCTTAGCGGGCTATTACCGGGCCAGAAGTGACCATGGGCCACGATGATGACAAGTTTAGGACGGGCCGTTGACGGGCCAATTTGACACTAGCCGCACGGGCCTTAACTGAGAATGTTCGGCATTTAGCTGGGCCGGCCCATTATGGTCTGCAAAACCTTGTGGCCTTTAGCTTGGCCGGCCCATTATGGCCCGCTAAATCTTGTGGGCCATTTGTTGGGCCGGCCCTTTATGGCCCGCTAAATTTTGTGGGCCTTTAGTTGGGCCAGCCCATGTAATCTTTATGGTCCACTTTTGGGCTGGTCCACGTGTCAACGTATTATAGGCGCATATCGCCCATTGGATGAGTGACACCTGTCCCAACGGTGAGCAAACACGTGTTTCCTCCAGCCAATGAGTATTTTACACGTGGAAAATCCCCATTGGTCTGGGCTGTTAACGGTTCATCGGATCCAAAACCGGACCCGATAGCTTAACGGCGTTCCGTTACAGTGGATGCCACGTGTCGGTCGCCCTTGATGAAAGCACTTCCATGACGCGGCATTTATCGTCATGCAAGTGAACACTTCCGTGATAATAATTTTGGTAATGTCATGGAACACTTCTACGACAGCACAGGTATGGCTATCTTGATTCTGTCATAAAATCGTCATGGATGTACATGCATGACAGAAAACGTGACCTACTGTGACAAACACGTATCATCACGGAAGTGTCTTTTTTCTGTAGTGCGCCGAGCTAAATGCAATCAACAATCGAACCAAGATCGTGCGTATGATTGTGGATGAGAACAAGAAAAGGCTCTGGAAATTGCTTCATAAGTTCTTTACAGAGAAACAACTCCAGAATGTCAATCTCAAAGAGATATATGATTACATTGACAAAGGCTTTTATATTGAAGATTTCCAAGATCGAAGTACTCCTTCATTGCATGATCGTGAGTGAACTACTGATCTTCTGCATCTCAAGCTCGGTAAATTGATCAAAGAATCTGAAGCCACCTCACCAACAGAGAAATCTACCGAAGCCAATGTGTTCTCCCTGATTTTGTAGGGATATCATTCTTTAGCTTTGATATTTTGAAAGACATGATTCTTTGTTGGGATGCCTGAGTATTGTGTCTTTATGTCAAATTATGGACTGTTTCTTTGAATCACTCATGTCTTAATATTCATGCCATGATTAGATATATGATCAAGATTATGTTAGGTACAATTCCACATAAAAAATATCTTTTTTATCATTTACCTACTCGAGAACGACAAGGAATTAAGCTTGGGGATGATGATACGTCTACGTCGTATCTATAATTTTTTATTGTTTCATGCCAATATTATACAACTTTCACATATTTTTGGCAACATTTTATATGATTTATTGGACTAACATATTGATCCAGTGCCCAGTGCCAGTTCCTGTTTGTTTCATGTTTTTTGTTTCATAGAATATCCATATCAAACGAAGACCAAATGCAATAAAAATTTATGGAGAATTATTTTCGAATATATGTGATTTTTCGGAGGTGGAATCAAGGAAAACGGAGGCCCACCGCCCCCACAAGACACCGGGGCGCGCCCCAGGGCCCAGGCGCGTGGTGGTGGGTTGTGGTCACCTCGTAAGGCAGTTGCTGCTCTACTTTGGGTGCAAGGAAGCTTATATGCGGAAAAAATCATGTTAAAATCTCAGCGCAATCGAAGTTATGGATCTCCAGATATTTAAGAAACGGTTTTCGGCCAGAAAATAGGAACGCAAAACAGAAGAGAACAGAGGGATAGATCCAATCTAGGAGAGGCTCCCGCCCCTCCGTCACTATGGAGGCCATGGACCAGAGGGGGAAACCTCCTCCCATCTAGGGGGCAAGGAAGAAGAAGAAGGAGGGGGGCTCTCTCCCCCTCTCTCCCGGTGGCGCCGGAACATCGCCGGGGCAATCATCTTGTGACGGCGATCTACTCCTACAACTTTGTATTCTTCACCAACATCTTCATCACCTTGCCCCATCTATCTATAGCGGTCCACTCTCCCGCGCCCTGTTGTACCCTCTACTTGAATATGGTGCTTTATGCTTCATATTATTATCCATGATGTGTTGGCATCCTATTATGCTTGAGTAGATTTTGTTGTCCTACCAGTAATTGGTGAATTGCTATGGTTGGTTTAATTTGCTTGTGGTTATGTTGCTATCCTTTGGTGCCCATCATATGAGCATGTGTGTGGATCACAACATAGGGTTAGTTGTATGTTAATAGGACTATGCATTGGAGGGCAAGGGTGACAGAAGCTTCTTCCAACCATAGAAATTGATGCAAATGGGATTGAAGGGGGCCCAATATATATCTTAATATTATGATTGGCTTCTACCTTAATGAATGTTAGTAGTTGCAGATGCTTGCTAATAGTTCCAATCATAAGTTCATAGAATTCCAGGTAAGGGACGACATGCTACTAGTGGCCTCTCGCACATAAAAACTTGCTATCGGTCTAGTAACATAGTCAATTGCTAAGGGACAATTCCATAAATCCTACCACTACTAATCCACACTCGCTATACTAATTTAATTGTACTTTGATTAGAACACCACCTACTTTATATTTTCCATGTTCTTTATTATCTTGCAAACCTATTCTACCATACCTACAAAGTACTTCTAGTTTTATTCTTGTTCTAGGTAAAGCAAACGTTAAGTGTGCGTAGAGTTGCATCGGTGGTCGATAGAACTTGAGGGAATATTTGTTCTACCTTTAGCTCGTTCTTGGGTTCGACACTCTTATTTATCAAAAAAGGCTACAAACAATCCCCTATACTTGTGGGTTATCACTAGGCATGATGATTTTAATGATGCTCAGATAAAAGTAAAGAATTATAACATAGCGGGAGAATCATGAATCACATGGCAATCACATTTAAGCCTAACCCACTTCCTATGCATAGGGACTTTGTGAGCAAACAATTTATGGGAACAAGAATCAAGTAGCATAGGAAGGCAAAACAAGCATGACTTCAAAACTTTCAACACATAGAGAGGAAACATGATATTATTGAAATGTGTAAAAGCATATATTCCTCTCTCATAGCAATTTTCAGTAGCATCATGAATGAATTCAACAATATAACTATGACATAAAGCATTCTTTTCATGATCCACGGGCATAGAAATTTTATTACTCTCCACATAAGAAAATTTCTTCTCATTCATTATAGTGGGAGCAAATTCAACAAAATAACTATCATGAGATACTTGATTCACATAATCAATTTGAGCATTAAAATCATGATGAAAAATTTCATGGTTATCATTGTTCTTTATAGCATAAATATCATCACAATAATCATCATAGATAGCAACTTTGTTCTCATAGTCAATTGAAACCTCTTCCAAAATAGTGGATTCATCCTTAAATAAAGTCATGACCTCTCCAAATCCACTTTCATAAATATTATAATAAGACTCAACACCCTCCAAGATAGTGGGATATTTATTATCTAAAGTTGGCACTCTTCCAAACCCACTTTCATAAATATTTCAATCATCATAAATAGAGGCATGCAACCATCATAACAAATTTGCACATCAAAACTTGGGGGACAAAAATACCATCTTCATAAAACATAGCATCCCCAAGCATATGGCTTTGCATATCATTAGCATAATGGATATTCAAAGAATTCATACTGACAACACTTCAATCATGCTCATCATTCAAAGTTTTTATGCCAAACCTTTTATTGAATTCTTCTTCTACCAATTGAGCACAATTTTCCTTTCCATCATTTTCAAGAAACACATTATAGAGATGAATAATATGTGGCAACCTCAATTCCATTTTTTGTAGTTTTCTTTTATAAAACCAAACTAGTGATAAAACAAGAAACTAAAAGATTCAATTGCTAGATCTAAATATATACCTTCAAGCACTCACCTCCCCGGCAACGGCGCCAGAAAAGAGCTTGATTTCTACTACGCAACCTTTCTTGTTGTAGACTCGTGTTGGGCCTCCAAGCGCAGAGTTTTGTAGGACAGTAGCAAATTTCCCTCAAGTGGATGACCTAACGTTTATCAATCCATGGGAGGCGTAGGATGAAGATGGTCTCTCTCAAACAAACCTGCAACCAAATACAAGAAATCTCTTGTGTGCCCACAATGGTCAATTGTATAGGTGCACTAGTTCGTCAAAGAGAAGGTGATACAAGTGTAGTATGGATAGTAGATATAGGTTTTTGTAATCTGAAAATATAAAAACAGCAAGGTAACTAGTAACAAAAGTGAGCAAAAACAGTATTGCAATGCTTGAAACCAAGGCCTAGGGTTCATAATTTCACTAGTGCAAAATCTCTCAACAATGATAACATAATTGGATCATATAACGATCCCTCAACGTGCAACAAAGAATCACTCCAAGGTTTCTATTGGAGAACATAGGACAAAAACGTGCATCGACCCCTATGCATAGATTACCCTAATGTCAGCTAGGGAATCCATGAGTTGACTGCCAAAACATACATCAAGTGAATCAATATAATACCTTAGTGTCACCATGGGTATCCATATGCAAGACATACGTCAAGTGTTCTCAAATCCAATATTCAATCCAACATAACAAAACATCAAAGAGCAAGACTCAATTCATCACAAGAAGGTAGAGAGGGAAGAACATCATAAGATCCAAATATATTAACAAAGCTCGCAGTACACCAAGATCGTGCCAAATCAAGAACATGAGAGAGAGAGAATGCATAGCTACTAGTACATACCCTCAGCCCCGAGGGTGAACTACCCCCTCTCATCATGGTGGCCGCCGAGATGATGAAGATGGCCTCCGGTGATTATTTCCCCCTCCGGCAGGGTGCCGGAACAGGGCCCCGATTGAGTTTTCATGGCTACAAAGGCTTGCGGCGGTGGAACTTCTCAGCTAGGGTTCTTTTGGGGGGTTTGGGTATTTATAGGAATTTTTGGCGTAGGTTTCACGTCAAGGTGGTCCACAAGGTAGTGACAAGCTCGGTCGACCCTCCCTGGGGGTAGGGTGCGCCTAGCAAGCTTGTCGTGTCCTCATGGGTCTTCTGGTCCTCCCACGAAGCTTCGTGGGTCTTTTTTGGTCCACAAAAAATCACCGTAAATTTTTAGCGCATTCCGAGAACTTTAATTTCTGCACAAAAATACACCAATATACTTTTGCTGAAAACAGCATCAGTCCAGGTTAGTTCTAATCAAATCATGCCAAAACCATATAAAATTGTTGTAACCATGGCACGAATACTTCATAAATTGTGGATACATTGGAGACATATCAGGCGCACATGTGCGGCAGAGCCTGGGCAGGACGTCAGACCCCACAATAGAAGCTCTACATAAACCTTTGCTCTTGTATTTACGTATCTTTATTAGTTCTATTTGGCGGCCGCAATTTGCTTCTCCGCTGCCAAATGCTCCTTGAGCTCCTGGCTATACTACGTGGACCATGGCTTAGGGCGGCACTTATTTGGAGTAGGGGTCAGTGATTTGGGTGGAAGGTTTCGCTCCGGCGGTCGGGGCATTTGGAATATAGAAGGAGGAGGAGGATGGGGGTCGGGGTGTGGATTACCTACCTATATCGACGAGGCCGAGCAGTGTGAAGGAGGGTCGTAGACGAGGAGGCGACACTGCAAGCAAGGAGTGAAGGTTTGAACTTGGAAAGGAAGGCGGAAATAGGGGAAATGTGGCTTTTGGTAAGGGGGTGGGGAGGTAGATATTTCCACGGAAGCCAAAAAGTTTGGCTCGCTGCAACAAAAAACTGGGGCGCAAAATGTCATCAGATAGGGTCCCTTATTCATCACTGTGTACGACATGTGAACATCACAAACGATTCATATAGCTTACCCTGTGTGTGATGAGTTTGAATGTGCAATTTTGGTCCGAATTTCCCTGGTTAAAGTGGTTATCCACGTCATTGCATAATTTGGGTACACAAAAGATCCTACAGGACACCCACACTTCTTAATCGAGCAAGTTCAGCAATTATATAAAGCTAGCTGACCTAAAACGTACTCTAAAAATAAAGACGAGCCCTCTAAATTAAACAAAGAGTACTACTTTGACTGGCACCCGTTGATCTTCGCCGCCTCCTCCATGTCCAGCTCGCGCCTGACGATCTCCTGGGGAAGGGGTGTTGGGGGACGCAGTAATTTCAAAAAAATCCTATGCACACACAGGATCATGGTGATGCATAGCAACGAGAGGGGAAGAGTGTTGTCCACGTACCCTCGTAGACCATAAGCAGAAGCGTTATAACAACGTGGTTGATGTAGTCGTATGTCTTCACGATCGACCGATCCTAGTACCGAAAGTACGGCACCTCCGCGATCTGCACACATTCAGCTCAGTGATGTACCATGAACTCACGATCCAGTAGAGTGTCGAGGGAGATCTTTGTCTGCACGACGGCGTGATGGTGGTGATGATGATGCTACCGGAACAGGGCTTCACCAAAGCACCGCTACGATATGACCGAGGTGAATTATGGTGGAGGGGGGCACCGCACATGCCTAGAAACAATCAACTTGTGTGTTCTAGGGTGCCCCCCTGCCCCCATATATAGAGGAGCAAGGGGAAGGCCGGCCGGCCCTTGGGGCGCGCCAGGAGAGGAGGAGTCCTCCTCCTAATAGGAGTAGGACTCCCCTTTCCTACTCCTACTAGGAGGGGGAAAGGAAGGAGGAGAGGGAGAAGGAAAGGGGGGCGCCGCCCCCTTCCCTAGTCCAATTCGGACCAGAGGGGGAGGGGCGTGCGGCTTGCCCTGGCCGTCCCTCTCTCTGTCCACTAAGGCCCATGTGGCCCATTAGTTCTCCCGTGGGGTTCCAGTAACCCTCCGGCACTCCGGTTTTCTCTGAAATCACCTGGAACACTTCCGGTGTCCGAATATAGTCGTCCAATATATCAATCTTTATGTCTCGACCATTTCGCGACTCCTCGTCATGTCCGTGATCACATCCGGGACTCCTAACTATCTTTGGTACATTAAAACACATAAACTCATAATACCGATCGTCACCGAACGTTAAGCATGCGGACCCTACGGGTTTGAGAACTATGTAGACATGACCGAAACATGTCTTCGGTCAATAACCAATAGCGTAACCTAGATGTTCATATTGGCTCCCACATATCCTACGAAGATCTTTATCGGTCAAACCTCATAACGATATATGTTGTTCCCTTTGTCATCGGTATGTTACTTCCCCGAGATTCAATCGTTGGTATCTCAATACCTAGTTCAATATCGTTACCGGCAAGTCTCTTTACTCGTTCCGTAACGCATCATCCCGCAACTAACTCATTAGTCACATTGCTTGCAAGGCTTATATTGATGTGCATTACTGAGAGGGCCCAGAGATACCTCTCCGACAATCGGAGTGACAAATCCTAATCTCGATCTATGCTAACTCAACAAACACCATCGGAGACACCTGTAGAGCACCTGTATAATCACCTAGTTATGTTTTGACGTTTGGTAGGACATAAAGTGTTCCTCCGGTATATAGTCATAGGAACATGTATAAGTTATGGAGAAAGCAATAGCAACAAACTAAACAATCATCGTGCTAAGCTAACGGATGGGTCAAGTCAATCACATCTTTCTCTAATGATGTGATCCCTTTAATCAAATGATAACTCATGTCTATGGTTAGGATACATAACCATCATTGATTCAATGAGCTAGTCAAGTAGAGGCATACTAGTGACATTCTATTTGTCTATGTATTCACACATGTACTAAGTTTCTGGTTAATACAATTCTAGCATGAGTAATAAACATTTATCATGATATAAGGAAATATAAATAACAATTTTATTATTGCCTCTAGGGCATATTTCCTTCAGTCTCCCAATTGCACTACAGTCAATAATCTAGATTACATTGTAATGATTCTAACACCCATGGAGTCTTGGTGTTGATCATGTTTTGCTCGTGAGAGGCTTAGTCAACAGGTATGCAACATTCAGATTAGTATGTATCTTGCAAATCTCTATGTATCCCTCCTTGACTTGATCGCAGATGGAATTGAAGCGTCTCTTGATGTGCCTGGTTCTCTTGTGAAATCTGGATTCCTTTGCCAAGGCAATTGCATCAGTATTATCACAAAAGATTTTCATTGGACCCGATGCACTAGGTGTGACGCCCCGAGACCGATGCGCCAGGTGTCTTCCAGTTATTCGCCGACGTTGCCATGTCATTTGCTTGCGTGTTGTTTTTCATCATGTCATCATGCGCATTGCATCATCTTGTTTTCAAAACTTGCATTCGTCCGGGTTCCCCCAGTTCCGTTTGTTGCCCGTTCTGAGCCCAACCACACTTGCACGCGCCCACGGCACGTCCGAAATTTTATTTTATAAGTGGCTGGAAAATTTTCTCGGAATGGGATGAGAGTTGGCATGCGGTGTAGTTATGTTGTTAGTAGGTCGCCTGCCAAGTTTCATCGCATTCGGAGTCTGTTTGACGGCCCAATGGATAACTATAGCGGCAATAGTAGCCGGTCAATCGTCGGACGTTTTTGGTCTCCAGAAACAGTCGTCGGGTCTCTCTCTCTTCTCTTCTCTCAGCCCAAAGCTTTCTGCACAGTCCGCTATCAACCGTCAGGCCCCGAAACCCCTCCTTGCACAGTGCCTCGACCCCCTCACGTGCGCGTCTGAAAGCGGTCCCGAACCCGACCTGGGCAGTTGTCACCGTTGAACTCAGAACATCCCCAAACATCTACAAAACATACCGTTTCTTATTTGGACTCCCTAGCATCTTTTTCTCGACCGCCTGATTATGATCGGACGGACCGAATAACCCTAACCAAAAACCCACTTATATATATACAGGGCAAACCCTAAAATCTAGGGACATTGTCCCATCCACTCGTCGCCGCCGCCACATCTCCCACCTCGGGATCCATCCTCATCCAATCAGTGTGTGTGTGTCCCCGATCCAAAATCCTCTCGATCTCTCCCACCAACCAACGCCTCCCCTGATCCCCTCATCCACCTCCTGCAGCCCAAGCACCGACCGGCAATTGTAGCTCCTCCGCGGCCTCCTTCCTCGCCGTCCGAACAAGCTTCGTGCGCCTCTGCCTCGAGGGCCTCCTCACCCCCAACCAGCGCCTCCTCCGGCCTCCAGTCGCCTTCAACCACCGATTTGCGCGTCCCTGCGCCCGCGAGCGTCCGAGACCGTAACCTCCTCCTCATCCATGACCACGTCGTCGCCGGTGACCAGCACTCCCAGGCTGGCCTCGCGTCCCTTCTCCTACTGTCCCTTCCTCCCTGGGTTGCTCTTCCCTTTGTCACTCTAGTATCTCCCGTCCTCTCTGTTCTCATAGGAGAACATCATGGAAGCTGCAAGGAGCTCAAGCCCGCCGCCCGCGACCGCCTCCTCCGCATTCGCATCGCCTCGCCGGAGCTCCGTACGCGTCGCTGCCGTCGTCTCTGCGCCTCCGGTGACCGCAAGCTACCAGTGAACCAGGACCCATCGCGCACCTCCTCTGAATCGAACGGGGAGGACGAGATGCTCGTTTCCCTCGCCATCGCGGCGCCCGCATGCCAAGTCCCTTGCGGTCACCCCCGGAGACTGGTCCTCGCCGGCCTTCCCTGCATGCCTGCCGCCGCCGTCTTGTTTCTTCCCAGCGAGATCCTCGCCTCTACTCCGTCTGGTTTGAGAGAGCGCTGCCTTTTTCCCCTTCGTTGACCGCAGCCCACTCCTGCCGCGTCCTCGACCTTCTTCGCCTGGATCCGTCGCCGCTCCGTCCCGTAGTCCCATGCCAAATCCGCCGCCGGCGCTCCTTACTGCCTCATTTCGTCAGGGAGACGACGAGCACATGGCTCGTCAACACACCACCCATTGACCCCTCGCCAGATACAACTCCCCTCGCCTCTGCCTTTGGGCACGGCCCATCATCGCCTCTGTCGGCCTCTCCCTCTGCACCAGCGGGCCGTGCCCATGTGAGCAGCCTCCCCAAACCCTCTGTGCTTTGTTGGGCCAACAGATACGACCCGTTTCATGTTTTTTCCATATAATGTTTTTCCTATTTTCCAGAGAGAGCTGTTTTACATAAAAGTCCCTCTAGTTCATGCATATAATAACTCACAAACTGTGCCTCGGATTAAAACAAACTTTATATGTAAAATGCTTAGTTTTTTTTCTAGTTTCATAATATGCCTTTTTCATCCTTGTTTAAAATGTTTAAAATGCTCTTTGGTTAAATTTGCTCCTATGTCATGTTAAAATGCTTTAATTCATAACTAATTAACCGTAGCTCCGAACTTAATAAACTTTATATGTAAATGGGGTAGAAAAATGCCTAGTTTAACATGGTGGCCTTACTTTGCATGTTTAATAACTATAAAATATGGTTTAGGGAAGAACAGTAACAAATCCATAATTATGCTTATGAGGAGTTTCCGGACTTGTTGCTTTGTTGTTCCGGCCTCATTTTAAACTTGCCTAGATAGGTAGTTTTTCTTTTGCTTCACCTCTTGCCATGTTAATCAACATTTAATATTGTTGGGTACATAAACGAGATCGAACTAAATAACTTGAATGTGGTGTTTCGTCAATATGCAACTCGTTGCATATTGAGCTCCACTTAATTTGTAGGATTATTTGTGCGTTTTGCCATGCCATGCTTCATTAAACCGGACATGCATCATACTTGGTTGTGCATCATGCCATGTTTATGTGATGGTTGTTTACTATGTTATTTGCTTCTTTCCGGTGTTGCTTCTTCGGGTTGGTTCCGATAACGTCGCGTTTGTGAGGATTCGTTCGACTTCGTCCGTTTGTCTTCTTCATGGACTCGTTCTTCTTCCTTGAGGGATCTCAGGCAAGATGACCATACCCTTAAAATCACTTCTATCATTTGCTTGCTAGTTGCTCGATCTAGTGCTCCTCTGAGTGTTGGTCCAACTTGTCAACCGCAAGTGGCCACCAGGGGAAACTCTGTGCTGGCCTACCGGAAGTTTGGACAATCCGGTGTGCCCTGAGAACAAGATATGTGCACTTCCTATCGGGATTTGTCGGCACATCCGGGTGGCTTTGCTGGTCTTGTTTTACCATTGTCGAAATGTCTTGTAACCGGGATTCCGAGTCTGATCGGGTCTTCCTAGGAGAAGGAATATCCTTCGTTGACAGTGAGAGCTTGTGATGGGCTAAGTTGGGACACCCCTGCAGGGTTTGAAATTTCGAAAGCCGTCCCCGCGGTTATGGGCAGATGGGAATTTGTTAATATCCGGTTATAGAAAACTTGAAACCCAACTTAATTAAAATGCATCACCCGCGTGTGTAGCCATGATGGTCTCTTCCGGCGGAGTCCAGGAAGTGAACACGGTTCTTGTGTTATGCTTGAATGTAAGTAGTTTCAGAATCACTTATTCATCACTTCTAGTACATGGTCGTGCATTGCTTCTCTTCTCGCTCTCATTTGCATAAGTTAGCCACCATATATGCTAGTGCTTGCGGTAGCTCCACCTTACTACCTTTTCCTACCCATAAGCTTAAATAGTCTTGATCGCGAGGGTGTGAGATTGCTGAGTCCCTGTGACTCGCAGATTACTTCAAACAGTTGCAGGTGCTGATGATAACCGTGCGGGTGATGTAACCGAGCTCAAGGAGGAGCTCGATGAAGATCGTGTTCGTTGTGTTGTTTCGTTTCCAGTTGATCAGTAGTGGAGCCCAGTCGGGGCGATGTGGGATCTTTTGCATTAGGGGTTGTCTTATCTTATTTTGGTTCTGTAGTCGGACGTTGATTGTATCTTGTATGATGTAATGCTATATTCATGTATTGTGTGAAGTGGCGATTGTAAGCCAACTATGTACCTCTTTCTTATTCAGTACATGGGATGTGTAAAGATTACCCCTGTTGCAACATGCCTACAATGCGGTTATGCCTCTAAGTCGTGCTCCGACACATGGGAGATATAGCCGCATCGTGGGTGTTACAAGTTGGTATCAGAGCCTTCCCCGACTTAGCAGCCCCTTGCTTGATCGAATCGCTGGCATTGTTGAGTCTAGAAAAATGTTTTGAGTCTTATAGGATTATATATATATCGGAGAGTAGGATTATTTTTACTCCTTAGTCCCTTCATTGCTCTGGTGAGGCCTCCTGACGTAGAGTTTTGACTCTCCTCTTCTCAAATTTCACTAAAAAAATTTAGGATCACGCGGGTATCTTGGAATCGTTCCGATGGTTTTGTGACGAGAACATTCTTCTTGGTGCCTCCTGACATTTAGGGGTTGTGGAAGTGTCCCGGGGAGTTGAGCTCCGAGGAGTTATCGTCACAATTTTATCGTTGTGGTTCTGGAATACCTGAGTTTCACCGACATCGAAAATCTCTTTTATGCAGTTGTTGTTGAGATAACCTCGACGCCACCCAGTACTGGGGCGGGAGTTTAGGAGTATTTCCAGAACTCGTATAACGGATGCTTTTCGAAGGTTGAGCTAAATGATTTCCGAAGGTTTCTTTGTTATGTGTTGAAGGATTGATACAGCTGGATGTAGGATTTACTAGTTTTGGGTGAGATATTATGCTTCCCCTGTATCCCCAACACCTGATTGCATAACCAGAAAGTTTTCAGAAGTTTATAAGTGGGAATTCAAGTATCTACTAGGATATCTATCCGATAGATGCATGGCATGAGATTGGGGTTCGACGTCTAGTGGTCCGCCTATCCACGGTTGGTTTTACAGTGGTCTCATTGTGTCTTAAAGAGTCCTTGGCTATGCTGACTCGGGGACACTTCGTATGTCATGTGCACTGCCTTGTACAAGATGGTGCTGTACGATCGGCTGTGTGGGCCCCACCACGAAAACTTCGGATGAAATATCTATCATATGTTTGTTCCGGCTTATTTTGCAAGCCAATCCTTGTTTTGTTTTTAGTTGTGGTATTCGAGTTACTTCAAAGTCAAATGTTGATTCCATACCCTTCCTAAGTGGTGTTCTCATACTCCTATGTGAATACTAATCCTTCCTGATCATCGAGGTTGCCATGTCAATTCTTTCCAACCGGTGTGATTCTCTTCAAGATGATCCTATCATTTGTCTCATCCGCAAGATCAACTCCAAGTATTCTCAGCGTTGTTTGCTTCATCCATCCCAAGTTACATTTGTTTTAACCGCCCTCCCTCCCTTTTTCTTCAAGGACTCAGTTTTCTTAATCAAGTATCAATTTTATTCATGTGAATTTTCTCAATTCCTTTCTTTCAATATTCTTATCCGATGATTATCAGGAAGATACTAGCGGAGTTTCAAGTTATCATTCTTTGTTCTCTTATCTTCTCCGGTGGATTCAAGGCAATATTTCGGTGTTGACCATATCCTTTTTCTTGTTTCAAATGTCTTCTCGTGCTGGTGCACCTCTTAATCATTTCCCCGCTTTCTATTCATTTGTTGCGGAGTGCTAAAGATATCTCAGAAGGCTCGTATTCTCATTCAAGATCAGTTCAACCTATTTCGAGGTTGTTATCTCATTCTAGGCATTCAATTCAACCGATGCATTCTCTCTTTTAAATTGTTCTACGGTGTATCTTTTGAGTGGGCCCTAACCCACAGGTCTTTTCCCAGGATCTTACTTGACTCTTCTAATCTACACGAAATTACTCTCAAATTCTTTTCCAAGTTTGACGTAAGAATGAGTTAACATCAGTCAAATGCCTTCTCCAAGATCTTGCACATTCTTTTCATCATTGGTTCAACCATTCTAATTTTCCATTCCGGAGTGACTCAACAATTCATGGTGGTGTTTCTCGTCGTCATTCTCAACATTTGAAGACCGAAGAAGGGCTTCTCTGCAATCATTTTTGTTCTCTTGAAGATTCAGGGTTCTAGCTTCATGCCATCCTCTCATAATTGTTTTCCATTGTGAGAATTCTTTTCACCCATCTGAATGTTACATCCCAAAATTCTAAATTTTGGAATGTTATAATAATTAGATAGATTTGATTGATTGTTTAATTGATTGTCTGAAAGTGAGTGAATTCGAAACTTTTTGAAAGTTAAATGAGAGGGAATAAAAGGACTTTCCCAAACTTTCATTTTGCATTTATGATCTCCGGGAATTCAAATTCTTTTCACCACGAAACCCTGGAGAGAAGATGACATGACTTCTTCCATTTATTTAAATGACAAGCGGTGTTGAAAATATTTGAATTTCATTTGAGAATATTTCCAATTCTGAAACTTTATGCAACTCAATGATTTTCGTGACAGAAGATAAAATGACTTCTTCAAATTATATGAAATATGAGTTGGGAGTTTCAAAGAATTAAATTCAAAGTTCTTTTGAATTTATTTTCAATTTGGAGTTATTTGGGTTTTATTCAAATTATTTTTCTCCAAAAGCAAAATACATGGAAATTAGGGTAAGATGATTCCCTACAACAGAAAATTGGAGAAAAATTAATTTGAAACCATTTTGGTAATTTTTAAATGATTTTTAGTGGGTTTTATTGAATCAATAGCATTGTTTGATTTATCGGAATTTTTGTAGATTTTATTTAATGTTATAAAAATGTTCACGTTGTAGGAATTCTTTTTCTGAAAATTTTGATATATTATATGCCTATGTAAAATTTCTATTTATTTAGTTTTTATATTTCTTTCTCTGGATTTTAAAAAAAAATAAAAATAAGAAAAAAAAACCTTCGGACCGACCGGACCGAGCCGACCCAGTTCGCCTGGCCACGGCCCAACCGGCCCAGCACATCGTCTCCGAGCTCGGGAGGATCTCCCAAGCAAGCACGCCGCCGCGCCCGTATCTCGCCTGGATGCCTCGCCGCCGCCTTTCCCCTGCCCCCTCGCGCACGCCAGCCAGCGCTGCACCTCTCCGCCCTTAAAAGCCAAACCCGGACCCCTGGACCTCTTCCCGCCGCCGCCTCCTCCCGCAGTTGCCGCCGCCCTGGCAAGATCCGCCACCACGCCGCACCGCCGCCTCGCCGCCGTCGCCTCCTGCCGCTGCACGCCCCTGCCGTTTGCGCCGCTGCCGCGCCGTTTGCCGGCGCCCATGCCGCCCACTGTCGTCGCTGGTGCTGCCTTGCTCGCCGAAGCCGCCACCCCGCCTCGTCGTTGACCTCGCCGACACTGACAAAGAAAAAAACCGACAAAAACCGCCGGTAAAACCGTCGAACCATCCCGGTTTATTTTTTTTGGTTTTTCTTCGGGTTTTTTTCTCTGATCGGTTTAGATTAGTGATCGTTCGCTCGTTTAGGATCTGGAGCGGACAGGTTCGTTAGTTAATGTTAGGTAGCGAACGTTCGTTATTTAGAATTTTCCTTTTTCTGTTAAATTCGGCCAAGGACATATATGTGAGGATTTTCTTTACAGATTAGTCCCTGTTCATCAATCGATCACTACTTTTTAGTCGTTCATCCAAATCCAACGAAACCAATGCCCACATCTTCGTTACGATCTCCTCTATCCAGTAAAACAACTTAAACATGTTTTTGAAAAGTTTAAAATTTGAATTATAACAGATTTGAATTCAAACTTCTTTTGATCATATCTTTTTATCCGTAACTTTGTTTTAGTTGATTCTTTTTGCAAATCGAAGCTCTAGACCTAAACTTTTTGATAAGGCAAAATTCACATAATTTTGGTACTGTTGGAAATTTTTTATGTTGCAAGAGTTATTTGTTTGGTTTTGATGTTTACCGAATCGACTTCTTCGATCTTTCTGGTCTTTTGAGTGATTGCTTATGTGTGGTTACTATTGCTTGCTTACGATAGATTGACTGGAGTGTGACGAGTAGAACTATCAAGAGTTATGAGTGTGAATCATCTTCATCAACATTGCAGGCAAGTTCACAATTTGATCATACCTTTTTCATACCCAGTTTTTATTGCATTAGATCAAACCTCCAACGTTGCATGATTAGGATCTAATTAAATTGTGGGATGGGAAGTAGTTGATGAGGTAGGAACCTATTGCCCTGCATTCAAACCTTGGGAGTTACTTTTATGTTATGCTTACATTGCCATGCTATGCTCGTAGACGTGGATTGGGTTTTGAGAGTATTCATGACAGATGTGAGATTGTTAATTAATGGTTTACTTAAGGTGGCAACTTAAACACACATCTGGGTGGATTGAGGCACCTGGTTATTCTAGGATTGCCTGTCTAGGCACCTGGGTAGACCAGGATTGCCTATTTTTTTATGGACCGCCACCCAGGCTCAAAGGGATCATGAGATTTTTCATACTAGAAACTTCTGTGTGCAGCCACAAGCTATTATCGGCTCTAGCATAGTTTATTAAGTCGTGCGAACTCTTACAGGGTAGACTAGCAGATGTAGGGGAAAGTAGGTGTAACGGTCTATCCATCGTAAGGTGCTAGCGCTTCTGAAAGACTATGTCTCGGTCATCCGTCTTCTCAAACATCATGTAGTGCGAGAAACCAAATGGAGGCGATCGAGTCTTGTGGGGAAAAGTGAGCAAACCTCTGCAGAGTGTATAAACTAATCATGGTTAGCCGTGTCCCCGGTTATGGACGTTTTGAGTATCTAGTACTTGGATTATCCTGTTGATCTCATCACGTTACTTTAAATGAATATTGTTGGGTTTTAATGATGATGCTTAATTGGGATTGAGAATGCTGTCAACCATTCTCAATGTTCAACAACCACCATGATAGTTAAATAAAATGTATTCCTTTGCAGTAGGGAAAAATTGGCTTTACGCAAAACTATAACCATAGAGCTTTTCCACCAGCCAAATATGCATGTAGTGATAGCCTTTATTCATCATTCTCTATGGTGTGAATTTGCTAGTACATTCAATGTATTGACCCTTTGTGGCTGCAACGTCTCATGTTGCAGGATTTCTTACGACGAGTAAGTGATACGTTAGGGTTACGATTTCTACACTCAACTTTGCCGTTGGTGTTGATCGGAATCCACAAGCTTGTTACTTCCGCTATTTGGATTGAGGTAATAGTATTTTTGTTACTTATACATGTGATTTACCTCTGTTATAAATCCTCGAGTACTATGTGTGTCAGCATACCAATCCACGGATGACACTTAAGCACAGAGACTTGATCCATTCAGGTCGGGTCGCTACAAGATGGTATCAGAGCACATGTTGACTGTAGGACGTGACCCTAGGAACTGGCAAGCCCATAGCAAAGATTTATCTCTACAACTTTCCCTTTCAAAAGGATCTTTTACCTCTCTTCTCTTCTGAGCTTATTCAAAAATTCCCTTTAGTGAGACCATACCCCTTTCCCCTTTTGACCACACGAAGATTCGACTGATGAGACCACTTCAAGAAGTACACGATATTGGACAACTAAGACCACTTCGGAATGAAGAGTATTTTTCATGCATCTGAATAATGGAAACTACAATGGTTGAAGACCGAAGACAAGTAGAATTTCAAGGCTCTGAAGAATTCCCAGATTTGTATGACCTAGGAAGGCTACCCTTATGGAACTTGGCAGACTATGGAAGTTGTCAATACCCGAGATCAAGGTGTATCGGAGAAAGATTGAAACAAGGAGCATGAGAACTCGAAGTTTTGTCAAAGAAAACCCTAAGGCAGGAGATATCAACTATGGAATGATAGCTCATGGGAATGACAAGCAGAAACATGGTTATCCGTGATGTCATCGCCCGCTGATGCTATTGTCACCGTGCTGAGTTAAGGATGCTTTCTTCAGAATGGATTTGATGGAAGAAGGCTGATGGAGCACCTATTAGTAAGATGAAGTTTTAACCTTAGCCGGTGTTTCGCCAGGATCTGGAGTAGTACATCAAGAAGTTTAAGGTGGAGCTCCATGAAGCCGTATTAGAGAAGGAAGCATTCCGTGAAGAACTCATGAACCAAAAGCTGAAAGTAGCCAAGCAGGAGGAGCAAAACCTCAAGATACCGGAGATTCATTAAGAATTGAAGGACAGCAGGATCATGGTTCATGTCAAGGATGTTGAAACCCGGAAGTTTGGAATGCAACTCCAGAAATATTAAAGGACGTCACGAGAGAATTTGCTACAACAGAGATGAGCTGGCAAAAAAACTTGAGAAAGACAAGCATGATCGGAAGAAGCCATTGGAGACATGAACAAGGCTTGAAGAGATTGGGGGCATTGAAGATTAATTGACCTTTAGAAGACCAAACCCCTATTATATACCTACGTTAGATGCGATGTTTGTGAGCTGTCATTTGCTTGATGTTTTTCCCGACAGCCACAAATAAAATCTATCTTTTCAAAACTTTTGCTTGTATTGTGTGTATCCCTCTCTATCTCTCTTATCTCACCCCAAACCCATGGACCCAATAAAGGATGAATGAAGATGAGCTTATATTTTCTAGACCGATGAGTCAATTGGAGACGGACCAATGGATTCAGAACATGGAGGACCACATGGAGAATAACCCTATAGCTGGAAAGGATATGACCCAGCATGCTCTTCAGTGCTTTGAAAGAGGTGCTGCTACTTGGTGGAGAATGTACCGAACCATGAATGGATGGCAAGGAGTAACCACTTGGAAAGAATTTAAGTTGACTTTGCCAAAGTCTCGGTTTGTGTCCCAGAAGTTAAAGCCTTATGGAAAGGATATGAAGAAACCTTGTGCATGCAAGATTTGTGGAGAAATAGGACACACCGATAAAGAACACAAGGATGAATGCCCTAATTGTGAAGGAAGTCACCCAGTTGAAGAATGCCCAACTAGGCAGATTACTTGTTTCTTGTGTGAAGGGACTACCCACTATCCTGCTCAGTGTCACATTTACCCCATGGTACAACGAACCATCCAGCAGAAGAAAGAAGTAATGAAAGGAGCCCTCATGGAAATTTTAGAAGAAACTGTGATGAAGGAAGAGGTGCAGGACACACCTAAAGAAGACCCGAGTAAATCCTGCATTAAGTCTTGCTATTCATGTGGAGAAGAAGGACACATCTCCCAAAATTGTTTGAATGGGGATCTAGTAGAATTCCCGACAGAGGAAGTAGAATATGACCCACAGGAAATAGAAGCCCTAATTGGAATGTAAAAGTCCAGAAAGAGAAGCAGAGTGGATTCCAGGAAGGATCTGAGTCATATGACATGTTATAGGTGCAAGGAGTTAGGGCACTACCTCAACAGTTGCCGAAAAAGAAAACCTCGATACTTGTCAGAAGTAATATGTTTTAGTTGTAATGGAGCAGGGCACTTTGCCAGAGAATGCCCCAAGGAGAAGGAAACTTGTGCTAAATAGTTGAGTTTGCAATGAAAGAAATGGAGTAGTAGAAGTGATAACATTTTCTTTTATATTGAGGTGTTGAGTTGAGACATGTAATGGAAAAGCGAGAGATTGTAATCACTTGAGAATGAATAAAGTTAGCATCGTTGGTACTGATATGGATCTTGTGAGTTGTTACCCTAGGAAGAAGAATTTTGACCATTTTGAGGATATGAGAAATATGGTCTATGGAAGATTTGTGCATTTTAAGGGTGGTAGTATGCTGTAAGAATCCTTGACCCCTGGAAAAGATAAGGATACTCCACTGAGTGGATTTCAGACAAAATGAATACGAGTTTTGTCTCGATATGTGTGATACCCCAAGAGTGTGTGGGATGAAGTTGGAGACCGTAAGTTGTTGGACCAAATGTGATCAAGGAGTCAGAAGAGAATGTTAAGATGATTCGAGATAGACTGAAGGTAGCTCAGTCCAGGCAGAAGAGTTATGCAGACTTAAAAACGCAAGGAGGTAGTCTATAAAATTGGAGACAGAGCAAGTCTTCATATGTCCCCTCTGCGAGGAGTTAAACGATTTGGAGTTAAGGGAAAGTTATCCCCGAGATTTGTAGGACCGTACCGAGTTTTGGAGCGTATGGGAGAAGTGGCCAACAAGTTGGAGTCACTTGAAGGATTGTCAGGAGTTCATGATGTGTTTCACGTTTCCAAGTTGAAGAAGTGCCATGCAGAGATGGCCAATATTCCCCTGTAAGGACGTTTGAACCTGGAAAGGATAATGATGTTCCCTGAAGTGGAATATGGACTTCGTAAGTATAAAGTTTTTATCTCGGTATATTGGATATCCCACGAGGATGAAGAGATGAATTACTATTGGATATAAAGGAGGTATGATGTAGGAAATATGGATCAAGGGAAATTCCAGGATGAATCTGAGTAATCATGTCCAAGTTTGGTGCCAATAGAAGGAAGGAAGATAGTATAATAGGATGGATTTAAGAATACTAGGAAGTTGGAAGTTGGAAAAATGATCAGTTTCCCAATGATAAGTTCAAGGACTACAAGTGATAAGAGGGGACATAACCCACATGCCCCAGGACCTGCCAAGAAGCGAGCACATTCTTGCTGAAGGAAAAACCCTGGTAGAAGTTACGATTTTATTGACAGATGATCTTATAGGAGTTTACGAAAACCTGAGAGTTGTGAAGGAACAATAGATGTTTGTTTGGCTTGCAGAATCAATGGATTATTTCGAACTTGGCTCGTCGACAAGAGAAATTCTGCAATGTTTGTGAGGATGACCGAGTGTTAGAATGCGAGATTCGCTAAACCGTATACACGGTAATGATTTGGGTGCGGGATGGATTGATCACCATACCGACTTACTCTTATTATTCGCCTTGCTATATGGGATGGTAAATCTGAGTGACTTACCTATAGTAGAGCGCCAACGATCAAAACCCTGTTTAAACTTAGAATGGTATAAGTTTTTTTCCCTTGTACACAACAGTTGTTGCCAACCATAGGTTATATGGTGAGGTTCAACCCAGACTCCTTTCCTGCAGGAGAAACCATAAATTGTTGACCACCATGAGATATCGATAGTTGTTTAGTTTTGGCGCCAGACCCGTCAGCTAAGAAGACCTATTCTCGGAAGAACCTTACCAAGATGAAAGGATAGAAGAATTGTGGTAAAGGTTATGCCACTACCGAAAGAGCCCAGATAAGGAATTATCCTGAAGATCTGAGAAGACCGACACTTTTAACAATATGGATGAAGTATATGAGTTTTGATGGAACCGTAACCATGCTTCTAAGGGTGGTAGCACCCCAAACCCCCTCCTGCCACAATCAATGGATTTTGAGGAGACCCCAAACCTAACCTATTTCTTTCTAGCCTCTCCGAATCTCGAGGACGAGATTCATTTTAAGGGTGGTAGGTTTGTAACATCCCAAAATTCTAAATTTTGGAATGTTATAATAATTAGATAGATTTGATTGATTGTTTGATTGATTGTCTGAAACTGAGTGAATTCGAAACTTTTTGAAAGTTAAATGAGAGGGAATAAAAGGACTTTCCCAAACTTTCATTTTGCATTTATGATCTCCGGGAATTCAAATTCTTTTCACCACGAAACCCTGGAGAGAAGATGACATGACTTCTTCCATTTATTTAAATGACAAGGGGTGTTGAAAATATTTGAATTTCATTTGAGAATATTTCCAATTCTGAAACTTTGTGCAACTCAATGATTTTCGTGAGAGAAGATAAAATGACTTCTTCAAATTATATGAAATATGAGTTGGGAGTTTCAAAGAATTAAATTCAAAGTTCTTTCGAATTTATTTTCAATTTGGAGTTATTTGGGTTTTATTCAAATTATTTTTCTCCAAAAACAAAATACATGGAAATTAGGGTAAGATGATTCCCTACAACAGAAAATTGGAGAAAAATTAATTTGAAACAATTTTGGTATTTTTTAAATGATTTTTAGTGGGTTTTATTGAATCAATAGCATTGTTTCATTTATTGGAATTTTTGTAAATTTTATTTAAAGTTATAAAAATGTTCACGTTGTAGGAATTCTTTTTCTGAAAATTTTGATATATTATATGCCTATGTAAATTTTTATTTATTTAGTTTTTATTTTTCTTTCTCTGGAATTTTATTTAAAAAAATAAAAAAATAAAAAAAAACCTTCGGACCGAGCGGACCGAGCCGGCCTAGTTCGCCAGGCCACGGCTCAGCCGGCCCGGCACATCGTCTCTGAGCTCGGGAGGATCTCCCGAGCAAGCACGCCGCCGCGCCCGTATCTCGCCTAGATGCCTCGCCGCCGCCTTTCCCCTGCCCCCCCGCGCACGCCAGCTAGTGTTGCACCTCTCCGCCCTTAAAAGCTGGACCCGGACCCCTGGACCTCTTCCCGCCGCCTCCTCCCACAGTCGCCGCCGCCTCCTCCCGCAGTCGCCGCCGCCCCGGCAAGATCCGCCACCGCACCGCCGCCTCGCCGCTGTCGCCTCCTGCCGCTGCACGCCGCTGCCGTTTGCGCCGCCGCCGCGCCGTCTGCCGGCGCCCACGCCGCCCATTGCCGTCGCTGGTGCTGCCTTGCTCGCCGAAGCCGCCACCCCGCCTCGTCGTTGACCTCGCCAACGCTGACGAAGAAAAAAACCGATGAAAACCACCGGTACAACCGCCGAACTGTCCCGGTTTATTTTTTTGGTTTTTCTTCGCGTTTTTTTCTCTGATCGGTTTAGATTAGTGATCGTTCGCTCGTTTAGGATCTGGAGCGGACAGGTTCGTTAGTTAACGTTCGGTAGCGAACGTTCGTTACTTAGATTTTTTCCTTTTTCTGTTAAATTCGGCCAGGGACCTATATGTGAGGATTTTCTTTACAAATTAGTCCCTGTTCATCAATCGATCACTACTTTTAGCCGTTTATCCAAATCCAACGAAACCAACGCCCACGTCTTCGTTATGATCTCCTCTATCCAGTAAAACAACTTAAACATGTTTTTTAAAAGTTTAAAATTTGAATTAGAACAGATTTGAATTCAAACTTCTTTTGATCATATCTTTTTATCCGTAACTCCGTTTCAGTTAATTCTTTTTGCAAATCGAAGCTCTTGACCTAAACTTTCTTATAAGGCCAAATTCACATAATTTTGGTACTATTAGAAATTGTTTTATGTTGCAAGACTTATTTGTTTGGTTTTGATGTTTTCCGAATCGACTTCTTCGATCTTTCTGGTCTTTTGAGTGATTTCTTATGTGTGGTTACTATTGCTTGCTTACGATAGATTGACCGGAGTGTGACGAGTAGAACTATCAAGAGTTATGAGTGCGACTCATCTTCATCAACATTGCAGGCAAGTTCACACTTTGATCATACCTTTTTCATACCCAGTTTTTATTGCATTAGATCAAACCTCCAACATTGCATGATTAGGATCTAATTAAATTGTGGGATGGGAATTAGTTGATGAGGTAGGAACCTATTGCCCTGCATTCAAACCTTGGGAGTTACTTTTACGTTATGCTTACATTGCCATGCTATGCTCGTAGACGTGGATTGGGTTTTGAGAGTATTCATGACAGATGTGAGATTGTTAATTAATGGTTTACTTAAGGTGGCAACTTAAACACACATCTGGGTGGATTGAGGCACCTGGTTATTCTAGGATTGCCTGTCTAGGCACCTGGGTAGACCAGGATTGCTTGTTTTTTATGGACCGCCACCTAGACTCAAAGGGATCATGAGATTTTTCATACTACAAACTTCCGTGTGCAGCCACAAGCTATTATGGGCTCTAGCATAGTTGATTAAGTCGTGCGAACTCTTACAGGGTAGACTAGCAGATGTAGGGGAAAGTAGGTGTAACGATCTATCCATCGTAAGGTGCTAGCGCTTCTGAAAGACTATGTCTCGGTCATCCGTCCTGTCAAACATCATGTAGTGCGAGAAACCAAACGGAGGCGATCGAGTCTTGTGGGGAAAAGTGCGCAAACCTCTGCAGAGTGTATAAACCAATCATGGTTAGCCGTGTCCCCGGTTATGGACGTTTTGAGTATCTAGTACTTGGATTATCCTGTTGATCTCATCACGTTACATTAAATGAATATTGTTGGGTTTTAATGATGATGCTTAATTGGGATTGAGAATGCTGTCAACCATTCTCAATGTTCAACAACCACCATGATAGTTAAATAAAATGTATTCCTTTGCAGTAGGGAAAAATTGGCTTTACGCAAAACTATAACCATAGAGCTTTTCCACCAGCCAAATATTCATGTAGTGATAGCCTTTATTCATCATTCTCTATGGTGTGAATTTGCCAGTACATTCAATGTACTGACCCTTTGTGGCTGGAACGTCTCATGTTGCAGGATTTCTTACGACGAGTAAGTGATACGTTAGGGTTACGATTTCTACACTCAACTTTGCCGTTGGTGTTGATGGGAATCCACAACCTTGTTACTTCCGCTATTTGGATTGAGGTAATAGTATTTACGTTACTTATACATGTGATTTACCTCTGTTATAAATCCTCGGGTACTGTGTGTGTCAGCATCCCGATCCAGGGATGACACTTAAGCACAGAGACTTGATCCATTCGGGTCGGGTCGCTACACCGAAGCAATTCAGGAGTCTTTTCAGTTTGATTCTCCGGAGCCCATCATCTCAGAATTATTCATTCCATCTTTCAACTCTCGTTCTCCAAATCATACCGGTGCATGTTTCAAATATTCTCGTATCAGCTCGTGATCTCTTCGTTCCCATGTATCTAAATTCTCTCTGGTATTTTCATTCGTTCTCCAATTCTCCCTGGTGTTTCCTTATCTTTTCTTCGTTCATTTTCTATTCTTACGGTGGTTTGTTCAAGATTGTTTTCCTCTTGTTATCATCAATTATTTGTGTTTCTCAAGTTCTACCGGTAGATCGTTGAAGACCTTCTCAAGTTTGCGCCATATCTATCTTAATCCTTTCTACGAGAATAAGTAGTATGCCAAATCCATTGTTTTTCATCAATTTAATTGGTAAAGGATGAGCATAATGTAATTCTTATTCTTGTTTCATCCAAGTGATTAATTCCTTATTCCAGAGGCTCATCAAGTTCTCGGTTTCAATTGTTTCATCTTTTTTTCCCAGAGTTCCAAGTTTTCCACATTATATCGTCGCGAAGATCCATCTAAATCATTCCAAGGCTTCACCTTATATTCTCAACTTCTCTTTCTTTTTGTCATCCTTTTGATTACCGGAGTTCTTCATGGAGGCTCTACATGATGTTTCATAAAGGATTTAATTCCTTCTCGAAGTTTTCATCGAGATTCTTTCCTAAAGAGCCCAAGTATTCTTCATCTTGCATTCCGAAGTGCAATTCTTTCTACTGTATCATTTGAGATGGTGCTATGTCATTCTTCATAATTTGAGTTCATGTTTCATGATTCACTTGTGGTCAACAATGATGTATCTTAAATCCATTAATCTCTTCGTTGGAGCTATCTTGGTATATATTTCACTTAAAGCCTTCCCTAAGGAATGTCGCTATTATCGTGTTTATCAATGATCCAAGTTTTCCTCCTATTCTCATGGTGAAAGAAGTTTTCCATCTCTTCGTCCATCTCAGCTAATCAATCTTTTGGTAGTGGTTGGTTGTCACCATTGCATCATCTTGTTTTGTCAAGATCATGTTCTTTCCTTTGCTTATCCATTCAACCGGAGTGTCTTGTTTTCATTCGAGTTCTCTCATCTTATCAAGTTTTACCTCCTTTATCAACCGGAGTGCTGTCTGAAATCTCTCTTACCCTTGTGCCATTCTTTCAATAGTTCCGGAGGTAGCGTGTTGTTGATTTCTTCAAGTATCCTCTCATCTTGTTAAGTTCTTGTTAATTCCTTCCATTTTTAGTCGGGGTGCTGTCCAAATTATATCATTCTTATTCCTTCTCTATCTTGTTTAACCGGAGTGTTGTGTCTATCATTCCTCTTCTAACGGGAGTATCATCCAAGTGCTTTCATTTTGCCAAGTTCATATTATTGCCTTCCATTTCCAACCGGATGTTGTCGTTATTGATCCTTATGGTTCCTTGTACATCTCGTTTCTACTGGAGTGCTTGCATATACTTCTTGTCCATTGCAACCTTTTTTCTTATGTCTTTCAACCTACAAGGTTCTGGTAATGTTCCTAGTTCCTCTTTTCTAACAGAGTGTTTTCAACTTTGTTCATCTTCGTTGTTTTCTTTCTTTCAATTTGTTCAACCTCGCAAGGTTCTTTGGTTTCACTCATTTGTCAAAGAAGCAACTTAGTTTTACCTCTTCTCTCCATCTTCCATTTCTCTCCGGTGCCATCCTAGTTCTCGGGACGAGATCCTCTTGTAGTGGTGGAGTGTTGTAACGCCCCGAGACCGATGCGTCAGGTGTCTTCCAGTTATTCACCGTCGTTGCCATGTCATTTGCTTGCGTGTTGTTTTTCATCATGTCATCATGCGCATTGCATCATCTTGTTTTCAAAACATGCATTCGTCCGGGTTCCCCCAATTCCGTCTGTTGTTCGTTCTGAGCCCAACCACACTTGCACGCGCCCGCGGCACGTCCGAAATTTTATTTTATAAGTGTCCGGAAAATGTTCTTAGAATGGGATGAGAGTTGGCATGCGGTGTTGTTATGCTGTTAGTAGGTCGCCTGCCAAGTTTCATCGCATTCGGAGTCCGTTTGACGCCCCAACAGATAACTATAGCGACAATAGTAGTCGGTCTACCGTCGGACGTTTTCGGTCTCCGGAAATAGTCGTCGGGTTTCTCTCCCTTCTCTTCTCTCAGCCCAAAGCTTTCTGCACAGTCCGCTATCAACCACCAGGCCCCGAAACCCGTCCTTGCACAGTGCCTCGACCCCCTCACGTGCGCGTCCGAAAGCGGTCCCGAACCCGACCTAGGCAGTTGTCACCGTTGAACTCAGAACATCCCCAAACATCTACAAAACATACCGTTTTCTGATTTGGACTCCCTGGCTTCTTTTTCTCGACCGCCCGATTATGATCGGACGAACCGAATACCCCTAACCAAAAACCCACTTATATATATACAGGGCAAACCCTAAAATCTAGGGACATTGTCCCATCCACTCGTCGCCGCCGCCACATTTCCCACCTCGGGGTCCATCCTCATCCAATCAGTGTGTGTGTCCCCGATCCAAAATCCTCTCGATCTCTCCCACCAACCAGCGCCTCCCCTAATCCCCTCGTCCACCTCCTACAGCCCGAGCACCGGCCGACCACCGTAGCTCCTCCGCGGCCTCCTTCCTCGCCGGCCGACCAAGCTTCGTGCGCCTCTGCCTCGAGGGCCTCCTCATCCCCAACCAGCGTTGCCTCCGGCCTCCAGTCACCTTCAACCACCGATTCACACGTCCCTACGCCCACGAGCGTCCGAGGCCGTAACCTCCTCCTCATCCATAACCACGTCGCCGCCGGTGACCAGAACGCCCAGGCTGGCCTTGCATCCCTTCTCCTACTGTCCCCTTCCTCCCTGGGTTCCTCTTCTCTTTCTCACTCTAGTATCTCCCGCCCTCTCTGTTCTCGTAGGAGAACGCCATGGAACCTGCAAGGAGCTCAAGCCCGCCGCCGGCTGCCCGCGACCGCCTCCTCTGCATCCGCATCGCCTCACCGGAGGTTCGTACGCCTCGCTGCCGTCGTCTCTGCGCCTCCGGCGTCTGCAAGCCACCAGTGCACCAGGACCCATCGCGCGCCTCCTCTGCATCGAACGGCGAGGATGAGATGCTCGTTTCCCTCGCCATCGCTGTGCCCGCACGCCAAGTCCCTCGCGGTCACCCACGGAGACTGGTCCTCGCCGGCCTTCCCTGCATGCCCGTTGCCGCCGTCCTGTTTCTTCCCGGCGAGAGCCTCGCCTCTACTCCGTCCGGTTTGAGAGAGCGCTGTCTTTTTCCCCTTTGTTGACCGCAGCCCACTCCTGCCGCGTCCTCGACCTTTTCGCCTGGATCCACCGCCGCTTCGTCCCGGAATCCCGTGCCAAATCCGCCGCCGGCACTCCTTGCTGCCTCGTTTCGTCAGGGAGACGACGAGCACATGGCTCGTCAACACACCACCCGTTGACCCCGCGCCAGATACGACTCCCCTCGCCTCTGCCTTTGGGCGCGGCCCATCATCGCCTCTGCCGGCCTCTCCCTCTGCACCAGCGGGCCGTGGCCCATGTGAGCAGCCTCCCCAAACCCTCTGTGCTTTGTTGGGCCAATAGATACGGCCCGTTTCATGTTTTTTTCATATAACGTTTTTCCTAGTTTCCAAAGAGAGCTGTTTAACATAAAAGTCCCTCTAGTTCATGCATATAATAACTCACAAACCGTGCCTCGGATTAAAACAAACTATATATGTAAAATGCTTAGTTTTTCGTCTAGTTTCATAATATGCCTTTTTCATCCATGTTTAAAATGTTTAAAATGTTGTTTGGTTAAATTTGCTCCTATGTCATGTTAAAATGCTTTAATTCATAACTAATTAAACGTAGCTCCGAACTTAATAAACTTTATATGTAAATGGGGTAGAGAAATGCCTAGTTTAACATGGTGGCCTTACTTTGCATGTTTAATAACTCTAAAATATGGTTTAGGGCAGAACAGTTCCAAATCCATAATTATGCTTATGAGGAGTTTCCAGACTTATTGTTTTGTTGTTCCGACCTCATTTTAAACTTGCCTAGATATGTAGTTTTTCTTTTGCTTCACCTCTTGCCATGTTAATCAACATTTAATATTGTTGGGTACATAAACGAGATCGAACTAAATAACTTGAATGTGGTGTTCCGTCAATATGCAACTCATTGCATATTGAGCTCCACTTAATTTGTAGGATTGTTTGTGCGTTTTGCCATGCCATGCTTCATTAAACTGGACATGCATCATACTTGGTTGTGCATCATGCCATGTTTATGTGATGGTTGTTTTCTATGTTGTTTGCTTCTTTCTGGTGTTGCTTCTTCGGGTTGGTTCCGATAACGTTGAGTTTGTGAGGATTCGTTCGACTTCGTTCGTTTGTCTTCTTCACGGACTCGTTCTTCTTCCTTGCGGGATCTCAGGCAAGATGACCATACCCTCGAAATCACTTCTATCTTTGCTTGCTAGTTGCTTGATCTATTGCTATGCCACGATACCTACCACTTGCTATATCATGCCTCCCATATTGTCATGTCAAGCCTCTAACCCACCTTGTCCTAGCAAACCGTTGTTTGGCTATGTTACTGCTTTGCTCAGCCCCTCTTATAGCGTTGTTAGTTGCAGGTGAAGATGACGTTTGTTCCATGTTGGAACATGGGTTCTGTTGGGATATCATAATATCTCTTATTTGATTAATGCACCTATATACTTGGTAAAGGGTGGAATGCTCGGCCTTATGCCTGGTGTTTTGTTCCACTCTTGCCGCCCTAGTTTCCGTCATACCGGTGTTATGTTCCTTGATTTTGCGTTCCTTACGCGGTTGGGTTATAATGGGAACCCCTTGACAGTTCGCCTTGAATTAAACTCCTCCAGCAAGGCCCAACCTTGGTTTTACCATCTGCCACCTAGCCTTTTTTCCCTTGGGAGTCGCGCTCTCGAGGGTCATCTTTATTTTAACCCCCCCCCGCCCCGGGCCAGTGCTCCTCTGAGTGTTTGTCCAACTTGTCAGCCGCCGGTGGCCACCAGGGGCAACTCTGGGCTGGCCTACCGGAAGTTTGGACAATCCGGTGTGCCCTGAGAACAAGATATGTGCAGCTCCTATCGGGATTTGTCGGCACATCCGGGTGGCTTTGCTGGTCTTGTTTTACCATTGTCGAAATTTCTTGTAACCGGGATTCCAAGCCTGATCGGGTCTTCCTAGGAGAAGGAATATCCTTCGTTGACCGTGAGAGCTTGTGATGGGCTAAGTTGGGACACCCCTGCAGGGTTTGAACTTTCGAAAGCCGTGCCCGCGGTTATGGGCAGATGGGAATTTGTTAATATCCGGTTGTAGAAAACTTGAAACCCAACTTAATTAAAATGCATCAACCGCGTTCTTGTGTTATGCTTGAACATGGCCATGATGGTCTCTTCCGGCGGAGTCCAAGAAGTGAACACGGTTCTTGTGTTATGCTTGAATGTAAGTAGTTTCAGGATCACTTATTGATCACTTCTATTTCACCATCGTGCATTGCTTCTCTTCTCGCTCTCATTTGCGTAAGTTAGCCACCATATATGCTAGTGCTTGCTGCAGCTCCACCTCACTACCTTTTCCTACCCATAAGCTTAAATAGTCTTGATTGTGAGGGTGTGAGATTGCTGCGTCCCTGTGACTCATAGATTACTTCAAACAGTTGCAGGTGCCGATGATAACCGTGCGGGTGACGTAACCGAGCTCAAGGAGGAGCTCGATGAAGATCATGTTCGTTGTGTTGTTTCATTTCCAGTTGATCAGTAGTGGAGCCCAGTCGGGGCGATCGGGGATCTTTTGCATTAGGGGTTGTCTTATTTTATTTTGGTTCCGTAGTCGGACCTTGATTGTATCTTGGATGATGTAATGCTATATTCATGTATTGTGTGAAGTGGCGATTGTAAGCCAACTATGTACCTCTTTCTTATTCAGTACATGGGATGTGTAAAGATTACCCCTCTTGCGACATGCCTACAATGCAGTTATGCCTCTAAGTCATGCTCTGACACGTGGGAGATATAGCCGCATCATGGGTGTTACACTAGGTATGACACCTAGATCGGATATGAACTCCTTCATCCAGACTCCTTCATTTGCTGCTTCCGAAGCTGCTATGTACTCCGCTTCACATGTAGATCCCGCCACGACGCTCTGCTTGGAACTGCACCAATTGATAGCTCCACCATTTAATAAAAACACGTATCAGGTTTGTGACTTAGAGTCATTTGGATCAGTGTCAAAGCTTGCATCGACGTAACCATTTACGACGAGCTCTTTGTCACCTCCATATACGAGAAACATATCCTTAGTCCTTTTCAGATATTTCAGGATGTTCTTGACCGTTGTCCAGTGATCCACTCCTGGATTATTTTGGTACCTCCCTGCTAAACTGATAGCAAGGCACACATCATGTCTGGTACACAACATTGTATACATGATAGAGCCTATGGCTAAAGCATAGTGAACACCTTTCATTTTCTCTCTATCTTCTGCAGTGGTCGGGCATTGAGTTTGAGTCAACTTCACACCTTGTAACATAGGCAAGAACCCTTTCTTTGCTTGATCCATTTTGAACTTCTTCAAAACTTTATCAAGGTATGTGCTTTGTGAAAGTCCAATTAAGCGTCTTGATCTATCTCTATAGATTTTGATGCCCAATATATAAGCAGCTTCACCGAGGTCTTTCATTGAAAAATTCTTATACGAGTATCCTTTTGTGCTATTCGGAAATTTAGTATCATTTCCGATCAACAATATGTCATCTACATATAATATCAGAAATGCTACAGAGCTCCCACTCACTTTCTTGTAAATACAGGCTTCTCCAAAAGTCTGTATAAAACCATATGCTTTGATCATACTATCAAAGCGTATATTCCAACTCCTAGAGGCTTGCACCAGTCCATAAATGGATTGCTGGAGCTTGCACACTTTGTTAGAACCTTTTGGATCGACAAAACCTTCTGTTTGCATCATATACAACTCTTCTTTAAGATATCCATTAAGGAATGCAGTTTTGACATCCATTTGCCAAATTTCATAATCATAAAATGCGGCAATTGCTAACATGATTCGGACGGACTTAAGCATCGCTACGGGTGAAAAGGTCTCATCATCGTCAACTCCTTGAACTTGTCGAAAACCTTTTGCAACCAGTCAAGCTTTGTAGACAGTAACATTACCGTCAGTGTCAGTCTTCTTCTTGAAGATCCATTTATTCTCTATGGCATGCCGATCATTGGGCAAGTCAACCAAAGTCCACACTTTGTTCTCATACATGGATCCCATCTCAGATTTCATGGTCTCAAGGCATTTTGCGGAATCTGGGATCATCATCGCTTCCTCATAGTTCGTAGGTTCGTCATGGTCAAGTAACATGACTTCCAGAACAAGATTACCGTACCACTCGGGTGCGGATCTTACTCTGGTTGACCTACGAGGTTCGGTAAAAACTTGATCAGAAGTTTCATGATCATCATCATTAGCTTCCTCACTTACTACTGTAGGAATCACTGGAATTGATTTCAGTGATGAACTACTTTCCAATAAGGGAAGAGGTACAATTACCTCATCAAGTTCTACTTTCCTCCCACTCACTTCTTTCAAGAGAAACTTCTTCTCTAGAAAGGATCCATTCTTAGCAACGAATATCTTGCCTTCAGATCTGTGATAGAAGGTGTACCCAACAGTCTCCTTTGGGTATCCTATGAAGACACATTTCTTCGATTTGGGTTCGAGCTTATCAGGTTGAAGCTTCTTCACATAGGCATCGCAGCCCCAAACTTTAAGAAACGACAACTTGGGTTTCTTGCCAAACCAAAGTTCATAAGGTGTTGTCTCAACGGATTTAGATGGTGCCCTATTTAATGTGAATGTAGCCGTCTCTAAAGCATAACCCCAAAACGATTGCGGTAAATCAGTGAGAGACATCATAGATCGTACCATATCTAATAAAGTGCGGTTACAACATTCAGACACACCATTACGTTGTGGTGTTCCAGGTGGCGTGAGTTGTGAAACTATTCCGCATTGTTTCAAATGAAGTCCAAACTCATAACTCAAATATTCACCTCCCCGATCAGATCGCAGAAACTTGATTTTCTTGTTACGATGATTTCCCAATTCACTCTGAAATTCTTTGAACTTTTCAAATGTTTCATACTTATGTTTCATTAAGTAGATATACCCATATCTGCTCAAATCATCTGTGAAGGTGGGAAAATAACTATATCCGCCGCGATCTTCAATGTTCATTGGACCACAGACATCAGTATGTATGATTTCCAATAACTCTGTTGCTCGTTCCATTATTCCGGAGAACGTAGTTTTAGTCATCTTGCCCATGAGGCATGGTTCGCAAGTACCAAGTGATTCATAATCAAGTGATTCCAGAAGTCCATAAGAATGGAGTTTCTTCGTGCGCTTCACACCAATATGACCCAAACGGCAGTGCCACAAATAAGTTGCACTATCATTATCAACTTTGCATCTTTTGGCTTCAATACTATGAACATGTGTACCACTACTATCAAGACTTAGTAAAAATAGACCACTCATGAAGGGTGCATGACCATAAAAGATATTACTCATATAAATAGAACAACCATTATTCTCTAATTTAAATGAATAACCATCTCACATCAAACAAGATCCAGATATAATGTTCATGCTCAACGCTAGCACCAAAAAAATTTATTTAGGTCTAAAACTAATCCTGAAGGTAGATGTAGAGTTAGCGTGCCGACGACGATCACATCGACTTTGGAACCATTTCCCACACGTATCGTCACCTCGTCCTTAGCCAATCTTCGCTTAATCCGTAGCCCCTATTTCGAGTTGGAATTGTTAGCAACTGAACCAGTATCAAATACCCAGGCACTACTGCGAGCATTAGTAAGGTACACATCAATAACATTTATATCAAATATACCTTTCACTTTGCCATCCTTCTTCTCACTACAAAAAAAATACACTTCCGTGATGATACGTGTTTGTCACAGTAGGTCGCTTTTTTGTCATGCATATACATCCATGACAAATTTATGACAGAATCAAGATAGTCATACCTGTGCTGTCGTAGAAGTGTTCCATGACATTACCAAAATTATCATCACGGAAGTGTCCACTTCCATGACGATAAATCGCGCGTCACAGAAGTGCTTTTGTCAAGGGTGACCGACACGTGGCATCCACCATAATGGAATGCCGTTAAGCTATCGGGTCGGGTTTTGGATCTGATAACCAGTTAACAGCCCCGACCAATGGGGATTTTCCACGTGTAAAATCATCATTGGCTAGAGGAAACATGTGTCGGCTCATCGTCAGGACAGATGTCATCCACTCACTGGACAGAAGGCGCCTATGATACGTCGACACGCGGCACGGCCCAACAAGTTTAAATGGGCCGGCCCAACTAAAGGCCCACATGATTTTGCGGACCATAATGGTCCGGCCCAGCTAAAGGCCCACGAGATTTTGCTGACCATAATGGGCTGGCCCAGCTAAAGGCCCACAAGATTTCGCGGGCCATAATGGGCCGGCCCAGGTACTGGCCCACAAGATTTTTGTGTGCCATAATAGGCCGGCCCAGGTAAAGGCCCACAAAATTCTTGCGGATCATAATGGGCCGGCCCAGCTAAAGGCCCATGAGATTTCGCCGACATTAATGGGCCGGCCCAGCTGTAGGCGCACAAGATTTTGAGGACCCTAGTAGGTCGGCCCGTTAACTGCCTGCCATGTTTTGGGCCAAATGTCGGCCCATATTTGATATGGCCTATTAATGGCCTGCCACGCTCCGGGCCTAATAGTGGCCCATATGAGATCCGGCCCGTTAAAATCCTACCACGTTCTGGGCCAAATTACGGCCCAGATCAGGTCCGGCCCTTTAAGAGGTTTTGGGCCTAATTATGGCCCATATCAGATTCGGCCCGTCAACTGGACACTATGCTTTTGGGCCCACTTGCTAAAGGCCCACTTAGTAATTTGGCCTGATATTAGTTTTGGCCTGTTAAGGGCCTGTTTAACATTTAAGCCCTATATTAATTTCAGCCCGTTAAAAGCCCGTCATATAGTTGGGCCTAACTACGGCCCGGTTTGCATCCGGCCTGCTCGCAGCCGATATCTGATTGGGCCAAACAAGGACCGAGACAATTTTTCGGCCTGTTAAAAGCCCGTGATTTGATTCACAGAATCATGGGCCGGGGTTCATTTCGGGCTGCTGCCGGCCCGTGAGCTGATCGACACGTTTCAGGCCCAACCTACATCGTGATTGCATGACAACCCGATTATGTACCATAATTTTACGGTTTGGCTGGTTTACTGCGAAGACATGATATATATACAGTAAAATAACTACAGCATCGTGAATAAGAAAAAACCTATATACTATACAATAAAGAAATTACGGCATATTACATCCAGTGGGCATCAAAGTTCGCCACTATGATAATAAAGCACAAGCAGACAGCAGATTACATACACTGGGCATCAAAGATCGCCACCAGTGCAAATAAACACGCCGACAAAATAATATACAAAACCGACAGCACTTCAATAGAGTTCAAGAAAGGTTAGCCCTGCTGGGGAGCTGCAGCGCAAGCAGTTGAGCAAGATGATGAGACTGCTCTTGTTCAACACTTATATCTTCCTCACTCTGAAAGATAAACAAGCAGACAGATGACAGGTTTTGCACATAAAAGTATCAGTGCTGACAATTCATCACATTTCTTACTGACCAATAAAGTGACATAGTTTAAATTTGCATTAACACAATATGATATTGTTCAGGTCAAGACATGGCAAGAAATGACATTGTGAAGGAGTTGGCAGCTTTACGACACCACTGGATTACAGATCAAGAACTCATAAGTATCAATGGTTAGTGGGCTGTCAATTTATACCATTTCAGATTCGCAAATAAAGAGACGGTTTAAATAATAGTAGAATGATATGACATTTTTCATAGTTAAGATATTGCAGAATATGACATTGTGCTGTAGTGGGTAGGTTCACCACACCACTGGATTACAGATGAAGAACAGAAGCATACATGCAGTGCAAAAGAAGATCACTTGCTCTGTATAGTTTAATTTACATGGTATGAAGAAGGAACTTGGTTGTACGACTGAAAACTTAAATTGAGAAAGGACGAACTTTTGTTTATGAACTACATATAATAAATTTAAACAAGCAATTTGATGCAAACACCAAAAACAAACAGCTGTTGCAGTCATGCCTAACCAAATATATACAACAAAGTTTGAAGGCTTGAGATGGACAAACTTACATTATTGGTGAAGACAGGCTCTATAAAGGCCTTGTCCATGCTGATGGGGGGGGGGGCAATTCAAGAAGTTTACCACAGAATCTTCTTCAAAAGCATTTCCTTTATTCTACATTTTGTTAAGAGTAAATATAGATGTGATAATATACGGAAAAATGGAGAATATTTAAGATAAGATGAAGAGTGATGCTACATAACCAAGTAGCTATAAATGTAAGTGCAGCGATACAGGCAAAAGGTACATCCAAGAGCAATGCACAACTAAACATTTTCAGTACCAACCTTATGGTAAGAGTAAATATAGATCTGATGTGTAGAAAATGGATGGCAAAGGAAAATAAGCTGCAGAGTGATGGTACATGAACAACTACCTGTCATTATAAGTAGACTGATAAAGGACAGCATGTACTTACAAGAACAATGCAGAGCTAAAAAAAATTGGCATTAGATATATTCTACACTAATGTAACCATTCATACAGATCAGATAATTTGGAGCAAACAATTGATAAGCAAGCTATCATGCATACTAATGTGACATAATGAACCAGGTATGTATGCAAGTACAGTGATACAGGACAATAGGAACTAACAAGAGCAAAGGAGCGGGCAGCATATTTGAGATATCCTGTCGTTCTTGTCAAACCGGAATTCTTCTTCGAGCAGATTTCCTGCAAAAAAGATCCGTAAGGCACATGCGGAAAAGTAGAAGTTCAAATTGTCATGTGATTTCATAGACAGTACCTCATCCTGGGAACGAGACCAGTGCATAATAAGGTTTTTCCATTCAATGTCTTCTAAATTTAGCACAAGAGACTTCACCAGGAATTCGTTTATAGACTTGCCATCAAAGTGTAATTTCCTTAGGTAACACCGATACTGTTGCAATGCTTCCTTGAAAAGCACAAGCAAGCTTTGCTCGTCATGACTATCCAGATTGACCCTCGCCTAGTTACAACAATGTAATGTAAATCATTGATGTGTTCAATCAGCAGAAAACAGGAAAATAATAGCCATGAATAATAGCACTTACACGTAAGTTGGACAGGGAGATGTGAAAATGGTGTTTGTCTTCACAATAATCTTCCCATGATGGGAATATATGCACGTAGTCCCTAACAACATTGAAAGCATTGTCTTTTAAACTGAGAATAAATGGAATGGGGTTCCAATCTGCAGGAATTAGCCGTCTCTGTAGTTGGGATAGGTCTTCGGTCGGTGGACTTGCTGTACTTTTTGCTGGAGTGGGATTTTTCTGTGGTACAGCTGGTGCTATGGCAAATGAAATCGGTATACCTTTTGCTGGAGTGCAGGTCCTGTGTGGTGGGGCTAGTGGTGTGGCCAGTGAAGTATGGGTACAGTCTGCTGGAGTCGGTCTTACGTTTTGTGTCACTGGTTGTACAGCCAATATAAGTGGGGTGCTGTCTGATTTCTCCGGCACCACCACGTCTTTCAAGGACTTTGCCGGTGCTCCTTCAGGTTCGGCAATCACCCTCTTCCTTTTTGATGTCTGATGCACAAGAACAGCATTTGAGTAGAAAAACATGGTATGATGACAGATGGAATATGTATTGATAATGGATGGGCATGGCATCTCGACATATATGATGAGTAAACTAAGTAGATGGTGGTGCAACAAAGTAGAAGAAATGCAAGACAACATGTGCAAGATACCCGCAATCAATAAAACATTGCCAAATTAGAACAGGCACCTTGATGGGTGAACAGGACAGGCCATCTGCCTTTGACTCCTCGAGATTAGAATAGTCATTAGGATGATATTCTGAACAAGAATCAACAGGTGGGGAGCGTATGAGTTTCATTCCATCCAGAATGGCACTCAATGCCTTGGTGCCAATTTTGTAAGTCATTGCAGTGTTTAGCTTCAAGAGTGGACTGCTGCTAGTGCGACACAAAGTAGCTACATAGATCATAGTGTAGATATAACGGGAAAACCTTAAGCATCAGAGTAAAATCAGCAAACTGGAACTTGTTGTAATATATGTGCTAGTATTGCCGGTACGGCTAGAAAGGCTTCGAATACCGCTCTCTTCAAGTGAAGGTGCGGTATTGTTAATATCAATGTAACTCTCAAAGGCGACACAGCTCCCCGCATTTCCTTGCTATTCTTATAGGATTCAAGTGGGCAGGCCACTACAAATCCTATTCCTATGTTTACAAGATCCTACGAATCAAAGAGGCTCAAAGTGTCCATCACAACCGACCGTATAGACCTCTACACTGCAAATGTCCTTGCTCATCGTCAGTACAAGGAACATACTATACTACTATCATACTCCCTCCGTTCCAAAATATAAGTCTTGGTAGAGATTTCCACTATGGATCACATACATATGTATCCAGGTACATTTTAGAGTGTAGATTCACTCATTTTGCTCCATATGTAGTCCATGGTGGAATCTATACAAAGACTTGTATTTAGGAATGGAGAGAGTACATATTAAAAAAGAACGAAAGAGGAACATGGTAAAGAAGAGCAAGCAGATTTTGGATAATAAAATGTTGGTTGCGCAGTGCCCACACATGATGAACTAGAGCGCATTGAGAATGCAACTCCTAGCTGCCTCTCGACCATTTCAGGCGGTTGGATGAAGATCCTATGTCTCCTAACCCTTCTTCTTCCTCGTCTCTGATTCTTCCCATATAGAACACCGCACGGGCCGCCGGCCGGACCACCGGCCCCCACCGCCTGTGTTCCTCCGCCACCCCCACCCCCAACCCCACCCCAACCCCCACCCGCGTCGAGTTTTCTTCGTTCGGCGAGGCCCCACAACCACCTGAGCCCCTTCGATCGCACCAGCGAACTCCGGCGAGCTCTCAAAAATCGACTGACCCAATTTTGAAATTTAGTCTACTGTGATTTAACTAGTGTGGAATATAAAAGGGTAAAACCATAAGCGTTGCGAGTATGGCATTGAGCGTGCCATGGCGGATCTGAAGGTGCAAACCAGACAAAGGCAACTTCACAACCAAGACAAGAAATCAGAGTAAAGCAGTGGTGATCTATTTTCTTGCTGCGATAAATAAGTTGAGCAGATACGAAAGAGTACCGCCTCTGGTGCGGCGCTGTGTAGGCATCTGCTGAGAATTTGACGGTGCTGCGGTAGCGATGGCTGTCAGCGGAGTGGAAGCAGATCTAGGAGGGTAGACGGCAGCGGTGGGGCGCGGTGAATGAGACGGTCGTAGGAGCGGCGCCAGCAAGGTGAACAACGGTGGGGATGAAGCGAGAGGACGGGATGCAAGGATCCCGGTCCGAAGCCGTGGATGAGAGAGGTCGATCTCTTGTAATGGACGGCGGCGTCGGGGTATCAGCAACGGCATGGTGGAGGAGGACGGCGGTGGATGGGGTGGCGGACGGCGGCGGATGGAGGAGGGTGGGGTGGAGAGGGTGTTTTGGCGCCCATGGAGTACGAATGGGGAAAAGGGAGGTAGAGAGGAAGGGGGGAACCATGTATTCAGGGCGCGCTTGTCTCAAATGCGAGTTAATTTACAAACTTAGCCCCCGTTTCAAATTTCTACTACATCACAACAACACTAGTCGGTCGGGGATAGGACGGTAATCTCGCATACACTGAATATTTGCCGACGAGAGTTTGTTTTTGGCGCCCGCCGTGTATGAATATGAATCGGGGAGGGAGTCGACTTTGACCGAGGACACACTGTGTTTTGGCGGCCACCGTGTATGAATCTGGGTGAGAGGCGGTTAGGTCATGTTTGGGTGAAATTACAAACCTACCCCTATCGAAACCTATAGAAATCCAGCATATAGGCTTTGCGTGGCAGGGATAGGCAGTAGTGATTTCCATCTCGCAGATTTTGGTTTCAGGCGGTTACTGTGACTTTCCCCGCTTCGTTCAAATTTTGTAGAGTGCACGTTTACCATGCCAACTCAATTCGAATCCCGTTTGTATTCTATTTTTTTCGGGCGGGATCCATTTTCAATTGGAATTACATTCTATATACATCATTTTTTATATATATACTTTCAAAAGAACAACAAAGAATTCTGCTCCTTTATATGTATAATATGATCTACAAATACAACGATCTCGAAATCTTAAGGTTGAATTTGAAAATTTTTAACCAAATTATGTTCTACTAAAATGTATGTATCAGTAATATCTACATATTAAATAACATAGATGTGCGTGAATTTATATGAGTATGCATGTCTGATAGATCAATTTTGGTTCGAGTATGGATTACATGTATCATCATCTCAAATTCAACTATTTGAATCCCTTTTTTGTTCACTCCTTTCACGCCCATCTCTCTCGCATGCATGCTCCTTCAGGTAGCTATCACTCTCTTTTCTCCAGCTCACCCGCACGCTCACTTCATGTTGCTCCTATCCTTGCAAACATGGTCTCTCGACGTCTCCCTTGAGAAGTGTCACACTCTCCCAATCATTATAAATTACACGGTTTTCATTATCTCTCACGTCTCTACTGTTCTCTGGTATCACTCAGTACCTAAGATTTCTTTTTCACCACCAAACACACAGTCTCCACTCGTCTTTCACTTTATCTTTCTCTCTATGGGATTCTCTCACACACCCTATATGTCTCTACATATGACTCATACCACTAAAATTACTCTCTCTATCTCTCCTGTAGACACAACATTTGTTGCGGTCTCCTTTTCATCTCCATCCCAGACTGAAATTATTCATTTGTTTACCGATCAGACAACCCCGACTACCGTCTCCTCTCTCTCCCATAGACACACACGCACAACTCCTACCACTAAAATGTGAATGGAAAACGAGATTTTGTTATACCCAAACAAAAAAGGACTGGAGGGAGTGATTGCTCTGACACGGACGCGACCTCTCATAGCGCAGGCATTGAACCGGCGTGCCGGCCAAGAGGGCCGCACTCGCTGCAGGCCCGGCTGAGCACGCCTCCTTGCCGCGTGGAACCAGCTTAAGACTGCCCCGCCTGCCTTCATTGAATTCGCGCGTGTGCCGGCAACACGTCCATCCGCGAGCCGGCAGGCATTTTAGAACACTGGTAGCAGGAACTAGTAGAGGATTTTCTTTATTTATAACTCTCCTCACATTTTTTTGGCTTTGAAGTGAATCATGGTTGTGGACATTATGTATGAATGTGCAGATATCTGTGAACATGAGTTTGATGTGGAAGTTGAACTTGGAATGTCGGGCTTGCGCGTGAACTATACCATGTCCAATGCTTCGTCTGTTATTTTTTGGAAAGTAATTGATGTTATTACATGACCCGAAAAAAAACATTTTGTGCCACATTAGTAGATGGACGGACATCACAACTGGCATGCTGACTGGATAAACATTTGAACCTAGCTATTATCACTGGTAGAAAAAGGGCCTATAGTCCCGGTTCGTAAGGGCCTTTAGTCCCGGTTCCGGAACCGGGACTAAAGTGTCGGTACTAATACCTCCCCCCTTTAGTCCCGGTTCAATCCAGAACCGGGACTAAAGGCCCTCCACGTGGGCATTGCGCAGAGCCCAGTCAGGAGACCCTTTGGTCCCGGTTGGTGGCACCAACCGGGACCAATAGGCATCCACGCGTCAGCACTTCTGTGGCTGGGGTTTTTGTTTTTTTTGAAAGGGGGGGGGGTTGGGGGTTTTGCGGGGTTAATTTAGGTGTTTCATATATTGTGTTAGCTAGTTATAATTAATAGAGAGAAGTGTCCTCTCTTATGTCCGTGCTTGGTCGACGCTACGTACTATACATACGTATATAGAGAGGACTAGACACGCTAGCTAGCTAGTAAGCAAACGAAGGAAACAGAAGATCGTCATGAACATATATGCATATATACAGAGAGAAGTGATATCGACCACCTCTCCTTCTCCGAGAGATTGGTCGAACAACAAGTTCTCGTATATCTATCTGACACTACCGGCTACATATATACAATAATTATCTCTTACAAATGTAATCATACGGACTCAGGGTCCACATAGAATTCTCCGTCTTCAGGGATCACGTGGTCAAGAAAGAATGCCGCCAATTCCTCTTGAATTGCTCGCATGCGAGCTGGTGCTAGGAGTTCATCCCGCTTCCGAAACATCTAATTTGAAGAAGGGGGTCAACACAAATGATGGTAATAAAATAAAATTGTGAATGTTGTTATTTACGTACTTCATATTGTTCGTTAGAGTACCCGCCCCGCTCACAGGTCGTGTGGCGGATGGACTCGCAGATGTAGTATCCACAGAAATCATTCCCTTGTTCCTGCCACAACCACTTTACAAGAAATAGAGGTCAATCAAACTGATAAGCAAGAATGCTAAATGGTATTGATGAAACTAGCGCTTGAATCACTAGGAGATGCGCGGAACATGCTACTATAGTACTTACTTTCGGGTGTCTAAATTCCAGCTCCTTCGGCAGTCCCGGAACTGTTTTGGTGAATTTTCTCCAAACCCTGCCGGACAAAGAAAACAATTACTTGATATCAGGAAATGAACAAAGTTGCTGATATGGTGGATAATGATTGATTTAACTTACTTCTTGAGGATTTCAGTCATGTCCGCATACTCCTTGGGATCTTTTCGTTTAGAGTCCAAGACGGTTACTACTCCCTGCTCAAGCTTAATCTCTAGGAGAATATAGTGGTAACTGCACACACATGCATAACTCATCAATTACATTACTATAACCTTGACTAATATATAAGGGAAACCGAATACGCACAAGACAGTAACACTCACCTGAAGTTGTAAGGAAAGAGTATTATATCTTTGTTTTGATTTATTACGAACGATCGTAGCAAGCTAGCCTCGGTAGCTGCGGCATGAAGTTTAACCTGAGTTGCATCTATGAGATATGTGTTAATGAACCCAATATCACCGACTTGTCTTTTCTTCAATTCGACGATCTTCAATCTGCATAATATAGTGAGGATGATTATAAATACATGCAATGAAAGAGCTAAGCTATATAGAGAAACTTAATGACAGAAGTAGTACTACTTACAGACAGTAGCAAGCGACCGTTGTTTTATCGAGGGCCAATTGATTGAAGAACTGATAGAACTCCTCAAATGGAGCAGGCAACAGATCAATTCCAACGAGGTCATGCTCCGGTTTAACTCTCGCATACAAAGTACTCCTCCCCCCAGAGTCTCTGCAGATTTTCAAGTACCAATCATGCAATCTTCGCTTCATCGTTGATAGAGATCTTTCATCTTTGACGAGAGGCTTCCCGTACTCGTATCTTTGTATCTGCACGTCCATGGGTTCATAATGTACTTCATCGGGCAGGTAATCTGCAAGATTGCTATAACCGGGCACCATCCTCGTATCATTATCGACGTTGTGGCTAGGCACCTTGAGCGGGGGGCACGATTGCTTCGCTTGTTCGCCGAGCTGGGCAATTTGTTTCCCAGCTCGTCGTTCTTTCAGCCTTTGATCACTTACAGTATTTCCCGACCGCTCCGCTTCGGCACATTCCTTTCCAATAATGCGGTCATAGTTTCCTTTCGGCGAATCAGACTTCTGTGGTTTTGTCAGGGCAGCCAGAGTGCGCTTCACTTTCACCCGATCTACCTTCTCCTCCGGAGGTGGATGTTTCTTTGCTTTCACCCCTTCAAAGAATTTCTTCACTTCTTCTCGCGCGATCTCGGCGTTCTCCTCCTGGGTCCTCTCGTATGGTAACTTCTCTGGAGTCTTCAGAGAAGGACCGAATCTGTATGTCCTCCCGCCTCTGGTTGTACTGCTAGATGCCGACCGAGCAAACGTAGCGGTTGTCTTCTTTACTTGCTTAAGAGGCGGAGGAGAAGGACTACGACGCACCGGAGCAGCTGGAGCGGCGGCAGGTCTCTTCCGCCCTTGCTGACGAGGCGGAGAAGGAGGAGGCTGGTTGCTCGGGCGCGTCGGCGCAGGCGGAGAAGGAGGCGGAGTGCCGCCGCGCGCCGGAGAAGGAGCCGGCCGAGGGCCCTGATCGTCACTCGCCGGAGGAGGAGGCGGTGGAGGCGGAGTGCCCTGACTCGCCGGAGGAGGAGGAGGAGGCGGTGGCGTCCAGTTCGGAAGGTTGATGAGCTCCTTCCGCCATAGGCATGGAGTCTTCAGAGAAGACCCTAGCCGAGTCTCCCCTTCACCGGTAGGGTGGTCAAGCTGGAGGTCCTCAAATCCCTCCGTTATCTCATCCACCATCACCCTAGCATATCCTTCTGGAATCGGCCGGCAGTGAAAAGTTGTGTCGGGTTCAGTAGGACAAACAGAGCCAACAACCGCCTTGACCTTCAAATTCATCCATTGCGTCATAAGGTGTCAATTTTGAGACTCTGTTATAGCATCCACGGGATAGCTGGCAGGAGCCATCAAGGCATGCTCCGGCTGAAGCAGCTCGGTGGAAGCCACGCTGCTTCTGCGCTGAGATGGCGGGGTAGCTTCGGGGGAGGCTTCGGCCGTACGTTTGCTGCGATTTGCTTCTCGTTCCTCTATCGCGTCTACCCTTGCTTGCAGCACCTGCATTTGGGTTTGCTGCACTTTTTTCCTCCTCTCATGGGATTTGTAACCGCCTGCGTCCGGAAACCCAACCTTCCACGGAATGGAGCCTGGCGTGCCTCGTGTCCGTCCAGGGTGCTCAGGATTCCCGAGGGCCATTGTGAGCTCATCGTTCTCTCTGTCTGGAAAGAACGTCCCTTCCTGCGCTGCTTCGATATACTGCTTAAGCTTACTGACTGGTATGTCCATTTGATTGTTCGTCCAAATGCACTTCCCTGTTACAGGGTCCAGTGTTCCGCCAGCCCCGAAGAACCAAGTCCGGCAACGGTCTGGCCAGTTAATTGTCTCTGGTTCGATCCCTTTATGAACTAGATCATTCTCAGTCTTGGACCACTTAGGCCGGGCTACGAGGTAGCCACCTGACCCCGTGCGATGGTGAAGCTTCTTCTTCGCAGCATTTTGCTTGTTTGTCGCCAACATCTTCTTACTCCTTTCCGATGTCTTGTGGACCACAAATGCGGGCCAGTGATCTCTGATATTCTCATATCTGCTCTTAAATTCTGGTGTCTCATTATTTTCGACAAACTTATTCAGCTCTTTCTTCCACCTCCTGAATAGTTCTGCCATCCTCTTCAGAGCAAAAGACTTGATTAATTTCTCTTTAACTGGGTTCTCTGGATTATCCTCAGGCGGTAGGGTGAAATTTGACTTCAGCTCAGTCCAAAGATCATTTTTCTGCATATCATTGACATAAGAGACCTCAGGGTCTTCTGTAGCCGGCTTAAACCATTGCTGGATGCTTATCGGGATCTTGTCCCTAACCAGAACCCCGTACTGAGCAACAAATGCGCTCTTTGTCCGCAGGGGTTCAATAGGTTGGCCGTCGGGTGCGATTGCTATGATCTCAAACTTTTCATCCGAGCTCAACTTTTTCTTCGGGCCTCGTCTCTTTACCGAAGTTGTGCTCGATCCGGAGGGCTAGAAAAAAGAACAAAGACTTAATTAATATGTGTACATACCAAAACAATGAATGCATCGATTAGCTAGTCAGCATAGGCTTAACTAATATATATACCTGGCCGGACTCGGTTCGGTCACCGGAGCCGTCCTCATGTTCTTCTTCTTGCACCGGCATTAGGTCACCGTAGCCAGCTTGTTCACCCTCTCCTTCTAGACCATCGGTTTCGTTGAGAAACAACGAGATGGCATCACTTCCTTCTGCGATTATGTCCCTCAATAACGCTTCTTTTGTTGCTTCGTCTAGGGCGGTGTCCATAGTTTCTACAAATATTTACAACATGGCAATTATTATTCAAACATGATAGATGGATATATTAGTGCCGAACGTAGAACTAGCTACCTAATCATAGTAAGCTATCGGGAGGGGGTATATATCGACAACGACGACACTACATCTATGTCCCTCGACGACCCTCGTTCCCGATAAAAAAAAGAGGAAGAAGAAGAAAAGAGGAGAAGAAAGAATAGAGGAGAAGATCTCCTCTATTCTTTCTTCTCCTCTTTTTTTCTTCTTCCTCTTCTTTTTTTATCCTCTTCTTCCTCTCATGTTCGATAGGATCGCCGAGGGGTCGGGAGGTTGCGTAGTGTCTCAGGATTCAACAAAACCATGTCTTCATCATTAGGCGAAAGTAACATGTGCATGATGGTACGAAGCTCTTCAAAGTTGTTCTGGAACGGACTCCCAGATAGGATAATCCGCCTTTTGGTACAAAGTTCAGCAAGAGCCTTCCGAATATCGCTATTTGGAAGGCCTTTGCTGAATTGGTACCAAAAGGCGGATTATTCTATCCGGGACTCCATTCCAAAACAACTTTGCAGAACTTCGTACCAACATGCCCTGGTTACTTCCAGCTAATGATGAAGGCATGGATTTCTTCAATACTTTGACACTAGGAAACCTCTCTCTACTTCCGGCTAATAAGAATAAGAAGAAGAAGAAGAATAAGAAGAAGAAAAGAAGAAAAAAAAAGAGGAGAAGAAGAAAGGAATAGTGGAGAAAAGAGAAAATAGAATATATTCTATTTTCTCTTCTTCTCCACTATTCCTTTTTTCTTCTCCTCTTCTTTTTCTTCTTTTTTCTTCTTCTTATTTATTTCTCCTCTTCTTTTCGGTAGAGGAAACCCTAAATAGCTAGCAAGTTTCGTGGGTGTGAGATACATGTGGCCTTCGGTGTCGGACACTACATCCACGTCCCACAAGTGACGTGGGCGTCGAAGCCCGCGCCACTTGTGGGATGTGGGTGTAGTGTCCGACACCGACGGTACATGTATCTCACACCGACGATACTTTCTATTTAGGGTTTCTCCTCTACCGCTCCTCGACCTCTCGACGACCCTCGTTCCCGATAAAATAAAGAGGAAGAAGAAGAAGAAAAAAGAAGAAAAGAAAGAATAGAGGAGAAGACTTCCTCTTCTTCCTCTCCTCTTCTTCTCCCTCTTCTTCCCCTTCTTTTTTCTTCTTCTTATTTATTTCTCCTCTTCTTCCTCTCCTCTTCTTCTTCTTATTTAGTTCTCTCGACCCCTCATCCCTCTCTCGACCCCTCGATGACCCTCGTCCCTGATAACATATTTTTTCTCCCCTCGACACCTCTCGACCTCTCGTCCCACTCTCGACCCCTCATCATCATCTATCACCCCCTCATTTTCTTTAGCATATATCCATGAACAAAATAGAGGAGAAGATCGAAGAAAAAAAAGAAGCCTTCCTCTTCTTATTTTCCTTTCCAAACTCCTTCCTTTTCTTCTTCTTCTTCTTCCTTCTTCCTCTTTTCTTCCTTTTCCTTATTTTACTTTTTCCTCTACACTAACCTAAAATCGATATCTACTAATTAACAACCTAAATAAAAAAATGAATACATATATGAAAAAAACATCATATAAAAAAACATTTTTGACATATTTAACATATTCTGATCCATAGTTCAAAATTTTCAAATTTCATTCAAATGAAATTTGAATCAGATTCAAATAACTTGTTGAAAACCTATTCTAAACCTCTCCAAAAATTCTGAAATTTTGCCATCGCCTTTGTCTTGCATCAGTACCTCACCACAAATTTTTTTTTTAAATTCCAAAAATGCCCAAAGCCATCTAGTATTTCATCAAACACCTTCTACATGGACAAAAAAATTCCTCCTGTTCCAAAAAATTCAGAAAAGTGGACAGCGCGTTGCTGCTGCTCCACTTCTCCTCTCCTCTACTTCTCCTCGGGCGCTCGGGGCCGGCGGAGCAGGGGCGGAGCAAGGGCGCAGGGGCGGAGCCGGGGCGCTTGGGCGGCGGCGACCATGGAGCAGGGGCGGAGCAAGGGCGCTCGGGCGGCGCAAGAGTGGCACTCGAGAGGGGGGCTCACTTTGAGGGGGGCGGCGACGGCTGGAGTCCGGCGACGAGGACGGCCGGCTCGAGTACGCGGTGACGGGGACGGTAGCCGGGGCGGCGGGCGTCGGGCAAGGGGCCGGCGCGGGCGACGGCGAGGGAGGGACGGGGCGGTGCGCGTCGGGGCAGGGACGAGGGTGACGGCGACGGGGGCGGGCCGTGGCGGCGCGCGTCGCGGGCGACGGCGACGATGGGGTCGGGGCGGCGTCGGGGCAGCCTGGCGGCGTCAGGGGCGACAACTGCAAGATGAGAATGAAAAATTCCAAAGTGTGGCCTTATATAGAAGAGGCTTTAGTCTCGGTTCGTGGCAGCAACCGGGACTAAAGGTGGGCATTAGTCCCGGTTGGTGCCACAAACCGAGACCAATGGCCTCTTTTCGGCAGCCCAAAGGGCGGGAAACGAAGCTCATTGGTCCCGGTTGGTGGCACCAACCGGGACTAAAGGGGGGCAATGGTCACGGCTGGTGCCACCAACCGGGACCAATGCCACCTTTAGTCCCGGTTAGGGCCACCAACCGGGACCAATACCCTTGTGCTGCCCCGCGCCCATAAGTTTAGTCCCACATCGCTAGTTGACAGCGCCCAACACCAGTTTATAAGCTCTGCTGCCTCCTCCCTCTCGAACTCCTCTGAACAGCAGGCCTATGGGCCTAATTTGACACTGCTTTGCCTGTGGGCCTATTGGGCCTTCTGCGGGCCTGAATGCTGGCCCATGTAGGGTTTCTAGTCGTATTCAGGCCGTGGAGGCCTAGTAGGTGGCATTTTTTTTGGTTTTTTCTTTTTTATTTCTATATTTTTTTGGTTTTTTATTTTTTTATTTCTACTTAAAACTAAATACTTACAGTTTTTTAGTGATTTCTTTTTGCTTTTAGGTCACAAAAATTATAAATTTTCTGTTAGTGCCATTAGTTTTAAATTTTAAATAGTTTAAATTTGAATTTTTAAAAATTTGTGTGAATCACTAGTTTATGAATAACTTTACTATAAAATTAGAATTTTTTTTCTATTTATTTTTTATTTCTACTTAAAACTAAATACTTACAGTTTTTTAGTGATTTCTTTTTGCTTTTAGGTCAGAAAAATTATAAACTTTTTGTTAGTGCCATTAGTTTTAAATTTTAAATAGTTTAAATTTGAATTTTTAAAAATTTGTGTGAATCACTAGTTTATGAATAACTTTACTATAAAATTAGAATTTTTTTCTTCTTTGCTATTTATTTTTTATTTATACTTACAATTAAATACTTATAGTTTGATTTTAGGTCACACAAATTATATTCTTTTTGCTATTGAAGAATATTATAGTTTTATTTTAGTTGATTATAACATAATATTTTAATTGATTGTTTTTATTTTCATAAAAGTTTTGTAGTTCATTCTGTTTGCTATTAATTCATTCTTTGAGCTAAATGACTCTGAAATTGGAAAGCATTTCAAAATGAACTCTGAAAAGGTTGAAAGTTGGCATGGTATCATCATTTCACCCACATAGCATGTTCCAAAAAGTAGAGAGGGTTACGACAAAAACTTGATGCACTTCGTGTACAAAATGGACAATCACTTTCGAAGTATCAAAGTTTCGAACCATAAGACATGAAAGCATTTCAAATGAACTCTGAAAAAGTTGAAAGTTGGGATGGTATCATAATTTCACCCACATAGCATTTGCTTATTGCGGGAGAAAGTCTTCACTTTTTCTTCGCTTGTGTCATTTGCTTATTGCGCCGTAACCATGGATAATCTTCATTGTTTATCAGGATGCTTGGGTCAGCCTTGACATTGAAGGGAGGAATTTCATGAAACTTTTCATAATCTTCAGACATGTCTATCTTGCCGTCCACTCCCAGGATGTCCCTTTTTCCTGAAAGAACTATGTGGCGCTTTGGCTCATCGTATGATGTATTCGCTTCCTTATATTTTCTTTTTCTCGGTTTGGTAGACATGTCCTTCACATAGATAACCTGTGCCACATCATTGGCTAGGATGAACGGTTCGTCAGTGTACCCAAGATTTTTCAGATCCACTGTTGTCATTCCGTACTGTGGGTCTACCTGTACCCCGCCGCCTAACAGATTGACCCATTTGCACTTAAACAAAGGGACCTTAAAATCAGGTCCGTAGTCAAGCCCCCATATGTCCACTATGTAACCATAATATGTGTCCTTTCCGCTCTCGGTTGCTGCATCAAAGCGGACACCGCTGTTTTGGTTGGTGCTCTTTTGATCTTGGGCGATCATGTAAAATGTATTCCCATTTATCTCGTATCCTTTGTAAGTCAATACAGTCAAAGATGGTCCCCTGGACAACAAGTACAACTCATCACAAACAGTGTTGTCACCTCTGAGACGTGTTTCCAACCAACTGCTGAAAGTCCTGATGTGTTCACATGTAATCCAGTCGTCGCACTGCTCCGGGTGTTTGGAGCGCAGACTGTTCTTGTGTTCATCGACATACGGGGTCACCAAGGTAGAGTTCTGTAGAACTGTGTAGTGTGCTTGAGACCAAGAATATCCGTCCCTGCATATTATTGAGTCTCTTCCCTGAGTGCCTTTTCTAGTCAGTCTCCCCTCATACCGCGATTTAGAGAGACCTATCTTGTTAAGGCCAGGAATGAAGTCAACACAAATCCCGATAACATCCTCTGTTTGATGGCCCATGGAGATGCTTCCTTCTGGCCTAGCGCGGTTACGGACATATTTCTTTAGGACTCCCATGAACCTCTCAAAAGGGAACATATTGTGTAGAAATACGGGCCCCAGGATGACAATCTCGTCGACTAGATGAACTAGGACGTGCGTCATGACATTGAAGAAGGATGGTGGGAACACCAGCTCGAAACTGACAAGACATTGCGCCACATCACTCCTTAGCCTTGGTACGATTTCTGGATCGATCACCTTCTGAGAGATTGCATTGAGGAATGCACATAGCTTCACAATGGCTAATCGAACGTTTTCCGGTAGAAGCCCCCTCAATGCAACCGGAAGCAGTTGTGTCATAATCACGTGGCAGTCATGAGACTTCAGGTTCTGAAACTTTTTCTCTGGCATATTTATTATTCCCTTTATATTCGACAAGAAGCCAGTCGTGACCTTCATACTGAGCAGGCATTCAAAGAAGATTTCTTTCTCTTCTTTCATAAGAGCGTAGCTGGCAGGACCTTTATACTGCTTCGGAGGCATGCCGTCTTTTTCGTGAAAACGTTGCAGGTCCTCTCGTGCCTCGGGTGTATCTTTTGTCTTCCCATACACGCCCAAGAAGCCTAGCATGTTCATGCAAAGGTTCTTCGTCACGTGCATCACGTCGATTGAGGAGCGGACCTCTAGGTCTTTCCAGTAGGGTAGGTCCCAAAATATAGATTTCTTCTTCCACATGGGTGCGTGTCCCTCAGCATCATTCGGAACAGCTAGTCCACCGGGACCCTTTCCAAAGATTACGTAGCGTAAATCATTGACCATAGCAAGCACGTGAACACCGGTGGGCATGGCGGGCTTCTTCCGGTGATCTGCCTCGCCTTTGAAATGCTTGCCTTTCTTTCGACATTGATGGTTGGTCGGAAGAAATCGACGATGGCCCAGGTACACATTCTTCCTGCATTTGTCCAGGTATATACTTTTAGTGTCATCTAAACAGTGCGTGCATGCGTGGTATCCTTTGTTTGTCTGTCCTGAAAGGTTACTGAGAGCGGGCCAATCGTTGATGGTCACGAACAGCGACGCCTTAAGGTTAAATTCCTCCTGTCTGTGCTCATCCCACGTACGTACACCGTTTCCATTCCACAGCTGTAAAAGTTCTTCAACTAATGGCCTTAGGTACACATCAATTTCGTTGCCGGGTTTCTTAGGGCCTTGGATGAGAACTGGCATCATAATGAACTTCCGCTTCATGCACATCCAAGGAGGAAGGTTATACATACATAGAGTCATGGGCCAGGTGTTGTGATTGCTGCTCTGCTCCCCGAAAGGATTAATGCCATCCGCGCTTAAAGCAAACCATACATTCCTTGGGTCCTTTGCAAACTCATCCCAGTACTTTCTCTCGATTTTTCTCCACTGTGACCGGTCAGCGGGTGCTCTCAACTTCCCATCTTTCTTTCGGTTCTCACTATGCCATCGCATCAACTTGGCATGCTCTTCGTTTCTGAACAGACGTTTGAACCATGGTATTATAGGAGCATACCACATCACCTTCGCAGGAACCCTCTTCCTGAGGGGCTCGCCGTCAACATCACCAGGGTCATCTCGTCTGATCTTATACTGCAATGCACCGCATACCGGGCATGCGTTCAGATCCTTGTATGCACCGCGGTAGAGGATGCAGTCATTAGGGCATGCATGTATCTTCTCCACCTCCAATCCTAGAGGGCATACGACATTCTTTGCTGCGTATGTACTGTCGGGCAATTCGTTATCGTTTGGAAGCTTCTTCTTCAATATTTTCAGTAGCTTCTCAAATCCTTTGTCAGCCACAGCATTCTCTGCCTTCCACTGCAGCAATTCCAGTATGGTACTGAGCTTTGTGTTGCCATCTTTGCAATTGGGGTATAACCCTTTTTTGTGATCCTCTAACATGTGATCGAACTTCAGCTTCTCCTTTTGACTAATGCATTGCGTCCTTGCATCGACAATGACCCGGCGGAGATCATCATCATCGGGCACATCGTCTGGTTCCTCTTGATCTTTAGCAGCTTCACCCGTGGCAGCATCATTGGGCACATCGTCTGGTTCCTCTTGATCTTCACCAGCTCCCCCCGTTGCAGCATCACCGTATTCAGGGGGCACATAGTTGTCATCGTACTCTTCTTCTTCGCCGTCTTCCATCATAACCCCTATTTCTCCGTGCCTCGTCCAAACATTATAGTGTGGCATGAAACCCTTGTAAAGCAGGTGGGAGTGAAGGATTTTCCGGTTAGAGTAAGACCTCGTATTCCCACATTCAGTGCATGGACAACACATAAAACCATTCTGCTTGTTTGCCTCAGCCGCATCGAGAAACTCATGCACGCCCTTAATGTACTCGCGGGTGTGTCTGTCACCGTACATCCATTGCCGGTTCATCTGCGTGCATTATATATAATTAAGTGTCCAAATTAATAGAAGTTCATCATCACATTAAAACCAAAGTGCATACATAGTTCTCATCTAACAACATATAGCTCTCTAGAGCATCTAATTAATTAAACCATACATTGAAACTATGTAAAACATTTCAATGCGAAAACAAATGCGATCATAATCGCAACCAAGGTAACAATTGATCCAACGGCATAATGATACCAAGCCTCGGTATGAATGGCATATTTTCTAATCTTTCTAATCTTCAAGCGCATTGCATCCATCTTGATCTTGTGATCATCGACGACATCCGCAACATGCAACTCCAATATCATCTTCTCCTCCTCAATTTTTTTTATTTTTTCCTTCAACAAATTGTTTTCTTCTTCAACTAAATTTAACCTCTCGACAATAGGGCCGGTTGGCATTTCTGATTCACATACATCCTAGATAAATAAAATCTATGTCACGTTGGTCGGCATAATTTTCATAAACAATAAATGAACCAATAGTTATGAAGATAATATACATACCAAATCCGAATCATAGACAGGACGAGGGCCGACGGGGGCGGATACCAAAACCATCGCACTATATAAGATGCAATAATAAATGTAAGAAAATGATACAAGTATCTATCTAAACAGACAAGTAAGAATATTTTTCCTTTCGGAAAGAAGATAAGAACAAGAGGCTCACCACGGTGGTGTCGGTGATGAGATCAGCGCGGAAGATAGACGATGGTGAAGACGGGGACGGGGCGTGATGGACCGCTAAATCTAGACAAATCTCGAGGAAAATGGAGCTTGGAGGTCGAGCTTCGAGAGGAGAAGTTTAAGTAGTGTGGCTCGGGCATTCCATCGAACACCTCATGTGCATAGGAGGTGAGCTAGAGCACCACAAACCCCTCTGTAAGTGCATCTAGTGCCACCCCTAGTTGGTTTTGGAGTATTGACGACAAACCTAGTTGAGGGACTAATGTGTTTGTGAGAATTGCAGGAAAACACAGGTAGAAGTCCCTCATTGATTCGGTTTTACTACCAGAGATGACCCCTAAAAATGTACGAAGACATTGAAGACAATGGTGGTTTATGAAGATATTCATATTGAAGACAATGACATGAGAAGACTCCCTATGAAGCTTTTGAAACTCGAAGACCTAGATCCTTCGTAGTTTTATTTCATTCATGTTGCGTCATAGGAACCACCGTACTGTTAAGTGGGGTCGAAGAGAACCAGTCAGAATGACTGAAGTGATGCCTAATTCAAATCCTATGTCTTCGAGCGAAGCCTATGAGAGAAAATCTTGTCCAGAGTCAGACAAGTCAGCTTTACTTGTAGCCCAAGTAAAGTTGCCGTGTGAGTTCAAAATCCGACCGTTGGTACACGTGTCAATTCCTTAGTGACCCAGGGTCATTTCGGACAGATCAGGTCGGGTTGCCAAGTGGCTATAAATAGTCCACCCCCCCCACAACCTTAAATGGTTGGCTGCTCAAATTTCAGTGCACGGCTTTTGTCGTTTGAGAGCAACCCACCTCCCACCTCGAAGCCTTTGAAAGAAAAATTCCCAGTGAGGAGAAAAGCCCTAACCACCCAGAGCCAGAGTAAATTGGACATCACTTAAGTCTTCGTGTCTGTGTGATTTGAAGACTTATTACACTTGAGGACTGTGCATCCTCCAGACGGTTAGGCGTCGCTTTCTGAGCATCCAAGAGAAATTGTGGATTGCCGGTGAACGAAGTCTGTGAAGGTTTGGGAGTCTACCTTGAAGACTTACCTGAGTGATTGGGCGAGGTCTGTGTGACCTTAGCTCAGGGAGAAAACGGTGAGGACTGGGTGTCTTGGACTAAGTGTCCTTGACTGGGTGTCCGGGACTGTGTGTCCTTTGGTTTAAATACCTAGCTGCTCCAACCAGACGTACGGTTGTCACAGCAACTGGAACTGGTCCAACAAATCATTGTCTTCAACGTGTCACTGGTTTCATCTTCACTTCCCTTCATTTACAGTTATTCATTGTGAAGCCATTGCATGCTTGCTTTACCTTTTGTCTTCACAACATGAATGCATGATCTGTTCGGCTTCATAACTTCTTCCTACCTGATCCTTATTACACTGAAGCTGTTTGTCATTGCGCTTTCACTCTATTGAATACATGACCATGGCTGCCATAGTGTAATCTAACTTCCGCTGCATAGTAATAGGCATAATCTTCACTGTTTGTCTTCATAACTCTCACATTTTGAAGACTTTCATAAAAATCGCCTATTCACCCCCCCTCTAGTCGATATAACGCACTTTCAATTGGTATCAGAGCTTGGTGCTCCCTTGTTCTGTGTGATTCGGTTTAACCACCTGGAGTTTTAGCTATGTCGACTGCAGGGATAATCAAAGTCTCCGCTGCTTGTCCCGTCTTCGATGGAACTGAATATCCCTACTGGAAGAATAAGATGCGCATGCATCTTGAAGCCATTGACGTCGACCTATGGTATGTCGTCGAAAACGGCGTTCCCAAGGCTGGAGAAGGTGTCACTGCTACTGATGTCAAGAAGTTCATTCAACTGGACTCTACTGCCAAGAATATCATCTGTGGTCATCTGACCAAAGGACAGTATGGCCGTGTGAGTGCCTTGAAGACATCCAAACTGGTCTGGGATTGGCTCTCCAAAGTTAATGAAGGCATATCAACCCAGAGAGATCAAAGAATCAGTGTCCTTCGCAATCTCTTCAACCGCTTCAAACGAAATGACAATGAGAATGTCCAGCACACCTTTGATCGGCTCACTGACATCACAAATGAGCTTCAAGCCCTCGGCGCTAGTGAGATCACCAAACATGAAATCGTCAAGACGCTGCTGAGATCACTTGATAGTTCGTTTGACATTCTGGCCCTGATGATTCAAGAACGTCCTGATTTCAAGACACTCGATCCGTCTGACATACTTGAGAGGCTCAACACACATGAGTTTCAGCTTTCTGAGAAAAGAGATATCTACGGCCCAAACTATGGGCGAACTCGTGCCTTGAAGGCAAAAGCTGTCTCCTCATCTGAAGAATCTGACTGCAGTTCTGATGATCCTGAAGACATTGGAAGAGAACTTGCAATGCTAGTGAAGAAGTTTCAAAAATTCACCAAGAAGAAAGGCTTCAGAAAATCTTCACGATCAAGCTCAAGGAATGATGAAGCTTCTGCTCATGACTACAAGAAGAAAACATGTCACAAGTGCAAGAAAACTGGGCACTTCATCTCTGAGTGTCCACAGTGGGACAATGAGAACAGAAGGAAGAAGAAGAGCAAGGAATATGACTCTGACGACAAGAAGAAGAAGAAATACTCAAAGTCGTCTTCCAAAACTTCATCAAGGTCTTCATCACACAAGAAGAGCTCATCTGGCAAGGCACGTGCGTTTGTTGGAAAGGAGATGGATTCAGAGGAGGAGTCCGCATCTGAGGAGGCAGAGGTGGAGTCTGAGGAGTCTGATTCTGGCATTGCGAGTCTGGCTACAGCATACGTCGCCAAGTCCATATTCAATACTGAAGACAATGACTGCATCACCGACACCGACGCAAATGACAAGAACGACTCCACTCCTACCTACTGCTTCATGGCACGCGGTGCCAAGGTAAACACACGCACAACTCGCTATGGAACATCTAGTGACGATGACTCTGAATGTGATTCAAAACCTAGCTCCAAAACACTTGCTAAAATTGCAACTGAACAACAGAAAGCAATGGAACATATTCAAAAATTGTTAGACAGAAGCGATGATCTGTTGGGTGCTGAAATGACTCGATCTGAATCCTTAATTGAAGACATAAAAAACCTTCACGTTAAGTATCAGGAACTTGAAGATCGTCATGATACTCTCTCAACAACTCATGAAAAGCTTTCCTATGATTATCTTCAAAGGAAGCAAGAACTTGAGAAATTGAGGGTGGCTCATGAAGATCTTCAAAAGGAAATCGAGTCACTTCGCGCTGAACAGATCAGTCCCGCTCAGGAAGGATTTGAACCACCATGTCTTAAATGCATTGAGCGTGATAATGCTGCTTCTGTTGATGAATGTTCCACTACTACTACTGTTTCAATATCTTCAACTGTTGATGTGGTAACTAACCCCTCTGCTGAGGATACCACTGCTATTGCTGATGAGAATGCTAGGTTGAAGACATTGCTTGATACAGGGATGTACAAAAGTCTGAAAGGGCATCAGACATTATGTGATGTCCTTAAGAAGCAGATTCTGAACCGAAACCCTAGGAAAGAGGGTGTTGGGTTCGTGAGGAAAATTAATGCAGATGGGTCTTACTGGAAACCTGAGCAGTACCCCAAAACCACATGGGTTGCTGCAAAGGAATCCTCAGCAGATCCATCCAATCTGTCTGGCTTCACTTGTGCTAACCCAATTATCATTAATGAATCCTTTGATGCAAACTATAAACTGTTTAAGAATCAGAATGATGAAGTGTTTGCCAGGTACATTGGTACTAACTGCAGGAATGGACCGCCTATGAAGAAGATCTGGGTTCCGAAAACATGTCTGGAAAATCTTCCTGTGAATGTCTTCGTGACACCTCACTTGATGAAGACAAACCTCAGACCAAAGGCTTCATATGGTCCAAATGCTTCATACAAACAGGGGACTCACCTGAGTCGCACTAATGCAAATGTTTTGCAGGGAACCATACTCAGGCATATGAATATGAGAGTGGTTCATCGAACCGTCATGTTCATATAACCAAAAATTATTCTGCTTATTCCTATGAGTATTATTGTCCACCTGCTAGACTGTTTGCTGAGGTTTCAAAGCCAAAATTCTCAGATGCTGCACTTAGACTTATAGCTTCTAAGCCACCCTTGAAGATGTGGGTGGTTAAGAAAGCTTAACTGTCCTTTGCAGGGAAAGGTCTCCAGCACAAAAACAAAATCTTCTGATGCCATTGCTGGGGACCATAAAAATCTTGTGGGGCGCAAGATAAAATGCCCAAATGGCATCATTATGTACTTCGTTCCTGAATCGCATGCTACTCTCCCCATTAGTCCTAATCTGGATCTAAGTTTTCATAACCCACTGGTTCGTCAAATGTTTATGCTTCACAACACTCTTCGTGAAGCCTATCCCCCTAACTGCACTGTAGGGCACGATACCAGTGACTTCAAAGTCTTCAGAATGGATTATTGACAGTGGGTGTACAAATCACATGACTGGCAGAAGAAGCCTTCTTATGGACTCAACTTTACGTCCATCCGACAAGAGCCACATTACATTCGCTGACACTGGTAAAAGTAAGGTATTGGGTCTAGGTAGAGTTGCAATCTCAAAGGATCAACACATGGATAAAGTCATGCTTGTTGAATCCCTTGGCTTCAACTTAATGTCCGTCTCAATGCTTTGCGATTTGAATATGATTGTAATGTTTGGCAAATATCGCTGCCTGGTGCTAATGGAATCTGACATATCTCTAGTGTTTGAAGGGTATAGGAAAGGGGATTTGTATGTGGTAGATTTCTCAGTAGGACCACAACTTGCAGTATGTCTTCTTGCAAAAGCTTCAGAATGCTGGCTTTGGCATCGAAGGCTTGGGCATGCTGGCATGAGGAACCTCCACACCCTTGCGAAGAAAAAGCACGTCATAGGCATCGAAGGCGTCAAGTTCAAGAAAGATCACTTATGCGGTGCCTGTGAAGCAGGGAAGATGACAAGGGCAAAACATCCTTCGAAGACAATCATGACCACTACTCAACCCTTCGAATTGCTTCACATGGATCTTTTCGGTCCCACTCACTACTCAACTTTTACTACTTCTGCATGCCTCTATGGCTTCGTAATTGTTGATGATTATTCTAGACATACTTGGGTGCACATAATCCTTTACAAGACTGAAGTGCAGGATGTCTTCAGATGCTTCGCAAATCGAGCTATGAACAATTTTGGCGCCAAGATAAAGCACATCAGAAGTGACAATGGCACTGAATTCAAGAACACTGGCCTTGATACATATCTGGATACCTTGGGCATCACACATGAATTCTCAGCTCCATACACGCCACAGCAGAATGGCGTCGTCGAACGCAAGAACAGAACACTCATTGAGATGGCCAGAACAATGCTAGATGAATACAAGACTCCAAGAACATTCTGGACTGAAGCCATTGATACTGCATGCCATATAATCAATCGTGTTTATCTTCACAAGCTTCTGAACAAGACATCCTATGAACTCCTAACTGGCAAGAAGCCAAATGTCAGTTATTTCAGAGTATTTGGTGCAAAATGCTGGATCAAGGACCCACACCACACCTCAAAGTTTGCACCAAAAGCACATGAAGGCTTCATGCTTGGATATGGAAAGGATTCACACTCCTACAGAGTCTTCAATCTCTTCCACTACAAAGTGGTTGAAACAGTGGATGTGCGATTTGATGAAACCAATGGATCACAAAGAGAGCAATTGCCAAATGTGCTAGATGAAGTTCCAGCAAATGAATCAATCAAGCTTATGGGAACTGGAGAAATTGTACCTTCTGAAGCTCAACCTGAAGAAGAACTTATCATCTCAGCCCCTGATCCACATGAAGACAATGCTCAGACTGAAGATATACCTTCAAATGACCACATAGATCAGCAAGAGCAAAGTCTTCGCACCACACACCCTCGTGTTGCAAATGAAGTACAAATTGACAAAATACTGGACAGCATCAATGCACCTGGTCCACTCACTCGTTCAAGGGCAACTCAGCTAACAAACTTCTGTGGGCATTTCGCATTCGTCTCAATATCAGAACCCAAGAAAGTTGAAGAAGCCTTCATGGAACCTGAATGGTTTCAAGCTATGCAAGAAGAGCTTCAACAGTTTGAGCTGAATAATGTATGGGAACTGGTTAAGCGCCCTGATCCACGGAAGCACAACATAATAGGCACCAAATGGATATACCGCAACAAGCAAGATGAGCATGGTCAAGTTGTCAGAAACAAAGCTCATCTAGTTGCTCAAGGATATACTCAAGTGGAGGGCATTGACTTCGATGAAACATTTGCTCCTGTGGCTAGGCTTGAAGCCATACGCATACTACTGGCCTATGCAAATCATCATAACATACTTCTCTATCAGATGGATGTGAAAAGTGCCTTTCTCAATGGCAAGATTGAAGAAGAAGTGTATGTTGCACAACCACCTGGCTTTGAAAATCCAAAACATCCTGATATGGTATACAAGCTCAACAAGGCACTGTATGGCCTCAAACAAGCCCCTAGGGCCTGGTATGATACACTCAAGTACTTTCTGAAAAGCAAAGGCTTCATACCTGGTTCCCTGGATCCCACTCTTTTCACGAAGACATATGATGGTGAACTGTTTGTGTGCCAAATATATGTGGATGACATTATCTTCGGCTGCACCAATCAGAAGTATAGTGAAGAGTTTGGATACATGATGCAAGAGCAATATCAGATGTCCATGATGGGGGAGCTGAAGTTCTTTCTCGGTCTTCAAATACGGCAACAACGCAACGACATCTTCATATCACAAGAGAAATATCTTAAAGAGTGCCTGAAGAAGTTCGGTATGCAAGACTGCAAAGGCTTCACAACACCAATGCCAGCCAAGCATCATCTGGGTCCCGACGACAATGGTAAAGATTTCGATCAAAAGGTATACCGCTCCATGATTGGGTCTTTGCTTTATTTATGTGCATCTAGGCCAGATATTATGCTTAGTGTTTGCATGTGTGCTCGATTTCAAGCGGCACCAAAGGAGTCGCATCACTTAGCTGTGAAGTGAATTCTTCGATATTTGGCTCACACCCCAACTCTAGGATTATGGTATCCAAAGGGCTCAGAGTTTGATCTGGTTGGATTTTCGGATGCTGATTATGCTGGTGACAAAGATGATCGCAAGTCTACATCAGACACATGTCACTTTCTGGGACGATCACTTGTATGTTGGTCTTCAAAGAAGCAGAACTGTGTATCACTCTCCACTGCTGAATCTGAATACATTGCTGCTGGATCTTGCTGCGCTCAGCTTCTGTGGATGAAGCAAACACTCAAGGATTATGGCATTCATCTGAAGCAAGTGCCACTTTACTGCGACAACGAAAGCGCCATCAAGATTGCCAACAACCCAGTTCAGCACTCGAAGACAAAGCACATTGAAATTCGTCATCACTTTCTCAGTGATCATGTTGTGAAGGAAGACATTGATATCATACACGTCAACACTGAAGAGCAATTGGCAGATATCTTCACAAAGCCCTTGGATGAGAAGAGATTTTGCAAGTTACGGTGTGAGCTAAACATCTTGGATTCCTCAAATGTCTTGTGATCAGGCACACATCCTAACACTTAAGCATATTGATGACTTAGATGTGCAACACACGAAGTAGCGTATATCTTCAAACAATGAAGACATACATTCTAAGTGTGAATACATTAATGTGGAATTTGACTTCGGAGCGCCACGATAATTGTGCGCCGTATCTGGGTCTAATACTTCCTATACGGTGGATAATGCCACCACCAAACGTTCCATTTTGAAGTGTTTCTCTCATGGCGTTACCTCTCAATGTCCTCACAGTTGGTTTGGTTTCATTGTCAATATGTCTTCATGATTATCTTCACTGCGTTGATTATATGGATATATATGTACTGATGTTCTGTCCTCTACAGCATTCACTTATAGCTATGTCTTCTTGGATTGAATCTTTTGAACTAAGTGAATGTGATCGGACCCTAACCTCTCTATGCTTTCTATCTCAAACTCTATCTCTCCAAGTCATATGCATTCTGTTGAAACTGTCAAATGTCTTCACTGTGTCCTTGTCAGCTGAAGACATAGTGACAACCATAAAAGTCCGTTTTTAATGCTCATTCCTCCACATAAGATCCGGAGAAGAAGGAACGACCTCCCGACAATTTAGGCGTGCGTGGGACATGGAACAAATCACAATAGCGCAGTGCCTCAAATGCGAACCGCCAGGGGTACCTGCGTAATAGCACAGTGCCGCCTCTATCCCTATAAATACACGATTCACTGCGGTCATTATCTCCTTCTTCCACCCTCGCACGAACCCTAGCGCCACCGCTAGCACTCGACGACGCCGGCGACGAAGTGCTTCACTGCCGCAACCTCTCTGACGCCGTTTTCACGCCGACAGCGGACATCGCTCTCTCCGCCGTCGCCGTAGGTGTCTTCCGTCGCCAAGTTAGGGCACGGAGGATCGAACTGCTCGGCCTCAAATCTCACTTCGTCTAGCAGTTCCAAGTGTGGTAAATAAAACCTCTTTTTACAGCTTCTTTTGATCCTACAGTTCAGTCACTTTCTGCCATAAGAAGTTTCTCTTCACACCAGTTAAATCTCTCGCTGCATCTCATAACATGCCTAGTATATTCACTTGTACTTCATAAAGTAGTTAGATTCCTCACTTGTACTGATCTATGGGTTCGTACAAATCTGGAACCAACTTCTTATCTATAAGTGAATGTCTTCGCATAATGAGGTCAATGTCTTCTAAACCGATTTATCTTCAAAATCTTCTGAGAATGCATATGACCTCTTCCCCTTCCCTCGCACCTTAATGCTGTCATAGGTACATGTCCGTGGGAGAATCCTTCGGTTCTCATAGTCTGCATTCATTTGCAGAGTACTTGCAGCATCACATCAACTCGCCTGAAGCCAGTTCTTGCAGAAGGAAGCCCTTGAAGCCTTTGAACATCTTGAAGCCTTTCAAGTTATCCATGGCTTCAGAAACAACAGCTAGGAAGGGAGGCAGACAGCGACGTGGTGAAACGTCCAAAGATCTGCCTGATGAATTGGCAGAGATGTACAAAACTGATCCTGAAGAAAGCTATGGTTAGCGCAAGACACGAATCCAATGGATTCGAAGATATTGGGCAGAGCAATGGTTCCACTACCGCTTCGTCACTCAGGAATATGCGGAGAAGTGCGCCATCAAGAGACCGTGGGGAGATGTATTATACAAAAATCTCGTACCCATGTCCAAAGACGAAGCCATTGCTCAAGGATTCTATCCATGCATGGTGAGAGGACCACAGCCAGCTGAGGCACATCCGTCATCACTTCTCTGGTGCCGCGATGATAATATCTTCAAGCGCAACTTTCAGTTTGCACAACAGTCAGTGAAGATAAACAAGAAGAAATTTGGGCTTGACTTCAACCCTGGTCCCTCCTCACCAAGGGCAGATGGCACACGCAACGCCAATCCCAATATCATCGGGCCGTATGCCAATCTTGCAGGCCTCATCACTCGCATCCTAGTCCAAGGGACTGCTGTGAATGACCCTCCAGCAGATACTGAGTCAGATGACGCCCCTGCTGCTCTGAAGCCAAAGCAGAAGAAGCCAAAAGCTCCAAAAGCTTCAAAGCCAGCCGCTTCTCCCAAGATCGCAAGAGTGAAGCCTTTAGCAACTGCACCTCCTGAAGCCAGTGTGCAGTTAGAAGGCTTATCACGAGTGTCCATGCCCCAAAAAGCAAAGAAGCCTCAGCCACACACAGGCAAAGAGCTCATAGCTGTTGACATTCTGCGCTGCGAAGCCATTGATCTCTCAAGCGATGAAGATCTTGGAGATGATGCTCTTGAGCAGCTCATCAAGAGCAAGGAGGAGGCTGAAATCTTCAACAATCTGCCTCTATTTGATGTCGCCATCATCCACAACTTCATCGATGAATGGTTTGACACACCAGACATAAGCTTCAATGATCTGCAGCTACCCATAGGCCTCAGCGTTGCCTTTCAAGGTGCAATCGCTTCAGAACTTGCAATAGCCCAGCGAATTGTAGAACTGAAGCAGAAAATTGATCATGAAAAGGCTCAGTTCAAGAAGCACGTGGCCAAGCTCAGTGTGCAAGAAGTGAAAAACTTCAAGATCATGTTGCACGAGCTGAAAGAAAACTTCCTGAAGACGCGTGCCGAAGCTCAAGGCTCACGAGAATGCATGAAGACTTTGGCTGAACGTTGCGTGCAAGCCTACAATGAGGCAGAAAAGCGCAAGGCACTTGGGCGTCCCGGCATTGACCCCAGGATGGCCGCGAAGAAGAAAAAGAAGGCGGCTGTGCCCGAACCTGAAGCGCCAAGGTCAGAACCTGATGCTCCGATTGTCTTCCCCGCTGCAATGACTGGCTCGAAGCCAAAGAGTCAATCAACCGCCTCACAGCACAAGAAGACACGGACTGCAGAGGCTAAGGCTAAGAAGAGAAAACATTCTGAAGCCTCTCCTTCTGAACCCATTATCAAGAAGCACAAGACCAAGAAATCTCGGGCTGCTCCCACAGAGCCCCTGATAGTTGAACCACTCTGCGTCCGCTATCCTGACGCAGATCGTCAGATGACAGTGCATGAGCCTGGTTACATAGAGGCTCCGCACGCTGAAGACATTCTAGCAGCCAACCCTAATGCTGCTGAAGACATTGGTCCCCAAGACAATGTGCAAGGTGATGCAGCCCTTCCTCAGCTTGAGACAAGCGAACAGATCAGTATTGGTCGTCCATTGACGCCAATCACACAAGATGCGTCGTGGGCAGATCGCCCACAGGAGGAAGATGAGCCCCAACCCACTGCAACTCCACCGGCGCCTACCCTCCATAGGCTTCGCAGAGGGCCAAGGGCTCAGGCTCTTGAAGACATTCCGGCTGCATCAGCCGAAGAGCAAGCAGAAATACCACAAGCTCCAACTCCCCCGCACCAACAAGAAGCAGTTCTCAAGGAGAACGTGCCTGAAGCTGAAAATGTTGATGCTGCCACAAACAACGCCGAAGCAAATGTGGAGCCCTCCCCAACAACAGCTTCAGAAGACACCGAAGCTACTGCTCCTGAACATTTTGTGCCTGAGTCTGCTGCCGGATAACAATTCCACTATCATATTGCGCACAGGCCCCAGGTCCAGAAGCCGATCCCACGACTACCAAGGTTCCCAGGTCCTGCATCAGCTCCTGGTTCCTTCAACATCAACGGCTTCAGGGCAGATAACACGTTTTTCGACCGCTCCAAGAACCCTTATTCAAGGGAACCGATTGTATCAGATAGGTTCTGGAGCCATCAACAGCGCAGCTATTATTCATGCATCCTCTACAACCAAGGCCGCATCTTTCCTCACAAGCGCCTTGAGGTTGAAGCTGTTGAAGGTCTGATTGGTCTAGAAGAAGCATTGGATTGCTTCAAGCAAGTGGGTTTGCTGCCATTTATCACTGACGAAGAGCACTGGAACGAAGAGCTTCTGCTCCAGTTCTATGCCACTTTGCATATCAAAGGCTATAACAGAGATCCGAAGACATGGATCCTGGAGTGGATGACAGGCAATATCCATCATGAAGCCAATGCTTTCGACCTAATTGAGCTTACCAGCCTGCCCACTCCTGGCGAATTCTTTGAAGAAGGGTGCCAACTCCATGCTAAAGCCATTGAGAGCATATTTCAGCGTCCTGAGCCAGATATGAGTCAGATGCTCTCAATGATGAAGCCATTTCCTCCAAATGCACCCTATCCAACTAGGTTCTTCGTTGAAGACTTAGAGTACCTGCCCAGAACAATATATCACATCATAAGGCGGACTCTCTGGCCAGTCAAGGGACACTCTCGATATGCAATGATTGATGGTGCAATGAAGACTCTCATCTTCTGCATTCTTCATGGCAAATGCTTCAATGCACAGGATCTCTTCATCCGTCAATTTGCTGCGTCTGCTTCAGAACTGTTTGGCTTAAAGTTTTATGCTCCTTGGGCTATGAGGCTAATCAAGCTTCACTCTGCAATCTCCTATCAACCCTCAGCCCGCAATCATAGGATATTTTTGCCCGATATGGACACATCTGCTGAAGCAATATATCCAGAGCCGGCCAAGCAACCACTAAGTCGTCAAAATGCAGAACACTAGAGCTTCACTCAAAATATTGAAGGTGTTGAAGCTCTCTCTCGCGTCTATCCAATGGCTGGCACCACACGTGCCCCTGCCTCAACTGAAGCCACCAATAGCACAGCTGCAAAGAGACCCAAGAAGCGCACTCGTGCACTCAATGACAGAGAGCTTCTTGTGGCTCTTCACCAAAAGCAAGATAGGCATCATGACTGGCTCAAGAGGCAGATGAGAAGCATCATGCAAGACGTCAATCGCCTCAGAAATATGGCAACCAAGAATGCATTTGTCACACACGAGACCTGTCGCCGCACTTGGAAGGGCCTCACCATGATGTGCCCTGAAGCTGAACTGCATGAGGATGGCTTCACAGAGCACTTCAAATTTGACTCCACGCCTCCAAGAAGAGCGGTGATGCGCAGCACACCATCACTTGAAGAGTCAGAGTTCTCTTCTTCTGCTACCACCGTGTCTGCCCGTATTATTGAAGAAGAAGAAGACGACGCGACATCATCTCCACCTGCTTCAACGCGCGTCGAATCTGCACCAAGCTCGTCTGCACCACCGCCAAACAACTCCACCGACCCTGCTGCGCCTAGGAACGCGTAGAAACCTCTATGTCTTCAAACCTTTTTGGTCATCACTAACAAAAGGGGGAGAAGCATATGATGGTTATAGTCTTCAAGCGGGTCACTTTGGGTGGGTGCCACTATATTTTGCTACAATTTTGCTTCGTGCTTACAACTCCCGTTCTTGCTACATTTGCTTCTTGAGTTGTAACACTTAGCCTTGATGGCCGTCTGCTACCTGCTTGTCACTCCGTTATGCGAAGATAAATTCCGCATGTGCGATGATAAATTCCACACTTATCTCTTACTGCAGACGTCCATTTTCCATTATGCATGACATTATCTTCATATACTTTCACATGCATAGTGGATTGTCATCATAAGTTGAAGTGGATCTCCACAAGTACAACCTGCCATGTGCATTTGCATTCAAAAGGCAAATTACTTATATGCACATCTTCAGGGGGAGCCCTTGCAACTTATGAAGACAAATTCCTTTACTATTTCACAAATTATGTTCCCCGTTGAAAACTTCAACTAGTTTGTCATCAATCACCAAAAAGGGGGAGATTGTAAGTGCATCTAGTGCCACCCCTAGTTGGTTTTGGAGTATTGACGACAAACCTAGTTGAGGGACTAATGTGTTTGTGAGAATTGCAGGAAAACACAGGTAGAAGTCCCTCATTGATTCGGTTTTACTACCAGAGATGACCCCTAAAAATGTACGAAGACATTGAAGACAATGGTGGTTTATGAAGATATTCATATTGAAGACAATGACATGAGAAGACTCCCTATGAAGCTTTTGAAACTCGAAGACCTAGATCCTTCGTAGTTTTATTTCATTCATGTTGCGTCATAGGAACCACCGTACTGTTAAGTGGGGTCGAAGAGAACCAGTCAGAATGACTGAAGTGATGCCTAATTCAAATCCTATGTCTTCGAGCGAAGCCTATGAGAGAAAATCTTGTCCAGAGTCAGACAAGTCAGCTTTACTTGTAGCCCAAGTAAAGTTGCCGTGTGAGTTCGAAATCCGACCGTTGGTACACGTGTCAATTCCTTAGTGACCCAGGGTCATTTCGGACAGATCAGGTCGGGTTGCCAAGTGGCTATAAATAGTCCACCCCCCCACAACCTTAAATGGTTGGCTGCTCAAATTTCAGTGCACGGCTTTTGTCGTTTGAGAGCAACCCACCTCCCACCTCGAAGCCTTTGAAAGAAAAATTCCCAGTGAGGAGAAAAGCCCTAACCACCCAGAGCCAGAGTAAATTGGACATCACTTAAGTCTTCGTGTCTGTGTGATTTGAAGACTTATTACACTTGAGGACTGTGCATCCTCCAGATGGTTAGGCGTCGCTTTCTGAGAATCCAAGAGAAATTGTGGATTGCCGGTGAACGAAGTCTGTGAAGGTTTGGGAGTCTACCTTGAAGACTTACCTGAGTGATTGGGCGAGGTCTGTGTGACCTTAGCTCAAGGAGAAAACGGTGAGGACTGGGTGTCTTGGACTAAGTGTCCTTGACTGGGTGTCCGGGACTGTGTGTCCTTCGGTTTAAATACCTAGCCGCTCCAACCAGACGTACAGTTGTCACAGCAACTGGAACTGGTCCAACAAATCATTGTCTTCAACGTGTCACTGGTTTCATCTTCACTTCCCTTCATTTACAGTTATTCATTGTGAAGCCATTGCATGCTTGCTTTACCTTTTGTCTTCACAACATGAATGCATGATCTGTTCGGCTTCATAACTTCTTCCTACCTGATCCTTATTACACTAAAGCTGTTTGTCATTGCGCTTTCACTCTATTGAATACATGACCATGGCTGCCATAGTGTAATCTAACTTCCGCTGCATAGTAATAGGCATAATCTTCACTGTTTGTCTTCATAACTCTCACGTTTTGAAGACTTTCATAAAAATCGCCTATTCACCCCCCCTCTAGTCGATATAACGCACTTTCACCCTCCCCTCGCCGGCCAGAGAAAAACAGAGCACTGGAGTACTCTGCTCGCGGGCGAGGGTATATATAGGCACCTCATTGGTCCCGGTTTGTGGCAAGAACCGGGACTAAAGGGGAGCCTTTGGTCCCGGTTCAGGCCACCAACCGGGACCAATGGTGGTGGGCCAGGAGCGAGGCCCATTGGTCCCGGTTCGTCCCACCAACCGGGACCAAAAGGTCCAGACGAACCGGGACCAATGGCCCACGTGGCCCGGCCGGTCCCCTGGGCTCACGAACCGGGACCAATGCCCACATTAGTCCCGGTTCTACACTGAACCGGGACTAATGGGCTGAGCCGGCCTGGACCATAGCCCTGTTTTCTACTAGTGTATGAAGGAAATTTTGTATTGACAACAGTTTTAGATAGCAGGAGACGCCTAGCCTGCTCTGCCTCTGCTAGCTTATTTCTGGCTTCTTCCATCTCTTCTTTGGCTTGTGTGAAGAGAGCATCTGATTGCTCTTTTCGCTTCTTCAGGAACTCAGCTACATTCTCAAGGGCTGCTGCACGCTTTCTTTCAGCCTTTACTAATGCCACGAGGACATGAACAGCTGACGACTCCACCTGGCTTGTGTGTAATCCAGCATCATCTGGGAATTTGCACCTTGTGTCTAATCCATCATCATTAGGGAACTGGCACCTTGTGTGTAATCCAGCCTCATTTTGGAAACATGATCTCGAGGTTGACCATACTTCCCTCCTCGCAGGAACTGCATCCTGACATAAAGTTACTTCTTTTTTAGATCAATACTCAGAGCAACCTAGATCCATTTAGTAGAAGCCAGATAAATAGAACTCGGAGAAGTGAATTCAAAAGGAATAAATAAATAAAAACAGAGTACAAGGTGAGAACACCCACTTCCTACATCAAGCTAAAAACGAAAGCATTAGGACCATTAAGACTCTTCTTATTACACATTGAAGAACACCATGCTTAAGAGAAACAGAAACTACAACATATACACATCGAAGAACACGAGGCTACACAGAAGTAATTGAAAGTGTGTTACTTACCAAAGCTCATTTTACAGGTTCGGTGCAGCTCCTTTTTAACTTGCCACGTTCCTTGAAGATGTCCCGAATATCCCGTGTTTTATCTTCATTGCTCCTCTGCATGTTCGCACTCGTGGTTTTAAAATCTCAACATGGCAAGAAAAATATACTACTAGTAATACTCGGGCATCTTGTGGGCAACATTAAAGCACTCATCTGCCATGTTAGAGCATCTCCAACAAGATAAACTACTCATACAAATGCATCTTGATGCATGCAACGCATGGGCATTTTGCTAGTTCTAAAAACCTTTCCATCATTTGCCACACTACTGGTTGTAGATGATAAACCTACCCAAGCACAGCGCGATACAGGAGCGACGCACAATTACAAGCTGATATTCTGTTGGACAATGGAGGCTATAACCAATTACTTTTACGGGAACAATAGCACCCAGGAAATTTGAAGGGTAGGTATGAACAAAATTGGAACTGCACATGTACTACTAAGTGATTCAATACACACATTACCAGTCGAGGAGGAGATCGATGGTCGCGGCGGCCTCTGTGAGTCATGGTCGGCAACGGGAGTCAGTTCATTGTCCATGACGGTGGTACTTCTGCGCTTGGCGTCGGCTTCCGGGAAGCAGATACGAGACCGTGGAAGACGATGCCGGGGAAGAGGCTCCGTGTACGACGACGACAGTGGACCGGCTCCAGTGCGGCATACGTGGTCGTCGATTAGGCAGATGCGCTGCGGTGGACGAGTGCGCCGATATAATGGGGAGGAGCACGAAGGCTGTGGTGCCGTGGAGAAGTCTATTTTGCGGTGGGGATAGAAATTGGGGAGTATTCAGGTGTACTACTCTGGGTGTCGGGGTGGGGTTGGCTGGGTAGGGTGAACCTGAAGTTACGAAAACAGCCCCCTACCATGCGTCATCCGTAGGCCTGTTCCGAAGGCTATGATGGTAACTTCCCACTGCTCGAATCAGGGTCGCGGGAGATTTTCCCGCCGACCTCAAAATTTTGTGACACCGGACTCCCCGTGTGGCGTGTTGAGTGATTCGGCTAAGCAACTAGCAAGTAGTAGTAGTAAACTCTGCATATTAGGTTTGACCGAAGTCAAAGTTCCTAAAGTTTGACCAAGTTTATAGAAAAATATAAACATTTACCATAACAAATATGTATGATGTGAAAGTACATTCAATAATGAATCTAATGGTACTTATTTGTTATCGTATATGTTAATATTTTTTGTTATAAGCTTTCTGAGAGTTTACAAAACTTGACTTTGACCAATCCTAATACGCGGACTTAAATAAAAACGGAGGGAGTACACATTTGTTTTCTTAGTTTGTAGTGAACTAATCATTTGTTGAAATTGTGAAATAAATATATTAGGCTATTGACTTCGGATGTAATGGTCTATACAATTCAATAGTTACAATCATTGTCGAATCCCAAGATGTATACAAGGTCTATAGTACTTCACAACATGCTCAAACTCACATAATCCCAGTCAAATGAGAATCTAAATGCATTTCATAGTTATTACTTTGTAGGATGCAACAAGAACAACCATAACTCTACATCAGCCATTATAGAAGCAACATTTTGACATATCCCAATGTGTGAATGAAACGTGCAGAGAGAGCTTTTGAAAATGGACAAAATAGGGAGGGAAAGATTGTATGTATGTGGACGAGAGAGTAGGAGACAAACCTAACAAGACAGAGAGAGAGATAGAGAGAGAAAGAGAGAGGAAGAAGTTAGGTCTGTGAGAAAGATGCATACATGTAATATACATGAGATGCGTGTGCATATGGATTCTATATACGTGGAAGGAGAAGAGACAACATGTTTTATGAGAGAGTAGGAAAAACATGGACGAGAGGGGAAGGATCTCATGGGTTGAGGGATTGACAATTTTGTGCGGGGGAGAGAGGGATTGGTAATTTTGTGCAAGAGAGAGAGAGAGAGGGTGGGGGAGGAGTCAGTCAGCCATCGTCACATCACCCTGCTTCCAAATGACCCCGCATTCTCTAGCGCGGTGTGGTCGCCGTCTTCGATCTGCTCGTTGCCCTCTTTGAAGATTGAGGTGTTGTGCATGTTGGGGTGCAAAGAAGCACAAGCGACAGTGGTCGCCGTATAACCTTGGATGGGGATGAATTGTGTGCTCGGGCGAGTGTGTGTGTGTGTGTGTTGTGTTGTGTGTGTGTGTCTCTCTATCTCTGTGTGTGTGTGTGATATTGAGAGAAAACAAGCCTAAGGAGATAAATGGGTATTCACGAAGAGATTGTGCGGGCCTTGAGGTGGGCAGGGGCCAGGTGAGGGTGTCAAAATGTGCGCGTTGATGCATGTGTTGCATGCGACCATGCGAGGGACGGACGAATCGAGAGAGATGGTTGTTGTGTTACGGATGCTCCTCTCTCTGTCTCTCTCTCTCCCTCTCTCTCTCTCTCACACACACAAGTAAACTAGAAGACCGTTCTCTCATGTATACACAACAAATCGGCATCTGTCTATGTCTCACTCATGCACGATTGTTTGCACATTCATACCTCTCTATGTCTGTATCACACACACACTGTCTCCACATTGCCCTTCCGACACAACACACATATGGACACATACACACGTTCTCTCTCGGTCACACACACAAAATCAATATTAGAAAAAACTAGGGCGCACCTAAAACGTCCAAATCCAAATAAACACGAACTGGAGCTAAATTCAAATATATGGAAATATTGCAGCGTCAAGAACTTTCACAGGAAAAAAAGTTGAGTAATATTCAAGGATTGTTTTCACACACACAAAAAGGTTCGGTGGATGTCCTTCGAGCGCGACACGGTGACGCACCATTCGATCGATCGTGCGGCCGCGGTTCACGCGCTTGCACAGGATTCCGTATCATGGCCGTGGTACTAAGGCTGGTCACAATGGGCAAGAACATAAGCTAGTAACTAATAAAAGTGCTGCCTAAGTCTAATGTTTACGTGTACTAGTACGGTTTTCTTTAAAATTCAACCAACCTTATATATAAAACTAAAGTACGCTCCCACACGCGCACTCATCAATATGCCGCCGCCGTTGCGCATGCCGGTGCCCGCCTGCTCCGGCCAAAAATTTCTTGCCCATCACCGCCGTGTCGCCGCCATCCCTATGTCATGAAGCCGAAGGCTCGCCCGCTCACGTCGTCTGCAGTCCCTCCTCGCGATGCCGTCGCGCTGCCAAGCACGCGAGCAGCTGGTGGAGCCGCGTCTATGCACGCAACGTACAAAGAGGAGGACGAGCGCGTGCTCTAGCACGCCGGCGAGGAGGAACTAGCGTGGCATTGTCATCTCCGCCCACGCGGAGGAGGCACGCATGGTGGCTGTCGCGGCGGAAGCCGGTCGCGCGCGCGTCGAGCCCGCAAACTGGGTGCAGACGTGGAATCTACCTTCGAGACCTCGAATGCCACGTGGATCCTACAATCTGAAGGAGCAATTTGGGTCAGTAGACTCATGTGAGCCATTTGATGCAACATGGATGGCTAGAAGGGCTTCTTCCACCTCTTCTCCCGTCTTCTTTCTTCGCTCCGTCGAACTTCTTTCACAAATCGACTGACCCAAATTATACTACTAGTATGAACGTATTAAGTACAGTAGGAACACGAAGATACGAGCAGTAGTACCAACTACAAGAAGAACAGTAGTAAGACATAGTACTAGTACTAGTGTATGTACTAAAGAGTTCAAATAACGAGAAAGAACATAAACATAGGGGCTGTTTGGTTCCTAGCCACACATTGCCACACTTTGCTACACCTAACCTTAGGCAAGTTTGACCAAGTTAGGTAGGTGTTTGGTTCTAGCCACACTTGAGACAAGGAATTTTTTATGAGCAGTGAACCCCACATGTCATAGACACAAAAAGTGTGGCAAGATTCCCTTAGGCAAGCCAAAGTATGGCTAACAATTTGAGCAACTCAAGTAAGGCAAGTGTGACAAACGTGGCAAAAATCATGTGGCAACATATGGCAAAGATAGTCACAATCCAAACAGCCCCATAGTTCTGCTGGGGCCTCAGCACAACACACCCTTGAAAATAAACTAATAAGCAAATAGTCCGCTTGACACTGAAGTAGAACCAGCATGAGCGACGGCACTGCCACCTACTTGGAGTCCGAGTCCACGTCCTCGACTCCGTCCTCGTCCCTCTTCCTCTTCCTCTTCGCCGACGCTTCTTTGCTTGAACCGGAGACTGCGCTCTGCTTCTTCATCCAACCCTTGTAGATATTTAAACAAAGATAGGCATCCATTGCTGCGTATAGGATGTGATCTTCATCTAATGTCTTCGACTCCCATGAATGATGAAACTCATGATAAGGTTTCTTCAGTTTAGCGTACGAAGGATCAATCATGGCTGCTGTCAGGGTCAGCATTGAAGGTTGAGAGGAGGACACCAGGCTTGCCTTCTGGAGATCGAAGGGCTGGCCTACAACGAGACCTATCCGACGCAGGACGTCACTGTCGTTCTTAAAGCCTACAGTAACGAATTTCACTCTTTTGTCCTTGAGGAAGTTCTTAAAATCCTGGCACTCAACGTCGCCATGGCATATGTGGTAGACCAAGCAAACGTTATGTACGCAAACCTGGATCAAGGCGTGCTTCTTCCTCTCTTCGTCCTTTAGATCCTTCTCTCGTCCTAGGACTGTGGTGTACTCAACATCTAGCCCAGCGACCCACTCATCCGTTGAACTGTTGAACATGCGTAGGAAGCGAGCAAGCCATGCTTTCACCGTCTCGGATCCACGTGTGTAGATGACGATGAACTGATCTCCGGTGATGGCTCTAACCTGGTACTCAACGGCGACCATGGAGATTTGGGAGGCCATGGATTTTGGAGGAGGGTTAGGAGAAGTTGAACTGTTGTACCCCGCAAAAAAAACTGGGAGCGAACTAATGTGAACAGACGGGACGACTGGGAGCAAACTGTTGTAAGGTAGAAGATGGGGACGAGTAGGGCGTACGAACAGCGTGGGGTTGCTGGCTTGCCCGGTGGATAAACGGCTGCAAGCCCCCAAAGAGTTCTCGAGAACTATGCGGGATCCATATCGTAGGCCTGACGGTATAGCTTCTGCCTGTTTGCACGCCATGTCGGCGTGTGGACGTAACTTCACTTAATTCCATCAAATGTCGTGCCTCCCACGACCTTCGCCTCCCTCGCGCGGTCGCGCCCTTTGAGACTTTGACCGGCTATAAATGAGCATTTTTTTGCCTTTTTTAGACAAGCAATTTTTTTGCCTACTCTGCATGCATGATACTCCCTCTGGTCCTTTTTACTCCCGTCAACCGTTTGCAAAGTGTTTGACCAAATTTATACTTTTTTTGAACACCACCTTATATTAATTAACCAGCCACACCAGTACACTCATTCGATACAATATTCACCACACAGGGCGGTACGTTATTTACAAGAATACCATCTAATCTATTGTCAAAGCTATACTTAGCGATTAAGTGTGCCACCTTATTAGCCGAACGTCTAATCTTTGACAATTGAAGATTGTTGATTAACTTCGAGATGCTCAACGCTTTGATCTCCAGGTCACGCATAGGAGACCTGTCAACGCTTTGGCAGGCATCAATGAAATCCCACGACCAAATTTATACTAAAAATATCAATATCTACAATACTCCCAAAACACTTAGGCGCGGTGCATTAACTGTACCTCGTTTCTTGTTTCTTGACATATCAACTAATAGGAGATGTGGGTGTGCATGCTTTTAATGACTTGAGACTACCAAACATGACATGCAGTGGTTAGTTCATTGCATGCAATGCTATTAATTAGCAAATAAACATTAAGATCTCTCGTTTTCCCCTCCTCCTTGGTCACAGTGCACAATCTAAGATGACTTGCTCACCTAGACGGAGGGAGTACTGATTATAAACATTAAGATCTCTCGTTTTCCCCTCCTCCTTGGTCACAGTGCACAATCTAAGATGACTTGCTCACCTAGACGGAGGGAGTACTAATTATAATGAGTACTCAACTAGTACTAGTATAAGAACTACGTTTTATAATGAGTGTAAAAATATTGATTTGACATTTTGAATGTTGACACATTGTGGAATAGTTTTTGAAGTCTGCAAAAGTACTCAACTAGTGCTGTCGTTCTCCACAAAAAAATGTGTGTACCAATGCATGCATGAACTCTAGTTACTCTAACCCCCCCTCTCTTCTTTAATTCTTTGCCACATCAGCATGTTTGCTATTTCCCATGTGCATGATACCAGCTAAGATACCACCATTATGGCTAGCCTTAATCATCGCATGCAATGACTTGAGACTATACCTAGCCCGGCATGCAAGATGACTTATTATGCACCGTTCACCATACCTGCAGGAAGCCCATTCGTCTCCAAATTTTTTCCACTCCATGTGTGAAACAATATGCCTGCCAAACACTCCTTCGCCCTCCGGCGGTCCCACCACTCCGCCCCGTGTGAAAAAATCTGCATGCATGACTCTCCTCCCCCCACACTCGTCCAATCCATTGTGACCAACAATATTTCCACCCCTTCGCTCCCCCGTAATTTACTCCAACAAATATGCCCACGTAGCTGTTACTTAATTGCAGGTGCATTCGGTCACTGACATATGGGCCCAACAGGGGTCTGGCCCACATGTCAGTGACACAACTGGACCGGCAGTTAAGTCAGTGCAGCTCAGCCATATCTTACGTAGGTGTGCCATTGCTCGCTATAAATATTGCACCTCCCACGAAATCGCTATCTCCTCCCCCTCACGTTCACGTTCATCGCTATCTCCTCCCCCTCCCTCTCACGTCGACCACCATGGCATCGCCCCTCCCAAGCCCTAGGAGCCCCTCGCTGCACCGCAAGGACGGTCACGCGTCGCTGTTCCGTTCCTCACCGCCACTAGTTGAGGAAAACGCGTCGGTGTTCCGCTCCTCGCCGCTACGCGACGCATCGCCGTTCCGTTCCTCGCGGCCACTAGTCGAGGAGGACGCGTCGGCGTTCCGCTCCTCGCCGCGACGTGTCGAGGTGGACGCATCGGCGTTCCCAATCTTGCCTGCACGCGCGCCGGAGGACACGTCGGCTCCCCGCTACGAGGAGAACGCCGCGCCGCCCGTCGAGCCCCCCAGCCTTGAGGAGCTTTGGAAAGAAATGGATGTCGCCTTGTGGGAGGCTTTGCCTCCAGCAGAGCGTGCCAAAATAGAGGCGGAGAAGAAGGCCGAGGAGGAGAAGCGCACCGCGGAACAAGCTGCCTGGGAGGCCTATGTCGCGTCCGAGAGAGTCAGGCAATTGCTCTTTGGCAGAAGGCTCGTGCGAGGGCCGTGAGGGTGGCGGAGGACGCCCGTGCCGATGCCCTGAGTGCAGTCGGGCCCAAGCGCCTCATTTACGCTTGGCGGTACGTGGACCGGGTGCACGCTTCCAGCAAGGAGGAGTACCTGTTGGCGCCGGATCACCACACCGGTGAGATCGTGCTCGCCCGCTGGCAAGCCGCCAATCAGCACCTCGCGAGTTGCGAGGCTGAGGAAGAGGCGTTGTGTCGGCGCGCTGGGAAATGGCCGCGTTGTGTCGGCGAGCGCCGTGGCTTTTAGGAGGAGTATAATTTTTGTTTTGTAAGGCGATCTCATTAGTTTTGGGACGCAAATGATAAATCCGGAACGTTCAGGAATTTTTAGCGTCCTTAATTAAGTATGTAACAGGGAAAGTTTGGAAACCTTGTGTATTCGTACGCATTTTGCAAGTACTTGCATATAGCTCAAACTTTACTATATACTATCGCAGGAAAAGAATTCTATGAGACCAGGTCACACGCGAGACCCATCCTGATGGATGACACGTGGCATTCACAAATCACAAAGCATCCCCCACCCCCACTTAAAATCCATGTGTCATCCATCAGGACGGGTCTCACCTGCTAACCGTGAGACCTAGTCTCATATACGAGTAATTTTTTCCACTATCGCACTACACGGCTCTCTCGATATATGCTTGCAGACTGTGCCACTCCCTCCGTCCAGGTCAATAAGTCATCTTCGGTTGTGCACTGTGACCAAGAAGGAGGGAAGACTTATACACCTAGACGGAGGGAGTACTACTATTACTTATGTACGTGCAAATGCACGTTTAAACATTACGATGCGGTTTTTGTAAAAGTAGAAAAACAACACTAGTCAAGCTTGTGAAACGATTCAATGCAAAACAAAAGCAAAAATGCTCATTTGATTGTTTACTTTTAGCTTCCTTCTCTGTGGTTATTTATCTGTCGTACTTTGTACGGAGTATCTCACTGGTTGGAAAGGCACGCAAATTCCCAAACCGCTTCCTAAACCCTGTATCTCACTGGTTGCCGGCGTTGACGTTGTCGCCCATGTCGTCGAGGATGAGGTTGCCGAGGTCGGGGAAGAAGTCGTCGTTCGCAACTAATTATGTGGACTAGCATAGTAGTAGGATATAGAGTAGAAACATGAATTTTACCACGATTTTGAATAGGCAGGACAGAAACACATACGGTGCAACGGGAGCTGCACCGTTGGCGTTGAGGTTGTTGCCCATGTCCAAACACCACGTAGACACGGTCTTTGAGCACGGTTCGTAGTCGTTCCACGCTCGGGCATTGAAGTTTGTAACTATTTTAGATTAGAATATACTACTCCTCCGGTGCTAGTAGTAGAGCAGAGTCCTACTCTACTACTCTACTCAAGCAAGTTAGGGCATAGCATTGTAGGGAGGTGACCCTATGATCACTCAAGCAAGTTGTCTGGCATCGACATGACCCTACGCTGCTGGTATGTGTCTCGTAAGTCAAGCGGCATGTTGTAGTCATCATCACCTGTCCACTTCCCGCAGCACATATTCGCTTCTCCATCTTTGTCCGCACATAATCTCGTCCAATCTTCCATCCCCGCTAAGGCGCCTCCCCCCTCGTCCGAAACCGAAGCACTAACAATGGCAGAACCGAGCAGCGTCCGCCGAAAGAGTGGCTGGAATTCGCTCCCCACGGAGGTAATCAATCTCATTGTTTCGCGTGTGGACAATCTCAGTACCATGCCGCTCGCCGCGTGCTCGTCGGGGCTGTACCGTTTACTCAAAGCCCTCGGGCCGGAGCTTTTTAAGCCAGCTCCTTGCTTGCTGATGCCGCCTGATCTTCAGAAACGGCGTGTGACGCAGCATAACGATCGTAGGGTGGCGAGCATCAACCCCCTTGACTGTGATCCGATCCCCGTCAGCCTCAACTACATTAACGGTATGTACTGGGTCGGCATGAACACGTCTTGGATGGTGCTCGTCGACGGTCGCGGCAGCTGGATGCTCGTGGAGGTCTACACCCAGCGATTGATCCCCCTTCCTTCGATTAACACTGCACTGCTTTGGCACCGCGGCCTAGAATACTCGGAATCTTACAGTAGCCAACATGATACCAAGTTTGATTTTCTCAAGGTTGTATTTAGCCAAGTGCCCACAAGATCTGCGAATTATAAAGACTTCAGGCTAACTGCGTTCTTCAACCGTGGTCTCGCCTATCTGACAGGTCACTGCGGTAAGTGGATAAATCTGCACGTCCATCGCAGGATCATACACCCTCCATGGTTCTCCGATGCCATTGAACACAAGGGCTTCATTTACGTTGTCGACTCCTTCTATGGCTGGACGTATTGCTGGCCTACTCCAGTCATCGCTACAAACGGCTGTTACAGCAGTATGTTATTTTCCTATGATATCATGATGGCTTGCTTATATTACTGTCAACATTTGCTGAAAACATATTCATGCTCATAACATGTTGTTCTTAAGATTGACTAAACCAAGAGCCCTTTTTTATTTGACTCCAACTTGATATGATGTTGTAGGCCTCCTGGTGTCCCTACGCTTCCTAATCCCAGAACCTTTCAAAGAAAAGCGGCATGGCAGTTGCAGGTGGTTCCTGGCTCGATCAGACAACGGCGAAAGATTGATGATCGTTCACACGTACTAGACGTGTTGTTTCACGGAATACAATCACAGTCACTCTAAGGTCTTTGAGCAGGATCCCAGCTTCTCTGAGCCTTCAGGAATTTTTGACTGGAGGCTGGTAAGTAGCCTTGGTACACGCTCTCTGTTTGTCGGACTAAATTATCCGATTAACCAGGAGATAACCGACGGCAAGGATCATGATGGCAGCGCGGTTTCGTTCATCAGGAAAAACTGTGTGTACACAGCGTACCATGCATCTCTGCATGCACCATACCCTGATATGTGTCGCCATGCTCTGCAGCCCAAAGTAGGAGAGAGGGTCGCAAGTATCAGACTTCGACCTACTGGCTGGAGTTTCCCCCGTCAGGCACCCATCTGGTTCAAGCCGTCAGCCAATCTCCACAGCTTAATAAATAGTAACGTCTAACTGAGCCAGTTAGTTAGATGCGTACACTTGGTGTAGTAGGATCTTTATTTAGTTTGATGCATACACTTGTTCTTTTTGGTAGCCCTTTTGTAACGATGGCTGATGTTTGGTTTGGAAGAGAGAGCTGCGTCTTCACTGTTCTGGCCTGCTTACTGCTTCTGTTGCACCCCCAGCCCTGGTTGCTGCTGCTGCTGTTTTCAATGTACAATCAGTAGTATATTTAGTCTGTTGGTTGAATAAATGTGTTGTTAGAACGACAAACACAATGTTTTGGAAGTTATTGCACGGCTCGATCCTTTAGTGCACTGTACCGTACGTAGCGCATACTATTTATCGTACGGAACACATTTTTTTTGAAACTCAGAACACATTTTCCACTTGTTAATAACATGCAGCCCACTGATGAAGGCCCAATATAGAAGCCCATAATTAACTGGAAGGGAGGCTCTCACATGAATCCGGCCCAGGTACATGCTCATGGTCCCCTAAACATAAATAAGTAAATAAATAAATAAAGCTAAATGCTCATGCACCAGTTCTTTGGGAAAATAGGTAGCCCAGTATTTCTTTTTGAAGAATACCCAAGCTAGGCCTATTTGTTTTCTCCGAATTACTGGGCTGCAAATCTTTCAAGACGAGGAGGGATGCATTCCGGCCTGTCTTAAGAGTATGGTCAATGTCTGTTAAAAGTAATATCAAAAGGGGTTGAAAATTTCAAAAAAATTATAGCAAATGGGATATAAGTTTCTTTTTTTGTTTTTATTCTTCACTGATATCTTATACGTATTTCATTGGATTTAACATGACATAGTACTAATTTATTTTAAATTTGTTTTAGTATGGCTATTAATTTTTGGATTAAGAATATTTCGTTCCCCAGCAGAAATTTCTGAATTTTCAAAATTTCCCACATATTTAGTTAATTTTTTGACCCTGGTACTGACCAGAAAATGGCCAGCAATTCTAAAAATGGAAAATGGGCTGCAATAAATTCCATATGAATTAGAAACTGAGTAAAAATTATAAAAATAATAGCAAATGGTTTGTACACGCCACAGATTTTGAGGCTGACTTGTTTACGCAAGGCTTTGTCAGTGAACACACGATTCTAGCAGCAGTTAGTGTTGGATGTCCATCCAACGGCCGACGTGCTTCTTCAATCTTTGATCTTCCTGCTCCAGCCACCTAAACTAGCGCCGGCGGGACTGCCTTTTCCCTCCTCTTTGTGGCCCGCTGTGATGCCACACAGGCTTCCCCGGCCCACCCTAGTCCCTCCGCTGGCCTGGCCGCACGCAATCAACTGCCTCCTCATTACGCGAAAAAAAAATTTCCTCCCACTGACATCTGGGGCGCACCGGTTGGGAGGCTGATCTGTGGGCCTACTAAGTTGACGCGTACACAGGGCTTGTCAACTTAGTCAACAAACGATTCTAGCAGCAGTAACAGTTGGATTTGAATCGAACGGTCCTGCTGCTTCTTCAATCGCTGCTCTTCTTGCACCAGCCGCCCAAACCAGCGCCGGGGAGACCACCTGCTCCTGCCTCCAGTGGCCGGCTGTGCTGCCGATGAGGCCTCATCGCCCCCTACTACTCCCACCGCTAGCCAGGCCCTGCGGGGACGGCAGCCTCGCACCGCAGCCGAACCAGTGAACCCTCGTACTCCTCTCCGCGTGGGCATCCACTGTCGCGTCTTCCCTGGCTCCGCGCCGTCCCCTTCCTAGGCCTCGCCGTCGTCCACCACCTTGGTGCTCTCGGCGCGGCGTGGTCAACATGGTCAACGACATTCCATCGGAAGAGTACTGTACATGGAGAGGCTGACAGCTGGGTCCACGGCCACAGCCCAATTTTTTTGTGATTTGCCAAGTAAGTCGCTTTGTCAGGCCTGTTGGGCTGCAAATCTTTCAAGATGAGGAGAGCTTTTATTCGGCTAGCCGAGAAAATGGCCCATCAGAAATGAGAAATGGGCTGTACATTTTTAAAACACATCAAACCGGCAATTAGTTTCAAATATCTTTTCTTCATTTCGAGATTTGAAATTACATTAATTTTCATGCGTGGAGAATTTGTTAGATTTTATATTGATATACATTTATTCTTTAAATCAGTTTGCATGTGAGTCGAAATTTCGGGATTAAAAACAGTTCGGACCGCACCAAAATATGCAAAATTTCATATAATTTTTTAACCGTGGCCACAATATGGGCTGTAATGCTAACAAAAAGAATATGGGCTCCAAAAAAACATTAATAATTAGCAAATGGGCTGTAAATTATTAGAAATAATGGCAGATGGGCTGTATGCTGTTTTCCACAGATTTGAGGCTTTCCTAAAGAAAGGTTGACGCACAAGCAGTGACTGTTGGATGGCCATCCAACGGCCGTCGTGCTTCTTCAATCTCTGCTCTTCCTGCTCCAGCCGCTCAAACAGGCGCCGGCGGGACTGCCTGCTCCCTCCTCCCCGCGGCCGGCTCTGCTGCCGCGCAGGCCTCACCGCCCCACCGTACTCCCATCACTGGCCTAGCCATCCCTCTAGTCACCTACACCTGCTGTTATTCTCTAGCGATGGCAGACGAACCAGTAAACCCTCGTACAGTCGTACTCCCCTCCGCGTGGGAAACAACTGCCGAGTGTTCCCTGCCTTCGTGTCGTCCCCTTCCTAGGCCTCACCATCGTCCAACGCCCTGGTGCTCTCGACGTGGCTTCATCAACATGGTCAACGACCGACATGCATCTGAAGTGGACTGTACGTGGAGAGGCCGATAGCTGGGTCCACGGCCGCACGCAAGGAAATGCCTCCTTGTTACGCGCAAAATAATGATTCCTCCACTTGACATCAGGGACCCACCGAAATGGCCTCTGTATTTCGTGAAAAAAACGTTACCGCCGCAGACAGCTCAGACCCACCAGCTATATCTTCGCACGCAAGGAAGTGTCTCCTTATTACGCTCAAAAAAATGAATACCCCCCTGCTAGCTGGGACCCACCTTGGTGGGAGGCTGACTTGTGGGCCTACTAAGTTGACGGGGACGGAGGGCTTTGTCAACTTAGTCAATATGCACGATTCTAGCTCCAGTGACCGTATGATGTCCATCCAACAGCCGTAGTGCTTCTTCAACCTCTGGTCTTCTTGCTCCAGCCGCCCAAACCAGCGTCGTTCATGCCTCGTGCTCCTGCCTCCCGTGGCCGGCTGCGATGCCGCGGAGGCCTCACCGCCCGCTACTACTCCCACCGCTGGCCAGGCCATCCCTCTACTCACCCACACCCCATGTTATTCTATGGTGACGGCAGCCTCACACCATAGCGAACCAGTGAACCCTCGTACTCCTCTATGCCTGGGCTTCCACTACCGCGGCTTCCCCGGCTCCGCGTCGTCCCCTTCCTAGGCCTCGCCATCGTCCACCACCCTGGTGCTCTCGGCGCGGCGTGGTCAACGTGGTCAAGGAACGGCTTCCATCGGACGTGGACTGTACGTGGAGAGGCTGACAGCTGGGTCTACGGCCGCAGCAAGGAAGTGCCTCCTTATTACGTGCAAAATAATTGTTCCTCTACCTGACAGCGGGACCCACTGGACAGGCCACCGTATTTCGTGAAAAAAACGTTTCCCCCTGACTACTGGGACCCACTAGCTACATCTTCGCACGCAAGGAAGTGCGTTCGGGCAAAAAAACGATTCGCCCCCTGACTGCTGGGACCAACCGGCTACATCTTCGCAGGCAAGGAAGTGCCTGACAGTCGGGACCCACCTGGTCAAAGCGTATGTAGCATTGTCATTCTGGTCGTGAACATGTACGTACATACTGGTCGATGTAGAGGCGCGCACGTGTCGTAGTAGAGGCGCGCATGTGTCGTAGTAGAGGCGCGCACATAGCATTTACACATACGTACAACGGCCAGGGTGCAAGAAAGAAAATACGCCCACGTATGTGTACATACGGGCGTGGTCTCGAACGCATACTCGTGCATACGTACGGCCAGGGCTCGTGTACATGGCTAGGTCGGAACGAAGAAACAGCGTCGTCGTCGTCGTGTTCATGGGGAGGCAACGGAATGCGTCGTGTTCATGGGGAGGCAACGGAATGCGTCGTGTTCATCGGGAGGGCTTGGACGGAACATGCAATGGAAACGAGGCATGGCGCACCGCAGAACGGAGGAAACGGCCTTGTGTTCGACCGGCCACGTTTGAAACGGGATCCTGTTCATCGGGAGGGGTCCGGCGTACCGCAAAACGGAGGAAACGGACCTCCTACGGTCGAAACAGGAGTCCTGTTGATCGGGAGGGGTGTGGCGTACCGCAAAACGGAGGAAACGGACTTGTGTTGGAGCGCTACGGTCGAAACGGGGGTCCTGTTCATCGGGAGGGGTGTGGCGTACTGCAAAACGGGACTCCACAGGATACTATTCATCTCCACCGTCGACCCCCTCCAGCCTACACGAGCTACTGTTCATCCACCGTCGACCTCCTCCAGCCTCCACCTGCGACTGTTCATCCACGGGCTCCTGTTCATCCAGCCTCCACCGCGCGCTACTCCACCGTCTACTGTTCAACCACCCCTCCATCGTCTACTGTTCATCCAGCCCTCCACCCCACGGGGTCCTGTTCAACCAGCCCTCCACCGTCTACTGTTCATCCAGCCCTCCACACCACGGGGTCCTGTTCATCCACCCCTCCACGGGCACCCCTCCATCGTCTACTGTTCATCCAGCCCTCCACCACACCACGGGGTCCTGTTCATAAGAGGCAACGCCACCGCTCACTGTTCATCCAACCCCCCCCCCCCCCCCGTAACGCTCACTGTTCATCCCATCGATCGGCTTCAGTTAGCAGCAGTAGCGAAGGAATCGCTCGATTGGGTTCAGTTAACAGCCATCGATCGAACGCTCGGGTTCAGCAACGCATAGCCTGCAGTGCAATCGCTCGGGTTCAGTTAGAGCCCAATGCCTCGCTCGGGTTCAGTTAGAGCCAACGCCTCGCACACACGCGCGTACGTGTACGAGAGAAACGCGCATCGCTCGGCCCCCGACCTCCCACCGTAACCGGGAACTCCCCGAATTTTTCCTCCCCCTCGCTTCTACCACAGTTTTTTCCGTCATGGACGGCCCAAAGAATGTCATGCAGCTGCGTCTCTGGCCTTCCCAAGAAGAAAAGCCCATTTTCTTTCATGATTTTTTGTCATAGAAGTAGGAGCCCACCACATCTATTATGATACCGGGTTTTGTCACAATTATCGTCATAGAAGTGTCATATGTTTGATAGAAAAAAATTAATTCGGCCCAAAATGTCATGGATGTGTCTTTTTTTTGTAGTGTCTCCGTCAAATACATGGGGCAGTTCCGCTTCTAGTGAACAGTTCCTTTACACTAGAAGCACTCAGTCTCAGGCTTAGGTCCAGACTTGGGTTTCTTCACTTGAGCAGCAACTGTCTTGTTGTTGAAGTTCCGCTTCTTCCCTTTACCCTTTTTCTTGAAAATGGTGGTCTTGTTGACCATCAACACTTGATGCTCCTTCTTGATTTCTACCTCCGCAGCTTTTAGCATTGTGAAGAGATCAGGAATCTTCTTATCCATCCCTTGCATATTATAGTTCATCACGAAGCTCTTGTAGCTTGGTGGCAGTGATTGAAGAACTCTATCAACGACACTATCATCAGGAAGATTAACTACCAGTTGAGTGAAGTGGTTGTGGTACTCAGACATTCTGAGCATATGTTCACTGACAGAACTATTCTTCTCCATCTTGCATCTGTAGAATTTATTGGAGACTTCATATCTCTCAATCCAGGCATTTGCTTGAAATAGTAACTTCAACTCCTCGAACATCTCATATGCTCCATGACGTTCAAAACGTCGTTGAAGTCCTGGTTCTAAGACGTAAAGCATGGCACACTGAACTATCGAGTAGTCATCAGCTTTGCTCTGCCAGGTGTTCACAACATCTGGCGTTGCTCCTGCAGCGGGTTAGTCACCTAGCGGTGCTTCTAGGATGTAATTCTTCTGTGCAGCAATTAGGATAACCCTCAAGTTATGGACCCAGTCCGTGTAGTTTCTACCATCATCTTTCTACTTAGCTTTCTCTAGGAACGCATTAAAATTCAATGGAACAACAACATGGGCCATCTATCTAAAATAACATAGACATGCAAAATACTATCAGGTACTAAGTTCATGATAAATTAAAGTTCAATTAATCAAATTACTTAAGAACTCCCACTTAGATAGACATCTCTCTAATCTTCTAAGTGATCGCGTGATCCATATCAACTAAACCATGTCCGGTCATCACATGAGATGGAGTAGTTTTCAATGGTGAACATCACTATGTTGATCATATCTACTATATGATTCACGCTCGACCTTTTGGTCTTAGTGTCCCGAGGCCATATATGTATATGCTAGGCTCATTAAGTTTAACATGAGTATTCTGCATGTGCAAAACTGGCTTGCACCCATTGTATGTGAACGTAGAGCTGATCACACCCGATCATCACATGGTGTCTCGGCACGACGAACTGTAGAAACGGTGCATACTTAGGGAGAACACATATTCCTTGAAATTTAGTGAGACATCATCTTATAATGCTACCTGTCGGTGTCAAAACCGGCAGATCTCGGTTAGGGGGTCCCGAACTGTGCGTCTAAGGTCGATGGTAATAGGAGACGGGGGACACAATGTTTACCCGGGTTCAGGCCCTCTCTATATATGTAATACCCTACTTCCTGCTTGATTGATCTTGATGAATATGAATATTACAAGAGTTGATCTACCATGAGATCGTAATGGCTAAACCCTAAAAGTCTAGCCTGTCTGACTATGATTATGAGGATCTATCTACGGACCTAGCCCTCCGGTTTATATAGACACAGGAGGGATTTAGGGTTACATAAGGTCGGTTACAGAGAAAGGAATCTTCATATTTGGTCGCCAAGCTTGCGTTCTACGCCAATGAGAGTACCATCCGGATACGGGTAGGGTTTTCGGCCTTTGTATCTTCACAACCCATCAGTCTGGCCCATATCCAATAGGTCGGATGCCCGAGGACCCCTTAGTCCAGGACTCAGTCAGTAGACCCTGGACTAGATCGACTTCAATGACAAGGTGTCCGGCGCGCAGATTGCTTTCGGCATTGCAAGGCGGGTTCCCCTGTCCGAATACTCCAAGATAGTCTTCGGCCGTAATGAATGTGTCTGGATCTGCAACACAAGTACCACACACAACCATAGAGAATATAATATTTGCACGAGTCCAATCCGCTGACAGTCCTTTTGTAATGTGACATCACTTCTACTTGGTCACCATTTCGAACCGTTTTCCGTCTGCCGTTCCACGTTTCGAGACGCGGTTTTAATAGGCACATATTGTCGAAGCAGAGATCGTGTCCCCTTATTGCGGGATTCTCATCAATACTAGCATGGGTAATATAACCATGCCATTTACACAACCCTTGGGAACAGGCGAGTTTTAAGGCTAGTGGGGAGGCGCTTGATATTCACTGCCTTTATAAGGAGATAAGGACTCCCTTTCTTCACCCACGCCTTCTCACTTTCTCTGCCCTTCCGTTCTCGAGCTCCAGCGCCCAAGTTCTCATTCTTTCCGCTTCAAGGAAGCCCTCAGCCATATCCGGATCTGGAGGGCAAGGAAAGTGGATGGCCTCCTCCGTTTGGGAGAAGGACATCACCAAGCTTTGGGAGGCCGGGTATCTGGCGAAAGAAATCGCCCACCGGCTTCCAGCTAAGTGGCAAATCGTACCCACCCCAAATCCCTACGAGAGGCTGGTGTTCATCCCTCATTTCACCCTCGGGTTAGGGTTTCCTCTCCACCCTTTCATCTGCGGGCTTATGTTCTATTACGGGCTAGATTACCATGATCTAGCCCCGAACTCCTTCCTCAACATCTTGGCATTCCTTGTCGTGTGTGAGGCCTTCCTCCGCATCCAACCCCACTTCAGACTGTGGCTCAAGATCTTCAACGTGAAGCCCAAGGTGGTGGACGGTCAGCACGTGGAGTGCGGAGGCTCCATGGTGAGCAAGATGCCCAATGTCACGTGGCCCCAGGGTACTTTTGTGGAGACCGTCAAGGAGTGGCAAAAACTGTGGTTCTACATCACAGAGCCCCGAGGCGGCACCTGGGTTGCGGCATCCAAATTCAAGTCCGGAGCCCCAATGCGGCTCACCTCCTGGATAGAGAAGGGCCCGAATTGGTCTTCGTCGGACGAGCTAATAGCGCTGCAAACGCGCATTCAAAGGATGGTGGATGAAAACATCAAGCTCGTCGATGTAATCCAGGTGATGCTGGTTCACCGGATCCTCCCATGCCAGAGCCGAAGCTTCCCCTTATGGGAATTCGACCCAAAGAAGCATAGAACTTTGGAAAGGATCTTCGGAACCACTCACGAAGATGCCTGGAAGTTGCTCTTTAAGGGCAACGAGACGCCGCCCGCCATAGACTCGGACCGCGGGCACGATATTACCCATTCTGCTAATGCGGTAAGCCTTTCACCTCTCCAGATGCATCCTCTACTTCCTTGTTTCAAGGAGGATATCTAAACCTTATCACTATTGTTTTTTTAGGTATGGACGGAGAGGGCAGAGCGGATTCACTATTCGGCTCCGCTGCTCGAGGAACCAGTCATCCCGCTCCTGGCGAAGATGCTGGTGCCGGTGCCCTATAAGGCACCAGAGAAGAAGGCCAAGGGGTCCGGAGTGGCCCCCGCCACAAGGGAGCTTCGGATGTGTCGTCCGAAGACAAGACTCACTCCTCCGCCGCCAAAGATGATGACGAGGTGGAGGAAGAAAGCACTTCTCCCCCTGATGGGGGAGCAAGAAGAGGGCGGCCTCCACAAATCTGGAGGCGGAGGCGCCCAAGAGGGGGAAGGGTCCCCTTGCAGATAACTTCGCATGGGACATCGACAGCAGCCCGGAGCGAAGCCCCCGAAACAAGCCTCCGGCAGCGTCGTAAGTACTAAACCCTGTGTATGTCCATGCGTCTGTCCTCTCTTGCTTCATAATATAATATGTTAATTTATGCCATTGTAGTCTGGCCCACGACAGCTCCCAGCGATCCTCATCAAGAGGCTCGCTAGATTTGGAGGCGATGGCCAGCGAGTCACTATCGGCCGCCCACTCTCCCACGGCCAAGGGCGACGATGAGGCATTGTCCCAAACGACCTTCCTCGGCCAGGGAGGGGTTCAGAAGGCCGCCAGGGTGGCGCCGGGGGGCAAAGCCTGGGCTTCCGGACACATGGGGGGGGGGCAAACCCCCATGGCGGCTGAGGATGGGGGCTTTGTTCAGTTCGGCCCCCAGCGGAATACAAGTCCAGCGACCTGTACGGCTCCAGACTCCGGCAAGCAACCTCCTTCAAAAGAAGGGGGTGTGCCTATTCCGCCAGTGACCTCCGTCCATCTAGAGGCGCTGGATAATCTGCTGGAAGCGCTATGAGGCACTTCCATTTGTGGATGAAAACCATATCCTTATGGGTACGGTGATTGAGAGGGTTCAGTCCGTCAAAAGCAGACTGGCCGAAGCCTGCGGTAGCCTGCTGATAGGCTTTGAGGTAAGTGTTGCCAAAAGAAAAAAATTGCTAATATAGACAGTAGCCCCAGAGACATTGTCCGGTGTTCGAAAAGAAGAGCCGGACAGAGAATCAATTTATGTTTGCAGGGAACTAACTAGATGTCTTATATGAATAAGCAGGCGTCGTTGCTGGACGCGACCGCGCACACTGCTGAAGTCTCCGGACTAAAGCAGATTCTAGAGCGGGCCGAGCAGAAGCTCAGCCAAGCGAGAAAGCATCTGGAAGACCAACAAGGTATGTACTGGCTGGTTGTATATTTCGGGAAGAGTAATTAATGCGTATTGACCATAGTGCCATGGCATGCGTAGAGCGGCGACCGAGGTCGAGGTCCTTAAACAGGCCCTGGCCAGGGCTGAGGAGAAGGCCACCAAGGAAAAAGCCGCTCGAGAGCAGCAGGAGGCCAGGCTTGATGAGGTCCAACAAGAGCTCTAGGATGTAGTTAAGAAATGTGAATCCTTGGAGCGCGATGTTTCGGCTCGAGAGACTAAACTAGCTAAGGCCCACCAAAGCGCGGAAGAGGCCTGGGTTGAGGCCTAGGGCGCCCTCCAGGAGATCCAGGAGGCCAAGAAAATTGAGGCAGGTAAGGCGTTTAGTATGCAAAGCAAGTATGTGAAGAAGAAGTATTTCTTACTAACCCGGATTCGGAGTTCTCTAGGGGCGTTTGCAGATCTACCACGCAGTGTGTCTGACGCTGCAGAGTTCTTCCGAGCCGAAGAGGGGAGCTCAACGAAGAAGCTATTTCGGTCGCAATATCTTGCGCCAGAACATCCAGTTCCCTTTAGCGATCAGCTAAAACAGCTGGTCGAGCTGCATAGGGTGGCCGAACTGGCCATGAAGGATTTAATAATCCGGCGGTGGCCTGCCGAAGCTATGCCCGGTAGCTACTTCGGGCTGGTGAAGCGGCTGGTCAACGCCTATCCTCGGCTGGACGTCGTCAAGCGATCGACCTGCATTGAGGGTGCGCACATGGCCTTCGCCCGTGTCAAGGTGTGGTGGGCGAAGATGGACGCCGTCAAGCTTACGGCCGAGGGTCCGCCAGAGGGCAAGGAGCACTGCACACCTGAGCGGTATTTTGCAGATGTCCTGGAGGGGACTCGTATTGTGGCAACGGAATGTGCACAAGACATTATTTTTGAATGAATACATTCATGTTGTCTCTGCCTTGTATGATGAAACAAAGTCACTGTGTAATATAATCTTTGTTTAAAGAATTTCTCCTCCTGTGCGGCCGTGTTGTGTGAAGTTTGCCAGTCGTCGGCTTCTGCCCCCACGTAGGCAGTATGGGGGTGTTCGGGATGTAATCTAAACACTCTTGATCCAATTGTTTGGTCCTTGAAGGAGGTGTTTAGCGCGACGAACCAGGCAATCAGACTATGCGACTTTAGCACCCTCACTTAGCCATCGGAGTTTGACAATAGAAATATAGGCGCAGCCCCTAGTATCCGAACTAGGATGCAGTAAACACCTGATCGGGTAAGTACCAATCCCTCGCGTAATGCGGAAAAACTCTCTAAGGATTTGAGACCTCGGAAGAACTGACCGGCTCTCGCCACATCATGACAGTCAGTTTTCGGCTTTCTCTACTAAGGTGCTCATCCGAGTAAACTAGGGCACAATCGCAGTAGTTCTCCCTTTACTACCCTAGCAGATACAGCGGAACGTAAGGTAGTAAGTACAGGAGCCGGGCAACCCAACTATTGACCAAAGACATGATTCGAAGCAATGCATATAATGCTAAATTCGGGGTGCCGAACTATACTGTAAAAGTGTTCAGACTTTTGTTGCCATGTTATGGGGCGCTATGAAGCCCCTAGCAAATTGAAATGCAACAGAGTGTACGGGTGCTATCTGATAAAGTTACCAAAAAGGAAAAGAAGAAAAGGTAGTAAGCTAGAGCCTTAAAATTTGGGCCGCAAACGGTTTCCCTTATAATTTCATTGGTGCATAAAGGTGCATTTATACAAGTAGTGAAATAAGCAGAGGGCTATTTAATATGCATGGACCAAGGGAGAGCTGCGTGTGGGTCCTGAAAAAAGGTAGAGGGATCGTTAAAGAAACCACCTAAAATTTCCCCAGTGCGTCCATGCTTCCTGTCGTCTTGGTGTATTTATCCTTCGAAAAGAATCGATGGTCGAGCCGTCAGGGAAGGCCTGTGAAAAAGAAACCTGGAAAAAGGAGAAAAAAGGAAATAGTGAAAGTATGTGTGTCCGGGGTGGTCGAGCCGTATTGTGGATCACATGCTGGTTATGCCTCCATCCGTGCCCATGGTATTTTTAGTGCGTAGTTATGTACGCACGGTACAATTGCCACCACTTGGTCGAGACTGGGACGGAGGTAGAATTGCTAGTCGAACTCTTGACGAGCCGAGCTGTGCTATTGCAGAATAGTTCGGACTCTCTTGACAGTGTCCGGGGGATCGGCCGCCGAATTAAGGTTCCGCTTGAAAAGGCCGTTCTTTACTTTTGCTGCTAAGGCAGCGGTGTGCTCCTCAGTGCGGAGGGAGCGTTCCATGTTTCCATTAACTATTATGATGCCTCGTGGTCTGGGCATCTTGAGCTTGAGATAAGTGTAGTGTGGCACTGTGTTGAATCGAGCAAATGTGGTTCGTCCGAGCAGTGCATGATAGCCACTGCGAAAAGGGGCGATATCGAAGATTAACTCCTCGCTTCGGATGATGTCCGGAGATCCGAAGACAACCTCTAGTGTGATTAGCCCGTACAGCGGGCCTCTACACCTGGTATGACTCCTTTAAAGGTGGTCTTTGTGGGCTTGATCCGTGATGGATTGATGCCCATTTTGCGTAGTGTATCCTGATAAAGCAGGTTGAGGCTGCTGCCACCGTCCATCAGGACTCGCGTCTGGTGGAACCCATCAATTATTGGGTCCAGGACCAGTGCGGCTGAACTACCATGACGGATACTGGTCGGGTGATCCCGACGATCGAAGGTGATCGGGCATGATGACCATGGATTAAATTTTGGGGCGACTGGCTCTATCACATAGATGTCCATGAGCGCGCGCTTGCGCTCCCTCTTGGGGATGTGGGTAGCATATATCATGTTCACCATTTTGACCTGAAGGGGAAACTTCTTCTGTTCCCCTGTGTTCGGTGGCTGGGGCTCCTCGTCGTCGTCCTCGCTCTGCGATCCCTTCTCCTTGCTTTCGGCATTTAACTTGCCGGCCTGTTTAAAAACCCAACAATCTCTGTTGGTATGATTGGGCGGTTTGTTCGGGGTTCCATGAATCTGGCACGGACGATCTAGTATGCGGTCCAAGCTGGATGAGCCCGAATTTTTATTTTTGAATGGCTTCTTCCGCTGACCGGACTTAGAGCCACTGAATCCAGCATTGACCGCCATATCGTCGGTGTTGTCGTTGTTGTTTCGACGCTTGTGTCTGTTGCGTCGGGACCTGTCATTGCTATTTCTTGCTTCAGGGGTGCCGGCGTCGCTTGTATTGTTTTTTCTATGGGCTAGCCAACTATCCTCACCCGCACAAAAGCGGGTCATGAGTGCCGTGAGGGCTGCCATGGACTTCGGCTTTTCTTGGCCGAGGTGGCGGGCGAGCCATTCGTCTCGAATGCTGTGTTTAAAGGCCGCTAGCGCATCGGCATCCGGACAGTCAACGATTTGGTTCTTTTTAGTTAGGAACCTAATCCAGAATTTCCTGGCTGACTCTCCAGGCTATTGAACTATATGGCTTAAGTCATCAGCGTCCGAAGGTCGAACATATGTACCTTGGAAGTTGTCAAGGAAGGCTTCTTCCAAGTCCTCCCAACTGCCGATGGAATTTTCGGGCAGGCTGTTCAGCCAGTGCCGGGCTGGTCCTTTGAGTTTTAGGGGGAGGTATTTAATGGCATGAAGGTCATTGTCGCGGGCCATATGAATATGGAGAATGAAGTGTTCGATCCATACCGCGGGATCTGTGGTTCCATCATATGATTCGATATTCACGGGTTTGAACCCTTCTGGGAATTCATGTTCCATGACTTCCTCAGTGAAGCAAAGAGGGTGTGGGGTGCCTCTATATTGGGCCACATCGCGACGTAGCTCCGATGGAGTCCGTCTGCGGCTTTCGGCCCACGCATGACTAGGTTTGTCACGTCCAAATAGATAGCCATCGTCACGTGTCGAGGCACGTCCACGCGATCCGAAGATCGATCTGGTATGTCCTGCTCTATTGTTCAGGTCCTGCCGAAGGTCATATGTATGACCGCGAGCTGTTTTACCTCTGCATTTGTGATGAGGCGGGGCGGGCTGGTGTTCGGCTTGAGTTGCCGTTTTATCCCGACCACGTGGTGGTCGGTCAGCCGCATTCGCGATGGTGGTATGTGCTCCGGCGCCTCATCGTCGAACTGCGGTAGCAATTTGCGCTTTGGGTAGCTTTTGGCTGGGCGCTTGAGGCCGTATTCTTCAGCTGCTAGGACATCGGTCCATTTATCATTGAGCAGATCTTGGTCAGCTTGAAGATGTTGCTTCTTCTTTTTCAGGCTCCTTGCAGTGGCTATTAACTGGCGCTTGAAGCGCTCCTACTTAAGAGGTTCCTCAGGCACGATGAAATCCTCAGTGCCGAGGCTCGCCTCATCCTCGGAGAGCGGAAGATAATTACTGTCCTCTGATTCTTCATGCGTGGCCTGTCCATCAGGGCTAACTTGCCCATCTTCCCGTTCGTTTTGTTCGGCAGTTGCATCAACGGGGTCTTCAATGTCTTCGGCACCTTCCGAAGTGTTTTTTTCTCCTGTGCCGGTGTTGCTGTCTTTGTTGCGGAGCCGTAATCGAGCATGTCAGTTAAGTCTTCAACAGTGGCTACGAAGTGGGCGGTGGGTGGGGAGCGAAATTCACCGTCATCAGCCTCCGGTTCGAACCGGGTACAATTCGGCTGTGAGCCCCCCGCTAAGGATAGTGCTCTTAACGAGTTTAACACGTCGCCCAAGGGCGAGTGTTGGAAGATGTCTGCAGAGCTGAATTCGATGATCGATGACCGATCAAGCTCGACGTACGCGGACGCACAAGGTTCGACACCTGTAGCCGGAGATGAGTCCATAGTTCCGGTGACATAGATGTCACTTGAAGTTAAGTCTGTGTGCGGCTCCAACGCGGCTGAGTCTGCGGCTTCCATGGCGGGGTTGAGCTTCCCGTCCTCGGATGGCGCAATCTGCTCCGGATCTAAGGCCAAAGTAGGTACAGGTACTATCTCCTAGGTATGGTCTGATGACATATTTACGCCATGCTCAAAATGGTGGCAGGGAGCGGCTGCCGCGGTCTCGAATCCGTCGAAGATCAAGTCTCCACGAATATCCGCAACGTAGTTCAGGCTTCCAAATCTGACCTGATAGCCTGGGGCGTAGCTTTTGATCTGCTCCAAACGGCCAAGCGAGTTGGCGCGCAATGCTAAGCCACCGAATACAAACATCTGTCTAGGGAGGAACACTTCCCCTTGGACAGCGTCGTTGAAGATGGTAGAAGGAGCCATCAATCCTCTTGACGACGGCACAGTGGAACTCTCAATGGAAGCACCAATGTCGGTGTCAAAATCGGTGGATCTCAGGTAGGGGGTCCCGAACTGTGTGTCTAAGGTCGATGGTAACAGGAGATGGGGGACACAATGTTCACCCAGGTTCGGGCCCTCTATATGGAAGTAATACCCTCCTTCCTGCTTGATTGATCTTGATGAATATGAGTATTACAAGAGTTGATCTACCACGAGATCGTAATGCCTAAACCCTAAAAGTCTAGCCTGTCTGGCTATGATTATGAGGATCTATCTACGGACCAAGCCCTCTGGATTATGTAGCCACAGGAGGGATATAGGGTTACATAAGGTCGGTTAGACAGAAAGGAATCTTCATATTTGGTCGCCAAGCTTGCCTTCCACGCCAAGGAGAGTCCCGTCCGGACACGGGTTGAGTCTTCGGCCTTTGTATCTTCACGGCCCATCAGTCTGGCCCATATCCAATAGGTCGGACGCCCGAGGACCCCTTAGTCTAGGACTCCCTCACTACCGTCGATCTAAGCAAAACAAGATGCATAAAGGATAAACATCACATGCAATCAATGTAGGTGATATGATATGGCCATCATCATCCTGTGCCTTTGATCTCCATCTCCACAGCACCGTCATGATCACCATCATCACCGGATTGACACCTTGATCTCCATCGAAGCATCGTTGTCATCTCATCAACTATTTCTTCTACGACTATTTCTACCGCTTAGTGATAAAGTAAAGCAATTACATGGCGATTGCATTTCATACAATAAACTGACAACCATATGGCTCCTGCCTGTTGTCGATAACTGTGTTACAAAACATGATCATCTCATACAATAAAATTTAGCATCATGTCTTGACCATATCACACCACAACATGTCCTGCAAAAACAAGTTAGACGTCCTCTACTTTGTTGTTGCAAGTTTTACATGGCTGCAACAGGCTGAGCAAGAACCGTTCTTACCTACGCATCAAAAACCACAACGCGGTATAGTGATTGCTTTTTGATCTTCAGAAAGAACCCTGTTCATTGAATCCGATTCAACTAAAGTTGGATAAACTGACACCCATCAGCCACCTATGTGCGAAGCACGTCGGTAGAACCAGTCTCACGTAAGCGTACGCGTAATGTCGGTCTGGGCCCCTTCATCCAACAATACCGCCGAATCAAGAATCAACTAGTGACGACAAGCAATATGTATATACCCACGCCCACAAATCCTTTGTGTTCTACTCGTGCATATAACATCTACGTATAAATCTGGCTCTCCACTAAGGCCCATGTGGCCCATTAGTTCTCCCGGGGGGTTCCGGTAATCCTCCGGCACTCGAGTTTTCTCCGAAATCACCCGGAACACTTCCTGTGTCCGAATATAGCCGTCCAATATATCAATCTTTATGTCTCGACCATTTCGAGACTCCTCGTCATGTCCGTGATCACATCCGGGACTCCGAACTATTTTCGGTACATCAAAACACATAAACTCATAACACCGACCATCACCGAACGTTAAGCGTGCGGACCCTATGGGTTCGAGAACTATGTAGACATGACCGAGACATGTCTCCGGTCAATAACCAATAGCGTAACCTAGATGTTCATATTGGCTCCCACATATTCTACGAAGATCTTTATCAGTCAAACCGCATAACGATATACGTTGTTCCCTTTGTCATCGGTATGTTACTTGCCAGAGATTCGATCATCGGTATCTCAATACCTAGTTCAATCTCGTTACCGGAAATTCTCTTTAATCGTTCCGTAATGCATTGTCCCGCAACTATCTCATTAGTCACATTGCTTGCCAGGCTTATATTGATGTGCATTACCGAGAGGGCCAGAGATACCTCTCCGACAATCGGAGTGACGAATCCTAATCTCGATCTATGCCAACTCAACAAACACCATCAGAGACACCTGAGCACCTTTATAATCACCCAGTTACATTGTGACGTTTGGTAGCACACAAAGTGTTCCTCCGGTATTCGGTAGTTGCATGATCTCATAGTCATAGGAACATGTATAAGTTATGGAGAAAGCAATAGCAGCAAACTAAACAATCATCGTGCTAAGCTAACGGATGGGTCAAGTCAATCACATCATTCTCTAATGATGTGATCCCATTAATCAAATGACAACTCATGTCTATGGTTAGGAAACATAATCATCATTGATTCAACGAGCCAGTCAAGTAGAGGCATACTAATGACATTCTGTTTGTCTATGTATTCACACATGTATTAAGTTTCCGGTTAATACAATTCTAGCATGAATAATAAACATTTATCATGATATAAGGAAATATAAATAACAACTTTATTATTGCCTCTAGGGAATATTTCCTTCAAGGGGCTCCATGGCATCCATCGCACCATACTCGGCAAGCATCTCGCCATCCACGTCCACCATCTCTTTGGAAAAGGCCACCACAAGCTGGGCGTGGGCGGCCGCGATCTGGGCTTGGACAGGCTCCGTCGTGGCAAGGTATGCCATGAAGGAATGGACGACTGCTCGAACGCTCCCAGTGATTGCCAACTCTTCAGCCATGGGTTGTCGACCGTTGTCGGAGAAGCTTCGTTCGGTTTGTGCAATGACTACCAGGAGCTGGCATGGGCAGCCTGAACATGGTCGTGGGCGTCCTCCATCAGGGCTAAGGCAGCCGCTGCGGAACGGATAGCTATTATGCTCCTCTCAGCAGTTGATATCCTTGTCGCATATGTTGTTGCTGCCACCTGAGCAGCAACAACGGCCGTTTGGGCAGCCTTGGCCGCCCGGTCACAGATTGCTGCCGCGCTCATGCAGCTTGTTAGCACGCGCATGGCGATTGTGGTCGCGCTTTCGCCGAAGTGGGCCTCCAATGTTGCCCTCGCGACGTGGGTCCACGTCCCCATCTTTCATTGGCGATGATTGAATAGTGAAATGATATTTGGGGAGCAAGCTAGTGTGCTTGATGTGCCGGCTGTGGACTGTAGCCAACGCACCTTCTCGTGTAAGCCATATACGTACTACTCCGATGGTGCTCCAAGATATTTTGTACTGCATCTCACATGGTTTGTGATAATAAACTTTGTGCGATCTACTTGAGTTTTTTGTCTTGATTTGAAATACATAATGGGGTCACAGCAGCAAAGGACAGTGTTTGAATTGCTAGAACTTTTATCTACAGTGAACATGCAACTATAAGTGTGTTTTCAAAAAATTGGAACTATTCAGGGTTCATTTGACATTTTTATACATTAACTTGGTTTTCTAGGCATTTCAGGTGCACAATTCAAAATTAAACTGCATGCATATGCTCCGGTGAACCAAAGTGGGTTGGAAAATCATATATGTGTCCATGGGTTGATGCTTATGTCCCATGCAAGAAATGGGGGTGAATTTCAAAGACCTTGGCACCGTGGCTCGCCGGCAAACGTTGAGATACTTGGTTTTGAAATTCTAGTAAATCCAAAACCTAACTAAAATTCATGAACCTTGGCATGCTATCATGGAATGGCATCAACATGTTGTGGTAAAAAAAATTGTCCCATTTGGGGCAGGTTTTGGTATAAACTTCTCACAAACCAGAGCTTCTCACAACAAGCATCATGGTTTCGATAGGGAGCATGTCACCTTTGTGGATGAAACGATATTCATTGCCTCTTCTTACTTTCAAATTTTTTCTGGTGTCAACATAGAACAACAGGTGTGCCATGTTAAATTTTGGAAATTTTCGGGGTTCTTTTGGACATTTTTATACATTAACTGAGTTTTCTAGGCATTTATGTGCATAATTCAAATATGAACTACACGCACATGCTCCAGTGCATAAAAATGGGTTGAAAAATAAATGTGTATCCTTGGTTGCATGCTTAGGTCCCATGCAAGAAATGAGAATGAATGTCAAACACCTCGGCACCGTGGCTTGGCCGCAAACATTGAGATACATGGCTTTAAAATTCTAGTAAATCCAAAACTCTTATGAAATTCATGAAACTTGGCATGCTATCATGGAACGGCATTAACATGTTGTGTTAAAAAATCCCATCTGGGCCAGGTTTGGTATAACCTTATCACAAACCAGATCTTCTCACAACAACCCTCATGGTTCTGGTAGGGAATGTGCCACCTTTGTGGATGAAACGATATCTGTTGCCTCTTCTTGCTTTCAATTTTTTTCTAGTGTCAACATAGAACAACAGGAGTGTTATGTTAAATTTTGGCATTTTTCAGGGTACGTTTGGACATTTCTATACATTAACTGAGTTTTCTATGCATTTATGTGCATAATTTAAATTTGAACTACAGGCACATGCTCTAGTGCATATAAATGGGTTGAAAAATCAAATGTGTGTCCTTGGTTGCATGCTTAGATCCCATGCAAGAAATGGGAATGAATGTCAAACACCTTGCCACCGTCGCTCGGTCGCAAACATTGAGATACATGGTTCTTAAAATTTTAGTAAATCAAGAAATCGTCTGAAAATCATGCAACTTGGCATGCTATCATGGAATGGCATCAACATGTTGTGGTAAAAAATGTCCCATTTGGGACGGGTGTGGGTATAAGCTTCTCACAAGCCAGACCTTCTGACAACGACCCTCGTGGTTCCGGTAGGGAATGTGCCTCCTTCGTGGATATTCTCACAACAAGCCTCATGGTTTAGGTAGGGAATGTGTCACCTTTGTGGAAGAAATGATATTCGTTGCCTCTTCTTGCTTTCAAATTTTCTAGTGTCAACATAGAACAACAGGAGTGTTGTGTTAAATTTTGGCATTTTTCAGAGTTCGTTTGGACATTTTTAATTCATTAACTAAGTTTTCTATGCATTTATGTGCATAATTCAAATTTGAACTACACACACATGCTCTAGTGCATATAAATGGGTTGAAAAATCAAATGTGTGTCCTTGGTTGCGTGCTTAGGTCCCATGCAAGAAATGAGAATGAATGTCAAACACCTTGTCACCGTCGCTCGGCCGCAAACATTGAGATACATGGTTTTTTGAATTCTAGTAAAAACAAAACTTGTTTGAAATTCATGAAATTGGCATGCTATCATGAAACAGCATCAACATGCTATGGTAAAAAAACTATCCCATTTAGGGCAGGTTTGGGTATAAGCTTCTCGCAAGCCAGAGCTTCTCACAACAAGCCTCATGGTTCTGTAGGGAATGTGCCTTCTTCGTGGATGAAACGATATCCGTTGCCTCTTTGCTTTCCATTTTTTACCCAGTGTCAACATAGAGAAACAGGAGTGTCATGTTAAAATTTGGATTTTTTTTCTAGGTTCATTTGGACATTTTTATTCATTAACGGAGTTTTTTAGGCATTTTATGTGCATAATTCAAATATGAACTACAGGCACATGCTCCAGTGCAGAAAAATAGGTTAAAACATCAAATGTGTCCTTGGGTGCATGCTTAGGTCCCATGCAAGAAATGAGAATGAATTTCAAACACCAGGGCAGCATTGCTTGCGAGCAAAAGATTGAGATACTTCGTTTTTAAATTCTAGTAAGTCCAAAACTCATATGAATTTCATGAAACTTGGCATGCTATCATGGAATGGCACAAACATGATGTGGTAAAAAAATGTCTCATTTGGGGCAGGTTTTCGTATATGCTCCTCACAAATCAGAGCTTCTCCTAAGAAGCCTCATGGTTCCAGTAGGGAACGTGTGTCACCTTTCTAGATGAAACGACATTCATTGTCTCTTCTTGCCTTGATTTTTTTCTAGATACAACATAGAGAAAAAGGAGTGTTATGTTCAATTTTGGAATTATTCAGGGTTTGTTTGAACACTTTTATGCATTAACTGAGTTTTGTATGCATTTTATGTGCATAATTCAAATTTGAACTACAGGCACATGCTCCAATGTAGCAAATTGGGTTAAAAAAAGCATTTGTGTGTCCTTGCGTGCATGCTTAGGTCCCATGCAAGAAATGGGAATGAACTTCAAACACCTCGGCATCATGCCTCGGCCGCAAACATTGAGATACTTGGTTTTAAAATTTTAGTAAATCCAAAACTCATCTGAAATTCATGAAAGTTGGCATGCTATCATGAAATGGCACCCGACATGATGTGGTATTTTTTGTGTCCAATTTGAGAGAAGGCGCACTCGAATCAACAGCCAACAAAAGCATTTTTAAACAAATAGTTACCACCTTATCATCTCAAAGTTTGTATAATTTAAATCATGGGCATTCTGTTAACCATTCACGTGACACCACATGTCACACTTTTTATGGCTAGGAGGTGCCGTGTGGATAGCTACTTGAGTAGACGGGAGGCGTGAGAGCTCAGTGATACGTCCATTTTGCATCATGTTTTATTACTGTTATTTATAATGTTTTATCCATAATAATGCTTTTTGGAGTAATTCTAATGCCTTTTCTCTCATAATTTACAAGGAACACACCAAGAGGGAGAATTCCGGCAGCTTGAAATCTGGACGTGGAAAAGCTATGTCAGGCCACCTATTCTACACAACTCCAAATGGGATTAAAATTTACAGAGATTTTTTATGGATTATTTAAGAAATATTGGAGTTAATAAACACCAGAGGGGGCCACCAGGTGGGCACAACCCACCTGGGCGCGCCAGGACCCCCTGGCGCGCCCTGGTGGGTTGTGGCCTCCTCGGCCCACCTCTCGTGCCCATCTTTTTGTATATAAGTGGTTTTGACCTAGAAAAAATAAGAGCGGGACTTTCGGGCCGAAGCACCGCCGCCTCGAGGCGGAACTTGGGCAGGAGCACATTTGCCCTCCGGCGGAGCGATTCTGCCAGGGGAACCTCCCTCCCGGAGGGGGAAATCATCGTCATCATCATCACCAACAACTCACCCATCTTGGGGAGGGCAATCTCCATCAACATCTTCATCAGCACCATCTCATCTCAAACCCTAGTTCGTCTCTCGTATTCAATCTTGTTATTGGAAGTATAGATTGTTGCTAGGGGGTGACTGAGGGAGTCCTGGATTAGGGGGTCTCCGGACAGCCGGACTATCTCCATTGGCCGGACTATTAGACTATGAAGATACAAGATTGAAGACTTCGTCTCGTGTCCAGATGGGACTCTACTTGGCGTGGAAGGCAAGCTAGGCAATACGTATATGGATATCTCCTCCTTTGTAACCGACCTTGTGTAACCCTAACCCTCTCTGATGTCTATATAAACCGGAGGTTTTAGTCAGTAGGACAACAACCACAACATACAATCATACCATAGGCTAGCTTCTAGGGTTTAGCCTCTCTGATCTCGTGGTAGATCTACTCTTGTAACACCCATATCTCCAATATTAATCAAGCAGGACGTAGGGTTTTACCTCCATCAAGAGGGCCCGAACTTGGGTAAAACTTCGTGTCCCTTGCCTCCTGTTACCATCCGGCCTAGACGCACAGTTTGGGACCCCCTACCCGAGATCCGCCGGTTTTGACACCGACATTGGTGCTTTCATTGAGAGTTCCTCTGTGTCATCGCCGTTAGGCTTGATGGCTCCTACTATCATCGATAGCGATGCGGTCCAGGGTGAGACTTTTCTCCCCGGGCAGATCTTCGTATTCGGCGGCTTTGCCCTGCGAGCTAATTCGCTTGGCCATCTGGAGCAGATTGAAAGCTACACCCCTAGCCATCAGGTCGGATTTGGATGTTTGAATTACACGGCCAACATCCGTGGGGACTTGATCTTCAACGGATTCGAGCCACAGCCGGGCGCGCCGCATTGTCGCGATGGTTATGACCTAGCTCTGCCATCGGACGGTACCCCAGAGGCCGCGCCCACATCAGCTCCGACCCTTAGCTCGGAGCCAGCTGCATCAATCGAGGATGGGTGGCTAGACACCGCCTCAGGGGCTGCAGTTTCGACGGCGATCGAGCCAAACACCAGCATAATCCTCTGCGTAGCCCGTGACTCCAAGGTGCCGGACTCTCCTCCGGACCCTGAACCATCCGCGCCCCTGCCAATCGAATCCGATTGGGCGCCGATCATGGAATTCACCGCTGCGTATATCTTTCAGCACTCGCCCTTCGGCGACATTCTGAATTCACTAAGGTCTCTATCTTTGTCAGGAGAGCCCTGGCCGGATTATGGCCAACAGGACTGGGATGCGGACGACGAAGATATTCGACGCCCACCCACCACCCACTTTGTAGCCACTGTCGATACTTTAACTGACATGCTCGACTTCGACTCCGAGGACGTCGATGGTATGGATGACGATGTAGGAGACGAACATGAACTAGCACCTATAGGGCACCTATAGGGCACCAATGAAGGCAACGGTGATGAGATAGCGGAGGATGACCCCTCCAAGAAGCAACCCAAGCGTCGACGTCAGCGGCGCCGCTCTAAGTCCCGCCAAAGCAAAAGTGGTTATACCGGCACAGGAGATAATAACACTCCGGATAGCGCCGAAGAAAGCAAAGATCCCCTTCAGCAAGAGTTAGATCTGGAGGATGAAGGAGCCAGCTCTCCAGAGAGAGCGGCTGGCGGAGAGGAGGAGGATGACAATTACATGCCCCCCTCCGAAAATGAGGCAAGCCTCGGCGATGATGAATTCGTCGTACCGGAGGATCCCGTCGAACAAGAGTGCTTCAAGCGCAGGCTTATGGCCACAACAAATAGCCTGAAGAAAAAGCAGCAGCAGCTTCAAGCTGATCAAGATCTGCTAGCTGACAAATGGACCGAAGTCCTCGCAGTCGAGGAATATAAACTCGAGCTTCCCTCCAAGAGTTACCCAAGGCGCAGGTTACTACCCCGACTAGAGGAAGAAGCGTATGATACGGCTGATCGGCCACCTCATGGCCACGATAGAGAGGCATTCCAGCCGAAAGCTCAGCCTCCACCCCAACGCCATCCAAATAAAAAGGCATGGGGAGATACACCAGACCTGCGAGACATATTGGAGGACAAAGCAAAGAATTCAAGATTGATCTACGGATCACGAGGGCGCACCACTCTACGAGATGGTAAACATCACGCCGGATACAGTAAAAGCAAATCCGGCCGGGCCGAACACAGCGGGCGGGACCCATACGAGCTGCTTCGCGATATAGCCCAATACAGAGGTGCTGCACACCCCTTATGCTTCATAAAAGAAGTAATGGAACATGAATTCCCAAAAGGTTTCAAACCTGTAAACATTGAATCATACGACGGCACAATAGATCCCACAGTATGGATTGAGGACTTCCTCCTCCACATCCACATGGCCCGCGGTGATGACTTAAATGCCATGAAATACCTCCCACTAAAACTCAAAGGACCAGCGCGGCATTGGCTTAATAGCTTGCCAGCGGACTCTATTAGCTGTTGGGAAGATCTGGAAGCCGCATTCCTCGACAACTTTCCGGGCACTTATGTGCGACCACCAGACGCCGATGACTTGAGCCATATAATTCAGCAGCCAGAAGAGTCGGCCAGGCAATTCTGGACTCGGTTCCTTACAAAGAAAAATCAAATCGTCGACTGTTCGGATGCAGAGGCCTTAGCGGCTTTCAAGCACAACATCCGAGACGAGTGGCTAGCCCGGCACCTTGGTCAGGAAAAGCCGAAATCTATGGCAGCCCTCACGACGCTCATGACCCGCTTTTGTGCGGGGGAAGACAACTGGTTGGCTCGCAGTAACATATCAAAGAACCATGGTACCTCAGATACCAAGGATGGCAACAGCAGGTCACGTCGCAACAAGCATAAGCGCCGCATTAATGGCGAAAGTACCGAGGATACGGCAGTCAATGCCGGATTCAAAGGCTCTAAACCCGGTCAACGAAAAAAGCCATTCAAACAGAGTATGCCGGGTCCGTCCAGCTTGGACCGTATACTCGATCGCTCGTGTCAAATACACGGCACCCCAGACAAGCCAGCCAATCACACCAACAGGGATTGTTGGGTGTTCAAGCAGGCCGGCAAGTTAATTGCCGAAAACAAGGACAAAGGGCCACATAGCGATGACGAGGCAGAACCCCGGCAGCCGCACACTGGAGGACATAAGAGGTTTCCCCGGCAAGTGCGGACGGTGAACATGATATACGCAACCCACATCCCCAAGAGGGAGCGGAAGCGTGCGCTCAGGGACGTATATGCGTTGGAGCCAGTCGCCCCAAAGTTCAACCCTTGGTCTTCCTGTCCGATCACCTTCGATCGCAGGGACCACCCCACTAGTATCCGTCACGGCGGATTCGCCGCACTGGTCCTAGACCCAATCATCGACGGAGTTCACCTCACTCGAGTCCTTATGGACGGCGGCAGCAGCCTAAACCTGCTTTATCAGGACATAGTGCGCAAAATGGGTATAGACCCCTCAAGGATCAAACCCACAAAGACGACCTTTAAGGGCGTCATTCTAGGCATAGAGGCCCACTTCACAGGCTCAATTACACTGGAAGTGGTCGTCGATCCCCGGATAACTTCCGAAGCGAAGAGTTAATCTTCGATATAGTCCCGTTCCACAGTGGTTATCACACGCTGCTCGGACGAACCGCATTTGCTAGATTCAATGCGGTACCACATTATGCATACCTCAAGCTCAAGATGCCAAGACCTCGCGGAGTTATTACAGTCAATGGAAACATAGAGCGCTCTCTCCGAATAGAGGAGCACACCGCGGCCCTCGCAGCAGAAGCGCAAAGCAGCCTCTCAAGGCAATCTACCAGTTCGGCGTTTCAAAGCCCGGACACCTTCAAGCGCGCTCGGGGCAATCGGCAAACAGACCGCCTGGCGTGATCTGAGCTCGCGTAGCAACACGGCGGCCACCCCAATCCCAGCCCTACGGTGTTCTTCGTCCCGCGCGTACATAATTACGCATTAAAAATACCATGGGCACAGGTGGGGAGGGGGGCACAACTACGGCACGCCCCAAAATGTGGCCTAAACCGCACCAGAGGCGTCACGTTTGGTTATTTTTCTTTTTCTTTCAGGATTTCAATCTCTGGAAACACTGTCCGGCAGCTCTATTGCCGAACACCTGATACAGCAAACTAGGAGGCCGACAACTACGGAATTCCCAGGTGGATTACAGATTTCATATAATTCCTCAGCTCGCCCATGGAATGGACATAGTCCTACTCTTTTGCTTATTACACTATCTGTATCACTCTGCTTTAATGCAAAATTTTTAATATACAATCCATGACATTACGACTATTACCGCATTTTTGTTATATGTATACATATCTATGTGTTCATTAATGACACCTAGCAACCATACACTCTGGTACGGCCAATGCACCAGGGGCTTACGTACCCATAATATGGTGTGAAAAGTCCGAACATTTTCACAAGTGCGGCACCCCGAACTTATAGCATTATATGCATCAACTCGGAATCATGTCTTTGGTCAAATGTTGGGTTTGCCCGGCTCCTATGTTTTGGTACCTTACGTTCCGCTCTATCGGCTAAGGTAGCATTAGGAGAACTACTGCGATTGTGCCCCGGTTCTTCCGGGCCGAGCACCTCAGTAGAGAAAGCTAAAAATGACTGTCATGATAAGGCGAGAGACTGGTCGCTGTTCGGCGAGGTTTTTTCGAGTCCCTAAAGACTTATGCCACTTAGGCCGAGGGGCCGGCTCCGTCCGGCTTAAAGGCGTGTATCGCGCCTCGAATTCGTCCTTCCGAATACCAGGGCTTCGCCAAAATTTAAAATTATAGAATTCTATGGCTAAGTGAGAGTGATAAAGCATTATTAGCCCAGTTGCCTTGTTCGTTTTGCTGAGCACCTCCCTTGAAGGACCCAAACATGGGAACAAGAGTGCTCAGGTTTATCCCGAACACCCCGACACTCGTGGCATGGGGGCAGAAGCCGAGGACTAGCCATCTCTCAGATTGGATAAACAGCCAAACAGAAGGTAATATTTTAAATTCACACAAGCGTTGCATAGCGAATATGATACAAGTTTTCATACACACAGGGCAAAACGAGCAAGTCTCATTCAAATATTACATTTTGCGAACACTCATCCGCGATAAGACGAGCGCCCGGCAGAACACCCTCGTAGTACATCTCGGGGTGGCGGCGCTCCTTGCCCTCCGGCGGCCCCTCCTTGATCAGCTTCATGGCGTCTAGCTTGACCCACTGCATTTTTACACGGGCGAAGGCCCAGCATGCACCTTCAATGCAGACGGATCGCTTGACGACCTCCAGCCATGGGCAGGCATCCACAAGCCGCCTCACCAAGACAAAGAAGCTGTTCGTAAGGGCATCGCCAGGCCACAACCGGACTATGAAGCCCTTCATAGCCTGATCGGCCGCCTTATGTAGCTCAGCCATCTGCTTCAGCTGGTCACTCATCGGCACCGGATGTTCGGCCTCAGCATACTGAGACCAGAACAGCTTCTCCGTCGAGATACCGTCCCCGGCCTGGTAAAATTGTGCGACATCGGACACACTGTGGGGCAAATCTGCGAATGCTCCTGAAGAGCTCCGGATCCGGGTAAGTAATTGATAATTTACTTTTACATGCTTGCTTTGCATATAGAAAGCCTTACCCGCCGCTATCTTCTTTATTGCGTCGATCTCCTGAAGGGCCTTCTGGGCCTCAGCCTTGGCACTCTTCACGCTCTCACGGGCCGCGGCAAGCTCAGACTCTCGCATCTTCAAGTCAAGCTCCAACGCCTCGTGCTTCGTCACAAGAGCCTGGAGCTCTTGCTGCACCTCGCCCAACCGAGCCTCGTGCCTCTCTCGCTCGGTGCGCTCCTGGGCCGCCTTCTCTTTGGCCTGGGACAGCGCTTGCTTCAGGGTCGCCACCTCGGTCGTGGCCCCTGGCAAACATACAATGATCCTGTCATTTAGCAATCGCGTCCTTTTTCTCATCTATAGATGGGGTATTACTTACACTTGTTCTCCTCGAGCTGCCTCTTAGCAAGGCCGAGCTCTTTCTGGGACCCCTCGAGGGCCTCCTTCAGTATGGCGACCTCCGCAGTTAGTGCGGCGGATGCCAGCAGCGAAGCCTGCATATGCATATTGACATACTTAGATTTGACTCCTGCGATATTATTTGATCCTCTGTTCGGCTTTTCTTTGTGAACACCGAACAAAGCATCAGGGGCTACTGTCTATGCGGTAATATTTCTACTACATTTTAAAACCTTACCTCGAAGCCTGTTAGAAGGCTAGTACAGGCTTCAGTCAATCCGCTCTTGCCGGACTGAACCTTCTGGATCACCGCACTCATAATAGTGCGGTGCCCCTCCTCGATGGAAGCGCTGCGAAGCACTTCCAACATAGTGTCCGGCGCCTCTCGATGGATAGAAGTCACCGGCACAGGCGTCTCACCCCCCTTAGAAGGGGACCGCCTGCCCGAGCTTGGAGCCGTTGGAGGGTCCGGCGCGGTGTTCGGCTGAGGGCCGAATTCGGAGCTCTCGGGGACCCTGTCCCCTCGGCTCCCGGAGTCCGGAAGGTCGCCTTGAGGCGCCTCCGGGACTGTCCCCCCTCGATCCAGCGCCTCTTGAGACAACACCTCGTCATCGTCGGCTGGATGAGGGGAGGTGGCGGTCGGGACTGGATCGCTATCCATGTCCGACGAGCCCAGGGAGCCGTCCAAGGATACCTCCATATTGGCTCGGGGCGGCCTGCACAATTGAGTTCGGCGTTAGGGAGAGCATTGCGACAAAGGAATCCTATGGGTTACTTTGGTATCCGAATACTTATGATCTCCCCTGGGGCTTGGCCCTGGGTAACCATTCGTCTTCACTTTCGTCAGCGGCGGTAGAGCTATCCGGAAGGAGCGTCCTTCCCTTCTTGGACCCTCCGGCCTCCCCAGTTGGGGCGGCCTTCCTTTTCTTGTCTCCCCCAGTCGGTGGGGGAGCCTCTTCTTCCTCTTCCTCGTCTTCGGGGGAAGAGTGCGCCGCAGACTCATCGTACGGTGAGTCCGACGACGCCTGGCGTCGGGAACTCTTTCAAGCTCCCTTGGCCTTCTGGGTCTTCTCCGGCACCTTATAAGGGGCCGGAGTCAACATCTTCGCCAGAAGGGCGTCTGCAGGGCCTTCGGGCAAGGGAGGCGGACAGTCGATTTGTCCGGCCATCTTCTACCAGTCCCGTTAACGGCACGGGAGTTTAAATCCCGCTTATAATCAATCTATATACAAAACAAGTATCATGTGAAAGGTAAAACAACTTACCGCACTGGCGTGGCGCTTCGCGCTGAATCCGCAATCCTCAGTAATGGGGGGAGGGACCGCGGCGCCCTTGAACAGCACCCTCCAGGCATCTTCATGAGTCGTGTCGAAGAGCTTGTTCAGAGTTCGGTGCTACGCCAGATTGAACTCCCACAAGGTAAACTCCCGTTGTTGGCACGGGAGTATCCAGCGAACGAGCATAACCTGGACTATGTTGACAAGATTGAGCTTCTTGTCCACCATGTTCTGAATACATGACTGGAGTCCGGTCAGCTCTTTTGAATTACCCCAGGACAGACCCTTCTCTTTCCAGGAGGTGAGCCGCTTGGGGATGCCAGATCGGAACTCGGGGGCCGCTACCCATGAGGGGTCGCGCGGCTCGGTGATATAGAACCACCCCGATTGCCACCCCTTTATGGTGTCCACGAAGGTGCCCTCGAGCCATGTGATGTTGGGCATCTTTCCCACCATGGCGCCTCTGCACTCCGCCTGGCGGCCGCTCACTACCTTCGGCTTGACATTAAAGGTCTTCAGCCATAATCCAAAGTGGGGCTTGATGCAGAGGAAGGCCTCGCACACGATGATAAATGCCGAGATGTTGAGGATGAAGTTCGGGGCCAGATCGAGGAAATCCAGGCCGTAATAAAACATGAGCCCCCGGACGAAGGGATGGAGAGGGAATCCCAGTCCGCGGAGGAAATGGGTGAGGAATACCACCCTCTGATGGGGCTCGGGGGTGGGGAGCCGGTGCGCGATGTCATCGTGCTGGTATCCGGCTCTCCTCAGTTTCTTGACCTCTCCCTCCGTGACGGAGGAGACCATCCACTTGCCTCCCGCTCCGGACATGGTTGGAGAAGGTTGAGATGGAAGTGACAACTTGGGCGCTAGGGCTCGAGTGTGCGGGAGCGGATGAGCAGAGGAGGAAGAAGGCGTGGATGGAAAGGTGAATCCTTATCCCTTTATATGGGCGGACAAAATTAAACGTCCCCACTTGCCTGGTAAAACTCGCTTATCCCCCAAGCGCCGCAATTGATGGCACGGTTGGGTTACCCACGCCCGTATTGATGAGACTCCCGTAATAAGAGGACACGATCTCTGCTTTGACAAGACGTGTCGAAAAACTGCCTCGCGTTATGTGTGGGGCTGGTTAAAAGAAACGGTTCGAATAATCACCGGGCCATGACGTAACATCATGTTGCCAAAACAAGCTAGCGGATTAGATCAGCGAAAACATTATTCTCTATACAGTGAAATGTGGGACTTATTTTGTAGGGTCGGACACTATCCTCATATTCAAATTCTTCTGTGATGTATTCGGAGAAGGAACCCGCCTTGCAATGCCGAAGACAACTGCGCGCCGGACGCATCGTCATTGAAGCCTGGTTCAGGGGCTACTGAGGGAGTCCTAGATTAGGGGGTCTCCGGACAGCCGGACTATCTCCATTGGCCGGACTGTTAGACTATGAAGATACAAGATTGAAGACTTCGTCTTGTGTCCGGATGGGACTCTACTTGGCGTGGAAGGCAAGCTAGGCAATACGTATATGGATATCTCCTCCTTTGTAACCGACCTTGTGTAACCCTAACCCTCTCCGGTGTCTATACAAACCGGAGGGTTTTAGTCCGTAGGACAACAATCACAACATACAATCATACCATAGGCTAGCTTCTAGGGTTTAGCCTCTCTGATCTCGTGGTAGATCTACTCTTGTAACACCCATATCTCCAATATTAATCAAGCAGGACGTAGGGTTTTACCTCCATCAAGAGGGCCCGAACCTGGGTAAAACTTCCTGTCCCTTGCCTCCTGTTCCATCCGGCCTAGACGCACAGTTCGGGACCCCCTACCCGAGATCCGTCGGTTTTGACACCGACAGTGACTAGTAGTGTTGATTACATCTTGTAATTGATTACTATATGGTTTATTTATTGGAAGATTATATGTTCAGATCCATTATGTATATTAATACTCCTCCGTTCATAAGCATGTTTATTGTTTGTGAGTAGTTACTTTAGTTCTTGAGGTCACGGGAGAAATCATGTTGCAAGTAATCATGTGAATTTGATATGTGTTCGATATTTTGATAGTATGTATGTTGTGATTCCCTTAGTGGTGTCATGTGAATGTCGACTACATGACACTTCGCCATATTTGGGCCTAAGGGAATGCATTGTGGGTTGCGAGAGTGACAGAAACTTAAACCCTAGTTTATGCACTATTCCGTAAGGGACCGATTGGATCCTAGAGTTTAATGCTATGGTTAGAATTTATTGTTGATACTTTTCCCATAGTTGCGGATTCTTGTGGGAGGGTTCATCATAAGTAGGAGGTTTGTTCAAGTAAAAACAACACCTAAGCACTGGTCCACCCACATATCAAATTATCAAAGTAGCGAACACAAATCAAACCAATATGATGAAAGTGACTAGATGAAATTCCCGTGTACCCTCAAGAACGCTTTTCTTATTATAAGAGACCATTTTTGCCTGTCCTTTTCCCCAAAAGGATTGGGCTACCTTGCTGCATACTTGTTACTATTATCAGTACTTACTCATTACAAACTATCTTGCTATCAAACTACTCGCTACTTACAATTTCAGCACTTGCAGACACTACCTTACTGAAAACTACTTGTCATTTCCTTCTGCTCCTCTTTGGGTTCGACACTCTTACTTATCGAAAAGAGATACAATTGATCCCCTATACTTGTGGGTCATCAAGGATATTTTCTGGCACCGTTGCCGGGGAGTGAAGCGCCTTTGTTAAGCGGAATTCAATAAGTAAAGATTTATATAGTGTGCTGAAATTTATTGTCACTTGTTACTATGGAAAACAATCCTTTGAGGGGTATGTTTGGGGTATCTTCACCTCGTCCAGAACCACAACTAGTTACCCCTCAACCTACAACACCTACTAAAAATATTGAATATGAAATTCCTTCGGGTATGATAGAACAACTGCTCGCTAACCCTTATGCAGGAGATGGAACCGAACATCCCGATATACACTTGATATATGTGGAACAAATTTGTGGATTGTTTAAGCTTGCAGGTTTCCCCGTAGATGAGGTGATGAGAAAGGTTTTCCCTTCATCTTTGAAGGGAAAAGCATTGGCATGGTATAGGCTATGCGATGATATTGGATCATGGAATTGGAATCGTTTGAAATTGGAGTTTCACCAAAAAATTATCCTATGCATCTAGTTCATCGTGATCGGAATTATATATATATATATAATTTTTGGCCTCGTGAAGGATAAAGTATCGATCTAGCTTGGGGGGGCTTAAGTCAATGTTATATTCATGCCCCAATCATGAGCTCTCAAGAGAAATTATTATCCATAATTTCTATGCTAGGCTTTCTCGTAATGATCAAACCATGCTTGATACTTCTTGTGCTGGTTCTTTTATGAAGAAGACTATTGAATTTCGGTGGGATCTTTTGGAAAGAATTAAATGCAACTCTGAAGATTGGGAACTCGACGAAGGTAATGAGTCAGGTATTAAACTTAAGTATGATTGTGTTAAATCTTTTATGGATAACGATGCTTTTCAAAAGTTTAGCACTAAATATGGACTTGATTCTGAGATAGTAGCCCCCTTTTGTGAATCATTTGCTACTCATGTTGAACTCCCTAAAGATAAGTGGTTTAAATATCAACCACTTATCAAAGAAGAAATTAAAGAACCGGTACCAGTTAAAGAAGAAGCTATACTTTATAATGTTGATCCAGTTGTACCTACTGCTTATTTTGAGAAACCTCATTTTCCTGTTAGGATAAAGGAACATGCTAAAGTTTCATCTGTGGTTAACAAAAGCTCTGTTAGAACACCTAAACCAGATGAACAAATTAGAGTTGAACCTAATGTTTCTATGGTTAAAGATCTCTTTGAAGAAGATGTGGATGGGCATGTTATCTACTTCTGTGCAGAAGCTGCTAGAATTGCCAAACCCGAAAAAGGGGATAAAAATAGACCAGTTGTTGGCCTGCCTGTCATTTCCGTTAAAATAGGATATCACTGTTATCATGGTTTATGTGACATGGGTGCTAGTGTGAGTGTTATTCCTTACAAGTTATATCAAGAAATTAGGGAAGACATAGCACCTACAGAGTTAGAAGACATAGATGTCACTATTAAACTTGCAAATAGAGACACCATATCACCTTGTTGGATTATTAGAGACGTTGAAGTCTTGTGCGGGAAAATAAAATACCCTACTGATTTTCTTGTTCTTGGTTCCCCACAAGATGACTTTTGTCCCATTATCTTTGGTAGACCTTTCTTGAACACCGTTAATGCTAAGATAGATTGTCAGAAACAAACTGTGGGTGTTAGCTTTGGTGATGAGTCTCATGAGTTTAATTTTTCCAAGTTTAGTAGGAACCATCATGAAAAACAATTGCCTAGCAAGGATGAATTAATTGGTCTTGCTTCTATTGTTGTGCCACCTACTAGTCCTTTAGAACAATATTTGCTAGACCATGAGACTGATTTACATATGCACGAAAGAAATGAAATAGATAATATTTTCTTTGAACAACATCCTCTGCTTAAACACAATTTGCCTATTGAAACTCTTGGAGGTCCTCCTCCACCTAAAGGTGATCCTATGTTTGAATTAAAACAATTGCCAGACACTTTGAAATATGCTTATCTTGATGAAAAGAAGATATATCATGTTATTATTAGTGCTAACCTTTCAGAACATGAAGAAGAAAGATTATTGAAAGTTCTAACAAAGCACCGAGCTGATATTGGATATACTCTTGATGATTTAAAGGGTATTAGTCCCACTCTATGTCGGCACAAAGTTAATATGGAACCTGATGCTAAACCAGTTGTTGATCACCAACCTTGGTTAAATCTGAAGATGAAAGAGGTGGTAAGAACGGAAATATTAAAACTTCTAGAAGCAGGTATAATTTATCCTATAGCTGATAGTAGATGGGTAAGTCCCGTTCATTGTGTTCCTAAGAAAGGAGGTATTACTATTGTTCCTAATGATAAGAATGAACTCATTCCACAAAGAATTGTTATAGGTTATGGAATGGTAATTTATTATAGAAAATTAAATAAAGCAACTAGAAAAGATCATTACCCCTTGCCTTTTATTGATCAAATGCTTGAAAGATTATCTAAGCACACACAATTTTTCTTCCTTGATTCATATTTTGGCTTTTCACAAATACCTGTTTCTCAACCTAATCAAGAAAAGATCACTTTTACTTGTCCATTTGGAACCTATGCTTATAGATGTATGCCTTTTGGTTTATGTAATGCACCTGCTACCTTTCAAAGATGTATGACTGCTATATTCTCTGACTTCTGTGAAAAGATTGTTGAGGTTTTCATGGATGATTTTTCTATTTATGGGAAGTCTTTTGATGATTGTTTAAGCAAGGTTGAGCGAGTTTTGCTGAGATGTGAACAAACAAATCTTGTATTGAATTGGGAGAAGTGCCACATTATGGTTAATGAAGGCATTGTATTGGGTCATAAAATTTCTAAAAGAGGTATTGAAGTGGACCAAGCTAAGGTTGATGCAATTGAGAAAATTCCATGTCCTAAGGACATCAAAGGTATTTGTAGTTTCCTAGGTCATGTTGGTTTCTATAGGAGGTTTATTAAAGACTTCTCTAAAATTTCTAGGCCTCTCACTAGTCTTTTGCAAAAGGATGTTCCTTTTTTTGATGATGATTGTTTAGAAGCCTTTGAAACACTCAAGAAAGCCTTAATATTTGCACCTATTGTTCAACCACCTGATTGGGACTTGCCTTTTGAAATTATGTGTGATGCTAGTGATTATGTTGTTGGTGTTGTTCTAGGACAAAGAGTTGATAAGAAATTGAATGTTATTCATTATGCTAGTACAACTCTAGACAGTGCTCAAAGAAATTATGCTACTACTGAAAAAGAATTCTTAGCAGTGGTGTTTGCTTGTGATAAGTTTCGACCTTATATTGTTGATTCCAATGTAATCGTTCACAGAGATCATCCTGCTATTAAATATCTTATGGAAAAGAAAGATGCTAAACCTAGACTTATTCGTTGGGTTCTCTTGTTACAAGAATTTGATTTGCATATTATTGATAGAAAAGGAGCTGAGAACCTCGTAGCTGATAATTTGTCTAGGCTTGAAAATGTGCTTGATGACCCACTTCCTATTGATGATAGTTTTCCTGATGAGCAGTTACCGGCAATAAATGCTGCTAATGGTACTCCTTGGTATGCTACTATGCTAATTACATTGTTGCTAAATATTTACCACCTAGCTTTACATACCTGCAAAACAAAAAAATATTCTATGACTTAAGACACTACTTTTGGGATGACCCACATCTTTATAAAGGACTAGATGGTATTATTAGACTTTGTGTACCTGAGCATGAATAGGGACAAATCCTACGGAAATGTCACTCCGAAGCTTATGGAGGGCATCATGCTGGAGATAGAACTGCTCACAAGGTATTGCAATCTGGATTTTATTGGCCTACTCTCTTCAAGGATGCCCGTAAGTTTGTCTCTTCTTGTGATGAATGTCAAAGAATTGGTAGCATTGGTAAGCATCAAGAAATGCCTATGAATTATTCACTTGCTGTTGAGCCTTTTGATGTTTCGGGATTTGATTACATGGGACCTTTCCTACCTCTAACGGGTATACACATATTTTGGTTGCTGTTGATTATGTTACTAAACAGGTAGATGCTATTCCAACTAGTAGTGTTGATCACAACACCTCTATTAAAATGCTTAAGGAAGTTATTTTCCCAAGGTTTGGAATCCCTAGATATTTAATGACTGATGGTGGTTCACACTTTATTCATGGTGCTTTCCATAAAATGCTTGCTAAGTATGATGTCAACCATAGAATTACATCACCCTATCATCCTCAGTCTAGTGGTCAAGTTGAACTTAGCAATAGAGAAATAAAATTAATTTTGCAAAAGACGGTTAATAGGTCTAGGAAGAATTGGTCTAAGAAATTAGATGATGCACGTTGGGCTTATAGAACGGCTTATAAAAATCCTATGGGTATGTCTCCTTATAAAATGGTTTATGGAAAATCTTGTCATTTACCTCTTGAGTTAGAACATAAAGCTTATTGGGCAGTTAAAGAACTCAATTATGATTTCAAACTTTCTAGTGAAAAGAGGTTATTTAATATTAGCTCCTTAGATGAATGGAGAATCCAAGCTTATGAGAATGCAAAGTTATTCAAAGAAAATGTTAAAAGATGGCATGACAAAAGAATCCAAAAGCGTGAGTTTAAAGTTGGAGAATATGTTCTTTTGTACAACTCTTGTTTTAGATTTTTTTTTTCTGCAAGAAAGCTCCTCTCGAAATGGGAAGGCCCCTATGTCATCGAGGAGGTTTACCGGTCTGGATCCATCAAAATAAATAATTTCTAAGGCACTAACCCGAAGGTTGTCAATGGGGAACGACTAAAGAATTATATCTCAGGTACGCCTATTAATGTTGAAAGTAATATAATCCAAACTTTGACACCGGAAGAACACATAAAAGAGTTCTTCTGAAACGTGAAAATAAGGAGGTACGTGATATGGTAAGCAAATGGACTCCAAAAAATCTACAAAAATATTTTTTATCAATTTTGGAATATTTTAAAATTTTGGAAATAAAGAAACTTCCAGGAAGCATAACCTGGTGGGCACAAGACACCAGGGCGCGCCAGGCAAGCCTGGCGCACCCAAGTGGATTGTGCCCACCTGGGACACCTCTCGTACTCCGTTTTTCTACCATATACTTGTCCTACAAATAAAAAATCTACATATACTTCCCGAACCTGTTGATCACCGTATCGCAGAGAAATCCTCTGTTCTCTTTTTCCTTGTTGTTTTCTGTCAGATTCCATCTACCATGGCCTCTTCAAGCTGCTCCAAGGACAAGATCTCTCCTTCATCACCACCATCATCTCCTTCACCACCAAAAGGAGAATTGAGTATCGGGTATGGGCACTTCCCTTGGCTTCTGCCAAGCTTGGGGGAGGTGCCCCGGTATTGTATCATCCCATTATCATTTTGCTTTTATTTATCTTAGTTCAATATTTTGCTTTTAGATGAAATAAAGTTTAGTTCGATCCTTTCTTATTCGAAAGTTTGCTTAGTGATCTATCCTTGTAATTATGTGCAAGTTATATAATAAAGTTTAGTATGAGTTTTTGCTTTCTTTACTTTCATGTTGCAAATGAAGAAAGAAAAAGAGAAAGGAAATAAATGAAGAAAAGATTATATACTAATCCTATGGTAGGTGATGGCACATCATAAGGAAAAGTATAGGTAGAAAATTTTATTAGAGATTGACAAACATAGCATTAGTCAATGATGCAACTCATGAAAGAATTAATAAGGGAAGACAAGATTCACATATAGATATACTATCCTACAGATATTTTGTGATTGTGAGCCCTCGTCAAAATATTATATGCCAAAATTGTTGACGTCGGACAAGGAAGACAATTTAATGGTTTATGTTTGTTTATTCATATAGAAGTCATATTGTCATAGATCCTTTAACATGTGATGCTTGCCCCCTATCTTTGCTAGCCAAAAATTCTGTACTAAGTAGAGATACTACTTGTGCATCCAAAAACCCTTAAACCCGAATCTTTTTCAAGGGTCCACCATACCTACCTATGGATTGAGCAAGATCCCTCAAGTAAGTTGTCATCGGTGCAAGAAGGCAATAAAAATTGCTTCTAAATATGTGAGACCATTTAGTGTAAGAGAAAATTGAGCGTCGTACGGACTTGGATGACAAAAAATAAAAGCGACAGACTACTTAATAAAGGTTGTCATCTTAAGGGGCAATACAACGTGACATTCTCTTGCACTAAGGGATTGAGCATGCAAACAAATAAGTGCATGGCAACCTCTGCTTCCCTCTGCGAAGGGCCTATCTTTTACTTTTATGCAAAGAGTCAAAGTTTTTCTCTCTATTCCTTTTATTTTTCTCTTTTGGCAAGCATCATGTGGTAAGGAAAGATCTAGGCACATATGTCCAGTTGGATATAGATTGCATGAGTTGTTATTGTTGACATCACCCTTGAGGTGAGTATGTTGGGAGGAAAAACTATAAGCCCCTATCTTTCTATGTGTCCGGTTGAAACGTTTTGCTCATGGGTACAAGGTGAGTGTTAACATTCATAGAAGACAATATGATGGTTGAGTATGTGGACTTGCCTAAAGGCTCCTACACGTGACTCTTCCTAAAAAGATGATGAATTGTAGTTGCAAAATTGACTGAGAACATAGTTTGTTGCTTTCTAATAGAGTCTTTGCTTTATACTTCGATTGTGTGGTGAACTATTACTTATTCATGAGAAGTGTATGATAAAAGTCCTATATTTAATTTTGTTGCTGCTATAATAATCAACATGATGCTTCTATGTTCGTATTTTGTTTTTATCGACACCTCTCTCTCAAAGCATGTGGACATGTTTTTCGATTTCGGTTTTCGCTTGAGGACAAGCGAGGTCTAAGCTTGGGGGAGTTGATACGTACATTTTGCATCATGTTTTCTTACTGTTATTTATAATGTTTTTATCCATAATAATGCTTTTTGGAGTAATTTTAATGCCTTTTCTCTCATAATTTACAAGGAACACACCAAGAGGGAGAAATTCGGCTGCTGGAAATCTGGACCTGGAAAAGCTACGTCAGGCCACCTATTCTGCACAACTCCAAATGGGCTGAAACTTTATGGAGATTTTTTATGGATTATTTAAGAAATATTGGAGTCAATAAACACCAGAGGGGGCCACCAGGTGGGCACAACCCACCTGGGCACGCCAGGCCCCCCTGGCGCGCCCTGGTGGATTGTAGACTCCTCGGCCCACCTCTGGTGCCCATATTTTGGTATGTAAGTGGTTTTGACCTAGAAAAAATAAGAGGGGGACTTTCGGGACGACGCGCCACCGCCTCGAGGCGGAACTTGGGCAGGAGCACTTTTGCCCTCCGGCGGAGCTACTCGGCCGGGGGAACTTCCCTCCCGGAGGGGGAAATCGTCGTCATCATCATCACCAAGGGCAATCTCCATCAACATCTTCACTAGGACCATCTCATCTCAAACCCTAGTTCATCTCTTGTATTCAATCTTGTTACCAGAACTATAGATTGTTGCTAGGGGGTGACAAGTAGTGTTGATTACATCTTGTAGTTGATTACAATATGGTTTATTTGGTGGAATATTATATGTTCAGATCCATTATGCATATTAATACCCCTCTGATCATGAGCATGTTTATTGTTTGTGAGTAGTTACTTTAGTTCTTGAGGTCATAGGAGAAATCATGTTGCAAGTAATCATGTGAATTTGATATGTGTTCGATATTTTGATAGTATGTATGTTGTGATTCCCTTAGTGGTGTCATGTGAACGTCGACTACATGACACTTCACCATATTTGGGCCTAAGGGAATGCATTGTTGGGTAGTAAATAGATGGTGGGTTGCAAGAGTGACAGAAACTTAAACCCCTGTTTATGCACTATTCCATAAGGGACCGATTGGATCCTAGAGTTTAATGCTATGGTTAGAATTTATTCTTAATACTTTTCCTGTAGTTGCGGATGCTTGCGGGAGGGTTAATCATAAGTAGGAGGTTTGTTCAAGTAAGAACAGCACCTAAGCACCGGTCCACCCACATATCAAATTATCAAAGTAGCGAACACAAATCAAACCAATATGATGAAAGTGACTAGATGAAATTCCCGTGTACCCTCAAGAACGCTTTGCTTATTATAAGAGACTGTTTTGGCCTGTCCTTTGCCTCAAAAGGACTGGGCTACCTTGCTGCATACTTGTTACTATTACTGTTACTTGCTTGTTACAAACTATCTTGATATCAAACTACTCACTACTTACAATTTCAGCACTTGTAGACACTACCTTACTGAAAACTACTTGTCATTTCCTTCTGCTCCTCGTTGGGTTCTACACTCTTACTTATCAAAAAGAGCTAAAATTGATACCCTATACTTGTGGGTCATCACGCAGTCCACTGCGCAGGCTGACCGGGAGGCATGCAATCTGTCCTCCAATGCGCAGGCTCACTGGGAAGCATGCGAGTTGTACGTTGCGTAGGCTCACTGGGAAGTGAGCCATTTGACTTCCATTGCCGCCCGCCTCGCTCACATCCTCTACATTAATGGCTCCTGAGCTACTTTTAATACATGCGGCCTTAATGTTCGCCTCTCATTCCCCTCCCGCAGACCTCCACCAATGCCATGGCATAGAAGGATCATCTGCCACTAGTCTTCCAGTTTGGTGAAGTCGACATCGAGCTGGACGGGATAGAAAATAAGGAGGAATGGGGCCTCATGGACATGGCCCTAAATGAGCGGGCCGCGGCGGTTGCTGCCCATGTGCCCATCCCAACTCCCACCCCCGCGCCCGCGCTACCGACCTGAAGGAAATATGCCCTAGAGGCAATAATAAAGTTGTTATTTATATTTCCTTATATCATGATAAATTTTTATTATTCATACTAGAATTGTATTAACCGGAAACTTAGTACATGTGTGAATACATAGACAAACATAGTGTCCCTAGTATGCCTCTACTTGACTAGCTCGTTAATCAAAGATGGTTAAGTTTCCTAATAATAGACATGTGTTGTCATTTGATGAACGGGATCACATCATTAGAGAATGATGTGATGGACAAGACCCATCCGTTAGCTTAGCATTATGATCATTTAGTTTTATTGCTATTTCTATCTTCATGACTTATACATGTTCCTCTGACTATGAGATTATGTAACTCCCAAATACCGAAGGAACACCTTGTGTGCTATCAAACGTCACAACGTAACTGGGTGATTATAAATATGCTCTACAGGTGTCTCCAATGGTGTTTGTTGAGTTGGCATAGATTGAGATTAGGATTTGTCACTCCGTGTTTCGGAGAGGAATCTCTGGGCCCTCTTGGTAATGCACATCACTATAAGCCATGCAAGCAATGTGACTGATGAGTTAGTTATGCGATGATGCATTACGGAACGAATAAAGAGACTTGCCGGTAACTAGATTGAACTAGGTATGATGATACCAACGATCGAATCTTGGGCAAGTAACATATCGATGACAAAGGGAACAACGTATGTTGTTATGCGGTTTGACCGATGAAGATCTTCGTAGAATATGTAGGAGCCAATATGAGCATCCAGGTTCCACTATTAGTTATTAACCAGAGATGTGTCTCGGTCATGTCTACATAGTTCTCGAACCTGTAGGGTCCGCACGCTTAACGTTCGATGACGATTTGTATTATGAGTTTTGTGATTTGATGTACCGAAGTTTGTTCGGAGTCCCGGATGAGATTACGGACATGACGAGGAGTCTTGAAATGGTCGAGACATAAAGATTGATATATTGGACCATGTTATTCGGACACCGGAAGTGTTCCGGATAGTTTCGGGTAAAAACGGAGTGTCGGAGGGGTTACCGGAACCCCCCGGGGGAACTAATGAGCCACCATGGGCCTTATTGGAGAGAGAGGAGGGCGGCTAGGGTAGGCTGCCCCCCCTTGCAGTCCGAATTGGACAAGGGAAGGGGGCGGCGCCCCTTTCCTACTCCCTCTCCCTCTCCTTCCTTCCCCCTCTCTTCCTTGTGGAGGAATCCTACTAGGACTAGTAGTCCTAGTAGGGCTCCCTCTCCTTGGGGGGCCCCTAGGGCCGGCCGGCCTCCCCCTCCCTCCTTTATATACGGGGGAAAGGGGGCACCCTAGAATTGACAAGTTGATCATTTAGCCATGTGCGGTGCCCCCCTTCACAGTTACACACCTCGGTCATATTGTCGTAGTGCTTAGGCAAAGCCCTGCGGCAGTAACTTCATCATCACCGTCGCCACGTCGTTGTGCTGAAGGAACTCTCTCTCGACCTCAACTGGATCAAGAGTTCGAGGGACATCATCAAGCTGAACGTGTGCTGATCGTGGAGGTGCCATGCGTTCGGTACTTGGATCAGTTGGATCACGAAGATGTCCGAGTACATCAACCGTGTTACTAAACACTTCTGCTTTTGGTATACGAGGGTACGTAGACACACTCTCCCCTCTCATTGCTATGCATCTCCTAGATAGATCTTGTGTGATCGTAGGTAAAAATTTGAAATACAGCGTTCCCCAACAGTGGCATCTGAGCCAGGTTTATGCGTAGATGTTATATGCACGAGTAGAACAAAAAGTGTTGTGGGCGATAATAGTCATACTGCTTACCAGCAATGTCTTACTTTGATTCGGAGGTATTGTTGGATGAAGCGGCCCAGACCGACATTACATGACCGCGTTCATGAGACTGGTTCTACCGACGTGCTTCGCACACAGGTGGCTAGTGGGTGTCTGTTTCTCCATCTTTAGTTGAATCGACTTTGATTACTCCCAGTCCTTGTTGAAGGTTAAAACAGCCCACTTGACGAAAAATCGTTGTGATTTTGAAGCATAGGTAAGAACGATTCTTGCTAGAAGCCCGTAGCAGCCACGTAAAACTTGCAACAACAAAGTAGAGGACGTTTAACTTGTTTTTGCAGGGCATGTTGTGATGTGATATGGTCAAGACAAGATGCTAAATTTTATTGTATGAGATGATCATGTTTTGTAACACAGTTATCGGCAACTAGCAGGAGCCATATGGTTGTCGCTTTATTGTATGAAATGCAATCGCCATGTAATTGCTTTACTTTATCACTAAGCGGTAGCGATAGTCGTAAAAGCAACAGATGGCGAGATGACAACGATGCTACGATGGAGTCAAGCCAGTGACGATGGTGATCATGACGGTGTTTTGCAGATGGAGATCAAAGGCACAAGATGATGATGGCCATATCATATCACTTATTTTGATTGCATGTGATGTTTATCCTTTATGCATCTTATTTTGCTTAGTACGGCGGTAGCATTATAAGATGATCTCTCACTAAATTTCAAGGTATAAGTGTTCTCCCTAAGTATGCGCCGTTGCTACCGTTCATCGTGCTGAGACACCACGTGATGATCGGGTGTGATAAGCTCTAGTTCACATACAACGGGTGCAAGCCAATTTTGCACACGCAAAATACTCGGGTTAAACTTGATGAGCCTAGCATATGCAGATATGGCCTCGGAACACTGAGACCGAAAGGTCGAACGTGAATCATATAGTAGATATGATCAACATAGTGATGTTCACCATTGAAAACTACTCCATCTCACATGATGATCGGGCATGGTTTAGTTGATATGGATCACATGATCATTTAGATGACTAGAGAGATGTCTATCTAACTGGGAGTTCTTAAGTAATATGATTAATTGAACTTTAATTTACCATGAACTTAGTACCTGATAGTATTTTGCATGTCAATGTTGTTGTGGATAAATGGCCTGTGCTACTATTCCGTTGAATTTTAATGCGTTCCTATAGAAAGCTAAGTTGAAAGATGATGGTAGCAACTACACGAACTGGGTCCATAACTTGAGGATTATCCTCATTGCTACACAGAAGAATTACGTCCTGGAAGCACCGCTAGGTGCAAAGCCCGCTGCAGGAGCAACACCAGATGTTATGATCGGCTAGCAGAGCAAAGCTGATGACTACTCGATAGTGCAGTGTGCCATGCTTTACGGCTTAGATTCGGGACTTCAACGATGTTTTGAGCGTCATGGAGCATATGAGATGTTCCAGGAGTTGAAGTTAATATTTCAAGCAAATGCCCGAATTGAGAGATATGAAGTATCCAATAAGTTCTATAGCTGCAAGATGGAGGATAATAGTTCTGTCAGTGAACATATACTCAGAATGTCTGGGTACCACAACCACTTGACTCAACTGTGAGTTAATCTTCATGATGATAGTGTCATTGACAGAGTTCTTCAATCACTGCCACCAAGCTACAAAAGCTTCATGATGAACTATAATATGCAAGGGATGGATAAGACAATTCCCGAGCTCTTCACAATGCTAAAGGCTGCGGAGGTAGAAATCAAGAAGGAGTATCAAGTGCTGATGGTCAACAAGACCACTAGTTTCAATAAGAAGGTCAAAGGGAAGAAGGGGAACTTCAAGAAGAACGGCAAGCAAGTTGCTGCTCAAGTGAAGAAACCCAAGTCTGGACCTAAGCCTGAGAGTGAGTGCTTCTACTTCAAAGGGATTGGTCACTGGAAGCGGAACTGTCCCAAGTATTTGGCGGATAAGTAGGAGCCAATATGAGCATCTAGGTTCCACTATTGGTTATTGACTGGAGATGTGTCTCGGTCATGTCAACATAGTTCTCAAACCTGTAGGGTTCGCACGCTTAACGTTCGATGACAATTTGTATTATGAGTTATGTGATTTGATGTACCGAAGTTTGTTTGGAGTCCCGGATGAGATCACGGACATGACAAGGAGTCTCAAAATGGTCGATACATAAATATTGATATATTGGACCATGTTATTCGGACACCGGAAGTGTTCCGGATAGTTTCGGGTAAAAACGGAGTGCCGGAGGGGTTACCGGAACCCCCCGGGCGAACTAATGGGCCACCATGGGCCTTATTGGAGAGAGAGGAGGGCAGCCCCCCCCCCCCTCACTACAAAAAAAATACACTTTCGTGATGATACGTGTTTGTCAGTAGGTCACGTTTTCTGTCATCCATGTACATGCATGACAAATTTATGACAGAATCAAGATAGGCATACCTGTGCTGTCATAGAAGTGTTCCATGACATTACCAAAATTATCATCACGGAAGTGTCCACTTCGATGACGATAAATCGCGCGTCGTGGAAGTGCTTTCGTCAAGGGTGACTGACACGTGGCATCCACTGTAACGGGTCGCCGTTAAGCTATCGGGTCCGGTTTTGGATCCGATAACCCGTTAATAGCCCGGACCAATGAGGATTTTCCACGTTTAAAATTGTCATTGGCCGGAGGAAGCACGTGTTGGCTCACCGTTGCGACAGATGTCATCCATTCATTGGACAGGAGGCACCTATGGTAGGTCGACACGTGGCATGCCCCAACAGAGGCCCATTCCGGTGAAAAGGCCGACCCGTTTGACTTGGTCAAAAGGTAACGGGCCGGCCCACGGAAATCATGTTCCTATATAGCCCATTTACGGCCCGCTAACTCATGGCCCATTACGGCCTATCGGAATTAAGCCCAGTAGCTTCATTTGGGCTGTCCAATATGATTCCAGCCCGTTGTAACTTCCAGCCCATGTATGGCCCATGATGTCTTTCGGCCCATACGAGGCCATTTGTAACTCTTGGCCCATTAACGGCTCGTATTGAATCTGGCCCGCAATGAATAGTGTATCGGTTCATACCCACTAACGACCCATTATTCCATTGGCCCGGTTCCAACCCGTGTTATATTTCAGCCTTCTCAGGGCCCATTTACTGTTGGGCTTATTTCCAGCATTCGGTTACTTACGGCCCGTTACTGGCCTTTTCTGCTTGTGGGCCAAATTCAGCCCGTGGTTACAATCGGCCCGTTAATCCGTTGGGTCGTTTTCATAGCATCATCAAATACGGCCGATTAACGATGGCCCGTTATTGTCGGCCCATGAACGGATGATTCCAAATCTAGCCCATTTACGGCCCATAATGCGGTCTGTTATTGGCCCATGTTTGGCCGATCGATCATACGGCCCGTATAAGGCCCATTGATGCTACGGTCCGTAGAAGGCCCATTGTTTCTACGGCCCTTACAAGGCCCATTGTTTCTACAGCCCGTAGGAGGCCCATGGTAACTATAGTAAATATGTAGCCCATGGTTATTGTGGCCTAGTTTTAAAAATAGGTTATTGCGGCCAAACCGCGGAAAAAGAACTACAGTGACTACAAGCAAACAAATAAACAAGACAACAAGGAAATAAATAAGCAGGCAACTTACGCTAGGCTATCATGGATAACACATATTACATCCACTGGGCATCAAAGTTCGCCACCAGTGCAAATATAGGGAACAAAGCAGCATATCGTATACACTGGTTGTTAAAGTTGGCGACCAGTGCAAATAAACGCAGAAGCAAAACAAGTCCAGAACTGAAACCACTTCAGAAGATCTCAAGAAACAATATCCTGGGTACCCATAATGCGGGCAAGATGCTTAGCAGGCTTATTAACTTTCTCTTGTTTGGCGCTTAAATCCTCCGGCGCTTGTTGTTGCACCAGAAAGTATGCATCTGAATTCTACAGGGACTTCCTCAGTCCTTCAGCTTCCTGTCGCAGCACATCTGATCAATGTCTTTCAACTTGAAGTTGAGACTCAAGAAGACGAACTAATTCAGGCAGAGAGTTCGAAGAGCTTGTGCCAGCAGTAGTGGCCAGTAACTCGAACACTACATCAAGACAGGACTTTGGGGTTCTCTCACTGACGTCAAGATAGATTTTATCAGCTTTCTTGGAGACCAACAGGGATTTCTCACTATCTTGAACCTTATTTGCATTACTTCCTTTACCATTGCATAATGGGGTACTGTTCTCCAATATTTTGTCCGCATTCTAAAAGCGAAACAAGCAGACAGATCACAGGTTTACCATGTTGTATATGAAACTCATTTTGGTAAAACAGTTCAGTAGTAAAGTGGACAGGATAACACCATGAAACAATCATATATCTATGTAGCATGGTCACTTTATGGTCTATATCATTCTAGTTTTTGTTGCCAAATCAAGATACAGACACAGTTCAAATAATATTTGTTCAAGACAAAGCAGAATAGACAGAATATAAGTGTGGGAAACTATAGAGCAATAACAACACTTGTAATGTGCATGACATGAGAACATAACTGTTTATTCAATTAAAACTGAAATCAACATAGAGCAAGTTACAACAGCAAACCAGTTAAAGAAACAGATTTAAAACATACATGTTGCGCCATTGGAGTTTCAATTCCATCCTTCAAATTTGAAAATAGTTGGTATGAGTAAATGCAGTGATGCAAGAGCAAAGGAGTACGAACCATAGCTACATAACCTGACCTGAGAACAATTCTTCTTCTCCTTTAAGCGTTGAGTTAGGATTCGGAGTGGCGGTCCTCGTGCTTTGGGCACTACAGTTCCCTTACTAACTGGTCGTGCTTGGGTGCTCTGTGGTGGAGACGGTGTTGTGTCAACTGGAACTGGGTTACTATCTGCTGGGGCTGGGGTTAGAAGGGGAGTAGCTGGTTCTCTGTCCAACTGGGTAGGGGTACAATCTGCGAGAGTCTGGGTTATGTGTGGTGGGGCTGGTTCTTGGGCAAGTACAACCGTGGTTCTATCTGCATCAACTGGTAGTGCTATCTTTTCTGAAGACCGTGTTGTTACTCCGTTAGATACTGCCATCACCCTCTCCAATTCAAATGGCTGGTAAACAAGAAAAGTAATTGAATGTACAGACATTGTATGACAAGACAGGTGCAATGGATAGTGGGGAATAAAAGAGGGCATTAAATAATTCACATTTATGTTGTCTAACCAAACAGGATAGCATGACACAATTTCACATATATGATGGCTAACTAGACAGGATAGCATGGCAGAGTTTCACATTATGATGCCTAACTAAAAAATATGGAAAGACATAGTTTAAAATATGATGACTATGTAAACAAGATGACATGATATAACTATATAATGTGTTTATTAAATAGGTTGGCATGCCATAATTCACATACATGCCACCTATGGAAACATGATAGCTTGATATAATTCACGGATAGAATGACATAATTCAAAATATGATGACTGTAAACACTAAACAGGATGAGATGATATAACTATATGATGTCTTTGTTAAATGGGTTGCCATGCCATGATTTAGATACATGCTGTGTATGTAAACATGATGGCATGATATATTTCAAATACACGATTTATATAGTAAGCAAGTAAGCAGATGGCAATCCATATATGATGTAAAAACTAAGCAATGCAAGACAACATGCATGACATGGGTAATATAATCCTGCCAAGTTTGAGCATAGACCTCAGAGGGGAAATAGGACTGGTCATCAGTCTCTGAATCCTCCTCTAAGGAGCTCTCTATAACCAGCAAGATGTCTGCTTCAGCAGGTAGCATTGTCTGCTCTGAATACCTTTTTTCACTCTAGATACTTCCATCGCCGCTTCAAATGGCTGGTGCACAGAAAGAGTAGTTGAATATACAAATGTTGTCGACAAATGGAACATGTAATACAAAAAAATGATAGCATGATATAATTCACATACATGATGATTGGCTAAATAGAATGGCATTGGATAATTCACATATATAATGCCTTTGCAACAAGATAGCATTTCATAATTCACATCTATAATGTCTTGCAACAAGATGGCAATGCATAATTCACATATACGGTAATTAGACACTAAACAGGTACCATTCACACAAAGCATGTCTAAACTAATCAAATGAAATAGCAATGCAAGACACCATACGCATGATATGAGCAACATAACCCTGCCAAGTTAGAGCATACACCTTGGGGGGAAATAGGACTGGTCATTTGTCTCTGAATCCTCCTCTAAGGGGCTATCCGTAACCAACGAGATATGCGCTTCGTCAGATAGCATAGTCTGCTCTAAAGACCTTGTTTTCACTCCAGAATTTTCCATCACCGTGTCAAATGGCTGATGCACACAAAGAGTAGTTGAATGTACTAACATTGTTGACAAATTTAATACGTAACGAAAAAAAGATGCCTGATATAATTCACATATAAGATGACTGGATAAGCAGGATGGTATTGCAAAATTTACATATATGATGCCTGCCTAAACAAGATGGCGTTGCATAATTCACGTAAATGATGAATAAAATAAACAGATGGCATTCACACAAAGCATGTCTAAACTAAGCAGATGACATATTTGATGTATAAAGTAAGCAATGCAAGGCACCATATGCATGATATAACCAACATCAGCATGCCAAGTTACAGAGAAGACCTCACGGGGTAAATAGGAGTGGTCTTCTCCTTTTGAATCCCCCTCAGAACAGATATCTTCCTCTCGATTACAATCTGAAATGGGTGGAGGGGGGCTGCCTTTGCGCCTACCATGGAGCGACGTCTGCATGAAATTTTATTGCCACGCAAGGCTCGTCTCTTTTGCTCTACATGTTCAGTTCCATTGTGTACAATAACTGACATGCATAGGAATAAAACATAGTGAGATTATGTAATGAGTGCATGCAGAAATCCAGAGTGATGGTAGCAACCTGTGGATAGACCCAAAACAATGATAGCAGGCAAATAATGGCTTCAGTTAAAAAATACAAATTGTAGCGACCAGACCTCAAACAGTCTGATCTCTGTGCTCCGGTATCGTCCCTGGATCAGTAATGCTGACACCATACAGTACTCGGAGGATTTATAGCAGAGTAGCAATCACACACTTATTACATCGAGTGTGTCAAAAGAGAACTTATTACAATAAATATGGCTTAAGGCCATCTAATAACGATAACAGCGGAAGGCTTGGAAGATAAGTGAGTCCATCAACTCCAAAGGCATCACTGAGTATAGAACCACGACCTAAAAATTCCTTAATCGTCGTCTGAAAAGTCTGCAACATTAAAGTTGCAGCCCGAAAATGGGTCAGCACATAGAATATGCTGGCAAGGTAACACATAGAGAGTAATGGAATGCAATAGCTATACTATATGCATATTTGGCTGGTGGAAAGCTCTATGGTTACAGTTTTTGCGTAAAGCCAATTTTTCCCTACTACAAAGGAATAAAATTTATTTAACTATCATGGTAGTTGTTAAAAATTGAGAATGGTTGACAGCATTCTCAATCCCAATTAAGCATCATCATTAAACATAACCCAACAAAATTAATTTAGAGTAACATGTTGAGATTCACATGAAAATCCAAGTACTAGATACTCAAGGTGTCCATAACTGGGGACACGGCTAATCATGATTAGTTTATTACACTCTGCAGAGGTTTGCGCACTTATCCCCACAAGACTCGATCTCCTCCGTTTGGTTTCTCGCACTACAAGGTGTTTGAGAAGACGGATGACCGAGACATAGTCTTTCAAAAGAGCTAGCACCTTACGATCGGGTAGACCGTACCACCTATATCCCCTACATCTGCTAGTCTACCACTGTAAGAGTTCACACAACTTAGTCAACTATGCTAGAGCCCATAATAGCTTGTGGCCGCACACGGAAGTTTCTAGTATGAATAGTCTTATGATCCCTTTGAGCCTGGGTGGCGGTCCAAAAGAAAACAGGCAAGTCCTGGAATACCCAGGTGCCTCAATCCACCCAGATGTGTGTTTAAGTTACCACCTTAGATAAACCATTAATTATTAATATCACATCTGTCAATGGATTTCACTCACCCAATCCACGTCTACTAGCATAGCATGATGCCGGGGATCTGATCCACGAGCACCTATGGGACCGGCGGACCGAGTCCCTTTTGGTTTGGCGGGGGCGAGGGTCGCACGAAGAGCGGATCGAGGCGAAACACACGAGCAGTTTACCTAGGTTCGGGCCGCACGGATGCGTAAATCCCTACTCCTGCTTTGTGGTTTGTATTGAGTTCTTTCTCGGGAGCGCGGAGTGCTACAGTACACCCCAGCAGCTAACGAGACCGAGCGTGAGTGTTCCCTTTTCCTTTCCCCCCCTTCTACGTTGCGCGTGGGCCTCCTTTTATATGCTCAAGGGGTCACCGACAGGTGGCAACGTAGGCAAGGGTAAAAATGGAAAGGTGCTACGGTTGGTACAACTACCTGCTACAGTGTATCATACCAAACCCTGACGGCAGGGGACCAGGGCATTAAATGCCCGTCTGCATCGCCTAAATAGTGCAAAAGGGACTGTCAGGGACGCCACCGCTCACCACGATGGCAATCTTGTCAGTGCCGCTTTCCACCGCGCGCCGCTGGCTGCACAGCCTCCCGCCACGTACGCTTGGAAGGGTCCCAGAGCGACACGTTGGTGGATGTGCTGGAGCGCGGGCACGAAGTGGTGGCTTGCCGTGGCAAGCGCCTTGCCATGGTCGTTGTCTTGTCGCGTCCGGGAGCTTGTCGCTCACCGGGCCTTGCCGGGACGCGTGGCGTGTCGCGGCAAGCTCCTTGAGATGCCTTGGTTGGCCTTCCCGGCAAGCTCCTCTTGCCGGGGTCTTGTCTCCTTAAGCGCCTTGCCTTGGTTGGCCTTCCCGGCAAGCTCCTCTTGCCGGGGTCTTGTCTCCTTGGCTTGGATACTTTATTCTTGAATGGCTCCAAAGGAACCACGGAGGACCTTGGCGGTCACCCGGCAAGCCTTGCCGCGGGATGCTGCGACTGCCCATGCACAAGTTCAGGATACTAGGGTACCCCTACTCTAGTACACTGACAGGAGCCCCCGGGCCTGGGCCATACACGGTGCCGAGTGCTGTTGGGCCAGGCCCAAAACAGGGCACGGGCACGCGCGGCCTAGGTTACGCCGTATCTCTCCCCGTATCCACCGCGCCCTCCCCGAACGGCACGCGTTGAATGCGGTGTCGTGGGAGAGATCGTGGGTGGTTTCTTTATTCGGAAATGCGGAATGTCCGCCCCCTCCCTCTTTATAAGCAGGGGAAACAGGGGTAGCTCGCCCATTCGCCGGTTGCTGCTTCAATCTCGGAAATCTCTGCCGCTCCCTCATCTTCCCAAAGCCGAAAGAGAGCAGCGCTCTGCCCCCCATCGCCACCAGCACCACCAACGCCGTCGACCTCCTCCACCCCTTCCGCCATGGCTCCAAGAGCCAACAAGGGGAAGGTTGTGAAGTCGATCGAGGCGCAACGTAGTTCTTCAATTCTTGCTGTTTTGTCTTGTATCTCATTTGCTTTACTCTGAACTTGTTCCTCTTTAGGACTCTGGCCCAGAGAGCAGCAAAGAGAGCCAAGGTCCCAGTGATTTTCATCGAGGATGAACCCACTGCGACAGCAGGGGGTGCGCCCGAGACAACCTTGCCGGACCCGGCAACTTTTCTCCAGAGCAGCCCCCAGCGTAAGTATATGGTTCCCTTTCCGCTGTGAGGTGCGCATGGGTACTCTGTCTTTGCTGATATCTGACTGTTGGTTTGCGTAGGAGCAGAGCAGCCTCACCAGGAGCGCCCGGAGGCCGCCCCCGAAATGCCAAGGGAGAGTCCTCCGGCAAGGGAGAGTTCTCCGGCAAGGGAGAAGTCTCCGGCGAGGGGGAGTTCTCCGGCAAGGGACAGCACCAGCGGCCCCCCGGCGGCGGAGACCACGACTGCAGAACCCGGTACAGGTAATGCTCTCGCTGCAAAACTTCCCTTGGGTTCTTCTTCTTTTGATCTTCTTGGGTATTTGCTTGACTCTTCTCCCTTTTCCGGCCGTCAGACCCATCTGCTGCGGAGCCGATGGAGACCGAGGTTGCCGCCGACGACGCGGCCGCCACCGAGGGAGCAGCCGGTGTTGACGATCCCGCCGGCGCAAAGGCCGCCAAAGCTGCCGCCGCAGCAGCTGGCGAGGGGTCTGGCGATCGTACTGACGGCCCTGAGGCCGCAGGAGCGCCAGGCGCTACGCCGACCGCCGACCCGTCCGCCGCTGCTGCAGCGCCAGGCTCGGAAGAGCCCCAGCCAGGCGTCTACTTGAAGGCCGGCGATGGCGTCTTCATCAACTTCCCCTGGGCGTCAAGCTCCAGGGCGCCGGTCGAAGGAGAGATCTTTGACGGAGAGGTGCTCGCCTCCACTAGGCTGACGCTAGTTGATCCGCCGAGCAGCAGCAGCGGCGAGCCTGAGGAGGAGCGGCTGCTGCGGAAGCTGTTGTCGCTCTACCGCGCGCGGCAAGCCAAGCTGGACTCCCGTGAGGCGCTTGTCGCGAAGGCGGGAGCGGACATCGAGAAGCACGCGGAGGAGCTCCGGAGTCTCAACCAGGAAGCTCTCCGGTCTCTGGCAGAGGAGCGAGAGAAACTCGCCGAAGCACAGAAGGTCTTCTTCCTCGAGAAGGCCGAAGTCGAAGAGCAACAGCGGCTTGCCGCTGAGAAGCTGTCTGCGCAGGAGGGCGAGCTGGCGCAGCGGAAAGTCAACCAGAGGATGCTGCCGCAGTTGCCGAGGCCGCCAAGAAGGAGCTGGAGACGAAGGTGGCGCAGCTGGAGGCCGATCTCACCAAGAAGGGCAAAGAGCTTAGCGCCGCCAAGGACTCCAACGCAGATCTTGAGTTGAGGCTGACCACTTTGACCAAGACGCTGGACGGCGCCAAGGAGTAGGAGGCGACCTTGAAGGAGGAGATCAAGGCCGACAAGGCGCTGCTGGAGAGTGCTGCCGCCGCCCAGAATGCTTTTAGGGAGAATGTGGAGCACTGGACGGAGGGTCTTGTGAATGTTGCCGCAGACATTGATAGGGAGCTGGCGCAGCTGGGGATGGAGGATCTCGGGTATCCCTCCGACGAGAACCTCCAACCCAGCGCCAAGCTCGTCTTGTTCCTCAAAGGCGTGGCGACGGCCCTCCAGCGACTCCGGGAGAGGATCCCAAAGCAGCTGGCCGACGAGTCGCGCAAGATCTGCGCGGGAGCTCTTCAAAAGGTGTTGGTGAAGGTGGCCTTCCGCAACCTGGGCCTCAACCTCACCAACGTCCTCAAGACCCTGCCGCCGGATGCTGATCTGGAGGCGCTCAAGACCCTTGTCGCACCCATTGTGGACAAGGTGAGCGGGATCAAGAGGATTGAGGGCGATCGCGTAGACTAGGCCGCCTGTTTTCTTCTTTTCTTGTTGCTGCTGGTCATGTTATGAGAACAATCTGTTAGAGCCGCGACAAGCTACCTTGTAATATAACTCTATTCCGGGTAATGATTGCAATGTTATTCCCTTTACTTGATTCCTCCCTTTGTATGTTTTTGCCCTACGCTTTTAGGGAACTTGCCGGTGCAGGCACCTTCGCCACGAGCGCTGAGTGCGGGACGTCAGTAGCCTGCTGGTGGTGCCGCTACCAATAAGAAACCTTGTCGCAACTAGTCGCAGCTCACTTAAGTTGTTGAGTGGACTCGAAACAAAGTAAGGGCGCAACTAGCTACGAGTTGGTTCCTCCGCGCACAGGTTTTCCATACAAAGTGCGGTCGTTCAAGGGAGATAACTTAAAAATTTTAAAAATCTGATTGCTCAAACTTTGGCAACTTATCTTTTCTGTTGTTTGCTTCCCGGTAAGGCGAAACTTTCTTGAACGACGCCTGGTCCATACCATCATCTTCTCCTCCCCCCCCCCCCCGGCAAACTTGTGGGCGAGGGAACCTTCCTTTCCGGAATGCTATCTTCGGTCTCAAGGCGGACAGCGCCAAGCCTACTGACTCGTTTCACCCGGTAAGGGCCTTCCCACTTCGGCGTCAACTTGTTGGAATTCTTGGCGGACTGAACACGCCGAAGAACAAGGTCGCCTTCCTCGAAACTTCTGGCGTTAACTTTGCGGCTATGGTAGCGGCGCAAAGCTTGCTGGTAGCGAGCAGCTCGTACAGCAGCCTGAAGACGGTCTTCCTCAAGGAGCAGCGCGTCATCTTGTCGCAGCTGCTCTTGCTCAAGCTCATCATAAGCGAGCACTCGAGGTGACCCGTATACGAGTTCCGTGGGGAGAACTGCCTCTGCTCCATAGACTAGAGCGAAAGGTGTCTGGCCAGTGGCTCGATTTGGCGTCGTCCTGATCGACCAAAGAACCACCGGCAGCTCCTCGATCCAGTTTCTTCCGCACTTGTGCAGCCTGTCGAAAGTCCTGGTCTTGAGCCCACACAGCACTTCAGCATTTTCCCTCTCCGCTTGACCATTGCTTCTCGGGTGAGCAACAGAAGCGAAGCAGACCTTGGCGCCAAGATCTTGGACGTACTGCATGAAGGTGCGGCTCGTGAATTGCGTACCGTTGTCGGTGATTATCCTTTTAGGGATCCCGAAACGGCAAACAATCGACCTGAAGAACTTGACTGCTGACTGTGCTGTCACCTTCCTCACTGCTTCCACTTCCGGCCACTTTGTGAACTTGTCGATTGCAACGTACAAGTACTCAAAGCCCCCGATTGCTTGGGGAAAGGGGCCGAGGATGTCGAGCCCCCAGACCGAAAATGGCCAGGGTAAAGGGATCGTCTGGAGAGCTTGAGTTGGTTGGTGTATCTGCTTGGAATGGAACTGGCACGCTTCATACTTGGTTACTCGTGCCGTTGGATCCTGGAGGGCTGTTGGCCAATAGAATCCTTGCCGGAATGCTTTGCCGGCAAGTGCTCTTGCGCCAATGTGGTGACCACATATGCCTCCATGTATTCCTGCCAACAGCTTTTGTCTGTCTTCCCGGTGAATACACTTCAATTTCACACCGTTGAGTCTTCTTCTATACAGTGTGTTGTCGACAAACTGGTACATACTTGACTGCCGGGCTACTCTTTCCGCTTCTTCTTGCTCTTCGGGAAGTTCTCCTGTCTGAAGGAAACGGACAATCTGCTGTGCCCATGCTGGAGCTTGTGGCTCGACAACAAGGACTAAAGGCAAATCTATTGCTGCGGGAACATCCACTTCTACGACGAGAACCTGCGGCTCTGCCGGAGCTTGACGTTCCCCGGAAAGCTTGCCGGAGCAAAACTTGTCGGGAGCTTCTGCTTCAATGGAACAAACCCTAGGGCTTGCCGGAGCAGACTGCTCCTCAGCGCTCTTGGCGTTGATTCTGGGGACCTTCTTGGCGGCGGCTTCGGGAAGCTCTGCCGGAAAATAGTCACCAGAAATCAACTTCCTCTTCTTGCTCTGTCCAGTTGATGGAGTTACAGATGGTTGAGTCAGCTTGAGCACAAAGATCCCTGGTTCCACAGGTAACTTAAGTGCGACGCACTTTGATAGGCCATCGGCAATGGCGTTCTGAGCTCTTGGAACATGCTCCATCTGTAGGCCGTCAAAGTGCTCTTCTAGCTTTCTCACTTCGTCGACGTAGGCTTCCATCAACGGACTCTGATAGCTCTTGTTCACTTGGCGGACGACAAGCTGCGAGTCACCCCTGACACTGAGCTTCTTGATCCCAAGGTCTGCCGCGATCCTGAGACCGGCAAGTAAGCCTTCATACTCTGAAGTATTGTTTGTTGCTTGCTCCTTGGGAAAGTGCATCTGGACTACGTACTTGAGGTGCTCTCCGGTGGGTGCGACAAGCAGCACGCCAGCGCCGGCGCCTTGCAGCGAAAAGGCACCATCAAAGTACATCAGCCACTCTTTGCTTGCTTCCTCGATGGGGATGCTCGTCTCTGGAATTTCTTCATCTGGTGTTGGCGTCCATTCTGCTATAAATTCTGCCAATGCTCTGCTTTGGATAGTTGGAGTACTCTCAAACTTGAGGCCAAAGCTTGACAGTTCCAGTGCCCACTCAACAATCCTGCCTGTCGCTTCTGGATTCTGTAGTATCCTCTTCAGCGGAAAGCGAGTGACAACTGTGATCTCATGTGCTTGGAAGTAATGGCGCAGCTTTCTCGAGGCCATGAGAAGGCCGAAAAGCAATTTCTGCATGCCAGAGTACCTTGACCTAGCCCCCTGCAGAAGGGAACTGACAAAGTAAACTGGGCGCTACACCATTTTCTTCTGTATCTCCTCGCACGTCTGCGCAGATCCATCCTTGTCGGGACCAGAGCTTGTCGGGGAAGCCCCTTGCTTGTCGCTGGATGTGCCTGCCGTGGTTGCTGGCTCGTCATCTGCCTCCCTCTCTGCTACTAACGCAGCACTAACCACTTGATTGGTTGCCGCTATATACAGTAGCAACTTCTCTTGTGGCTTAGGTGTGACAAGTATTGGAGGGGAGGACAGGTATCTCTTCAAGTCTTGCAGCGCAGCCTCCGCTTCCAGAGTCCATTTCATTGGACCTGCCTTTTTCAATAATTTGAAAAACGGCAGGGCACGCTCAGCAGACCTAGAGATAAACCTGTTGAGAGCAGCCACGCAACCGGCAAGTCTTTGTACATCCTTGACACGCTTTGGTGCTTCAATCTGCTCAATGGCCTTGATCTTGTCGGGATTGGCTTCGATTCCCCGCTGAGACACGAAGAACCCGAGAAGCTTGCCGGAGGGGACTCCAAACACACACTTCTCGGGGTTGAGCTTGAGGCTGATCTTGCGCAGATTTGCAAAGGTCTCGTCTAAATCTTGAATCAGAGTTGCCTTGTCCTTGCTCTTGACCACTATGTCATCCATGTAGGCTTCCACATTTTTGTGTATTTGTGGCTCAAGAGCGATATGGACTACCCTTGCAAATGTTGAACCAGCATTTTTTAATCCGAAAGGCATCCGTATGAAACAGTACGTGCCACATGGGGTAATGAATGCGGTCTTCTCCTCATCCTCTTCTGCCATGAAGATCTGATGGTATCCTGAGTATGCGTCAAGAAATGAAAGCAAATCACATCCGGCTGTGGAGTCAACAATCTGGTCAATGTGCGGCAAACGAAATGGGTCTTTGGGACAAGCTTTGTTAACATCGGTAAAGTCGATACAAAGTCTCCATTTCCCGTTCGCCTTGCGCACGACTACAGGATTGGCCAACCATGTATGATGGAGCACTCCTCTGACAAGGCCTGCTGCTTCCAACTTCTTGATCTCTTCTGCAATGAATTCTTGGCGCTCCACTGCTTGCTTCCTGACCTTCTGCTTGACGGGCCGCGCATGAGGACAAACGGCAAGATGGTGCTCAATTACTTTCCTGGGAACACCGGGGATGTCAGACGGTTGCCACGCAAACACGTCGACGTTCGCCCGCAGGAAAGCAATGAGCGCGCTTTCCTATTTAGGGTCGAGAGTGGCACTGATGGTGAAGGTACCACCAGTGCCGTCCTCCTTGGCGGACACCTTCTTCGTCTCTGGCGGAGCTGCCATTGTCTTCTTACACTTGCCGGTGGAGCTCGATGGTGCGTCCTCGACGGCAGCGCAGCACTCCGAAGAGGTGCGCTTGCCGGAGTGGGCATCAGAACTCTTGCCGGACTTGGTCTTCTTCTTCCCCCCGGGAGCTTCAACGGCAGGTGACTTGCGATTTGTTGCGGCTGCCGCTTCCCAGTAGATCTTGTCGGCGCAGATAAGAGCATCCTTCTTGTTGTCAGGGGCAGAGATGATGCTTATCGGGCCTGGCATCTTCAGCATGTTGTATGCGTAGTGAGAGGCTGCCATGAACTTGGCGAGTGCTGGACGGCCGAGTATCCCATTGTAAGGCAATGGAAAATCGGCAACGTCAAAAGTGACCCTCTCAGTCCTGAAGTTCACCTCGCTGCCAAATGTTACTGGCAACGTGACCTTCCCCTTCAGCTTGCTCCTTCCCGGGCTGATTCCTTGGAATGTGCCGGTCTCTTCAAGCTCGCTGTCAGGGATCTGGAGTTTCTGGAGTACAGCGGAGGAGATCAGGTTCAAGCCGGCCCCGCCGTCAGCTATCATCTTAGTGACCTTGAGGTTGCGGATAGTTGGTGAAACCAACATCGGCAAGCACCCGACCGCAGTTGTGCGATCAGGGTGGTCCTCAATATCAAAGATGATAGGCGTGCTGGACCATTTCAGAAGCTTGCGTGACTCGACAGGTGGTTCCGCCGCATTGACTTCCCGCACCCACTGCTTGAGTTGGCGGTGCGAAGTATGCAGAGAAGCACCGCCGTCAACGCACAAGACCTCTGTGGCTTTCTAGAACTCCTGCTCACTGGTCTCGACATCATCCATGTCTTCGTCGTCGTCGTCATCTTCATCCTTGTCGCGGCCGCGGGGAGGTCTGTCTCCTTGCCGCTGCTTGGCCTTGCCGCGGCGTCCTCCCCGGCCGGCGCGCTTCTTGCCGGATTCTCCAGCGCCTCCTTGGGCCCTTCCTTGTCGCGTCGCTCGTATTCAGCCTTTTGCTGCTGGACAAGCTGCTCGACCTTTTTGCAGCTCTGGAGGTCATGGCCCTTGGTGCGGTGGATCTGGCAGTACTGCTTGTCGGTGCCGTCCTGCTTGTCGGCGACCGCCACAGCCTGGCAGTTGGTGCATGCGGCAATCTCCTTGCCGGAGCTACCAACCTTGGCTTTCTTGGCGCCACCTTCGTTGCCGGACTGCTCAACGACTAGCACATCTTTGCCTTTCTTCTTCCTGTTGTTCCGCCGCCGGTTTTTCTTTGCCGGGGCAGCATCCTCGCTGTCAGATCCTCCTTCTCCTGTATTCTCTCCAGGGAGTTTCCTCCCTTCCTCAGCACGTGCACATTTGTCGGCCAGGGCATACAGCTCACTGACGCCTATGATCTTGCACATCGCCATCTCCTCTCGCATCCTGCGGTTACGCACGTTCTGATGGAACGCGCTGATGACCGCGGCAGGGTGGACATCTGGGATGTTGTGCTGTACACGGCTGAATCTCTGAATGTACTTGCGCAGGGGCTCTCCTTCCTTCTGGGCGAGCAGATGAAGGTCACTCTCTTGGCCATGAGGTTTGTGGCCGCCTGTAAAGGCGCTGACAAACTGATGGCATAGGTCTTCCCAGGAGGATATGGAGTTGTTCGGCAAGTGCATGAGCCAGGACCTGACGTTGGGCTTGAGCACCAGCGGGAAGTAGTTGGCAAGGATCTTGTCGTCCCGCCCCCTGGCAGCCTGCACCGCGATGGTGTAGATGCTGAGGAACTCCGATGGATGCGACTTGCCTTCGTACTTCTCTGGTACGTCTGGCTTGAAATTCTTCATGCTGGGCCACTGGACTTGCCGCAGCTCACGAGTAAACGCAGGGCAACCTACCGCGTACGGCAAGCCGCCTGGTTCCCCTGGCGCATGCATGTCGACAGAGGGCCCAGCGCGCTGGTCTGATTGACGTCGCGCTTCTCTTCGGCGCTCGATGCGAGTACGAGCGTCTTCTTGCTGTCGTTCGTGAAGAACTTGGCGCTGATCGCGACGAGCTCGTGGATCTGATGACGCAGTGGAGTCGCTGTCGAGGTGGATCCGGCGAGTCGGCGATCTTGGCCTTCGGGGCGGAGAGTGCACAATGGTTGCACCCCCACCGGTCTTGTCGCCACCGGCTCGTGCCTGGCTGACTTGCCGCGGCTGCGACGTACTCGGCTACCGTTGAGTGTCGCCGTTGGCGAAGCCGATGAGACTCTGAATGGTAGCCCTCCAGTCGTCAATCTTGTTTGCCGTTGGAGGGTAGTCCAGGAGCAGTTGAGCTCGCGCCAAAGCTTCTGCTGCAGTGGCGGGTGGCGGTGGTGAACGGTGCGAGGAGCGGGATATGCTCGGACTTCTAACTATGTTAGAAGGAGCAGTATCCCGTCCAGGCGACCGTGCCTCGCTCGCGCCAGCATGTTGGCGTGCATGCTGGTCCTGAGCACTCCGAGATCCACCAGCTTGATCTTGGTCCAGCAAACGCATGGTACCGTGAGTACCATGACGTTGCCGGTCCCGCGCCTCCTGAGATGGGCGCGGTGCATGTACGGACGCCGAGGTCTTGGAGTGCCCCCGGTTGTTGTGGGAGCCGGCTACGCCGCCGATGGGCAGTGCAGCCTTGTCCTTGGACCTGGCAGCACCGTGAGCTCCCTCATCGACGCCCGTTCTTCCGTCGGCGTCCGCCCCATCAGCCGCTTGCTCCGGCGGTGGTGGGTTCGGCGCGGACAGAGCAGCCGCCTCCGAAGCCTTCTTCTTCGGCGGCATGTTGATGAAGATGATGAAGATCTAGCTCGTGTGAACGCCGGATCTGGTTCACACAACCCCGACGCCCCCTACCTGGCACGCCAAAGATGCCGGGGATCTGATCCACGAGCACCTATGGGACCGGCGGACCGAGTCCCTTTCGGTTCGGCGGGGGCGAGGGTCGCACGAAGAGCGGATCGAGGCGAAACACACGAGCAGTTTACCCAGGTTCGGGCCGCACGGATGCGTAAATCCCTACTCCTGCTTTGTGGTTTGTATTGAGTTCTTGCTCGGGAGCGCGGAGTGCTACAGTACACCCCAGCAGCTAACGAGACCGAGCGTGAGTGTTCCCTTTTCCTTTCCCCCCCTTCTACGTTGCGCGTGGGCCTCCTTTTATATGCTCAAGGGGTCACCGACAGGTGGCAACGTAGGCAAGGGTAAAAATGGAAAGGTGCTACGGTTGGTACAGGTACTTGCTACAGTGTATCATACCTAACCCTGACGGCAGGGGACCAGGGCATTAAATGCCCGTCTGCGTCGCCTAAATAGTGCAAAAGGGACCGTCAAGGACGCCACCGCTCGCCATGATGGCAATCTTGTCAGCGCCGCTTGCCACCGCGCGCCGCTGGCTGCACAGCCTCCCGCCACGTACGCCTGGAAGGGTCCCAGAGCGACATGTTGGTGGATGTGCTGGAGCGCGGGCACGGAGTGGTGGCTTGCCGCGGCAAGTGCCTTGCCGCGATCGTTGTCTTGTCGCGTCCGGGAGCTTGTCGCTCACCGGGCCTTGCCGGGATGCGTGGCGCGTCGCGGCAAGCTCCTTGAGATGCCTTGGTTGGCCTTCCCAGCAAGCTCCTCTTGCCGGGGTCTTGTCTCCTTAAGCGCCTTGCCTTGGTTGGCCTTCCCGGCAAGCTCCTCTTGCCGGGGTCTTGTCTCCTTGGCTTGGATACTTTGTTCTTGAATGGCTCCAAAGGAACCATGGAGGACCTTGGCGGTCACCCGGCAAGCCTTGCTGCGGGATGCTGCGACTGCCCGTGCACAAGTTCTGGATACTAGGGTACCCCTACTCTAGTACACCGACACATGACATGATAAGAAAACATAGAAGTAACTCCCAAAGGTTTGAAAATAAACTGGTAATAGGTACTACCTCATCTACTTCCCATCCCACAATTTAATTAGATCCTAATCATGCAATGTGTGAGGATTGATCTAATGCAATAAAACTGGGTAGTAGAAAAGGTATGATCAAAGTGTTACTTGCCTTGCCGATGATCCGGGAAACCTAGCGATTCGAAGTAACAAGCGGCGCACTCCAGATATTTTATCGCAAACAAACAAACGAGCATACAATAAGTACTCATCTAATGCACAGGTAAAACTCGAATAAGAGATCTATCTAGAAGGTTCAACTTAAGAACTCCGGTTGGCAAAAGAATCAAATCAAACGAAGCAACAAAAGTCAAACGGCGAAAGAAAACAACTTCATTCTAGCAATCTGGATCTAGGGCAATTTTTATAGTAGCAAAATCTTGTTTAGGTTGGTTAAACAGATAGAGGGGTTCGAGACGAATCCCTAGGCGCTTGAATCGCCTGATTACGATAAACGAGCAAAAAGTTAAACTAAAACGAAAATCGGATCAGAAAAATCGCGGATTTAATCCGAGAAAAGAAAAACGAAGAACAGATTAACGAACGAACGTTCGTTATCTGAAACTAAACGATGAACGCGTTCGTCAAAACGAACGAATCGGTGAACGTTCACTAATTAAGTAAACTAGAGAAATAAACCGATCTAGGGTTTCAAAAAAAACCGAGGCGGTTTCTAAAAAAAAACTGAACGGCGAACGGCGGCAGCTATACCTCCGGCGAGGTACTCCGGCAGGCGGGGTGGGGCTCCGGCGGCGGCGGCTATGCGGGGCGGCGGCAGCGGCAGCGGCGCAGCAGCGGCAGCGGCGGCGGCGGGCGGCTGGGGCGGCTGCGGCTGGCGGGCGGCGGGGCGGGGTGAGGTGAGGGCGGCGGGGTGCTGCCTTGGGGAGGGGGTCGGGCGGCAGCGAGGCGGCTCCGGCTCGGACTCCTCCCGAGTCCGGCGGCTGCTCGAGCGGGAGGCGGCGGCGGCTGGGCCGGCCTGGCTCGGCTGGGCCCTTGGCCCAGTCGGGTGCGGGTTTTTTTTAACTATTCCGCTCGGAAGAAAAAGAAAAGAAAATACTAAACGCACTCCAAAAATTCCGAAATAAATTTTCACGGGCTTCTAAAATCAAGCCTCACAAGGTGAACATTTATTTGGGACCTAAATGCAATTTTGAAAAATGCATTTTTTTCCTAATTCAAATAAAACACCGAAAAAAACTCCGAAATAAAATCTTATTAGATTTTATTATTAAATCCTCAATATTTCTTTATTTTGGGAAATTCATTTTATTCCCTCTCTCATATTTTTGTAGTAGAAATAATTGATGATAAAATAAATAAAATCAAATGATCCTATTCTCAAAATTTGAGAAAACTCAAATATGAAAATAACGAAATCCCCAACTCTCTCCGTGGGTCATTGAGTTGCGTAGAATTTCTAGGATCAACCAAAATGCAAAAGAAATATGGTATGCATGATGATCTAATGTATAACATTCCAAATTGAAAATTTGGGATGTTACAAACCTACCCCCCTTAAGATGAATCTCGCCCTCGAGATTCGGGTTGGCTAGAAAATAGGTGAGGGTGGTCCTTGAACAAATCTTCCTCTCGCTCCCAGGTGGCTTCATCCTCTGAGTGGTGGCTCCACTGGAATTTGCAAAACTTGATAACCTTGCTGCGAGTAACTCGGTTGGCAAACTCAAGGATCTTAACAGGCTTCTCCTTGTAGGTCAAATCGTTATCCAACTGAATAGTTTCCAAAGGCACTGTATCTCTCAACGGTATGTCAGCCATCTCCGCATGACATTTCTTCAACTGAGAAATGTGGAACACGTCATGTACTCCTTACAATCCTTCGGGCAATTCCAACTTGTAGGCTACTTCCCTCATACGTTCCAATACTCGATATGGTCCTACAAATCGTGGTGCTAACTTTCCTTTGACTGCAAAACGTTTTGTTCCCCGAAGTGGGGATACTCGAAGATAAGCTCTATCTCCAACTTCGTAAACTATCTCCTTGCGTTTAGAATCCGCATAACTCTTCTGTCTGGACTGGGCTACCTTGAGCCTATCGCGAATCAACTTCACCTTCTGTTCAGACTCTTTAATCAAGTCGGGACCAAACAACTGACGGTCTCCCAATTCGTCCCATGACAACAGTGTCCTGCACCTCCTTTCGTACAAGGCTTCGAAAGGGGCCATCTTTAAACTGGTTTGGTAACTGTTGTTGTAAGAGAACTCTACATATGGCAAATTGTCGTCCCAACTAGATCCATAATCTAGCGCACAAGCTCTCAGCATATCCTCCAAAATCTGATTGACTCTCTCGATCTGTCCATCTATCTGTGGATGAAAAGCTGTACTCAATTCTAGCCTGGTACCCAAAGTTTCATGCAACTGCTTCCAGAACTTTGAGGTAAACTGGGTTCCTCTATCCGATACGATACTCCTTGGAACTCCATGCAGACATACGATCATGGTCATGTATATCTTTGCCAACTTAGCACTCGTGTAAGTGGTCTTTATTGGGATGAAATGAGCTACTTTCGTCAATCGATCAACTACAACCCAAATTGAGTCATAGCCTGAACGAGTCCTGGGCAATCCCATGATAAAATCCATGCCTAGCTTATCCCACTTCCATTCGGGTATCGGCAATGGTTGTAACAATCCTGCTGGCTTCTGATGCTCTGCTTTTACTCTCTGGCATACATCACAAACTGCTACATACTCCGCTATATCCTTCTTCATTCCGGTCCACCAGAAAATATCCTTCAAATCTAGATACATCTTGGTATTTCCTGGATGAATTGAATATGGTGAATCGTGTGCCTCTTGCAAAATCAACTTCCTGATCTCCGGGTCATTGGGCACGTAAACACGGTCTTCAAACCATAGGGTGTCGTGCTCATCCTCACGAAATCCTTTAGCTTTTCCTTTGCTCAGTTTCTCTTTTATAGCGGCAATTTCTTTGTCAGCTTTCTGAGCTTCTCTGAATCTATCCATCAAAGTTGACTGAATATCCAATGCTGCTACATAGCTTCTCGGAACTATTTCCAAACATAGTTCACGAAGTTTTTCTGCTAACTCCTTGGGTATTTCTCCCGTCATTAATGTATTGACATGGCTCTTGCGGCTTAATGTGTCAGCTACTACATTAGCCTTTCCGGGGTGATAATGCAATCTCATATCATAATCCTTGATAAGCTCCAGCCATCTCCTTTGTCTAAGATTCAACTCCTTCTGGGTGAAAATGTACTTCAAACTCTTATGATCCGTGTACACCTCACAATGATTACCAACGAGAAAATGTCTCCATGTTTTCAACGCATGCACTACGGCTGCTAACTCCAAATCATGCGTGGCATAATTCAACTCATGAGGCTTCAGTTGTCTTGAGGCACATGAAACAACTCTCCCTTCCTGGATAAGCACTGCTCCAAGTCCTCGACGTGAAGCGTCGCAGTACACCACATAATCTTTGGTCTGGTCTAGCAAAATCAACACTGGTGAGGTAACCAAGCGTTTCTTCAACTCCTGAAAACTAGCCTCACACTCCTTTGTCCATATGAACTTGGTATCTTTCTTTAACAACTCAGTCATAGGCTTCGCAATCTTTGAGAAATTCTCAATAAATCTCCGGTAGTATCCTGCGAGTCCAAGAAAACTCCGGATCTCTCCAACTGTTGTTGGGGCTTCCCACTTGGTCATGGTTTCAACTTTAGCGGGATCTACTGCTATACCTTCTCTGGTTATAACGTGTCCGAGGAATCCTACTTCTTTCAACCAAAACTCACATTTGCTGAACTTGGCATATAATTGGTGTTCTCTGAGCTTTCCAAGTACCAAACGCAAATGCTCCTTATGCTCCTCTTCATTCTTCGAGTAAACCAGGATATCATCAATGAACACTACGACGAACTTATCCAAAAACTCCATAAACACTTTGGTCATCATGTTCATAAAATAGGCAGGTGCGTTAGTCAGACCAAATGACATAACGGTATACTCATAGAGCCCATACCTGGTAGTGAAAGCTGTCTTCGGAATATCCTGTTCTCGAATCTTCAACTGGTGGTATCCTGATCGCAGATCGATCTTGGAAAATACCTTCGCTCCTTGCAATCGATCAAATAGATCGTTGATCATTGGTAGTGGGTACTTGTTCTTGATCGTTACTTCGTTCAATCCTCGATAATCAACAACCATCCTTAACAATCCATCCTTCTTCTCCACTAGAAGTACTGGCGATCCCCTAGGTGAAGAACTTGGGCGAATATATCCCTTATCCAGTAACTCCTTAATCTGCTTCTCAATTTCCACCAAATCCTTTGTTGGCATCCTATAAGGTCTCTTTGATATTGGCCCTGTGCTAGGCAATAGCTCAATCAAGAACTCAATATCTCTACCCGGTGGCATGCCTGGAAACTCTTCTGGAAATACATCAGGGAAATCCCTTACCACTGGTACTTCCTCCTACACAACTCCTGTTAGGCAATTTACTTGGGTCCTCTTTGGCACATGCCGGGATACATACTTGATCCTTCTCCCTTCTGGTGTGGTAAGCAAAATTGACTTACTAGCACACTCAATATTCCCTTCATACTTTGATAACCAATCCATGCCTAATATCACATCCAATCCTTGAGATTCCAATACTATTAGGTCTGAGGGAAAAACATAGTTACCAATCCTTAATGGTAACCGATCACACCATAGACTAGCCACATACTCTGCTCCGGGCGAGGTTACTAACATGGGTGACCTAAGGGCTTGGGTTGGTAGGTTATAATTATCCACAAATCCCCTTGAGATGTATGAATGCGATGCTCCAGTATCAAAAAGAACGAGTGCAGTAAATGACTTAACCAAAAACTTACCTATTACTGCATCGGGCTGAGCTTCAACCTCCTCCACGCTAACGTGGTTCACCTGTCCCCTTTTGAAAGGGTTCGGCTTCTTCCCAGAACTTCCATTGCCATTTTGGCCTTCAGGACATTCATTGGCATAATGTCCGGTCTTCGAACACTTATAGCAAGTGACTTGGCTTAGGTCCTTCTTGGCTGGGGTCGAGGGGTTGGTGCGGTTCTGGCCGTTGCTTCCTCCATTGCCATTACCATTCTTGGTGCCATTGTGATTGTGCGAGCTACCTCCTCCATGGGTATGTTGAAAATGCCCTCCTCGTCTAGGGGTAAAACGTGGCTTCTGCTGAGCTCCTGAATTGTACTTTCCTTGTCCATACTTCCTCTTGCGATTCTCAATTTGCTGCTGCTTCCCTTCAATCATAAGGGCACGATCTACCAACTCCTGGTAGTTGTTGAAGGTGGCTACCATCAACTACATGCTCAACTCATCATTCAGTCCTTCTAGAAACTTCTCCTGCTTAGTTGCATCCATAGCGACGTCATCTGGGGCATAACGTGCTAACTTACTAAATTCCTCCACATACTGGCCAACTGTCCGTCCTCCTTGGTGCAAGTTACGAAACTCACACTTCTTCATGGCCATAGCTCCTGCTGAAACATGGGCAGTACGGAAAGCCTACTGAAACTGGTCCCATGTGACAGTGTCGACTGGGAAAGTGGCTGTGAAATTCTCCCACCATGATACTGCGGGTCCTTCTAGCTGATGTGCGGTAAACTTCACCTTCTCCGCATCTGTGCATCCTGCTGTGGTCAACTCCCTAGCTGTCTTGCGGAGCCAATCATCTGCTACTATCGGCTCGGTGCTACTGGAAAACATCGCGGATTCAGCCTAAGAAAACAGGCTAAGTGGTCAACAGGTGGTGGTGGTGGTGGGTTGTTGTTGTTGTTACCCTGATTCTGATTCTGGACTAGCAACTGCATCAATGTGTTCTGCTGCTGGATCAACTGGGTGAGCTCCGGTGGAAAGGCAATTCCGGGGTCACGTCTCGGAGGCATCTGAGGGTTTAGAAAAGATGAGATGTAAGAATAGAGGGGGTCTAAAGAGAAAACACTACCCATATGCACATGAGGCAAAAGCAAACAATTCACTTCATTCAATAAAACAAGGGCATACAATCGATCTAACTATCGCAAAAGTGCTCGGGCTACTATATTTACATTGTGGACTACTACTACTGATGAGGTGGTCTACTAGAAATATTCTTCGGTCGTTGACTCCATAATATCTGCTCCAGCTTCATCAACATAGTCATCATCACTACTATCTGGTTCCGAGTCGGTGCCGTCGATGATGATGTAGTCTTCCGGGCTAATCTCCTTGGGTTCTTCATCTTCATCTACTGGTGTCGGGCCTCCCATAAATATTCCAATCTTCTTGATAAGGTCGTCATTCTTCTCCACCAATACTTCAATTTCTTCTTCATAATCTTCACGTGTAGCCTTGAGTTCTTCCTCCAGTTCCTTGATTCTAGTCTTAGCCTTCTTCAGATCTATCATGTCGGCACACATCTGGTTCTCCTGTTGTCGAATGTGCTGGTTTAACTCCTGGATAAAAGCTGCAATTGATCTATCCTTCCGGGTGCTGATCATCTCCCAGTGCTCATCTCGGCGCCCACAAATCTGGTAGATAGTATCCTTGAGATCCTTGCGGTAGACTTCTCCAATGCGTCCCATGGCTATGTGAGCTGCCATGCTCTTTCCTAGACTCCAAGTTGGTCCATCAAAAGAAAACTCTATGGGCTTAGTGACTGGCATGAACGTCCTTCCTGGAACTTGAACTTGAATCATCCAGCGCACTTCTTCGGGTAAAGTGGCGTTGTAGGTTCCCGTGAAGCTTGGTACTCCTATATTCAGGTATCTAGTGACTTCCTTCAAGTGGCGTCCAAAGGGTGTATCTTCATCCGGTTGTGTGAACTTGTTCCTTGCATCTGCCATCCTAAAGAGTAGAAAAGATGAGAGGTCAGAGAAGAAGAGAGTGAATTATGATCTAGGTCTTTTAGCTTAGTGGTCGTGTCCTACAGTCAGCGTGTGCTTTGATACCATCTCTGTAGTGACCAGACCTCAAACAGTCTGATCTCTGTGCTCCGGTGTCATCCCTGGATCAGTAATGCTGACACCACACAGTACTCGGAGGATTTATAGCAGAGTAGCAATCACACACTTATTACATCGAGTGTGTCAAAAGAGAACTTATTACAATAAATATGGCTTAAGGCCATCTAATAACGATAACAGCGGAAGGCTTGGAAGATAAGTGAGTCCATCAACTCCAACGGCATCACTGAGTATAGAACCACGACCTAAAAACTCCTTAATCGTCGTCTGAAAAGTCTGCAACATTAACGTTGCAGCCCGAAAACAGGTCAGCACATAGAATATGCTGGCAAGGTAACACATAGAGAGTAATGGAATGCAACAGCTATACTATATGCATATTTGGCTGGTGGAAAGCTCTATGGTTACAGTTTTTGCGTAAAGCCAATTTTTCCCTACTACAAAGGAATAAAATTTATTTAACTATCATGTTAGTTGTCAAACATTGAGAATGGTTGACAGCATTCTCAATCCCAATTAAGCATCATCACCAAACATAACCCAACAAAATTAATTTAGAGTAACATGTTGAGATTCACATGAAAATCCAAGTACTAGATACTCAAGGTGTCCATAACCGGGGACACGGCTAATCATGATTAGTTTATTACACTCTGCAGAGGTTTGCGCACTTTTCCCCACAAGACTCGATCGCCTCCGTTTGGTTTCTTGCACTACAAGGTGTTTGAGAAGACGGATGACCGAGACATAGTCTTTCAGAAGTGCTAGCACCTTACGATCGGGTAGACCGTACAACCTATATCCCCTACATCTGCTAGTCTACCACTGTAAGAGTTCGCACAACTTAGTCAACTATGCTAGAGCCTATAATAGCTTGTGGCTACACACGGAAGTTTCTAGTATGAATAGTCTTATGATCCCTTTGATCCTGGGTAGCGGTCCAAAAGAAAACTGGCAAGTCCTGGAATACCCAGGTGCCTCAATCCACCCAGATGTGTGTTTAAGTTGCCACCTTAGATAAACCGTTAATTATCAATCTCACATCTGTCAATGGAGTTCACTCACCCAATCCACGTCTACTAGCATAGCATGACATGATAAGCAAACATAGAAGTAACTACCAAAGGTTTGAAAATAAACTGGTAAGAGGTACTACCTCATCTACTTCCCATCCCACAATTTAATTAGATCCTAATCATGCAATGTGTGAGGATTGATCTAATGCAATAAAACTGGGTAGTAGAAAAGGTATGATCAAAGTGTTACTTGCCTTGCTGATGATCCGGGAAACCTAGCGATTCGAAGTAACAAGCGGCGCACTCCGGATATTCTATCGCAAACAAACAAACAAGCATACAATAAGTACTCATCTAATGCACGGGTAAAACTCGAATAAGCGATCTCACCAGAAGGTTCAACTTAAGAACTCCGGTTGGCAAAAGAATCAAATTGAACAAAGCAACAAAAGTCAAACAGCGAAAGAAAACAACTTCGTTCTAGCAATATGGATCTAGGGCAATTTTTATAGTAGCAAAATCTTGTTTAGGTTGGTTAAACGGATAGAGGGGTTTGAGACGAATCCCTAGGCGCTTGAATCGCCTGATTCCGATAAACGAGCGAAAAGTTAAACTAAAACGAAAATTGGATCAGAAATCGCGATCACAAAAATCGTGGATTTAATCCAAGAAAAGAAAAACAAAGAATAGATTAACGAATGAACGTTCGTTATCTGAAACGAAACGATGAACGCGTTCATCAAAACGAACAAATCGGTGAACGTTCACTAATTAAGTAAACCAGAGAAATAAACCGATCTAGGGTTTCAAAAAAAACCGAGGAGGTTTCTAAAAAAACCGAACGGTGAACGGCGGTGGCTATACCTCCGGTGAGGTACTCCGGCGGGCGGGTGGGGCTCTGGCAGCGGCGGCTATGCGGGGCGGTGGCAGCGGCACCGGCGGCGGCAGCGGGCGGCGAGGCGGGGTGAGGTGAGGGCGGCGGGGTGGCTTGGTATTTAAGAGAAGGGGGTGCGGCCTTGGGGAGGGGGTCGAGCGGCGGCGAGGCGGCTCCGTCTCGGACTCCTCCTGAGTCTGGCGGCTGCTCGAGCGGGAGGCGGCGGCGGCTGGGCCCTTGGCCCAGTCGGGCGTGGATTTTTTTTAAACTATTCCGCTCGGAAGAAAAAGAAAAAGAAATACTAAACGCACTCCAAAAATTCCGAAATAAATTTTCACGGGCTTCTAAAATCAAGCCTCACAAGGTGAACATTTATTTGGGACCTAAATGCAATTTTGAAAAACGCATTTTTTCCTAATTCAAATAAAACACCGAAAAAAACTCCGAAATAAAATCTTATTTGATTTTATTATTAAATCCTCAATATTTCTTTATTTTGGTAAAGTCATTTTATTCCCTCTCTCATATTTTTGTAGTATAAATAATTGATGATAAAATAAATAAAATCAAATGATCCTATTCTCAAAATTTGAGAAAACTCAAATATGAAAATTACGAAATCCCCAACTCTCTCCGTGGGTCATTGAGTTGCGTAGAATTTCTAGGATCAACCAAAATGCAAAAGAAATATGGTATGCATGATGATCTAATGTATAACATTCCAAATTGAAAATTTGGGATGTTACACAAATAATGGCTTCTTTACTGTTTGCTTCCCACCCAACATGAAACTCATAGTAGAGACCAGAGATTACCAGATAGTAGATAGATACTATTGATTGCGGCCCCGATATGTACCCCACAACCATTTAAAAACTCAAGTTTGACCATTAGTTTGGAGCTGACTCAGAGTCTAATCAGTGAACAGGACGATAAAGTAGCATGTAATATTAAGCGATGCATAACATAAGAAGACATGAAAGAGTGTGACCTCTCTTGCGGACCCGTGTAGTCCTCGAGGTCATCTACTTGGTTGATGATGGTAATGCAGTTATCATGGCTGCCAGCGGCGGGGAAGAAGATCTAAGGCGGGGAAAGACAGTCAGGAGGCCGGATCCATGCTGTGCTGGACCCTTCTGTCGTTGGAGCAGCTGAGCTGGGGTGGACGATGGTGCAGCAGGAGCAGGACAAACCACATAAGGTTTTCTCTGACAACTATCTGTAAGAGAAGTAATTCTGTAAGGGCTCGTTTGAATTGAAGGATTCTTACAACGCATGGATAGGAAATACACGGTAATAGGATAGGAATGCACGTGCAAAACAGAGAATTTAAAAACACAGGATTTTTGCCAATCTGGGTGTTTGGTTCACAAGAATTGGAAGATCACAGGATGCAAAGAATCATGGTGAGATTAAGTCAAACCACAAGAAAATGTGCGGTTATAATGCCATTATGCTACTATCTCTTAGTCTTGTGCTACATGAATAGGAATTTGAAAAAGGAGGACAAGTGGATATTAATATTCCTACGGTTTTCTTTCAAGGAGACACTAAAGGAACAAATCCTACAGTTTTCCTTTGCTCCATTCCTTTGAACCAAATGCATGAATAGTAGTACCATAGGAAACTTTCCAATTCCTATGTTTTTCCTTCACTTTTCCTTTCAAGCACTGGCGATTCTAGCAGGCAGGCTTGAGCAAGGAAAAACCTACACTCAAAAAATGGTTTTGTGCTACTTCTACTACTTTGGACCCAGGCCACTGCCCTACTAGCTCAACTCCTAGGCCCATCGACAAATGCACATCTCAAACGCGCAGAGATAAATAATGATGGCGTTCAAGAGAGTCCATCACGGATAGCTAAGTTGCCTGGTACCTCACTACTTGTCATATAGTAGGAGAAACTAATCGTATTTCACGTTACTGTGTGTGCTCAGTGGACAATATATATAACATGTAGAGTAAAAAGAGATGCAACAAGTGTACAACCTCTTTGGCGAAGCCATGTCGATCTCAGTGTGATTGGGTTGGTCAGTGAGGATGATCTGGCTGACTTGGCTGTCGGAGGAGGGGAAGAAGATCTTATTCATCTTGTGATGGAGCCCGAGGTACTGCTCCGCTGTGATGGAGGGTTTCATCGTTGGAGCAGCTCCGGTGAGTTGTATGACACCGAGGCTGAAGCAGGACAAGAGAGACAATGTTAACCTAAGTGGAATTCTAATAGCATCTCCAATAGATGACGTGAAATACATAACCACTGATAACCCACAAGTGTAGGGGATCGCAACAGTTTTCGAGGGTAAAGTATTCAACCCAAATTTATTGATTCGACACAAGGGGAGCCAAAGAATACTCTCAATGGCATAATCAAGTAGCGAGAAATAATAATAAATCTTGGATGACAACACTTTCTCAAAACAATCGTAATATGATATAACAAGGTGGTATCTCGCTAGCCCTTTCTGAGACCGCAAAACATAAATGCAGAGCACCTTTAAAGACCAAGGACTGACTAGACATTGTAATTCATGGTAAAAGAGATCCAGTCAAGTCATACTCAATGTAAATTAACAGTAATGAATGCAAATGACAGCGGTGCTCTCCAACTGGTGCTTTTTAATATGAGGATGATGACTCAGCATAAAAGTAAATAGATAGGCCCTTCGCAGAGGGAGGGGATTTGTAGAGGTGCCAGAGCTCGGTTTTAAAATAGAGGGAATAATATTTTGAGCGGTATACTTTCATTGTCAACATAACAACCAAGAGATGGTGACATCTTCCGTGCTACACACATTATAGGCGGTTCCCAAACAGAATGGTAAAGTTTATACCCCCCCTTCCACCAACAAGCATCAATCCATGGCTTTCTTGAAATAACGAGTGCCTCCAACAAACAAGAGTCCCAGGGGGAGTTTGTTTGCAATTATTTTGATTTAGTTTGCATAAAGCATGGGACTGGGCATCCCGGTGACCAGCCATTTATCTCGTGAGTGAGGAGCGGAGACCACTCCTCTTGAGAATAACCCGCCTAACATGGAAGATACAGATAGCCCTTGTTGATACATGAGCTATTCGAGCATACAAAATAGGATATTTATTTGAAGGCTTAGAGTTTGGCACATACAAATTTACTTGGAACAGCAGGTAGATACCGTATATAGGTAGGTATAGTGGACTCATGTGGAATAACTTTGGGGTTTAAGGGATTGGATGCACAAGCAGTATTCCCGCTTAGTACAGGTGAAGGCTAGCAAAAGATTGGGAAGCGACCAGCTAGAGAGCGACAACATTCATGAACATGCATTAAAATTAATCAACACCGAATGCAAGCATGAGTAGGATATAATCCACCATGAACATAAATATCGTGAAGGCTATGTTGATTTTGTTTCAACTACATGCGTGAACATGCGCCAAGTCAAGTCACTTAAATCATTCAGAGGAGGATACCACCCTATCATACCACATCATAACCATTTCAATAGCATGTTGGCACGCAAGGTAAACCATTATAACTCATAGCTAATCAAGCATGGCACAAGAAACTATGATCTCTAGTTGTCATTGCAAACATGTTTATTCATAATGGGCCGAATCAGGAACGATGAACTAATCATATTTACAAAAACAAAAGAGGTCGAGTTCATACCAGCTTTTCTTATCTCAGTCAGTCCATCATATATCATCATAATTGCCTTTCACTTGCACGACCGAACGATGTGAATAATAATAATAGTGCGCGTGCATTGGACTAAGCTGGAATCCGCAAGCATTCAATAAATTGGAGAAGACAAGGCAATATGGGCTCTTTTGTTAGATCAACAATAATGCATATAAGAGCCACTTCAACAATTTAATTATGGTCTTCTCCTATCGACCCCCAAAGGAAAGAAAAGAAATAAAACTATTTACACGAGAAAGCTCCCAACAAGTAAAAAGAAGAACAGGAAATATTTTTGGTTTTTCTTTTTAATTACTACTACAAGCATGGAAAGTAAACTAATTAAAAGTTACAACTATTTTTTTTGGTTTTTATTAAGGTTTATCAAACACACAAGAAGAAAGCATAAAAAGGAAATAAACTAGCATGGATGATACAAATGAAAAAGTATGAGCACCGACATCTAGCAATGAGTGTGTGAACATAAATGTAATGTCGGTGGGAAATACTTAATCCCCCAAGCTTAGTCTTTTGGCCTAAGTTGGTCTATGGCCATGGCTGGCCCAGCGGATATCCATAATAGTAGCTGGGGTCGTACTGAGAAGAAGAAGAGGACTCCGATTGCCACTGACTGGCGATCATCTTCGGATCCCACTGGTAATTAGACTATCGTGAAGGATCAAATTGTGGTTCCGGCTCTGGCTCCGTGCAGGGTTCCGGTAGGCGTGAATAGCCTTCAACGGAACAAGGTATTGTCCTGCAGATAAATCAAACAAAGAAGGAGCAGGCAGGGTGATAGTCTCAGGATGATGTTTATCAAAGAACAATTTGTATTTAAGCTCTCCTTCCCTATTCTTAATAGTAAAATCATGTGCCACCATACTTTTATAATCTAAATAAACACGAGGCAGCACTTTTTCTTCCTTCTCATAATGCCTAATAGGTATGTTAAAATGTGCAGCTAGGCATGAAGCATAGATGCCTGCAAAGATGAGGCCCTTGGTACGGTTCAGACTTAACCGTTTAGCAATAATGCCGCCCATACTAACAGAGTTATCACTGTATAAACCGTGGAGCAAAATAATAATATCAGGGATACTAAGGTTTCCACAGTTTCCGTGACCAATTAAACAACGACTAGCAAATAATGCAAAATAGCATAAAACAGGGAAATGTATGCTAGTGATTCGTGCATCGGAAACCTTCCTTGTTTCCCCTACAGTGATAGTATCAATAAATCCGTCCACATCCTCGCGATGTGGTTCCTCTGTCTTGCCCTCGAAAGGGACTAAAAAAACCCGACAAAAATTATAAAGTGACATCTCCTTATGCTCATCATATAAATGAAACTCCACCGTAGGTGGTGAGCTCCTAGAATGGAAATGAAAGTTTTGCACAAAGGTATTTGTGAGTAAGAGATACTGATCTCATTGGTCATGGAGGAAAGCGGTGAGGCCTGCATTCTTAGCCAAGTCATGAAAATCTTCATAAATCCCGGCTGCTCTCAAGAAATCATCGGAAGGCCATTCACACGGCCGAACCTCCGCAGTACAAGGCAGATTATACTTAGGCTTTGGTGCATTTTCCTTCGAGCTTTGGCTCGATGAGCCCCTCAAAAGTCTCTTCATCATTTTCTGAAAAAATCTGAAATTTTTAGTAACTTAAACATAAAAGTAAACCAAACTCAATAATATTGATAGCAACTACTCCTACAAGTGCCTAGGGCCTATATCATGCATTAAAACTACTTGGAACCATATAAATTTGACATGCAAGCTCAAGAACAGGGTCACCTAAACAGCAAAAATTTGCAATGAATAAAGCACTAGAACAAAAACTAATTGGACCAATGGTGGAGTCACATACCAAGGAACAATCTCCCCAAGCAGTTTTGTGAGAGGCGCTTTGAGCAAGGAGATCGAAAATGGCAGCAAAACAAGCTTGGACTCGGGTTTGAGTTGGATATTCGTGTTTGGGGGAGGAAGAAGGAGTGCGTGGGTGAAAGGATAAGTGGAGGAGGGCCACCATGGGCCCACGAGGCAGGGGGCGCGCCCAGGTTGGTAGGGCGCGCCCTCCACCCTCGTGGGAAGGTGGTTGACCCCCCTGCTGTGTTCTCAGTGCCAAATATTCTCAAATATTCTAGAAAAAATCATATTTAAATTTCAATGCATTTGGAGTACTTTTATTTTCTGGGTAATTTTATATTGCACGGATAATCAGATAACAAACAGAAAAATATTTAATTTTATTTTATTTAATATAAATAACAGAAGGTGAAAGTGGGGTACAGAAGGTTGTGCCTTCTAATTTCATCCATCTCATGATCATCAAAAGGAATCCACTAACAAGGTTGATCAAGTCTTGTTAACGAACTCATTCTGAATTACATGGAACCGGAGAAATTTTGAATAACACTATGTTACCTCAACGGGGATATGCACATCCCCAATAATAAGAATATCATATTTCTTCTTGACAGTAGGAAGAGGAAATTCAAAACCTCCAAATATAATCGATGGAATTTTTCCAATAGAGTTGATACTATGAACTTGAGATTGTTTCTCAGAAAGTGTACAATATGCTCATTACCATTAACATGAAAAGTGACATTGCCTTTAGTGCAATCAATAACAGCCCTGCAGTATTCAAAAAGGGTCTTCCAAGAATAATAGACATACTATCATCCTCGGGAATATCAAGATTAACAAAGTCCGTTAAAATAGTAACGTTTGCAACTACAACAGGCACATCCTCACAAATACAAACAGGTATAGCAGTTGATTTATCAGCCATTTGTAAAGATATTTTAGTAGGTGTCAACTTATTCAAATCAAGCCTACGATATAAAGAGAGAGGCATAACACTAACACCGGCTCCAAGATCACATAAAGTAGTTTTAACATAGTTTCTTTTAATGGAGCATGGTATAGTGGGTACACCGGGATCTCCAAGTTTCTTTGGTATTCCACCTTTAAAAGTATAATTAGCAAGCTTCCGGTATCTTTCTTTTATTTGTAAAAATTTCTTTCATGTACTTAGCATAAGGATTCATTTTAAGCGTATCGGTTAATCGCATACGAAAAAGATAGGTCTAATCATTTCAGCAAAGCGCTCAAAATCCTCATCAACCTTTTTCTTGGATGGTTTGGGAGGAAAAGGCATGGATTTCTGAACCCATGGTTCTCTTTCTTTACCATGTTTCCTAGAAACAAAATCTTTTTTATCATAACGTTGATTCTTTGATTGTGGGTTATCAAGATCAACAGCAGGTTCAATTTCTACATCATTATCATTACTAGGTTGAGCATCATCATGAACATTATCATTAACATTATTACTAGTTTAGGTTCATTACCAGATTGAGTTTCAGCATCAGAAATAGAAATATCATTTGGATTCTCAGGTGGTTCAGTAACAGGTTCACTAGAAGCATGCAAAGTCCTATCATTTTTCTTTTTCTTCCTTTTAGAAGGACTAGGTGCATCTATATTATTTCTCTGAGAATCTTGCTCAATTCTCCGAGGGTGGCCTTCAGGATACAAAGGTTCCCGAGTCATTCTACCAGTTCTAGTAGCCACTCTAATAGCATTATCATTATCCTTACTATTAAATTCATTGAGCAAATCATTTTAATCTTTAAGTACTTGCTCTACTTGAGTGGTAACCATAGAAGCATGTTTACTAATAAGTTTAAGTTCACCTTTGACATTAGCCATATAATCACCAAGTGTTCAAGCATATTTGAATTGTATTTCAATTGTCCACCAAAATAAACATTAAATTCTTCTTGCTTAGCCATAAATTTATCAAACTCATCTAAGCATGGGCTATCAAACTTAGTAAAATGGGATTTCAGCTTTATCATATCTATAGAGAGAATTTACCTTTACTACCTGTGTTGGGTTATCAAGACCATGAATTTCATCAATAGGTGATGGATCAAGATCATATATTTCTTCAGAAGGCAGTAAATTAAGACCATGTATTTCTTCAATAGGAGGTAAATTCTTAACATCTTCAGCTTTAATACCTTTTTCTTTCATAGATTTCTTTGCCTCTTGCATATCTTCAGGACTGAGAAATAGAATACCCCTTTTCTTCAGAGTTGGTTTAGGAATAGGCTCAGGAATTGGCTCTGGAGGTGTCCAATTATTTTCATTTATCAACATATTATTCAATAGAATTTCAGCTTCATCCGGTGTTCTTTCCCTGAAAACAGAACCAACACAACTATCGAGGTAATCTCTGGAAGCATCGGTTAGTCCATTATAAAAGATATCAAATATTTCATTTTTCTTAAGAGGATGATCAGGCTAAGCATTAAGTAATTGGAGAAGCCTCCCCCAAGCTTGTGGAAGACTCTCTTCAATTTGCACAAAATTATATATATCCCTTAAAGCAGCTTGTTTCTTATGAGCAAGGAAATATTTAGCAGAGAAGTAATAAATCATATCCTGGGGACTACTCACATAACCAGGATCAAGAGAATTAAACCATATCTTAGCATCACCCTTTAATGAGAACGGAAATATTTTAAGGATATAAAAGTAGCGCGTTCTCTCATCTTTAGTAAACAGGGTAGCTATATCATTTAATTTAGTAAGATGTGCCACAACAGTTTCAGATTCATAGCCATGAAAAGGATCAGATTCAACCAAAGTAATTATATCAGGATCAACAGATAATTCATAATCCTTATCGGTAACACGGATAGGTGAAGTAGCAAAAGTAGGGTCAGGTTTCATTCTAGCATTTAGAGATTGCTTATTCCATTTAGATAATAACCTCTTAAGTTCGTATCTATCCTTGCAAGCTAAAATAGCTAAAGAGGCTTCTTGATCAAAAACATAACCCTCAGGAATAACAAGTGATTCTTCATGATCACTTTCATCAGTATTATTAGATTCAATATTTTCAATCTCTCTAGCCCTAGCAAGTTGTTCATCAAGAAATTCACCAAGTGGCACGGTATTATCAAGCATAGAAGTAGTTTCATCATAAGTATCATGTATAGCAGAAGTGGCATCATCAATAACATGCGACATATCAGAATGAATAGCAGAAGCAGTTTTAGGTGTCACAAGCTTACTCAAAATAGAAGGTGAATCAAGTGCAGAGCTAGATGGCAGTTCCTTACCTCCCCTCGTAGTTGAGGGCTAAATCTTGGTTCTTGGATCTTTCAAGTTCTTCATAATGATAAGCAGATATAAATCCCAAGTGACTCAAAGAATAGAGCTATGCTCCCAGGCAACGGCGCCAGAAAATAGTCTTGATAACCCACAAGTGTAGGGGATCGCAACAGTTTTCGAGGGTAAAGTATTCAACCCAAATTTATTGATTCGACACAAGGGGAGCCAAAGAATACTCTCAAGTATTAGCAGCTGAGTTGTCAATTCAACCACACCTGGAAACTTAGTGTATGCAGCAAAGTATTTAGTAGCAAAGTAATATGATAGTAGTGGTAAAGGTAACAAAAGGTAATGATAGCAAAATTAATGTTTTTGGTATTTTATAGTGATGATAGCAATAGCAACGGGAAACTAAATAAGCGAAGAACAATATATGGAAAGCTCATAGGCAATGGATCAGTGATGGAGAATTATGCCGGATGCGGTTCATCATGTAACAGTCATAACCTTGGGTGACACAGAACTAGCTCCAGCTCATTGATATAATGTAGGCATGTATTCCGAACATAGTCATACGTGCTTATGGAAAAGAACTTGCATGACATCTTTTGTCCTACCCTCCAGTTGTAGCGGGGTCCTTACAGAAACTAAGGGATATTAAGGCCTCCTTTTAATAGAGTACCGAAACAAAGCATTAACACATAGTGAATACATGAACTCCTCAAACTACGGTCATCACCGGTAAGTATCCCGATTATTGTCACTTCGGGATTAACGGATCATAACACATAATAGGTGACTATAGACTTGCAAGATAGGATCAAGAACACTCATATATTGATGAAAACATAATAGGTTCAGATCTGAAACCATGGCACTCGGGCCCTAGTGACAAGCATTAAGCATAGCAAAGTCATAGCAACATCAATCTCAGAACATAGTGGATACTAGGGATCAAACCCTAACAAAACTAACTCGATGACATGATAGATCCCATCCAACCCATCACCGTCCAGCAAGCCTACGATGGAATTACTCACGCACGGCGGTGAGCATCATGAAATTGGTGATGGAGGATGGTTGATGATGACGATGGCGATGGATTCCCCTCTTGGGAGCCCCGAATGGATCCACATCAGCCCTCCCGAGAGGTTTTAGGGCTTGGCGGCGGCTCCGTATCGTAAAACGCGATGAATTCTTCTCCCTCATTTTTTCTCCCCAAAACACAATATATAGAGTTGGAGTTGGAGTCCGAGAGGCACCAGGGGGGCCACGAGGTAGGGGGCGCGCCCCCCACCCTCATGGACAGGTGGTGGGCCCCTTGGCCTTCATCTTTTGCAGATATTTTTTATATTTTCCAAAAAGTTGATCCGTAAAGTTTCAGGTCATTCCAAGAATGTTTGTTTCTACACATAAATAACACCATGGTAATTCTGCTGAAAATAGCATCAGTCCGGGTTAGTTCCATTCAAATCATGCAAGTTAGAGTCCAAAACAAGGGCAAAAGTGTTTGGAAAGGAGATACGACGGATACGTATCAACCACAAAGTGCTAGATGTAAAATATATCAGCCGTTCATCTCTAAACTTAATTGTCAAAACTGAATTTAACTGTCGAAACTGAACTTAACTATCGAAACTGAATTTTGCTGTCGAAACTGAACGCACTAGTAGCAGAAAAGCAGTAGCAGCGCGTGCGAGAGCCGGGGTAGCTGGTCATGTAGCAGCATCAGGTGAAGCTACACGTCAGTCGACTAACTTTTTCATCTCTGGTCAGTCGATTTTCCAGCCATTGGATACGAAATCAAGGGCCTGCAGTTCATCTTCAACCTCCACCCCCTTGAGCCGCCAGCCACCACCGGCCAAACAGCCGCCCCCCGCCGCCCGCGGCCAGCGGTGCGCCGCCCTGCCCGCCGCGAAACCACTCCCCACCACTGGTCCCCCGCCGCCCCGGCCATCCCTCTAGCCCCCCCCCCCGTGCCGAGCTTTTTCTGCGGCAATCCCCACACCATTGCCCCACCATCGCCGGCAACCACTGCCCCACCCTGAACCCTAAGATAGATAGTGGGGTACCTCTCCAGCGAACCCCCCTCCCCGTTGCGGCTGGTTCTTCCTTAACTCCGGTGAGCCCCCCCCCCCAACCCCCTGAAAATCGACTGACCCAAAAGTCGATTCAGTCGACTGAAGTGTAGCTAAATCGGAGCAGCATCGCAAGCAAGATCAAGAGCGAGAGCAGCAGCGCGAGCAAGAGCAATAGCAAGAGCATACCAAGCAGGGGACCGAGAGAAAGAGCAGAGCAGCAGCTCGAGCGAGAGCTAAAGCAGCAGCAGCTCCTACTGATGTGGACGTCGCCGCCGAGGGAGCGACGTTGTGGAGGAAGTAGCCAGCGACGCCGCCGTGGATGGAGCCGCGCCGTGTCAGCTCGGGACCGAGCGGCGGCAGCACCGTGAGACCGAATCAAGAAGAAAATGTGGCGATTAGTCTACAACCTCTTTGGTGGCGCCGATTAGTCCTCAGCTTCATCTGAGGAAACAGTGATGATGATGCTCTTCCGGTGGTGCAGGTGAAGACGGCGGTGTGGGAATGGAGGTGGCGCGAAAGATGAGGGGAATGTCGGGGTAGCTCCTTGGAGGTGGAGGACGGGGTGGCTGCACCGGCAGTACGTCCAGATCGACGACGGATCCTCATCTGGTACGGTGGATGAGGGACGTTGAGGTGTTGTTGTGGATGACGTCGTCCGGGAAGAGGCTCCGGCTGGGTGGCGGATGAAGGAGGGTGTGGGGCTTCGCCGGTTTTCGCGGCCTTGGTGTACGAATGGGTGGGCGGATGGGGTGGGAGTGGGGAACCATGGCTTAGGGACACGCTTGTCTGAAATGTGGGTTAAGTTACGAAAGTAACCCCACCGATTTGACCTAGGCGGTTCTTTCGGTTCAGGGGTATCACGGGCATTTAGTGTGTCAGGATTTCATAGGAGGTGGGAGTTTTCGCGCATGTTGTAATTTTGGAATAGCAAGGCGCGAGTTGACATTTCCGGACAAGCCTAACGCGTACTGTACCAAATACATTCGTACTTCCGTCGACGAAAAAACAAAAAAAAAAATCAATTCGCAGCACACAAGAGAGTTTAGTCCCGTGTACTGTACCAAATCAATCCGCACTACAAATGTCATTCAAAACTTTGAATTCATGTTATGTTCAATTAAAATATTTCGCTACGTGTATAATGCATGCAACCTGCCACTGAAATGAACGTTTTAGTGCATTCCAAACGTATATACTACCGCTTCAACATGAACTAATTTGAATTTGTTTCTCTATTTGAATAAGATCTACAATAATGATTGTTGTGAAGTAAAACTATTTGAATTCATTTCTCTATTTTAATAAGATCTACAATCATCATTATTGTCAAGTTAAGCCATCATTTGTGTATTATCTTCACAGCACACCACATGATTACTCTCGAGTTAGATATGAACTATGTGTACTATATGAACTCGAACTCGATTTTTTGAATCCACTTTATGTTTTTTCAAATCATAGTACATTTCAAGCTCTAGCTAGATCTTCATAATCTAAACCATGTCTCATATGTATACTGTGTTTATCACATAATGTATGGTGCCTCGCCCCTACGCCTACAAGTATTTAGATGTGAGTTGCAAACACCACACATTACCACAAATTCAAATAAAATGTGAGATTGTTCGATATATAGTATTGTTTAGATTGTTCGATATTTAGTTGTAAGCTACAAACGCCACACATTATCACAAATTCAAATAAAATGTGAGATTATTCGATGTATAGTATGGTTTAGATTGTTCGGCATTTAGCTGTGAGTTGCAAACGCCATGCATTATCACATTATGGTATAACATGTGCAAAACCACAGCACGCGTATCACCGCTATATTCATGCATGCATGTGTTCATAACACTATGATCTCCTATTCAAATATATGAATCCACTTTCATATCAAATTATGATCTTTGTTAGTCTCTTACGCCCACAGAATCCTCTAACCTTTGTATCTAGCACTATAACTTTCTCTTGTGCACGCACACCGGCACACACCCTCCTCGCCCACCCCCTCCCTCGGCATCCTATCCATTGCGCACATTCAATTTTTTTATTTAGGACGTTCTCCCACAGTCACAACTCCTTTCCAACACACACTGATCGATAAACCTCTCAAACGATGTCTGCCTACAACATACACACGCACCTTCCATCTCCTCCTTTCTGTGTCCATGTGTCGTGTCTCTCATACAGTCCCACACACGTGTAAACTCTTGCCCCTCTTTTCATCGATCTCACAACCGCACACTCCTCCCCCTATCTAGCTAGTAGCTCGGCCTCTCGCACCACCTCTTAGCTCCATTCTCTCTGTCTATCCGTCTCACTGGGGCTTATTTGCCTCTAACAAATGGATGTACACCGACCGATCTCACGCTACACATACAGCTAGCTAGGTCCTTATAAGTCGTTTTTCCCCATGCGTCGATCCATCTACCTCATTAGTTATGTCTCTCCCTTCCTCCGACAAACAACAATTGATATACTGATATAGTTAGGTTTGCTTACCAAACACATGGTTGAAGGAAATATGCCCTAGAGGCAATAATAAAGTTATTATTTATTTCCTTATATCATGATAAATGTTTATTATTCATGCTAGAATTGTATTAACCAGAAACTTAGTACATGTGTGAATGCATAGACAAACAGAGTGTCACTAGTTTGCCTCTACTTGACTAGGTCATTGAATCAATGATGGTTATGTTTCCTAACCATATACATGAGTTGTCATTTGATTAATGGGATCACATCATTAGAGAATGATGTGATTGACTTGACCCATCCGTTAGCTTAGCACGATGATCGTTTAGTTTGTTGCTATTTCTTTCTCCATAACTTATACATGTTCCTATGACTATGAGATCATGAAACTCCCAAATACCGGAGGAACACTTTGTATGCTACCAAACGTCACAACGTAACTGGGTGATTATAAAGGTGCTCTACAGGTGTCTCCGATGGTGTTTGTTGAGTTGGCATAGATCGAGATTAGGATTTGTCAATCCGATTGTCGGAGAGCTATCTCTGGGCCCTCTCGGTAATGCACATCACTATAAGCCTTGCAAGCAATGTGACTAATGAGTTAGTTGCGGGATGATGCATTACGGAATGAGTAAAGAGACTTGCCGGTAACGAGATTGAACTAGGTATTGAGATACCGAGGATCGAATCTCAAGCAAGTAACATACCGATGTTAAAGGGAACAACGTATATCATTATGCGATTTGATCGATAAAGATCTTCATAGAATATGTGGGAGCCAATATGAACATTAAGGTTCCACTATTGTTTATTGACCGGAGACGTGTCTCGGTTATATCTACATATATAGTTCTCCAACCCGTAGGGTCCGTAGGATTAACGTTCGGTGACGATCGGTATTATGAGTTTATGTGTTTTGATGTACCGAAGGTAGTTCGGAGTCCCGGATATGATCACGGACATGACGAGGAGTCTCGAAATGGTCGAGACATAAAGATTGATATATTAGACGGCTATATTCGGACACAGGAAGTGTTTTGGGTGATTTCGAAGAAAATCGGAGTGGCGGAGGGTACCGGAACCCCCCCCCTCGGGGAAAGTTGGGCCTTCATGGGCTATAGGGAAGAGGGGAGGCAGCCCACAAGGAGCAGCCCCCCCTATAGGGAGTCTGAATTGGACTAGGGAGGGGGCGCGCCCCCTGCCCTTTCCTTCTCCTCTTCCTCTCCCTTCCTTCCTTCCCCTTCTCCTCCTGGTAGGACTAGGAAAGGAGGAATCCTACTCCTACTAGGAGGAGGATTACTCCTCCCTTGGCGCACCACTAGGGCCGGCCGGCCTCCCCCTTGCTCCTTTATATACGGGGGCAGGGGGCACCCTAGAACACACAAATTGATTGTTTCCAGCCGTGTGCGGTGCCCCCCTCCACCATAATCCACCTCGGTCATATCGTAGCGGTGCTTAGGCGAAGCCCTATTCTGGTAAAATCATCATCACCGTCATCGCACCGTCGTGCTAACGAAGCTCTTCCCCGACACTCTGCTGGATCGTGAGTTCGTGGGACGTCACCGAGCCGAACGTGTGCAGATCACAGAGGTGTCGTACTTTTGGTACTAGGATCGGTCGATCGTGAAGATGTACAACTACATCAACCGCGTTGTCATAACGCTTCCGCTTACGGTCTACGAAGGTACATGGACAACACTCTCCCCTCTCGTTGCTATGCATCACCATGATCTTGCGTGTGCGTAGGAAATTTTTTGAAATTACTACATTCCCCAACAGTGGCACCCGAGCCAGGTTTATGCGTAGATGTTATATGCACGAGTAGAAAACAAAGTACTTGTGGGCGTGGGTATATACACATTGCTTGCCGTCACTAGTTGATTCTTGATTTAGCGGTATTGTTCGAAGAAGCGGCTTAGACCGACATTACGCGTACGGATACGTGAGACTGGTTCTGTCGACGTGTTTCGCACACAGGTGGCTGGTGGGTGTCAGTTTCTCCAACTGTAGTTGAATCCGAGTCAATGAACAGGGTTCTTTCTGAAGATCAAAAAGCAATCACTATACCTCGTTCTGGTTTTTGTTGCGCAGGTAAGAACGGTTCTTGCTAGAAGCCTGTAGCAGCCACGTAAAACTTGCAACAACAAAGTAGAGGACGTCTAACTTGTTTTTGCAGGGCATGTTGTGATGTGATATGGTCAAGACATGATGCTAAATTTTATTGTATGAGATGATCATGTTTTGTAACACAGTTATCAGCAACTGGCAGGAGCCATATGGTTGTCGCTTTATTGTATGAAATGCAATCGCCATGTAATTGCTTTACTTTATCAGTAAGCGGTAGCGATAGTCATAGAAGCAATAGTTGGCGAGACGACAACGATGCTTCGATGGAGATCTAGGTGTCAAGCCAGTGACGATGGTGATCATGACGGTGCTTTGGAGATGGAGATCAAAGGCACAAGATGATGATGGCCATATCATATCACTTATATTGATTGCATGTGATGTTTATCCTTTATGCATCTTATTTTGCTTAGTTTGGCGGTAGTATTATAAGATGATCTCTCACTAAATTTCAAGGTATAAGTGTTCTCCCTGAGTATGCACCGTTGCTACAGTTCGTCGTGCCGAGACACCACGTGATGATCGGGTGTGATAAGCTCTACGTTCACATACAACGGGTGCAAGCTAGTTTTGCACACGCAAAATACTTGGGTTAAACTTGACGAGCCTAGCATATACAGATATGGCCTCGGAACACTGAGACCAAAAGGTCGAGCGTGAATCATATAGTAGATATGATCAACATAGTGATGTTCACCATTGAAAACTACTCCATCTCACAAGATGATCGGACATGGTTTATTGATATGGATCATGTGATCACTTAGATGATTAGAGAGATGTCTATCTAAGTGGGAGTTCTTAAGTAATTTGATTAATTGAACTTTAATTTATCTTGAACTTAGTCCTGAGAGTATTTGCATATCTATGTTGAAGATCAATTGCTCGCGTATAGCTTCCCTGATTTATTTTTTATATGTTCCTAGAGAAAATAAGTTGAAAGATGATAGTAGCAATGATGCGCACTAGGTTCGTGATCTGAGGATTATCCTCATTGCTGCATAGAAGAATTATGTCCTTGATTCACCGCTAGGTGATGGACCTATTGCAGGAGCAGATGCAGACATTATGAATGTTTGGCAAAGCTTGGTATGATGACTACTTGATAGTTTAGTGCAACATGCTTTACGGCTCAGAACCGAGACTTCAAAAACGTTTTGAACGCCACGGAACATATAAGATGTTCCAAGAGTTGAAACTCGTATTTCAGACTCATGCCCATGTCGAGAGGTAGGAGACCTCTGACAGCACTTTGCCTACAAGATGGAGGACAATAGCTCAGCTAGTGAGCATGTGCTCAGAATGTCTGAGTACTACAATCCCTTGAATCAAGTGGGAGTTAATCTTCCAGATAAGATAGTGATTGACAGAGTTCTCTAGTCACTATCACCAAGTTACTAGAACTTCATCATGAACTATAATATGCAAGGGATAACGGAAACTATTCCCAACCTCTTCCTGATGCTGAAATCGACGAAGGTAGAAATCAAGAAAAACATCAAGTGTTGATGGTTGACAAGACCACTTGTTTCAAGAAAAGGGCAAAGCGAAGAAGGGTAACTTCAAGAAGAACGGCAAGCAAGTTGCTGCTCAAGTGAAGAAGCCCAAGTCTGGACCTAAGCCTAAGACTAAGTTCTTCTACTGCAAAGGGACTGGTCACTGGAAGCAGAACTGCCCCAAGTATTTGGTGGATAAGAAGGATGGCAAAGTGAACAAAGGTATGTTTGATATACATGTTATTGATGTGTACTTTACTAGTGTTTATAGTAACCCCTCAGTATTTGATACTAGTTCAGTTGCTAAGATTAGTAACTCGAAATGGTAGTTGCAGAATGAACAGAGACTAGTTAAGGGTGAACTGACAATGTGTGTTGGAAGTGGTTCCAAGACTGATATGATCATCATCGCACACTCCCTATACTTTCAGGATTAGTGTTGAACCTAAATAAATGTTTTTTGGTGTTTGCGTTAAGCATTAATATGATTTGATCATGTTTATTGCAATACGGATATTCATTTAAAGTCAGAGAATAATTGTTGTTATGTTTACATGAATAAAACCTTCAATGGTCATACACCCAAGGTGAATGGTTTATTGAATCTCGATCGTAGTGATACACATATTCATAATATTGAAGCCAAAAGATGCAAAGTTAATAATGATAGTGCAATATTTGTGGCACTGCTGTTTAGGTCATATTGGTGTAAAGCGCATGAAGAAACTCCATGCTGATGGACTTTTGAAATCATTTGATTATGAATCACTTGATGCTAGCAAACCATGCCTCATGGGCAAGATTACTAAGAGTCCGTTCTCCGGAACAATGGAGCAAGCAACTGACTTATTGGAAATAATACATACTGATGTATGCGGTCTGATGAAGTGTTGAGGCTCGCGGCGAGTATCGTTATTTTCTGACCTTCACAGATGATTTGAGCATATATGGGTATATCTACTGGATGAAACATAAGTCCGAAACATTTGAAAAGTTCAAAGAATTTCAGAGTTAAGTGGAAAATCATCATAAAACAGAAAATAAAGTTTCTACAATCTGATCGTGGAGACAAATATTTGAGTTACGAGTTTGGTCTTCAACTAAAACAATGTGGAATAGTTTCACAAATTCATGCCACCTGGAACACCACAGCATAATGGTGTGTCCAAACATCATAACCATACTTTATTGGATATAGTACAATCTATGATGTCTCTTACTGATTTACCACTATCATTTTGCGGTTATGCATTAGAGACAGCTACATTCACGTTAAATAGGGCACCGTCTAATCCGTTGAGACGACACCATATGAACTATGGTTTGGCTAGAAACCTAAGCTGTCATTTCTTAAAGTTTGGGGTTGTGATGCTTATGTGAAAAAGTTTCAGCCTGATAAGCTCAAACCCAAATCGGAAAAGTGTGTCTTCATAGGATACCCAAAAGAAACTATTGGGTACACCTTCTATCACAGATCCAAAAGGCAAGATCTTTGTTTCTAAGAGTGGATCCTTTTTAGAGAAGAAGTTTCTCTCGAAAGAAGTGAGTGGGAGGAAAGTAGAACTTGATGAGGTAATTGTACCTTCTCCCGAATTGGAAAGTAGTTCATCACAGAAATCAGTTCTAGTGATTTCTACGCCAATTAGTGAGGAAGCTAATGATGATCATGAAACTTCAGATCAAGTTACTACCGAATCTCGTAGGACAACCATAGTATGGTCCGCACTAGAGTGGTACGGTAATCCTTTCTGGAAGTCATGTTACTAGACCATGACGAACCTACGAACTATGAGGAAGCGATGATGAGCCCAGATTCCGCGAAATGGATTAAGGCCATGAAATCTGAGATGGGATCCATGTATAAAGAACAAAGTATGGACTTTGATTCACTTTCCCAATGATTGGCGAGCCATTGAGAATAAATGGATCTTCAAGAGGAAGACCCACGCTGATAGTAGTGTTACTATCTAGAAAGCTCAAATTGTCGCAAAAAGGTTTACGACAAGTTTAAGGTGTTGACTACGATGAGATTTTCTCACTCGTAGCGATTATTAAGTCTGTCTGAATCATGTTAGCAATTGCCACATTTCATGAAATCTGGCAAACAGATGTCAAAAGGGAATTCCTTAATGGATTTATTAAACAAGAGTTGTATATGATACAACAAGAAAGTTTTGTCAATCCTAAAGGTGCTAACAAAGTGTGCAAGCTCCAGTGATCCATCTATGGACTGGTGCAAGCATCTCGGAGTTGGAATATACGCTTTGATGAGTTGATCAAAGCATATAGTTTTATACAGACTTTTGGAGAAGCTTGTATTTACAAGAAAGTGAGTGGGAGATCTATAGCATTTCTGATATTATATGTGGATGACATATTGTTGATTGGGAATGATACTGAATTTCTGGATAGCATAAAAGGATACTTGAATAAGAATTTTTCAAAGAAAGACCTCGGTGAAGCTGCTTACACATTGAGCATCAAGATCTATAGAGATATATCAAGACGCTTGATAAGATTTTTCAATGAGTACATACCTTGACAAGATTTTGAAGTAGTTCAAAATGGAACAGTCAAATAAGGAGTTCTTGCCTGTGTTGCAAGGTGTGAAGTTGAGTAAAGACTCAAAACCCGACCACGGCAGAAAATAGAAAGAGAATGAAAAGTCATTCCCTATGCCTCAGCCATAGGTTCTATAAAGTATGCTATGCTGTGTACCAGTCCTATTGTATACCTTAGCATGATTTTGGCAAGGGAGTACAATAGTGATCTAGGAGTAGATCACTTGACAATGGTCAAAAATATCCTTAGGACTAAGGGAATATTTCTCGGTTATCGAGGCGATAAAAGAGTTCGTCATAAAGAGTTACGTTGATGCAAGCTTTTTACATTGATCTAGATGACTCTAAGTCTTGATATAGATACATATTGAAAGTGGGAGCAATTAGCTAGAGTAGCTCCTTGCAGAGTATTGTAGACATAGAAATTTGCAAAATACATACGGATCTCAATGTTCCAGACCCGTAGACTAAACTTATCTCACAAGCAAAACATGATTACTCTTTGGGTGTTAATCACATAGCGATGTGAACTAGATTATTGACTCTAGTAAACCCTTTGGGTATTAGTCACATGGAGATGTGAACTAATCACATAAAGATGTGAACTATTGGTGTTAAATCACATGACGATGTCAACTAGATGATTGACTCTAGTGCAAGTGGGACACTGAAGGAAATATGCCCTAGAGGCAATAATAAAGTTATTATTTATTTCCTTATATCATGATAAATGTTTATTGTTCATGCTAGAATTGTATTAACCGGAAACTTAGTACATGTGTGAATACATAGACAAACAGAGTGTCACTAGTTTGCCTCCACTTGACTAGCTCGTTGAATCAATGATGGTTATGTTTCCTAACCATAGACATGAGTTGTCATTTGATTAACGGGATCACATCATTAGAGAATGATGTGATTGACTTGACCCATCCATTATCTTAACACGATGATCGTTTAGTTTGTTGATATTGCTTTCTTCTTAAATTATACATGTTCCTATGACTATGAGATCATGCAACTCCCGAATACCAGAGGAACACTTTGTGTGCTACCAAATGTCACAACGTAACTGGGTGATTATAAAGGTGCTCTACCGGTGTCTCCGATGGTGTTTGTTCAGTTGGCATAGATCGAGATTAGGATTTCTCACTCCGATTGTCGGAGAGGTATCTCTGGGCCCTCTTGGTAATGCACATCACTATAAGCCTTGCAAGCAATGTGACTAATGAGTTAGTTGCGGGATGATGCATTATGGAAAGAGTAAAGAGACTTGCCCGTAATGAGATTGAACTAGGTATTGAGATACCGAGGATCCAATCTCGGGCAAGTAATATACCGATGTCAAAGGGAACAACGTATATCATTATGCGGTTTGACCGATAAAGATCTTCGTAGAATATGTGGGAGCGAATATGAACATCCTAGTTCCTCTATTGGTTATTGACCGGAGACATGTCTCGGTCATGTCTACATAGTTCTCGAACCCGTAGGGTCCATACGCTTAACGTTCGGTGACGATTGGTATTATGAGTTTATGTTTTTTGATGTGCCGAAGGTAGTTCGGAGTCCCGGATATGATCACGGACATGACGAGGAGTCTCGACATGGTCGAGACATAAAGATTGATATATTGGACGGCTATATTCGGACACCGGAAGAGTTCCGGGTGATTTCGGACAAAACCGGAGTGCCGGAGGGTTACCGGAACCCCCCCCTCGGGGGGGGGGGGGGAGTTGGGCCTTCATGGGCCATAGGGAAGAGGGGAGGCAGCCCATCTCCCTTCCTTCCTTCCCCTTCTCCTCCTAGTAGGACAACGAAAGGAGGAATCCTACTCCTGCTAGGAGGAGGATTCCTCCTCCCTTGGCGCGCCACTAGGGCCGGCCAGCCTCCCCCTTCCTCCTTCTTATACGGGGCAGGGGGCACCCTAGAACACACAAGTTGATTGTTTCCAGCCATGTGCGGTGCCCCCTCCACCATAATCCACGTCGGTCATATCGTAGCGGTGCTTAGGCGAAGCCCTGTTCTGGTAGCATCATCATCACCGCCGTGCTGACGAAGCTCTTCCCCGACACTCTGCTGGATAGTGAGTTCGTGGGACGTCACCAAGCCGAACGTGTGCAGATCGCAGAGGTGTTGTACTTTCGGTACTAGGATCGGTCGATCGTGAAGACATATGACTACATCAACTGCGTTGTCATAATGCTTCCACTTACAGTCTACGAGGGTACGTGGACAACACTCTCCCCTCTTGTTGCTATGCATCACCATGATCTTGCGTGTGTGTAGGAAATTTTTTGAAATTACTGCGTTCCCCAACAATGGTTCCCCGTCATCATCCATGCATGTGTCCCGACAGATCTATCACGCATAGGCACACATAGAAATACATCACCACTCTTATTGATAATATTGCAGTTCTACCCTCAGTTTGCCTAGTAGGCCTCTCCCACCATCTTCGAGAAGCAACTCCATCACCCATCCAGCACTATACCCCTCTCCCTCTCTCTCTCCTCTCTCTCTCTGTCCCAACCTATTTCATGTCCTTCAGTTATGTATGGATGTCGACCGCTCTCCGTCAAGACATAGTTGGGTCTCTCCTTCTCAACACATATATGAGTCGTTCTACCTCTCTAGTTAGGCCTCTCCCTCCCCCTCCCCCCCACACACACACCGATACATCGAGTGCTCTAGTCATGTCTCCCTATCACACACAAACTTGCCCTGTGCCCTCTGACGTTCCAGTTGGTCAGTCGCCCTATATCTTTGACTTGCACACACACAATTTCGATGGCTCTCTTCATCGATCTCGCATCCACCCACATGATCCTCTCTTCGACTCTATCAATATCTATGACCCCTCCCTCTCTTCTCGTGGATCGCCGCCTCTATATATGATATGGATAGGCCTCTATTTCACACACATTGCATGCAAAATTTTGTTTGAGATGTCATCGACACATATTCCCACATATACATTCATGAAATCACCCCCTCCCAAACAAAAAACACTCACAAATGCACACACACCATCTGTCTAGGTTTGTATCTCTCTCACACACACCCACGTAGGTGGGGGACGTGCACGAAGAGAAGAGGTGCACGCACGGCGCACCTACTCCCATCTCTTTCCCAACCACACCCGCGCAGGTACACGGTGGAGCTCATTTATGTATGAAAAGGCAGCCCACGTGGTAATTTGACACGTGTACTGGTCGTCCACTTGATGGAGGATCATCTACCACGGGTGGAGAAACAAATTGCGACTTGACGCGTTATGTTAAAAAGGAGGCAAACCATGTGGGGCATACCTTAGAGGCAAGGTTCTATAGACTCGAGATGCTCTGTACGTATTACTTTTCATGTGTCCTGTCAACTCGCAGAACGAGGAGAAGCTTGCTTACTGCGCCGTCTCCCCCGCCCACGAGCGCGGTGGATCGCAGGACGAGATGAAGCTTGCTTACTACTACTCATTGTACTATATTGGTTTATTGGTCCCCATTGTATATTGTGTCAAATTTTGACTATACACTGAACTAGCAAAACGTTCGTGCATGTTACCAAAAATTATATCATTGAAAACTATGTTGAAATACGAATTCAACGATATAATTTTTGTTGACATGCATTAACATTTTGTTAGCTAAAAATTTGGTAAAAAATTGGCACGAACTACAAAGGTGACCAATAAACCAGGACGGAGGTAGTAGTACTACGCCTTACGCCCGCTCCCTCGCCCACGCGCGCGGTGGCTCATGGGACGAGGAGAAAATTTTACTACTCCCTCTATTTACTCCTCGTCCCTACCTTGGTTAGAGAGATTATCATATTGTTTGGAATATATGTCCTTTAGTAGATTTCAATATGAACTACTAGTACATACTCCAAACACTGATGTATATAGACGTATTTTAGAGTGTAGATTCACTCATTTTGCTCCATATGTAGTCCAGATTGAAATGGACGTAATAGTACGCACTCTCCCTCGCCCCTCGACCCTCGCCCACATGGTGGACGTGCAGCAATTCATTTGGTCTCATATAGCCAGAACGATATATACTACAGTACTATTATTGCTCGACTTCCCGAAGAGGCGAAGAGGCAATCGCAAGGTTAATATTTTGAACATGCCAAGCACAAGGTTTATAGGAGAACAAGTAGGAGGTGCCGCGTAATTTATAAATAAAGTTTTTTTTCTTCAGTGGCACGTACGCAATATAAATAGGTTCATATAGAGAGAAAAGGAAACCGCTCCACTATATACATAGGCAGGACGAGCCTACACGGTTGCTTGCTGGCGTTGCTCTCGTCACACTCTCTCGCATAAAATGACTGTGGCCACATCTCTAACATCCCGGAGGATCATGTCCGCCGGGGGAAGGGGTCGATGCTTAGCGTAGATGCGGTCGCCATCGCCGACAGCGAAAACCCACTGTCGGCACATCCCGATCAGGGGTCCCCGCCGTTCTCTCTCACAAAGCCGGTGAGGTTGCCTTCATCCCTTGCTCACTGTCGCGACGTGGGCAGTTGCCGCCTCCCACTGCCCTCCTCTAGGTTGAGCTACGTCCCGACATCCCTTAGGTACAACTCCCTTTACAGCCGGCTTGCACCACTACTCCAGCTGCCCACATCACTCCATGTGGATATTTCTCTACTTCTTTGTCCCGCACATACCTCTACTGGCTTCTACGTACTGTATTTGTGATGAGTTTATGTCTCATCAACTAGTCCCGGTAATCTTATTCTAATCACGGTTCTTCAATTTCTTTGCCACGGGGATGCTCAACTCGATTTTGGTGAAACTACACAAAATGATTCGATGGTCAAAGGGTTGCAAACTTCATTTCTTCAGAAGCTCCAACATTGCCAGCAAATTAAAGCCTAGTTAGGGTTTACGGTTCAGACTACCCACAGTGGGAGTAACATAGGTAGTAACATCACACATATCTAGATAAAGTAGATGATGTGGCAAGCAATAAATGAAGAAAGAGAGGAAAGTAGTAACATAGCTAGTTACTAGTAGTATGAGTAACATCACACATATTAAGGCAAGATGTGTCTATAGCCTAATAAATGAAGTGTTTCATGTTATCACACCTATGTTACTCCCCACTATAGAGGTAGTAACATAGACTAGTAACATGGGCATGTTACTAGTCTATGTTACTACCCATTGTGGCTAGTCTCAAGGGCTAGGGACTGCATGGATCTTTTTTTCTTTAGCTGTCTTTGTTCCAAAATAAGTGTCAACTTTAGTAGTAGTACAAAGTTTGCATAAAGTTGAGACACTTATTTTGGAACAGAGGGAGTACATATTGGCTATGATATGTCAATCATTGAGATGCAATAGCATGAATGTTAGTCTCCTTTGTATTTGATGAAATGTTGCAACGGGCACCTTGGATGCAAGATACATGAAACAGAAGCTAGAAGCTTCGTAGCATTGTACAAATTTATCTAGCTGATAAATTACAGTACGTACTATACTAGTGGTAGTACTATGTAAAGAGTTAGGTGTCGCACGGTGTCCAGAAAATATGGTGATAATGTGAGGTGGGCCATGTAATCACTGAGCCTGCGTGTTTTCACTGCCCTTGCACTCCTCCGCTGTAAGAATGGAGAAAATTGTAATCTAGTAGTACCTCCATTCGCCAAAAGCGTGGGACACCCAGCAGTCCTACCACGTCAGTAATAATGACCAATAAGCCATCAAATCACATAGACCCAGCAGTAAGTTGGACAGACGAAGCAACCATCACTCTTGAACCCGCTTCTCTCTTCAATGTAGGCGCCAGTGAGAGGTCGCGTCCGCTCTGCCCGGGCATGAATGCGGCAACGATTATTTGGAGCGGCGCTAACCGTTTCGGGCGGCAAGCGCGTGCGGGCGATGGAGGGGCTCTGGGTGGGCCAGGCTGGTCAGGAGCAGGCATGGCAGCGGTCCACCTATCCCGACGGGACGCCCGAAAGAGGATGCACCGACTCTCGCGGCTAAATCATACACTACACACCATCTCTCTGTAGGGGTAGGTCGATGTGTCGTTCTCTCTAATACACACATGCTGTTAAACACACACGCACATGCACACACAGGTTCATAGAATAGGAATATCGTGCAAGTTACTTAGGGAGCATTTGGATCCTTAGCAAGAACAGTTTATATCCTAGCCAGGCAAAGGTTAGGCGTTTGGAACTAAGCAATGTAACCAAACACTTACGCTGCCTTGTTATCTCCCCCGGAAACCCAATGCATGGAGCGCAACTACGCGTTGATCAGTCAAGAAATCAAAGTCGGTTTGCATGCGAGTTAATACGTGGACCAGCATGGTAGCTAAAACAGCATCTCTTAGTTGTTGGGATTAATTGTTGCGTTTAGAGATAGAAATCAGGGCTTTGATTGGAGGAAGGGCCGGCCAAGTTTCTCCTTCTCCTCCAATCTGCTTGCACCTTGGTCCTGCTGCAGCTTCTAACGTGACTGATTACAACTAGACGAAGGGAGTAGTACGAGATATGGTGGCACACTGACTTTGGTCGAATACAAGTGCCCAAAATTGTGTGCATGTTATAAAAAGGATTCACTTAAAATAGTGCGTGAGCGAACAGAGGGATCAATTGGATAGTGTTCACGAGCAGTAGCGAGATGTGTGAGGTAAGATACACTGCTGGCGCTTTTAATTTTTCTTATTAATTTGTTTGTTTCACCCTCTGACTGGTGGGACCCAACGTACTACGTGGAGAGAGGTAAGGTGACTAAGGCTGCATTATTTATGTACTACCAACACTGCTTTAAATCCCAAAAGACCTTACCAACAAAGACACATGACACGATTATGATTTAAATCCCAATGACTCGCATGCAAAAAAACACGGCATGCTTGTCACACAAATGCAGGAATGTATAAAAGGTTATTTTCCTCTCGTTGAACATAATAGGAGGGTGGTGTAGCTGGTTAGCCTGTTCGCTCATCAAACATGAGGTCTCGGGTTGGATAACTACACTTGAGCATAATTTTGTTTTTGTTCGACTTATTTCTTCCACCCAATGACAGCTAAGCCCCGCATGAGAGGGAGAAAAAGTGATCTAGGGCAGTGCCAGGAGGATTCTTTGACTGGTCAAAATGGATGGATACGGAGCTATATGATCTCGTAGTGACCATATAATCACCTCATCACATATACGCTGCAGCCTCGGCGCTTGTTTTCTAGGGTTTGCACTCTTCACACTCTCTCTCCAGTATATATATATATACACACTGGAGCCTCAGCGCTTGAAGTTGCTCTCTTCACACACTCTCACCCTCTCCAGATCCAAACAAGACTTCGTTGGCCTCTCTCTCCCCCCTCACTGCTGGTCAAAGAGTCGGCAGGATCCATCCGCCGGGAAGGGAAGGAGGCTTAACGATGTCGCCGTCGGCAAGGGAGGGAATCCACCACCAGTGCGGCTGTTCTCTTTCTCCTAGCAGTGGCACGGGGGGGGGGGGGCTCCGACCCCTTCTTCCTCTCCGCCGTACGTAGTGTGGGACGAATGGCCTCCGGTCGCCCACCGAACCACACCCCAAGAACCTTACAGTATAATTTACTTAGTCCACATGCATTGCTCTAGCTGCATGTGGGATTTTTCCGCTTCTGCACTCGAATCTAGGTGTTGTATCAAACAGGAAAGTAGTGGGGAAAGTTGTATAGCACGAATCTAGGACGTGGTTCAAAGAGGAAAGGAATGGGGGGAAGTAGTGGGGAAAGTTGTATAGCATGAATCTAGGGCGTGGTTCAAAAAGGAAAGTTGTGGGGAAAGTTGTATAGCATGAATCTAAGAGCGGGTTCAAAGAATAAAGGAATGGGGTAACGTAGTGGGGAAAGTTGTATAGCATGAATCTAGGACGTGGTTCAAAGAGGAAAGGAAGGGGGAAAGTACTAGTACAGACCGGCTATCCAGCACCTATGTTGGTCGAAAAGGGGAAAGAATGACAAACGCAGTACGCACATCTATAACGAACTGATATTTTTGTTTTGGGGGACCAGGCTGTAGAGTTTGAGAATGACTAGATTTGTTGTATTCACATAGGGAAAGGTGTCTAAAGATAACAAAACTGGGACCAACACAAATATGCTCCTTGGTTGTTTGTTCGTTGTTGCAACAGACTGTGCATCATCCCTTCATACATCGGTAGATGCACCTGGTGCTGGTGCGTCCACTGTCCCATGCAACTCTTTAGTTGTTGTTAATCTAAGGCCGTGTTTGGTTAAAAAGTCCCTAGTCCCTACCTGCTTGGTTCCAGGGACTAAACATGGACTAGATGTTATTAAATAACATGCTAAAAGACCATGTTACCCCTAGTAATGAACTAATAGAGACAAGGTGTGATGCGGGGCAGGGGCAACTGTTGGAAAAAGTCCCAAAAAGACTCTCCCTCGGGGTCTTCTTTCTTTAGTCCCAAATGCCCACTTTTAGTCCCTAAAAGTCCCTCCTGTTTGGTTTAGATGGGACTGACAAGGACTTTTTTTTAGTCCCTACACCAAAAAGTCCCTGTAAACAAACACCCTCTAAGAATGACGCTGGAAAATTGATGCAATGCCATAGTTAAAAGGAAATTACATGTTTAACGAATTTTATTGTTAATATAATCTCTCTGTTAATATTAATCAATTACACCGTTTGACAAATGCTACTGTCTTGCTTTCTTTCCCATTTAGATACGTTAGATGCTTCTTTTTGTTGGCTTCTGTGTCACCCACCATTATTGACCACTAGTTGTTTCCTTTGCACCTCTGTGTAAACAGGGTTATCTACTTCACCTCGTTGCCATTGTGACCTTTTGTTGCACTGCACAAAACACTTTTGTTTTAAGAGTGTTTTGTGCAGTTCAACCAAAATGGCACACCGACAATGTTGCTTGATTGCTTGATCTTAGTGGAACTGGACAAGAGGAGATCTTACTTCCTATCCGTGTTGGCAAATTTGGTTCAGATCTTCTTGTGAGTTGTTTGAATTCCACATCATGAGAGGTCAGTACTAGCTTTCTTTCACATGATTGTGCAGTGTTCTTTCATATGTTGTGCTACCTGTAAGGTAATGTTGCTTGATTTTAGTGAACTGCACAAATGGAGACAAGACTTCCAATCTGTATGTGCACCGTAATATCCCATTGAGGTAAGATAAGGATATTTCACAACTGTTGACCTGTATTTTGCAACTTTCATCAGAAAATTAATGTCGTTGTTTAGTGCTATACTTGTGCTCCCTAATTGGCATGCCAAATCTTACATTGAAGGCGAAGCTTGTCTGTTATTGAACCAAGTGATGAAGGGGAAGAACAAGTGGAAGAAAAACAAAAATCAACTCCCGGTGTTTTAATGAAGCACTGGAACGGTGATGACACAACCAATGATATAGTTTTGCATCTTAATTTATTGCTATGGCTAGAACGAGCAATTGTTTTGCCACTGATTTGATGCCACTCTTAATGTAATATGTAATTATCTCTACTTGTGCAAACAGGATCATCTTTGAAGATACCATATATTTTAGTGGAACTGCACAAGAAGATGTTGGAAACATCTATCTATCTATCTATACCTATACTAATTTGTGACTCCCTAGAAATTACTGTGTTAATCAGTAATTATGAGCCGTTAATCTAACAGGATCGAGTTACTACGGTGTAGATTAATCGAATTTAACAGAAATTACCCACTATGCCACGGGCAAATGAAAAAAGCGGTTCATTTTATTTTCCACCTGTCCTACCTTTTTCTCTCTCAGGCCTATTCTCTCTCCCATCTCCTTGCAGCGACTCAAAAAAAATCCCCTTGCAGCCGCCACCGTAAGCCCCCACCGCCAGCCCACAACGGAGTCCCGGCCGCCGGCTCGCCGGTGCTCTCTGCCTCCCTGGAAGGCCAGATCTTGCCGCCGTCCCGAACTCGCCGGCTCTCTCCACCCCTGAGGTCTCATATCTCCCAAAGATCCTCTCCAACCCGGAATTCCTCGCGGAGGGCACCGACTGACACCGGCCTGCGAAGGCGAGGCAGGCCGCCCCTCCTCCGACCATCCAACCATAGCAACGTGGCTCCTCCGACGAGCGGAGGGGCTCTCCTCTCCCATCGGCCAGTGCCTCGACTCTGACTCCTACAGCTCACGCCGGCCAACATCCTCTGTCACCAAATTTTAACCACACCGTGTTCCTCCGGACATCATCGTGAACCTCCAAGTAGATAAGCCAACCTTCATGTGTATCTGCCATTATATCTCTACTCTATTCTTCTCTGCTCTGTTTTTCAGGAAGAAGCTGGATTGGTGGTCGTTTCCGGTTTCCAGCATGCAGATGGGTATGCCAACGGCTGTTCCTTGGTTGAACTATGCAATGCATCTTGCTGAATTCCAAGCTGTACTATTCTGGGTCTGCATACATACCCAAGCAGGGGAGATAAAAGCTGCAAGTTGGGTAGAAAGCTTGGCATGATTCTTGGTAATACTCTTTACTTGGTGCTTGATATTTTTTTGATGATTACTCTTTACTTGGTACAATGTACTTGATGATTTTAATATAGTATGGCCCTGCTGTAGATAGCAGTTTACATACATGCCTGAATATGTTCAAGATGCATTGCATTGCGGCACCATCAATGGTTCAGCCGACTTTCAAACACACAGTCGCGTCGGACATCGAAGGCGAAGGGCACCCAACTCTCAAGTCTGCAAGCAGAAAAAGAAGAAGCCATTGGAATAATCAGATCCTTTTCAGGGGCTAATTGAGACCAGAAGAGGAAACATCCATTTCTGTACATCAAGAAGCATAGCAGAAAAAATCAATGTGTGCCCATTGTTGCCTCTGATCTCTCTATGTTCTTCACCGCCCCAATGCCCAGCCACATTCATAGTGAAAAGAACCATGTATCTACAAAACAAACATACAAGGTGGACCTACTTTACTACCTGGTACCTACACATAGGGTCGTCAATGCCGTCATCCTGCCTGTTATGCTGCCGTATCAAGTTTGAGTTCAAAGGAGTCAAGTCAAAAAGGCCAAGAGCGCTATACATGTGATTCTCCACTAATCTCTCCTCTTTACAAATTGTATACGTTCATCAATTCATGTTTTTTAACAAAAATACGGAAGATGTATTCAACTTTGCTTCATCGTTTCTTATTAGTTGTAGGTAATTTATATTGAGCTGAATTAGCATCGTTTCTTGAACAAACAATTCTTGATGTACGGTTTGAGAGATGGGACAAACGTAGGAGAAATAAGATACACAATCACCAATTCATATATGAATGTAGACTATACCAATCATGTCTATTACTTAGATTGATACATCAGCGTAATAGTGTTTCTAACAGTTTACATACTGCACATAGTGTTCTCTGAAAACTTTAAGCAAATTACTTTGACCCTCCATGTTGATTCTACAGTTTTATGATGATTATTTAATCTGATCAACCCAGGATCGATGTCTCTATTTCTGTTTATGGTCGGCAAGGAGGAGAAGCGATCTCTCTACCATGGGCACCCACTGCAGCTACTGCTGAAGTATGAGCAATCCCCGATGCCAAGGTCATAGAGCAATCTCTTGCAATTTTGGGCTTTTGGCCGTGCGTCCTCTCTTCGGCTATGAGGCCGATTTCGCTACTCTCCCGCTGAGGTCTGAACTCCTATTTTGTTTTCTATGTCGTAAATAAAATTGTAGAGGATATTCACCAGGATTGGGGTTGCAGGTTCTCAGTTCATGGAATCATTGTTTGAATCTTCTTCTCGGTGCCAAAATATGTTGATATGCACTTTGTACAAGAATCTGCGAGGTGTTTTCCTGTAGTCTGACCATTTTGCATAGTGCAAGTTCTGTTTGAAATTTCTTATCTGTGCTTAACCAATATATGCAGCCTGATAGTTTATTGAACATTTATTCCAGCTTATTATGTCCCTAAAACAGTTTTTTGTGAAAAAAAATGTTTTTTACAGGACTGATAGATAAATTGGTGTTGCAGCCTAGAAGCAGAAACATATCCCATATCAAACATTTAATTTTTTTTCTTAAGAACATTGCAACTATCATCTGGGTTGGGACAAATTTACCTGAGTTGATCTTCTCAAACTTGATTGCCTTTTTCGAGACAATAAAGGGGTACTCTTTACGCCATCCTTGATTTCATCATATATGTCTAGGTGTCGTCCTTCTACTACTCTACAACCACCAGCACTCAAATTTCCCATCTATAGATGTGTGTACTCCATGTGTTTGATGGGATGTACAAGAGAAAAATCATAGACTCACTAGCAGGGGCCTTATCTTTCATTTTGTTGAGTAGGGGTGCATGCTTCAGACTAAAACTTGGTGGGTTTCATTGATAATGACATATAGTATCATGATCACAATTCTTCTAATGTAATTCAGGTCTATATCTTGACTGAGTTACCTTTCTTAGATTACAACATCTTGCACTCCTATTCTTTAAAGGATTTGGTCTTCCGAACATTACACAGAGTACATGCATGTTCCTCATGCAAATTATGAGCTCATACCAGTAAAATTAACATATTGTACGCTTCCAACTAAGTACTGACTACCCCTTTTTTTATTCTCCATATCATATACGAGTGGAGGAATTACGTTGGAGTGGTGGTGGCATTCTAATGGATGTTTCCTCACCTGAAATAATATGAAATAAATCACATTTGTGCTTTGTTTGATGTTTTCCTGGTCTGCTCACATGCTTATTTAATAGTTCCCTCGGATTGTAGGAACGAGCTTCATATAGATAGGCATAAATATGTTTATGATCAATCAAAGACAATAGGAACATCTACTAAAATCTTTATGAGTGTGTATCATATGAATTACTTTGATGGCAAGTCCAACGATTTTATTAGTAACTAAGTTTGGAGACATATGCGTCGTTAGTTTTTATCTCTAGCTCTTGCCTTCTGTACGTACTGAACTGAAATTGCAATCTTCAGGAGATGATGCAGTGCTTCAAACAACTCATCATAGTAGTTTGCGAATCATTGTATATTGTGAGTTTTACTGCTTGCTCCGATCCAAAATAAGTGTTGCGGCACTTATTACACTTATTTTGGATCGAAGGGGGTACTATTTTTGGGAAAAAAAACATCACGTTGCTCTCTTTATATTAACATCTATGTCTGAGATTTAATAGAAGTCCTCAGAACTACATGCTGAGATTATCTTCAGCAAAAGAGATTTCTATCGGTGGCAGATCAACAAACATAAGTGGGTTGACGGCCTTGACGAGAGCTACTCATGTGCATGTGTTCCATTTTGCAGCCAGATCCATTGTATCATGAGTGTACACGACTACTAGAGTAGTGCGAAGGCATAGTTATATTTGATTATTAATTTCTGCAGAATACCAACGTAACGACAATGTACTGTAGTCATCACGGCTAATGCTTCTATTTAATTAGCTTCCTTGCAAAATGATTCATACATATATGTACGTGGGTGAAACAACTGATTGGTCTGAAGTGAGAACATCTCTATCCAGAAATCGGTATATACAAATAAAGAAGGAAAAACATCAAGCAAAGCACAAACGCGACTATTTCATACTTACAAAAGTCCTCATATTTACATGATATAAAAGCTATCCTTATGGAGGATGCATGACAAAGTTCTTATATCTACATACCTGAGTATAGACGTATGTTATATATCACTATTTGTATAGCTCACTGTTAACTGATTAAATATACATCTTACACCAAAATATCTAGAAATTGCCAATTCAATATCTTATTTATATAAATAAATTGATCAATAACTGAAGGCATCTATCCAACATTTATGTAAATAAGAAGGCAATATAACAAAGAATAAAATCATACAATTAGTTTCATGTCATTCGGCTACGGTATTCAGAAAAAGTTAGGGTAAATATTTATTCCTAATGGAGTAAATCAACCGTGTAAGATAATGTAACCAAATGTGTTTCCTATTATTAGAGAATTGCATGTATAACCCATAGGACAGTGTGCATGCATTCGTTCTCTGCGACCAAAACATGAAAACAAATTATTGACCTCTCATCTTGGTATGATAATACGCTTTTTGCATGGAATCAAGTGAAAACATATGAAATAAAGTTGTGGCAGATAAAATATTATCTCATGAATAAGTATACAAAATTTAAGATGCTAGGAGGATTGCTGATTGTTTTTGTGAACTACTAGAACCAGAGAAAGTGTTTACTTTCATCGCACCTCTTGATCTTTTAAAATTAAACATATATCCTTATATATTTTGTATTGGAAAATTTCGAAGGAGATAGCACATAAAACAAACTTCACTTTTGCAACGATGTTACCCACCAATACCGCCTTCATATTTATGTCAACTGTATATCATAGTATTTGAGAATAATGAGAGATGGGACGACCAAAAAAGGAAACATCATACAAACCATCTAATCACAACTTGACCAAACAATAGAAATCCCTTTCCCCTAGATCACTTAAAATATATTACATTAAAAATATTATTATAAAATATATACCATTAGAGAGTTAGCATTATAAAATAGAATTTAATTGCCAAATTATTTAATCATATTAGATATGCATGTGCTACATACCTACTGTCCATTTTTTAAACCAAAAACATTTTTTGGAAGTGGTAAATGAAGCAAATAATGTAACACCAAACAAAAATAATTATCAAAGTGTATTGCTTTACATGCTAGCCCGTTCGAATGCACGGGTTGACGACTAGTTAAAAGCATGGCAACCATAGTAGATAACAACAGATGGTTTCGGAGAAGTGCTTGATCTGTATGCTCTACACAATAAGCCTCCTGACAAAGGTTGGTACTCGCCCACGGATTTCATCTATATGATTGAGCTTTCTCATCTCTATTGGTGTTGTGCTACTATTTAGATACTTTCATGAGAAAGTGGTATTGTCCTTGAGAAGTGCTTCATCTGCGATGTTTTAAATATTTCCTTTCCTTTTTTCCGAGCAAACAGAGATGCTAGCATTTAGTTGTCCTCTTGTCTTTGCACAACAGGATCATCCTCCTCTGAAGAAGAATATGGAGTACGTGAAGTGACTAGTTCCGATTATGCCAGGATGAAGAAGCCCTGTCTATCTTCTCATCAGAAGGAGCTGTTGAAGGATGGTTACATTACTCCCCACAAGACCAAACTAACTTCAGCTCAGAAGGACTGACATATCTCCATCTTTTTGCTGTGATGTGCAAGTACAATGTTGTTCTAGTATTCTTTCCGGTGAGTTCCATTTTTTAAAAGTGTGCTCTACATGGACCATGTAGGTGCATGTTTAAACTCTCAATTCATAGTACAATTTGCTTTATACTAATCACTTTTTTCTATTTGTGCAAACAGGGGTGCTCAGCTTGATTTCAATGGGAACTGCACAAAATGTTTATGAATACATCGAATCATTCATTTCCACCACAAGAAAGGAGGTGCCCATATGTTCAAGGCGTTGCAACATATAAGGGAAAAATCATACAGGCTACGCGCGAATTTGGTTGATTTTGGTGGAACTGCACAAAAAGAACAGCTGGTTTATTTAGCACGAGGTGCCATGTCAATGTCCAAACTGATGGCAAACCCTGCCCATTCCACAATCATAGGCATTTGATATTTTGGAATGGGAAAACCTTATCAAAGTTTGTTCATTGATGTACGCAAAACAACAAGCATTTGACATTTTGGAATGGGAAACCTTGTCAAAGTTTGCTCATTGATGTACGCAAAACAACAAGCATTTGACATTTTGGAATGGGACAACCTTGTCAAATTTTGCTCATTGATGTTAGCAAGAAGACATGTGTTTGATATTTTCGAATGGGACGCCCTTTGCTGTCAACAGCGTCAATCTATTTTTCTTTATTCTTTAGTTTTCAAGTAAATATTGGCTCTGACATGTGAATCGCTGAGATGCATAATCATCAATTGTTTTGAATGTTCTGTATGAATTGCCAGGCCTGTGTGTTTGATTGCAATGTACAGGAACACTAAAAAGCTGCTCAAACTCTTTGTACTCTGGTCAAAGGACCAGATGGAGTACATGTGAAACTGCTGCAAACGAGGTGATCACCCTGAAATAATGCTAGTACATTTTCTTTTGCATGTTCATCCAATGCCAGTGATACAAGAATTCAAACTAATCGAACTAAATTCATTCATGCACGGTCGGATTTCACATAAACATGCTGGATTTCATTACATTTCATACATTATTCAACTAAAAAGGGGTGCGCTGGAGGTATAATTAATTAACCGAAGCTACCCACCTGTGTCTGGCTGAGCCGAACAGAAGCTTCTTCTCCAGCGGACTGAGCTTCAATAACTTAACTACAGGTGCAGTTGCGTAACTGACATGTGGCCCGGATGCTTGTTGGGCCCATCTGTCAGTGAGCCAACTACAATAGCAGATAAGTAGAAGCAACGTCCTTCTCCAATATAGCTCTCTGACTCCATGTCGCTGCCAAGAAGCTAATCGGCCGTCAATGGTCAACCCACCTAGCTTGGCTTCAACCGGAGGGTAGCAGCGGTGGCCTTACTTGGACCTGAGCGGCGGCGACCTACCGTGTTCTACTCTTCCTTGTTTTTTGTGTTTGGCGTGGCCTCGTTGGCAGTGGGGCGGGGCCTCGATGGAGCCGGCGATGTCCTCTGTCTCATTGCCGGCGGGGAGGTGCCTCGGCGGAGCGGGAGAAATCCTCCCCCTCGTTGCCGGTAGGGTGGGGCTTCGGCTGAGCCAGCGATGTCCTCTGCCTCGTTGTTGGCGGGGCGGGGCCTCGGCAGAGTAGGGCCTCTGCCTCGGTGCCGGAGGGGCGGGGCCTCGGTGGAGACGGCGGTGTCCTCTTCCTTGTTGTTGGCGTCGTGGGGCCTCGGCGGAGCAGGGCCTCGTCGACGCCAGCGGAGCGGGGACTCGTCAGAGCTTTCATTGTCCTCTACCTCATCCTCGGTCTCACCAAACAGTGCCTCGCCCACTTCATCGCCCTCTTTGTAGGCGGCCATGGCCTCCGCCACCCGCACGCGATACCACCAGCGTTCAAGGCGGCCCTGGCGGGTGGAGTGGTATGAGTCAAGCGGCGCCTCCTGCTCCGCTCGCTCTGCGGCGATCTGCTACTCTGCCTGCAGGTGCTCCTGGAGCATATGGTGGTTGTAGGCGGCGTCAGCTTGCACCTCTCGGAACTGCTCCTCACGCTTCTGCCTCACCGTGTCCATGTATTGGGCACGGGCCTCGCCGATGGTCATGGTGCAATACACCGGCGAGGATGGCGCAAAGGAGGGGGTTGGCGCTAGATCGTCGACTAGCATGTTCTCCATTGGGACGTCGTCGTCCTCCGGCTGCCTGCCAGCCAGGCAGTCGGAAGCAATGGTTGCCATCTCCTTGTGGTCCGTTGTCCGCCCGTCCCGAAGAGCGCTGGAGCGCGAAGAAGCCATGGTGGGCAGTAGTGGTGTGGACAGGAGAAAGGGAACGAAGGCGGATGACTGCGGCTATGGCCGGCGCAGCAGTTTATATAGCAATGGTGGGTGGCGGAGGGACGGACGTGTGGCGCCGGAGTAGCTGCCTCGGCAACCGCGTATCATTAATGTGGGTGACAGACGGACGGATGGTACTTGTGTCATTTGAAGGTGGAGCAATCGCCTACACTGGGAAGCGGGCGGGCAGCGCTGACCGTTTCGGGCGGAAAGCGCACGCGGGCAAGGGAGGCGGTCTGGGTGGGCCAGGTGTCACATCCCTAGTTCTGGTATGACCTAGACCAGCTAGTCATTTGTGCATCATGTTCAAATTCCATTTAAATTTGAAATGGGGATTTGTGAAACCCTCAGAACCATTTCTGGAAATGACCCAGATGAAAATTGCTCCAAAAGGGTCCAAGAAAATGCTCATGTTGCTCTCTGAAAATATTGGACAGAGATAAAAATCAAACCAATATTTTAAAGAGCTCATAAGTATTTATTTTGGGCATCTGGAATTAATCCAGTAATTATTTGCGTTGGATAAATATTTATATATATATAATATTGTCCAATAATTTTGAATTTTGGTGAGGGGATTTGGATTAATTCCTTAGGTCCCTACAAAATTTGACAGAATTAAATAAAATGATTTGGTATTTTATTAAATCAGAAACAAAACAAATGCTCATGTTGCCCCCTGTGCAGCTCGTCACTGTGTAGCCTGGCATGGCCCAGTGGCCAACAGGCCGGCCAAGCCGACTGGCACTGCCAGTCGTCCCCTTCCTCGCGCCAGGAGGACAGGGGCACGCGCTCGCCGCCCGCGCGCATGGGCGCCACGCCACCAGCCTACCTGCGTGCCCTCCCCCTCGACGCTCTGGCCTCCCTGGACGACGCCACGCGCCGCCCCCTACCCCTTTCGCTCTCCCTCCTCCCCTGGATCGCTCTCTCTCCCCGCGACCGAAACGCTGCCGTCGCCGCCGTACGCCATTGCCGCGCCCAGAACCACTGACTCGCCTCCTCTCCATGCCCATGAGCTCCGTCTGCTCGCGCTGAAGCTCTTCACCGAGCCACGCATCGCCGGAAGCCCCACAACGGCTTCACCAACCTCGTCTTCAACCTCGGCCGTCCGAGATCGCCGGTGACCGTGCGGCCGCTCCAACACCTCCCCCGAGCCGCTGAGCACACCCGACGAATCGCCGTGAGCTCTTCTACCGAACCCCCCTTCTCCCCCTTGCTAACGCGCGCTCTAGCACCGTTTCCCCGCCGCGGCCGTATCTCCTCGCCGCCGTCCCTGTCGCCGTCATCGTTTTGGCCCGCCTCTGCCCAAATCGAGCACCCCATCGTGCTCCTGGTGCCACGAGGATGCCGTAGAGCCCCTCGGGTGGCCTCCCCGTGCCCCGCAGCCGATTCCGCTCGAAGCCGAACTCCGGCCGCCGCCCCGAGCTTCGCTCCGGCGAGCTCCGGCCGCCCCCGCCTCTCTCACTTGCTCCAATCGGTGCGGACGAGCGCGGGCTACGCCCCGGTGGTCTCCGTCGTCCTTTTGGTCGCCGGAACGGTGATCCCGAGCCCTCCGCCGCATTCGGCCTCGCCGGCGGCTAAACGCCGGTGGGGTTGACCGGGTCTAACCCCCCCCCCCCCAGTTGACCTGGTGTTTGACCACCCAGGGCCAATGACATGTGGGGCCCGGCTCTGCTAATTTTAGTTTAGGATTTGTTTAAAATTTAATTAACTCTGTTAATTAACTATGGCACTGACGTGTGGCCCCCACACGTCAGTTTTGACCTGGACAGCCACGTTGACTCGCTGACGTAGTGATGACGTCATGCTGACGCAGTTATTCTTTTTCTGGAATTATTTTAAAACAAGAAATTCCAGAAAATGTTCAAAACTTCAAAAATTCATATAAATTCAACCGTTGCTCAGATTGAAATAATTTATATATGAAAAATTATCAGAAAAATGCAATCTATCCATCTGTACCAGTTTCATGCATGAAAAACCAAGTTATACCTGCTGTATAAGTGAAACACTAAAATGGCTTATATAAAGAGCTTATTTTGGAGATGCATTTGAATCTTTGGTTCAAATGGACTTCATGCAAATGAATGCTAGTTGCATTAGCTCTAATAACATCACATCTTCATGCCATCTTCATGCATCATATTGTTGCACATGATTGTGTATTGATTGCCGACACCGTTCCTTCTCGATAGGTCTTGCTCCGGAGACCGATCCAGAGTACCTGTCTGAGGAGCAGTGCTCCCTTGTTGATCTACCAGGCAAGCAACCCCCCTTGTTCATTCCGCTACAATCCCACTCTCTCGCTCGTGCTCTCTTTTATTGCATTAGGACAACAACAATTCAACTGCTACTCTATGCTGCGGTAGTTGAACCCATTCCTCTACATGACCTGTCATTGCCACAGTAAATAGTTGAAACCCAATAGCATGTGTAGGAGTTGATTGAGCCATGTGGTGTTCCTACCATGCCATGCCTGCTATTGCTTAGAGTTGTGTCAGGTCTAATTCATTGGGAATGGATTGGAGTGTTATGTTATGTTCTGATGCTGAGAGTTAAGCGTGTGAACACGATTTGGTAAAAGGTAGCGGTGAGAGGCCATGTAGGAGTACATGGTGGGTTGTCTCATTGGGACCGTCCTTAAGAACTGAGTTCTGTGTAAGTTGTCCAATGACTAGCTACTACCACACATTGGGCTCCGGGCACTCCAAGCTCTCTCTACTTATTAACCAACTTGATCTCTGTCCAGGAGTTGCAAATAGTTTCTGGTGTTTATAGGTGGTGCTATTTTTCTACCGAGTGGCACCCGGCAGGGTGGACTTGGGACAGACTAGGCACACGTGTCCCGGTGTACCGAGTGGCACCCAGATGGTGGGCTCGGAAACCCTGTACACATCATTTGGGGCCGTGAGCGAAACCCTGACCGGATCTCCTTGCGGATGGAACCCGAATAGGCGATAAACCTAGACTAGAGTCTTGTTTGGTTACTCAGGTCGTGGCCGACACCCTCGCCAGGCTTCCGCTTGAAGGTTGCCAAGATACATGACATGTATAGGGTGATAAGTGGTGAGAGCGTGTGTGAAGAAGTACACCCTTGCAGGGTTATCATGATCTATTCAAATAGTCGTGTCCTCGGTTATGGACTTCTTGGATGCTTACGTGGTACATAGACAACTTTAAGTGGATACTCTAAAATGCTCAAGACAAGTGTGAGTGCTATGGATGGCCTTCTCATAAGGAGACGAGGATGAATCCATAGTAGTATATTGATGTGGTGATTAGTGGACTCGTGTGCGCTGCCACATCTCAAAGAAGTTTCTCATTGTCGTAGACCAGGATAGCCACTGAGTCAAAGCTGGCTTGCTGCAACTAAACCCCACATTACCTTCTTGATACAAATGCATGTATGATAGGATCTGATGTAAGTCTTGCTGAGTACCTTTGTACTCACATTTGCTTTATTTATGTTTTGCAGGTGAGACATCTGTCTCACTAGTAGTACCGCTTGGACTTCGACGAGTAGCTTGTTACCTCAGCTACGATCTCGTACCCTTGGGAGGGACTTGTAGATAGTCAGGCTTCTCATCCTTTTTCCTTTTGTAGTTGTCTGTACTCAGACATGTAATGCTTCCGTTGCTTGTATGCTCTGAATGATGGGTCATGTGACTCCTGTTTGTATTTAATGCTATGTGGCTCTTCTGGGCCTTTATCTATATGAGTTTGCGTTATATTGTGATGCCATGTTGTATAGCACATACTTGCATGTTATGCGTACGTGTGACGTGTATTGCTATGTGTGGGATCCGACAATCTAGTTGTTTATCCTTGGCAGCCTCTCTTATGGGGAAATGTAGTCTAGTGCTTCCTTAAGCCATAGTAGTCCGCTACAGCCCGGTTCATCGGAGTCCTGCTAGCCTAGCACTACTGCTCAGGACACTTGATTGGCTGGCATGTGTTTCACTTCGTTCCTGTGTCTGTCCCTTCGGGGAAATGTCACGCGGTGATTTCCGGAGTCCTGTTAGTCCAGTGCTACAGCCCGGATTCATACGCTGTTGACCGACATGCTCGATGTGATTCATGTATGCATGTCTCCATAGGTCTATGCCGCTTTGGGTTCACGACTAGCCATGTCAGCCCGGGTTCTCTGTCATATGGATGCTAGCGACACTATCATATACGTGAGCCAAAAGGCGCAAACGGTCCCAGGCCATGGTAAGGCGACACCCGTGGGGATACAGTGCGTGAGGCCGCAAAGTGATATGAGGTGTTACATGCTAGATTGGTGTGACTTAGAATCGGGGTCCCGACACCAGGGCAGTCAGACTCATGCTTGGCAGTGGGTCGGTCCAGCAGCCGGGCATGCTGGCTCGCCAGCAAGCTCACCGAGCTAAGCGACGACAATTAGACGATGGACGTTGTCGGTGTTCTGGGGTCCCCAGACTTGCCTGCCTACGGCCCACGACATGGCTTTGCTAGCAGGCATGTATGGCCCATCTTCGTCAACAAGGCATTCAAGACCCTCGCGAGGGCCAAGCCTCGCGAGGCGGACGACGCAAGACCTCCTCAGGAGCGGCCTCGCCAGGCGGGCTCGCGAGGGGCGGAGAGATCAAGGCACGGCAAACATCGTGAGGTTCCCGTGGCGTAAGCTGTGACGATCGAGACCACGCGGGCGCCAGCGCGTGCAGCGTCCTTGTTTCCTCTTTAGTGCTAAGGGGGCAAGCATAGGCATGGAGTACCGAGGCATCAAGCAAAGGTTTCCATATCGGTGCAACGAGACCAAGACCAGCAGGACGACAAGATGGAGGTTACCATGGAGCCCAAGGCGGCATCACCACCAGAGCCTTTTGCACGCGAAGACCACTTTTGTTAGGATAAGTTATACTAGTTGTCCCCTTTCAAATTGGCTGTTGTTGGCTCCCTTCCTGCTCAACATTTGGGAAGAAGACCAAGGCCACTATAAATAGAACTAGCCACCACCGTAGCTAGGGGTGACCTCACCTTAGACTAGAACTAGTTCATCCCCACAATCACATCCACCAAGCACAAAAACACCTCTCCTCAGGAGGCTGTTCTTCCCCATGTACTGTTCATCCTCAGCCCGACAGGCAATCCACCACCACCACACTGGAGTAGGGTATTACACCACAACGGTGGCCCGAACAAGTATAAATCTTGTGTCCTTTGTGTTGCGAGTTCGTGGAGTTAGTTCGTAAGATCTTAGCTGAGTTAGGACGCGGATCGGTAGGGAGGAATCTTCGCACGCACCCCAGTGTTCGAACCTTAAGGGTTTTGCCGGAACCCATGATGCGACAATTGGTGCGCCAGGTAGGGGGCGCCGGAGTCTTTCTTCCATCGATTCACGCTCCACCATCTCCACGCCCGATCCCCATGGTGGGCGCCCCTCCAGCTGGATCTACCGATGCCCACGGCGGCGCTCAGGGGCTCCAAGCCCTTGCCCCCGCCTTGCGCCAGGTGCAGTGGCCACCCAAATTCAAGTCGGAGATGCCGCCGCGCTACGACGGCGCGGTGGACCCGTTGGCTTTCCTACTGACGTACGAGGCGGCCGTTCTGGAAGACGGGGGCGACGGCAAGATCATGGTTAACTAGTTCCCAATGGCCCTTGTAGGCGCACCGCGCGCCTGGCTCCTCCATTTGCCGGAGTCTTCTGTCACCACCTGGGAGGAGCTGCGCAACCTCTTCATCACTCGCTTCGGGGAACCGGCGGCCCCCATCGTCACAGCCCTTCTCGGCGGTTCGCAAGCACCACCCTCAGATCAGCATGTCCAGCCGTACTTTCGCCAGATTGGCGCCGCTTCCAAGCGCCCCGGGGCTCCGCCGGGCTGGGCCGCGCCTGAGGCCGACCTCACCTTCGACACAGAGGATCATCCCGACTCCACCGTCGGCTCGGGTGTGCTCCCGATGTTGTGCGCGCCCACCATCTGCCACGTATCCATCACCAAGACGCTCGTCGATAGCGGCGCCAGCCTCAATGTGCTCTCCGTCGAGGCCTTCAGCCTCCTTCACGTACCGTTCGATCGGCTTTGCCCCAACAAGACCTTCTCAGGGGTTGGCGGAGGCCCCGCCCGCTCCCTGGGGCAGATCCGCCTCCCCGTGACCTTCGGCACACACGACAACTACCGCACCGAGCTCATCAACTTCGACATCGCCCGCATTGGCCTCCTGTACAACACCATCCTCGAGTACCCAGCTCTGGCCCAGTTCATGGCAGTAACCCATCCTGCTTACAACCTCATGAAGATGCCGGGGAGCGAAGGTGTCCTCACCATCAAGGGGGACGCCAAGGAGGCCCTGGCGGCGCTCAAGCTTGCCCTCAGGACCGGCGCGACAGCATGACCCGCCGACGCGGACACCTCCAGGGCCAATGGAGCCGCACCAACCAAGAAGAAGCAGTTTTTCACTCAAGACAAGGCATAAACCAAGCAAGTGTCAGTCAAGGAGGACGGGTCCTCAGGGGCAACCTTTACCATAGGTGACAACCTTGAGCCTGGTCAGGAGGAGAAGCTAGTGAAGTTTTTGCGTGCAAACAAGGGAGTGTTCGCCTGGGAGCCCGATCAGCTGGTAGGGGTCCCAAGAGAGGTAATAGAGCACCACCTAAAGGTGTGCCCCAATGTGCGCCCCGTGAAGCAGAAGGCGAGGCGGCAGTCCACGGAGAAGCAAGCTTTCATCGTCCGAGAAACCCGCAAGTTGGAGGCTGCGGGTGTCCTTCACGAGGTTCGGTACCCCGAGTGGCTGGCAAACCCCGTCGTCGTCCCCAAGAAAGGCGGGAAGGAGCGGATGTGCGTCGACTTCACCAACCTCAACAAGGCCTGCCCCCAAGATCCGTTCCCACTTCCACGCATCGACCAGATCGTCGACTCCACCGCCGAGTGCGACTTGTTATGCTTCCTGGATGCATTCTCAGGATATCACCAGATCAAGATGGCGGTAGAAGATGTGGAGAAGACGGCCTTCCTGACCCCGTGTGGGGTGTACTGCTACACTTGCATGCTGTTCGGGCTGCGCAACGCGGGCGCAACCTTCCAGCGGCTCATGCACATTGCCTTAGGGTGGCAGCTCGGGAGAAACGCTGAAGCCTACGTCGGCGACATCATCGTGAAGTCTCGGGAGGCGGGGACCTTGATCCAAGACCTGGATGAGACCTTTGAAAGCCTCCGCCGGGTGGACTTGTGTCTCAACCTGGAGAAATGCGTGTTTGGCATCCCTTCCGGCAAGCTTCTGGGTTTCCTGGTGTCCCACAGGGGAATCGAGGCCAACCCAGAGAAGGTCAAGGCCATTGAAGACATGAGTCCACTGCAGACCCTCAAGGAAATGCAGAAGTTGGCTGGTCGGGTGACTGCGTTGGGGCGCTTCATCTCCAAGCAGGGAGAGCGCGCCCTACCCTTCTTCAAGCTGATGAAAAAGACGGGCCCGTTCGAGTGGACCCCAGAGGCCGACAAATCTTTTCAAGACCTCAAGAGATACCTGACCAGCACTCGAGTGATGGTGGTGTCGCGACCTCGCGAGCCCCTAGTGCTCTATCTTGCCGCCACCCCGTACTCAGCCAGTGCGGCTCTGGTGGTGGTTCGGGAACACCAAGCCAAGGGCGCATCACGCCATGCCACGCCTCCAGCAAAGATGACGCAAGACCGGAAGGGTGCCACAAGGGCCGTAGCAGCAGCGGCAAAGGATCAGGCTTGGCAGGACGACACCCCCAAACCCGCGAAGACCTCGGCAAGCGATCAAGCGTCGGGGGCTCCACCACCTCAGGAGGCACCCCAGCTTCCGAAAGATGCAAGCCTCATCAGTACGCCTACCCTCGTCGAGCACCCGATATACTTCGTCAGCACGGTGTTATGGGATGCAAGAGCACGGTACCCCATGCCTCAAAAGCTCCTGTTCGCGCTCTTGGTGGCCTCACGAAAGTTGTGGCACTACTTTCAAGGCCACCCCATCAAGGTTGTCTCAGCCTACACATTGGAAAGAGTTCTTAGGAGCCCCAACTCTGCTGGAAGGGTCGCTGAGTGGAACATCGAGTTGCAAGCATTCCAGTTGGAGTTCAGTACTACCAGGGTCATCAAGGGAGCCGCGCTCGCTGATTTCGTGGCAGAATGGACAGACGCCCCGGCGCTTGAAGTAGGCGAAGACTGGTCCCTCCTGCCGGGAAGCGAGGCGCCCGATGGCTGGGTCATGTATTTCGATGGTGCCTTCGCGCGCCAGGGCGTGATGACCCACAAGTATAGGGGATCTATCGTAGTCCTTTCGATAACTAAGAGTGTCGAACCCAACGAGGAGCAGAAGGAAATGATAAGCGGTTTCCATCAAGGTATTCTCTGCAAGTACTGAAATAAGTGGTAACAGATAGTTTTGTGATAGGATAATTTGTAACGAGCAACAAGTAAAAAAAGTAAATAAGGTGCAGCAAGGTAGCCCAATCCTTTTTGTAGAAAAGGACAAACCTGGACAAAATCTTATATAGAGAAAAGCGCTCCCGAGGACACATGGGAATATCGTCAAGCTAGATTTCATCACATTCATATGATTCGCATTCGGTACTTTGATAATTTGGTATGTGGGTGGACCAGTGCTTGGGTACTGCCCTTACTTGGACAAGCGTCCCACTTATGATTAACCTCTATTGCAAGCATCCGCAACTACAACAAAAGTATTAAGGTAAACCTAACCATAGCATGAAACATATGGATCCAAATCAGCCCCTTACGAAGCAACACATAAACTAGGGTTTAAGCTTCTATCACTCTAGCAACCCATCATCTACTTATTACTTCCCAATGCCTTCCTCTAGGCCCAAATAATGGTGAAGTGTCATGTATTCGATGTTCACATAACACCACTAGAGGAGAGACAACATACATCTCATCAAAATATCGAACGAATACCAAATTCACATGACTACTAATAGAAAGACTTCTCCCATGTCCTCAGGAACAAAAGTATCTACTCACAAAGCATAAACATGTTCATAATCAGAGGGGTATTAATATGCATATAGGATCTGAACATATGATCTTCCACCAATTAAACCAACTAGCATCAACTACAAGGAGTAATTAACACTACTAGCAACCTACTAGCACCAATCCCGGACTTGAAGACAAGAATTGGATACAAGAGATGAACTAGGGTTTTGAGAGGAGATGGTGCTGATGAAGATGTTGATGGAGATTGCCCTCTCCCGATGAGAGGAGCGTTGGTGATGATGATGGTGATGATTTCCCCCTCCAGGAGGGAAGTTTCTCTGGCAGAACAGCTCCGCCAGAGCCCTAGATTGGTTCCGCCAAGGTTCCTCCTTGTGGCAGCGGAGTTTCGTCCGAGAAGATGGCTTATGATTTTTTCCCCATCGAAAGACTCCATATAGCATAAGATGGTCACCGGAGGGCCACCAGGGGGCCCACGAGGTAGGGGGCACGCCCTCGGGGTAGGGCGCGCCCCCCACCCTCGTGGGCAGTGTGTGGCCCTCCTAGTGAAGGTCTTGCTCTCAGTATTTTTTATATATTTGGAAAACATCTTCCGTGAAGTTTCAGGACTTTTGGAGCTGTGCAGAATAGGTCTCTAATATTTGCTCCTTTTCCAGCCCAGAATCCCAGCTATCGGCATTCTCCCTCTTTATGTAAACCTTGTAAAATAAGAGAGAATAGGCATAAGTATTGTGACATAATGTATAATAACAGCCCATAATGCAATAAATATCGATATAAAAGCATGATGCAAAATGGACGTATCAACTCCCCCAAGCTTAGACCTCGCTTGTCCTCAAGCGAAAAGCCGAAATCGAAAAATATGTCCACATGTTTAGAGATAGAGGTGTCGATAAAAATAAAATACGAACATGAGGGCATCATGATCATTCTTATAACAGCAACTTATATAATTCTTGTCATATGATCTCTAATGCTAGAGTAATAATTCAATCACAACATCAAGTACGAATCGTAAACTTCATTGAAAACTAACAAACTACAATCTCAGTCACTGAAGCAATTGCAATTTATCATAACATAGGAAAGAGTTAATGTATAAGAGCTTTTCAGCAAGTCCACATACTCAACTATCATATAATCTTTCACAATTGCTGACACTCACACAATACTTATGGGTATGGAGTTTTAATCGGACACAGAGAAAGATAGGGCTTATAGTTTTGCCTCCCAATGTTTTACCTCTAGGGTAATGTCAACAGTAATAGTTCATGAAAACTCACATCCAATTAGCCATATATACCAGGATCTTTCCAACATATTGTGCTTGCCAAAGATAAAGTGTAAAAAGGAAGGGTGAAAATCACCATGACTCTTATGCAATGTAGGAGATAAAAGTAAAAGATAGGCCCTTCGCAGAGGGAAGCAGAGGTTGTCATGCGCTTTTATGGTTGGATGCACAAAATCTTAATGCGAAAGAACGTCACTTTATATTGCCACTTGTGATATGGACCTTTATTATGCAGTCTGTCGCTTCTATTACTTCCATATCACACGATCGTATAAAGCTTATTTCCTCCACACCAGTCAATATACATATTTAGAGAGCAATTTTTATTGCTTGCACCGATTACAACTTACTTGATGGATCTTACTCAATCCATAGGTAGATGTGGTGGACTCTTATGGAAAGACTGGTTTGAGGATATTTGGAAGCACAAGTAGTATCTCTACTTGGTGCAATGAATTTGGCTAGCATGAGGGGGAAAGGCAAGCTCATCATGTTGGAAGATCCAAGACAATAGCAGATGTAAGAAAACATAACCCGTTACATTGTCTTTCTTGTCCAATGTCAACTCTTTAGCATGTCATATTTTAATGAGTGCTCACAATCATAAAAGATGTCCAAGATAGTATATTTATATGTGAAGACCTCTATTTCATTATTACTTCCTATTAATTGCAACGATGACCAAAACTATGTTTCTCAACCCTCAACAACTTTTATTCATCATACTATTTCTATGTGAACTCATTACTCTCCATAAGATTCACATGATCTCTTTGTTTCTTTTATTTCTTTCTCTTTTCTTTTATTCACTTAGGATCATGGTAAAATAATCAAGCCCTTGACTCAACACTAATCTTTATTATATAGCTCACTGACTCGATTACATAGAAGGATAATAAAGCAAAACTCACAACTAGATCATACTAAGAACTTTTATTCTACTAGATCAAGATATTACCAAAAGGGTCGAACTAAGAAAAACGGTAAAGATAAAAGTGATGGTGATACTATACCGGGGCACTCCCCCAAGCTTGGCAGTTGCCAAGTGGAGTGCCCATACCCATGTGATTATGTCTCCTTTGTTGGTGAAGAAGGTGGGGATGTTGATGATGGCGTAGGCTTCTTCCTTAATTTGCGCTTGAGGACAGAATTTTGGTCCCTTAGGTCCTCGATCTCCTGCTCCAAGCTCAGTACCTTTTTGCATAGTTCCTGTTTGTTCTCCTGCAAGAGGCAAAAAGGGATAAACTCGATCTTAGGTTTCTTTACACTATCCGGGAGGCTTGACTTTTTGAACTCCACATGCATGTCCCCAGGTTGAGGTAGTGGGACTTCATCTTCATCTGAGCTCGTCTCCTTCTTCCCCTTGGGTTCATAGTCCTTGTCTTCTTCCGTAGTCCAACCGCAATGCTCCACATCCCCATAAACCTTAGATCTGCAAGGTAATCAGCCACGTGGCTTTCTCCTTCCGAATCCTGGGACAACATGTTGCTCTATCTGCAGTAGGACAGCTCAAAACAAAGACAAGAGATATTTGTGTGATACGGGAGTCAAAATCCCCGGGAGATTATATAATGAATTTTTACTGACCAAAATACGTGTCATCTACGAAAACAGAGTCCGGAGAGCACACGAGGTGCCCATGAGGTAGGAGGGTGTGCCCAGTAGGGTAGGGCGCGCCCTCCACCCTCATGGAGCCCTCGTGTCCTTCCCGGACTGCTGCTTATTTTTCTATTTTTCTAAATATTCCAAAACGGAGAAATATTGCCTTAAAAACTGTTTTGGAGTCGGTTTACTTACCGTAACACATACCTATTCCTTTTTGGAGTCTAAAACGTTCCAGAAAGTGTCCCTTATGTATTCCTCCGGGGTTACGGTTCAATAACATTGGTTTTAACATTTATGGGATTACTTGAGATATAATGTTTGATTCTTTGACCATTCACCACCTTCGGATTTGTGCCTTCGAAGTTGTTGATTTTTATGGCACTGGAACGGTAGACCTCCTCGATAACGTAAGGACCTTCCCATTTAGAGAGAAGTTTTCCTGCAAAAAATCTTAAACAAGAGTTGTATAGCAATACATAATCACCTACATTAAACTCACGCTTTTGTATCCTTTTGTCATGCCATCTTTTAACTTTTTCTTTAAACAACTTGGCATTTTCGTAGGCTTGGGTTCTCCATTCATCAAGTGAGCTAATATCAAATAACCTCTTCTCACTGGCAAGTTTAAAATCATAATTAAGTTCTTTAATAGCCCAATAAGCTTTGTGTTCTAGTTTGAGAGGTAAGTGACATGCTTTTCCATAGACCATTTTATACGGAGACATACCCATACGATTTTTATATGCAGTTCTATAGGCCCATAATGCATCATCAAGTTTCTTGGACCAATTCTTTCTAGACCTATTAACAGTCTTTTGCAAAATTAATTTGAGTTCTGTATTACTCAATTCTACTTGACCACTAGGCTGAGGGTGATAAGGAGATGCAATTCTATGATTAACATCATATTTAGCAAGCATTTTACGGAAGGCACCATGAATAAAATGTGAACCACCATCAGTCATTAAATATCTAGGGACTCCAAATCTTGGAAAAATAACTTCTTTAAGAATTTTAATAGAAGTGTTATGATCAGCACTACTAGTTGGAATAGCTTCTACCCACTTAGTAACGTAATCAACAGCAACTAAAATATGTGTATATCCATTAGAGGAAGGAAAAGGTCCCATATAGTCAAAGCCGCAAACATCAAATGGTTCAATAACAGGTGAATAATTCATAGGCATTTCTTGACGCCTACTAATATTACCAATTCTTTGACATTCATCACAAGATAAGACAAACTTATGGGCATCCTTGAAGAGAGTAGGCCAATAAAAAACAGATTGCAGTACCTTATGTGCAGTTCTACTCCAGCATGGTGTCCTCCATAAGCTTCGGAGTGACACTTGCGTAGGATATGTTCCTGTTCATGCTCAGGTACACAACGTCTAATAACACCATCTACTCATTTATAAAGATGGGGGTCATCCCAAAAGTAATGCCTCAAATCATAGAAGAACTTTTTCTTTTGCTGGTATGTGAAACTAGGTGGTATAAACTTAGCAACAATGTAATTAGCATAATCAGCAGACCATGGAGCAGTATGAGAAGCATTTATGACATTTAATTTCTCATCAGGAAAGCTATCATCAATAGGTAGTGGGTCATCAAGCACATTTTCTAACCTAGACAAGTTGTCTGCAATGGGGTTCTCAGCTCCTTTTCTAGCAACAATATGCAAGTCAAATTCTTGTAGCAAGAGAACCCATCCAATAAGTGTAGGTTTAGCATCTTTCTTTTCCATAAGATATTTAATAGCAGCATGATCAGTGTGAATAGTTACTTTAGAATCAACAATATAAGGTCTAAACTTCACAAGAAAATACAACTGCTAAGAATTCCTTTTCAGTAGTAGCATAATTTCTTTGAGCATTGTCTAGAGTTTTACTAGCATATTGAATAACATTTAGTTTCTTATCAAATATTTGTCCTAGAACAGCACCTATAGCATAATCACTAGCATCACACATAATTTCAAAGGGTAAATTCCAATCAGGTGGGTGAACAATAGGTGCAGAGATCAATGCTTTCTTAAGTATTTCAAATGCTTCTACACAATCATTATCAAAGACAAATGGTATATCTTTTTGTAATAAATTAGTCAGAGGCCGAGAGATTTTTGAGATGTCCTTAATGAACCTCCTATAAAAACCGGCATGACCAAGGAAACTTCTTATACCTTTGATGTCCTTGGGACATGGCATCTTTTCAATAGCATCAACCTTGGCTTTATCAACTTCAATACCTCTTTCAGAAACTTTATGCCCCAAGACAATACCTTCATTAACCATAAAGTGGCACTTTTCCCAATTCAAGACAAGATTAGTTTCTTCACATCTCTGCAAAACTCGATCAAGGTTGCTCAAGCAATCATCAAAAGAAGATCCATAGACGGAAAAGTCGTCCATGAAAACCTCACAAATCTTTTCACAAAAGTCAGAGAATATAGCCATCATGCATCTTTGAAAGGTAGCAGCTGCATTACATAAACCAAAAGGCATACGTCTATAAGCAAAAGTACCAAAAGGGCATGTAGAAGTAGTCTTTGATTGATCTTTGGCTGACACGGGTATTTGAGAGAAACCAGAATAACCATCTAGAAAGCAAAAATGTGTATGTTTAGATAATCTTTCTAGCATTTGATCGATAAAAGGTAAGGGGTAATGATCTTTTTAGTAGCCTTATTTAATTTTCAAACATCAATTACCATCCTATAACCTGTAATAATTCTTTGAGGAATCAATTCATCTTTATCATTAGGAACAACAGTAATACCTCCCTTCTTAGGGACACAATGGACAGGGCTTACCCATTGACTATCATCAACGGGATAAATTATACCTGCCTCAAGGAGCTTTAGTATCTCCTTTCTTACCACTTCTTTCATTTTAGGATTTAGCCGGCGTTGATGATCACGAACTGGTTTAGCATCCTCTTCCAAATTAATTTTATGTTGACATAGAGTGGGACTTATGCCCTTAATATCATCAAGAGTATACCCAATAGCAGCACGGTGCTTCTTCAGAGTTTTCAATAATCTCTCTTCCTCATGCTCTGAAAGGTTAGCACTAATAATAACAGGATATATCTTTTTCTCATCAAGATAAGCATATTTAAGAGTATCAGGTAACGGTTTAAGCTCAAACACGGGATCACCCTTGGGTGGAGGAGGATCCCCTAGGATTTCAACAGGTAAATTGTTTTTCACAATAGGTTCCTGTTTAAAGAATACTTCATCTAATTCCCTTCTTTCATTCATAAACATATCATTTTCATGGTCTAGCAAATATTGTTCTAAAGGATCACTAGGAGGTACAGCAATAGAAGCAAGACCAATAATTTCATCCTTACTAGGTAATTCTTCTTCACGGTGTTGTCTACTAAACTTAGAGAAATTAAATTCATGAGTCATATCATCTAAACCGATAGTAACAACATCCCTTTTGCAATCTATGGTAGCATTAATAGTGTTTAAGAAGGGTCTACCAAATATAATGGGACAAAAGCTATCTTGTGGGGAACCAAGAACAAGAAAATCAGCAGGATATTTAGTTTTCCCACACAAGACTTCAACATCTCTAACAATTCCCATTGGTGAAATAGTATCTCTATTGGCAAGTCTAATTGTGACATCAATTTCTTCTAACTCAACAGGTGCAATATCATGCATAATTTCTCTATAAAGGCTAATAGTTATTGCACTAGCACTAGCACCCATATCACATAATCCATGATAACAACGATCTCCTATTTTAACAGAAATAACAGGCATGCCTACCACAGATCTAGGTTTATCTTTATCACAGGGTTTAGCAATTCTAGCAATTTCATTACAGAAATAAATAACATGCCCATCTATATTATCAGACCAGAGATCTTTAACAATAGCAATATTAGGTTCAACTTTAACTTGCTCAGGAGGTGTACATGTTTTAATATTGCTTTTACGAACTACAGTTGAAGCTTTAGCATGATCCTTTATCCTAACAGGGAAAGGTGGTTTCTCAACATAAGAAGTAGGAACAATAGGATCATTATAAGTGATAGTATTTTCTTCAACTTTAATAGGTGCAGCTACTTTTACTTCTATGGGAGGATGATATTTAAACCACCTCTCCTTGGGGAGATCAATATAAGCAACAAAAGATTCATAGAAAGAAGCTACTATCTCAGAGTCAAGTCCATATTTAGTGCTAAAATGACAGGAAGTATAGGTATCCATAAAAGATTTAACACAATCAAAACTAGGTGTTATACCTGACTCCTTAGCATTGTCGAGGTCCCAATCTTCAGAGTTACGTTTAATTCTTTCCAATAAATCCCATTTGAATTCAATAGTCTTCATCATAATAGAGCCAGCACAAGAAGTATCAAGCATGGTGCAATTGTTACTAGAAAGCCAAGCATAAAAATTTTGAATAATCATTTCTCTTGAGAGCTCATGATTGGGGCATGAATATAACATTAAATTAAGCCTCCCCCAAGCTTGAGCGATGCTTTCTCCTTCGCGAGGCCAAAAATTATATATATAATTGCGATCACGATGAACAAGATGCATAGGATAAAACTTCTGGTGAAATTCCAATTTCAATCGTTTGTAATTCCAAGACCTCATATAATCACATATCCTATACCATGTTGATGCATCTCCCCTCAAAGATAAAGGGAAGACCTTTGTCGGTATCAAAACCGGCGGATCTCGGGTAGGGGGTCCCGGACTATGCGTCTAGGCGGATGGTAACAGGAGGCAGGGGACACGATGTTTTACCCAGGTTCGGGCCCTCTTGATGGAGGTAAAACCCTACGTCCTGCTTGATTTATTCTTGATGATATGAGTATTACAAGAGTTGATCTACCACGAGATCGGAGAGGCTAAACCCTAGAAGCTAGCCTATGGTATGATTGTATGTTGTCCTACGGACTAAAATCCTCCGGTTTATATAGACACCGGAGAGGGTTAGGGTTACACAAGGTCGGTTACAAAGGAGGAGATATAAACATCTGTACTGCCTAGCTTGCCTTCCACGCCAAGTAGAGTCCCATCCGGACATGAGGCAAAGTCTTCAATCTTGTATCTTCATAGTCCAACAGTCTGGCCAAATGATATAATCCGGCTGTCCAGATACCCCCTAATCCAGGACTCCCTCAGTAGCCCCCGAACCAGGCTTCAATGACGATGAGTCCAGCGTGCAGTATTGTCTTCGGCATTGCAAGGCGGGTTCTTCTCCATTTTTCGAACATTTGTAAAGCAGTGTCCGGTCCCATAAATGTTTGGACCTCTTGGCTTCTGTGCCCAATAAGGGCTTTCACCTATGCATCGAATGAATACGAGGCGCCAGGGAATTCTTACATTCGCCTCCCTGGCCAGATAAATAAATTGTCTATTAAAGGGATGGGGATCCTTAGATCCGATCCATACCATCCTCCCCCAGCGAGAGTCCATCAGAGCGCGTTCCGGAAAGATCCATTCCAGCATGGCCGACCTCCGCAGCTCCTCCTCCCGCCCCCGAAGCCCTAAGCCCGGTGATTGGGAGAGGTGTTCAGTCCCACACAGACGTTTAGTCGAACTGTAGACTAAGGGATTTCTCCCTCCGGCATACATGGTGCCCGTTCGAGCCGGGCTTGCCACCTATAATGGCGGGGAGCAAGCGGAGAGCTTTCCTGGTCCCTCTATGGGGGAACAGGTCTGCCTTGTTCCCTATCTATTAAGGGGACTTGGATTTCCAATTCATCCGTTCCTCCGTGGGCTCCTGGAGTTCTACGGCCTCCAATTACACAATTTCACCCCCGCCTCCATCCTACATATCGCTGGCTATGTGGCTCTCTGTGAGTTGTTCCTGGGCTGCGAGGCTCACTTCGAGCTGTGGAAAAGGCTATTTTGCCTCGTCCCTCGCACACAGAGGGGGTCACTTTATCTAGTGGGCGGAGCCGAAATATGGCGCATTGCCGATACCGGATACCTATCCGGTACTCCGAAGAAGTCACCCGAAGACTGGCCTTCAGAATGGTTTTATATGGAGGACGTTCCCCTTTCGGACCCTGTTCGGCGGGGTCTTCCTGAGTTCAACAATGCTCCCCTGAAGAAACACCAAAGATGACGCCCACGGAGCCCCCAGGTGGAAGACAATGGAGAAGTCCTCTATCCGATGAACCGAATTAAAGCACTGGCTCGATCAGGATTGACAGTAATCGAAGTTATGTCGATTTGCATAATGCAGGGAGTGCAACCACTTCAATATCGTGGGCACCCCTTGTGGTGTTATAACGGGGCGGATGACACCACCCGCTGCGGGCGTAAGGGTCCGGACAATGCTGCCGCTTTAGCGAAAATTCTGTCTGAATTGTTCAAGGGTGAGGAAGAGGAGTTCACCCGCATCAAGCCACGGGATGGATTCTCCATGTACAATCCTCCAAGCTGGGTAAGTTATATCTCCCTGCTCCCATTTTTCACGCATTCTTTGACGTAAGTATTCACCTTGCCACGTTGTGGCAGGAACTGCGAAAAGCCATAAAGGAGTTCAGCAGCCCTTATCCACAACCAGAGGACCCTGACCGGGCCCTCAACTCCGGACTTGAAGAAGATTCGGTTATATTTGTGGAGCTGATAGACCGGCAGTTCTATCAGTTAAGCTGCGACGATGCCATGGTGGCCATTACGGCCGACTATCCTGGACTGCTCCCTGCATCGCACGTAAGAAAAAACAAAAGTCCCAACTCCAAAACTAGGATCCCCTTTTAGACACTTCACCCACCATATACACATGGCATTTTTATAGGGAAGGCATTCGGGACGCCCTGCCGAACCCGCAGCAACGCGCCAACAGGAGGCACCGAGGCCGGCTAGGCCAAAAAGGAAGGCAGTCAGGACGGAGACGCCGGCGCAAAGGTATAACAAACCCCGCTCCATGGTTGTCATCTTTCTCTAAATATAATGAAGCCCGTGTTTCTTTAACAGAAAAAATGCTCACCGGAATATGTCTGGCGATGTTACTAATCACGCTTCCACCAGCCGGGCGCCAGGACTAGACATAGAGGCGGAAGCCGATATGGGGCGGGCGCCGGATAATCCCCCTACAAAGGATGCAGATAGATTATCTGCTACAAACTCAGAGGTGGAAAGCGCCATGAATCATAGGTGTCGTCGGGTCGTACTCCGTGACGCTTGTTTCTCACCAGAGGCATTTGATGCCTTCAATTCTGGAGAGGCATACCTCCGAGCTGCTCAAGATGGTCTGGCCAGAGCCACGGATCAGTATGTAAAGGATGTACGGGTAAGTAAATCTAACAATTTATATGTATCAGTAGCCCCTGAGACTTGAAACAGTTAGCAGAACTGATTTAAGGATCATCTTTATTGTGCAGGTTCTTACAGAGAAGAATACTAGGCTGTCACAGGAGCTAGAGGAATGCAAGACCCAACTGCGGGCTGCTGTGGCCGCATTGCAGGAACCGAAAAAGTCACCTGCTGGTAACATTTACTTTAAAGAATGATGATTACCATATAATGTGCGGCATGGCTGCAGATCTAACAACAGATGTTGCAGATGAATCCGAAGGAAATCTGGAGGACCAGCATGTTATGTGACAGCTAGAGGCTGGCAAACGCGTGTTGACTGAGGTTAGGCGGGAGAAAAACAATCTCCAATACGCCAATATTAAGCTGAGCGTGGAACTAAAAGACGTTCGGGGCCAGCTTGCAGACTCCGAGAAGGAGAATAAGCGGCTTCGGCGCGGCATTTTCATTAAGTGCTTGAACGAATCCTTTTAAAGGAGTTCGGTGAAGAAGCCGACTAACAGCTTTATGTCTGTAGGTATGCTGACGGGTCGTCCCGCGGAGGAAATGCCCGGGTCTGCGGGTGATCTTCTATCTAAGCTGTCACATCTGCATGAACAAGTTCGGTAGGTGATGCAGGGTGTTGCCCAGGCCTTGTGGATGTCTGTCTCCCTGCCATAGGGCATTGCAGAGCTCTCGGAGAAGCTCAAGGGAGCACGGCGGTGCTTCCGATTATGCAAGATATCAGCCTGCCGACAGGGTGCCAGAGAAACCTGGGCCATGGTGAAGACGCGGTATACCAAGGCAGGCCCAAATCACATGGCCAAGGTCGGACCTGTGGGGCCCGACGGAAAAGAGATCCCCATTAGCTTAGTTTATGGGCAAGTAGAATTAGCCGCAAAGTATTCCCAACAGGATTGTAAGCTAGACCGCCTGTTGGATGGTATAGAAGAGGAATTTAGTCAGTCTGCATGACTATGTAATGAAAGTGACATGTATAATGCCTTCTAGCCGGATTGTAGATCATTTGTCTTGGCGGACCATTTCACTTCAACCTCGGGATCCGATAGTCCGGAGTGTATCCAAACACCCACGCAGTTATATAAGAACCGGGGCATGCGTGGAGACGAGGCGTAGGGGTCATAAGTGCTTGAACAGACAAGTGCCCAACTAGTTATGTTATATTACATGGGTAGTAAGAAACATCTTCCAGGGAGAATAGTTTCGTTAAGGGTTCCTTTCCCTGGGTAAGCATGCCCTAAAGTGCATGTCCGAACTACGATAGGAAACGCAGGAAAAACATCTAGGGGCAGATATGGACAATAAATAAAAATCATCTTTTGTTCACCGGCCGAATATTCCCTTAAGAACGCTAGCTTTCGGCTTCACCCAGTCTGAGGTACACGTCCGGCTGACCCGGCAGTAACAATCGCAGAGGTGCTCCCCTTATGCCCTAGCCGAATTAACGGGAATGTAGGGCATAAACACAAGAGCCAGGCAACCCAGCTTGGCCAAAACTTAAGTCATATCGATGCATATAATGGCGAAAAAAGGTACATGCGGAAGCATGACACATGTTCGGGGCCTGAGGCCCAGATAAATAATTAAGCTTCTATGAAAGAAGCCCCCAGGTATTATGAGCGTGGCTAGCGCATCTATAATGTGCAAGCGAGGCACAAGTTGGCCCTTAAAGCCCTAGAGAAATAATAACAGAAAGGAAGAAATAAAAACAAGATAGATAATGTACATGCAAAAAATGGACAAAGGGAGGGGACGAACATAGGGTCCGGCGGTAGGCGTAGAATCTTCGGAGCATGGCTGCGTTCCATGGGTTCGGCTCGAGTCGACTAGTCGATGCATCCCGCTGTCGGTACGCTCCACCGGTCAGAACTTGGTCAATAATGAAGGGACCTTCCCATTTGGGCTCGAGCTTGTTTTTTTTCTTATCCGGCAGGTGTAGAACTAGTTCGCCAATGTTATAAGTTTTGGCCCGTACTTCTCTGCTTTGGTATCTGCGAGCCTGTTGCTGATAAAATGCGGAACGGGCTTTGGCTACGTCGCGCTCCTCCTCCAGGGTGTCCAGACTGTCCTGCCGATCGAGCTCGGCTTCTCTTTCTTCGTACATGCGCACTCGAGGTGAGTCATGAATTATGTCACAGGGCAAGACTGCCTCTGCGCCGTACACCATAAAGAAGGGTGTGTATCTGGTACTACGATTCGGCATGGTCCGCAGCCCCCAGAGTACGGAGTCGAGCTCCTCTACCCAATGTGTGTTAGACTCCATTAAGGAACGCACTAATCTGAGTTTAATGCCGCTCATTATAAGACCGTTTGCTCGCTCGACTTGGCCGTTGGTTTGTGGGTGATAGACTGAAGCATAATCGAGCTTGATGCCCATTTTGCTGCACCGGAGTTTTACCTCATCGGCTGTGAAGTGTGTGCCGTTGTCAGTGATGATGCTGTGGGGGACGCCGTAACGGTGTACGACCCCAGATATGATGTCTATCACTGGTCCAGACTCGGCTGTTTTAACAGGCTTGGCCTCTATCCATTTGGTGAATTTATCCACCATGACCAGTAAGTATTTTTTCTTGTAGGTTCCCCCTTTAAGGGGTCCAACCAAGTCAAGCCCCCAGACCGCGAAGGGCCACGTAATGGGGATTGTTTGAAGGGCGGTGGGTGGCATGTGGCTTTGATTTGCAAAGAGTTGGCAACCGGCGCAACGTTGGACCAAGTCCTGTGCATCTGCCCGGGCCGTTGACCAATAGAATCCTGTACGGAAGGCCTTGCTTACAAGAGCCCGGGCTGCGGCGTGGTGACCACCGAGTCCAGCGTGGATTTCTGCTAAAAGGTTTCGCCCTTCCTCTTCGGAGATGCACCTTTGAAGGACTCCGGTAGTGCTTTTTTTATACAATTCTCCCTCGTGGACCCTGTAGGCCTTAGATCGCCGCACTATGCAGCGTGCCTCATTTTGGTCCTCCGGAAGTTCCTGCCTAGTTAGGTAGGCCAGGAATGGTTCTGTCCACGGGGCTATAATGGCCATTATTACGTGGGCTGAAGGTGTGATTTCGGTGGCGGGGCCTCCAATTGTGTCAGAGTATTCGGTATCGGGTATTTTGGCCGGGTCCGGACTATGGTTACCGGTGTCCCCTTCCCATACTACGGATGGCTTGAACGGCCTTTCCAAAAAGATGTTGGGGGGGACCGCGTCGCATTTTGCGCCCATGCGGGCGAGGATATCCGCCGCCTGATTGTTTTCCCGAGCCACATGGTGAAATTCGAGCCCCTCGAACCGAGCTGACTTTTTAGGACGGTGTTTCGGTAGGCCGCCATTTTCGGATCCTTGGCGTCAAAGTCTCCATTTATTTGGGATATTGCAAGGTTTGAATCTCCACGCACCTCCTGGCATTGAATGCCCATGGAGACTGCCATCTGAAGACCATGCAACAGGGCTTCGTATTCAGCTGCATTGTTGGAGTCTGTGTACAATATTTGCAGTACATACTGAACGGTATCTCCGGTTGGGGGCGTCAGGACGACACTAGCCCCTAGACCAGCCAGCATTTTAGAACCGTCGAAATGCATGATCCAATTGGAGTATGCGCCGTACTCTTTAGGGAGTTCGGCCTCCGTCCATTCGGCGACAAAGTCGGCCAATACTTGCGACCTAATGGCTCGTCGAGGTTTGTATGTTATGTCAAATGGGAGGAGCTCAATAGCCCATTTGGCAATCCGGCCCGTAGCGACGCGGTTGTTTATAATATCATTAAGTGGCACTTCCGAGGCTACTGTAATCGAACACTCTTGAAAGTAGTGTCGCAGCTTCCGGGATGCCATGAATACCGCGTAGGCTATCTTTTGATAATGTGGGTACCGTGATTTGCATAGAGTGAGGACAGTGGATACATAGTATACCGGCTTTTGAAGAGGGATTTTATTTCCGTCAGCTTCTCGTTCGACGACGAGCACTGCGCTTACAACTTGATGGGTTGCCGCAATGTACAACAGCATTGGTTCGCCGATGTTTGGCGCGGCTAGGATTGGGTTGGTTGCCAAAATGGCCTTTATTTCTTCCAATCCGGCTGTGGTAGCGTCCGTCCACTCAAAGTGTTCGGTGCGGCGGAGGAGGCTATAAAGGGGTAAAGCCTTTTCTCCTAAGCGGGAGATAAAGCGGCTTAGAGCCGCCATGCATCCTGTTAACTTTTGGATTTGTTTGAGGTCTATTGGGGTAGCCAACTGTGACAAAGCTCGGATTTTGGCCGGGTTAGCTTCAATACCTCTACTGGAGACAATGAAACCCAGGAGCTTTCCGGCTGGTACGCCGAAAACGCATTTTTCCGGATTGAGCTTAATGTCGTATGTTCGGAGGTTGTCGAATGTGAGCCTCAAGTCATCTATCAAAGAGTCGGCGTGTTTGGTTTTGACAACCACATCATCTACGTATGCCTCTACTGTTTTGCCGATTTGTTTCTCCAGACATGTCTGAATCATGCGCTGATATGTTGCGCTGGCGTTTTTGAGCCCAAAAGGCATTGTGTTGAAACAGAAGGGACCATATGGTGTGATGAATGCCGTTGCGGCTTGGTTGGACTCCGCCATCTTGATTTGGTGGTAACCGGAGTATGCGTCGAGGAAACACAATGACTCATGTCCTGCGGTAGCGTCGATAATTTGGTCGATGCGGGGGAGGGGGAAGGGATCCTTTGGGCAAGCTTTATTGAGATCCTTGAAATCAACACAAAGGCGCCAGGATTTATCGTTCTTTGGTACCATCACCAGGTTTGCTAGCCAGTCCGGGTGTTTTATCTCTCTGATGAATCCGGCCTCCAATAACTTGGCTAGTTCCTCTCCCATGGCCTGTCTCTTAGGTTCGGAGAAACGCCAAAGAGCTTGCTTGACCGGCTTGAATCCCTTTATGATATTGAGGCTATGCTCGGCCATCCTGCGTGGGATTCCTGGCATGTCTGAGGGGTGCCAGGCGAATATGTCCCAATTCTCGCGCAAGAACTCTCGTAGTGCGGCGTCCACGGCGGGTTTTAACTGTGCCCCGAAGGAGGCTTTTTTTGTAGGGTCCGTTGGGTGGACATGGAATTTGACTATTTCATCCGCTGGTTTAAAAGAGGTGGACTTGGATCTCTTATCGAGTATCACGTCGTCCCTGTCCACTGTGGAGCATAGCTTGGTTAGCTCCTTGGCCGAGACGGTTTCGGATAATGCCTCGAGGGCCAGTGCGGCTATCTTGTTTTCGGCGCGGAGTGCTGTGTTCGGATCACTAGCAAGAGTGATAATTCCGTTGGGCCCGGGCATTTTGAGCTTCATGTACCCGTAATGGGGTATGGCTTGGAAGATTGTGAACGCCTCCTGCCCTAACAGGGCATGGTAACCGCTACTGAACGGGGCCATTTGGAACATAATCTCTTCGGACCTATAATTCTCCGGCGTGCCGAACACCACATCTAGTGTGATTTTGCCTGTACAGCATGCTTCCCGACTGGGGATTATTTCTCTAAAGGTTGTGCTGCTTCGCTTGATGCGGTTCTAGTCTATTTCCATTTTTTGAAGGGTTTCCTCATAGATGAGGTTTAATCCGCTGCCGCCGTCCATGAGTACCTTGGTGAGTCGAAAGCCGTCCACAATTGGACTAAGGACCAATGCGGCTGGTGCTCGGGCTGTTCGGAATTTAGGTTCGTCACTGGCATTGAAAGAAATAGCCGTGTCACTCCATGGGTTTATTGTCGCCATGTGGTAGATTTCGGCAAGGCTGCGGAGTGTTCGCTTTCGCCTATTATTTGATGTGAAGGTCTCGAAGACCGTTAATACCGTACTGTTATTTCTGGGATGGTGCTTTGTGGCTTCTGGAATTAGGAGATCCTCGCCACTTTTGGCTACCTGCCGGAGTATCCAACATGCTCTAAGGCTATGTGTTGGTATGGCGCCCTCTGTGCTGTGAATTTTACAGGGTCCATTGAGCCATCCCTCCAGTACGGTTCCATGCCCTATAGAGGGTTTTTTCTTTTTGGTAGTTGACCCGGGTGTCTTTTGATAGTGCACCCTTTTATTTCGGACTGGGTTCGTATTTAGGGCCGGATTATCCCAAAAGTTTGTTTCGGTTTTCCAGGCAATTTCCATGGCACAGTACTTTCGTACTATGGACGCCAAATCAGCGAAGCGTGATATCTCATGGTGATTTATGGTGTTAAGGATTCCCTTGTCCGTGCAATTATTGCAGAAAAATAAGATTGCGTCTTCCTTGCGACAGTCCTTAACCTTGTTCATCGCAAGGAGGAATCTGGCCCAATAGTGATGTACTGTTTCCTGGGGCTCTTGCCTGATGTGGGAAAGATCGCTTATGTTTGGGTGGGTGGGTGGAATTGAATCCGAACCCTTACCCGATCTGGGATCCAGGGGCCGAGGAATTTCCAATTTTGGAAATTCTGGTTCTGGGGTGTTGCCCGATAATCCTGGCCCGCTGCCTGACTCTAAGTTCAGGGATTGGATGATGTCCTCCTGCGAACGGGTATCCGGCTTGGAGAGCTCAGGAATCTGGACATAGTTGGTCCTCAATATGGAGGAGAGGTCGCCGCATTGTTCCTCCACCACTGCAATATGATGGGTGACCGGCGGAGAGTTAATCTCCCTTTGATCGGCTTTAAGCCCAATCTGATCGTCGCCCGTAGTGACTCCCAAGGTGGCGATGCGATCCAAGAGCTCGTTTAAGGAAGCGAGATCCATTGGATCCATCTGTTCGGCGAGTGCCGATTTGACGTGGAGGCTGTTTTTGATGACCCGAGAAGTCATCGTCGGCGCGGTAGCCGAACAGGCGGTCATGATGAAACCGCCTAGCCGGAGAGTTTGGCCGACAGCCAAAGCTCCCCCAACAGTAGTACCGTCTTTAAAGACGAGACGAGACATCCTTCCTTCTAGCAACGGCATAGTGGAACTCTCAATGAAAGCACCAATGTCGGTGTCAAAACCGGCGGATCTCGGGTAGGGGGTCCCGAACTATGCGTCTAGGCGGATGGTAACAGGAGGCAGGGGACACGATGTGTTACCCAGGTTCAGGCCCTCTTGATGGAGGTAAAACCCTACGTCCTACTTGATTTATTCTTGATGATATGAGTGTTACAAGAGTTGATCTACCACGAGATCGGAGAGGCTAAACCCTAGAAGCTAGCCTATGGTATGATTGTATGTTGTCCTATGGAGTAAAACCCTCCGGTTTATATAGACACCGGAGAGGGTTAGGGTTACACAAGGTCGGTTACAAAGGAGGAGATATACACATCCGTATTGCCTAGCTTGCCTTCCACGCCAAGTAGAGTCCCATCCGGACACGAGACGAAGTCTTCAATCTTGTATCTTCATAGTCCAACAGTCCGGCCAAAGGATATAATCCGGCTGTCCGGATACCCCCTAATACAGGACTCCCTCAACCTCCTTCTTAACAACATCTCTGGGTACACCTGCAAGCTTAAATAATCCACAAACTTCATCCACATATATCAGATCATCAGGATGTTTTGTTCCATCCCCTAAAAAAGGGTTAGCTAGCAGTTTTTCTATCATACCCGAAGGAACTTCAAAGCAAGCATTTTCATTTTCATTTTCATTTTCAGTAGGTTCAGTAGGTTGAGGAGCAACTCTTTGCTCTACTGGTCGGGGTGAAGATACCCCGAACAAGCCCCTCAGAGGACTACCTTCCATAGTAACAAGTGACAGTAAATTTCAGCACACTATATAAATTTTTTCCTTACCAAATTCCACCTACCAAAGGCGCTTCACTCCCTGGCAATGGCGCCAGAAAAGAGTCTTGATGACCCACAAGTATAGGGGATCTATCGCAGTCCTTTCGATAAGTACGAGTGTCGAACCCAATGAGGAGCAGAAGAAAATGATAAGCTGTTTCCAGCAAGGTATTCTCTGCAAGTACTGAAATAAGTGGTAACAGATAGTTTTGTGATAGGATAATTTGTAATGAGCAACAAGTAACAAAAGTAAATGAGGTGCAGCAAGGTGGCCCAATCCTTTTTGTAGCAAAGGACAAGCCTGGACAAACTCTTATGTAGAGAAAAGCGCTCCCGAGGACACATGGGAATATCGTCAAGCTAGATTTCATCACGTTCATATGATTCGCGTTCGGTACTTTGATAATTTGGTATGTGGGTGGACCAGTGCTTGGGTACTGCCCTTACTTGGACAAGCATCCCACTTATGATTAACCTCTATTGCAAGCATCCGCAACTACAACATAAGTATTAAGGTAAACCTAACCATAGCATGAAACATATGGATCCAAATCAGCCCCTTACGAAGCAACGCATAAACTAGGGTTTAAGCTTCTGTCACTCTAGCAACCCATCATCTACTTATTACTTCCCAATGCCTTCCTCTAGGCCCAAATAATGATGAAGTGTCCTGTAGTCGACGTTCGAATAACACCACTAGAGGAGAGACAACATACATCTCATCAAAATATCGAACGAATACCAAATTCACATGACTACTAATAGAAAGACTTCTCCCATGTCCTCAGGAACAAAAGTATCTACTCACAAAGCATAAACATGTTCATAATCAGAGGGGTATTAATATGCATATAGGATCTGAACATATGATCTTCCACCAATTAAACCAACTAGCATCAACTACAAGGAGTAATTAACACTACTAGCAACCTACTAGCACCAATCCCGGACTTGAAGACAAGAATTGGATACAAGAGATGAACTAGGGTTTTGAGAGGAGATGGTGCTGATGAAGATGTTGATGGAGATTGCCCTCTCCCGATGAGAGGAGCGTTGGTGATGACGATGGCGGTGATTTCCCCCTCCGGGAGGGAAGTTTCTCCGGCAGAACAGCTCCGCCAGAGCCCTAGTTTGGTTCCGCCAAGGTTCCGCCTTGTGGCAGCGGAGTTTCGTCCGAGAAGATGGATTATGATTTTTTTTCCCATCGAAAGACTCCATATAGCATAAGATGGTCACCGGAGGGCCACCAGGGGGCCCACGAGGTAGGGGGTGCGCCCTGGGGGGTAGGGCGTGCCCCCACCCTCGTGGGCAGGGTGTGGCCCCCCTGGTGAAGTTCTTGCTCTCAGTATTTTTTATATATTTGCAAAACATCTTCCGTGAAGTTTCAGGACTTTTGGAGCTGTGCAGAATATGTCTCTAATATTTTCTCCTTTTCCAGCCCAGAATCCCAACTGCCGGCATTCTCCCTCTTTATGTAAACCTTGTAAAATAAGAGAGAATAGGCATAAGTATTGTGACATAATGTATAATTACAGCCCATAATGCAATAAATATCGATATAAAAGCATGATGCAAAATGGACGTATCAGGGCGCGGGGGCTGGAGCAGTGCTCATCTCGCCCACTCAGGACAAGCTCTACTACATCGTGCAGCTCTGCTTCCAGCAGGGCGAGAAGGTCTCCAACAACATTGCAAAATATGAAGGCCTCATAGCCGGCCTGAAGGTTGCAGTAGCACTGGGGGCAAAGCGCCTCACCGTCAGGGGCGACTCGCAGCTCCTCGTCAACTTCTCCAACAAGATATACGAGCCAAGGGACGAACACATGGAAGCATACCTCACGGAGGTGCGCAAGATGGAGAAACAATTCCAGGGCCTGGAGTTGTAGCACGTGCCCTGTGGCACCAACAAGGAAGCTGACGACATCGCTAGAAGAGTATCCAAGCGACAGCCCCAGGAGCCTGGCGTATTCGAGGAGCGGCTCTTTAAGCCATCGGCAACGCCACCGCTCTCAAAAACAGCTCAGCCGCGGGAGGAACTCCCGCAGCCGCCTGCCACAGGAGCCCCGGCCTGTGGCCCGACTGAAGGAAATATGCCCTAGATGCAATAATAAAGTTGTTATTTATTTCCTTATATCATGCTAAATGTTTATTATTCATGCAAGAATTGTATTAACCGGAAACATAATACATGTGTGAATACATAGACAAACAGAGTGTCACTAGCATGCCTCTACTTGACTAGCTCGTTGATCAAAGATGGTTATGTTTCCTAACCATAGACATGAGTTGTCATTTGATTAACGGGATCACATCATTAGGAGAATGATGTGATTGACTTGACTCATTTCGTTAGCTTAGCACTTGATCGTTTAGTTTGTTGCTATTGCTTTCTTCATAACTTATACATGTTCCTATGACTATGAGATTATGCAACTCCCGTTTACCGGAGGAACACTTTGTGTGCTACCAAACGTCACAACGTAAATGGGTGATTATAAAGGTGCTCTACAGGTGTCTCCAAAGGTACTTGTTGGGTTGGCGTATTTCGAGATTAGGATTTCTCACTCCGATTGTCAGAGAGGTATCACTGGGCCCTCTCAGTAATGCACATCACTTAAGCCTTGCAAGCATTGCAACTAAATGAGTTAGTTGCAGAATGATGTATTACGGAACGAGTAAAGAGACTTGTCGGTAACGAGATTGAACTAGGTATTGAGATACCGACAATTGAATTTCGGGCAAGTAACATACCGATGAAAAAGGGAACAATGTATGTTGTTATGCGGTCTGACTGATAAAGATCTTTGTAGAATATGTGGGAGCCAATATGAGCATCTAGATTCCGCTATTGGTTATTGACCGGAGACATGTCTCGGTCATGTCTACATAGTTCTCGAACCCGTAGGGTCCGCACGCTTAACGTTTTGATGCCGGTTATATTATGAGTGTATGAGTTTTGATGTACCGAAGGTTGTTCGGAGTCCCGGATGTGATCACAGACATGACGAGGAGTCTTGAAATGGTCGAGACATGAAGATTGATATATTGGACGACTATATTCGGACACCGGAATGGTTCCGGGGGTTATCGGATATATACCGGAGTACCGGGGGTTACCGGAACCCCCCCCCCCTCGGGGGGGGGGGGGGGGTTATTGGGCCTCATGGGCCCAAAGTAGTGGAAGAGGAGAGGCAGCAGGAGGTGGCGCGCAGCCCCCTTGCCCCAATCCGAATTGCGAAAGGGAAGGGGGCGCGGCCCCCTTCTCCTTCCTTCTCTCCACCTCCTCTTTCCCCCTTCTCCTAGTTGGAATAGGAAAGGGGGGCAAAACCTACTTGGAGTAGGATTGCCCCCCCTTGGGCGCGCCTCCTCCTCTTGGTCGGCCCCTCCTCCTCCACTCCTTTATATACGTGGCCAGGGGGCACCCCATAGACACAACAATTGATCTCTTGATCTCTTAGCCATTTGTGGTGCCCCCTTCCACCATAATCCACCTCGATCATATCGTACCGGTGCTTAGGCGAAGCCCTGCGACAGTAGAACATCATCATCGTCACCACGCCGTCGTGCTGATGGAAGTCTCCCGTGAAGCTCTACTGGATTGGAGTTCGCGGGACGTCATCGAGCTGAACGTGTGCTGAACTTGGAGGTGCCGTGCGTTCGGTACTTGGATCGGTCGGATCGTGAAGACGTACGACTACATCAACCGCGTTGTGCTAATGCTTCCGCTTTCGGTCTACGAGGGTACGTAGACAACACTCTCCCCTCTCGTTGCTATGCATCACCATGATCTTGCGTGTGCGTAGGAAATTTTTTGAAATTACTACGTTCCCCAACACCGACCTCAGGAGCGTGCCTACTCCTGGCGCTCGAGCCTCTGGAGGTATGCTGGACCAAGGAATTCAAGGACTACCTGATGCAAAGGACGTTGCCGGAGAAGGAGGAGGACACGGAGCACGTGTCCCATCAGGCCACAACATATTGCATCCGGGACGGTGAGTTATACAGGAAGCGACCAAATGACGGTTCACTGTGTTGTATCTCCAGGGAACAGGGGAAAGAGCTGATAGCCGACATACACGGCAGGGACTGCGAGAACCACTCGTCGTCGCGAACCCTCATCGACAAGGCATTCCGAAGTGGATTCTACTGGCCTACGGCGCTCAACGACGCAGCTGAGCTGGTGAAGTCCTGCGAGGCCTGCCAATTCCACGCCAAGCAGATCCATCAGCCAGCTCAGGGCCTCCAGACCATTCCACTCTCGTGGTCGTTCGCAGTCTGGGGGCTGGATATTCTGGGCCAGTTTCCCCGGGCACCTGGGGGCTATCGATACCTCTACGTTGCCATCGACAAGTTCACTAAGTGGCCTGAGGTTGAAGCCGTCCGCGCCATCCCAGTTGGCTCTGCGGTCAAGTTCATCAAGGGCCTCGTGAGCCGTTTTGGGGTCCCCAACCGCATCATCACCGATAACGGCTCGCAGTTCACTAGTAATCTCTTCAAGTCATATTGTGCTAACCTTGGAACGCAGATCTGCTATGCCTCGGTAGCACACCACAGAAGCAATGGCCAAGCCAAACGTGCCAACGCGGAGGTCCTGAGGGGCCTCAAGACCAGGACCTTCAAGAAGAAGCTCGAGCCTACGGCAAGGGCTGGCACGACGAGTTCCAGTCTGTGTTGTGGTCGATCCGCACCACCGCCACCAAGCCAACGAGCAAAACCCCGTTCTTCCTCGTCTATGGAGCAGAAGCAGTCCCCCATCACGAGGTCAAGCATCGCTCTGCATGGGTCCTGGCGTTTAATGAGACGCAATAGGACGCCACGAGGTGGATGGACCTCGTGCTGGGGGATGGACCCCGTGCTGGGGGAGGAACGTTGCTGCGAAGCTGCACAATGGGCGGCAAGATACCAGCAGGCGCTGCGGCGGTACCACTGTCGCAGCGTCCGCTCCAGGACTCTTGAGGTGGGTGACCTCGTCCTAAGGCGGGTGCTCTCCAGGGAGGGGCTGCATAAGCTCTCACCCATGTGGGAGGGCCCATTCAAGGCTGTCCACGTCTCCAGGCCTGACGCCGTGCGCTTGTAAACACAGGACAGGGTACCCGTCCAGAACGCCTGGAACATCCAACACCTCCGGAAGTTCTACCCATGAAGAAAGGCCCAGTGCCTGTGAAGAAGGTCCGGTGCCTATGAAGAAAGGCCCAGTGCCTGTGAAGCAAGGCCCCGTGCCTGTGAAGAATCGCCGCCCGTGACACTCTCACGTAATAATGAGTGGGGCTGTACACGCCTCGGAGCCTCAGGAGTGCCGCCCTTGGGCCTCAGGGGCTCCCTCCCACGCCGAGTGGCAGCACTTAGCTCCGCGTTGGTGAGAAGACTTCGAAGACTAGACTAGGTGCCGGACGCGGCTTTTCATTTGCTTTCCGAAGTTGGCTCGCCCCTCTTTTAATTGAAATTTGCTTTCTGGTGTCTCTTGCTAGTCCAGTTTTATCACTTTCTGCCTCTGTTTCTGCATTTGCCTCTTTGGTCGATCTGTACTCTCCCTCGCGTCCCTTGCGAGGGGGCTGAATAGGTACCTTCGTGAGCTTCCTCCTTCTGTCCTTCGTGAGCTTCCTCCGTCTGTCTTTTCGTGAGACACCCTCGTTCGAGCCCACAAGATGGCTCACCTCTCCTAATCTGTGCCCCACGGGTATCGCGACGCGAAGCGCCGGGTCAAGGCCAGCAGCGCCTATGACCAAGCCCCGGGTGAACGATAAACCTCTTGACGAATTTTTTGCAGTTCCTAAGTGCATATCAGGTCAAGGAGGCCTTGATAGGTACCAGGAAGCAAGCGCCTCATGAGGAGGAGGCCACCCAAAACAAGTCGAGCTAAGTTATCCCTACATAAACGACGATGTCGTGACACAGCATAGGAACGGCAAACATAACATAACAATTAAGATCATAGTTCGGCACATGCCCCTTCGGGGCCCATTCTAGTTTCTTTCTGATGCAGGAAGGAAAAGAAGAACAAAATAAAAGCGGAGCCTACAGCGGTCCACGGGGCAGGCCCCAGCGCCTTCCTGAGCTCAGCCGGACCCCTCCTCATGCTTCACGGAGGCGCGGCAATGAGATGACCCGCCATCGTCTTCAAAGCGGGCACGGCGGCGTGGTGGCTGGTCGTAGCCGCCACTTCTGGAGCTATCGCTGGGGGAAGAGCTGCCATAGCCGGACGAGACGCAGTCGGCACCAAGGGCAGGTTTGCCCTCATCCTCGTCACAGCCATCGCCAAGGCCGAGCACCTCCTCGCTGTCGTTCACCTCGGGGCAGCACCCGGCGCGGCGACCATCTTCCCCAAACACCCTCACAAAGAGGGTCGCGTCGCCGTCGTACTTGAAGTGGGGGGTGCACCGCCTGCCCAGGCCGCGCGCGCGGGTGAACGCCTGCCAACCATGGGCCAGAGCTATATTGCCCGCGGCGGAGACCTTGACCGCGACCCATAAAGCCCTACTGTAGCAGCCATCTGCGTGTAGCGAAAGCCCGCCCGGACCAGATGCCGGCAGCTCGTCATTGAAGAAGCGCGGGAGCTGAAGCCAGTTGCCGGCCGGGTTCTCCGACCAGACGACGAACTCCGGCAGCATCTCCGCCGAGTGGAAGCACGGTCGGGCAGGCCACGCGACCACGCCATGTCTCCCTTCATCAATGAGACCGCCACGACCGGAGCGACCCCTGCCCCATGAAGCGGCACCACCACAGCTGCGCAAGGCCGCGGCGGGGGTCGCGATGTGCTTGCAGGGACGGTCGCGTCCACGCTTGGGCACCGGAGAGCCAGGCCCCTCGCGAGGGGCCTTCCCCTTCCCCGCGGTAGTGAACCTCCTCGACGGCGCCATTCGAAGCAGGAGTGGAGCAAGGAAGGAGAAGAAGCGGAAGAGGCAGAGGAAAGATGGGCGACGGGGGCTCCGCCCCCCTCCCATTTATACCAGGAGAAGGCCAAGCAGCACCCCCCATGATCACAGGTAATGATGGTTTTCCTTGCATGTCACAGGGACTTGTCACGTCGGACAGTTGTTGAGGCAGCGTCGGGAAGCGGAGACGCCCACATCCAATCAACCGCCACGCGTCGATGAAGGCCGCAGGCTATGGGGGCCCGCGACACTCCGCACTTGACCTTTTGCTTCGCCTCGAAGCCAAACCCGATCGCGCCTTGGGCCTGGGGGCTACTGTCGGCGTTCCGGGAACGGGGGTCCCCAGACTTGCCTGCCTGCGGCCCACGGCATGCCTTTGCTAGCAAGCATGTACAGCCCATATTCGTCAACAAGGCATTCAAGACCCTCGCGAGGGCCAAGCCTCGCGAGGCGGGCGATGCAAGACCTCCTCAGGAGCGGCCTCTCCAGGCGGGCTCGCAAGTGGCGGAGAGATCAAGGCACGGCAAACCTCGCGAGGTTCCCGTGACGTAAGTCGTGACGATCGAGACCAGGCGGGCGCCAGCGCGCGTAGCATCCTTGTTTCCTCTTTGGTGCTAAGGGGGCAAGCGCAGGAGCGGAGTACCATGGCATCAAGCAAAGGTTTCCATATCGGTGCAACGAGACCAAGACCAGCAGGACGGCAAGACGGAGGTCACCATGGAGCCCAAGGCAACGTCACCACCAGAGCTTTTTGCAGGCGAAGACCACTTTTGTCAGGATAAGCTGTACTAGCTATCCCCTTTCAAATTGGCTGTTGTTGGCTCCCTTCCCACTCAACATTTGGGAAGAGGACCAAGGCCACTATAAATAGAACTAGCCACCATCGTAGCTAGGGGCGACCTCATCTTAGACTAGAACTAGTTCATCCCGACAATCACATCCACCAAGCACAAAAATACCTCTCCTCATGAGGCTGTTCTTCCCCCTGTACTGTTCATCCTCAGCCCGAGAGGCAATCCACCACCACCACATTGGAGTAGGGTATTACACCACAACGGTGGCCCGAGCCAGTATAAATCTTGTGTCCTTTGTGTTGCGAGTTCGTGGAGTTAGTTAAGATCTTAGCTGAGTTAGGACGTGGATCAGTAGGGGGAATCTTCACGCGCACCCTAGTGTTCGAACCATAAGGGTTTTGCCGGAACCCATGATCCGACAGAGGTAGCTTCCGACCAGGAGCCGGCGCCACTGTCTAAGCCGGTTCATGCCGTGTTCACCATAGAGCAGGTGCGGCCGCACTTCGACGCCCTAATGGCTGAAGAGCTACCAGCGCAGGAGGACCTGTGCTGCAACCTCCGTCTCATCAACGAGCACTGGTGAACAAGTGAATGACATTGCCGTCGCGGACATGTGGCCCTATGATCCTAGCTTCCCGAATGAGCAGCGGGCGTTGTATCAGACCATCCGTAGGGCCCGCGAGGCCCTCTCCGTCGTCCTTCGAGTTGTTGCAGTCGCCGTGGCGCCGCCATCTCGCGTTGTCAACACAGTCAACAGACATGAGGAATGAGGAGATGACTTTACATGGAGAGGATGAAAGTGGGGACCCACCAGGGCCATAGCCACATGTACGCAAGTGCCTCCTTATTATATACTACAATTGCATTTTTTTTGCTTCCTCCTGGTTTCCTGACATCACGATCCCACACCATTGTCAACCAATGTAGTCAATAAATGAGGGAATTGTGCAAGGAGCGGCCGATAGTTGGACCAAGCAGCTCAAGCAGTATTTGTGTTTTTGAGGTGTGAGCACTGCAGAGTTTTTCTTGAGCGATGTTTTCATTTTTTTGAGATAAGAGCAATGTTTTCGTTGTTGTTCAGAGGAGAGCAGGGTATTAACTGGGCGGGTTGTGGCCCATCTAGCCCAGGCAAGATATCCAGTCCAGATATTAATTTTTTTTTCAAGCTGAAAATGGCTAGCCCAACTATACTTTTTTTTGAGGAATATCCAGGCAAGGTCAACTTGTTATTCTCTGCCCCACTGGGCTGCAAATCTTTCCTAGGAGGGATGCATTACGTTTAACAAGAAAATGGGCTTTAAGAAATAATATGGGATGTAATTATAAAAACTGGGTTGTAACTAAAAAATGCACCAAACACGTAATTAGTTTATAAAATATTATTTTTGGATTTTGAAAATTTTAATTTCATTAATGGTTGCGCGCGCAATGTTTCGTTGGAATTCTACGTAAGACCAATTTATATTGAAATTGTATTTAATCTGACTAGAAATTTGGGGATAAAAATATCTCAGATCCCATCAAAATGTGGGAAATTTTATTGAATTCTGTTTTGAACGGTTGGTTAAAATCATTAATTGTTGTCCTAGCTAGAAAATGGGTTGTACTTTTAACAAACTATAAATGGATTGTAGTAAACTCCATTAGAATTCAAAAATGGGCTGTACATTCTTACAAATCTCAAATGGGATATAAGTTCTCTGCCACACACTTGTGGGCCTACTAAGTTGACGCGTCCCCTCAAAAAAAATAAGTTGACGCATATGCAAGGCTTTATCAACTTATAGGCAACACACGGTTCTAGCAACAGTGGCCTTTGGATGTCCATCCAATGGATGTCTTGCTTCTTGTTCAATCTCGGATATTCTAGCTTCACCCGCCCAAAAAATGATTCCTCCCCCTGACATCTGGGGTACACCGTTTCGGAGGCTGACCTGTGGGCCTACTAAGTTGACGCGTACCAAGGGCTTTGTCAACTTAGTCAATATAAATTATTCTAGCTGTAGTGACAGTACGATGTCCATCCAACGGCCGTCGTGCTTCTTCAACCTCTGGTCTTCTTGCTCCAGCTGCCCAAAGCAGCACCGGTCGTGCTGCCTGCTCCTGCCTCCCATGGCCGGCTGTGCTGTCGTGGAGGCCTCACAGCCCCTACTACTCCCACCGCTGGCCAGCCCCTGCGGCGATGGCAGCCTCACACCACAGCCGAACCAGTGAACCCTCGTACTCCTCTCCGCTGGGCATCCACTGTCGCGTCTTCCTCGGCTCCGCGTCATTCCCTTCCTAGGCCTCGCTGTCATCCACCTCCTTTGGTGCTCTCAGCGCGGCGTGGTTAACGTGGTCAACGAATGACCTCCGTCAGAAGAGTACTGTACGTGGAGAGGCCGATAGCTGGGTCCACGGTCGCACCAAGGAAGTGCCTCCTCATTACATGGAAAATAATGATTCCTCCACCTGACAGCAGGGACCCACCGGATGGGCCACTGTATTTCACGAAAAAAACGTTTCCCCCTGACTGTTGGGACCCACCAGCTACATCTTCGCACGCAAGGAAGTGCCTAACAGTCAGGACCCACCCGGTTGAAGCATACGTAGCGTTGTCATTCTGGTCGCGAACGTGTATGTACATACGATCGGTCTGTCTGCAGGCTGCAGCGATGAACCGTGGCCGTGTAAGGAAGGGCACGTGTCGTAGTAGAGGCGTGCACGTAGCATGTACACGTACGTACATCGGCTAGGGTGCAAGAAAGTAAATACAACCATGTACGTACATACAGGCGGGGTCTCGAACGCCTACTCGCGCATACATACGGCCAGGGCTCGTGTACATGGCCGTGGGTGGGTCAGAACGGAGAAACTACGTCGTCGTCGTGTTCATGGGAGGCAACGGAATGTGTCGTGTTCATCGGGAGGCAACGGAACACGTGCTATTCATCAGGAGCCAACCGGCTTGGATGGTACAACCGATGGAAACGAGGCTTGGCGTACCGCAGAACGGAGGAAACGGCCTTGTGTTCGACCGGCCACGGTCGAAACGGGATCCTATTCATCGGGAGGGGTCTGGCATACCGCAAAATAGAGGAAACGGACCTCCTACGGTCGAAACGGGTCATGTTGATCAGGAGGTGTGTGGCGTACCGCAAAACGGAGGAAACGGACTTGTGTTGGAGCGCTACGGTCGAAACGGGGGTCCTTTTCATCGGGAGGGGTGTGGCGTACCGCAAAACGGGACTCCACGAGATACTGTTCATCTCCACCGTCGACCTCCTCCAGCCTCCACCTACGAGTGTTCATCCAGCCTCCACCGCGTGCTCCTCCACCGGCTACTGTTCAACCAGCCCTCTCCATGGGGTCCTGTTCAACCACCCCTCCACGGGCTACTGTTCATCCAGCCCTCCACCGGTTACTGTTCAACCAGCCCTCCACCGGCTACTGTTCAACCAGCCCTCCACGGGGTCCTGTTCATCCATCCCTACACGGGGTCCTGTTCATCCAGCGGCAACGGCCTCTACTACCATGAGGTCCTCTTCATCCAACCCCCCACCGGGAACTGTTCATCCAAACCCCCCAACAACGCTCACTGTTCATCCAAAGGTAGCATCGATCGGCTTCAGTTAGCAGCAGTAGCAAAGAAATCACTCGGGTTCAGTTAACAGCAAGGGATCGATCGATCGCTCGGGTTTAGTAACGCGTAGCCTGCAGTGCAATCGCTTGGGTTCAATTAGAGCGCAACTCCTCACACACACACGTGTACGTACGAGAGAAACGCGAATCACTCGTCCCCCGACCACCCACCATAACCGGGAACTCCCCTGATATTTTCCTCGCCCTCGCTTCTACCATGGTTTTCTCTGTCATGGATGGCCTAAAGAATGTCATGCAGCTGCGTCTCCGGCCCGCCCAGGAAGAAAAGCCCATTTTCTGTCATGATTTTTTTTCATAGAAGTAGGAGCCCACCACATCTATGATGATACCGGGTTTTGTCACAATTGTCGTCATAGAAGTGTCATAAGCATGAGAGAAAAAAATCGTTCGGCCCAAAATGTCATGGATGTGTCTTTTTTTGTAGTGCCTTTGCAGTCCGAATTGGACAAGGGAAGGGGGGCGGCGCCCCCTTTCCTACTCCCTCTTCCTCTCCTTCCTTCCCCCTCTCTTCCTTGTGGAGGAACTAGGACTAGTAGTCCTAGTAGGACTCCCTCTCCTTGGGCGCGCCCCTAGGGCCGGCCGGCCTCCCCCTCCCTCCTTTATATACAGGGGCAAGGGGGCACCCTAGAACAGACAAGTTTATCTTTTAGCCATGTGCGGTGCCCCCCTCCATAGTTACACACCTCGGTCATATTGTCGTAGTGCTTAGGCGAAGCCCTGCATCGGTAACTTCATCATCATCGTCGCCACACTATCGTGCTGATGAAACTCTCCCTCGGCCTCAAATGGATCAAGAGTTCGAGGGACGGCATCGAGTTGAACGTGTGCTAATCGCAAAGGTGTCGTGAGTTCGGTACTTGGATCGGTTGGATCGCGAAGACGTTCGACTACATCAACCGCGTTACTAAACGCTTCCGCTTTCGGTCTACGAGGGTATGTAGACACACTCTCCCCTCTCATTGCTATGCATCTCCTAGATAGATCTTGCGTGATCGTAGGTAAAAAAATTTGAAATACTACGTTCCCCAACACGACCATCCCCGTAGCACTAACGGGCTAGTCGCCGAGCACTATCGTAGTGCTGGAAGCCGCGGGCGTCAGCGAGGTCCATGCGGACCCGTAAGAGCTCGTGTACATGTGAGCGCTAGCGCCAGTGCCCGTGCGCGCCCCTACACCCACCGTGGCGTCGGTCCCCATGTGTTTGCCTGCACCCACCGCACCCATACCCATGCGCGTGCCCCCCTCGGTGTCATGGGACGCTGCTGTCGACCACTACCTCGCAGCGCCACGAGTTGTCGTCCTCCTGCGCCCCGCCTTCGATCGTGCGACGTCGGGATGTTTGATTTCCAAGTGAAGAACATTTTGTGCTGCCTTGAAGAGTTCAACAACGGCATCCCGAAGCATGACAACGACAACGCCGGCGTGGCACGCCACCTCCGCCGCCGCCAGAATTAGATTTTTGGGTTTAATACTGTATCTTGATCGTATGAATATAAAGTCGCAGTGTGAGTGAATGAAACCTATGGTTTGAACAAACTTGCATTTTTCTCTCTGAATGTACAGACTTAGCAAACGATTTTAAAAAAACTTCAATGGTTTTTAAATTTAAAACACTCATCGCAAAAGTTTTAGATAGAACAACCATATGCAAACCAACAGCTTCCCCAGTAAGCCAAGGGAAAATATGTCGCGTGGGATTTGTGCAGCTCTTCATCATAAATGTTTTAGATAGAATACCCGTGCAAAGTAAGAGCTATGGTCCTTCCCCAGTAAGCGAGGGGAAAATGTGTCACGCATGATTTGTGTATCTCTTCATCGCAAATAGTTCAGATTGAAGATGGTATGAAAAGCGAGAGCTATGGTTCCTTCGCCACTAAGCCAAGAAAAAATCTGGCATGCATGATTTGTACATCCCTTCAACGCAAACGATTTTTTTGGATGAACCATATGCAACCATGTACAGACAATTTGGTAAGATTTGCATCTGTCATGTTGGGTATATTGCCATTTTTCAAACTGGAAATATTGGCATTTGTCGATCTAATAACATTTCCCTTTCTCAACCTTGTAACACTGCCATTTGTCAAAATCTACAGCTAAAAATCACTAGCACTATCTAATTTTTGCAACTAAAATCTAGTAAGCATAGATTTCGTTCATAGATTAAACAGTCATTCTTTATACAAACAGTTCAACTCGACAGCTGAACCGACCAAACTTTTCCCCAGTTGTTGCCAACCGCGTACTAAAATAGCTAGTTCAACAATATATACTAGCTAATTTTAAGTACGTTGTACCGTTCAATAACTGAAAGTGCAACTATCCCTGGGTGGTTTTGATAATCCCTAACAACATATAGCTCATTGAACTAATGCTATTTCAAGATGATCATTTCAGAAAGTTCAATGATTGGCATGGCATGGATTAGAAATGTGGACCCCTCAAAATGCTAAGGACACATATTGGCTCAAGCTCAAGACTCTACATTTTCATTTTAGTGATCCAAGATCACATTGAGTCCATAGGAAAAGCCAATACTATTAAAAGGGGATGAGGTGTTGCTTAATGGCTTGCTAGCTCAAAATGCTTAGTGATATGCTCCAAAAGCCCTCAACCACTTTCTCATATCCACATATGACCCAAACCAAAAGTCAAACTCGGCCCTACTGATTATATCTATCCGGCGCCACCGAGTTCATTTGACATAGCCTCTGCCAGAAACCCTAGTCACTTCGGTCTCACCGATAGGGATCTCGGTCTCACCGAGATGGGATTGCAAACGCTGTGTTTCCCTTCGTAACGTTTTGGTCCAACCAAGATGAGTGGTCGGTCCCACTGAGTTCACAATGCAAACTCTCTGTTTCCCTTTCGTAACATTTCGGTCTCACCGAAATGAGCGATTCGGTCCCACCGAGTTTGCCTGACCAACTGTCTGTTTGCCTATTACAGAAATCGGTGCCACCGAGTTTATGTGATCGGTCTCACCGAGATTACGTTATGCTCTAACCCTGATGAAATCAGTCCCACCGAGTTGACATGTCAGTCCCACCGAAAAGCCTAACATTCACATTTTGAACTAAATCGGTCTGACCGAGTTTTATGATTCGGTCCCATCGAGTTTGGTAAATTGTGTGTAACGGTTAGATTTTGTGTGGAGGCTATATATACCCCTCAATCCACTCTTCATTTGTGGAGAGAGCCATCAGAACGTGCCTACACTTCTAGCACACATTTTCTGAGAGAGAACCACCTACTCATGTGTTGAGACCAAGATATTCCATTCCAACCACAAGAATCTTGATCTCTAGCCTTCCCCAAGTTGCTTTCCGCTTAAATCATATTTCCACCAAATCCAAATCTGTGAGAGAGAGTTGAGTGTTGGGGAGACCATCATTTTAAGCACAAGAGCAAGAAGTTCATCATCAACACACCATCTATTACCTTTTGGAGAGTGGTGTCTCCTAGATTGGTTAGGTGTCACTTGGGAGCCTCTGACAGGATTGTGGAGTTGAACCAAGGAGTTTGTAAGGGCAAGGAGATCGCCTACTTCGTGAAGATCTACCCAAGTGAGGCAAATCATTCGTGGGCGATGGCCATGGTGGATAGACAAGGTTGCTTCTTCGTGGACCCGTCGTGGGTGGAGCCCTCCGTGGACTCGCGCAGCTGTTACCCTTCGTGGGTTGAAGTCTCCATCAACGTGGATGTACGATAGCACCACCTATCGAAACCACGCCAAAAATCTCTATGACTACATTGCGTTTGCTCCCTCCAAACTCCTCCCTTTACCTTCATGTGCAAGTTTTTTACATTCCGCTGCTATACTCTTAGACTTTCATGTGTAGGATGATTGACTCACTTGTTCTAAGTTGCTAAAATCTGCCAAGACTTAAAATTGGGAAAAGGATAGATTTTTATTTGGTCAAGTAGTCTAATCACCCCCCCCCCCTCTAGACATACTTTCGATCCTACAATAACATCTATAGGCAAATGAACTGAACAAAATAGCCCCTAAATACTACTACGGAGGGGTTTTGTACTACTTCCAGCAACTTCTCCTCAACCGAGCGTGCTCGGTAAGAGGCAGAGGAGGAGGAGCCTACCGACGAGCTGGAAAACTGAAATCCGGTGTCTGTCGTTGTTGCACCTTTAGCGACGCTCACCTCGAACGCCCTCTGCCGCTCCAGACAACCCCTCTCGAAGCGACGGGACTCCTCGTAGATCTCCTCATTCCGCGCCTCTGCGGCGGCATGTGTTGCGGCCACGGCGGCGGTAAGACTCTTTGCGTGCTCGACCAGGCGCTCATCCTCCTCTCGCAGGAACTCGATGTAGCACGCAAGGTCGCTTACGCACATGCGGAGTTCCACCTCCACCTCCCGCCTTCGCGCAGCAGTGGCAGAGCGAGTGATGACCCCGATGGTCGAAGGTGGGCTAGCGGCCACTGCGGCCGACAGTGGAGTGGCGGCCATGACCGTCACCTCCTGCCTTCAGGCCGTCGTGGCGGAGTGGTGATAGCCATGATGGCCGACACTGGGGTGGCAGCCACCTCCCACCTTCGGGTTGTGGGAGCGGGCGATGGCCCTGGCTTTCGACAGTGGTGTGGCGGCCACGGCGGCAGATAGTGGGGTGGAGGCAATGGCGGCCCGCAACAGTTGCCGACGGGCAGCGGTGGCGGAGTGTGTGGTGGGTGTTGCGCGCACACCCAATAGGGACGCCACGCGCACTACACTACGCTGGGGACTGCGTCACTACCACGGTGTAGCCTGCAGGCTGGAGCTGTCCTCTGATGACGGCGGAGTGGTTGTGCGACAACGCTGCACCAGTGCAATTAGCGATTGTGGGAGAAACAGACGAGATAAGCTATAGGGAGGGACAGGAAATGAGACGCAGGACTCGCCGGCCGTGAGGGTATATATAGCAGGTCGATAAGCATTGGGATTTTGGGGGATTTCATCGAGTCGGGCGGTAATCTTGCGCGGCTATGCGCGTGAACCTATGCGGTTTCGTGGGAACGGGATCACCAACGATTCATTGGCGCCACGAGCCACCGTTTGGCCAAAAGAACGCCTGTGCGGTGCTCAAGCTTGCGCTCGAAACCGTCTACGGTAGCGGGGTGACATGACGTGTGAGAGGAGGACGAAACGACATGTTCACATATGGTTAATAAAAAACATTTGCGATTTAATTACCTACTACCTTTGTCCTGGTTTATAAGTCCTCTTTGTATTTTTGTGCCAAATTTTTACTAGATATTTAACTAATAAAATACGAATGCATGTCGTCAAACATTATATTGTTAGATTCATATTTGAACATAGTTTACAATTATATTATTTTTATAACATGCATTAACATTTTGTTAGTTAAATTTAAGGTCAAAATATGGCACGGAATATAAAGGGGACTAATAGACGAAGACGGAGGTAGTAGCACACGACCGCTCTCTATGCAGCGTTGTGAATGATTGTTCGACCACCGTGTGATGTGGAACGCGGTGTAGTTTTCCATCATGCCGCCGGCTCGCAACTGCGGGCCGGCTTGTAAATGACCATTCCTTGCGTGTTCAATTGCTCTATGCATGTGGTTGCTCGCGATTGAGGCGGCCGCGGCGTGCTCTGCTCACGTCTCGCTGCGCGCTCTGCCTGCGTCCCTCCATGCACGCTGTCAGTGTTTGGGGTTGGCGCACGATCACGTACATTTGTGCTGCCATTATGTATGCGGTTGCGCCGGGCGCGGCTCCACGATGCAGTTACCCGCTGCAAAAATTGTCATGCGGACGTGCTGAGAATCCAGGCTCTGACCCCCATTTATTCCGGTGGTCATTTACCTTCATATCTCGCACCACACGACACAGTAAGCAAACCCACGACGACACATACAGAGAGGATATCCAGTGGTTCCAATGGCGCTCCCCGTGGCTCCAATGGCGCTCCCAACGGCTGACGACGACAATGGGGGCAGTTCACCACGCATCACATAGTGGACACCCAATGGCGCTCCCAGCGGCTGCGTCGACTACCGCCATTGAACAAGAAGACAATAAACAACAAGTACCCACTTCCAAACATCAATGAGCTTTTCGAGAAACTTAAGGTTGCTCAAGTATTCTCCAAGCTTGACCTCTGTATGGGTTATCATCATATTCGCATTCGTGAACAAGATATCCCCAAGACAGCATTCAGAACAAGCTATGGTTCTTATGAATATACTGTCATGTCTTTCAACCTTGTCAATGCTCCTCCAACATTCTCTCGCATGATGAACTTCATCTTCAACCCTTACACAAATGATTTCGTCCTGGTGTATCTCGATGATATATTGGTCTTTTCCAAGAATAAGGAGGATCATGCCAAGCATTTGAGATTGGTACTCGACAAACTCAGAGAGCATCAATTCTATGCGAAGTTTCCCATGTGTGAGTTCTGGCTTGACGAGGTTCTTTACCTTGGTCATATCATCTCCGCCAAAGGCATCGCTGTTAATCCCGAGAAGGTGTCTGCAATTGTGAATTGGGAACCGCCTTAGAATGTCAAGCAGCTCCGCAATTTTCTTGGGCTTGCAAGCTACTGTCGAAGATTCGTTGAGAATTTCTCTAGGATTGCAAAGCCTCTTTCCAACCTCCTCCAGAAGCATGTCAAGTATGTCTGGAAGCCTGAATGTGACGTTGCTTTCAACACCCTCAAAGAGAAGCTGGTCACAGCTCCTGTCTTGACTCCTCCTGATGAATCCAAACCATTTGAAGTTTTTTGTGATGCCTCCCTGCAAGGTCTCGGTGCTGTGTTAATGCAAGAGAAGAAAGTTCTGGCCTATACCTCTCGCCAGTTGAAGCCCAACGAAAGGAACTACCCCACTCATGACCTCGAGTTGGCGGTAGTTGTCCATGCTCTATTAACATTGAGACATCTCTTGTTGGGAAGGAAAGTGGACATCTTCACTGATCATAAGAGCCTCAAGTACATTTTCACTCAACCCAACCTCAACCTCGGCCAGACTCGTTGGGTCGAAATGATTCAAGAATACAATCCAAGTATTGAATATACTCCAGGCAAGGCCAATGTCATTGCAGATGCTTTGAGCAGGAAGGCTTACTGCAACAGCCTAATTCTCAAGCCCTTCCAACCGGATCTTTGTGAAGCTTTCCGCAAACTGAATCTCCAAGTTGTTCCTCAAGGCTTTCTTGCCAACCTCCAAGTCTCTCCTACTTTGGAAGAACAGATTCGTGAGGCACAACTTCTTGATGCCATGGTGAAGAAGGTGAAACATGGGATTGCCAAGAGCCAACCCAAGTACAAGTGATATCGCATTGATGACAAAGACACTCTTTTCTTCGAGGATCGAATTGTGGTTCCTAAAGGTGATCTACGGAAATTCATTTTGAACTAGGCACACAATTCCCTTCTATCCACTCATCCTGGAAGTACAAAGATGTACCATGACCTCAAGCAGTCGTATTGGTGGACTCGAATGAAGCGAGAAATTGCTCAATTCGTGAATGAATGTGATGTCTGCAGAAGGGTGAAAGCAGAACACCAATGGCCAACTGGTCTCCTCCAACCTCTTGCTATTCCATAATGGAAGTTTGACCATATTGAGATGGACTTCCTGACTGGATTTCCCAAGTCCAAGCGTGGAAATGATGATATCTTCATTGTCATCGACAAGCTTACCAAAGTGGCTCATTTCCTTCCAATCAAAGAATCTATCACGACAGCTCAGTTGGCAAAGCTATATACCTCCAGGATTGTCTCCTTGCACGGCATTCCACAATTGATATCTTCAGATCATGGAAGCATCTTCACTTCTAAGTTCTGGGACTCCTTCCAGAAGGCCATGGGCACCAACATTCGGTTCAGCACAGCCTTCCATCCTCAAACTAGTGGCCAAGTCGAGCGAGTCAATCAAATCCTTGAAGATATCCTCAGGGATTGTGTCATTTCCTTCTGTATGAAGTGGAAAGATTGTCTTCCATATGCCGAGTTCTCCTACAACAACAGTTTCCAAGCGAGTTCGGGCAAGGCCCCATTCGAGATTCTCTATGGTAGAAACTGTCGTACTCCTCTTAATTGGTCAGAGACTGGTGAATGCCAACTTCTTGGCAATGACTTAATCACAGAAGCTGAATAAATGTGTAAAGTCATCCGTGAAAATCTCAAAGCCGCGCAATCACGCCAGAAGAGTTACTATGATAGCAAGCACCGTGACTTGGCTTTCGAGATCGGAGACCATGTCTACCTCCGCGTCTCTCCAATGAAAGGTACTCGTCGCTTCGGTATCAAAGGGAAGCTTGCCCCTAGATACGTGGGTCCTTTCAAGGTCATTGGCAAAAGAGGCAATCTCGCCTATCAACTTGAGCTTCCGTCCAACTTTGCAAATGTGCACGATGTGTTTCACGTGTCACAGCTTCGCAAGTGCTTCAAGACTCCTGAGTGCACCATCAACTTCGAAGAGATTGATCTCCAAGAAGACTTGTCTTATCATGAGTATCCCGTTGCTATTCTTGAAGAAATCGAGTGCAAGACTCGCAACAAGTCAATCAAATTCCTGAAAGTGAAGTGGTCACACCATTCCGACCAAGAAGCCACCTGGGAATGCGAGGATCACCTCCGTTCCGAATATCCGGAGTTCGTTCAGTCCTAGATCTCGGGACGAGATCTTTTTGTAGTGGTGGAGTGTTGTAACACCCCGGATGTAACTTGCCATATTTGTACTCCGACTCTGCCATTTTCGGCTTTAAGTTATGAGATTTCACTTTGTGGTTGGGTTTTGTCTTTGTTTTGTATTTTGTTCATGTCATGTATTTCATATCATGTCATCATGTGCATCGCATTGGCATACGTGTTCGTCTCATGCATCCGAGCATTTTCCCCGTTGTCTGTTTCACAGTCCAACACTCCTACATGCACCGGCGCACCCCTCTTGTCTCTTTTCATGAGCGGGTGTTGAACGTTCTCGGAATGCACCAAGATTTTCCAAGTGGCCTTAGTACACCACCGGTAGACCACCTGTCAAATTTCGTGCCATTTGGAGTCTGTTTGATACTCCAATGGTTAACCGGGTAACCGGGAAAGCCTCTTGTGTGTTGCAGCCCAACACCCCTCCAAAATGGCCCAATAACCCATCCAAACTACTCCCATGTCCTCCGTCGTCGGATGACGATCGTGTGGGCAAAAACTACACCCCATTTGGAAACTCCTACCTCCTCCTAGCTATAAATATGTGATCCCCTCCATTTTTCGCGGTTGAAACCCTAGCCCCGCTCCCTCTCCGCCGCCGGACACGTCCGGTCCGCGCCGGACAAAGTCGCGCCGCTGCCCTCAGCCACTCCTGTGCCGCCACGTGTCCACCGCACCGCCCACCTCCGCCGCCGGCCCACGGGCCCATCGCCGGCCCCCGCGGGCCCGTAAGCCCGCACCCCGCTCCCGCGACTTCGCCGCCACCGGCACGCCTCCGCCGCCTCCTCGCCTGCGCGCCACCGTGCCACCGTCGCCGGTCGGCACCGGCGCCCGCCGCCGCCCCGCCCCGGACGCCGCCGCCTCGCCGCATCTCCCTCCTCCTCGGCTAGATCGGGCCACCGCCTTTGCCCCGAATCCGCCTCCTCCGCTCCACGTCGCCGGCCACCTCCTTCCCCGAGCTCCGGCCACCGCGTAGCGTCTCCTCCGGGAGATCCCGGCGAACTTCTAACGGTGTGCCGAAGAACCCTAGACCTGGAGGTCGTTTTCATCTCTAAGTCCTCATCTCTGTAACATTGTATGCCTCTGTTCACTGCATCATAACTCCATGACCTTAGCTCCGTTGCATGTGCATGATATATCAAAATGTTCATTGGGAGATGCTCTTCATTCCATTCCATTGTGCCAGGCTTGTTTGAGTCCATCTTGATGCCTAAATCACTGATGCAAGAGTCCTATAAAATGTTTACTCCTGTTGACAGAGGTGCTTGCCATGTATGGGCATTTTTGTCACATTTGTTGTGTGCATCATATGGGCATGAGCTCTACATGTGTTTTGAACTATGCCATGCCATCTTGACAGAGGTGCTTGCCATGTATTTTTTTTAACAATGTGGTGACTAGAACAAGCATGCAAAGTAGCCTTCATGATATTGCTGTTTCGAGGGACTTAGGATTTTCCCAAGTCCTTGTTCTGCTGTTATTTTTATGCCATGTAAACTAGATGCTACAGTGAGATCCATGCTTGTTTTGAGTATCTTCAGTAAGGGTGTTTTGGACATATGGTTATTCTCTATCCATCCATGCCCCTGTTTGCAATTATGGAGTGCCCTAGCATGTCTTAATCTTGATCTACTTTTGCTATAAAATGTTCCTGGCAGATTGTTTACATGTTAATCAATTTTGCCATGGTTGTTGTTAGTGATCCATGCATGCTATGAACTTGCTGTTGCCATGGTTAGCTTCATGAACATGTCATCTTGCTGTAGGTATGCTTGTTTTGTCATGCAAGGCTTTGTGATGAGTGATTTGAGCTCGCAAAGTTGCCTTCATAAATCTGTTTATGCCATGCTCAGTTTTCTGCAAAGTCTGAAACTGTTAATAAAACTTGCTATGTTTACATGGGTGCCATCATATCTTAAGTGCCTTTTTGGCTCATGATCAGTAAGGGACTTTTGTTCTATGCATTTAGTAGATTCATGCCATGCCTTTTCTTGCTATGATCTGTTCATGTAGCATGTTGTTTGCTTGCTCTAAACATTGCTTCCTGATGTTATTCCTGGCATGTTAGTATTTTCACCAAGTCTGTAAAGCTGATATCTTTTGCACTTTTGCCATGCTTGTTTGAACCTGCTCTTGTGTGATTTAGCCGTAGCTAAGTGTTCATGTTTTGTCAAGCATCTTGATTATGTCACCTCCATATGCTTTCTTGCAATGTTGGAGTGCAGTAGCTTAGTTTCTTGTTGCATTCTAGTTGGCACTGTGCTGTTAATCGCAGAATTGTGCCATTCTTGTTTTGCTTGCCATTTGCAAGCCGTGCATCCGATTCCGGTGATATTTATATCGATTTCGACCGAAATCATCTCATCTTTCCAGCGGAGCACTTGGTTTGCCAAGTTGATGCCTTGATCAATCTTTCCCTTTCGGAGCACGCATATGCATTGCATATCATGTCTTGCATACCATGCCATGTTTTGCATCATGTTGATTGTGCATTGCACTATGATTGATTGTTGGTCCTTTTCTTGTGTTATTGCCTTGGGTAGAGCCGGGAGACGAGTACGTGATTGAGGAACCTGTTGAGTACGCTAACGAGGATCAAGCTTTCGTCAACTCTGAGAACTTTGCAGGCAAGATCACCATACCCTTGAAATCACTTCTATCTTTGATTGCTAGTTGTTCGCTCTATTGCTATGTCGCGCTACCTACCACTTCCTATAACATGCCTCCCACATTGCCATGTCAAGCCTCTAACCCACCTTTCGTAGCAAACTGTTCTTTGGCTATGTTTCCGCTTTTGCTCAGCCCCTCTTATAGCGTTGCTAGTTGCAGGTGAAGATGAAGTTTGTTCCATGTTGGAACATGGATATTATTGGGATATCATTATTATCTCTTATTTACTTTAGTGCATCTATATACTTGGTAAAGGGTGGAAGGCTCGGCCTTATGCCTGGTGTTTTGTTCCACTCTTGTCGCCCTAGTTTCCGTCATACCTGTGTTATGTTCCTTGATTTTGTGTTCCTTACGTGGTTGGGTGTTATGGGAACCCCTTGACAGTTCTCTTTGAATAAAACTCCTCTAGCAAGGCCCAACCTTGGTTTTACCATTTGTCTACCTACCACCATATACCTTCCCTTGGGTTCTGCAGACTCAAGGGTCATCTTTATTTTAACCCCCCCCCCCCCCCCCCGCCGGGCCAGTGCTCCTCTGAGTGTTGGTCTGAACTGAACTGCCTGCGGGGCCACCTCGGGGAAACTTGAGGGTTGGTTTTACGCATAGCTAGTCTCATCCGGTGTTGCCCTGAGAACGAGATACGTGCGACTCCTATCGGGATTTGTTGACACATCGGGCGGCTTTGCTGGTATTGTTTTACCATTGTCGAAATGTCTTGTAACCGGGATTCCGAGACTGATCGGGTCTTCCCGGGAGAAGGAATATCCTTCGTTGACCGTGAGAGCTTGTGATGGCTAAGTTGGGACACCCCTGCAGGGTTTTGAACTTTTGAAAGACGTGCCCGCAGTTATGGGCAGATGGGAATTTGTTAATATCCGGTTGTAGAGAACTTGACACTTAATTTTATTAAAATGAATCAACTGCGTGTGTAGCCGTGATGGTCTCTTTTCTGCGGAGTCCGGGAAGAGAACACGGTCTCGTGTTATGCTTGAACGTAAGTAGCTTCAGGATCACTTCTTGATCACTATTAGCTTCTTGACCGTGCTTTGCTTCTCTTCTCGCTCTCTTTTGCGTAAGTTAGCCACCATATACGCTAGTGCTTGCTGCAGCTCCACCTCACTACCCTTTCCTACCCTTAAGCTTAAATAGTCTTGATCTCGCGGGTGTGAGATTGCTGAGTCCCTGTGACTCACATATACTTCCAAACAGATGCAGGTGTCGATGATACCACAGCAGGGGACGCTACCGAACTCAAGTGGGAGTTCGACGAGGATTCGGGCCGTTACTATGTTTCTTTTCCGGATGATCATAGAGGAGCCCAGTTGGGACGATCGGGGATCTAGCATTTGGGGTTGTCTTTCTTTATTTTGGTTCCGTAGTCGGACCTTGTTTGTATTCTGGATGATGTATTGTGTGAAGTGGCGATTGTAAGCCGACTCTTTATCCCTTTCTTATTCAGTACATGGGATGTGTAAAGATTACCCCACTTGTGACATGCCTACCATGCGGCTATGCCTCTAAGTCGTGCCCCGACAAGTGGGAGATATAGCCGCATTGTGGGTGTTACAAGTTGGTAATCAGAGCCTTCCCCGACTTAGGAGCCCCCTGCTTGATTGAATCGCTGACGTTGTTGAGTCTAGAACAAAATGTTTTGAGTCTTAGGATTATATATATCGGAGAGTAGGATTCTTTTTACTCCTTAGTCCCTTCGTCGCTCTGGTGAGGTCTCCTGACGTAGAGTTTTGATTCTTCTCTCCTCAAATTTCATGAAAAAAATTAGGATCACGCGGGTATCTTGGAATCGTTCCGATGGTTTTTTGACGAGAACATTGTTCTTGGTGCCTCCTGACATTTAGGGGCTGTGGTAGTGTCCTGGGGAGTTGAGCTCCAAGGTGTTGTCGTCATAATTTTATCATTGCAGTTCTGGAATACCTGAGTTCGCCGACATCGAAAATCTCTTTTATGTAGTTGTTGGTGAGATAACCTCGACGCCACCCAGTACTGGGGCAGGAGTTCAGGAGTATTGCCATAACTCGTATAATGGATGTTTTTCGAAGGTTGAGGTAAATGATTTCCAAAGGTTTCTTGGTTATGTGTTGAAGGATGGATACAACTGGATGTAGGATTTGCTAGTTTTGGGTGAGATATTATGTTTCCCCTATATCCCCAACACCTGATTGCATAACCAGAAAGTTTCGGGAGTTTTATAGGTGGGAATTCATGTAGCTCTAGTATTTCTTCCCACAAATATGTGGTTTATGATTGGGTAATCCTTACCACTAATTTGTTCATATCCGTACCTTGTTGCTTTATTCATCTACCTTTTATCTAAGTGGCTTCTCAATTTATGGAAGTGTGATGATTTACTTTGGAATTCATTCGTCCATTCTTGTTCGAATGTTAAGGCTATATGTTGCAATTTCGATTCATTGACTCATCTTGAATATATGTCTTTCAAGATGCTAACGGATGTCAACCTCTTCAGGATGGCTCCAACGCGTCGGAATCCGAACCCTACGCCACCACCTCCACCTCCGGAGGCATGGCAAGCTGTCATGGCAGCCACCAATGCCAACACTCAGATGCTTTTGCAACTCTTGCAAGAGCGCAACCAAGGGCAAGGCAACCAAGGAAATCAAGGCCAAGGCAACAATCAGCCTCAGTTTGCTACCCTCAACCAGTTCCTTGCAAACCAGCTGAAGTCCTTCAGCAACTGTGTTGAGGCCACAAACACCAACGACTGGCTAGTGGATATCTGCAAACATTTTGAGTGTACCAATGTCAGGCATGAGGACTTTGTCAAGTTTGCTTCGTTTCAACTCAAAGACCAAGCTGCTTAGTGGTATCAACAATATAGAGATTCCAGAGGAGGTCGTGTGATTACCTGGGATGATTTCCGCCGAGACTTCAAAGCTCATCACATTCCACAAAGTGTTGCTGAGAGCAAGCGTGAGGAGTTCCGCAATCTCAAGAAAGGCAGCATGTCCGTGTATCAATACAATATCCAGTTTCAGAAACTCACTCGCTTCGCTAAACAAGACGTCCCTGATGAAAAGAGCATGATTTATCAATTCATAGGTGGCCTCAGAGAAGATCTGCAATTAGCTCTCGTGCTTCTTGAGCCGACTAAGTATGATGAATTCTACAACATGGCACTAAAGCAAGAAGCCACTCAGATTAAGTGTGATGCTTCTAAGAAGACAGTCAGGGATGCAGTTCAATCTTCTTCTTCAACTCAAGTGGCAGCTAAGCAACAGAAGTTTTGGTTGCCTCCTACCCCTTTGTTTCATCAGCCTCATTACCAGAAGAGTAAAGGTGGCAATGGATCTTCCAACCCACCCAACCCAGGCTATCAGAACAAAGCTCAGTCTCATACTCCAAGGTCAAGTGCTCCTTATCACCGTCCGCTCTCAAAGGTTACTTGCAACAAGTGTCAGCAGAAAGGGCACTATGCAAACAAGTGCTTCAACCAAAGGCGCCTTCCGCCTCCTTGTGACACTCCAAAAAAATTTATTTAATTCTCAACAAAAACTTTGTTGGTTTTGATGAAAGTCATTTAAATCCTTTCAAAAACCTCTCTCTCAAAACTTTTCCCCTGGCAAGGATTTTATTTTTGTATCTTCTTCAACTCTGGTGTTTGATTATTAAAAACCTTTTCTCTGTTGGTTCCCTTCTCAAATATATTCTTGGGATTTATTTATTTCTTCAAAAAGAAACCCTAGGAGTTTTGGGACTTCTCTCATTTTGAAACCACCCATGGTTTTACCGTGCCTCATGTGATAAAACCTCCCAAAACCCCTCCCTCCATTTTGGGGCAATCAAAACTTTCTGTTCCAACAAGTCCAAACCATTTTTTGGATTTTATTTCATTTATTTTATCTCCCAAATCAATTATGTCATTTATTTTGAGCCTAGGTGATTTTCAAAGCAAGTACCTAATTGCCGTTGAGTTTTGATCTCAAAACAATTCCTCTGGATAGTCCTTAGCACCCACAACCTAGAACCATCAAGATCCACTCTTCTTCTTTTCGAATTTTTCAAATTTCAGCCTCTACAAGTTTGGACCAGATTTGTCAAATTTGATGAAATTCATATCTTCTCTTCTCCAAAAATTCCACCAAAATTCAGGCAGCCCCCAGATGCACTGAGAGGCCACCCCACCAAAATTCAGCTCAAGGAGAGCCTCCCACATACCAAAATCGTTCTGTCGAACACCTGGCCAGCACTGTTACTATGCACTTTCAGAAAAAATTCAGAGTTTCAGAAGATTTCAGTGTCGTTTCTTCGTCCGTGTTCGGTCACCTGTCAACTGTGCGCCTGGCGCATTGTGCATGGCCCCTCCTCCCTGTCCAGAGCGCCGCATGCGCACTTGGCTGGTTCCAGGCGTCGGTGGTAGCGAGCATCGCCGGAGTTGGCGGTTTCTGCGGTGGCAGCACCACCCGTGGCGGCCAACAGAATATAGCGCCAGCTCGCAACGCCGTTCGGCGCCACCCAACACACCCCTGCCCTCCGCGTGGCCTCATGCACGCCAGCACACCCCGCTGCACCATCGCCGTGGCCTGGCACGCATAGGGCGAGCTCTCTGCCGCCGACGTGACGCATGGCCGTTCCATTGGGGACAGGCCGTAACCGCCCCTGCCTTGCAGAGTTAGGCACCAGGATGGAGTAAGTGCTCGGTCTAGACGTTGCTCAAGCCCTAAACCAACCGTCCAGCCACTGCGCCGCCGTAATCACTCGCCGGACTTATCCCCTTCACGGCAACCGCCTCGGGCCGGCTATAAATAGTGCCCCCGAGCTCGCTCTCAACCCCGCACATCTCCACCACCTCACCAGACCCCGCTCAGCCACTGGAAGAGCCTCGAGGGGCCCTTCTTCCCCAACTCCGGCCGTCGCGATCCGCCTCGGCCTCCAACTTGATCCACTCCGGTGAGGCCATCCCCGGCGCCCAAACCTCGTCAGTAACCTCCTCGAGCACCCAGTGAGCTAACCCGAGCTTCAATTCGATCCTTGCAGACCTCCTCGGCGAGATCCATCAACGCCCGAACCATCGTCCGCCGAAGTTGAGGCCGCCGTCGACGTGGCGCTCACTGACGACCAACTCCACCACCCACAGGTGCGAAAGGACACGGTGAACACGTTGGTAACCCCCGATCCTCCTGCCTCGCCGTGGATCGCCGCCGGCAACCACCGCGGCCCTCGGGCGCCAAAACTCTGTTTCCGTTTTCAAACCCGATGGGTGGGTCCTCCCCGTCAGCTTTTTCTTATTTTTGAAACGTTTTCTGAAAACGCCTTCGGGCAAAATACGTCTTCCCACTGGACTGACGTATTCGAGACTGAAACATTTTCTGTTTTTATAAAGAAAACCCTGGAAACTTTTTGTTTCGTTACAGAAAGGTCCCTGGACAAAAACTCTTATAACTTTTAAGCAGAAAATGATCTTTGATTGATTCTTTTTCTGCCCTCTTTAAATTTTTGTCTAGTTTTTTATCAGATTTATTTGAAAAATATTTGGAATATTTTTTTGTGCACCTCACGGTATTTACGTTAGCACGTATGTTTCTTTATACCGTAGATACCGAAGGAGGTGATGGAACCGCGAACTTCACCAAGCTAGGCTCCGACTACTCTGAACCAGGCAAGCATGTTTGAACTTTTGATATGATGAGTGTCTTTGGCATGATTGCATTAAGTAGTTTCATGGCATGTTTATGAGTATATAAATGAATATCATATTACATGCAAAGTTGAGGCAAGTGAGTTTCGGAAATCCATAAGTTGTTGGATATGAGTTTGCATGGCCATGTGATGGCATGGGGATGGGTAAGATGGCAGTGTTGTAGCATGCCAGTCTTATGCCAGACTATTTGACTCTAGTGTCAACATGAATCAGTCCAGTTCCCATCCTTTTTCCCTTCCTGTACTACCACATGTTTTCCGCAAGGGATATGGATTAGTAAGTTGCAAACCGCTTTCCTGGTACACACCAAATCAAGAGGCCGTGATGATGGTTCCATGGCCCTGGATTAAAGCCAGTCATCCGGTCAGGGGGCATGGGTGTTTCCGGTTGGGACCGAGAGGGGGGCACCCCTTAGAGCGCGCGTATATAAATTTGATCCCATGCTATTCGAGATTGTGATCTCCCCGTCTCAAAGTTTTTATTGAACGCGGTCTAGGGTGATTCCTGGCATCGTGAGGTGGGATGGGTGTGTACTGGTTAGATGTGTTTCTTCCGAAATACCATAAACGGAACTAGTCCTTTGTGACTACGGAAATCCGTTGGCTATGGGAAATTTAGTACAAACTCTGCAGAGTCAAAAATCCTTGAATCATCTTATCCATGTCCAAGTACTGTGTTCAACTTATCTTGTCCAGTGTCAGTCTCAGTGACAGAAACTCCGGTGAACCACATGAGTGTTAAGTCCGGTTAAATGCTTATTCATGTGGATGGACTAACCCGATTATTATTATGTGTTGAATATTTCCTATGAGTATTATATCGTTGTGAGCTTAACAGTTATGAATAATGAAATTTAAGCCCTTTCTGCGATGTCGCATAGACGTCCGACTGTGGCACAATTGTCCTTTACTTTTGATATAAGCCCTTTCTGTGATGTCGCTCAGACGTCCGACTGTGGCACGCTTGTTATTTACTTTTCAGTATAAGCCCTTTCTGTGATGCCGCTCAGATGTCCGACTGTGGCACGCTTGTTATTTACTTTTCAGTATAAGCCCTTTCTGTGATGTCGCTCAGACGTCCGACTGTGGCACGCCTGTTATTTACTTTTCATTATAAGCCTGTCTGTGATGTCGCTCAGACGTCCGACTGTGCCACGCTTGTTATTTACCTGCGATATAAGCCCTTTCTGCGATGTCGCTCCGACGTCCGACTGTGGCACGCATGTCATTTTCTTCTCAATATAAGCCCTTTTCGTGGTGTCTCTTAGACGCCCGACTGCGGCATGATTATTTATTTGTTCACCCTTCGAGGCATCGCTCCAGACACCCGATCGGCTTTTCAATCAATTTGTTGGGATTTCGGGAAGACTACCGCCCGACTGCTTTTTTTTACTTACCATGTTGTTCCAATAATTATTAATTTGAATGTGCAACACCAATTACTAATGACGCATTCATGCATGCATTTGTTATATCTTATGTCCGAACTGTCTTGCGAGTACTTTCAAAGTACTCACCTGGCTTGTTGATTTGGCCAGATGTTGACGAAGGCGATCTCATGGATGAAGAGTTCGATAGCAAGTCCGACGCCTAGAGGAGTCCCAGTCAGTCTCGAGTGATCCTGGATTTGGTTACTGTATTATATCCGCTTCTGCTACCCGAATAAATTCATCGAGCCTCACCTCGACGCTCGATGAGCTGCCAGTTTAGGAGTCATGTTATCCACTCTCCACTGTGTTATTCCACCACCACTTTTATCTCGAGTCAGTAGTATGCCACCACACCACTGTGTCATATCCGCCATTATGTATAATTATTGGCGTGCTTGTAATAATTTGTTGAGCAGCCTTAGCTCGACCTTGTAATATATTATATGCTACTGGCTTATTGTATCAAGATTTTGTCTACCAGTAAGGAGGATTTTCCTCATACTGGACTCAAAAGGTCGGTTTCTCAATAAACATTTTTATTGGAAAACCGGTCATGACAAGCTTGGTACCAGAGCCAGGCTGACCGTAGGAAGCCACTAGGTGCGATCGCTAATCGGTTATTAGCATAATAGAGCTAATTCATATTTTTGCAAATGTAGTCATTTTCTGACAGTCAGCATAAATTTATGATCTGACCATTTAGAATTTTTGCCTACTTTTGTAGATGGCTGACAACAGCTGCAAGTCACAGATGTTTGCCAACGTGCCCGATGGGTTTGTCAAGCGCCTCTCCTTCATCGTTCAGGTTGCGATGGGGCCATCTGTGCGCCCAGTGTTCACACTCTACCAGCACAAGGTCAACGACAGTCTGACCATGCACCAGGCCGTGGTGCAATTCAAGGGAGGGCGTGTTGAGTTACGCCGCTTCCGGTACTTGGACAGTCTGAGCCATGCCTACGGAGAGGCACGCTATGCAGATGGCAGCCCACGAGGCGATAGCCCGTCTCAGGGATGTCCTTCCCTCGATGAAGACTCATCGTTACCGCTACCTTCCATGCCATGTGCCATACACCTGTCACTACGCGTTCCCTTGCCCCAGAGGAGAACGAGACGAGGCTTTTGAGATGCTTATTGAGTGCCTCCGGGCTCTGGAGGCAGCCTTCGACAACCTGGTGTACGACTTCGTGGCTGCCCGGATGGACTCAGTCCATGGCTGTGCCTCCAATAGGAGGGAGCTCCTGCACACCGCACCACCACTGACTTTCGTCTCGTCCTCAGCATCTTATGCACCTACCACTCTCGCCACTGCTCGTCGCCTGCCTTCCACCGAGGAATTCAACCAAGTCATTGCGTCATCTCCAGCCCGCACTGCACCACCCTTTGCGCCCATTCCTATTCGTGTCGCTCCACCTCTGGCGCCCGCTCCATCTACTCGGCACAGCACTTCACGTCTGGAGCCTATTAGTGAGGAGGAGGTCGAGTCCCCAGCCTCTCTGCGCTTCACCCTCGGCAGGGCAAAGGAGATCGTCAACATCTTCGACTGAGTACGCTTAGCCGCCATGCGATGTACCGCTTTGTACGATATGTTTATATGTACATAGGTTGTGAGGAGTAGCTTGTTTGCGCATCATGTAGGAACTGGGAGAAGTGCACTAGCCTAAATAACATGTCAGGAATATGTACGCATATCCTGAGCGATGTAGTGTATAATTACCGCCTGCGTGTAAGATATGTAATGAGCAATCCTTCTCCATGCACAATCGATCTTTTATCTTGAGTAATCCTGGAGCATTTGATTTATTTCCCATCTTTGTGCATTTATTGATTTTTGTGACTCTTTTCCCTTTCTTATGAGTTTTACAAAATATATCCCCAGAGTGAAAAATGTCTCGTCCTTGGACGCGCTCCATGTCAACTCCGCCAGAGGAAAATTATGGCACTCAACCGGGCAACAATTTCACACAGGGACAGTCGAGTCAACAGGACAGTGAAACAGCATTTTCCCAAATGTGCCGCCTTTATGAGCAAAGTCAGCAACAACACCAGGAAATGATGAACCAAGTCATCAATATGGGAAATCACCGTGGACAGTATCAGCAGCAATCCAAGTTATCTGAGCTTCAGAAGACGCGTCCCCAAACATTTTCTCATACTGACAAACCTCTTGAGGCCAAGGATTGGCTCCGAGACATGGAAAGAAAATTAATTATTGCACAATGTTCAGACCTCGAGAAAGTACTATATGCTCCGCACTATCTCACAGGAGCAGCTGCATCATGGTGGGAGAATTTCCTGCACATGCACCCCAACGAAAATGATATAACCTGGGAGGATTTCAAGGAAGGTTTTCGCGGGGCACACATTCCTAAAAGTCTTATGAAGATCAAGAAGAGAGAGTTCGATGACCTCAAACAAAGGGCCATGACGGTGTCAGAATACAACAGTCAGTTTACTCTATTGTCTCGCTACGCCAACGAAGAGCGTATGACTGAAAGCAAGAAGATGGAGAAATTCCTAGACGTCTGGCACCTGCGCTTAAATGCTAGCTGGTTGTGCACACTTTTTCAGATTTCAAAACACTAGTGGATAAGGCCATTACCTTGGAAAATGAGAGATGCAGCTTGGAGGATTTCCGCAAGCGAAAAAGGGACCAGACTACTCTTGCTCGCAACCACCGAAGCAAGACAGATTTTCAGAAAGGTGGGACACACAAACCCACGACGAACGTCTCACGCCCAATCAAGAATTTCCATGCAAGGGACAAGGAGTTCACATATCGCCCGGGCGTTACTTGCTACGCATGTGGAGAAGAAGGGCACTATGCCAAGCAGTGCCCCAAGCCAAGGAACTCGACCCCAAAGCCGAACAACGGTGGCAATAATTCAGCACCCAAGTGAAACAATTTCAACCCCAATAACAACCACAGGAAGGGTCATCTGAACCATGTGACCAAAGAGGAAGCACAGAATGCCCTGGATATCGTACTCAGTACGTTTCCTGTCAACACAATACCTGCCATGGTTTTGTTTGATTCTGGAGCTTCTCACTCATTCATTTCGAAAAGTTTTGCTTTGCAAAATAACTTTTCGACGTTTCCCTTGGAAAAATCCATGATCATCAAGTCCCCTGGGATTGAGCAAGTTACTCAGAGTTACTGCCAAGGTGTGGTTATTGAGTTTGAAGGATTGAAGTTTCATGCCAATCTTATTGTATTGGAAAATAAAGGACTGGATGTCATCCTAGGGATGGATTGGTTAACCACCAACAAAGGTTTTATTGATTGTTTCAACCGGACTGTAATTATCACCCACCACCACGGGAAGACAATAAGAGTTTCAGCCAAAGAGAGAAAAATATCCCGGCAACCGAGATTGAACAAGGTGGACATTTCTGAATTAAGCAAGGTTCCAGTAGTGTGTGAATTTCCAGACGTATTTCCCGAAGAACTACCAGGCATGCCACCAGACCGAGAGATAGAATTCAGCATTGAGCTAGCACCCGGAACCACCCCCATATACAAGAAACCATAGAGAATGGCACCATCCGAGTTGGTAGAATTGAATAAGCAAATAAAAGAATTACTGGACAAAGGATATATTCGAGCCAGCTCCTCACCTTGGGGTTCACCAATTTTATTTGCCAAAAATAAGGATGGAACACTGAGATTGTGTATAGACTATCGAGCACTTAACATGGTCACAATCAAGAACAAATACCCGATGCCACGGATAAATGATTTATTTGATCAGCTCGCTCAGGCCAAGGTATTCTCAAAGATTGACTTAAGGTCGGGATACCATCAGTTAAAAGTACGAACAGAGGATATCCCCAAGACAGCCTTCACCTCCAGATACGGACCGTATGAGTTCACAGTAATGCCATTTGGACTAACGAATGCCCCCGCATATTTTGTTCACCTCATGAACAAAGTATTTATGAAGTTTATGGACAAGTTTGTTGTGGTATTCATCGACGATATTCTGATATACTCCAAGACACCATAAGAGCACGTGGAACATCTCAGAATTGTGCTAGGAGAACTCAGGAAACATCAATTGTACGCCAAGTTCAGCAAGTGTGAATTTTGGCTAAAACAAGTAGGGTTTCTGGGCCACATACTGACCCAAGAAGGTATTGCCGTAGACCCGGAAAAAGTCAAGGCCGTACTTGGCTGGAAACCACCAGCCAGCGTAACGGATGTACGAAGTTTCTTGGGAATGGCAGGATACTACCGGAGATTTATTGAAGGATTCTCCACCATAGCCAAGCCAATGACGCAGTTACTCAAGAAAGACAAGAAGTTTGAATGGACGGAAGTTTGCGAGAAAAGTTTCCAAGAACTAAAGAGGAAATTAACGGCAGCACCAGTACTAATTGTGCCAGACATACACAAAAATTTTGAAGTGTATTGTGACGCATCCCGAAGGGGTCTCGGATGCGTATTGATGCAAGAAGGCAAAGTTGTCGCATACGCGTCGAGGCAACTTCGCAAGCATGAAGAAAATTATCCCACTCATGACTTAGAATTGGCAGCAGTCATTCATGCACTCAAGGAATGGAGGCACTTCTTACTTGGAAATCGTTGTGAAATATATACTGACCATAAAAGTCTCAAGTATATTTTCACACAGCTGGAACTCAATTTACGGCAATGACGCTGGTTGGAATTGGTAAAAGATTATGATGTGGGTATCCACTATCATCCAGGAAAAGCAAATGTAGTGGCAGATGCTCTTAGTCGGAACCCCAGCTCGGACGACAACAGTCTACAAGGCTTGAGGCCTGAATTCCAACAAGAATTTGCCAAACTCAACTTAATGATGGTCGCGGAAGGCACCATAACAAATTTGTAAGTGCAACCCAACCTTGTGGAAAGAATTAAAGAAACTCAGCATGGGCACCCCAGCATCGAAGGCATAAAAAGAAAGGTGAGCATGGGCAAGGCCTCGAAATTCGTCATAGACGATGAGGGAACATTATGGTACGGAGACAGACTCTGCGTGCCAAATATAGAGGACCTCAAGCAGTAGATTCTAGCTGAAGCCCACACCACTCCATATTCGATCCACCCTGGAGGAACCAAAATGTATAAGGATATCCAGGAAAGATTTTGGTGGCACGGTATGAAGAGGGATATAGCCACTTTCATTGCATGTTGCGATTCTTGTCAACGCATAAAAGCTGAGCATCAAAGACCAGCCGGACTACTGCAACCAAACAAAATACCTGAGTGGAAATGGGATGAAATAGGGATGGATTTCATTGTCGGACTACCTCGGTCACGACACGGGAATGATGCCATATGGGTCATCACCGATAGATTAACCAAGGTGGCACATTTCATTCCAGTGAAGACAACCTACACCACTCAGAGGCTTGCCAGGATTTATCTCTCCCGTATAGTTTGTCTGCATGGAGTCCCGAAGACTATAATATCCGATAGAGGCACTCAGTTCGTCTCGAGATTCTGGGATCATTTACAATAGGCTCTGGGAACTCAACTGGCCTTCAGTACAGCCTACCATCCCCAGACTGATGGACAGGCTGAACGCGTAAACCAAATTCTAGAAGACATGCTAAGAGCATGTGTCCTCACCTATGGGACCAGTTGGGAAGAAAGCCTGCCATATGCCGAGTTCGCATACAACAACAGTTACCAGGCCAGCCTGCAAATGGCACCTTTTGAAGCCCTATACGGATAGAGATGTCGTACCCCGCTAAATTGGTCAGAAACCGGAGACAGCCGTATCTTCGGCCCAGACATGCTTGAAGAAGCCGAGGAAAAGGTCAAGCTAATCAGGGACCGACTCAAGACCGCTCAAAGCCGACAGAAGACTTATTACGATCGGAAACATCGTGAGGTCAGATTCGAACCTGGTGATTTTGTATACCTACGAGTATCACCTATGAGGGGCCTGCAACGATTCAAGATTAAGGGAAAGCTGGCACCAAGATTCATCGGACCATTCTGTATAGTGGCACGAAGGGGCACTGTAGCCTACTAGCTAGACTTACCCGAAGAATTATCCGATGTCCACGACGTGTTCCACGTCTCGCAATTGAGGAAGTGCGTAAGCAACCCAGAAAAGCAGGTATCCCATGAGAACATTGACGTACAGCCAGACCTCACCTATCGGGAACATCCAGTAAAAATATTAGAGGAGTCTGAAAGGAGGACCCGACAGAAAACCATCAAGTTTTTCAGAGTTCAGTGGAGCAATCACACCGAGAGTGAATCAACTTGGGAAAGAGAGGATTTTCTTCGGACAGAACATCCACACTTATTTGAGGATCAGCTGAAATCTCGGGGACGAGATTTTTCCTAAGGGGGTAGGTGTTGTGACACTCCAAAAAAATTTATTTAATTTTCAACAAAAACTTTGTTGGTTTTGATGAAAGTCATTTAAATCCTTTCAAAAACCTCTCTCTCAAAACTTTTCCCCTGGCAAGGATTTTATTTTTGTATCTTCTTCAACTCTGGTGTTTGATTATTAAAAACCTTTTCTCTGTTGGTTCCCTTCTCAAATATATTCTTGGGATTTATTTATTTCTTCAAAAAGAAACCCTAGGAGTTTTGGGACTTCTCTCATTTTGAAACCACCCATGGTTTTACCATGCCTCATGTGATAAAACCTCCCAAAACCCCTCCCTCCATTTTGGGGCAATCAAAACTTTCTGTTCCAACAAGTCCAAACCATTTTTTGGATTTTATTTCATTTATTTTATCTCCCAAATCAATTCTGTCATTTATTTTGAGCCTAGGTGATTTTCAAAGCAAGTACCTAATTGCCGTTGAGTTTTGATCTCAAAACAACTCCTCTAGATAGTCCTTAGCACCCACAACCTAGAACCATCAAGATCCACTCTTCTTCTTTTCGAATTTTTCAAATTTCAGCCTCTGCAAATTTGGACCAGATTTGTCAAATTTGATGAAATTCATATCTTCTCTTCTCCAAAAATTCCACCAAAATTCAGGCAGCCCCCAGATGCACTGAGAGGCCACCCCACCAAAATTCAGCTCAAGGAGAGCCTCCCACATACCAAAATCATTCTGTCGAACACCTGGCCAGCACTGTCACTATGCACTTTCAGAAAAAATTCAGAGTTTAAGAAGATTTCAGTGTCGTTTCTTCGTCAGTGTTCGGTCACCTGTCAACTGTGCGCCTGGCGCGTTGTGCACGGCCCCTCCTCCCTGTCCAGAGCGCCGCACGCGCACTTGGCTGGTTCCAGGCGTCAGTGGCGGCGAGCATCGCCGGAGTTGGCGGCTTCTGCGGTGGCAGCACCACCCATGGCAGCCAACAGAATACAGCGCCAGCTCGCAACACCGTTCGGCGCCGCCCAACGCACCCCTGCCCTCCGCGTGGCCTCATGCACGCCAGCACACCCCGCTGCACCGTCGCCGTGGCCTAGCACGCACAGGGCGAGCTCTCTACCGCCGATGTGCCGCACGGCCGTTCCGTTGGGGACAGGCCGTAACCGCCCCTGCCTTGCGGAGTTAGGCACCAGGATGGAGTAAGTGCTCGGTCTAGACGTTGCTCAAGCCCTAAACCAACCGTCCAGCCACCGCGCCGCCGTAATCACTCGCCGGACTTATCCCGTTCATGGCAACCGCCTAGGGCCGGCTATAAATAGCACCCCCGAGCTCGCTCTCGACCCCGCACATCTCCACCACCTCACCAGACCCCGCTCAGCCACTGGAAGAGCCTCGAGGGGCCCTTCTTCCCCAACTCCGGCCGCCCCGATCCGCCTCGGCCTCCAACTTGATCCACTCCGGTGAGGCCATCCCCGGCACCCAAACCTCGTCAGTAACCTCCTCGAGCACCCAGTGAGCTAACCCGAGCTTCAATTCGATCCTTGCAGACCTCCTCAGCGAGATCCATCAATGCCCGAACCACCGTCCGCCGGAGTTGAGGCCGCCGTCGACGTGGTGCTAACCGACGACCAACTCCACCACCCACAGGTGCGGAAGGACACGGTGAACATGTTGGCAACCCCCGATCCTCCTGCCTCGCCGTGGATCGCCGCCGGTGACCACCGCGGCCCTCGGGCGCCAAAACTCTGTTTCCGTTTTCAAACCCGACGGGTGGGTCCTCCCCGTCAGCTTTTTCTTCTTTTTGAAACGTTTTCTGAAAACGCCTTCGGGCAAAATACGTCTTCCCACTGGACTAACATATTCGAGACTGAAACGTTTTCTGTTTTTATAAAGAAAATCCTGGAAACTTTCTGTTTCATTACAGAAAGGTCCCTGGACAAAAACTCTTATAACTTTTAAGCAGAAAATGATCTTTGATTGATTCTTTTTCTGCCCTCTTTAAATTTTTGTCTAGTTTTTTATCAGATTTATTTGAAAAATATTTGGAATATTTTTTTGTGCACCTCACGGTATTTACATTAGCACGTATGTTTCTTTATACCGTAGATACCGAAGGAGGTGACGGAACCGCGAACTTCACCGAGCTAGGCTCCGACTACTCTGAACCAGGCAAGCATGTTTGAACTTTTGATATGATGAGTGTCTTTGGCTTGATTGCATTAAGTAGTTTCATGGCATGTTTATGAGTATATAAATGAATATCATATTACATGCAAAGTTGAGGCAAGTGAGTTTCGGAAATCCATAAGTTGTTGGATATGAGTTTGCATGGCCATGTGATGGCATGGGGATGGGTAAGATGGCAGTGTTGTAGCATGCCAGTCTTATGCCAGACTATTTGACTCTAGTGTCAACATGAATCAGTCCAGTTCCCATCCGTTTTCCCTTCCTGTACTACCACATGTTTTCCGCAAGGGATATGGATTAGTAAGTTGCAAACCGCTTTCCTGGTACACAGCAAATCGAGAGGCCGTGATGATGGTTCCATGGCCCTGGATTAAAGCCAGTCATCCGGTCAGGGGGCATGGGTGTTTCCGGTTGGGACCGAGAGGGGGGCACCCCTTAGAGCGCGCGTATATAAATTTGATCCCATGCTATTCGAGATTGTGATCTCCCCGTCTCAAAGTTTTTCTTGAACGCGGTCTAGGGTGATTCCTGGCATCGTGAGGTGGGATGGGTGTGTACTAGTTAGATGTGTTTCTTCCGAAATACCGTAAACGGAACTAGTCCTTTGTGACTACGGAAATCCGTTGGCTGTGGGAAATTTAGTACAAACTCTGCAGAGTCAAAAATCCTTGAATCATCTTATCCATGTCCAAGTACTGTGTTCAACTTATCTTGTCCAGTGTCAGTCTCAGTGACAGAAACTCCGGTGAACCACATGAGTGTTAAGTCCGGTTAAATGCTTATTCATGTGGATGGACTAACCCGTTTATTATTATGTGTTGAATATTTCCTATGAGTATTATATCGTTGTGAGCTTAACAGTTATGAATAATGAAATTTAAGCCCTTTCTGCGATGTCGCATAGACGTCCGACTGTGGCACAATTGTCCTTTACTCTTGATATAAGCCCTTTCTGTGATGTCGCTCAGACGTCCGACTGTGGCACGCTTGTTATTTACTTTTCAGTATAAGCACTTTATGTGATGTCGCTCAGACGTCCGACTGTGGCACGCTTGTTATTTACTTTTCAGTATAAGCCCTTTCTGTGATGTCGCTCAGACGTCCGACTGTGGCACGCATGTTATTTACTTTTCATTATAAGCCCTTTCTGTGATGTCGCTCAGACGTCCGACTGTGGCACGCTTGTTATTTACCTGCGATATAAGCCCTTTCTGCGATGTCGCTCCGACGTCCGACTGTGGCACACATGTCATTTTCTTCTCAATATAAGCCCTTTTCGTGGTGTCGCTTAGACGCCCAACTGCGGCATGATTATTTATTTGTTCACCCTTCGAGGCGTCGCTCCAGACACCCGATCGGCTTTTCAATTAATTTGTTGGGATTTCGGGAAGACTACCGCCCGACTCCTTTTTTTACTTACCATGTTGTTCCAATAATTATTAATTTGAATGTGCAACACCAATTACTAATGACGCATTCATGCATGCATTTGTTATATCTTATGTCCGAACTGTCTTGCGAGTACTTTCAAAGTACTCACCTGGCTTGTTGATTTGGCCAGATGTTGACGAAGGAGATCTCATGGATGAAGAGTTCGATAGCGAGTCCGATGCCTAGAGGAGTCCCAGTCAGTCTCGAGTGATCCTGGATTTGGTTACTGTATTATATCTGCTTCCGCTACCCGAATAAATTCATCGAGCCTCACCTCGACGCTCGATGAGCTGCCAGTTTAGGAGTCATGTTATCCACTCTCCACTGTGATATTCCACCACCACTTTTATCTCAAGTTAGTAGTATGCCACCACACCACTGTGTCATATCCGCCATTATGTATAATTATTGGCGTGCTTGTAATAATTTGTTGAGCAGCCTTAGCTCGACCTTGTAATATATTATATGCTACTGGCTTATTGTATCAAGATTTTGTCTACCAGTAAGGAGGATTTTCCTCATACTGGACTCAAAAGGTCGGTTTCTCAATAAACATTTTTATTGGAAAACCGGTCGTGACACTCCTCCTCCTCCTGTGAGATCTGCCAGCAATGCAGTGGTCAAGCATAATCCCAAGCATGCTAAGGTCAACATGATGAACGCGGCTCGGGCAGAGGATTCTTCAGAAGTGATCATGGGTAACCTTCCAGTTAACTCCATTCCTGCTAAAGTCTTATTTGATACTGGTGCATCACTTTCTTTCATGTCATTCCCATTTGCATCAGAGCACAACTTTGACACTAAGGCATTACCTAAAGCATTGTAAGTTGTTTCTCTGTCTAAGCATTTGAGTTCTAGCAATGATGGTTCCGAATGTTGGTATCAAGATGGGTGACTATAGATTTCTGGCTTCTCCAATTGTTCTTGGTGACTCAGATATTGATCTAATTCTCGGCATGGACTGGCTTTCTAAGCACAAGGCTCTGCTTGATTATGCTACCAGAGAAATTCAATTGACACACTCTTCTGAGGAAGTGATCATCTATGCCGCTCGTGATGAAACCAATCGACTGTTTTCTCTCAATGAGAAGGGCGAGTTGAATGCCATCTCTCAGATTCGAGTCGTTTGTGAATATCAAGACGTCTTTCCAGAAGAGCTTCCAGGAATGCCTCCTCACCGGCCAGTTGAATTTGTTATCGATCTTGAGCCTGGCACGGAACCTGTTTGTAAGCGTCCTTACAAGCTTGGACCAGAAGAGTTGAAGGAGTTGAAGAAACAACTCGATAAACAAGAGTGTATGGGTCTGATCAGACCGAGTTCATCTCCATGGGGTTGTGGTGTCCTTTTTGTCAAGAAGGATGGAATGGAACGACTCTGCGTCGACTACCGTCCATTGAACAAGAAGACAATAAATAACAAGTATCCACTTCCCAACATCAATGAGCTTTTCAAGCAACTTAAGGGTTCTCAAGTATTCTCCAAGCTTGACCTCCGTATGGGTTATCATCAGATTCGCATTCTTGAACAAGATATCCCCAAGACAGCATTCAAAACAAGCTATGGTTCTTATGAATATATTGTCATGTCTTTCGGCCTTGTCAATGCTCCTCCAACGTTCTCTCGCATGATGAACTTCATCTTCAACCCTTACACAAATGATTTCGTCCTAGTGTATCTCAATGATATATTGGTCTTTTCCAAGAATAAGGAGGATCATGCCAAGCATTTGAGATTGGTACTCGACAAACTCAGAGAGCATCAATTCTATGCTAAGTTTTCCAAGTGTGAGTTCTGGCTTGATGAGGTTCTTTGCCTTGGTCATATCATCTCCACCAAAGGCATCGCAGTTAATCCCGAGAAGGTGTCTGCAATTGTGAATTGGAAACCACCTTAGAATGTCAAGCAGCTCCGCAGTTTTCTTGGGCTTGCAAGCTACTGTCGAAGATTCGTTGAGAATTTCTCTAGGATTGCAAAGCCTCTTTCCAACCTCCTCCAGAAGCATGTCAAGTATGTCTGGATGCCTGAATGTGACGTTGCTTTCAACACCCTCAAAGAGAAGCTGGTCACAGCTCCTGTCTTGACTCCTCCTAATGAATCCAAACCATTTGAAGTTTTCTGTGATGCCTCCCTGCAAGGTCTCGGTGCTGTGTTAATGCAAGAGAAGAAAGTTGTGGCCTATACCTCTCGCCAGTTGAAGCCCAACGAAAGGAACTACCCCACTCATGACCTCGAGTTGGCGGTAGTTGTCCATGCTCTATTAACGTGGAGACATCTCTTGTTGGGAAGGAAAGTGGACATGTTCACTGATCATAAGAGCCTCAAGTACATTTTCACTCAACCCAACCTCAACCTCGGCCAGACTCATTGGGTCGAAATGATTCAAGAATTCAATTCGAGTATTGAATATAATCCAGGAAAGGCCAATGTCATTGCAGATGCTTTGAGCAGGAAGGCTTACTGCAACAGCCTAATTCTCAAGCCCTTCCAACCGGATCTTTGTGAAGCTTTCCGCAAACTGAATCTCCAAGTTGTTCCTCAAGTCTTTCTTGCCAACCTCCAAGTCTCTCCTACTTTGGAAGATCAGATTCGTGAGGCACAACTTCTTGATGCCATGGTGAAGAAGGTGAAACATGGGATTGCCAAGAGCCAACCCAAGTACAAGTGATATCGCATTGATGACAAAGACACTCTTTTCTTCGAGGGTCGAACTGTGGTTCCTAAAGGTGATCTACGGAATGTCATTATGAACGAGGCGCACAATTCCCTTCTATCCATTCATCCTGGAAGTACAAAGATGTACCATGACCTCAAGCAGTCGTATTGGTGGACTCCAATGAAGCAAGAAATTGCTCAATTCGTGAATGAATGTGATGTCTGCAGAAGGGTGAAAGCAGAACACCAACGGCCAGCTGGTCTCCTCCAACCTCTTGCTATTCCATAATGGAAGTTTGACCATATTGAGATGGACTTCGTGACTGGATTTCCCAAGTCCAAGCGTGGAAATGATGCTATCTTCGTTGTCATCGACAAGCTTAGTAAAGTGGCTCATTTCCTTCCAATCAAAGAATCTATCACAGCAGCTCAGTTGGCAGAGCTATATACCTCTAGGATCGTCTCCTTACACGGCATTCCACAATTGATATCTTCAGATCGTGGAAGCATCTTCACTTCTAAGTTCTGGGACTCCTTCCTGAAGGCCATGGGCACCAACATTCGGTTCAGCACAGCCTTCCATCCTCAAACTAGTGTCCAAGTTGAGCGACTCAATCAAATCCTTGAAGATATGCTCAGGGATTGTGTCATTTCCTTCTGTATGAAGTGGGAAGATTGTCTTCCATATGCCGAGTTCTCCTACAACAACAGTTTCCAAGAGAGTCCGGGCAAGGCCCCATTCGAGATTCTCTATGGCAGAAAGTGTCGTACTCCTCTTAATTGGTCAGAGACTAGTGAACGCCAACTTCTTGGCAATGACTTAATCACAGAAGCTGAAGAAATGTGTAAAGTCATCTGAGAAAATCTCAAAGCCACACAATCACGCCAGAAGAGTTACTATGATAGCAAGCACCGTGACTTGGCTTTTGAGATCGGAGACCATTTCTACCTCCGCGTCTCTCCAATGAAAGGTACTTGTCGCTTCGGTATCAAAGGGAAGCTTACCCCTAGATACGTGGGTCCTTTCAAGATCATTGGCAAAAGAGGCGATCTTGCCTGTCAACTTGAGCTTCCGTCCAACTTCGCAAATGTGCATGATGTGTTTCACGTGTCACAGCTTTGCAAGTGCTTCAAGACTCCTGAGCGCACCATCAACTTTGAAGAGATTGATCTCCAAGAAGACATGTCTTGTCATGAGCATCCCGTTGCTATTCTTGAAGAAATTGAGCGCAAGACTCGCAACAAGTCAATCAAATTCCTGAAAGTGAAGTGGTCACACCATTCCGACCAAGAAGCCACCTGGGAACGCGAGGATCACCCCCGTTTTGAATATTTGGAGTTCTTTCAGTCCTAGATCTCGGGACGAGATCTTTTCGTAGTGGTGGAGTGTTGTAACACCCCGGATGTAACTTGCCATATTTGTACTCCGACTGCCATTTTTGGCTTTAAGTTATGGGATTTCACTTCGTGGTTGGGTTTTGTCTTCGTCTTGCATTTTTTTCATGTCATCCATTTCATATCATGTCATCATGTGCATCGCATTGGCATACGTGTTCGTCTCATGCATCCGAGCATTTTCCCCGTTGTCCGTTTCGCATTCCGACACTCCTACATGCACCGGCGCACCCCTCTTGTCTCTTTTCGTGAGCGGGTGTTGAACGTTCTCAGAATGGACCAAGATTTTCCAAGTGGCCTTGGTACACCACCTGTAGACCGCCTGTCAAATTTCGTGCCATTTGGAGTCCGATTGATACTCCAACGGTTAACCGGGTAACCGGGAAAGCCTCTTGTGTGTTGCAGCCCAACACCCCTCCAAAATGGCCCAATAACCCGTCCAAACCACTCCCATGTCCTCCGTCGTCGGATCACGATTGTGTGGGCGAAAACTACACCCCATTTGGACACTCCTACCTCCTCCTAGCTATAAATATGTGATCCCCTCCATTTTTCGCGGTTGAAACCCTAGCCCCGCTCCCTCTCCGCCGCCGGACATGTCCGGTCCGCGCCGGACAAAGTCGCGCCGCCACGTGTCCAACGCGCCTCCCACCTCCATCGCCGGCCCACGGTCCCGTACACCCGCGACTTCGCCGCCTGTCTTCGCCGCCACCGGCGCGCCTCCGCCGCCTCCTCGTCGGCGCACCGCCGCGCCGCCGTCGTCTGTCGGCACCGGCGCCCGACGCCGCCGCCTCGCCGCATCTCCCTCCTTCCCGACCAGATCCGGCCGCCGCCTTTGCCCCGGATCTGACTCCTCCGCTCCACGTCGCCGGCCACCTCCTTCCCCGAGCTCCGGCCACCGCGTAGCGTCTCCTCCGGCGAGATCCTGGCAAACTTCGAACGGCGTGTCATAGAACCCTAGATCTGGAGGTCGTTTTCATCTCTAAGTCCTCATCTCTGCAACATTGTATGCCTCTGTTCATTGCATCATAACTCCATGACCTTAGCTCCGTTGCATGCGCATGATATATCAAAATGTTCATTGGGAGATGCTCTTCATTCCATTCCATTGTGCCATGCTTGTTTGAGTCCATCTTGATGCCTAAATCACTGACGCAAGAGTGCTATAAAATGTTTACTCCTGTTACTTAGAAGATTATGATGATTTGTCATTTTTGTCACATTTGTTGTGTGCATCATATGGGCATGAGCTCTACAAGTGTTTTGAACTATGCCATGCCATCTTTACAGAGGTGTTTGCCATGTATTTTTTTGACCAATGTGGTGACTAGAACAAGCATGCAAAGTAGCCTTCGTGATATTGCTGTTTTAAGGGACTTAGGATTTTGCCAAGTCCTTGTTCTGCTGTTATTTTTATGCCATGTAAACTAGATGCTACAGTGAGATCCATGCTTGTTTTGAGTATCTTCAGTAAGGGTGTTTTGGACATATGGTTATGCTCTATCCATCCATGCCCCTGTTTGCAATTATGGAGAGCCCTAGCATGTCTTAATCTTGCTCTACTTTTGCTATAAAATGTTCCTGGAAAATTGTTTACATGTTGATCAATTTTGCCATGGTTGTTGTTAGTGATCCATGCATGCTATGAACTTGTTGTTGCCATGGTTAGCTTCATGAACATGTCATCTTGCTGTAGGTATTCTTGTTTTGTCATGCAAGGCTTTGTGATGAGTGATTTGAGCTCGCAAAGTTGCCTTTATAAATCTGTTTATGCCATATTTAGTTTTCTGCAAAGTCTGAAACTGTTAATAAAACTTGCTATGTTTACATGGGTGCCATCATATCTTATGTGCCTTTTTGGCTCATGATCAGTAAGGGACTTTTGTTCTATGCATTTAGTAGATTCATGCCATGCCTTTTCTTGCTATGATCTGTTCCTGTAGCATGTTGTTTGCTTGCTCTAAACATTGCTTCCTGATGTTATTCCTGGCATGTTAGTATTTTCACCAAATCTGTGAAGCTGATATCTTTTGCACTTTTGCCATGCTTGTTTGAACCTGCTCTTGTGTGATTTACCCGTAGCTCAGTGTTCATGTTTTGTCAAGCATCTTGATTATATCACTTCCATATGCTTTGTTGCTATGTTGGAGTGCGGTAGCTTAGTTTCTTGTTGCATTCTAGTTGGCACTGTGTTGTTAATCGCAGAATTGTGCCATTCTTGTTTTGCTTGCCATTTGCAAACCGTGCTTCCGATTCCGGTGATCTTTATATCTATTTCGACCGAAATCATCTCATATTTCCAGCGGCACACTTGGTTTGCCAAGTTGATGCCTTGATCAATCTTTCCCTTCTGGAGCACGCATATGCATTGCATATCATGTCTTGCATACCATGCCATGTTTTGCATCATGTTGATTGTGCATTGCATCGTGATTGATTGTTGGTCCTTTGCTTGTGTTCTTGCCTTGGGTAGAGCCGGGAGACAAGTACGTGATCGAGGAACCTGTTGATTACGCTAACGAGGATCAAGCTTTCGTCAACTTTGAGGACTTTGCAGGCAAGATCACCATACCCTCGAAATCACTTCTATCTTTGATTGCTAGTTGTTCGCTCTATTGCTATGCCGCGCTACCTACCACTTCCTATATCATGCCTCCCACATTGCCATGTCAAGCCTCTAACCCACCTTTCCTAGCAAACTATTCTTTGGCTATGTTTCCGCTTTTGCTCAGCCCCTCTTATAGCGTTGCTAGTTGCAGGTGAAGATGAAGTTTGTTCCATGTTGGAACATGGATATTATTGGGATATCATTATTATCTCTTATTTACTTTAGTGCATCTATATACTTGGTAAAGGGTGGAAGGCTCGGCCTTATGCCTGGTTTTTTGTTCCACTCTTGTCGCCCTAGTTTCCGTCATACCAGTGTTATTCCTTAGCCTGAACCATAGCTACAGTGATGCAAGAGCAAAGTAGTATGAACCGTAGCTACAGAACTTGACCTGAGAACAATTCTTCTTCTGCTTTAAGCGTTGACTTCGGGTTCGGAGTGGTGGTCCTCATGATTTGGGCACTGCAGTTGCCTTACTAACTGCTCGTGTTTGGGTGCTTTGTGGTGGAGACGGTGTTGTGTCAACGGGAACTGGGTGTCTATCTGCTGGGGTTGGGGTTAGAAGGGGTGTAGCTGGTTCTCTGTCCAACTGGGTAGGGGTACAATCTGCATGAGTGTGGGTTATGTGTGATGGGGCTGGTTCTTGGGCAAGTACAACCGTGGTTCTATCTGCATCGACAGGTAGCACGATCTTTTCTAAAGACCGTGTTTTTACTCCCACAGATGCTGCCATCACTCCCTCCAATTGAAATGGCTGATAAACAAGAAAAGTAATTGAATGTACAGACATTGTAAGATAGACAGGTGCAATGGATAGTAGGGAAGAAAACAGGGCATGAAATAATTCACATTTATGTTGTCTAAGCAAACAGAATAGCAGGACATAATTTCACATATATGATGGCTAATTAAACAGGATAGCATGACACAATTTCACATGTATGATGGCTAACTAAACAGGATAGAATGACATACTTCAAAATATGATGACTATGTAAACAGGATGACATGATATAACTATATGATGTGTCTATTAAAGAGGTTGGCATGCCATAAATCACAAACATGTCGTCGATGGAAACATGATGGCATGATATAATTCACGGATAGAATTACATAATTTAAAATATGATGACTATGTAAACAGGATGAGATGATATAACTATATTATGTCTTTAGAAAATGGGTTGGCATGCCATAATTCAGATACATGTTGTCTATGTAAGCATCATGGCATGACATAATTCAAATATATGATTTATATACTAAGGAAGTGAGCAGAGGGCAATCGCATATATGATGTGTGAACTAAGGAGATGGCATTCAATATTGTGTATATGATGTAAAAACTAAGCATTGCAATACAACATATGCATTATATGAGTAATATAACCCTGCCAAGTTTGAGCATACACCTCAGGGGGATAATAGGACTGGTCATCTGCCTCTGAATCCTCCTCTGAAGAGCTATCTGTAACCAGCAAGATATCTGCTTCAGCAGGTAGCATTGTCTGCTCTGAAGACCTTGTTTTCACTCCAGATTTCTCCATCACCAATTCAAATGGCTGATGCACAGGAAGAGCAGTTGAATATACAAACATTGTCGACAAAAGCAATGAGAAATACAAAAAAAGGATGGCATGATATAATTCACAAATATGACGCTTGCCTAAACAGCATGGCATTGCATAATTCACATACATAATGCCTTGCAACAAGATAACATTGCATAATTCACATATATAATGTCTTGCAACAAGATGGCATTGCATAATTCACATATATGGTAATTAGACACTAAACAGGTGGCATTCACACAAAGCATGTCTAAACTAAGCAAATGACATAGCAATGCAAGATACCATACGCATGATATGAGCAACATAACCCTGCCAAGTTAGGGCATGCACCTCGGGGGGAAATATGACTGGTCATCTGTCTCTGAATCCTCCTCTGAGGAGCTATCGGTAACCAGCAAGACATGCGCTTTGTCAGATAGCATTGTCTGCTCTGAAGACCTTGTTTCCACTCCAGATTTTTCCATGACCATGCCGAATGGCTGATGCACAGGAAGAGTAATTGAATGTACTAAAATTGTTGACAAATTTAACACGTAATAAAAAAATGATGGCATGATATAATTCACATATAAGATGACTGGCTAACCAGGGTGGCATTGCAAAATTCACATATATGATGCCTGGCTAGACAAGATGGCATTGCATGATTCACATATACGATAAAGAAACTAAACAGATGGCATTGACACAAAGCATGTCTAAACTAAGCAGATGACATCTTTAATGTATGTAGTAAGCAATGCAAGGCACCATATTCATGATATTACCAACATCAGCATGCCAAGTTAGAGCGAAGACCTCATGGGGTAAATAGGAGTGGTCTTCTCCTTCTGAATCCCCCTCAGAACAGTTATCTTCCTCTTGATTATGATCTGAAATGGGTGGAGGGGGGGCTGCCTTTGCGCCCACCATGGAACGACGTCTACATGAAATTGTATTGCCACGCAAGGCTCGTCTCTTTTGCTCTACATGATCAGTTCCATTGTGTACAATAACTGGCATGCATAGGAATAAAACATAGTGAGATTATCTAAGGAGTGACAAATCCAGAGTGATGGTAGCAAACTGTGGATAGACCCAAAACCAATGATAGCAGGCAGATAATAGCTTTAGTTAAAAAATACAGATAATGGCTCCTTTAATGTTTCTTGCACCCAACATGAAACTCATAGTAGACACCGGAGACTAACTAGATAGTAGACAGATAGTACTGATTGCTGCCCCAATATGTACCCCACAACCATTTAAAAACTCAAGTTTCAGCATTAGTTTGGACCTGACTCGGAGTCTAATAGGTGAACACGACGATAATGTAGCATGTCATCATATTAAGCGACGCATAACGTAAGCAGACATGGAAGAGTGCGACCTCTCTTGTGGACCCGTGTAGTCCTCAAGGTCATCTGCTCAGTTGATGATGGTAATGCAGTTGCTGTGGCTGCCGGCGGTGGGGAAGAAGATCTGAGGCGGCGAAAGACAGTCTGGAGAGCGGATCCCTGCTGTGGTGAACCCTTCCGTCGTTGGAGCAGCTGAGCTGGGGTGGAACACAGCGCCGCAGGAGAAGGACAAACCACACAAGGTTTTCTTTGACACGTATCTGTAACAGAAGTAATTGAGTAAGGGCTTGTTTGAATTTGAGGATTCTAACAATGCAGGGATAGGAAATAGACAGGAATAGGATAGGAATGCACATGCAAAATAGAGAATTTAAAAACATAGGATTTCTGCCAATCTGGGTGTTTGATTCACAACAATTGGAAGATCACAGGATGCAAAAAAGCATGGTGAGATTAAGTCAAACCACAAGAAAATGTACGGTTATAATGCTATTATGCTACTATCTCTTAGTCTTGTGCTTGATGAATAGGAATATGAAAGGAGGAGAAGTTGAAATTAGAATTCCTACGGTTTTTCTTTCAAGGAGACACTAAAGGAACAAATCCTATAGTTTTCATTTGCTCCATTCCTTTGCACCAAATTCATGAAAAGTAGTACCGTAGGAAACTTTCCAATTTTGATGTTTTTCATTCACTTTTCCTTTGAAGCACTGGCGATTCTAGTAGGCAGGCTTTAGAAAGGAAAATCCTACACTAAAAAATGTTTTTGTGCTACTTCTATTACTTTGGACCCAGGCCATTGCCATACTAGCTCAACTCCCAGGCCCATCGACAAATGCACAGCTCAAACGCGTAGAGATAAATAATGATGGCGTTCAAGAGAGTCCATCACGGATAGCTAAGTTGCCTGGTACCTCACTACTTGTCATATAGTAGGATAAAATAATCGTATTTCCCGTTACTACGAGTGCTCAGTGGACAATATATATAACATGTAGAGTAAAAAAGAGATGCAACAAGTGTACAACCTCTTTGGCGAAGCCATGTCGATCTCAACGTGATTGGGTTGGCCGGTGAGGATGCTTCGGCTGACTTGGCTGTCGGAGGAGGGGAAGAAGATCTTAGGCGTCTGGAGATGGAGCCCGAGGTATTGCTCCGCTGTGATGGAGGGTTTCGTCGTTGGAGCAGCTCCGGTGAGTTGTACGACGCCGAGGCTGAAGCAGGACAAGAGAGACAACGAACAACGTTAACCTGAGTGGAATTCTAATAGCATCTCCAATACATGACGTAAAATACATAACCACAAAGTGCTAGATGTAAAATACATCAGCCGCTCAACTCTGAACTTAACTGACGAAACTGAATTTAACTATCGAAACTGAACTTAACTGTCGAAACTGAACTTAACTGTCGAAACTGAATTTTGCTGTCGAAACTGAACGCACTAGCAAGGTGAGGCTACACGTCGGTCGACTGACTTTTTCATCTCTGGTCAGACGATTTTGCAGCCGTTGGATACGAAATCAAGGGCCTGCAGTTCATCTTCAACCTCTACACCCCCTGAGCCGGCAGCCACCACCGGCCAAACAGCAGCCCCCCGCCGCCCGCGGCCGGCAGTGCACCGCCCCGCCCGCCCCGAAAACACTCCCCACCGTCGGTCCGCCGCCGCCCTGGCCATCCCTCTAGGCCCCCCCGTGCCAAGCTTTTTCTTCGGCGATCCCCACGCCACCACCCCGCCAACGCCCCGCCACCATCGGTGACCATCGCCCCCATCCTGAACCCTAAAATAGATAATGGGGTACCTCTCCGGTGAGCCCCCCTCCCCGCTGCGGCTAGTTCTTCCTTCACCCCAGCGAGCCCCCCCCCCCCCCACACCCCTTGAAAATCGACTGACCCAAAAGTCGATTCAGTCGACTGAAGTGTAGCTAAATCGGAGCAGCATCGCAAGCAAGAGCAAGAGCGAGAGCAGCAGCGCGAGCAAGAGCAATAGCAAGAGCAGACCAGGCAGGGGACCGAGAGCAAGAGCATAGCAGCAGCGCGAGCGAGAGCTAAAGCAGCAGCAGCTCCTACTGATGTGGACGTCGCCGCCGAGGGAGCGACGCCATGGAGGAAGTGGCCGGCGACGCCGCCGTAGATGGATCCGCATCGTGTCGGCTCGGGACCGAGCGCCGGCAGCACCGTGAGATCAAATCAAGAAGAAAATGCGGTGATTAGTGTACAACCTCTTTGGTGGCGCCGATTAGGCCGCAGCTTCATCCGAGGAAACGGTGATGATGATGCTCTTCCGGTGGTGCAGGTGAAGACGGCGGTGTGGGAATGGAGGTGGCGCGAAAGACAAGGGGAACATCGGGGCAGCTCCTTGGAGGTGGAGGACGGGGTGGCTGAACCGGCGGGATGATGAGATCGATGACAGATCCTCATCTGGTACGGTGGATGAGGGACGTCGAGGTGTTGCTGTGGACGACGTCGTCGGGGAAGAGGCTCCGGCTGGGTGGCGGATGGAGCAGGGTGTGGGGTTTCGTCGCGGGTTTTCGCGGCCTCGGTGTATGAATGGGTGGGCGGATGGGATGGCAGTGGGGAACCATGGCTTAGAGACGCGCTTGTCCGAAATGTGGGGTAAGTGACGAAAGTACCCCCAACCGATTTGAGGTGGTTCTTTCGGTTCAGGGGTACCACGGGCATTTCGTGTGTCGGGATTTCACAGGAGGTGGGAGTTTTCACTCGCGTTGTAATTTCGGAATAGCAAGGCGCGGGTTGAGATGGAGGGAGTTTTCGGAGGACAACGAGACAAAGATATATCTTAAATATTTCGGGCTAACAAGGCGCAGGTTGAAGAGGCGGGAGTTTTGCAGCACGATAGACAGAGACGCTAGCTTGAATTTTCGGCATAACAAGGCATGGCTTGAAATTTCGGAAGAACAAGCTTAACGTGTACCCAAAAAAACAATTTGCACCTCAACATGCACAACACACACACAAACACCATTTAGACTAGAGTAAGGTACACGTGCATTGCACGCATGAGATTTGGCAACCAAATTATGAATAAATACCACATTATAGCATGCAAGCTTTGAGTCATATATGCATGATGTAGATGTTCGTTTAAATCTTATAGTTCATTTCATTCAAAATCATCTAGTTTTTATAAGAAAGCTAATCTATTTTAAGATTCATGGAATTGTGCGTCGTAAGACATAAAGTAAAAACAAATAATGGCAAATCATGTAGAAAAACATTTGGGCAATTCTGATACGGAAGATTCTAGAACAAATAAGAAGTGCTTGTGTTTTGATGTTTGTGCATTATGCTTAAGTTCAACCATGGAGTCTTCTAGATTATACATGTGGCGAAATCTGGTGGAATCTAGATGATATCCAACGGCCAGTAGTGCTCAAATTTGCCATCTTTGGACCATCGGATTCGCCTCATCCAACGACCATCTTTCAAAGTTAAAGTTACCCGCACACAATATAAAAAAATATAAAATATAATATATATAGGGGTATAGATATAGATATATGATGCGAAAGCCTCCCATCATCTCCAATTAGAATAGTGTTTCCATGCACGCATGCGACGTGGACAAATGATGTCTGCCATCGGTATCTCAAATTCAAATCAGTCTGACCTTGTTCAATGTGTATACATTACAACATGCTCATTTCCAAACCACACTGCGCAGATCTCCGTTATATTCATGCATGCATGGGTTTCAAACATCAGGATCTCTTATTCAAATATTTGAATTCAACTTTACATTGATTATGACCTCACCTATTCTTTTACACCCACACAGTAGTCTTATCTTTATAATTGTACCACTAACTTTCTCTCGTGCATGCATGCACACACACTACCAGTCGGCATTATCCATCCCACGCATGCAATCTTTTTCTTCATGTCGGTCTCCCATGAAGTCACACACCCACACACATCCCCCTCTCCATCATATCAGGCATTCTTTATCTCTCACGCATGCATGCGCAATGATCGATGTTCCTCTATGTATGTGTGTATAGAGCTAGGTCTTTCATAGTTTTCCACACAAACCGATCAATCAATATATCCAGTGAGGTCTCACCCTCTTTCCCACGTCCACATCGATCAATCTATACCTCTCTATATAGGATTAACATATATAGCTAATACACCCACATTAATTATATATCCAACGTCCCCCTCTCATCATCCATGCCTTCCACTTCATCTCTCAGACACGTGCACAATGGCAAAGACAGGGGGCAGTAAGGGCCCTGCCCCCCTCCCCCCCTAACATCACTATATATCGAGGCTAATATGAATGTGATCATTAGACAATTGCTGCTAAAAATGGTTTAAGTTCATGAATTGACCCTCCTTGTAAAGGATTAGCAATGCTTGGCCCCCTAGCTCATTTATTTTTCATGGCTCCGCCACTGCACGCAACAGCGCACGTGTTCGCCCCCTCTCTCTAAATATCGATCTCGCACTTGTGCATTCCTTCATAGTCTCCCTCCACTAGGCCCCTTGCACCATCTTCTAGCCCCCCACCGGATTTTCCCACATGTACAATCTAGCAGATTCCATGGTTGAACTTAAGCATAATGCACAAACCTCAAAACAACAGTGGTTCTCTTTTGTTCTAGAATCTTCCGTATCATAACTGCCCAAAAAATATTCTAGTTGAATTGCCATTATTTGTTTTTACTTTATGCTTTACAACGCACAATTCCATGAATCATAAAATAGATTAAGGGCTTCTTTGATTCAAAGGATTCTCAAAGGAATTTTGGAGGATTCTAATCATTAGGAATTTTTCCTATCTTGGTTGTTTGATTCGTAGGATTGTAAACCATAGGAATTTTTCCATATGATTCATTTGCACTATATTTCATAGGAAACATCCCATCCACTCAAACCTCTTTGAAAGAATTCTGCATTTTTTCTATGCACAATCAAACACTTGTACAATCCTGTAGGATTCAAGACGACATTCCACTATAATCCCATGTTTTTCCTATTCCCGCGTTCTTAGATTTTTTATAAAAACTAATTGATTTTGAATGAGATGAACTATAAGAATTAAATGAAGGGCTACATCAGGCATATATGACTCAGAGCTTACATGCTATAGTGTGGTATTTATTCATAATTTGGTTGCAAAATCTGATGTGTGCAATGCACGTGTACCTTACTAGTACTTCGAGTATGTGCACAACACGTAAATTAAAATACCAATGGCATGCTACACAGTGTCTCTCTTACAGTTCATGAAGCCACGTGGCACATGTGGAGGCGTTGTCGCAACCTCCTTGCGTGGATTGATCACAGTGATGTGCTACTGGTTCCAAAAGAATGTACTCGTCCTCCCTGAGCCATACTGGCGGTACATGCACGAAGCGAAGATGTGCACGCACGCCACGCACGCACTCATTCCCTCGCACGCACACGCGGGTACACGGGTGGACGCAATTTTGTACCAAGATCCACCCCATGTGATAATTTGACGCATGTAAAGTCGTTCACTTCATTGATGGTCAATTAATACAACGCATGCAAATTGAGTGGACGTGAGGGCGGAAGAAAGACATTATTACTCCACTGCGCGCATGCGAGTAGTTAAATCATGGGTTGCTAGTAGTACTTCCATTGGCCTCCTTCGTATTTTGTGCCAATTTTTGACAGTAACATAATATTTACGCATTTGAGCAGTGTAGTACTTGAAATTTATGTTCCGCTAAACTCATCGGGAGCCGTTTCAGGCCTCGAAACCAAAACCATCAATTAATCTTTACCTTGTTCCCATCACATTCGAAAGCCTGCTCACACCTACTAGTATGTACCAAACCTAAATGTGTTCCCACTATGCAGGTATTAGTACTAGTGCTAGTACTTAGGTTATAAAAGGGGAACTACCTAACCGAAAATTACTCTACCTTTCCTCCTCATAAGTGCTTCTTCTTCGTTCGTCATTGCCATGGCCGGTGAGCAGAGCTCTAGGTCGAGAACTACTCGTAACAAGGGAGCGGCAACCAAGGCTGCGGAAAAAAAGAGAGGGCTCGCCTCCATGCAGAGACCTCAAAAGATCTCTCACGGACAGGTGATGGCTCCCAGGAGCGCCCTAGCCGCGGAGGCGAACATGCCGAGCTGGCGGAGCTGGAGTCGTTATCCCTCGACGGCATGCCCGATCAGCTCAATAAGCACCTCAACAAGCAGAAGGAGTTCATCCCAGGCTTGATGGAGTTGCTAAAGGAGAGCCTCAATGACATGCCCATTGATCTCAATCAGCAGGGGGAGTTGATCGCCGGCTTGGTGATGCTGCTGAAGAAGAGCATTGCCTCGGAGAAGAAGGCGACCGGCGAAATCCTGCGACTTCAGGAGGACAAGGCAAAGCTCTGCCACGAGATCGACCTGTTGAAGGATAAGAACGTCGGATGGAAGAAGCTGCATGAGAATAGTAGTCCCTCGATGAAGATGCTGCAGGCCCTCGTCATGGAATAGAAGGAGGAGTTGGCGAAGCTCCGCATCGAGCACCCGACTGCTGTCAAGGTACGTAATGCGGCCGTGGAACAAATGATGAAGGCTCGCGTAGAGAAATCCCGCGTCATGGACAGAATGAAGAAGATGGCGGAGGAGACGTTCAAGGAGATGGAGGTCGTGGAGGCGATGAAGAAGCAGTTACGACTCCGCGGCGAATTAGATCATTTGGGGTGATAATCTTCCTTCTTCTTTTGCTCCTGTGTTTCATCTTTTGCTTCGGTGTTTGGCCGCATGTGTCACGTTCTCTGCGAGGCATGAATAGAACAATGATTTTTTTTGAGGGAATGAATAGAACAATGCTAACAATGAGATGACTAGCAAATTAGATCATTTTTATTGCCATATGGCACTGGGCTTCCGTGTTTCGTGCTCCTCCGTCGCAGTACTACTCCAGTGGAAAACTTGAGTATACCGCACGATTCTTTGCTCCTCCTCGATCTGGTCGTCGGCGCATTTATACGAGCAGTCAAATCACAAGGCCCCGCCTTCCAGCAGTAATGAGCCGTCAAATCACAAAGGCCCTTGCCTCTCGTGAAACCGACCAAGCTAGACTACCCCGCCCTCTAGCCTTTTAAAAAATGTATACTTTTGTACAGCAGTAGTATCGATGGATTGCGACATGGAGCAAAACTTGAAATTAAAAAAAAGGTGGTACATATAGAGAGCGCTCGTCGCCAAATTATGCATATAGTACTATTAAAAAGGCTAGTCACAATAATGGTGTCCAGCACAACCCACCCCTCAAATAAAACTAAGTGATGGTTGGATACGTTTTAGTCCCATGACTAAAAGTAGTGGGACTAAAACATGCTAGCCTCACCCATGCTTGGATCCAAATACTAAAAAGGCTAAAATCAAGTTAATGAGAATCTATTATCCTCCAAACCCTCCAATCCAGAACTCGCCTATGTTAAAGGAGAGGAGTTAAATGAGTAGAGAGAGGACTAATCCACATTTTAGTAGGGGTACCCCTGACTAAAAAAATTTAGTCTCAAGACTAGTTTTAGCCCCTCTTTAGTCAGGGGTGCTTGGAACTTTAGCCTCTTAAAGAGACTATTTTTAGTCAGACTAAAATAAGTCCATTGGATCCAAGCACCCTCTAAGCATCCTGGAATTCTTTGACAAAACTAAGCACCCTGAAATTCTTTGACAACTAAACTGCTGGCTATATGATGTTGGCCATATATATTGTACGTATATAATGTGAAGAAACGAGTGGTAGTACTATACCAACTAAAAGATGAAATGTAAGAAATACTAGTATGTACGTACTGAAGAGTTAAAGTAACGAGAAGAAACATAGCATAGTTCTGCTGGGGGCTCAGCACAACACACCCCTCAAATTAAATTAAGCACACCTGAAATTAAACTTTGCAACTATTCCGATAGACACTGCATTAGAACCACCATGAGCAACACTGCCACCTTACTCGGAGTCCTCGTCCACGTCCTCGACTTCGTCCTTGTCCCTCTTCCTCTTGGCCGATACTTCTTTGCTTGAACCGCACACTTGGCTGTTGCTCTTCATCCAACCCTTGTAGATATTGAAGCAAAGGTAGCCATCCATTGCAGCGTAGTGGATGTGGTCTATATCTAGTACATTCCGCTGCCATGCATGACGATGAAACGTGTATGGAGGTTTCTCCAACTTACCGTACGAAGGATGAACCATGGCTCCTGCCAGGGTCAGCATTGAAGGCTGACGAGAGGACACCAACCGATTCTTATGGAGGTCGAAGGTGTTGCCTACAATGAGGCCTATCCGACGCAGGACTTCTTTGTCGTTACCAAAGTCTACAGTGATGAATTTGACTAGGTTGCTCTCGAGGAAGTCCTTAAAATCCTGGCACTCAACGTCGGCATGGCATATGTGGTAGACCAAGCATAAGTCATGCACGCAAACCTGGATCACGACGGACTTCTTCCTCTCTTCGTCCTTTAGATCCTTCTCTCGTCCCAGGACTGTGGTGTACTCAACATCTAGCCCAGCGACCCACTCATCATCTGAGTCTTCGAACATGTGTCTGAAGCGAGAAAGGCATCCTTTCACCATCGCGGAAGAACGGGTGTAGATGACGTCGAACTCATCGCCGGTGATGGTTCTAACCTTGTACTCACTGCCGATCGTGGAGATTTGGGATGCCATGGATTTGGGAGGAGGGTTAGGATTAGTGGAACTGCCATAATGTGAATGGACGGGACGACTAGGAGCGAACCGCCGTAGTATTGAAGGACGTGCGGGGACGAGTAGGAGCGAACTGCCAGTGTGCGAACGGGAGGGCAGTGGCTTTCCATTCTCCCATGATACGGGCTTCCGAGAGACCTTGGATCTGAGGTCGAACGGTTGCATGGCGTGATTCTAGACCTATGGGTGAATATCCTATCCTGGAGGGTTATTCTGCAAATTTTCAACAACTTAGCATGCGACTGTTTGATCTCAGATCCAAGGGCTGCCAGTAGCCCGTATCATGGTCGCGCCTACCACGACCGTCGCGTCGCTCGCGCGGTCGCGCCCTTGGAGATTTAACACGGTGCGTTAGGCTATTTGATGTTGGCATGTCATACATAGTCATCACTTAGTCACTCATACTACAACAAGGTTGGCTATAAGGTTGGCTATAAGTGTATTTTTTACTCCTCTCTATCTCTTTCTTCATACTCCCTCCGTCCCATAATATAAGAATGTTTCTGACACTAGTGTAGTGCCAAAAACGTTCTTATATTATGGGACACAGGGAGTACTAGTATTTATTGCTTTTGCCAAGGAGTGACCTCTTCCAATAAAATGGTGTTGCTAAGTTTGCTTCATTTAATTAGCTATAGACTCAAATTTGTCTTTTCACCTAGGTACACGCGCTTAGCACCGTTTCTTCCTTGGGTCACCAAACTAGACTCTCTCTTCTTGATTAACTTGCCACATCAGACTTTATGCCTATGTGGCAAGCTTAAGCACCTGTAGGAGCAACTAAAAGTAAGTACAATAGTGCGCTTTACATGGCATTTTTGCATATGTGGAGGAAAGAGAGGCAAGGAAAAAGTGGAGAAGTGGGCTCTCATGCAAGAGCCAGCCTCTACTACATGGTGGAGCATTGGGAGAGGTACCTGTATGGAGGTGGTCAGGAATCGGGAGACAACTGAGTTTGGCAAGTCAAAACATGGGGCCCCACCTGTCCAGCAGTAACTCACTGTCAAATCACACAGCCCTACGTTTGCAGCAGCCTACTCCCTCGTCTTCTTGCATCTCTGTCGAACCGACTAGGCGGAACTGCCCCGCCGCCTACCGTGCAGGAAAAGTCGCGCCCTCGACTTTTAAATATTATACAGTATACTATTTTTGTATCCATGGATTGCGCCTGCGCCATGGAGCAAAGCGTCTAGAAAACGGCGGTACACATGTACGGAGTATACAGCACGCCCTCGTGTTCGCGTCGCACCCCTGACGGTTGGTCGGTCTGGCACGCTGCTCTCTGAATGGAACACGCATCATATTGCATTTGCACACACATGTGGGACGGCAATTGAGAACCAACCATAGGCACACTCCCCGGCCCCGCAAGTCGGGTGACTTAATAGAAGAGGGAGACGAGCGATAGTACTAGAGAAGTGGTGTACTACATTGGTGCCTGGACGATCCCTGCAAGACACGGAAGATCAGTTCGTCCATGCATGTGACCAGACTCCAGTAGAAACGCCTGGATTGGCTATCGTCTACATATCGTGCAGGTTGTGTTGTACATGGCTGTAGTTGTGGTAAGAAATCTAAAAAAAGGTTTCTTGTCATCTCGCAAAATTAGGTGTCATGTGCTTCGGATCACTGCGAGGGTTAAACAGCGACAACTGAGTTGGGCTAGTCATTGGGGGCACATGCACGAACAGTGACTACTCGGCTGCCATCTAGGTCAAGCCGGCTAGGATGTTGGAGATACAGTCTTGGTTTGACAACAAGGACCAACTAGCGGCGACGGCGACATCCATGGCCAAGTATCTGCAACAGAGCGAAAAGGCGGCGATACTCCCGGAGGGAGTCGCGCCGGAGTACATAGAGCTGCTCCTCTGGGCCATGGAGCAAACAGATTCGCCGAATCCGATCGTGAGGGAGCGGTGGTGGGAGTATCGATCCCAGATGGAGCATCCACTAGAGATTGAAGGATCGAGCATCTATAGGGTGTCGTTTGTGAGGGTGTCCTGCCAGAGCGAGCCGGTGGAGTCTTCGTCGACCGAACCCAACTGCAAGAGGAGAAAAGCAGTTGGCCCGATGACGCTTCCCCGCCATCGTCTCCCTCGTCGTTCACATCGTCTCACGCGGTGGCTGTCTGCCGCCGAGGAATAGGAGGGGTCTGCCCCCCCAGCCCAATAGTTGGGCAGGTTGTGAATTGTCAGGAGGAGCTTAGGGTTGTCAGTATTTGCAGGTTGTGAATTGTGTTTTGTGTTGTGTATTTTGGGAGTACTTTCATATATGAATGTCTTTTGAATTTCAGATTTGCAGTATTGAGCATATGAAGTATTTTATGAATTCTAGGGATCTATTTTTAGCACTTAAAAAATGTAGTTTCATAGGAGTATAAAAGTGCAGACAATGTGTCTCAGAGAAGAAACTGCAAGTTTCAGTTTCAGATAAGAAACTGCAAGTTCAGTTTCACATAAGAAACTGCAACTTTCAGAGGCAGAGCATTTATATTAACATGGCCTTTTCAAACAGGGTGTGACACCCCGAGAACGATGCGCCAGGTGTCTACCAGTTATTCGCCATCATTGCCATGTCATTCTCTTGCGTGTTGCATCGTGTCATGTCATCATGTGCTTTGCATCATCATGTTTTTCAAAACTTGCATCCATCCGGGTTTCCCCAGTTCTGTCCGTTGTCCATTCTGAGTCCAACCACACTCGCAGCGCCCGCGGCATGTCCGAAATATTATTTTATAAGTGGCTAGAAAATGTTCTCGGAATGGGTTGAAAGTTGGCGTGCGGTCTTATTATAGTGTAGGTAGGCCGCCTGCCAAGTTTCATCGCATTCGGAGTCCGTTTGACGCCCCAGCGGATAACTATAGCGGCAATATAGCCGATCTAACGTCGGACATTTTTGGTCTCCAAAAAATGTTGCCGGGCTTTCCCTCTCTTTCCCTCTCATCTCAGCCCAACCTCCTCTTCACAGCCCACAAGGCCAAACCTACCCCCCCCCCTCTTTGCTCAGTGCATCGACCCCTCGCGCGTGTCCGAAACTCACCCAAACCCGAATCGGGCAGTCGTCACCGTTGGATCCGGATCATCCCCAAACATCTACAAAACGTCACAGTTTTCTTATTTGGACTCCCTAGCTATTTTATTCGCAATCGTCCGATCGCGATCGGAGGGACGAGATAGCCCCAACCTAATCCACAGGCCTATATATAAACTAGTCCAACCCTAATTTTGAGGCAGCTTGTCCCATCCTCCTCATTCCGCCGCCGCCACTCCTCTTGTCTCCCCTTCCTTGGGATCCCCTCACAAACCACCACTGCCCCGCCTGACCAACCCCTCGTCCCCGTACGCCGTCCTCCTCGTGCCCGATCTAGACGCCCGCAGCTACCGTGCGCTCCCCTGCCCGAGCCGCCTCCACGCCGACCCCATCGCCCTCCTCCCGTGCTTCCGCGCGCTGCCGCAAGCAGCAGCACCACCGGAGCTCCCTTCACTGTCAGGCACCACCAGCAGCGCCGGTCGCCGTCGTCCCGTTCGTCTTCCAGCGAGGCGAGGAACCGAGCTCCGCCGCAAGCCCCCTGCAAACGGCCGCTCTCTCCGTTCACTCCGCCGCCAAGGACACCAAGACCTCGACACAATCCGTCACCGTCGGCATGCTCAGCCAGGATCCGGCGGGTCTCTGCTTCCCCGCGCCCTCTCCGTCCCTATCGTGTGACCGCCGTTCAGCAAGAGAACGTTCGACCCCGCCCTTGTGCAGTCGCCGGTGCCACCGAGAATGAAGCTCCACCATCGCCCTGGCCTCGGATCCGGTCGGCTCCCATGCGCCCTCGTCGCCGGCCAGTCCCGCCCTCCGCTGATGCCTCGCCGCTGTCCAACCGTGCCACCGTGCCCCTGCTTCCTCTGTATCGAAGACGAATGCGGGTGCTCGTTCCCGTTGACTTGGTCCAGCGCCAACGTGGACAAGCGCCACGTCCAGCGTGCTGGCCCTCCTCTGCCCAGCCGACCTGGGCCTTGGCCCATGGGTGAGCAGCCCGTCCACTCCTTCTCCTGTACACCGTCGGCCCAGCCAGTTTCGGCCCGCGTAGTTTTTTTCCCTGTGCTGCGATTTTCTCTATTATCCAGCGAATTACTGTTTTACAGAAAGGTCCCTAAACTTCATGCATATAATAACTTAATAACCATGCATCGGTTTAAAATGATTTATATATGAAACTTGCTTAGAATTTTGTCTAGATTCATAATATCCAACTTTCATCTATGTTTAAAATGTTTAAAATGTCGTTTGATTAAATTTGCTCCTATGTCATGTTAAAATGATTTATTTCATAACTATTTAACCGTAGCTCCAAATTTAACAAACTTTATATGTTTTTGGGGTAGAAAAATGCCTAGTTTAACATGGTGTACTTGCTTTGCATGTTTATCAACTCTAAAATATGGTTTAGGGCAGAACAGTACCAAACCTAAAATATGCACATGAGGAGTTTCTGGACTTGCTGTTTTGTTGTTCCGGCCTCATTTAAACTTGCCTAGATAGAGAGTTTTCATATGCTTCACCCCTTGTCATGTTAATCAACACTTAATATTGTTGGGGTACCTAAACGAGAGAGAACTAAATAAGTCATGTGGTGTTCCGTCAATATGCAACTCGTTGCATATTGAGCTCCACTTAATTTGTAGGATTGTTTGTGCATTTTTGCCATGTCATGCCTCATTAAACCGGACATGCATCATACTTGATTGTGCATCATGCCATGATTATGTGATGGTTGTTTACCATGTTGGTTGCTTCTTTCCGGTGTTGCTTCTTCGGGTTGGTTCCGTTAACGTCGCGTTTGTGAGGATTCGTTCGACTATGTCCGTTTACCTTCTTCATGGACTTGTTCTTCTTCCTTGCGGGATCTCAGGCAAGATGACCATACCCTCGAAATCACTTCTATCTTTGCTTGCTAGTTGCTCGCTCTATTGCTACGCCGCGATACCTACCACTTGCTATATCATGCCTCCCATATTGCCATGTCAAGCCTCTAACCCACCTTGTCCTAGCAAACCGTTGTTTGGCTATGTTACCACTTTGCTCAGCCCCTATTATAGCGTTGTTAGTTGCAGGTGAAGATGAAGTTTGTTCCATGTTGGAAAATGGATATGTTGGGATATCACAATATCTCTTATTTAATTAATGCATCTATATACTTGGTAAAGGGTGGAAGGCTCGGCCTTATGCCTGGTGTTTTGTTCCACTCTTGCCGCCCTAGTTTCCGTCATACCGGTGTTATGGTCCTTGATTTTGCGTTCCTTACACGGTTGGGTGTTATGGGAACCCCCTTGACAGTTCGCTTTGAATAAAACTCCTCCAGCAAGGCCCAACCTTGGTTTTACCTTTTGCCTCACCACCACCTACTTTTCCCTTGGGAGTCGCTCTCTCGAGGGTCATCTTTATTTAACCTCCCACGGGCCAGTGCTTGTCTAAGTGTTGGTCCGAACTAGATTCCTTTGCAGCGCCACCTCGGGGAAACTTGAGGGCTGGTTTTAGTTGTACGGAGTGATCATCCGGTGTTGCCCTGAGAACGAGATATGTGCAGCTCCTATCGGGATGTCGGCGCATCGGACGGTCTTGCTGGTCTTGTTTTACCATTGTCAAAATATCTTGTAACCGGGATTCCGAGACTGATCGGGTCTTCTCGGGAGAAGGAATATCCTTCGTTGACCGTGAGAGCTTGTGATGGGCTAAGTTGGGACACCCCTGCAGGGTTTTGAACTTTCGAAAGTCGTGCCCGCGGTTATGGGTAGATGGGAATTTGTTAATGTCCGGTTGTAGAAAACCTGAAACTTATCTTAATTAAAATGCATCAACCGCATGTGTAGCCGTGATGGTCTCTTTTCGGCGGAGTCCGGGAAGTGGACACGGCGTTGGAGTTATGCTTGAACGTAAGTAGTTTCAGGATCACTTCTTGATCACTTCTAGTTCACGACCGTGCCTTGCTTCTCTTCTCGCTCTCATTTGCGTAAGTTAGCCGCCATATATGCTAGTGCTTGCTGCAGCTCCACCTCATACCTTTTCCCTACCCATAAGCTTAAATAGTCTTGATCGCGAGGGTGTGGGATTGCTGAGTCCTCGTGACTCACAGATTACTTCCAGAACCAGTTTGCAGGTGCCGATGATACCGTGCAGGTGACTCAACCGAGCTCAAGGAGGAGTTCGATGAAGATCTTGTTCATCATGTTGTTTCATTTCAGTTGATCAGTGGTGGAGCCCAGTCGGGGTGATCGGGGATCTTTTGCATTAGGGGTAGTCATCTTTTATTTTGGTTCCGTAGTCGGACCTTGATTGTATCTGGTTGATGTAATGCTATATTTATGTATTGTGTGAAGTGGCGATTGTAAGACAACTCTGTACCTCTTTCTTATTCAGTACATGGGATGTGTAAAGATTACCCCTCTTGCGACATGCCTACACTGCGGTTATGCCTCTAAATCGTGCTCCGACACGTGGGAGATATAGCCGCATCGTGGGTGTTACAAGTTGGTATCAGAGCCTTCCCCGACTTAGGAGCCCCCCTGCTTGATTGAATCACTGACGTTGTTGAGTCTAGAAAAATGGTTTGAGTCTTATAGGATTATATATATCGGAGAGTAGGATTCTTTTTACTCCTCAGTCCCTTCGTCGCTCTGGTGAGGCATCCTGACGTAGAGTTTTGACTCTTTTGTTCTCAAATTTCACTAAAAAAATTAGGATCACGCGGGTATCTTGGAATCATTTCGATGGTTTTGTGACGAGAACATTGTTCTTGGTGCCTCCTGACATTTAGGGGTTGTGGTAGTGTCCCGGGGAGTTGAGCTCCGAGGTGTTGTCGTCACAATTTTATCGTTGCAATTCTGGAATACCTGAGTTTCGCCGACATCGAAAATCTCCTTTATGAAGTTGTTGGTGAGATAACCTCGACGCCACCCAGTACTGGGGCGGGAGTTCAGGAGTATTGCCATAACTCGTATAACCGATGCTTTTCGAAGGTTGAGGTAAATGATTTCCGAAGGTTTCTTGGTTATGTGTTGAAGGATGGATACAGCTGGATGTAGGATTTGCTAGTTTTAGGTGAGATATTATGCTTCCCCTGTATCCCCAACACCTGATTGCATAACCAGAAAGTTTCAGGAGTTTATAAATGGGAATTCAAGTAGCTCATAGGATATCTTTCCAACATACACATGATACGATATGGGATCTATCATATGTTTGTTTCCGGCTTATTCTGCAAGCCAATCCTTTGTTTTATTTTTGTTGTGGTATTCGAGTTGCTTCAGTGTCAAGTGTTGATTCCATACCTTCCCTAAGTGGTGTTCTCATACTTCTATGTGAATACCAATCCTTCTTGATCATCGAGGTTGTCTTTTCAATTCTGTCCAACCGGTGTTTGTTTCATCCGTCCCCAAGTTGCCTTTGTTTTCCCGCCCACCCACCCCTTTTTCTTCGAGGACTAAGATTTCTTAATCAAGTATCCATTTTATTGATGTGAAGTCCCTCCATTCTTTTCCTTCAATGTTCTTATCCGGTGATTCTCATGAAGATACTAACAGAGCTTCAAGTTCATCATTCTTCATCCTTTTCCTTCTCCGGTGGATTCAATTCAAGCTTTGGTATTGAGCATAGTCTTTTCTTTTTGCCCAATGCTTTTCTTATGCTGGTGCACCTCTTAATCATTCCCCGCTTGCTATTCAATTGTTCCAGAGTGCTCAAGATATCTCAAAGATTCGTGTTTCCACTATGCTTTCGTTCAAACCTATCTCGAGGTTGTTATCTTATTCAAGCCATTTAACTCAACCGGTGCATTCTCTCTTTTAAATCTTTCTACGGTGTTTCTTTTGAGTGGGACCTTAACCACAGGTCTTTTCCCAGGATCTTACCTGACTCTTCGAATTTTTTCGGAGCTATTCTCAAATCTTCTAAAGTTTGACATAAGAATGAATTTTCATCAGTCAAATGCCTTTCTCCAAGATCTTTCAAAGTCTTTTCATCGTTGGTTCAACCTTTCTAATTTTCATTCCGGAGTGCCTCAACAATTCAAGGTGGTGTTTCTCTTCATCATTATCAACATTTGAAGAACGAAGAAGAGTTTCTCTGCAATCATATCCATTCTCTTGAAGATTCTTGGTCCTAGCTTCATGATATCCTCTCATAATTATTTTTGATTGTGAGAATTCTTTTCATCCATCCGGAGCATTTCATGAGTTGTTTTCTCTTTTCTTTCCTCCGGAGCCCATCATCTCAGCTTCCATCTCTCGTTTCTCCAAATCTTACTGGTGCATCATTCAAGTATTCTCTAATCAGCTCGTGATCTCTTCGTTCACTTGTATCTAAATACTCTCAAGTATCTTCATTCGTTTTCCAATTCTACCTGGTGATTTGTGCCTTTGCTACTATCATTTTCAATTCTTATGGTGGTTCATTCAAGATTCTATTCCATGGTTATCATATTAATTCATTTGTTGTTTGAATCCTACTGGTGGTTCGTTGAAGATTTGCCCAAGTTGGCCCTATATCTATCTTAATCTCTTCCACGAGAATAAGTAGTATGTCAAATCCGTTGCTTGTCATCAATTCAATTGATGAAGGATAAGCATAATGTAATTCTTATTCTTGTTTCATCCAATTTATTAATTCCTTATTCCGGAGGCTCGTCAAATTATCAGTTTTATTGTTTCATCTTTTCTTTTCTCAGAGTTCCAAGCTCTCTCAATTATATCATCGCGAAGATCCATCCAAGTCATTACAAGGCTAAACCTTGTGTTTTGAACTTCTCTTTCTTTTATCATCCTTATTACCGGAGTTCTTCAGGGTGGCTACATGTTGGTTCATCAAGGATTTAATTGCTTCTCAAATTGTTCATCGAGATTCTTTTCAAAGGATCTCAAGTATTCTTCATGTTGCATTCCGAAGTGCAATTCTTTCTACCGTATCATTTGAGGTGGTGCTATGTCATTCTTCATAATTTGAGTTCATGTTTCATGATTCACATGTGGTCAAGAATGAGGTATCTTAAATCCATCAATCTCTTCATTGGAGTTATCATGGATTATAGTTGACCTAAAACCTTCCCTAAGGAATGTTGCTATTGGGGTGCTTATCAATAATCCAAGTTTCCTCCTATTCTCACGATGAAAGATGCTTTCATCTCTCCGTCGCTCTCAAGCAAGCAATTGTTTTCGTTTGTGGCAGGTTTTCACCTCAAGTTCTTGAGATATTTTCCATAAGCCCTCAACAAGCCTGTTCTTTTCGTTGTTGATTTCCCAACAACTCCATTCAATCCTTCTTTTTAAGGATGCTCTCTAAAATTCATTTGAGGTAGAACATGTTGTTTTTCTTCTTCGTTCTTTTCTTTGCATTCTTTCATTTCTTCCGGAGGCATTGTGATGATGCTCTCTTCACTCATCATCTCGTATTGTGAACATCATGTTCTTTTCTTTGCTTATCCATTCAACTGGAGTGTCGTGTTTTCTTTTGAGCTCTCTCATCTTATCAAATTTTGCCTCCCTTCTCAACCGAAGTATTGTCTGAAATCTTTCTTACCCCTTGTGCCATTCTTTCAATAGTTCCGGAGTCAGTGTGTTGTTGATTTCATCAAGTATCCTCTCATCTTATCTAGCTCATATTCAATTCCTTTCATTTACAGTGGGAGTGCTGTCCAAATTACATCATTCTTATTTCTTCTCTATCTTGTTTTAACCGGAGTGGTTCCAATATCTATCTTGGCATTTAACCTCAGAGTTTCTCGTAATGTTCCTTGTTTTTTTTCTAACGGAGTGTTTTCAACTTTGTTCATCTTCATATATTATTTCTTTAAATTTGTTCAACCTATCAAGGTTCTTTGGTTTCACTCGTTTGTCAAAGAAGCAACTTTGGTTTACCTCTTCCTCTTCCGTTTTCTATCCGGTGCCATCCTAGATCTCGGGACGAGATCCTCACATAGTGGTGGAGTGTTGTGACGCCCCGAGACCGATGCGCCAGGTGTCTTCCAGTTATTCGCAGTCGTTGCCATGTCATTCGCTTGCGTGTTGCATCTTGTCATGTCATCATGTGCTTTGCATCATCATGTTTTTTAAAACTTGCATCCGTCCGGGTTTCCCCAGTTCCATCCGTTCTCCGTGTCCAACCACACTCGTATGCGCCCGCGGCATGTCCGAAATATTATTTTATAAGTGGCCGGAAAATGTTCTCGGAATGGGTTGAAAGTTGGCGTCCAGTCTTATTATAGTGTAGGTAGGCCTCCTGGCAAGTTTCATCGCATTCGGAGTCCGTTTGACGCCCCAGCGGATAACTATAGCGGCAATATAGCTGATCTAACATCGGACGTTTTCGGTCTCCGAAAACTGTTGCCGGGCTTTCCCTCTCTTTCCCTCTCATCTCAGCCCAAGATCCTCTTCACAGCCCACAAGGTCAAACCTACCCCCCTCTTTGCTCAGTGCATAGACCCCTCGCGCGTGTCCGAAACTCACCCAAACCCGAATCGGGCAGTCGTCACCGTTGGATCCGGATCATCCCCAAACATCTACAAAATGTCACTGTTTTCTTATTTGGACTCCCTAGCTATTTTATTCGCGATCGTCCGATCGCGATCGGAGGGACGAGATAGCCCCAACCTAATCCGCAGGCCTATATATAAACTAGTCCAACCCTAATTTTGAGGCAGCTTGTCCCATCCTCCTCATTCCGCCGCCGCCACTCCTCTTGTCTCCCCTTCCTCGGGATCCCCTCCCGATCCAAAAATCCTCCCACTCTCGTTTTCCCCAGCAAGCCAACCACCACATCCCCGCCTGACCAACCCCTCGTCCCCGTACGCCGTCCTCCTCGTGCCCGATATGGACGCCCGCAGCTCCCGTGCGCTCCCCTGCCCGAGCCGCCTCCACGCCGACCCCATCGCCCTCCTCCCGTGCTTCCGCGCACTGCCGCAAGCAGCAGCACTACCGGAGCTCCCTTCGCCGTCGGGCACCACCAGCAGCGCTGGTCGCCGCCGTCCCGTTCATCTTCCAGCGAGGTGAGGAACCGAGCTCCGCCGCAAGCCCCCTGCAAACGGCCGCTCTCTCCGTTCGCTCCGCCGCCAAGGACACCAAGACCTCGACCCAAGACGTCACCGTCAGCGTGCTCAGCCAAGATCCGGCAGGTCTCTGCTTCCCCGCGCCCTCTCTGTCCCTGTCGCGTGACCGCCGTTCAGCAAGAGAACGTTCAACGCCGCCCTTGTGCAGTCGCCGGCGCCGCCGGGAATCAAGCTCCACCATCGCCCTGGCCTTGGATCCAGTCGGCTCCCGTGCGCCCTCGTCGCCGGCCAGTCCCGCCCTCCGCTGCTGCCTCGCCGCTGTCCAACCGTGCCGCCGCGCCCCTGCTTCCTCTGTATCGAAGACGAATGCGAGCGCTCGTTCCCGTTGACTTGGTCCAGCGCCAACATGGACGAGCGCCACGTCCAGCGCGCCGGCCCTCCTCTGCCCAGCCGACCTGGGCCTTGGCCCATGGGTGAGCAGCCCGTCCACCCCTTCTCTTGTACACCGTCGGCCCAGCCAGTTTCGTCCCACGTAGTTTTTTTCCCTGCGCTGCGATTTTCTCTATTATCCAGCGAATTACTGTTTATAGAAAGGTCCCTAAACTTCATGCATATAATAACTTAATAACCATGCATCGGTTTAAAATGATTTATATATGAAACTTGCTTAGAATTTTGTCTAGATTCATAATATCCAACTTTCATCTATGTTTGAAATGATTAAAATGTTGTTTGATTAAATTTGCTCCTATGTCATGTTAAAATGATTTATTTCATAACTATTTAACCGTAGCTCCAAATTTAACAAACTTTATATGTTTTTGGGGTAGAAAAATGCCTAGTTTAACGTGGTGTACTTGCTTTGCATGTTTATCAACTCTAAAATATGGTTTAGGGCAGAACAGTACCAAACCTAAAATATGCACATGAGGAGTTTCCGGACTTGTTGTTTTGTTGTTCCGGCCTCATTTAAACTTGCCTAGATAGGTAGTTTTCATATGCTTCACCCCTTGTCATGTTAATCAACACTTAATATTGTTGGGTACCTAAACGAGAGAGAACTAAATAAGTCACGTGGTGTTCCGTCAATATGCAACTCGTTGCATATTGAGCTCCACTTAATTTGTAGGATTGTTTGTGCATTTTTGCCATGCCATGCCTCATTAAACCAGACATGCATCATACTTGATTGTGCATCATGACATGATTATGTGATGGTTGTTTACCATGTTGTTTGCTTCTTTCCGGTGTTGCTTCTTCGGGTTGGTTTCGATAACATCGCATTTCTGAGGATTCGTTCGACTACGTCTGTTTGCCTTCTTCATGGACTTGTTCTTCTTCCTTGCGGGATCTCAGGCAACATGACCATACCCTCGAAATCACTTCTATCTTTGCTTGCTAGTTGCTCGCTCTATTGCTACGCCGCGATACCTACCACTTGCTATATCATGCCTCCCATATTACCATGTCAAGCCTCTAACCCACCTTGTGCTAGCAAACCGTTGTTTGGCTATGTTAACGCTTTGCTCAGCCCCTCTTATAGCGTTGTTAGTTGCAGGTGAAGATGAAGTTTGTTCCATGTTGGAACATGGATATGTTGGGATATCACAATATCTCTTATTTAATTAATGCATCTATATACTTGGTAAAGGGTGGAAGGCTCGGCCTTATGCCTGGTGTTTTGTTCCACTCTTGCCGCCCTAGTTTCTGTCATACCGGTATTATGTTCCTTGATTTTGCGTTCCTTACACGGTTGGGTGTCATGGGAACCCCTTGACAGTTCGCTTTGAATAAAACTCCTCCAGCAAGGCCCAACCTTGGTTTTACCTTTTGCCTCACCACCACCTACTTTTCCCTTGGGAGTCGCTCTCTCGAGGGTCATCTTTATTTAAGCCCCACCCCCCCCCCCCGAGCCAGTGCTTGTCTAAGTGTTGGTCCGAACTAGAGTCCTTTGCAGCGCCACCTTGGGGAAACTTGAGGGCTGGTTTTAGTTGTATGGAGTGCTCATCTGGTGTTGCCCTGAGAACGAGATATGTGTAGCTCCTATCGGGATGTCGGCGCATCGGGCGGTCTTGCTGGTCTTGTTTTACCATTGTCGAAATGTCTTGTAACCGGGATTCCGAGACTGATCGGGTCTTCTCAGGAGAAGGAATATCCTTCGTTGACCGTGAGAGCTTGTGATGGGCTAAGTTGGGACACCCCTGCAAGGTTTTGAACTTTTGAAAGTCGTGCCCGCGGTTATGGGCAGATGGGAATTTGTTAATGTCTAGTTGAAGAAAACCTGAAACTTATCTTAACTAAAATGCATCAACCGCGTGTGTAGCCGTGATGGTCTCTTTCCGGCGGAGTCCGGGAAGTGGACACGGCGTTGGAGTTATGCTTGAACGTAAGTAGTTTCAGGATCACTTCTTGATCACTTCTAGTTCACGACCGTGCTTTGCTTCTCTTCTCGCTCTCATTTGCGTAAGTTAGCCGCCATATATGCTAGTGCTTGCTGCAGCTCCACCTCATACCTTTTCCCTACCCATAAGCTTAAATAGTCTTGATCGCGAGGGTGTGAGATTGCTGAGTCCTCGTGACTCACAGATTACTTCCAAAACCAGTTTGCAGGTGCCGATGATACCGTGTAGGTGACTCAACCAAGCTCAAGGAGGAGTTCGATGAAGATCTTGTTCATCGTGTTGTTTCGTTTCAGTTGATCAGTAGTGGAGCTCGGTCGGGGCGATCGGGGATCTTTCGCATTAGGGGTAGTCTTCTTTTATTTTGGTTCCGTAGTCGGACCTTGATTGTATCTGGTTGATGTAATGCTATATTTATGTATTGTGTGAAGTAGCGGTTGTAAGCCAACTCTGTACCTCTTTCTTATTCAGTACATGGGATGTGTAAAGATTACCCCTCTTGCGACATGCCTACAATGCGGTTATGCCTCTAAGTCCTGCTCTGGCACGTGGGAGATATAGCCGCATCGTGGGTGTTACACAGAGTTAACATCATGTTGGAAGTTTTATTCATGGTCAAAAATGGAACTACCAGCCAGTTAACATCATGCTGATCAACATTAATGCATAGCACATCTTCATATGATGCACAGTCAAAATGCCCACACAATGTCGAGTGTGCGAAACATAGAGAAAATGAGGGACGAAGTTTTGGCAAGTGTTGGACGTGGTTTTGGGCTGCCCCGTCTAGGCTTTCATTTTTGACATGCGCAGCCCACGACCTCGGATGGGAGGTCCATAGGCCTGTTTGTATTTTCTTAGGCCCGTCATGTATCGACCGGCCTATGGACCTCCCATCCGAGGTTTTATTTTTGGCTGCCCAATTTATGTATTTTTGTGAAGAAAACACAGAGGTCTGTTCTATTTTTCTATATAAGAATAGGAACGCCAGGTCCAACTTATGTTTCCCTTCTAACTATATTATGTATATTTAAATTAATTTATATGTTATTATATATTATTTTTATTGTCATCATATATTTAACAGATACTTACATATGTAAGAAAACAATATCCCACATCTTATTAACTTATAAAAATAATTTCTTAACAAATAAAATCCTAGATTGTTTTGGCACGAAAATCCTAGTGATTGTGTACAAAAGCTTGGTAAGATTTAAGGACGAATGTAATAATATCACTTATTATTTAAATATATTTATAACAAAATGCTTAGCCCCTTTTTATTTTTTGATAACATTGCTGGCCCAACCCAACATTATAATTAGAATTAGCCTAGCAAAATCGTGTATTTCGAGAAAGTGCAAATGGCCTGTAATGTTTTAGGAAATAAAATAAATGGGCCGCATGGACGCTACATTATTTGTTCACCCAGCCCAGCTAATGGTGTAATTCAAAAAAAAGTCCAAATTGACTGTAAATTCTACCGCTCAAAAAAAAGACTGTGAATTCTGAAAAAATGGGTTGAATACGTGCCACATTTTTGGAGGCTGAAATGTGGGCCAATAGGTCGAAGCCAACGCAAGTCGTTGTCAATTTAGTCAGTAAATGATTCTGACATGTTAGCCGTTGGATTTACATCCAACGACCGGCATCCATCTTCAATCTCTCATCTTCTTCCTCCAGCACCGCCGGGACCACCTCCCGCCTCCTGCTGCTAGCAGCTCTGCTTAGCACGCTTCGCTATGAAGCGCTACTCCACCGTTGGCCATGCCATCCCTCCACCCCTCCACACCTCATGTTCTTCTCCACCGACTGCCGAACTACACCGCACTAGAACCAGTTAACCCTCGTACACCTCTCCGTCTGCGACTCTACTCCCGCATCTTCCCATCTCCGGCTCATTGCTGTCCGGGGCCTCGCAGTCGTCCACCACCTTGGATGCGCTCGGCGCGGTGTGGTCAACGTGGTCAACGAACGACACCATCGGAAGTAGACTGTGCGTGGAGAGGCTGACAGCTGGGTCCACGGCTGCACACAAGGAAATGCCTCCTTATTACGCGCAAAATAATGATTCCTCCACCTGACATCTGGGACCCACCGGAAGGGCCTCTGTATCTACGAAAATAACGTGCCCCCGCTGACATGTCGGACCCACCAGCTATCTTTGCACGCAAGGAAGTGCCTCCTTATTACGCACAAAAAATGAATATTCCCCCTGCCAGCTAGAACCTAGCATAGTGGGAGGCTGACTTGTGGGCCTACTAAGTTGACGGGGACGGAGGGCTTTGTCAACTTAGTCAATATGAACGATTCTAGCTCCTGTTACTGTATGATGTTCATCCAACGGCCGTAGTGCTTCTTCAACCTCTGGTCTTCTTGCTCCAGCCGCCCAAACCAGCGCTGGTCGTGCCGCGTGCTCCTGCCTCCCATGGCCGGCTGTGATGCCGCGGAGGCCTCACCGCCCCCTACTACTCCCACCACTGGCTAGGCCATCCCTCTACTCACCCACACCCCCTGTTATTCTGCGGCGACAGCAGCCTCACACCGCAGCCGAACCAGTGAACCCTCATACTCCTCTTCGCGTGGGCATCCACTGCTGCGTCTTCCCCGGCTCTAAGTCGTCCCCTTCCTAGTCCTCGCCGTCGTCCACCGCCGTGGTGCTCTCGGCGCAGCATGGTCAATGTGGTCAAGGAACGACTTCCATCGGACGTGGACTGTACGTGGAGAGGCTGACAGTTGGGTCCACGGCCGCAGCAAGGAAGTGCCTCCTTATTACGCGCAAAATAATGATTCCTCCACCTGACAGCGGGGACCCACCGGGTGGGCCACCGTATTTCGCGAAAAAACGTTCCCCCTGACTGCTGGGACCCACCAGCTACATCTTCGCACGCAAGGAAGTGCGTCCGGGCAAAAAAAACGATTCGCCCCCCTAACTGTTGGGACCCACCAGCTACATCTTCGCATGCAAGGAAGTGCGTCTGGGCAAAAAAATGATTCGCCCCCCTGACTGCTAGGACCCACCAGCTACATCTTCGCACGCAAGGAAGTGCCTGATAGTCGGGACCCACCTGGTCGAAGCGTACGTAGCGTTGTCATTCCGGTCAGGAACGTGTATGTACATATATACTGGTGGATGTAGAGGCGCGCACGTGTTGTACTAGAGGCGCGTACGTGTCGTAGTAGAGGCACGCATGTAGCATGTACACGTACGTACAGCGGCCAGGGTGCAAGAAAGAAAATACGGCCACGCATGTGTACATACGGGCGGGGTCTCGAATGCCTACTCGCGTATGTACAGCCAAGGCTCGTGTACATGGCTGGGTCGGAAGGGAGAAACGGCGTCGTCATCATGTTCATGGGGAGGCAAGGAATGCGTCGTGTTCATGGGGAGGCAACGGAATGCGTCGTGTTCATCGGGAGGCAACGGAATGTGTCGTGTTCATCGGGAGGCAACAGAACGCGTGGGAGCCAACCGGCTGGGTCGGAACAGAATGCGTGGTCGTGTTCATCGGGAGGGCTTGGACGGAACAGGCGATGGAAACGAGGCTTGGCGTACCGCAAAACGGAGGCAACGGACCTCCTACGTTTGGAACGGGGTCCTGTTGATCGGGAGGGGTGTGGCGTACCGCAAAACGGAGGAAACGGACCTCCTACGGTCGAAACGGGGGTCCTTTTGATCGGGAGGGGTGTGGCGTACCGCAAAACGGACGAAACGGACCTCCTACGATCGAAACGGGGGTCCTGTTGATTGGGAGGGGTGTGGCGTACCGCAAAACGGATGAAACGGACCTCCTACGGTCGAAACGGGGGTCCTGTTCATCAGGAGGGGTGTGGCGTACCGCAAAACGGGACTCCACGGGATACTGTTCATCTCCACCGTCGACCTCCTCCAGCCTCCATGGGCTACCGTCGACCTCCTCCAGCCTCCACGGGCTCCTGTTCATCCAACCTCCACTGCGCACTACTCCACCGGCTACTATTCAACCACCCCTCCACGGGCACCCCTCCATCGTCTACTGTTCATCCAGCCCTCCACACCACGGGGTCCTGTTCAACCACCCCTCCACGAGCACCCCTCCACCGTCTACTGTTCATCCAGCCCTCCACACCACGGGGTCCTGTTCATCCAGAGGCAACGCCACCGCTCACTGTTCATCCAATCCCCCCCACCCCCGCAATGCTCACTGTTCATCCAATCGATCAGCTTCAGTTACCAGCAGTAGCGAAGGAATCGCTCGATCGGGTTCAGTTAACAGCCATCGATCGATCGCTCGGGTTCAGTAACGCGTAGCCTGCAGTGCAATCGCTCGGGTTCAGTTAGAGCCCGACTGCCTCGCTCGGGTTCAGTTAGAGCCAACGCCTCGCACACACACGCGTACGTGTACGAGAGAAACGTGCATCGCTCGGACCCCGACCTCCCACCGTAACCGGGAACTCCCCGAAATTTTCCTCCCCCTCGCTTCTGCCATGGTTTTTTTCCGTCATGGATGGCCCAAAGAATGTCATGCAGTTGCGTCTCCGGCCCGCCCAGGACGAAAAGCCCATTTTCTGTCGTGATTTTTTGTCATAGAAGTAGGAGCCCACCACATCTATGATGATACCGGGTTTTGTCACAATTATCGTCATAGAAGTGTCATATGTATGACAGAAAAAAATTTCGTTCGGCCCAAAATGTCACGGATGTGTCTTTTTTTGTAGTGATCGAAGGTCGGCGAGGAGAGTGTTGATGGCGTCCCGGTCCTGGGGGTGGCTAAGCAGCCGCCAAAGCTGCAAGTGACCACACATTTTAAAGATTGCATCAGTAGCACGTCGAAGAGGCACCTTCTGGATGACAAGCTTATTACGAACGGTCCAAAGCGTCCAGGCAAGGACCCCAATGCATAGCCATCTAATATGGCGGTAGCGTGGAGGGGAGGCGTAGATTTCCGCAAGCAGGTCAGGGAAGTTGGTGTTGCACCATTGGCCACCAACAGTCTCACAGAAACAGGACCATAGAAACTGGGTCGTGGAGCAAGAGAAGAAGATGTGGTTAGCATCCTCCACTGTGCCGCACAGGGGACCAATCCCATCTCCAGGTCCATTACGCTTAAGGACCTCCACCCCGGATGGGAGGCAGCCGTGGATCCATTGCCATAGGAAGATCCTGATTTTCAGGGGCAAGCGAATATCCCAAATCAAACTAAAGGGCTCAGGGGCCGTCAAGGGGGCGATGGTCGCGTAGAGGGATTTGGTGGAGAAGCATCCAGAGGGCTCCAGTCGACAAGATATGGCGTCAGGGGTGTCGACGACGTTCATCGGGAGGAGGGCAGTGTCCTAGAGGAGGGCATCCCAAGCGGCCACTTCAGGCAGGCCAAAGGGGCGGCGGAAGGCGAGGCGCCTAAGTCAATAAGGGCTGCCTCGACAAAGACCCGAGGATCCATCGCAATGGCGAAGAGCTCCGGAAATCACGCGGCCAGGGGGAGGTCACTGATCCACCGATCAAACCAGAACAGGGTCGAGGATCCGGTACCAACCGAGATGGACGTGCCAATGCGGAGTACATGTGGCAGCTGGATGACGGCCTGCCAAAACTGGGAGCCACCAGAGCGTTGACAGAATGCGAGTGGCTGGCCCCGAAGGTACTTGTTCCGGATGATGGTGAGCCAAAGGCCTCCATCGCCATTGGCAATGCGCCAGAGCCAACGGGTCAGGAGGGCAATGTTCATGCGCCGGGAGGACAAAATCCCAAGACCGTCCTGGTCCTTGGGTTTGCAAATATCGGGCCAGCTCACCATATGGTACTTCTGCTTATCACCCTAATCAGCCCAGAAGAATTTGGATTGGTACTTGGCGATTTCCTGATGTAGCGTCTCATGCAGGCTATAGAAGCTCGTGAGGAACCAAAGAAGGCTGGCAAGCGAGGAGTTGATGAGGATCACACGAGCTGCCTTAGACAACCAGCGCCCTTTCCAGGGCTCAACCCGATGTTGCATCCGGGTCATCGTGGGGCGAAAGTCCGCCACGGTGAGGCGTGAATCACTAATGGGGATCCCCAGGTAGGTCGTGGGGAAAGAACCCAGCCGACAATTTAGTCGGTCCGTAATAGCCTGTGCTTCATCTGGGGAATACCCAAGAACCATCACTTCACTCTTATCGAAGTTGATAGTTAGCCACGACATCTGTTGGAAGCACAGGAGGAAGAACTTCAGGTTAGCAATGTCCTGAACTGTGCCCTCCACCATTATTATGGTATCATCTGCATATTGCAGGAGGGAGACCCCTCCCCCTCCGACTAGATGGGGAACGATGCCGCGAATATGGCCGGCAGCTTTGGCCTTGTCAAGGATGGTGGCAAGGGTATCAACCACCATGTTAAATGGGAACGGCGAGAACGGGTCACCCTGACGGACCCCACAAAGGGTGGGGAAGAAGGGACCAAAGTCACCGTTAATGTTCACAGCGGTTCGGTCGTAGGAGACGAGCTGCATAACTCTAGTCACCCACCGGTCGTCAAAGCCCTTGCGGAGCAGCACTTCCCGCAAGAAGGGCAAGTGGACCGTGTCGAACGCTTTGTGGAAGTCAAGCTTCAGGAAGACTGCACAATGGTGTTTCACCCAGACCTCGTGGAGGACTTCATGGAAGACCAACACCCCATCCAGAATAAATTGGCCTTGGATGAAGGCCGATTGGTTAGGGTGGGTAACCGCGTCAGCGAGAAGGGTCACCCTATTAGCGTACCCTTTAGCCAGGATCCGGAATATCACATTGATCACTGTGATGGGACAAAACTGACGGATGTCAGAGGCGCCCGGGACCTTGGGGATGAGGGTAACGATCCCATAGTTAAGACGCCCAAGATCCATGGATCCCGAGTAGAACTCCTCAAACAGGGCCATGACCTTCGGCTTGATGGTCTGCCAGAACGTTTTCAAGAACATTACGGGCAGCCATCCGGCCCCGGGGCCGAGGAGGGGTTCATCCGCTTAATAGCGGCGAAGACCTCGTCTTCGGTGAAGGGGGCCACCAATGCCGCATTGGCCTCAATAGAGACCAACTGGTTACCCGAACAAATGTCGGGGGCGAGGCTAGCCCCACCCCGAGGGGTGGGGGTAAATAGAGCTCTGTAGAAGCCATCAACATGGGCACGGATGGCCGAGGGGTGAACGAGAGGCGTATCTCCATCCCACGGACAGTGGATGGAATTCCGACGCCGCCGCCCGTTAGCGACCGCCTGGAAATAGGCGGTGTTAGCGTCGCCACGAAGCACCCACCGTTGGGTACCGCGCAGCCTCCAGTAGGCCTCCTCATCCATGTAAATGGTTGAGAACTGGTCTTTAAGATCATATCTCAGCATCCATTCATCCGGGGAGATCCCGGAGGTGTTGGCACGGGCGTCCAGGGCTTGGATAGCCAGCAGGAGGGCCTTTTTGCGCTCGCGTAGGTCCCGGCCAAGCTTAGCGCCCCATCCCTTCATGAATTGGCGGGCGAGCTTGGCATAGACCTGCCACGAGTCAACTGCAGGCATGGAGCGATGAGGGGAAGAGCGAGCGAAGATCCAGCGAGCGGCGACAGCCTCCCGAAAGTCCGCCTAATTAAGCCAGAAGAGCTCAAACCGGAAACGCGGGGGAGTGGGGGGCGCTCGTCCACGGTGGAGAGGAGGAGAGGGACGTGGTCAGACCCGATCCGGGTAATCGCACGAAGCGATGCCAAGGGGCAAGATAACTCCCACTCTGGGGAAACTAGGACGCGATCCAAGACGGATTGCGTCGGGTGTCACAGCCCTAGCTTAGACCTTGTCTGTCTTTGCATAAGCATACATGCATCATGTTTAAATTTTATGAAACTTGAAATGGGGGCTAATAAAACCTAGCAGCAAATGAAATTCAACTAGGGTCCAGATAAAATCATTTTCACTGAACCCAAAATGGCCTTCACAAAATGTTCATCATTTTTGGATTGGTCTTGAACCTCTGCCAAAAATATTGCACATTTTTCTAGGACAACTTAGATCCCTGAATTAAATCATATGTATTTGCATTTGGGCATTTTAAATGCTATAAATATTGCTAAATGTCCAAATAATCTTGGAAGTATTTTTGGGCTGTTGGAATTAATTTCAGAGGTGCCTATAAATATTTTCAACATTTTATAAAATGGTTTGGCATCTATGCTAAATCAAAAAAACAACAGTAGAAAAACAAAAACAAAAACAAAAAACAGAAAAGCAGAGAGAGAAAAACCTACCTGGCCCAGCTTTCTGCACCTGTTGCAGCCCACCTGGCGGCCCAGCGGGATAGCCCAGCCCACCAGCGCCTCCGTGTCACCTTCCTCCTCGCGCGAGTAGGCGAGGGCGTGTGGCCACCGCGCGCCGGCACGCGCCCGAGCCACCTCCTACTTCCGCCGCTTCTGGAGCCAGCCCGGAGTGCCACGCACTCCCCCTCGCCCCCCTGCACCTCTCCTCTCTCCCCTGGACACCTTTCCCCTCCTCTGCTCTCTCTCTCTCGCGCAGCCCGAGCGGAGCTTGTCGCCACCTCTCACCGTTGCCGCACCCAGAGCCTCCCCCTCGACCCCTCGACGTGCCCAGTAGCTCGGCTACCTCATCCTCGACCTCATCGCCAAGCCAAGCGACGCCGGACACCGCTGAATGCCCTCACCGCCGTATTCTTCAACCTCGCGCCACCGAGATCACCGGCGACCGTGCGCCCGCTCCGACGCTTCCCCGAGCTCGCTGAGGCCACCGAACGAACCGCTGTGAGCTCCTGCGTGGATCCCCTCCTTCCCCCCCTTTGATTTCGAGCCATAGACGTCGCCCCCTTGACGACCGCAGCCCCCGCCGCTTGAGCTCGTCATCGGCGCAGCTCCAGTGACCAAATGGTCACCCCGGCGAGTCCAACTTGCTCCCCGCAACGCGTAGTGCCCCGCTAGACCTTCGCCTCGCTCGTTAGCACACCGCAGCGCTAACCTGCACCAGCCCCGAGCTCCGGCAGCCACCAACATCATCGCTGGCAACGATTCCGGCCACCTCCGGACCAACCACCACCACCAATGGAAGCGGCGCACCTCCAGCTCCCCGTAGATGGCCTCCGCCGTCCTTTTGGTCGCCGGAGTGCAAATCCCGCGCCCTTCACCACGTCTGCTGCCGCCGGCGGCTAAATGTCGGTGTGTTAGCCCCAGTTGACCAAGGGGTTTGACCTCCCCTGGCTCAATGATAGGTGGGGCTGCCCTGCCAACTAACCAAGATTAGGATTAACTAAACCTAGCTAATTTAGTTTAGCTACTGACACGCGGGACCCACTGGTCAGTTTGACCTGGGCTTCCCCGTTAACCAGCTGACGTCAAAGTGATGCAATGCTGACGCAGTTATCATTTTCTGGATTTAAAATAATTTAGAAAATTGCAGAAAATATCCAAAACTTCAAAAATTCATAGTAATTCAACCGTAACTCGAAATAAAACAAATTGTATATGAAAAATGATCAGAAAAATCTAATCTATCCATCTGTACTGGTTTCATGCATGTTTAAACAACTTAACCTTGTTGTTTAGATCAAACATGATAATGCACTTTATAAGTTCTTAGTTTGAATTTGAATTTGAACCTTTGGTTCAAATCAACTCAAACCCTTATGTTCTTAGCTGCATTAGCTCAAATCACAGCATGTTGACATGTCATGATCATCCATCATATTGTCCATTGCGTTGATTGTGTTCTTTCTGTGTTTGCCGGTGATTGTTCCCCCTCGGTAGACGATGTTTCCGACGATGAGTTCGATGACACCGATGAAGAACTATACTATCTTCAGAAGTGCCAGGAAAGCAAAACCCCCTTGTTCATTCCGATACAATCTCACTCTCTCGCTCCTTCTCTCTTTTACTGCATTAGGACAACAACGATTCAACTGTTACATGCTGCGGTAGTTGAACCCCTTTCCTCTACATGACCTGTCATTGCCACACTAAATAGATGAAACCCACTAGCATGAGTAGGAGTTGTTTGAGCCCTGATGTGCCTACTCATTCATGCTTGTTTGTCATGCCTGCTACTTCTTAGAGTTGAGTCAGGTCTGATTCATCGGGAATGAATTGGAATGGTGATGAACATGTCCTACTGTGTGTGAACACGATTTGGTAAATGTAGCGGTGAGAGGCCATGTAGGAGTACATGGTGGGTTGTCTCATTGAAACCATCCTCAGGAACTGAGTTCTGTGTTTGTGATCCATGAACAGCTACTACCATGCATTGGGCCCGAAACCAATGGACCCTCTCGACTTATTAACTGCCTTGCCCTCTGTCCAGGAGTTGCAACTAGTTTCTGGTGTTTGTAGGATATGTGTTGGTGGCCGTGCGTAGCGCTGACCCTAGGGGTGGGCTATGATGCGGTAGATACACCGTGGTACGGTGTACCGGGCGCCCGTTTGGTGTCTCGGGAACCCTGCACACATCGTTTGGGGATGTGAGCGAAACTCCGGCTGGATCTCCTCGCGGATGGAACCCGAATAGGCAATAAACCTGGACTAGAGACTTGTGTGGTTAGTCAGGTCGTGGCCGACTCCCTCGCCAGGCTTCCGCTTGAAGGTTGCCGAGATACACAACGTGTACATGGTGGTAAGTGGCGAGAGCGTGTGTGAAGAAGTACACCCCTGCAGGGTTATAAATGATCTATTCGAATAGCCATGTCCGCGGTAAAGGACTTCTGGGTTGCCTGTACAGTTAATAGATAACTTGAAGTGGATACTCTAAAACTCGCAAGATAAGTGTGAGTGCTATGGATGGCCTTCTCGTAGGGAGACGGGAGCGGATCCATAGTGGTGTATTGAATGGTGAATATGTGGACTCGTGTGCGCCACCTCAAAAGAGTTGCTTGCAGTCGTAGTTTAGGTTAGCCACTGAGTCCAAGCTGGCTTGCTGCAGTTAAACTCCACCACCCCCCTTGTTGATACCGATGCATATGTAGTTAGTTCTGATGTAAGTCTTGCTAAGTACATTTGTACTCACGTTTTCTTAATTTATGTTTTGCAGAGAGACGTCAGTCTCGCTAGTAGTTCTGTGTGGACTTCGACGTTTAGCTTGCTACCTCAGCTACGATCTTGTGCCCTCGGCAGGGTCTTGTAGATAGTCAGGCTTCTCGGCCTTCTTCATTTGTAGTTGTTTGTACTCAGACAGGTTAAGTTTCCGCATGTGCTTGTTGATTGTATGCTCTGTATGTTGGGTCATGAGACCCATTCTTGTAATACTTGGCTCCTCGGAGCCTAATGAATAAATACTTTGAGTCGTAGAGTCTTGTTGTGATGCCATGTTGTATTTGCACATACCGAGCATATTGTGTGTATGATTGAAATGCTTGGTATGTGTGGGATCCGACAACCTAGTTGTTTATCCTTGGTAGCCTCTCTTATGGGGAAATGTAGTCTTGTGCTTCCATGAGCCATAGTAGTCCGCTACAGCCCGGTTCACCGGAGTCCTGCTAGCCCAGCACTACTGCTCCGGAACACTTGACTGGCCGGCATGTGATTCACTTTGCTCATGTGTCTGTCCCTTCGGGGAAATGTCACGCGGTGACATTCGGAGTCCTGCCTAGCCTGCTACAGTCCGGGTTCCCGGAGTCCTGTTAGCCCAGTGCTACAGCTCGGATTCGCACGCTGCTGACCGACATGCTCGATGTTGATTCATGTATGCTTGTCCCCATAAGTTAGTGCCACTTTGGGTTCACGACTAGTCATGTCGGCCCGGGTTCTCTGATATATGGATGCTAGCGACACTATCATATACGTGAGCCAAAAAGCGCAAACGGTCCCGGGCCATGGTAAGGCGACACCCGTGGGTATACCGTGCGTGAGGCCGCAAAATGATATGAGGTGTTACAAGCTAGATCAGTATGACTTAGAATCAGGGTCCTGACAGCTTTGGTATCAGAGCCTAACTGCCTGTAGGATTACCAAGCCAAACTGGTCAAAGTTTAGTCTAGAAATGCTTTAGTTATATAAGGGAATTGATTGTGGAAGGGAACGTAAGGCTCTTTTTACTCCTTTACCTTATGCCCTTCTGATCTGAGTCATCCTCTTCTCTTCTACGGGGATTAAGAACTAGGCCTTCTCATCTATCTATCAGGATGACGAGTTACTATGTTAGAGACTTATAGGATTGATGGATTCAAGCCTCAGTTCGGTCTCTACTACTTCCGTGTGATGACAGTTGATCTCAGAATCTTGATATTGTGATGTTGAGTGGTTATGCCACCATTGTGCAGGATGTCTCAAATCTTCTTGAGCATTTACAGCCGTTATGCTGTCCGAGTCATCCCAGGTTACTAAATAGTCTGATGCATTTGCAAATCCTTTCTTTCCGTTCCCGATGTCCTTTTGGTCAGAATAAGCACACTAACCGATGCGTTGAGGTACTCTATTGCCTCGGTATATATGTTGGGGCTATTATTATGACCCTACGTGTTTTAGGGAGTCACCTAGTAATCTAGCCATGTTTTGTGTTCCCAGTGTGATGCTTCTGGCCACCATTCTCGAAAGCATCCCGTGATGCCATTTAGTAGTAGGCATTCTATTCCTGGGTTCTTGAACCCGAGATTCACCCTACTTATTTCATGTTGATAGTGTTTGCTCATTCCTTTAGGTTATTAGTAACCTTGTGATAGTCCTCGAGGTCTGTGGTATTTCCTTCTTCCAAACACCATGAACTGCTTATGGTAGAAGTTCTTTGAACCAAAAGATCACAACAAGAGTGCTCTTGATGAGTTCTCCATTCTGCATTGTGAATCTGCCAGTCCTACCTTTCTGCATGGATTATCTGGAAGAAATGTGTTGAGCTTTGTTCAACATACTAATCTATGCATCCACAACTCAGAAAGTGCTATGTTCCTTTGAGTTGTCCCTCTTCGGTTGGATTCCGACCCTCGTGTATCAGTTGATAGTCAAGAGTATGCCGTGCATTTGTGCTCATGGATGCCTATTATTCTTGTGGTCCGTCAAGCCATTCTATTCTGGAATGACTAGGAGAAACAAACTCCAGTACCTCATCCATCTCTGGGATTGGGTCAAAGCAGTTGTATTCTGCAGATCAGAATGCCAATCCAGCTTTTGTTCTGTTCTACCTTGGAGTGTTGCCTCCTTATGTCAGGATCGTCATGAGAATTAAACCACCTCTTATGAACTCTGGATACAGTGATACTTCTCACCATCATTATTCATTCCTTGGTTCCATGTTATTGTAACTGGAACGCCGACAAGTGAATCGTGATGTGTGAAATCTATACTCCTAGCAACTCCGTTGCTTGGTAGTTAAATGGACAATAACCTCATTCTTAGTGTGTTGATTATTGAATCATCATTCTAGGATTGATTGTGCTACCCTGTCCTTATTTCTGGTGCACTCTTCAACCAAGAGTTATGGGTTGTTTCAATCCCTTTCTTATTTGATCATATCATCTTGCCCTGAAAAGCGAGATTATTCCTGAGCTTAGTAACATATCGGTGGTTCGTGATTTCCTGAAAATCTTCTAGGAAGTATTACCAGGTTTCCCGCTGACCGTTATGTTGAGCTCGTGATCAAGTTGGTTTTCTTATAAACCACCCTTCTCCAAGAATCTGTGTTGGCTACCCCTGAGCTAGTTGGTTAAGCCAAAAAAACAACTAGCAGAGTTGGAAGACAAAAGCTGGTCTGACTTAGTTCATGTTAAGGGATATCTTTTGTGTGTGTGTATGTGTGTTGAAGAAAGATGATATCTTCATTTATTGGTCCTCGTGATCAGTTGTTGGATCTATTATCTTGTCAAAACTTTGACTTGAGTATGGGCTATCGTCAAGTCAAATCAGAACCAACGATGTTCGTAATGTTGTCTTGCTCGTGCTTGATCCCTCAAGCATACACCATTATATCTTTTGGTCTGACCAATGCTATCACCGTGTTCACATGATGGCAGAAGTCCAGTGATATGGAAATTCTGATGAGTTGCTGTTGACCCCATCAGCGGCGTTTTGTCTCCCCCATGATTCATGTTGAACATCAACCTAGTGTTGAAAACTTTGTAAGCAATGCCTTCGTGTTCCGTTCATGAAGCTTATGCTTGAATGAAAGATGTGACTTTCTCCAAGTTCACGTGCATTAGGTGTAAGTTGCCACCATGGATTTGAGAAAGGTTTGTTTTGTTTCCCTTGGAATCATCCCAAATCAGTCATGCATACGTGCGAAATACTCTATGGTTTGGTAGATTAATTACCTCCACTCCATATGTGTTCCTAGCACACCAAGCCACCGATTGATTTGTTCAAGGTGAAGAAGTTCCTTCTTAAGAATCATGACTTATGTTAGGACTTCGCTACCCTCATTGATCATTCCCAATCAGAACTCGGTAGTATTTTATTGCAAGACTACCATGTGATCATGCTTGTCTGGGACAGCGTGTCCACATGTGTGTAGCAGAACCGGCTCATGTTTTGGAGCATACCATCGTAGTTCATTTCCTGAGAATCTCGCAATGTCATCTCGTCGATTTGTGTTGCAAACTTTCCTTTCAGACATGCTAAGTCTGAAGTATCCTATCACCAATCGGATCTGAATCTCAGGCAGATATGATGGTCGGAACATTCCCAACAGTTGCATTTTGTTCCCAGCTTGCACCGCCATTGTGCCAATTTCCCATGGGCTGCCCTTCTCAGCAATTGTTGTTCAAGATCATCTTCAAAAGTGGTCCTACCATGGGTCCCATCCATTTCCGATGATAAGCAAAAGTCATCCATTGCGTTGTCTTCAACAAGGTAGTCCACATCGTCCATTCTATTATGAGTATGTCGTTCTCTCGAACTCCGTCAAATGATCGTTTGTGAATTGCCTTAGGTTGGTATAGAGAGTTTCAATGATCGATGTATCAAAAGTAATTCTTTTTGCCACTTAAGGGAATAATTCTACCAGTCATCTTCCCAAAGGTGCCCCTTTTGTTCCGAAGGGCAACCAACTCCTTACTACTTTGACACCGTTCACCACCCTCCTAAGTGTGAAATTGTTGCCTACCTAGTGAACCTTCGTGATTTGTTACACTCCATCCCTTTGGATGTATGTATCGTGTCTCAGCTCGGGAGATGTTTCAATGTCTCACTCCATGAGTTGATCCTGAGTTGTTCGATCTTCGAGAAAATCGATCCTCCTGGAGTTTTCCCTTTCCTCTCACTGTCATGTTAGTTGGAGTTCTCAGAGCAAGACATCGAGACAAAGATGGTGATCATGTCAACGTTCTTATGAAGTGCAACTTGGATCATGAAGATTGTGTTAGTTTGTGTTTCCCCTTCATCTTACCTCACGTCTTGAATCTCGGGACGAGATTCTTGTTTAGTAGGGGTGAGTTGTCACAGCCCTAGATTAGACCTTGTCTGTCTTTGCATAAGCATCCATGCATCATGTTTAAATTTTATGAAACTTGAAATGGGGGCTGATAAACCCTAGCAGAAAATGAAATTCAACTAGGGTCCAAATAAAATCATTTTCACTGAACCCAAAATGGCCTTCACAAAATGTTCATCATTTTTGGATTGGTCTTGAACCTTTGCCAAAAATATTGCACATTTTTCTAGGACAACTTGGATCCCTGAATTAAATCATATGTATTTGCATTTGGGCATTTTAAATGCTATAAATATTGTTAAATGTCCAAATAATCTTGGAAGTATTTTTGGGCTGTTGGAATTAATTTCAGAGGTGCCTATAAATATTTTCAGCATTTTATAAAATGGTTTGGCATCTATGCTAAATCAAAAAAACAACAGCAGAAAAACAAAAACAGAAACAAAAACAAAAAAGCAGAGAGAGAGAGAGAAAAACCTACCTGGCCCAGCTTTCTGCACCTGTTGCAGCCCACCTGGCGGTCCAGCTGGACAGCCCAGCCCACCAACGCCTCCGTGTCGCCTTCCTCCTCGCGCGAGTAGGCGAGGGCGTGTGGCCACCGCGTGCCGGCACGCGCCCGAGCCACCTCCTGCTTCCGCCGCTTCTGGAGCCAGCCCGGAGTGCCACGCACTCCCCCTCGCCCCCCTGCACCTCTCCTCTCTCCCCTAGACCCCTTTCCCCTCCTCTGCTCTCTCTCCCGCGCAGCCCGAGCGGAGCTCGTCGCCACCGCTCACTGTTGTCGCACCCAGAGCCTCCCCCTCGACCCCTCGACATGCCCAGTAGCTCGGCTACCTCTTCCTCGACCTCCTCGCCAAGCCAAGCGACGCTGGACGCCGCCGAATGCCCTCACCGCTGTCTTCTTCAACCTCGCGCCACCGAGATCACCGGCAACCGTGCGCCAGCTCCGACGCTTCCCCGAGCTCGCTGAGGCCACCGAACGAACCGCTATGAGCTCCTGCGTGGATCCCCTCCTTCCTCCCCTTTGATTTCGAGCCGTAGACGTCACCCCCTTGACGACCGCAGCCGCTGCTGCTTGAGCTCGTCGTCGGCGCAGCTCCGGTGACCAAATGGTCACCCCGACGAGTCCAACTTGCTCCCCGCAACGCGTAGTGCCCCGCTAGAACTTCGCCTCGCTCGTTAGCACACCGCAGCGCTAACCCACACCAGCCCCATGCTCCGGCAGCCACCAACATCATCGGCGGCAATGATTCCGGCCACCTCCGGACCAACCACCACCACCAATGGAAGCGGCGCACCTCCAGCTCCCCAAAGATGGCCTCTGCCGTCCTTTTGGTCGCCGGAGTGCAAATCCCGTGCCCTCCGCCACGTCTACTGCCACCGGCGGCTAAACGCCGGTGCGTTAGCCCCAGTTGACCAAGGGGTTTGACCTCCCCTGGCTCAATGACAGGTGGGGCTGCCCTGCCAACTAACCTAGATTAGGATTAACTAAACCTAGCTAATTTAGTTTAGCTACTGACAAGTGGGACCCACTGGTCAGTTTGACCTGGGCTTCCCCGTTAACCAGCTGACGTCACAGTGACGCAATGCTGACGCAGTTATCATTTTCTGGATTTAAAATAATTCAGAAAATTGCAGAAAATATCCAAAACTTCAAAAATTCATAGTAATTCAACAATAACTCCAAATCAAACAAATTATATATGAAAAATGATCAGAAAAATCTAATCTATCCATCTATACTGGTTTCATGCATGTTTAAACAACTTAACCTTGCTGTTTAGATCAAACATGATAATGCACTTTATAAGTTCTTAGTTTGAATTTGAATTTGAACCTTTGGTTCAAATCAACTCAAACCCTTATGTTCTTAGCTACATTAGCTCAAATCACAGCATGTTGACATGTCATGATCATGCATCATATTGTGCATTGCATTGATTGTGTTCTTTCTGTGTTTGCCGGTGAGTGTTCCCCCTCGGTAGACGATGCTTCCGACGATGAGTTCGATGACACCGATGAAGAACTATACTATCTTCAGAAGTGCCAGGCAAGCAAAACCCCCTTGTTCATTCCGATACAATCCCACTCTCTCGCTCCTGCTCTCTTTTACTGCATTAGGACAACAACGATTCAACTGTTACATGCTGCGGTAGTTGAACCCCTTTCCTCTGCATGACCTGTCATTGCCATAGTAAATAGATGAAACCCACTAGCGTGAGTAGGAGTTGTTTGAGCCCTGATGTGCCTACTCATTCATGCTTGTTTGTCATGCCTGCTACTGCTTAGAGTTGAGTCAGGTCTGATTCATCGAGAATGAATTGGAATGGTGATGAACATGTCCTACTATGTGTGAACACGATTTGGTAAAGGTAGCGGTGAGAGGCCATGTAGGAGTACATGGTGGGTTGTCTCATTGAAACCGTCCTCAGGAACTGAGTTCTGCCGAGATACACAACGTGTACATGGTGGTAAGTGGCGAGAGCGTGTGTGAAGAAGTACACCCCTGTAGGGTTATAAATGATCTATTCGAATAGCCGTGTCCGCGGTAAAGGACTTCTGGGTTGCCTGTATAGTTCATATATAACTTGAAGTGGATACTCTAAAACTCGCAAGATAAGTGTGAGTGCTATGGATGGCCTTCTCGTAGGGAGACGGGAGTGGATCCATAGTGGTGTATTGAATGGTGAATATGTGGACTCGTGTGCGCCACCTCAAAAGAGTTGCTTGCAGTCGTAGTTCAGGTTAGCCACTGAGTCCAAGCTGGCTTGCTGCAGTTAAACTCCACCATCCCCCTTGTTGATACTTATGCATATGTAGTTAGTTCTGATGTAAGTCTTGCTGAGTACATTTGTACTCACGTTTGCTTAATTTATGTTTTGCAGAGAGATGTCGGTCTCGCTAGTAGTTCCGTGTGGACTTCAACATTTAGCTTGCTACCTCAGCTACGATCTTGTGCCCTCGGCAAGGTCTTGTAGATAGTCAGGCTTCTCAGCCTTCTTCATTTGTAGTTGTCTGTACTTAGACAGGTTAAGCTTCCGCATGTGCTTGTTGATTGTATGCTCTGTATGTTGGGTCATGAGACCCATGCTTGTAATACTTGGCTCCTCGGAGCCTAATGAATAAATGCTCTGAGTCGTAGAGTCTTGTTGTGATGCCATGTTGTATTTGCACATATCGAGCATATTGTGTGTATGATTGAAATGCTTGGTATGTGTGGGATCCGACAACCTAGTTATTTATCCTTGGTAGCCTCTCTTATGGGGAAATGTAGTCTTGTGCTTCCATGAGCCATAGTAGTCCGCTACAGCCCAGTTCACCGGAGTCCTGCTAGCCCGGCACTACTGCTCCGGAACACTTGACTGGCCGGCATGTGATTCACTTCGTTCCTGTGTCTGTCCCTTCGGGGAAATGTCACGCGGTGACATCCAGAGTCCTGCCTAGCCTGCTACAGCCCGGGTTCCCGGAGTCCTGTTAGCCTAGTGCTACAGCCCGGATTCGCACGCTGTTGACCGACATGCTTGATGTTGATTCATGTGTGCCTTTCCCCGTAAGTTAGTGCCACTTTGGGTTCACGACTAGTCATGTCGGCCCATGTTCTCTATCATATGGATGCTAGCGACACTATCATATACGTGAGCCAAAAGGCACAAACGGTCCCGGGCCATGGTAAGGCGACACCCGTGGGTATACCGTGCGTGAGGCCGCAAAGTGATATGAGGTGTTATAGGCTAGATCGGTGTGACTTAGAATCGGGGTCCTGACATCGGGTCTACTTGCCGGTTTGTCCAAGTGAACCGGGCACCCGTCCGTTCTAATTCACGGAGACCGAGCTCCGCGATCCAGTCTTTGAACAACTGCATCCGGGGGAGGTTAATCCGGTCATTATTCTTCTCATCCAGGGAACGGATGAGGTTAAAGTCTCCACCCACAACTACTGGGAGGAGGGAGTTGGAGATCTTTTGATGCAGCTCCGCAAGGAAGGTCGGGAAGCGGCGGTGATCCGCCGGTCCATACACAATCATGACCTCCCATTTGAAGTTAAGTGCACGCTCAAAGATCTCCATACTAACGAAGAATTCTCCCCGGTCCATGCAACCCACCTCAAAGGTGGCATCCTTTACTCCGAAAAGGATGACACCCGAGTGTCCCGTGGTTCCACTAGAAGGGAGCCAATGCCAGGCGAAGAGGTGGGAACTAAGACAGTCGAGCTCGTGGAGGGAGAACTCAGTGCGCATGGTTTCCTGAATGGCAATGATGTCAATATGTTCTGAAGGAAATATGCCCTAGAGGCAATAATAAAGTTATTATTTATTTCCTTATATCATGATAAATGTTTATTATTCATGCTAGAATTGTATTAACCGTAAACATAATACAAGTGTGAATACATAGACAAACAGATTGTCACTAGTATGCCTCTACTTGACTAGCTCGTTGATCAAAGATGGTTATGTTTCCTAACCATAGACATGAGTTGTCATTTGATTAACGGGGTCACATCATTAGGAGAATGATGTGATTAACATGACCCATTCCGTTAGCTTAGCACCCGATCGTTTAGTATGTTGCTATTGCTTTCTTCATAACTTATACATGTTCCTATGACTATGAGATTGTGCAACTCCCGTTTACCGGAGGAACACTTTCTGTGCTACCAAACGTCACAACGTAACTGGGTGATTATAAAGGTGCTCTACAGGTGTTTCCTAAGGTACTTGTTGGGTTGGCACAATTCGAGATTAGGATTTGTCACTTCGAATATCGGAGAGGCATCTCTGGGCCCTCTCGGTAATGCACATCACTTAAGCCTTGCAAGCATTGCTACTAATGAGTTAGTTGTGGGATGATGTATTATAGAATGAGTAAAGAGACTTGACAGTAACGAGATTGAACTAGGTATTGAGATACCGACGATCGAATCTCGGGCAAGTAACATACCGATGACAAAGGGAACAACGTATGTTGTTATGCGGTCTGACCGATAAAGATCTTCGTAGAATATGTGGGAGCCAATATGAACATACAGGTTCCGCTATTGGTTATTGACCGGAGACATGTCTCGGTCATGTATACATAGTTCTCGAACCCGTAGGGTCCGCACGCTTAATGTTTTGATGACGGTTATATTATGAGTTTATATGTTTTGATGTACCGAAGGTTGTTTGGAGTCCCGGATGTGAACCCGGACATGACGAGGAGTCTCAAAATGGTCGAGACATGAAGATTGATATATTGGAAGCCTATGTTTGGATATCGGAAGTGTTTCGGGTGAAATCGGGATTTTACTGGAGTACCAGGAGGTTACCGGAACCCCCCGGGGACTTAATGGGCCTTAGTGGGCCTAGGTGGAAGAGAGGAGAGGCGGCTAGGGCTGGGCCGCACGCCCCTCCCCCCCCCCCCCAGTCCGAATAGGACAAGGAGATGGCGCGGCACCCCCCCCCCTTCCTTCTTCTCCTCCACTCTTTCCGCCCCCCCCCCCAAGTCCTAATCCAACTAGGAAAGGGGGGAGTCCTACTCCCGGTAGGAGTAGGACTCCTCCTGGCGCGCCTCCTCCCTGGCCGGCCGCACCCCTCCCCCCTGCTCCTTTATATACGGGGGCAGGGGCACCCCATAGACACAACAATTGATCGTTTGATCTTTTAATCGTGTGCGGTGCCCCCCCCCTCCACCATAGTCCACCTCGATATTACTATAGTGGTGCTTAGGCGAAGCCCTGCGCCGGTAGAACATCAACATCGTCACCACGCCGCCGTGCTGACGAAACTCTCCCTCAACACTCGGCTGGATCGGAGTTCGAGGGACGTCATCGGGCTGAACGTGTGCTGAACTCGGAGGTGTCGTATGTTCGGTACTTGATAGGTCGGATCGTGAAGACGTACGACTACATCGACCGCGTTGTGCTAACGCTTCCGCTTTCGGTCTACGGGGGTACGTGGACAACACTCTCCCCTCCACGTACCCTCATAGACCAAAAGCGGAAGCGTTAGCACAACGCGGTTGATGTAGTCGTACGTCTTCACGATCCGACCGATCCAAGTACCGAACGCATGGCACCTCCGAGTTCAGCACACGTTCAGCTCGATGACGTCCCGCGAACTCTGATCCAGCAGAGCTTCACGGGAGAGTTTTGTCAGCACGACGGCGTGATGACGGTGATGATGTTGCTATCGATGCAGGGATTTGCCTAAGCACCACTACGATATGACCGAGGTGGAATATGGTGGAGGGGGCACCGCACACGGCTGGGAGAGATCAACAGATCAACTTATGTGTCTATGGGGTGCCCCCTGGCCACGTATATAAAGGAGTGGAGGAGGAGGGGCAGCCAAGAGGAGGAGGCGCGCCCAAGGGGGGGCAATCCTACTCCAAGTAGGTTTTGCCCCCCTTTCCTATTCCAACTAGGAGAAGGGGGAAGGAGGAGGTGGAGAGAAGGAAGGAGAAGGGGGGCCACGCCCCCTTCCCTTTCCCAATTCGGATTGGAGCAAGGGGGCTGCGCGCCACCTCCTGCTGCCTCTCCTCTTCCACTACTTTGGGCCCATGAGGCCCAATAACCCCTGGGGGGTTCCGGTAACCCCCCGGTACTCCGGTATATATCTGATAACCCCCGGAACCATTCTGGTGTCCGAATATAGTCGTCCAATATATCAATCTTCATGTCTCGACCATTTCGAGACTCCTCGTCATGTCCGTGATCACATCCGGGACTCCGAACAACCTTCGGTACATCAAAACTCATAAACTCATAATATAACCGGCATCGAAACGTTAAGCGTGCGGACCCTACGGGTTCGAGAACTATGTAGACATGACCGAGACATGTCTCCGGTCAATAACCAATAGCGGAACCTGGATGCTCATATTGGCTCCCACATATTCTATGAAGATCTTTGTCGGTCAGACCGCATAACAACATACGTTGTTCCCTTTGTCATCGATATGTTACTTGCCCGAGATTCGATCATCGGTATCTCAATACCTAGTTCAATCTCGTTACTGGCAAGTCTCTTTACTTGTTCCGTAACACATCATCCCGCAACTAACTCATTATTTGCAATGCTTGCAAGGCTTATAGTGATGTGCATTACCGAGTGGGCCCAGAGATACCTCTCCGACAATCGGAGTGACAAATCCTAATCTCAAAATACGCCAACCCAACAAGTACCTTCGGAGACACCTATAGAGCAACTTTATAATCACCCAGTTACGTTGTGACATTTGGTAGCACACAAATTGTTCCTCCGATAAACGGGAGTTGCATAATCTCATAGTCATAGGAACATGTATAAGTTATGAAGAAAGCAATAGCAACAAACTAAACGATCAAGTGCTATGCTAATGGAATGGGTCAAGTCAATCACATCATTCTCTAATGATGTGATCCCGTTAATCAAATGACAACTCATGTCTATGGCTAGGAAACTTAACCATCTTTGATTCAACGAGCTAGTCAAGTAGAGGCATACTAGTGACATACTGTTTGTCTATGTATTCACACATGTATTATGTTTCCGGTTAATACAATTCTAGCATGAATAATAAACATTTATCATGATATAAGGAAATAAATAATAACTTTATTATTGCCTCCAGGGCATAATTCCTTCAGTCTCCCACTTGCACTAGAGTCAATAATCTTGTTCACATCGCCATGTGATTTAACATCAATAGTTCACATCACCATGTGATTAACACCCATAGTTCACATTGTCATGTGACCAACACTCAAAGGGTTTACTAGAGTCAATAATCTAGTTCACATTGCTATGTGATTAATACCCAAAGAGTACTAAGGTGTGATCATGTTTTGCTTGTGAGGGAAGTTTAGTCAACGGGGCTGCTACATTCAGATCCGTATGTATTTTGCCAATTTCTATGTCAACAATGCTCTGCACGGAGCTCTCTAGCTAATTGCTCTCACTTTCAATATGTATCCAGATTGAGACTTTGAGTCATCTGGATCAGTGTCAAAACTTGCATCAACGTAACCCTTTACGACGAACCTTTTTTCACCTCCATAATCGAGAAACATATCCTTATTCCACTAAGGATAATTTTGACCAATGTCTAGTGATCTACTCCTAGATCACTATTGTACTCCCTTGCCAAACTCAGGGCAGGGTATACAATAGGTCTGGTACACAGCATGGCATACTTTATAGAACCTATGGCTAAGGCATAGGGAATGACTTTCATTCTCTCTCTATCTTCTGCCGTGGTCGGGTTTTGAGTCTTACTCAACTTCACACCTTGTAACACAGGCAAGAACTCCTTCTTTGACTGTTCCATTTTGAACTACTTCAAAATCTTGTCAAGGTATGTACTCATTGAAAAACTTATCAAGCATCTTGATCTATCTCTATAGATCTTGATGCTCAATATGTAAGCAGCTTCAACGAGGTCTTTCTTTGAAAAACTCCTTTCAAACATTCCTTTATGCTTTGCAGAATAATTCTACATTATCTCTGATCAATAATATGTCATTCACATATACTTATCAGAAATGTTGTAGTGCTCCCACTCACTTTCTTGTAAATACAGGCTTCACCGCAAGTCTGTATAAAACTATATGCTTTGATCAACTTATCAAAGCGTATATTCCAACTCCGAGATGCTTGCACCAGTCCATAGATGGATCGCTGGAGCTTGCATATTTTGTTAGTACCTTTAGGATTGACAAAACCTTCTGGTTGCATCATATACAACTCTTCTTTAATAAATCCATTAAGGAATGCAGTTTTGTTTATCCATTTGCCAGATTTCATAAAATGCGGCAATTGCTAACATGATTCGGACAGACTTAAGCATAGATACGAGTGAGAAACTCTCATCGTACTCAACACCTTGAACTTGTCGAAAACCTTTTTGCGACAATTCTAGCTTTGTAGATAGTAACACTACTATCAGCGTCTGTCTTCCTCTTGAAGATCCATTTAATCTCAATGGCTCGCCGATCAATGGGAAAGTCAATTAAAGTCCATACTTTGTTCTCATACATGGATCTCATCTCAGATTTCATGGCCTCAAGACATTTCGCGGAATCTGGGCTCATCATCGCTTCCTCATAGTTCGTAGGTTCGTCATGGTCAAGTAACATGACCTCCAGAACAGGATTACCGTACCACTCTGGTGCGGATCACACTCTGGTTTACCTACGAGGTTCGGTAGTAACTTGATCTGAAGTTACATGATCATCATCATTAGCTTACTCGTTGATTGGTGTAGTAGTCACAGGAACAGATTTCTGTGATGAACTACTTTCCAATAAGGGAGCAGGTACAGTTACCTCATCAAGTTCTACTTTCCTCCCACTCACTTCTTTCGAGAGAAACTCCTTCTCTAGAAAGGATCCATTCTCAGCAATGAATATCTTGCCTTCGGATCTGTGATAGAAGGTGTACCCAACATTTTCTTTTGGGTATCCTATGAAGACGCACTTCTCCGATTTGGGTTTGAGCTTATCAGGTTGAAACTTTTTCACTAAGCATTGCAACCTCAAACTTTAAGAAACGACAGCTTAGGTTTCTTGCCAAACCATAGTTCATACGATGTCGTCTCAGCGGATTTAGATGGTGCCCTATTTAACGTGAATGCAGTTGTCTCTAATGCATAACCCCAAAACGATAGTGGTAGATCGGTAAGAGACATCATAGATCGCACCATATCTAATAAAGTACGGTTATGACGGTCGGGCACACCATTACAATGTGGTGTTCCAGGTGGTGTGAATAGTGAAACTATTTCACATTGTTTTAACTGAAGGCCAAACTCTTAACTCAAATATTTTACCTCTGCGATCATATCGTAGAAACTTTTATTTTCTTGTTACGATGATTCTCCACTTCACTCTGAAATTCTTTGAACTTTTCAAATGTTTCAGACTTGTGTTTCATTAAGTAGACATACCCATATCTGCTCAAATCATCTGTGAAGGTCAGAAAATAATGATACTTGTCGTGAGCCTTAACACTCATCGGACCGCATACATCAGTATGTATTATTTCCAATAAGTCAGTTGCTCGCTCCATTGTTCCGGAGAACGGTGTCTTAGTCATCTTTCCCATGAGGCATGGTTCGCAAGCATCAAGTGATTCCAAAAGTCCATCAGCATGGAGTTTCTTCATGCGCTTTACACCAATATGACCTAAACGGCAGTGCCACAAATAAGTTGCACTATCATTATTAACTTTGCATCTTTTGGTTTCAATATTATGAATATGTGTATCACTATGATCGAGATCCAACGAACCATTTTCATTGGGTGTTTAACCATATAAGGTTTTATTCATGTAAACAGAACAACAATTTATTCTCTTACTTAAATGAATAACCGTATTGCAATAAACATGATCAAATCATATTCATGCTCAACGCAAACACCAAATAACACTTATTTAGGTTCAACACTAATCCCGAAAGTATAGGGAGTGTGCGATGATGATCATATCAATCTTGGAACCACTTCCAACACACATCGTCACTTCACCCTTAACTAGTCTCTGTTCATTCTGCAACTCCCGTTTCGAGTTACTACTCTTAGCAACTGAACCGGTATCAAATACCGAGGGGTTGCTACGAACACTAGTAAAATACACATCAATAATATGTATATCAAATATACCTTTGTTCACTTTGCCATCCTTCTTATCCGCCAAATACTTGGGGCAGTTCCGCTTCCAGTGACCAGTCCCTTTGCAGTAGAAGCACTTAGTCTCGGGCTTAGGACCAGACTTGGGCTTCTTCACTTGAGCAGCAACTTGCTTGCCGTTCTTCTTGAAGTTCCCCTTCTTCCCTTTGCCCTTTTCTTGAAACTAGTGGTCTTGTCTACCATCAACACTTGATATTTTTCTTGATTTCTACCTTCGCTGATTTCAGCATTACGAAGAGCTTGGGAATCATTTCCGTTATCCCTTGAATGTCATAGTTCATCACGAAGTTCTACTAACTTGGTGATGGTGACTAGAGAATTCTATCAATCACTATCTTATCTGGAAGATTAATTCCCACTTGATTCAAGAGATTGTAGTACCCAGACAATCTGAGCACATGCTCACTGCTTGAGCTATTCTCCTCCATCTTTTTAGCTATAGAACTTGTTGGAGACTTCATATCTCTCACTCGGGTATTTGCTTGAAATATTAACTTCAACTCCTGGAACATCTCATATGGTCCATGACATTCAAAACGTCTTTGAAGTCCCGATTCTAAGCCGTTAAGCATGGTGCACTAAACTATCAAGTAGTCATCATATTGAGCTAGCCAAACGTTCATAACTTCTGCATCTACTCCTGCGATAGGTCTGTCACCTAGCGGTGCATCAAAGACATAATTCTTCTGTGCAACAATGAGGATAATCCTCAGATCACGGATCCAATCCGCATCATTGCTACTAACATTTTTAACATATTTTTTCTCTAGGAACACAATAAACTGGGAGCAACATCGCGAGCTATTGATCTACAACATAGATATGCTAATACTATCAGGACTAAGTTCATGATAAATTAAAGTTCAATTAATCATATTACTTAAGAACTCCCACTTAGAAAGACATCCCTCTAATCTTCTAAGTGATCACGTGATCCAAGTCAACTAAACCATAACCGATCATCACGTGAAATGGAGTAGTTTTCAATGGTGAACATCACTATGTTGATCATATCTACTATATGATTCACGCTCGACCTTTCGGTCTCAGTGTTCCAAGGCCATATCTGCATATGTTAGGCTCGTCAAGTTTAACCTGAGTATTCTGTGTGTGCAAAACTGGCTTGCACCCATTGTAGATGGACGTAGAGCTTATCACACCCGATCATCACGTGGTGTCTGGGCACGAGAACTTTGGCAATAGTGCATACTCAGGGAGAACACTTTTATCTTGAAATCTAGTGAGAGATCATCTTATAATGCTACCGTCATAACTAAGCAAAGTAAGATGTATAAAAGATAAACATCTCATGCAATCAAAATATGTGACATGATATGGCCATCATCATCTTGTGCCTTTGATCTCTATCTCCAAAGCATCGTCATGATCTCCATCGTCACCGGCATGACACCATGATCTCCATCATCTTGATCTATATCAATGTGTCGTCACATGGCCGTCTCGCCAACTATTGCTCTTGCAACTATTGCTATCGCATAGCGATAAAGTAAAGCAATTATTTGGCGCTTTCATCTTATGCAATAGAGAGACAACCATAAGGCTTTTGCCAGTTGCCGATAACTTCAACAAAACATGATCATCTCATACAACAACTTATATCTCATCACGTCTTGACCATATCACATCACAACATGCCCTGCAAAAACAAGTTAGACGTCCTCTACTTTGTTGTTGCAAGTTTTACGTGGCTGCTACTAGGCTTAGCAAGAACCGTTCTTACCTACGCATCAAAACCACAATGATAGTTGGTCAAGTTGGTGTTATTTTAACCTTCGCAAGGACCGGGCGTAGCCACACTCGGTTCAACTAAAGTTGGAGAAACTGACACCCGCCAGCCACCTGTGTGCAAAGCACGTCGGTAGAACCAGTCTCGCGTAAGCGTACGCGTAATGTCGGTCCGGGCCGCTTCATCCAACAATACCGCCAAACCAAAGTATGACATGCTGGTAAGCAGTATGACTTATATCGCCCACAACTCACTTGTGTTCTACTCGTGCATATGACATCTACGCATAAAACCTGGCTCTGATACCACTGTTGGGGAACGTAGTAATTTTCAAAAATTTCCTACGCACACGCAAGATCATGGTGATGCATAGCAACGAGAGGGGAGAGTGTTTGTCCACGTACCCTCGTAGACCGAAAGCGGAAGCGTTAGCACAACGCGGTTGATGTACTCGTACGTCTTCACGATCCGACCGATCCAAGTACCGAACGCACGGCACCTCCGAGTTCAGCACACGTTCAGCTCGATGATGTCTCGCGAACTCTGATCCAGCAGAGCTTCACGGGAGAGTTTCGTCAGCACGACGGCATGATGACGGTGATTATGTTGCTACCGACGCAGGGCTTCGCCTAAGCACCGCTACGATATGACCGAGGTGGAATATGGTGGAGGGGGGCACCGCACACGGCTGGGAGAGATCAACAGATCAACTTATGTCTCTATGGGGTGCCCCCTGGCCACGTATATAAAGGAGTGGAGGAGGAGGGGGCGGCTAAGAGGAGGAGGCGCGCCAAAGGGGGGGCAATCCTACTCCAAGTAGGTTTTGCCCCCCTTTCCTATTCCAACTAGGAGAAGGGGGAAGGAGGAGGTGGGGAGAAGGAAGGAGAAGGGGGTCGCGCCCCCTTCCCTTTCCCAATTCGGATTGGGGCAAGGGGGCTGCGCGCCACCTCCTGCTGCCTCTCCTCTTCCACTACTTTGGGCCCATGAGGCCCAATAACCCCCGGGGGGGTTCCGGTAACCCCCCGGTACTCCGCTATATATCCGATAACCCCCGGAACCATTCCGGTGTCCGAATATAGTCGTCCAATATATCAATCTTCATGTCTTGACCATTTTGAGACTCCTCGTCATGTCCGTGATCACATCCGGGACTCCGAACAACCTTCGGTACATCAAAACTCATAAACTCATAATATAACCGGCATCGAAACGTTAAGCGTGCGGACCCTACGGGTTCGATAACTATGTAGACATGACCGAGACATGTCTCCGGTCAATAACCAATAGCGGAACCTGGATGCTCATATTGGCTCCCACATATTCTACGAAGATCTTTATCGATCAGACCGCATAACAACATACGTTGTTCCCTTTGTCATCGGTATGTTACTTGCCCGAGATTCGATCGTCGGTATCTCAATACCTAGTTCAATCTCGTTACCGACAAGTCTCTTTACTCGTTATGTAACACATCATCCCACAACTAACTCATTAGTTGCAATGCTTGCAAGGCTTATAGTGATGTGCATTACCGAGTGGGCCCAGAGATACCTCTCCAACAATCGGAGTGACAAATCCTAATCTCGAAATACGCCAAGCCAACAAGTACCTTCGGAGACACCTGTAGAGCACCTTTATAATCACCCAGTTACGTTGTGACGTTTGGTAGCACACAAAGTGTTCCTCCGGTAAACGGGAGTTGCATAATCTCATAGTCATAGGAACATGTATAAGTCATGAAGAAAGCAATAGCAACAAACTAAACGATCAAGTGCTATGCTAACGGAATGGGTCAAGTCAATCACATCATTCTCTAATGATGTGATCCCGTTAATCAAATGACAACTCATGTCTATGGCTAGGAAACTTAACCATCTTTGATTCAACGAGCTAGTCAAGTAGAGGCATACTAGTGACATACTGTTTGTCTATGTATTCACACAAGTATTATGTTTCCGGTTAATACAATTCTAGCATGAATAATGAACATTTATCATGATATAAGGAAATAAATAATAACTTTATTATTGCCTCTAGGGCATATTTCCTTCACTATGATGTCTCTTACAGATTTGCCGATATCATTTTGGGGATATGCTTTAGAGACGGCCGCATTCACATTAAATAGGGCACCATCGAAATCCGTTGAGACGACGCCTTATGAACTATGGTTTGGCAAGAAACCAAAGTTGTCATTTCTGAAAGTTTGGGGCTGCGATGCTTATGTGAAAAAGCTTCAACCTGATAAGCTAGAACCCAAATCGGAGAAATGTGTCTTCATAGGATACCCAAAGGAGACTGTTGGGTACACCTTCTATCACAGATCCGAAGGCAAGACATTCGTTGCTAAGAATGGATCCTTTCTAGAGAAGGAGTTTCTCTCGAAAGAAGTGAGTGGGAGGAAAGTAGAACTTAATGAGGTAACTATACCTGCTCCACTATTGGAAAGTAGTTCATCACAGAAACCGGTTTCTATGATGCCTACACCAATTAGTGAGGAAGTTAATGATGATGATTATGAAACTTCAGATCAAGTTGCTACTGAACCTCGTAGATCAACCAGAGTAAGATCCGCACCAGAGTGGTACGGTAATCCTGTTCTGGAAGTCATGCTACTAGATCCTGATGAACCTACGAACTATGAAGAAGCGATGGTGAGCCCAGATTCCGCAAAATGGCTTGAGGCCATGAAATCTGAGATGGGATCCATGTATGAGAACAAAGTGTGGACTTTGGTTGACTTGCCCGGTGATCGTCAAGCAATTGAGAATAAATGGATCTTCAAGAAGAAGACTGACGCTGACGGTAATGTTACTGTCTACAAAGCTCGACTTGTTGCGACAGGTTTTCGACAAGTTCAAGGGATTGACTACGATGAGACTTTCTCACCCGTAGCGATGCTTAAGTCTGTCCGAATCATGTTAGCAATTGCCGCATTTTATGATTATGAAATTTGGCAGATGGATGTCAAAACTGCATTCCTGAATTGATTTCTAGAAGAAGAGTTGTATATGATGCAACCAGAAGGTTTTGTCGATCCAAAGGGAGCTAACAAAGTGTGCAAGCTCCAACGATCCATTTATGGACTGGTACAAGCCTCTCGGAGTTGGAATAAACGCTTTGATAGTGTGATCAAAGCATTTGGTTTTATACAAACTTTTGGAGAAGCCTGTATATACAAGAAAGTTAGTGGGAGCTCTGTAGCATTTCTAATATTATATGTGGATGACATATTGTTGATTGGAAATGATATAGAATTTCTGGATAGCATAAAGGGATACTTGAATAAGAGTTTTTCAATGAAAGACCTCGGTGAAGCTGCTTATATATTGGGCATCAAGATCTATAGAGATAGATCAAGACGCTTAATTGGACTTTCACAAAGCACATACCTTGACAAAGTTTTGAAGAAGTTCAAAATGGATCAAGCAAAGAAAGGGTTCTTGCCTGTGTTACAAGGTGTGAAGTTGAGTAAGACTCAATGCCCGACCACTACAGAAGATAGAGAGAAAACGAAAGGTGTTCCCTATGCTTCAGCCATAGGCTCTATCATGTATGCAATGATGTGTACCAGACCTGATGTGTGCCTTGCTATAAGTCTAGCCGGGAGGTACCAAAGTAATCCGGGAGTGGATCACTGGACAGCGGTCAAGAACATCCTTAAAAACCTGAAAAGGACTAAGGATATGTTTCTTGTTTATGGAGGTGACAAAGAGCTCATCGTAAACGGTTACGTTGATGCAAGCTTTGACACTGATCCGGACGATTCTAAATCGCAAACCGAATACGTGTTTACATTGAACGGTGGAGCTGTCAGTTGGTGCAGTTCTAAACAAAGCGTTGTGGCGGGATCTACATGTGAAGCGGAGTACATAGCTGCTTCGGAAGCAGCAAATGAACGAGTCTGGATGAAGGAGTTCATATCCGATATAGGTGTCATACCTAGTGCATCGGGTCCAATGAAAATCTTTTGTGACAATACTGGTGCTATTGCCTTGGCAAAGGAATCCAGATTTCACAAGAGAGCCAAGCACATCAAGAGACGCTTCAATTCCATCCGGGGTTTAGTCCAGGTGGGAGACATAGAAATTTGCAAGATACATACGGATCTGAATGTTGCAGACCCATTGACTAAGCCTCTTCCATGGGCAAAACATGATCAGCACCAAGGCTCCATGGGTGTTAGAATTATTACTGTGTAATCTAGATTATTGACTCTAGTGGAAGTGGGAGACTGAAGGAAATATGACCTAGATGCAATAACAAAGTTATTATTTATTTCCTTATATCATGATAAATGTTTATTATTCATACTAGAATTGTATTAACCGGAAACATAATGCATGTGTGAATACATAGACAAACAGATTGTCACTAGTATGCCTCTACTTGACTAGCTCGTTGATCAAAGATGGTTATGTTTCCTAACCATATACATGAGTTGCCATTTGATTAACGGGGTCACATCATTAGGAGAATGATGTGATTGACATGACCCATTCCGTTAGCTTAGCACCCGATCGTTTAGTATGTTGCTATTGCTTTCTTCATAACTTATACATGTTCCTATGACTATGAGATTATGCAACTCCCGTTTACCGGAGGAACACTTTGTGTGCTACCAAACGTCACAACGTAACTGGGTGATTATAAAGGTGCTCTACAGGTGTCTCCGAAGGTACTTGTTGGGTTGGCATATTTCGAGATTAGGATTTGTCACTCCGAATATCGGAGAGGTATCTCTGGGCCCTCTTGGTAATGCACATCACTTAAGCCTTGCAAGCATTGCTACTAATGAGTTAGTTGCGGGATGATGTATTACAGAACGAGTAAAGAGACTTGCCGGTAACGAGATTGAACTAGGTATTGAGATACCGACGATCGAATCTCGGGCAAGTAACATACCGATGACAAAGGGAACAATGTATGTTGTTATGCGGTCTGACCGATAAAGATCTTCGTAGAATATGTGGGAGCCAATATGGACATCCAGGTTCCACTATTGGTTATTGACCGGAGACATGTCTCGGTCATGTCTACATAGTTCTCGAACCCGTAGGGTCCGCACGCTTAAAGTTTCGATGACGGTTATATTATGAGTTTATATGTTTTTATGTACCGAAGGTTGTTCGGAGTCCCGGATGTGATCCCGGACATGACGAGGAGTCTCAAAATGGTCGAGACATGAAGATTGATATATTGGAAGCCTATGTTTGGATATCGGAAGTGTTCCGGGTGAAATCGGGATTTTACCGGAGTACCGGGAGGTTACCGAAACCCCCCGGGGACTTAATGGGCCTTAGTGGGCCTAGGTGGAAGAGAGGAGAGGCGGCTAGGGCTGGGCTGCGCGCCCCTCCCCCCAGTCCGAATAGGACAAGGAGAGGGGCGGCACCCCCCCCCCTTCCTTCTTCTCCTCCACTCTCCCCCCCCCCTGCAAGTCCTAATCCAACTAGGAAAGGAGGGAGTCCTACTCCCGGTAGGAGTAGGACTCCTCCTGGCGCGCCTCCTCCCTAGCCGGCCGCACCCCCCCCCCTTGCTCCTTTATATACGGGGGCGGGGGGCACCCCATAGACACAACAATTGATCGTTTGATCTTTTAGCCGTGTGCGGTGCCCCCCTCCACCATAGTCCACCTCGATATTACTGTAGCGGTGCTTAGGCAAAGCCCTGCGTCGATAGAACATCAACATCGTCACCACGCCGTCGTGCTGACGAAACTCTCCCTCAACACTCGGCTGGATCGGAGTTCGAGGGACATCATCGGGCTGAACGTGTGCTGAACTCGGAGGTGTCGTACGTTCGGTACTTGATCGATCGGATCGTGAAGACGTACGACTACATCAACCGCGTTGTGCTAACGCTTCCGCTTTCAGTCTACGAGGGTACGTGGACAACACTCTCCCCTCTCCTTGCTATGCATCACCATGATCTTGCGTGTGCGTAGGAAAAATTTTGAAATTACTATGTTCCCCAACATGTTCATCACGCATGTACTCGATGAGTTGGCGGCATCGACCATCATGGCCGAAGCCGCGGATGTCCCAGAAAAGGGCCCGCATCTAAACCCCGATCGGGGGGCTACTTGACCCCAGGACACGAAATGTGCTTAGCGCGTGGAGAGCAGCTGTGCGAGAGCGGGTGCGCCCACGGATCACCTCGTCGGCCACTCGAGGAGCCCGAACCGCGGGAGTGGCGGTCGGTTCCTCGGGATGGCGAAGGAGGCGAGCCCGGGTTTCATCCAGCTTGCCATCTAAGATCTCGCGGGCCCTAATGGCCGCAATCTGCTCTAAGGGGGGACCAACTTCCCCCCTGAAGATGATGGCCGAGTCAGTGGCCACCTTGGCGAGGTGGCCAAGAGGGACGGCCTCAAGCGCGGAAAAGGAACAGCTAGAAGAACTGGGAAGGGCGGGATCACCTGGCTCAAGGTTCCGGGCCACCGCCCGGAGCTCAGCACGCTCGGGGATGGACGGAGCCAGAGAATCCGCCGGACGGGCCGCATCGAGGCGGGTGCTGCGGCGGGATGTAGTCACCGGCGTCGAGGAGGAGCGAGGCCGCCTGGCGTATGCCACAATCAGTGGGGGTGCACGGAGACCGCAGTGATCACGACCACGACCACCGCCACAGACGGAGAGCCTGGAGAGGCGAGGAGGCCGTCGGAGGCCACCAGCGGGGGAAGCGGGGCAAGGAGCTCCAGGGTGTCGTCGGACGCGTCCCCCGCGGGTGGGAGGGTCGGAGAAAGCATGGAGAGGAGAGCACCTCCGTCGCCGCCCATGGGGACCGGGGAGGTCGGACCAGGGGGGACGGGGGCTCCAGGCCGACGGCGCGGGGCGAAGGGCGGAGACGGTGGATGGAGAGCGAGGCGACGAAGGCGGCACGACGAGCAGGCCCACACTGGAGATGTCACTGGCCGACTCCGACGGAGGAGGAGAGGGCGCGACCGGGGGGGGCGGCCAGACGGAGAGCGACCGCGAGGTCAGCGGCCGACACCCTAGTGCTCCCAGCCCCAAAGCCGCCACGACCCGAAGATGGGTGGACGGGCTTGCGGGACGGGGAGCGGGAGTGCTTCGACAGGTCCTCATCATCCTCAGGGTCGTCGAGGCGGGAGTGGCGGGACCGTCTGTGGTGGGAGTCATCGGCATCAGCTGGGCCGCCCCCCTGGTGGCTATCGTCGGAGTAGCGGGGACGGCTGATGTGGTTCGGGGGCTCAGGGCAGATCTTGAGGTCGTAATCGTCGTCGTTGAAGAAGACCCGAATCGTCGTGCGGAGCTTGGAGGAGTCCAGGCACTTCACCTTGACCCGGACCTCCTCCTCCTTGCGCAGAGAGAGCTCGTCGACCACCACCACCTTGCCCAGGATCTTGGACATACTACGAATGACACGCTCAGACCGGGCCACATTTGGCTGGCCGGCGATGAGGAGCCAAGCAGTGTCCAGAACCGCCACGGCCTTGGGATCCCACCTCGGCTCGGAGATGTTCACCACTAGCCCGTTGAGGGCCAAGGTGATGTTGCCACTGCGGGTGCAGTATCCCATGCTCAGGGCATCGGGGAAGATCACCGTGAAGGCGTTGGCAGAGGTGGGTGTTACTTGCCAATCCCACTTGCACCTGCACAAGTGGTTGAGCTCGGCCTCGATCATCTCTGGGGTAGCGACGCCCTCGCCCACGACAGACACAAGTGCCAGGAGCGAGGGGGAAGGGGGGACCTCCGGCACCTCAATGCCGTGGCCGTACATCATGATCTCCTCCGGGCGATCCGGGCAGAGAATCGCGGGGTGACCAAAGTCCTTGCAAAGGTAGCACCTTGGTGGGTTGGGGCAGGCCACCTGGAAGTGTCAGGTCAGGCCGCAATTGAAGCACAGCGGACCGTCCGAGGCGGAGTCGGTGACCGGAGGTGGAGCCGACGCGGCGGCGGTGGTGGCGGAGGCCGGGGGGCGAGGGGGACCCTTCTTCTTCTTGGCGCACTGGCACCCCCGGTTCCCATTGCCTCCGTTGGAGGGAGGGAACGCAGCTTGGTTGTGCGGGGGTTGATGGCGGCGGGCAGCCAGGGCATTGGTGGCGATGGTGAGGGGCTACTGATGGGGAGGGAACGGGGAACGGTCCCGACGGCGCGACGGGGAGGAGGACCGCCGCCGGGAAGATTGTCGGGCCTCCTCAGCCGGCGACCTGCCGCGGTCCCGCGAGTCCGCCCGAGGGGACGAGCGGCGCGTCGGGGAACGGGAGCGGCGGTCGTCGCGCACAGGAGACCGGCGGGCAGGGCGAGGGAGGAGCGGCGAGAATCGCGGATGGGGGACCGCCGGGCCGGGCGGGAGGAAAGTCGTTGCCGGAGATTGACCTCCCGCCGGGACCGTCAGGGGAGGACCTTGGGGGTCGCGGCGGTCATCCGCGCGGCGTTTGGGGCGACCCGCGTCATCTCCCCATTCCCGGGGCATGGCCGGCGGGGGAGGAGGGGAGGTCGCGAGGGGACCGGGGGCGCCGGCAAGCAGAGGACAACGAGGTGCGGTGGGAGGCGCGTCGGGGTGGGGAGCGGGAGGCGTGGGGTTGGGAACGGGTTGACGGGGAAACCCTAGAGGAGGCCATATGGAGCGTCGGACCGGGCCAAAGCCCACAGAGGAGCGCGGCCCAGCGGCTGCGGGGGGCGAGACCGGCCCAGGGGACCGGCCCACAGAGCGGCCAAGACCCTCACCCCACTGGGCGGCCCGGCGGCCGAAGCACTCGGGATGGGCCCTAAGGCGCGGCCCGCGGGACAGCCCGCGACCAATGCGGCCCGGTACGACAACCCCGGGGCGACCAAGCGAGGGGCAAGGGTTTCCCCGAGCGCCGCCGCAGTGGCCGCCGGCGGGGCAGGACGGGGGCGGCGAAGCCAGGCCGGGGCACACTGGACTCCAGGAGGCGGAGGGACGAAGGCGCCGAATGCGGAGATGAAGGGACGGAAGGGGCAGCGCCGGAAGAGCACAGTCGAGAGCTCCAACGAAGTTGACGTCGATGGGCAGGCTGGAGCAGAGGAGGACGAAGCCGGGACAGCAGCTCTCTAGCAGGAACGCGCAGGGCCGCGGTCGGCGCGGCCAGCGACGCCCCATCCGCCAGCGCGGTGCCCCCGGCTACGAGACCCCGATCCCAAGGAGACACCTTGCCCATCCACCGCCTGAGACGAGCTCAAATGTCGTCGCCGGCGCCGGGTGGACCCGCGGGCGGCCGAACTCCCACCCCTGGGAGTAAGGCTACCGGCGGAGTCGAGTCGTGGCACCCGGGCAGGGGCCTTGGGAGGAACGCGGTCCCGGCAAATCACGGGCAGCCCCGCGGCGATGTCGTCAGCCTCGGCGAGGTCCGCCCAGACCACACGCGACGGGGCGGCGTGGGGAGTCGGCGACGGGGCATGCGAGGGGGTCATCGGCGGGCGGGCTGCACACGAAGGAGGGGACCGAGGCGGAGGCGGCGGCGGAGCCGCCGGCTCGCCAGCGACGTCGCCAGAGCCTTCGGGCGCCATCTCTCCTTGGTTGTCTGCTTTCACTTCTCAGTTCAATTGTGTGGTTATGTCAGTATTCCTAATGTAGTTTATCTTCTGATGTATCATGTTTAGTTATTGTGTTGTTTCTGCATGCTTGTTTCTAAGACATTCATAAAAATTGCCTATTCACCACCCTCTCTAGTCGATAAGTAGCACTTTCAATGTCTGACTAGATCCCTTGTATCTGGTGGTGCATTCATGAGCTCTTCCCATACCGTCGCTCTGTGCTTGTCTTGTGTAGCTCCGTTGTCGGCCATCCAGATTGAAGATGCAGAGGAGCAGGTTCGAGAGGTCACGGCGGTGGCGGAGTAGATGACTACTGCGCTGGGGATTGCTATTGGGACCTTATTTGCTGGTGATCCGCGCCTGTCCTCCGACCTCGAGGTCGTCCTTGAGTTGCTTGGGGATTTCTCCAATCGGCTGGAGGACTGGGTCTACTCGACGGCCTTCGAGGGACCGCGTCAAGCTTTGGCCGGCGTCCGGGCTCACCACCCAAATACCAACCTCTAGTCGATTGTGAGGCCACCGACTGGAAGTATGAATCCACAGTTGTTCCTGCAAGAGGTTGTCAAGGAGGCTGAATAACTGCCGGGGTCTGTCCCCTGCAAGATATTATCAAAAGGCATCCCAAGGTGGGGAGCTCGTAGAGCTGGAAAAAAGCGAGCTCTGGATCGGTTCTCTGCATACGTTAAGACATGTCTGGACTCGAGCGACTAGATTAGGCCGTAAGCCTGCTGGCCTTTTGCCTTTGTTTTTGTTGAACGGCTGAAGGTCTATGTAGCACGAATGCAGCCCCCCGTACTTGTACTTTGCTGAGCTGGGGGGTCCGAAATACGATGCAGCCCCTGAGTCGCAAATAAGGAGATCTCTCGTACCATCCGCAAAGAGTTTTAGGGGATGTTCAGTACTTGGCTCATGTTGTATCTTTTGATCTGCTTTATATGAGGGTCCAGGAGCACATTGGCCATGTACTTTGGTTGTTGCTTTTTATATATAAAAGCAGGGAGAAAGCTTGTTTCGAGAATAGTAGTGTCGTAATAAAAAGACATTATTCACATCCAGATTTGTCTTTTTTTTTGTTTTTATATGTATAGGTTGAGTTTGGATTTGAAAATTTTGAGCATAGTAAAAACATGTGGTGCGAACATCCACACCCAAAAATGGAATTTTTACAAATTTTGAAATTTGATTTTTGTAGCTCTGGATACTCGCACTAGGCTTCAATCTCGATCGCTCTCATAAATGTGCCGGCATCCCCATGGATCGACGACATTGCCATGTGTTCGCTTCCGTAAAGAGATTCAGTAGTCAGAAGCCGTTGCAAATTAAGGAAGGAAAGACATGCCGATAAAGATAAAAAAATACATACCTTATTGAGCGCAGAAAGGACAGCACACATAGTCAGACCTTCCCTTCCGTTATTGATTGTGAGGCCTTTTGGTGGCATTTAAATTCGGGGACTCCATATCGCACAGCTCGATCGGGCTAATCAAAAGTAGCAGAGCCTGGCCTGACATCGCCCAAGCAAGCTGAAACGAGGAACGAAAGACGCACCGCACCCAGCGTTACCGGGCTGTACTGAGAGAGTTGCTTTGCTGCATAGACAAACCATCATTTCTCCTTTCCAGGCTCCTGGAATTGGCAACATTGGCACCCGCCTTTCTTTCTTTCTACATATATCGCTAGGTGAAATCCATGGCTGCCTTTTTAATCGTACTACATGTTCCATGGACCATATGCATATGGTACTTGTCTTCTTTGGGGCTGTGTTCATTGAAAACCGGCCGAGGACCACCCTTCAATTCTTTCCATTTTATAGCATTCTTCAGGTTTGTTGGGCTGGAACATATCTTGCAAGTATAGGCCGAATGTTAACAGCTAAACAGCACCTTTTTGGTACCAAAACTGGCCCATATCAAAACAACAATTATATCATTCCAATGCTAAAATGGAGTTTCACTTTGAAAACTCAAGCAAGCAGTTATTGCCACTTGGCGATTACCATACAACCTAGTGATTCCCTTTGGTGTGCATGGAATAGACAGCACACAAGAAATTCATATTACAGTTTCTGATGGTTCGATTAATTTAGAGAAGACCATGGCACTTCAGAAAATTTCAGTAAATTGGACCCCATGGCACCTCAAAATCGGTGTCTTTCTGCTCTCACGTCTCCTAAGATGCATGGGAAATTTGATCACTACAATTGTTACTGCTATAGATAAACTCACAAATTGAAAACTTTAAATCTATGTATATCTTTTGTTTAACCAATGCAAGTTCTCACTCCAATGATGTCATGGAATATAAACGTAAAGCCAAGCAAAGATGTAAACATAATGCAAGAGAACAAAAACTGAATTAGGACTCTGATTTCCAACTGCACTAGGATGGCTCCTGAGGTCGAATGGTCAGAGCATCTCGGGATGACGATCCGTCTCCTTCTCAACCGTTTGGGTTCTGATCGGCATGCCATCAGCACTGATGAACAGAATGTCCGATAACTGATGTATTCGCTGTATGTACATGTCCCTTTTTCAGAAGGGTCAGCTAGCCTACAATATTATTGGTCTTGCTACTTCTTTCTATCCTATACATTCCTTCAAGAGCATGCCTTCAACATTATATAGTTACAACTCATAAGATATGTAAGTAAAGATTATCCCAGCTTTGCGCACTCAAAGAAAATGATTGTTTACTACAAGAGTGACTTGCAATAACTATGTTAGTAACTTGATATATTCCGATCTTTGCAAACACTCCTAGTCATACTCCCAAAATTTATCAATGTTTCAAATATATCTTGTCTCGATGTCATTTGTCAAGAATAGAAGTGGTAAATGACATTCCTCTGGCTGCACTTCTTTCTCATTGTTATGGCGCTGCTAGAAGGAGGGCGCGAGAGGACCGGCCGGGGGTCTTTTTGCCCACGGCCGGGCAAGAGGGAAGGGATTTCCTTCTTAATTCTTGCTTGATTAGATTGATACATCTCCTTTATTTATATAGAGAGGTTTACTTGACTCCCAAGCAAGGCTTACTTGATCCCTAAGCAAGCGACTCTTATCTCTAATTAACCCTAAGACTAACGGGCCCACTAGGCCCATTACGTACTCTAACACTACACCCCACCTGGACATGCAGCTTGTCCTCAAGCTGCAGCCTAACCAACTTATAACCATGACTCGACGCAACCCAAACCTAACACCTAAAAACAAGCCTTTTACATCTCGGCTTGTTTTATTATTCTCAACCTGAAATGGACTGGGACGCTTAATTTGTTGGAAATATGCCCTAGAGGCAATAATAAAAGCATTATTATTATATTTCCTTGTTCATGATAATTGTCTTTATTCATGCTATAATTGTGTTATCCGGAAATCGTAATACATGTGTGAATAACAGACACCAACATGTCCCTAGTGAGCCTCTAGTTGACTAGCTCGTTGATCAACAGATAGTCATGATTTCCTGACTATGGACATTGGATGTTATTGATAACGAGATCACATCATTAGGAGAATGATGTGATGGACAAGACCCAATCCTAAACATAGCACAAGATCGTATAGTTCGTTTGCTAGAGTTTTCCAATGTTAAGTATCTTTTCCTTAGACCATGAGATCGTGTAACTCTCGGATACCGTAGGAGTGCTTTGGGTATGCCAAACGTCACAACGTAACTGGGTGACTATAAAGGTAGACTACGGGTATCTCCGAAAGTGTCTGTTGGGTGACATGGATCAAGACTGGGATTTGTCACTCCGTATGACGGAGAGGTATCACTGGGCCCACTCGGTAATGCATCATCATAATGAGCTCAAAGTGACAAAGTGTCTGGTCACGGGATCATGCATTACGGTACGAGTAAAGTGACTTGCCGGTAACGAGATTGAACGAGGTATTGGGATACCGACGATCGAATCTCGGGCAAGTAACATATCGATTGACAAAGGGAATTGCATACGGGGTTGATTGAATCCTCGACATCGTGGTTCATCCGATGAGATCATCGTGGAGCATGTGGGAGCCATCATGGGTATCCAGATCCCGTTGTTGGTTATTGACCGGAGAGTCGTCTCGGTCATGTCTGCTTGTCTCCCGAACCCGTAGGGTCTACACACTTAAGGTTCGGTGACGCTAGGGTTGTGAAGATATGTATATGCAGTAACCCGAATGTTTTTCGGAGTCCCGGATGAGATCCCGGACGTCACGAGGAGTTCCGGAATGGTCCGGAGGTAAAGAATTATATATAGGAAGTGCTGTTTCGGCCATCGGGACAAGTTTCGGGGTCATCGGTATTGTACCGGGACCATCGGAGGGGTCCCGTGGGCCCACCGGGTGGGGCCACCTGTCCCGGGGGGCAACATGGGCTGTAGGGGGTGCGCCTTGGCCTATATGGGCCAAGGGCACCAGCCCTACTAGGCCCATGCGCCTAGGGTTTCCACCAAGAAAGAGTCCAAGTGGTGGAAGGCACCCCTAGGTGCCTTGGGGGGAAGGGAAACCTCCCCTTGGCCGCCGGCCATAGGAGATTGGATCTCCTAGGCTGCGCACCAACCCCCCTTGGCACCCCTATATATAGTGGGGGGAGAGGAGGGATTTCACACCCAGCCCCTGGCGCCTCCTTCTCTCCCCGTTACGTCTCTCCCTCGTAGTACAGGCGAAGCCCTGCTGCTGTGACGCCCTGCATCCACCACCACGCCGTCGTGCTGCTGGATCTTCCTCAACCTCTTCTTCCCCCTTGCTGGATCAAGAAGGAGGAGACGTCTCCCGTCCCGTACGTGTGTTGAACGCGGAGGTGCCGTCCGTTCGGCGCTTGGTCATCGGTGATTTGGATCACGTCGTGTTCGACTACATCATCACCGTTCTTTTGAACGCTTACGTGCGCGATCTACAAAGGTATGTAGATGCATCCAATGACTCGTTGCTAGATGAACTCCTAGATGATCTTGGTGAAACGAGTAGGAAATTTTTGTTTGCTGCAACGTTCACCAACAGTGGCATCATGAGCTAGGTCTATGCGTAGTTCTTCTTGCGCGAGTAGAACACAATTTGTTGTGGGCGTAGATTTGTCAACTTTCTTGCCGTTACTAGTCTTTTCTTGCTTCAGCGGCATTGTGGGATGAAGCGGCCCGGACCAACCTTACACGTACGCTTACGTGAGACCGGTTCCACCGACTAACATGCACTAGTTGCATAAGGTGGCTGGCGGGTGTCTGTCTCTCCCACTTTAGTTGGAGCAGATTCGATGAACAGGGTCCTTATGAAGGGTAAATAGAAGTTGACAAATCACGTTGTGGCTTTAACGTAGGTAAGAAGACGTTCTTGCTAGAACCCTAATTCAGCCACGTAAAACTTGCAACAACAATTAGAGGACGTCTAACTTGTTTTTGCAGCAAGTGGTTTGTGATATGATATGGCCAAAGTTGTGATGAATGATGAATGATCTATATGTGATGTATGAGATGTTCATGCTATTGTAATAGGAATCACGACTTGCATGTCGATGAGTATGACAACCGGCAGGAGCCATAGGAGTTGTCTTTATTCTTTTATATGACCTGCGTGTCATTGAGAAACGACATGTAAATTACTTTACTTTATTGCTAAACGCGTTAGCCATAGTAGTAGAAGTAATGGTTGGCGAGCAACTTCATGGAGACACGATGATGGAGATCATGATGATGGAGATCATGGTGTCAAGCCGGTGACAAGATGATCATGGAGCCCCAAGATGGAGATCAAAGGAGCTATGTGATATTGGCCATATCATGTCACGTTTATTATTTGATTGCATGTGATGTTTATCATGTTTTTGCATCTTGTTTACTTAGAACGACGGTAGTAAATAAGATGATCCCTCATAACAATATCAAGAAGTGTTCCCCCCTAACTGTGCACCGTTGCTAAAGTTCGTCGTTTCTAAGCACGCCGTGATGATCGGGTGTGATGGATCCTTACATTCACATACAACGGGTGTAAGACAGTTTTACACATGCAAAACACTTAGGGTTAACTTGACGAGCCTAGCATGTGTATAGACATGGCCTCGGAACACAGAAGACCGAAAGGTCGAGCATGAGTCGTATAGAAGATACGATCAACATGAAGATGTTCACCGACGTTGACTAGTCCGTCTCACGTGATGATCGGACACGGCCTAGTTAACTCGGATCATGTAATACTTAGATGACTAGAGGGATGTCTAATCTAAGTGGGAGTTCATTAATAATTTGATTAGATGAACTTAATTATCATGAACTTAGTCTAAAATCTTTGCAATATGTCTTGTAGATCAAATGGCCAACGTAGTCCTCAACTTCAACGCGTTCCTAGAGAAAACCAAGCTGAAAGACGATGGCAGCAACTATACGGACTGGGTCCGGAACCTGAGGATCATCCTCATAGCTGCCAAGAAAGATTATGTCCTACAAGCACCGCTAGGTGATCCACCCGTCCCACAGAACCAAGACGTTATGAACGCTTGGCAGACACGTGCTGATGACTACTCCCTCGTTCAGTGCGGCATGCTTTACAGCTTAGAGCCGGGGCTCCAAAAGCGTTTTGAGAGACATGGAGCATATGAGATGTTCGAAGAGCTGAAAATGGTTTTTCAAGCTCATGCCCGGATCGAGAGATATGAAGTCTCCGATAAGTTCTTCAGCTGTAAGATGGAGGAAAATAGTTCTGTCAGTGAGCACATACTCACTATGTCTGGGTTGCATAACCGCTTGTCTCAGCTGGGAGTTAATCTCCCGGATGATGCGGTCATTGACAGAATCCTCCAGTCGCTTCCACCAAGCTACAAGAGCTTTGTGATGAACTTCAACATGCAGGGGATGCAAAAGACCATTCCTGAGTTGTTCTCAATGCTGAAATCAGCGGAGGTAGAAGTCAAGAAGGAACATCAAGTGTTGATGGTCAATAAAACCACTAAGTTCAAGAAAGGCAAGGGTAAAAAGAACTTCAAGAAGGACGGCAAGGAGGTTGCCGCGCCCGGCAAGCAAGCTGCCGGGAAGAAGCCAAAGAATGGACCCAAGCCCGAGACTGAGTGCTTTTATTGCAAAGGGAAGGGTCACTGGAAGCGGAACTGCCCTAAATACTTAGCGGACAAGAAGGCCGGCAACACCAAAGGTATATTTGATATACATGTAATTGATGTGTACCTTACCAGTACTCGTAGTGACTCCTGGGTATTTGATACCGGTGTCGTTGCTCATATTTGTAACTCACAGCAGGAGCTGCGGAATAAACGGAGACTGGCGAAGGACGAGGTGACGATGCGCGTCGGGAATGGTTCCAAGGTCGATGTGATCGCCGTCGGCACGCTGCCTCTACATTTACCTACGGGATTAGTATTAAACCTCAATAATTGTTATTTAGTGCCAGCTTTGAGCATGAACATTGTATCGGGATCTCGTTTAATTCGAGATGGCTACTCATTTAAATCTGAGAATAATGGTTGTTCCATTTATATGAGAGATATGTTTTATGGTCATGCTCCTATGGTAAATGGTTTATTCTTAATGAATCTCGAGCGTCTTACTACACATGTTCATAATGTAAGTACCAAAAGATGTAAGGTTGATAATAATAGTCCCACATACTTGTGGCACTGCCGCCTTGGTCACATAGGTGTCAAACGCATGAAGAAGCTCCATGCAGATGGACTTTTAGAGTCTCTTGATTATGAATCATTTGACATGTGCGAACCATGCCTCATAGGTAAAATGACCAAGACTCCGTTCTCAGGAACAATGGAGCGAGCAACCAACTTATTGGAAATCATACATACTGATGTGTGCGGTCCAATGAGTGTTGAGGCTCGCGGTGGCTATCGTTATGTTCTCACCCTCACTGATGACTTGAGTAGATATGGGTATATCTACTTAATGAAACACAAGTCTGAAACCTTTGAAAAGTTCAAGGAATTTCAGAGTGAGGTTGAAAATCAACGTGACAGGAAAATCAAGTTTCTACGATCAGATCGTGGAGGAGAATACTTGAGTCATGAATTTGGCACACACTTAAGAAAATGTGGAATAGTTTCACAACTCACGCCGCCTGGAACACCTCAGCGTAACGGTGTGTCCGAACGTCGTAATCGCACTCTATTGGATATGGTGCGGTCTATGATGTCTCTTACTGATTTACCGCTATCTTTTTGGGGCTATGCTTTAGAGACTGCCGCATTCACTTTAAATAGGGCTCCGTCGAAATCCGTTGAGACGACACCGTTTGAATTGTGGTTTGGTAAGAAACCTAAGTTGTCGTTTCTGAAAGTTTGGGGATGCGATGCTTATGTCAAGAAACTTCAACCTGAAAAGCTCGAACCCAAATCGGAAAAATGCGTCTTCATAGGATACCCAAAAGAAACTGTTGGGTACACCTTCTACCTCAGATCCGAAGGCAAGATCTTTGTTGCCAAGAATGGGTCCTTTCTAGAGAAAGAGTTTCTCTCGAAAGAAGTAAGTGGGAGGAAAGTAGAGCTTGATGAAGTATTACCTCTTGAACCGGAAAATGGCGCAACTCAAGAAAATGTTCCTGAGGTGCCAGCACCGACTAGAGAGGAAGTTAATGATAATGATCAAGATACTTCTGATCAAGCTCCTACTGAAATTCGAAGGTCCACTAGGACACGTTCCGCACCAGAGTGGTACGGCAACCCTGTCTTAGAAATCATGTTGTTAGACAACGGTGAACCTTCGAACTATGAAGAAGCGATGGCGGGCCCGGATTCCGACAAATGGCTAGAAGCCATGAAATCCGAGATAGGATCCATGTATGAAAATGAAGTATGGACTTTGACTGACTTGCCCGTCGAACGGCGAGCCATAGAAAATAAATGGATCTTTAAGAAGAAGACAGACGCGGATGGTAATGTGACCATCTATAAAGCTCGGCTTGTCGCTAAAGGTTATCGACAAGTTCAAGGGGTTGACTACGATGAGACTTTCTCACCGGTAGCGAAGCTAAAGTCCGTCCGAATCATGTTAGCGATTGCCGCATTCTATGATTATGAAATATGGTAAATGGACGTCAAAACGGCATTCCTTAATGGTTTCCTTAAGGAAGAATTGTATATGATGCAGCCGGAAGGTTTTGTTGATCCTAAGAATGCTGACAAGGTATGCAAGCTCCAACGCTCGATTTATGGGCTGGTGCAAGCATCTCGGAGTTGGAACATTCGCTTTGATGAGATGATCAAAGCGTTTGGGTTTACACAGACTTATGGAGAAGCCTGCGTTTACAAGAAAGTGAGTGGGAGCTCTGTAGCATTTCTCATATTATATGTAGATGACATACTTTTGATGGGAAATGATATAGAACTCTTGGACAGCATCAAGGCCTACTTGAATAAGAGTTTTTCAATAAAGGACCTTGGAGAAGCTGCTTATATATTAGGCATCAAGATCTATAGAGATAGATCAAGACGCCTCATAGGTCTTTCACAAAGCACATACCTTGATAAGATATTGAAGAAGTTCAATATGGATCATTCTAAGAAGGGGTTCTTACCTGTATTACAAGGTGTGAAATTGAGTTCAGCTCAATGTCCGACCACGGCAGAAGATATAGAAGAGATGAGCGTCATCCCCTATGCATCAGCCATAGGTTCTATTATGTATGCCATGCTGTGTACCAGACCTGATGTAAACCTTGCCGTAAGTTTGGTAGGAAGGTACCAAAGTAATCCCGGCAAGGAACACTGGACAGCGGTCAAGAATATCCTGAAGTACCTGAAAAGGACTAAGGAAATGTTTCTCGTTTATGGAGGTGACGAAGAGCTCGTCGTAAAGGGTTACGTCGACGCTAGCTTCGACACAGATCTGGATGACTCTAAGTCACAAACCGGATACGTGTATATTTTGAATGGTGGGGCAGTAAGCTGGTGCAGTTGCAAGCAAAGCGTCGTGGCGGGATCTACATGTGAAGCGGAGTACATGACAGCCTCGGAGGTAGCACATGAAGCAATATGGGTGAAGGAGTTCATCACCGACCTAGGAGTCATACCCAATGCGTCGGGGCCGATCAAGCTCTTCTGTGACAACACTGGAGCTATTGCTCTTGCCAAGGAGCCCAGGTTTCACAAGAAGACAAGGCACATCAAGCGTCGCTTCAACTCCATTCGTGAAAATGTTCAAGATGGAGACATAGAGATTTGTAAAGTGCATACGGACCTGAATGTAGCAGATCCGTTGACTAAACCTCTCCCTAGGGCAAAACATGATCAACACCAGAATTCCATGGGTGTTCGATTCATCACAATGTAACTAGATTATTGACTCTAGTGCAAGTGGGAGACTGTTGGAAATATGCCCTAGAGGCAATAATAAAAGCATTATTATTATATTTCCTTGTTCATGATAATTGTCTTTATTCATGCTATAATTGTGTTATCCGGAAATCGTAATACATGTGTGAATAACAGACACCAACATGTCCCTAGTGAGCCTCTAGTTGACTAGCTCGTTGATCAACAGATAGTCATGATTTCCTGACTATGGACATTGGATGTTATTGATAACGAGATCACATCATTAGGAGAATGATGTGATGGACAAGACCCAATCCTAAACATAGCACAAGATCGTATAGTTCGTTTGCTAGAGTTTTCCAATGTTAAGTATCTTTTCCTTAGACCATGAGATCGTGTAACTCCCGGATACCGTAGGAGTGCTTTGGGTATGCCAAACGTCACAACGTAACTGGGTGACTATAAAGGTAGACTACGGGTATCTCCGAAAGTGTCTGTTGGGTGACATGGATCAAGACTGGGATTTGTCACTCCGTATGACGGAGAGGTATCACCGGGCCCACTCGGTAATGCATCATCATAATGAGCTCAAAGTGACCAAGTGTCTGGTCACGGGATCATGCATTACGGTACGAGTAAAGTGACTTGCCGGTAACGAGATTGAACGAGGTATTGGGATACCGACGATCGAATCTCGGGCAAGTAACATATCGATTGACAAAGGGAATTGCATACGGGGTTGATTGAATCCTCGACATCATGGTTCATCCGATGAGATCATCGTGGAGCATGTGGGAGCCATCATGGGTATCCAGATCCCGCTATTGGTTATTGACCGAAGAGTCGTCTCGGTCATGTCTGCTTGTCTCCCGAACCCGTAGGGTCTACACACTTAAGGTTCGGTGACGCTAGGGTTGTGAAGATATGTATATGCAGTAACCCGAATGTTGTTCGGAGTCCCGGATGAGATCCCGGACGTCACGAGGAGTTCCGGAATGGTCCGGAGGTAAAGAATTATATATAGGAAGTGCTGTTTCGGCCATCGGGACAAGTTTCGGGGTCATCGGTATTGTACCGGGACCACCGGAGGGGTCCCGTGGGCCCACCGGGTGGGGCCACCTGTCCCGGGGGGCAACATGGGCTGTAGGGGGTGCGCCTTGGCCTATATGGGCCAAGGGCACCAGCCCTACTAGGCCCATGCGCCTAGGGTTTCCACCAAGGAAGAGTCCAAGTGGTGGAAGGCACCCCTAGGTGCCTTGGGGGGGAGGGAAACCTCCCCTTGGCCGCCGGCCATAGGAGATTGGATCTCCTAGGCTGCGCATCAACCCCCCTTGGCACCCCTATATATAGTGGGGGGGAGAGGAGGGATTTCACACCCAGCCCCTGGCGCCTCCTTCTCTCCCTGTTACGTCTCTCCCTCGTAGTACAAGCGAAGCCCTGCTGCTGTGACGCCCTGCATCCACCACCACGCCGTCGTGCTGCTGGATCTTCCTCAACCTCTTCTTCCCCCTTGCTGGATCAAGAAGGAGGAGACGTCTCCCGTCCCGTACGTGTGTTGAACGCGGAGGTGCCGTCCGTTCGGCGCTTGGTCATCGGTGATTTGGATCACGTCGTGTTCGACTACATCATCACCGTTCTTTTGAACGCTTCCGTGCGTGATCTACAAAGGTATGTAGATGCATCCAATGACTCGTTGCTAGATGAACTCCTAGATGATCTTGGTGAAACGAGTAGGAAATTTTTGTTTTCTGCAACGTTCCCCAACATAATTTTGGACCCCTTAACAAAAAGTGGACACCATCCGCACGTCGGACATGCACGTGTACAGCCACCTGGATCCCATGGACACCATCTGGACAAAAGGAGTGCATGTGTAGGACCACCTGGAAGTGGTCGCAAGAGTGACCAGCAGAGGCGCCCTTGCGGCGCCCGGTGACGGAATGCAGTGGTGCTACGTGGTGCGTTGTTGTTGGTGACACCGTGCCTTCTTCCTGTCGGACGGCTGTTGGTCTGCACCGCACAAGGAAGAGTGGGGGGCTTGCGATGGAGAATGACGAGGAGGGGTGCGCCCCCCCAACCGCCAATGTCGCAGACTTGGAGGTCGCTGCCCGTGGGAAAAACAGCATGCCCGCTGCCCGTGGGGGAAACCGCATGCCCAAGATCCCCGGCGCATCGGATGAGATCGAGGTCCTTTGCGCAGCGAAGGGCAACTTGGAGGAGCGGCAGCTGCAGACCACGCATCTCCCGCACACACCGACGCGCTAGGAGGCGGCGCGCAGTAGCCTGCAGCCTCACCGCCGCCGACACATGGCGGGTAGCGATCCAAGACGGAAGTGGTGACGACGACGGCGGGGACTGGACTTGGTGGAGCGGGACTCCCGCCGGCGCGGTCGATGCGGGGCCGGAGCTAACCGGCGGTGGCTGCTGCAGCGGCTGCTGCAGCGGCTGCTGCGGCGGAGCGCCGGGCGCGGCGGAGGCCGGCAGGAGCGGCGGCTGCCAGTGCAGCCAGGGCTGGGCGGTGGTGGCGATGGATGGCAGCTGAAGTGGCCCCGCGAGCGTGGCGAAGGCCGCCTGGTGCGGCGGCTGCCACGGCAACCACAGCGGCGCGGGGGCGGCGATGGGCGCTGGAGGCGCGGCAGGAGCCGGCCCCGGCCACTGCGGGGCGGCGGTGGGCGACAGCTGCAACTGGGGCAGTAGCGTCCCAGCGAATGCCGCGGAGGCCCCTGGATGCGGCGAGTACCACGGCAGGGCCGGCAGCCCGGCGGCGGCCCGTAGGGGCTGGCCAGGTACAGCCGGATCCCCTGGACGGCTGTGACGAGGTCGTTGAGGACCCCGGTGATCTCCTCCGGGGTGTAGACGGCGGACGGTGGTGCGGTGGAGGGCGCCGACATCTGGGCGGTGGCGGCGCCAGAGGATGCGACCAGCGGCGCGGACGGGGAGGGCAGCGGGCGGTGTAGATGGCCAGCGGCGCGGTGGTGACGGTCGGCAGCGGAAGCGACGGGGTGGGAGGCGACGAAGACATGATTGGAACTGAGCTACCTGATACCAAATTGTTATGGAGCTGCTAGAAGGAGGGCGCGAGAGGGCCGGCCGGGGACCTTTTTGCCCACGGCCGGGCAAGAGGGAAGGGATTTCCTTCTTAATTCTTGCTTGATTAGATTGATACATCTCCTCTCTTTATATAGAGAGGTTTACTTGACTCCCAAGCAAGGCTTACTTGACCCCTAAGCAAGTGACTCTTATCTCTAATTAACCCTAAGACTAACGGGCCCATTAGGCCCATTACGTACTCTAACACTCATATATTGTCTCAATGTCATTCGTCAATAATAGAAGTTGTCTGAAATCTTTGTCAAAAAAAGAAGTTGTCTGAAATGACATTTCACTGGCTGCACTTCTGTTTTTTCATCTGACCTAATGCGCATTTTTTCAGTTCTGTTCTACCATATTAATGCCATGCTTTTTTTCACACACGAATCAGGAGATCTCATTGAAGCAACCACGCATTAAACCAGGATAATCCGAAGAACCCCAAATAATTAAAAGAAAATTTATCATCAACTAAAGATTTCAGCAAATGTCTAGTTCACAACAAGATGTATGAAACTTATTCACACATTTTTAGTGATGGCCAGCAGTCATGTATAGCACTTTTTAAGATGTTTGCATCAAACATCTGACACAAAAACTATCCAAATTTTACAAGGTAGTCATTCAGATCTAGTGTGCAATGTGTTCTATGTTAACTTCATGAGATTATTTAAGCATAGAACATTTCATATGCCTACGTATAGTAGCCACAAAATTTAGAAAAGAGCCTCTACCAGCCCATCGTATGGAGAAATTAGCTTTGAAAGTTAGTTAGCTTACAAGAGTCTAAGGACGATGATGTGCCCCTAGATATTGCCGTTGTTAGTTCCGTTGAGCCCGGTTATGAGGACCGGGCGACAGAGCCTAGTAAACCAAAGCGTAAGTGGAAACGGAAGATTTATCCCGATTCTACAGTTCGTAGGAGTGCTAGGATTCGGATTACTAAAAAATTCATGACGAAATATAAAAGGAATCTTTTGGAATAGCAGAGGTCTGAAAGACTTGGCTAAAAGAAGGTTTCTTGCTGAGACTTCTCTGGAACATCGGTTAGATTTTATTGCTCTATCGGAAACCGGTAGAGATAATTTTGCGCCTCAGTTTCTATCCTCTCTTGCGGGTGGTGTTGATTTCGATTGTCATTGCCTCCCTCCGCGAGGAAGATCGGTGGTATCTTGCTGGGTGTGAGATGCGATTCGCTTGAAGTCCGAAGTGTAGTGATGGGCGACTTCGCGGTAAAGTTTCGAGTTAGGTCTAAAGTTGATGGTTTCAACTGGGCTTTGGTGGCGGTTTATGGTGCCGCACATCCCGAGCTTAAACCGGAGTTTCTGGCGGACCTTGTTCGAATCTGTGGGTCCGAGCAGCTTCCAATTTTGGTCGGGGGTGATTTCAATATCATTAGGAGGAGAGAGGAGAAAAATAATGAAAACTTTGATGGCAGGTGGTCGTTTATGTTCAATACCATTATTGAAAGCTTGGATCTCAGGGAGATAGAGCTTTCTGGTAGAAAGTTTACCTGGGCTAATGCTTTGCCAAACCCGACATACGAAAAGCTTGATCGAGTTCTCGCGAGCGTGGAGTGGGAACAGAAATTCCCTCTTATCACGGTGCAAGCTCTCTCGCGGGGAATATCCGATCACACACCCTTGTTCGTGGACTCAGGGGAGCCGAACCACGTGGGAAACAAAAACACCTTCTCATTCGAGATGGCCTAGTTTGAAAGTGAGGGGTTCTTAGACCTGATTGCCAGGGTGTGATGGCCTGGCTTATTAGGGATGATAGACTACTCATATCAATAAGGAATTCCTTCTTTTCCGGTAGCCCATTCGGACAGAACTCCAAAGTTAAGCGTGCTCAGCTTGGAGTAGTGTCAGGATGGGTGACCGACCGGGAAGTTGCTCCCGGGTGCGCATGAGTGAGGACAAAGTGCGCAGAAAAGACTAGTATTGATCTGTGGGGCCAGTCTAGATCCCACCAGGAGTAACGACCACCGGCGGGTGTGTCCGGAGCGTTACAAGTTGGTATCAGAGCCGACCCTCGGGGTTATACGGATGGTTGCAGACAGGTGCGCGGTCATGTTGTTCATGGCGTTTGTGACCCGTCGTGGCACACGGCATGGCACATGTACCGGACTGGATGCACAGACGGTTGTGCCAAGAGGGAACGTTCCTGTGGCCCGACGAGGACGTCGGTTCCTCCGAGTGGGGGTGTATGTGATGGCCTGGCTTATTAGGGATGATAGACTACTCATATCAATAAGGAATTCCTTCTTTTCCGGTAACCCATTCGGATAGAACTCCAAAGTTAAGCGTGCTCAGCTTGGAGTAGTGTCAGGATGGGTGACCGACCGGGAAGTTGCTCCCGGGTGCGCATGAGTGAGGACAAAGTGCGCAGAAAAGACTAGTATTGATCTGTGGGGCCAGTCTAGATCCCACCAGGAGTAACGACCACCGGAGGGTGTGTCCGGGGCGTTACACAAGGAATGGGCTAAGGGTGTGGGAGGTAGGACGGCGGTCGAGCGTTGCCGAATCCGCGATTTTGCTGCCAGCTGAGCTCCAGGTTAAAACTGAGGCGGAGAAGAGGTTGAAAGAACTTCTCCGCGAAGAAGAGTTGAAGTGGGCTTTGCGAGCTAAGGTCCGCAAAGTGGTCCAAGGGGACGTGAATACTCAATTCTTTCACTTGATTGCCAATGGTAAGCACAGAAAGAAGCGAATCTTTCAACTTGAACAAGATGAGGGCACTATTTTAGGACAGGATAATCTAAAAACATATATTACCGAGTATTATGGGCAGTTATTTGGACCTCCGGAGGATAATTGTGTCTCCCTCGATGAGTTCAGGACTGGGGATGTGCCTCAATTGTCTGCTTCCGATAATGATATCCTGGTTGCCCCGTTCTCAGAGAAGGAGGCGTTTGATGCTATTGCACAAATGAAAAACAATAAGGCTCCCGGACCGGATGGGTTCCCGGTCGAGTTCTATAAAAAGTGCTGGCACATTATTAAAGGGGATTTGTTACCTATGTTTCATGATCTGTTCTCTGGACAGCTTCAATTATTTCACTTGAATTTTGGAACTATCACATTGCTCCCTAAGAAAACGGATGCTGTGAGAATTGAGCAGTTCAGGCCGATCTGCCTCCTCAATGTTAGTTCAAAATCTTCACCAAGGTCGGGACTAATAGGCTCACACAGATTACGCATTCTGTGGTGCAACAATCCCAAACTGCTTTCATGCCGGTCCTTCATGAAACGCTCCATGAAATCCACTCCAAAAAATTAGATGGAGTAATTTTTAAGGTGGATTTCGAGAAAGCGTACGATAAGGTCAAATGTCCATTCCTCCAACAGGCATTGCGTATGAAAGGTTTTGATGAAGCCTGGCGCCGACAGGTCGAATCATTTACGCAAAAAGGGAGTGTGGGAATTAAAGTGAATGACGATATAGGTCATTATTTCCAGACACATAAAGGCCTAAGACAAGGAGATCCGATGTCCCCTATCCTGTTTAACATTGTGGTCGATATGTTAGCAATTTTGGTAGGAAGGGCTAAGGAGAATGGTCAAGTGGGTGGCTTGGTACCTCATCTTGTTGATGGAGGTGTATCCATCCTTCAGTACGCAGATGATACAATCATCTTTATGGAGCATGACTTGGCCAATGCGAGAAATATGAAGCTGGTGTTATGCCTATTTGAACAATTGACCGGGTTAAAGATTAACTTTCATAAGAGCGGGTTGTTCTGCTTTGGTAGAGCCAAAGACGAACAGGAGTCTTATAGGCAATTGTTTGGGTGTGAGTTGGGGATTTTACCCTTCTCCTACCTAGGTATTCCGATTCATCATCGTAAGATGACAAACAGAGAATGGAAGTGCATCGAGGACCGATTTGAGAAGAAACTGAGTTGCTGGAAGGGTAAGCTCATGTCATACGGAGGCCGATTAATCTTGATAAATTCGGTGCTCATGAGTATGCCTATGTTCCTCTTATCGTTCTTTGAGGTCCCAGCTAGTGTTAGGAAAAGACTGGACTTCTATCGATCGCGTTTCTTTTGGCATGGTGGTGAACTTAAAAGAAAATACCGGCTTGCTAAATGGGATATCATCTGTCGACCGAAAGACCAAGGGGATCTTGGTATTGAGAATCTTGAAGTTAAGAACAGATGCCTTCTTAATAAGTGGCTGTGGAAGCTCTCATCCGGGACTGAGGCCATGTGGGCGCAGATCCTTCGCAGCAAGTACCTCCAGACTAAAACATTGTCCCAGGTCACAGTCAGGCCGACTGACTCACCTTTCTGGAAAGGACTAATGAAAGTCAAACAATCAATGTTCAATAGGACGAGGTTTGTTATTGGAAACGGTGCTAGTACACGTTTCTGGGAGGATACTTGGCTTGGCGACTCACCCTTGGCCATTCAATATCCGTCTTTATATCGGATTGCTCAACGACGTGAGGTGTTCGTTGCAATGGTATTTCAATCTATCCCCCTTAATATTCAGTTTAGACGATCGCTAGCGGGCAATCGTTGGGAAGAATGGTTCCATCTAGTTAGGAGACTCATGGAGGTTCAATTTTCTGACCAACCCGATGAATTACGCTGGAAACTGACTAGGTCTGGAGTATTTACAGTTAAATCAATGTATATTGATGTTATTAATTCGAACTCCATTCCAACTTCCAAGAATGTCTGGGATGTCAAAGTTCCTTTGAAAATAAAAGTGTTTATGTGGTTTGTCCATAAACAAGTTATTTTAACAAAAGACAACTTGATAAAGCGTAATTGGACAGGACCTACTAGGTGTAGTTTCTGTGATCGGGATGAGACGATTAAGCCTCTTTCTTGATTGCCCGTTGGCCAAAATCCTTTGGCGGACGGTCCACATTGCTTTTAATATTACTCTACCGAATTCTGTCAACGCATTATTTGGGACATGGCTTAATGGGATTGAGCCTGACTTAGCAAGACATATTCGGGTTGGAGTTTGCGCTTTGCTGTGGACTATCTGGAATTGCAGAAATGATTTGGTTTTTAACAAAACATCACGTATTCATTTTTTGCAGGTTATTTTCCGAGCCACGGCAGTGATCCGTTCGTGGTCGCTACTCACTCCGATGGAGGCCAGGAAGCATTTGGTTACTGGATCTATCCGTTCGGAGATGGTAGCTCGGGATATCTTCAACCGGTTTGGATGGCGGTCATGTAATAGAATAGGCAATTAGTTTATCTATCTATTTTTAGCCAGCCGGTTGTGGCGTCTTCTCTTGGCTAGTTTGTGTCTCTAGCCTTTTAGGTTCTGTGTGAGCTGTCTTTTCTTTTTTTAAGTTGGAGACTTTAGAATCTTGTTGGCACATTTTGTTTTTTGGTTAATAAGATGGATGTATGCATCACTCTGATGCAGAGGCCGGGGAGCCCCCCCCCCCCCCCCCCCCCCTTCGAAGAAAAAAAAAGCTTACAAGTGTATAACCAGAAATAAGATGCATTTTAAATCATGTTTAAACTTGCGGCGAAGACTCTGGAATTACATTCTCGTGTTCAAACTCGATTTCAGCAATTGCATTCTCCAACTTACAGCACTTTTGCATATCATAGTTCATGGCTTCAAGCAATTACACTAAAGAATTCAGAGTTCTATCTTGTAGAGTTTTCACGGCTGTGATTTGCTCCAACAGATGATCAAAGTACCAAACGGCAACACCAAAAACATTAACCATAGTCTCATGGAAGCAGGCCTTTGGGGGAGGCATTGCATCAAACAACGCACGCGCAAGCAGTCAAGACAATCAAGACATTTCTTCTCTTATGGGGAAGACGAGAGAAGAGCGAGAATCCATAGAGGAAGGAGCTTACCAGAATGAGTGGATGAGGCTACTGCGCGGTCGGCATCGGAGGATGGTGCGATACGACGAGCGGCGGCCTGGGCGCGCGGCGCAGCTCGTCGGCGTGCCTCCGCGCGTCGTACATCTCCTGGGTCTCAACGGCGACGAGGCGCTTGAAATGGGTAAGAATGCCGAGGAGGCGAGGAGGGGGGCGCGGTGAGGTGGTCGACGGTGCGGTGGCAGCGGCGGAGGCGCATGGCCTCGAGCGTGCGGCGGTGTAGGCGGCGCGTGCCGGGGAGGCCGCGGGCACGCGCGACTTGAACGCGTCGAACGCGCTACCGCTCATCGTTCTGATCTTCTCGAGTCCTCTCAAAGTTCGTGCGGTGGCCGGCGGGAAGGAAGACGATGCTGTTAGCTTTTTTTCCTAGGGGTACGATGTTTTTTTTTTTTTTGAAACTCGGGTACGATGCTGTTAGCTGGGCCAAGCAGGCCGAAGACGTAATTAGTGATGTGCCACTGTGATGGGCTTGCCGCTTTGTTTTTCCTTTTTTATGAGCTCTGGCTTTTGCTCAAAAAAATGAGGTGGGGCTTGCCGCCTTTTTTACCTTTTTTGAGCTGGGGCTTGCCTCGTTTTTTAGCAAGCTGTCCGTGATTTTTTTTTTAGTTGCTGTTCGTGATTTCGTGTCGAGACAAAATAAGTGATTCACCTAAAAAGATAAAGTGATGCGTACAAACATGACATGAGCCGAGCTGTCAAAAAAACATGACGCCAGCCGATTCTCAACCTGGATTTTGCATGGCCCTGGATTCAGATCGTTTCGTTTGTCTGATCAATTTGTGCCCCTTTTATTGTTCGACTAACTACTTTTTTTCTTCTGCCTCTGCATTATATTACTGCAAGAGATAATGAAACAGGCCAACTCATCGTGATATAGTTGAGCAACTTTACTGAGGATATGTAAAGTAGAAATGCGGGAGAAAAATGTCAAAGAAATAAAATCTGAGTACATGCCCTGCCCTGAGATACCATTTCTCAAGTAAACTTCAGCAAAACGTTCAGAAACAATTGTCGTGTCAGTTAGACCATCTTCATCCAAACATCAGCGTCACAGTTTCAGCTCGGCATTCACCTATCAGAAATAGGAGCTCCTTGGGGGTGTAGCAAGGGTGCTCGCTGATCGCTTCCTTTCCAAAATCACACGTTTTATAACGGATCTGTTTCAGATCGGGGAAGACTTGTCCCAGCCTCAACATATGAACATACACACGGCCAGAGTCGCTTTGTAACTTCGGACAGGTGAGGAATCGTGCATGAAATCCTGGAGGGCATAGTGCCATTCGTGGCCTTTCGGAAGATGGCCTTGCAACACACTCAAGTATCTGATATGCGGTTTTTGCATGCTTACAAGCTATATCTTTCAGTAGCAGGAGATGATGTTAGGCTGATGGGATGTCATCAGCGCACAACGTCTGGACCTGGACGGAGATCGAATGATCTAGGTGCAACCACTTGGCCGAAATAATCAGAAGAGCTTCAGTCAAGCAATACATCCATCTTTCTTTATTTCTTTTTTGTCATGGACACAAGATGATGATGATCTATATGCTACGCTAATTCGGAATAAAGCCATGAATGATAGATACACATATCGGCGTGTAGTGTGGCTGTGTAGGTAGGATTTCATTAGGATCTACGAATGAGGACCAAAGTGGCAAAAAAGAGAGAGCAAGGGCCGCCGGCCAGCTACATGGGCTTTGATGCCAAGGAACGGATTGTTTAGAAGCAACGTACCCCAGCTCAAGCCGTAGCATTGCAGCCAAGTCACTCAAATCTTCAAACCACATCACACTCCTCGTCTCTTTCCCTCCCACAACACAAGCACATATATAACCACATGCATGCTCATGCTCACCACCACAACTCACTGCACCATCTCCTCTCACTACACCTACAGCAGCAGCGGCATTGTCCCAGAGCGAGCATCATCAACTAGCTCATCCGGCAATGGCTTTCAACCCAAACCCTCCAGGCCTCGGCTTCCCCTTCCCCTTCTTCCCTCCACCCAACACCTACGCTCCTCCAAACCCTTTCGGTCCAAGGCCGCCACCAAGCCCTTTCGGTCCAAGGCCGCCGCCACGCCCTCAAGCGCCGCCACCGCCACGACAGCCTGCGCCACCCGTTCAACCCCCGCCGCGCCCTCAAGCCCCACCACCACCACGGCAGCCTGCGCCACTCATTCGACCCCCGCCGCCTCCACGCCGTGCTCCCCCGCCACCAACCCAGCCTCCTCCTCCACGCCGTGCTCCACCTCCGCCAACTCAGCCCCCACCTCCACCCCGGCGTGCGCCACCGCCGCCGCGCCGTGCTCCACCTCCACCCTCACCACCGCCACCTCGTCGTGCTCCACCCCCACCATCACCGCCCATTCGCCCACCTCCACCACACCCACTAGCCCCACCACCACATATCAGCCCGCCAACACCTCCGCCTAGCCCTCCACACCACATGGTCATCATCATGGTGTTCGTCTCCCTAGGCGGGCTCCTCCTGCTTGCGTGCCTAGCTGCCTTCTGCTTGCACAAGAAAAAGAAGAGGAAGACAGAAAGGAGGGCAGAGGTACTGAACTTCAGCGACCATGTCCATGTCCACAAATCGGCCATGTCAGGGCCTGGGGGATCCAAGGCCGTCAGGCTGACAGTTGACGAGGACGTCAAGTTCCAAGAGGTGGTTAAGGAATCAGAGGCCGTCAACAAAGAGTCAGGCACAGCCACAGCAGGAAACCACAACGCTTGGATGTGGAACAAGAAACAGAAGGGCAAAGCAAAGCAGGATTCAGAGGTCATCAACGTCACCGGACACATCCATGTTGATGAGAAGATCGAGTCAGGGCCCCACGGCGAGAAGATTGAGGTCCTTTCAGAAGATGAAGATATCAGGTTTGAAGAGGCAGACAACAAAGAAAAATCATCTGCAAAATCAAAGGCACGCGTTACCAAGTTCTAAGACGATGGCACAATCTGCCCAAGATTGCCTGCACTGATGACACTTCAGCAGCTCGAGGCAATGATCAAATCCACACCCACACTGGTTTCATGCATTTATTATTTTGATAAAGACTGTATCTTCCTTCGTGTGATTGAAATAAGGGCGTCGGAGACCCAATTTGATTGAATTGATATGCAAACTATTGTTGTCAGCAGTTACATATGAGCAATTTATGTCTTATGAATGGATTTCCTTAACACAATATCACAGAACAAACAGTGAAAAGACCCTTAGCGAATAAGTATACATATGAGCAATTTATGTCTATGAATGGATTTCCTTAACAAAATATCACACAACAGTGAAAAGACACTTAGCGAAAATTACTTCTTAACAAAATGTGCTCGCAAATAGACATGATCTTTCTGCCCATAAAATTGATCCATACGTGCCATGAGCAGAGTGGATTTCTGGGACTACAGCAGAAGGTGAAAACAGCAGCAGGCTACATTTCTTTACAGAGTAACCTAATTTGTAGTTTCCAGTACTTGTTGTCAATACAAAGGATATCATGATTCTAACTACTTCTGCTACTTAGTTAATTGCAATAGGAGTAATTCGCTTCTTAGTAGGCTTACTCGATGCACTCTTCTGGGCTGACACTGGTGGCGGTGTCACCTCTACAGACATAGGACTGGCTTCCGTCTTAGCTTTGCTGGCACCAACACCAACGTCCATGCTGTCTGCCTTTGGCTTTGCATGTTCACAGGCCACATTTCCTTCCTTCATTCCTGAAGAGTACAGAAGAATAACCATGAAAGGACAGTCGCCACGGGGAAAGTGCATGCAAGAAGGAACAAAGATAGCCAATGTATAAAGGATGCAGATTCAGACTGAAACTCTATTAGACTATTAAGCAGAGTTACTACCCTGTTTAGAATGATATCCATACCCTTGGACCTTGATGGATATACAATATTCATATGAGCGTATATACTGACATTAACTGAAATAAACACACTGGAAGACTATTTGGTCTATTAAATGTGATTGTTATTGTTGGCATTGTGTATGGCCGACTTATGTGTGTGGTAGGAATTATTTTAACAAAATTAAACATGACCAATGTCAGAACGGCTAGCGGTTGCATGTTACTCATAACTAAATGTGTTCAGAAACAAAACCATTATTCCATGTGGTTCCTCAGTGTGTACCATGATCAGAAGGGAAATTCTGGGGCTAGAGCTGAAGGAGAACATGGGCACAAACAAAATTTCTTACACTTTAACGTAAAAGTGATTGTCCAGTACTACACAAGATGTCATAATCTTAACCAATTCAGCCACATAGTTGATTGCAACGCGAGTAAATTGCTTCAAAGTAGGCTTACTCAATGTGCTATTTTCGGCCAACACTGGTGGAGGTGTCACTGTACCCACGGGGCTGCCTGACTTCTTAATTTTGCGGGTACTGACATCAACTTCCATGCTATCTACTGTTGGTGGCTTGGTATTTCTGCATGTGACATTTCCCTCTGTAACTTCCTTTTTTCCTGTGAGATTTTCAGAAAATTGAACTTTTAGAAGAGCATTTTCAAGTAAATGCATGCCATGATGGACAACTGTCCATCTTACTAGCATCTAGCAGCATAAAATTATGCACATTTGTCTTAAACCATGAATCAAAGGGAGTTGCATCCATGGATTACGAGTCCAGGGACTAGTCAAGACTAGTCTATGAGTCTCAACTCCAGGGCCGACTACACTTCAGTGTCGACTAGTCTATGAGTCGGAACTTCAGTGTCGACTAGTGTCGATTAGTCACGCATAGCCTATGAGTCTCAGCCTCGGAACGACTCGCTGACTGGTCAACTCGTCAACCTTTGTTGCATCATAAGGTAAGATGCACCAATGATTGGGGTCATGATAAGAAACTATCTGCAAACCGCCCTCCCAGAAAGAGAGGAGACAGAAAAGGGAATATATAGAAAATACCTGAGAGGGCATGTGGCTGCCCTAGTTCCTCATTCTCAAACTCAATAATAGTGCAGTAACCATCTCGTGATGACAATGACAAGTACTTCGCATCAGGAGACCTGGCAGAATAAGGAAAAGATAAATTTCTAGTTCCAGTAGGAATGCCAAATAGACTGAGTTCCTGTTTAACCAATGGAGAAGACTCTAGAAGCACAAAAACTGTTGTTGTACTCACCATGCAATATCCGTAATGGCGGCATAATGTAGACCAGCGTGTATTAGAATTGGAGCGGCACTTTCGGTGTCATAGACATACAGAGAGTTGAAAGTGGCAACGGCAAAAACAGCTCGGTAAGGAAGCTTGAATAAACCTTCTGCAACAGTACAGAAGTAGTTCAATTTCACTGTAACAGATCAGTAACACCGTGAGAACCTCCTAGCGGGGTTGCAAGCCAATGAAGCTACCTGATTGAGAACCACGTAGGGTGAAAACAATAGGGCAAAAACGAACTGCTACTATAGCTTTACTTGCACCAGGGAGTTGTATTGCAGGCCTGCAAGGCCAAACAAATTAGTATCCTAAAGAGCTACAAAACTATGTATACTGGAATAAGTTATACGCTCAAGAAATAAGATATTAAAAATTTGGGTTTTTATCATTTATGCCATAAAAACCCTAAAAATTTAGCGTGTATCCAGAAACCACACAACTATTTATAGCATTCTAAGACAACTAGGGAATCAAAGAGCTCTCAAAGGTTAGAACGTTAGTTCCATCCTATAACTGACTTTTAGATGAAGCAAGTCGATCTAATTTCCAGAAGCGCCTGTGAAATTATGTACAGCCTTCTTCAACTTTACTTCTGATTGGATATTCGTGTAATGCGAAGGAACAAATCAGTGATATAGCTTATTTAATGCTTTACTCTTTACATTATGTTACTGTAGGCACCGGCTGAACTCAAAGGATGGAGTCATTTATTTTAAAGGTGGGATCATAGAGATGTTATTTCAAGTATTAAATGCGCTACCTTGACAAGTCTCTCCTTGACAAAATATAGGCAGTGTTGATCACTTCAGATGAGTATTTGCACAGGCCTGGTTAAGATAAAGAAGAGAGCAAAACTTGTTAATGGAATAGAGAATGTGGTGAAGGTAAGCTAAATTGTGTGCACGTGGTAAAATAATTATACCTGCTGGCAGTACCAGAAAAGACCCATCCGGTGACCATGCCAGCCTCCGGAAGAAAGATGGTAATGTCTCATCATGAAACAAATGAGTTTTAACTGGTGGCTGCAAGATAAAGGATTATCTTACTTGTTCAATGCACATCAAAAGGATGTGGCAGTTAAAGTACATCAGACGAACCTTAGACTCGTCATGATTTTGAAGTTCTGCCTTCACTAGTGTATGCTGGCAAACAAAGTTCATCTTCTCTGTATTCTTGGATTTGCCTTGAGGCTTGTTTGCATAAATTTTACAAGTTCTGTCAGAGCTCAAAGAGGCAATATATTGACCCAGAGGATCCCATGCCACCCCCTGAACATAATGCAAATGGCCTTCCAACATCTGTTGCACCACACCTGAGAATGATGTTGCATATCAAGCATATGATACAGAAGCCAAGATGGTGCAAACATCGAATCACCTGTTTTTGGTAGGAATTACCTTTATTAGCATCCCATATTATGCAACTGTTGTCAACTGAAGCAGAAACAAGGTATGACCCATCACTCGACCACTGCAGGTCAAGAACATCCTTGCGATGGAACCTACCATACAAACAAGGCCAAAATAATTGAGCATGCATCAAAACAAGAGTGCTGCTTCAAGGAACCATTATTTTCAGATGGTATATCTCACAATAAGGATTTGTGTATTTTCCAAGCCTCGCCATCATCAGTGGAGTGCAATGTCCAAAGGATAATACCACCACCTGTCACACAAAGGCGCAGGAATTATTCTCTCAATGTAACTGTTAATCTCTGGTGTGTGAAGCATTTCATGATCTCAATGAAATATTAGAGTGCCTTGAGTTATAAAGGTTGCAAACCTAGCACCTTGGTGAATACAGATTGTTGGAAATAACATGTTCAACAATTAAGACCTAACTATTGAGAGATGGGAGCGAAATTACAGACATGCCAGGTTAATTTGGTGATTGGCTGAACAGCGTTCAGCAGCTTTCCAGTTTGGTCTTAGTTTTGTAGAACTTTATACCCTAACTTGTACAACCAAACATGTAAATATAATTCAAATGCCGCAGTAGAAATTTTCCTACTTTTCTCGGTCAAATTTAAACCATCAGATGTCAATTACCGAAGAAACCAGTTTACATACCTAGGACACACAAAATTCACCCGATCAATTAGCTACAACAACAATAGCTTCAAGTAGGACAAGTTAAGTTGTACTTCTACAACAGATGTAAATGCTCAACCAAGTGGTGCTTGTACACAAGCATGCCTTTGAGTAGAGCTCGTGACAAACATGCTGACTACAGGACCAAGCAGAGTGGTGGATACTTTTCTGGCTGTTTTCTATTGTGTTGGTTATGTTGTGAACTTCAAACCCTCCGTATGGGAACAACCAATAAATTTCTTCCTCATTGAATTGGGAGAACTGGTGCCTTCCATAACAGCGAAACAAATAGGTGTCAGTGCAAAATTGAACATACCATCAGCACCGGACGCCAGATTTTCACCTGCATGTAACCAGTGCAAAAGATGGGGTTAATTAAGCGTATTCAAACAAAAAAATACATTGGGTGTTTATTTTATCTACATTTTTCCCAGGAAAGAAAACATAAGAAACTTCTCAAATGAAATGAAAATAACAAATAGATACTGCCTACGCTGACATTGAAGATATTATGAAATTACGTTACCACCTACCAGAAGGAGAGAAGCGGAGAACATTGACGGCGGAGCTGTGAGACGAGAGGCTGCTGACGTAGGAAGCGGTGGGGAGCTTCTCCTCCGACTCATCCGACGCTATCGCCCAGATCTGCAAGCCAAACGCCATGAAATCGGAGGGGATAAGTGCGGGCGTGAAGTTCACGGACTATCCTTGCAACCCCAGCTAGAAAATCAGCCACAGGCCGGACCGAGGAGGCACGGCACAGTCACGAGATTCGGATCTCCTGTGCAGAGAAAAGAGAATGGCGGACCTTGATGTCGTGGTCTCCGCCGCCGGTGGCGAGGCGGCGGGATACGGGGTGGAAGTCGAGGGTGAGCACCGGCTGCAGGTCGTGCCAGTTGATCTGCACCGTGCCGCCGCGCATCCTCTCCGTCGTCTTCTTCTCCGGTGGGATGGATCGAAAATCGCCTCGGAGACTAGGGTTTGGGGAAGGCGGGAAAATGGAGGGGACTGGGCGCGCGACTTTACTTCCGCTCCCTCCAAATGCAGACTCTAGTGGGGAGAAGAAGAGAGAGAAGGGCAGTTGATGCTGGGCCGCTTGTGGAAGCGGCGAGTGGGCTAGATTACGGCCCACTACCTGCTTCCGGTTGCCTATTTATTTTCATGGGCTCGGTAGTATTAAGTGTTTAATTTCCTTGATTTCTAGTTTTCTTTTCCTGACTATGTAGTACTCCCTCCGTTTTACCGAAAAAGGCTTTCGCCCTGCTTTATATATAAAGCAAACCGTCAGAACACAACATCCAACACAAGTTCAATCCACACACACAAAGTAGCACACGACAATAGTACGGGGTTCTACTAGAGGTACAGCTCAATAAGCCCTGAAAAGACACACGCGCAGACCCAACACAGGGTGGAGCAGCCAAATCAGGCTAATTAGGATCGGGAGGAGGCGGCGAAAGCAGGGGCGCCAAACGAAGCGCCATCGAGTGAAGGTCGGCAATGATGGTGTTGATGGCGTCTCAGTCGGAAGAGCGGCTAACCGGCCGCCACAGCTGCGGGGAACCACACATTTTAAAGACAGCGTCAGTGGCACGTCGAAAGGGAATACGCTGAATCATAAGCTTATTGCGGACCGTCCAAAGCGTTCACGCGAGCACCCCAATGGTCAGGCACCTAATGTGGCGGGCCGATGGGCGGAAGGATTGGATTTCTGCGAAGAGGTGGGGGACATTAGTATGGCATCAGTGACCGCCAACGGCTTCGCGAAAACAACTTCAAAGGAATTGGGCCGTATCACACGCAAAGAAGATATGCACTGGTACGCGTCGGTCCTAAACAAACGGTTTTTAACCCTTTTTCGTGACGGTATTCGGAACCGTCGTCAAGTGAGTGTGGGCGATAGGGGGGTTCCTCCCACATGACCCAGAAACCGTTGGGGATATGCCCTCCTGGCACACACGCTCGGCAAAATAAGGTCGTGTGCGACTGGCGAGCACTCAAATACAGAAATACGTACAGTAGTGCTCAAAAAAATACAATTACACAGGCGAAATCATTTCTGGTCGTAAGTACACCCACACAGTCAGTCACCACTAAACGTTTCCGTTCGTATATACATCTCACACAGTCACTACAAGGAAAACGTTTGCGCAAGGTGGCGTAACGCAAACATTTCAAAAAGAATGTCGTGTGTGATTGTTCATTGATTCAACACGGTTTATTCTTAAAAACTGTGTGCGTTGCCTGAGGTCATCGCCCATGGTGTTTTCTCATTAACCGTTTGCAATAGGAAAACCCGATTAGCAAGCTAATTGGTCAATTAGCGGGCCAGTTGCCCTATTATTAATAATCCATTTACTAATCTAATTGACATTCATATTAAGCACATAATATATTTCATTTCCATACTAAGGAAGCAGGATTTCATAATTGAAATATATCGGAGTACAACATGATATAGCTTCAGCACTCAGCTACCCCATTACACAGCTGCACCAGCAGCAAGTTTCACATGCAACATCTAGAACCTTTCGAAATTAGCATCATATACGGTACATAGAGAGATGCATCTCATCTGAAAAATTGCTGAAGCGAAAGGCGAATATTGAGCCTTCATTCATGTTGAAGGTCTCTGCAACTTTAGGCCAGTGCATGTGGATGATTGATCATCCATCCTTCGACCTCTTCAGGAACACTTCAATATTGAACCGTGGGTGTTGTATGAAACTGTCCTCGCCTTCTGACCATAGAGGTGGTTTGAGAGGTAATCATCAGTGAACCCTGAAAACAAAGGTGTGCATAAATATCTTCTCTATATTGGAAACGGGGCAAAGGAATAAAAAAGGCAAGTTATAATAGTTAGTACCATCTTGTAAACATCAGTGCTTCCCATTGTTTCCCTGCAACACATATAAGGTAGTTAGTCATCAGGTTAAGTAAGGGTTTGCATGCTATCAGTAAAATATGTTGATAAAAAATAAGCACATTGCAGATTCATCAGATTAATTCAAGCCACATGGAAAAACTCATTTATCCAAACCAAGCATGATTAAGAACAAGGAAATATAGCATTTGTATATGTTTCTCATGTATTAAGTGCGGCCAAATTCGATTTATTTCTCACATGGTATAAAATAACAGAATGCAGCTACAACAATTAAATATCGCATTGCAGAATTGAACCAAACAGTTAACTATACACCACAACAAATGAACCAAACATTAACTGGGCACCACATTGCACAATATAACGTACTCCTAATAGAAGATCAGATAGTTAATCAAACCAAGCATGCTTAACAACTTGGAAATATAGCAATTGTATTTGTTTCTCATGCATTTAGTACAGCCAAATTCGATTTATTCCTCACATGGTATACAATAACAGAATGCAGACATGGCAATTGAATATCGCATTGCAGAATTGAACCAAGCAGTTAACAAAACACCACAACAAATGAATCAAACGTTAACTGAGCAACACATTGCACAATATAACATACTCCTAATAGAATATCAGACAGTTAACCAAACCAAGCATGCTTAACAACTTGGAAATATAGCAATTGTATTTGTTTCTCATGTATTTAGCACAACCAAATTCGATTTATTCCTCACATGGTATACAATAACAGAATGCAGCCACAACAATTAAACATCGCATTGCAGAATTGAACCAAGCAGTTAACTAAACACCATAACAAGTGAACCAAGCCACAACAAATGAACCAAGCAGTTAACTAAACACCAATTGAACAATATAACATACCCCTAATAGAAGATCAGACAGTTAACCAAACCAAGCATGATTAACAACTTGAAAATATTGCACCCTGAAGAATTAAACATCACATTTGCAGAATTGAACCAAGTAGTTAATTGAACACCACATTGCATGACATATAGAACATATACACTATAGCAAAAGATTGCATGGTAAAAGTAGATAACAAAATTCACTAGAATTTGTTAAGGAAAGGCAGTAGCTAGCAAACTGAACATGGGTCCTTATAGTGAGCTAATAAGACAAGCTACTCCTTATTGTCAGAGATATCGATGATGATTGGCTCCTTGGACATGGAAGAGGGCGAGGCCTCCGCATCGTGGGTGCCCTTGTTGTAGTGGTGAGTTGCCTGGGCCGCTCCAGGCACCAACATGCTGGCTCTCGAGATGAGGTAAGCATGTGCACGCTGAAAAAACACCTCGTAGTCTTCGTCGAAGGCACCGATGATGGCCTCGAGAAAACGCCATGAACTGTCATTTAAAGCAGCCAACCGCGTCACGGCGTCGGCGCGCGAGGCGTCAACGGTGGCCTCGAGGGCGAGGTGCTCCTCCAAGATCTGGGGGTCGGCACGAATGGCAGCCATCGCGACCTCATCCGCGCGTGCGGCCGCGATTTGCTTCTCCGCTGCCAAATGCTCCTTGAGGTCCTGGCTATACTACGTGCACCATGGCTTAGGCCGGTGCTTATTTGGTGGAGGGGTCGGTGATTTGGGTGGAAGGTGTCGTGCTCGCGCCGGCGGTCGGGGCATGTGGGATTTGGAAGAAGGAGGAGGATGAGGGTCGGGTGTGGATTACCTGCCTGGATAGGCGAGGCCGAGCAGCGTGAAGGAGGGTCGCCGACGAGGAGGCGGCGGCGCTGCAATCAAGGAGTAAAGGTTTCAACTTGGAAAGGAAGGTAGAAACATGGGAAATGTGGCTTTTGGTAAGGGGGGCGGGGAGGTAGATATTTCCACGGAAGGCGAAAATTTGGAATCGCTTCAGCCAAAAAACTGGCGCGCAAAGTGTCATCAGACACGGTCCCTTATTCGGAGTGGACTGTGGACTGTAGCCATCGCACCTTCTCGCGTAAGTCGTATGTGTACTATACTCCGACGGTGCTCCAAGATATTTTGTGCTGCATCTCACACGGTTGGTTATAATAAACTGTGTGGGATCTACTTGATTTTTCGTCTTGATTTGAATTACATAATGGGGTCACAGCGGCCATGGACGGTGTTTGAATTGCTAGACCTTTTATCTGTAGTGATCATGCAACTATATGTGTGCCATAAAAGAATTGGAATTATTCAAGGTTCGTTTGGACATTTTTATGCATTAGGTGAGTTTTAAATGCATTTATGTGCATAATTCAAATTTAAACTACATGCACATGCTCCAATGCATATAAATTGGTTAAAAAAAAATCAAATCTTTGTCCTTGGATGCTTAGGTCCCATGCAAGAAATGAGAATGAATTTCAAACACCAAGGCACCATTGATTGTCGGCAAAACATTGAGTTGCCTGATTTTTAAATTCTATTAAATCAAAAACTCGTCTGAAATTCATGAAACTTGGCATGCTATCATGGAGCAGCATCAACATGTCGTGGTAAATTTTTTGTCCCATTTGGGGCAGGTTTGGGTATATGCTTCTCATAAACAAGAGCTTCTCACAACAAGCATGATGGTTTCGGTAGGGAACACCCCACCTTTGGGGACGAAATGATATCCATTGCCTCTTATTGCTTTCAAAAAAATTCTCATGTCAACATAGAGCAACATGAGTGTTGTGTTATTTTTGTGATTTTTCGGGGTTTGTTTGTACATTTTTATGCATTAAGTGAGTTTTCAATGCATCTATGTGCATAATTCAAGTTTGAACTACATGCACATGCTCTAGTGCATATAAATTGGTTGAAAAATCAAATCTGTGTCCTTAGGTGCATGCTTAGGTCCCATGCAAGAAATGGGAATGAATTTCGAACACCAGGGCACCGTTGATTGCCGGCAAAATATTGAGATGCCTGATTTTTAAATTCTAGTAAATCCAAAACTCGTCTGAAATTCATGAAACTTGGCATGCTATCATGGAGCGGCATCAACATGCCATGGTAAAATTTTTTGTCCCATTTGGGGCAGGTTTGGGTATATACTTCTCACAAACCAAAGTTTCTCAGAACAAGCATGATGGTTTCGGTAGGGAACGCTCCACCTTTGGGGACGAAACGATATCCATTGCCTCTTATTACTTTCAAAATTTTACTCGTGTCAACATAGAACAACAAGAGTGTTGTGTTATTTTTGTGATTTTTTGGGGGTTCATTTGGACATTTTTATGCATTAAGTGAGTTTTCAATGCATTTATGTGCATAATTCAAATTTGAACTACATGCACATGCTCTAGTGCATATAAATTGGTTGAAAATCAAATTTGTGTCCTTGGGTGCATGCTTAGGTCCCATGCAAGAAATGGGAATGAATTTCAAACAACAGGGCACCGTTGATTGCCGGCAAAACATTGAGATGCCTGGTTTTTAAATTCTAGTAAATCCCAAACTCGTCTGAAATCCATGAAACTTGGCATGCTATCATGGAGCGGCATCAACATGCCGTGGTAAATTTTTTTGTCCCATTTGGGGCAGGTTTGGGTATATACTTCTCACAACAAGCATGATGGTTTTCATAGGGAACATCCCACCTTTGGGGACGAAACGATATCCATTGCCTCTTATTGCTTTCAAATTTTTTTCTCGTGTCAACATAGAACAACAGGAGTGTTGTGTCAATTTTTGTGATTTTTCGGGGTTCATTTGGACATTTTTATGCATTATCTGAGTTTTCAATGCAATTATGTGCATAATTCAAATTTGAACTACATGCACATGCTCCAGTGCATATAAATTGGTTGAAAAATCAAATTTGTATCCTTGGGTGCATGCAAGAAATGGGAATGAATGTCAAACACCATGGCACCGTTGATTGCCGGCAAAATGTTGAGATACTTTGTTTTTAAATTCTAATAAATATAAAACTCGTTTGAAATTCATGAAACTTGGCATGCTATCATGTAAGGGCACCCGACTTGTTGTGGTTTTTTTCGTGTTCATTTTGAGAGAAGGCGCACTCGAATAATGACAGCCAACAAAGGCATTTTGAAAAAAATAGCTGCCACTTTAATATCTCAAGTGTCTGTATAATTCAAACCGTGTGCGTTCGGTTAACCATTCACGTGACGCCACGTATCTTGGCTTTAATGGCTATAGGAGGTGTCGTGTGGACAGCTGCTTGACTGAACGGGAGGCATGCGAGCGCAGTCCGGTGCGCAGGCTCACCGGAAAGCGTACGAGCTGTTCAACACAGGATCTGTGCATCTCTTCAGCGTAAACGGTTTAGATTACGGTATGCAAATTAAAGCCAGATTTCGGCGCTAAGCCAAGAGACACTGCGATTTGTCAAAATATGCAGCTAAAAATCAATAGCACTATCTATTTTTGCAACTAAAATTCAGTAATTAAGTATAGATTTCATTCATACTAGAGATTAAGCAGTCGTTCTCACGGGAAGCGAGACAGCCTTGGACCGCCGCCCGCCTCGCTCCCACTGGTCTATATTAATGGCGCCGCCGAGCGGCTGCACCCCCCCATCCTCGCCACACACACAATTTCTCTCTCTTCGCCCGCATCCTCGATGCCGCTCTGAGTCCTCAAAGCCGTCAGTGTACGAGGATGCCGCCGAAGGGCCCCATCAGAGGGAGTGCCGACGCCGGGGCTGCTGAAGCACCGGAGCACGGCGTGAATATGGAGATAGAGGTTTCCGTCCCCACCGAGGAGGTGGAGAATGAGGCTGCCAACAAGCGAAGGCGGGTCGAGAAAGAACCGCAAGCGACTCCAGCAGGCCTAGACTTCATCAACAACCTCCCCGATGATATGTTGATAGTCATCATATCCCTCCTCCCAATCAAATATCGGGCGAGGACAGCCGCCCTTTCCCGGTTGTGGCGCACCCTATGGCTCTGCACCCCTGTCGACCTCCTCGATGCCCACAAGCTCTGACATGGCTATCGTCAAAGCTTGGATGCGTTCTCCCAGATCCTCGGCGACCACGATGGCCCAATCAAAGGCCTTATCACGGGCAAGTTCCGTTCCAACGGCAAGGATCGAGCCAAGCTTGACGAGTGGTTCCGATCCCGCGCCATAGATCAGCTCGAGAAGCTAAGTTATAATGATGGGCATACGCGCTTGCTGCCAACATCCGCGCTCTGGTTCGCGCCCATATTGCGCCTCGCCAAGTTCATGAACTGCCATCCCCCCCCTTAATGATGCGCCCGCTCTTTTTCTACCACAACTGAATCACCTCAAGCTCGTCACCGTCCGCATCCCAAAGGATGACATGGAGCGCCTGCTCCGCGACTGTACTGCACTCGAGTTCCTTCATCTTCAGGCGATGAATTGGTCGAGTACCTTGCACATCACCTCCAGGACTCTCCGGACTATTTATGTGTGTTACCGGTGCTGCAACGAGAGATCACAAAAGGTGGACCACAATATGGTCATCCTGGACACACCTTCACTTGAGAGATTACTTGTAGTTGATCAATAAGGTCCAACAAGAATCAATGTCATTTCTGCGCCAAATTGAAAGTGGTGGGCTACTCGTCTGTCAAATACTACAACTTTCAGGTACAACAATCGCCTTATATACCTCTCCTTCTTGATAATAATGTTATTTCTAGTTTTGAAGATGTATGTTCGTCTGTCATCCATCTTGCAATGTTTGAATTTGGGCGTTGTAATCTTTGAATTTGAACCTTGCAATATTTATGGTATTTGTTATATTGAACCGTTTCTGTTCTCTTGTCTCAACGCAAATAGTTCATCCGGGTGAACCGCATGTCGTACATCGCACACACCTTGATCTGGTTGACCATTTCGTTTGTGTTGCCTAATAACAAACAATTCATCTGAGTGAACTGTATGTTGTACATCGCACACATCTTGATCTGGCTGACTGTTTCTTTTGTGTTGCCTAATCACAAACAGTTCATCCGAGTGAACTGTATGTTGTACATCGCACACACTTTCATCTGGCTGCCCGTTTCTTTTGTTCCTCCTCATCGAAAACGGTTAATTGAACTGAATCGTATACCCTGAATCGCACACGCAACTAAAATTTGAACTGTGTTTGATGCATCCGTCATCGCAAACATTTTGCGCCTTTTTTGACAGGTTTTTACACCACTGTTTGTGATTATTGCATCGCACACAGTTTCATCGAAGGGTCTCTGGTCGCAGTGCCGCGTTAGCAGCATCCTGCAGTAGTGGTGGTTTGATTCCTCCACTGTATCACGGAGGGGGCACATCCCATCCCCAGGACCATTACATTTGAGCACCTCCACCCCAGAAGGTACCTGACCCCTAATCCACTGCCACAAGAATATCCTGATCTTGAGCGGCAGTTTGATGGCTCAAACAGCTGTGATAGCATCCGGGGCCATCGACGGGGGCGATGGCCTGGTACAGAGACCTAGTGGAGAAATGGTCCAAGGGCTCCACACGCCAAGATATGCGATCCAAAACACTATCAACATCAGGGGTGTGGAGAGCGATGCACTCAAGCATCTCATCCCATGTTGCAACATCTAGGGGACCGCAGGGGCGGCGGAACGCGAGGAGCCCTAGATCCGCAAGGGCAACCTCGATAGAAGTCCTAGGCTCCACCGCGATGGAGAATAAGTCCGGGAAGCGGGCGACAAAGGGGACGTCACCCGCCCACCTATCGTACCAGAACAACATAGTGGAACCGAAACCGATCGAGATGGAAGAGCCAATACGGAGGATCGGGAGTAGCTGAATGACAGACTGCCAGAATTGGGACCCTCCAGACCGCTGGCAAAAGGCGAGCGGCTGGCCCCGAAGGTATTTGTTCCTGATGATGTCAAGCCAAAGACCGCCATCACCATTGGCGATTCTCCACAACCACCTGGTTAGCAAAGCGATGTTCATGCGTTTGGGCGACATGATCCCCAGGCAACCCTCGTCGCGAGGCTTGCAGATGTCGGGCCAGCTGACCATAGGTACTTCTGCCCTCGCCAGCCTAGTAGAATCTAGACTGGTACTTGGCAATATCATGGTGTAGGGTCTCATGGAGACTATAGAAGCTCACCAGAAACAAGAGGAGGCTGGACAATGAGGAGTTGATGAGCACTGTCCTGGCTGCCTTGGACAACCATCTGCCCTGCCACGGCTCGATCCGGTGTTGGAGCTTAGTCACCGTAGGCTGCAGCTCCGCGACGGGAAGGCGCGAATCACTGATGGGAACCCCTAGGTAAGAAGTGGGGAAGGACCCAAGCTGGCGGTTAAGGCGGTCGGCAATGAGCTAGAACTCCTCGGGAGAATATCCAAAGATCATAAATTCACTCTTATCGAAGTTGATTTTAAGCCTAGACATCTGCTGGAAGCACAAGAGGAGGAACTTAAGATTGGCAATGTCACCCTCAGAGCCCTCCACCATGATGATGGTGTCATCGGAGTATTGCAGCAGGGAGACCCCTCCCCCCACCACCAAATGGGGGAGAATCCCGCGAATATGGCCCGCCACCTTAGCCTTATCGAGGATGGTGGCAAGGGCGTCGACCACCATGTTGAACAGGAACGGGGTAAAGGGGTCTCCCTATCTAACCCCACAGAAAGTGGGGAAGTAGGGGCCGATCTCCCCGTTGATGTTAATCGTGGTCCGACTAGATGAGACCATCTGCATAACCCGGGTGACTCAGCGGTCATGAAAGCCTTTGCGGAGAAGCACTTCCCGCAAGAAGTCCCAGCAGACGGTGTCATAGGCCTTGTGAAAGTCAATCTTCAAGAAGAATTCACGTTGTCGCCTAGTGCGCACCTCGTGCAGAACCTCATGGTAGACTAAGACTCCATCTAAGATAAAGCGGTTGTGGATGAAGGCCGATTGGTTAGGATGGGTGATGCGGTCAGCTAAAAGGGTCACCCTATTGGCGTACCCCTTCGCCAGAATACGGAATATCACGTTGATCACCGTGATTGGCCGAAACTGGCGGATGTCAGAAGCCCCCGCCACCTTGGGGATGAGTGTGATGATCCCGTAGTTGAGGCGCGAGAGGTCAATGGTGCCCACATAGAATTCCTCGAACAGGGCCATCTCCTCCGGCTTAATCACATCCCAGAAGGTCTGGAAGAAGTTCGCGGGGAGGCCATCCGGACCAGGGGCAGAAGCATGGTTCATCCCCTTGATGGTCGCCCACACCTCAGCCTCCGAGAAGGGGGGCGTAAGGGTCGCGTTCTCATTGTCAGTGATGAGTTGGTGAGGGTCCCAAAAGGACGGGGCCAGAGACAACCCTCACCGAGGGGAGGGTGAGAAAAGGGCTTTGTAAAAGCCATCGATGTGGGCGTGAATCTCAGTTGGGCGCTGGAGGAGGGTCTCCCCATCCCAGAGGAGGGGGTGGAGTTGCGCTAGCGGCGACCGTTAGCGATGGCCTAGAAGTATGCCGTGTTGGTGTCCCCATGCAAAACCCAACGCTGGGTGCCACGCTGGCGCCAGAAAGACTCCTCATCGGTGTAGATCACCAACAGCTGGTCCTCAAGGTCGTAACGGAGGAGCCACTCATCCGAGGACAAACCAGAGGAGTCTGCCCAGAGGTCTAAGGCCTGGATGGATTCGAGTATTCCCCTTTTCCGCTCACGAAGGTTGCAGCCTAGGTTGGCTCCCCAGCCTTTCATAAACTGTCGAGGAAGCTTAGCACAGAGCTGCCAGGCGTCAACAGCGGAGAGGGTAGTCACGAGCGGCGATCCAACTGGCACGGACATCGTCGACAAACCCGGTGTCGGTGTCAAAACCGGCGGATCTCGGGTAGGGGGTCCCGAACTGTGCGTCTAGGCGGATGGTAACAGGAGGCAGGGGACACGAAGTTTTACCCAGGTTCGGGTCCTCTTGATGGAGGTAAAACCCTACGTCCTGCTCGATTAATATTGATGATATGGGTAGTACAAGAGTAGATCTACCACGAGATCAGAGAGGCTAAACCCTAGAAGCTAGCCTATGGTATGATTGTATGTTGTCCTACGAACTAAAACCCTCCAGTTTATATAGACACATGAGAGGGCTAGGGTTACACAAGGTCGGTTACAAAGGAGGAGATATGCATATCCATATTGCCTAGCTTGCCTTCAACGCCAAGTAGAGTCCCATCCGGACACGAGACGAAGTCTTCAATCTTGTATCTTCATAGTCTAACAGTCCGACCAAAGAATATAGTTCGGTTGTCCGGAGACTCCCTAATCCAGGACTCCCTCAGTAGCCCCTGAACCAGGCTTCAATGACGATGAGTCCGGCGCGCAGTATTGTCTTCGGCATTGCAAGGCGGGTTCCTCCTCCGAATACATCACGGAAGAATTTGAATACAAGGATAGTGTCCGACCCTGCAAAATAAGTTCCACATACCACCGTAGAGAGAATAATACTTCCACAAATCTAATCTACTGACACGTCTTGGCAACACAACATTATGTCATGGCCCGGTGATTATTCGAACCGTTTCCTTTAACTAGCCCCGCACCTAACGCGAGGCAGTTTTTTGACACGTCTTGTCAAAGCAGAGATCGTGTCCCCTTATCACGAGATTCTCATCAATACGGGCGTGGGTAACCCAACCGTATCTAGGACTCCAAGATTATAGGCAAGTCCCAAACGGCTACGGAGAGGACGCTTGATATTCACCCTCTTTATAAAGGGACAAGGCTTTTACTCTTTCCCTCCCATGCTCAATCGAATCCTTCCCCCGCCTCGAGTTCTAACACCCAAAGCCTAGGTCAGGTGCTATGGACCTTCAATCATGTCCGGATCTAGCCTTCAAGGCCGGTGGATGCCCTCCTCCGTTACAGAAGAAGATATCAAGAAGTTGAGGGAGGCCAGATACCTGATCGCCGAGGTTTCGCATCGGCTGCCTGCCCGAGGGCAGGTCATCCCTACTCCTGAACCCAACGAAGACGTCGTGTTCATCTCCCACTTCCTTTGAGGTCTAGGCCTCACTGTGGATCCCTTCGTTAGGGGGCTGATGTTTTATTACGGGCTAGATTTCCACGATCTAGCCCCGGACTCCTTTCTCCACATCTCATCATTTATTGTTGTATGTGAGGCCTTCCTCCGCATTACCCCTCACTTCGGCCTATGGCTCAAGACCTTTGACATGAAGCCGAAGATGGTCGAGGGGCAACATGTAGCGTGCGGAGGCGCATTAATAAGCAGGATCGCCGGAGCTCCATGGCCAAAGGGTTCTATTCCAAAGGTGTCCAGATTATGGCAACGGGAGTGGTTTTACATCACAGCTCCCAGAAGTGCCAAGTGGGCGGCTGCCCCTGCTTTCCGCTCAGGCCCTCCACCACAACTGATGTCATGGATTAGCAGAGGGCTGAGCTGGGGTCCTGCCAAGGACGTGCCTGTACTGCAAAGCCGCATTCAAAATATCTTCGAAGGAGATTTCAGTTTGATTATGGTAATGCAAGTCATGCTGGTTCGACGAATCCAGCCATGCAAACGCCGACCTCTTCGCATGTGGGAGTTCAACCCAGAAGGACCGCGCGCTATTCAGAATTTCCTCAGCTTGACGCACGAGGAGATGTATAGATCATTCTTCAGACCCCAGATAGAGTGTCCGGATACTACCGAGGACGTGGGCCTAAGCAGCAACCGCACCGCCGACCAAGTAAGTTATCCTCTAGCCGAACACACCGTCTTTCATTTATCATGACGTTATTCTGAGAAATCACTCTTTGACTAGGACTGGATAACAAAGGCGAAGATGATTCGGTGTTCGGCCCCCCTTCCTGAGGGTTTGGAAAATCTGGTACTGGAAAAGATGCTCGAGCTAGCACCTTGCCCGGAGCCCTCAAAGGAAGACAAAGGGGGGAATAATGAGGGCGAAAGCGGGCCTCCACCGCTACCTATTCCGACCGAGGGAACGAGCGCCTCCATGAGGGAGGATAACCGAGGGGAGGAATCTGACATTCTCTCACCCCGGGGAAGGAAGAGGACTACCTCTGAAGATCCGGAAACCAAGGTTTCCACGCGGGAGAAGAAATCTCCACCAGACGGTCCTGCCTTGGAGGGTGCTCTTGCCGCACAAAGTCCGCGCGGGGATCAGCCCTCTAACGAGTTGTAAGTAATCAAAAAGTACTTTAATAGTGAAGATATATTACCTTACCCCTGAGGAAAATAACCGAAGTATTTATCTTGCACTTCGGATCTTAGCCCTTGTCAGCAGAGCTCGTCTTCGGGGGATCTTCTTCCGGAGATGATGGAGAGTGAAATGCCTCCCCCGGACTCCTCCGCGCAAGAAGCGGGCGACCTTGAAGTGTCGTCACGGAGGGCCTCTCCGGATCCAGTGAGGCCAGAAGATAATCCTATAGTCACCCGAAGTCCCCAGCGTCCGGCTCTCGAAGAGAGCAAACGGAAGAGTCCGGCACCGACTGGTATGCAGTCGGACGTACTGAGAGAGCTGTTGGAGCGAGCGGCCATCTCACAGGAACACCGCACATTGATGGGTGCGGTGATGGAAAGGATTTCATCCGCCGAAAGCAGGTTGCATGATGCCTTTATGAGTCTACTGACAGGCTTTGAGGTACGTAAAATGATGTACATTTGTGATGGTACCACACATTTTTAGGTGTGCCCTGTGTAGATAGTAGCCCCTGAGACTCTGGTTGTCGCCGAGAACGGCGGCAAACAGAGGATCGTAGTCCCAGGCAATAACCATACTGCTTTAATGTGCAGGTAGTGGGAGCTCCGGTGGCTAGCCGGACTCATGAGTTTGCCGAACTGAAGCGGCAAATGGATGTGGCGGATGCTGACATCGAGCTTGTTAACAAGAGGCTTGACGAGGCACAGGGTAAGTGGTATTTTCTGGTGAATGTCACATAGTAAGAGCAACATGATGCCAGTATCTTTAATATGTTGTGACTGCAGATGGAGCTGCCACCGTGGAAACCCTGCGGGCGGAACTTGCCCGAGCCAAAGAACAAGCAAGGATTAGTAATGCGGCTGCTTTGAAGGTGGCCGAAGAGTTGAAAACTGAGAAGGCTGCGCATTGCGAGAGCAAAGAGAAGATGGCCAAGATGCCCGTAAAGTTAAAAGACACTGCCGACCGTTGCCAGTTCCTTGAAAAAGAAAACCGAGCGAAGGCAACGGACCTTGAAAAGGCCACGATGGCAAACAAAGACATCCACTCTGCTATGAGAGCGAAGGAGGAGCTGCGTGAAGCCGGGGATATTGCGGCTGGGAAGCCCTTTATGCTGCGGAGGAAGTTCGGAGATCCACGGTATGCCCCTCTGGATCGGCTGTGGAGTTCGGCAGACACATATATGGACTTGGCGGCGAGCGCTATTGATGCGGCCAAATACTTCCGAGATCAAACAGATCGTGAAGTGGACAAGCTGTTCTGGTCGCAATTTAATGTTCCAGAGCGTCCGCTTCCGTTGACTGATCAGCTAGCCGAATGGGCCGAACTCAATAGGTTGTTCGGACTCGCCATGAGGTCTGTCGTGGATCAGCTGTGGCCGGAAAAGCCGAAGCCGAACAGCTATTTCAGCTTAGTGCAACAGTTCCTTGGTGCGGTGTCGCGCATCAATGCGATGAAGAGGTCGGCGTGCATAGAAGGCTCGTGGATGGACCTTGCCCGTGTTAAAGCATACTGGGCGGAGATGGATGTTACCACTGTTGCGGCGCAGGGTTCGGCCATAGGCCGAGTGGCTGCCGAGCACTATTTCGAAGAGGTTCTCGAGGGTGCTCTTTTGATAGAGGCCCAGTGCTCGAAGAATATTATGTTTGAGTGACATGTATTCCCATTGTAAACACAATGTTTTCATGAAATTCATTAAGGCTGTGTTTATACTTTTGCTTGAAAGTAATATGATGCCTCCTGTGCGGCCGTTTATGTATACATGTGTATAACCTGAAAGATTGCAGTCGTCGGCTTCAGCCCCCACGCATATAATGCGGAGGTGTTCGCAGAAGACGCGTGTTCACACTTAACCCAATGTCTTGGTCCTATTAAGGAGGTGATAGCGCAGCGAACGAGGCAACCGGACTATAATGATTTAACACTTTCACTTAGCCATAGGAGTTTGACGGTGGGGCTACTATATAGCCCCTGGTGGCTCCGCACTCTCCCGAATTCGGGGTGCGTACATGCCTGGCCGGGAAACGGCCCTTCGTTAAGGCGGAGGAATTCTAACATTCCGATAGGTCATCGAGTGGTTGACCAGTCTCACGCTATATCATGACAGTCAGTTTTCGGCTTTCTCTACTGAGGTGCTCGTCCGGATGACCCAGGGCACAATCGTAGTAGTTCTCCTAGTGCTACCTTAGCCGATAGAGCGGAACGTAAGGTACCAAAACATAGGAGCCAGGCAAACCCAACATTTGACCAAAGACATGATTCAGAGCTGATGCATATAGGGCCAAACTCGCGACGCCGAACACTCCCTAAGGTATTCGGTCTTTATGGTATGAACCGGGCCTAATCAGTGCCCTTTGTAAGAAGTCCCTGGTGTTCAGGTACGTGCATTATTCTGACGTGGCCACATGCCAAGACGCCAACATCCTTCTCAATTTTACTAAGAATCCGAGGGATGTGTATCAACAAGAGACAGTAAAAAAGGTTGATGCAGGGTCTTAATCTAAAAAGAATCCTTGGAACGGGTCCCTACTGCACGTCTGCGCCTGTGTCTCTGTTGTGCCATATCCTGGACGGGTGTAGCACGGTGGTCATCTGTAAAAGAGAGGAACTTAGGTGAAAAGTTGTCGTGCAAAAAGGTAGGTTTTTCGAAAAAAACCATGTATAATTCAAGATGAGTAAAAATTGCCACTTGTCTGCGCGCGTTGAGCCCCTTGTATTTGTGATAGGGGTGTGGCCATCAAACCTGTACGAATTACATACAGCTGCACCGGACTCGTCTAACCGTGTCCGTGGTCTTGACGACCTATAGAATACTTTAGTTGGTGAGGCCGTTTTAGTGTGCGGCTACCCAGGCAGCCTCATTCTCTTCGGCGCGCAAGGATCGCTCCATATTTCCATTTACTATAATGATGCCACATGGACCGGGCATCTTAAGCGTGAGGGAAGCGTAGTGCAGTATTGCGTTAAAGCGAGCGAAAGCTTCGCGTCCAAGTAGTGCTTGATAGCCACATTGGAACGGAGCAATGTGGAAGGTTAAATTTTCGCTACGGAAGTTATCAGGGAAGCCGAATATATCTTCTAGTAGCAGGGAGCCCGTGCAGTGAGCCCCTGGGCCTGGCCTTTAAAGGTAGTATTGTTGTGGCAAATTTTCGTTGGGTCTATCCCCATTTTGCGGATTGTGTCCTGATATATCAGGTTTAGACTGCTGCCACGTCCATCAGGACTCGTGTGAAATGGTATCCGTCAATTATTGGGTCTAATACCAAGGCAGCCCATCCCACATGCCGGATATTTGCTGAGTAATCCCAATGGTCGAAAGTGATCGGTTGAGCCAACGAGTGGCAGGACTCCATGGTGATAGGCCCTTGGGCATATTTCTCTGGGAGTGTCGCTTTATTTCTCCCCTTGATCACGTGTAACACATTTACTGTTTTGACTTCTGGTGGAAATTTCTTTTGTTCCTCAGTGTCTTGCTTGAGAGGCTCATCCTCGTCTTCGCTTGATGTATCCTCCCCCTTGTGTACGGCGTTCAGCTTGCCGGACTGCTTGAAGACCCAACATTCTCTGTGGGTATGATTAGCGGGCTTACCAGGGGTGCTATGGATCTGACATATTTGGTCCAGAATTTTGTTCAGGCTGGACAGTTCATCTCTGGCGCCTTTAGGGGGCGGCTTTTGCTGACCTGGCCGAGAGCTTCTGAATCCGGTGTTTACCGCCATGCTCTTTGGGCTGTCTTCTTTATTCCGACGCTTATTATTTTTGCTGCGTCATGATTTCCCGTTTTCATCTCTAACTTCGGATGTAGTTGGGTCGCCGGTGCTGCATCTGGCTAGCCAGCTATCCTCACCCACGCAAAAGCGGGTCATGAGGCTTGTTAATGCTGCCATTGTTCTCGGCTTTTCTTGGCCGAGGTGTCTGGCAAGCCATTCGTCGTGGACGCTATGCTTAAATGCTGCCAAGGCTTCGGCGTCCGGACAGTCGACTATTTGGTTCTTTTTAGTAAGAAACCTGTTCCAAAGCTTTCGGACTGACTCTCCGGGCTGTTGAGTTATATGACTCAAATCATCCGCATCCGAAGGGCGGACATAAGTCCCTTGAAAATTTGCCCGAAAAGCATCTTCGAGCTCTTCCTAGCTTCCAATGGAGTTTTCGGGAAGGCTTTTAAGCCAGTGCCGAGCTGGCCCTTTGAGCTTGAGGGGTAAGTACTTGATGGCGTGGAGATCATCTCCTCGAGCCATATGGATATGGAGGATATAGTCCTCAATCCAGACCCCAGGGTCTGTTGTTCCATCGTATGCCTCTATGTCTACGGGTTTGAATCCCTCTGGAAATTCATGGTCCAGCACCTCATCGGTGAAACATAGGGGGTGTGTGGCACCCCTGTATCTGGGTTTACCGTGTTGTTCGGATGTTTGTTGTGTTGCATCGTATGCTGGAGCGCGCTTGTGTGGTCCATAGATGGATCTGGTTGCGCCGTCCTTTTGATGCGAGCCCTCGCGTGGATCGCGTAGTGGCTTATGTGCGGTGTTGTTTGCCGCTCTATGTTGGCCGTGAGGTCGTCTATCCGGCCAGGTGGCCGTTTTAATTTTTGGTTGCGGGGGATCTAAGGCCTCCTCATCGAATTCAGGTAGCAACTTCCTCTTCGGGTAGCTCTTGGTGGTGCAATTACCGCCGTACTTCGCTGCTGTATTGAGTACTTTACTCCATCTGATTTTAAGTGTGTCTTGCGCAGCCTTGAGCCTTTGCTTCTGCTTTTTTAGACTCATCGCGGTGGCAACGAGCCTTTGACGGGCATTTTGTTGCTCCGGGTGTCTGTCCGGTGTGATGTCATCCGGACTGTTATCTTTGACAGAATCGGGTTGTTCGGTTTGATTCTCTGGGTTGCCGTGGTCCGGTGATGGTTCACCCTGCTCTAACGCTGGGTCTGTATGATCGTTGTTTCTGCCGAGGCGGGATTTGGAGCGGCGCTTACGCCGCCGCTTTGACTGCTTCTCGAGGGGACAACCCTTCATTGCGTCCTTCTATTCCTTGTGGCTGTTTTCTTTTAGTGTGTCCATCATGTATACGTCATGTGATGAAGTGGGCATCTAGTGCCCTGTGGGCAGTGGTTCCTGTTCGTCTCCTGCATCATTGTCCATACAGTCGATGTCTTCGGAGTCGAAGTCGAGCATGTCGGTTAGGTCATTGACAGTGGCTACTAAGTGGGTGGTGGGTGGGCGATGAATTTTGACGCCATCCGCATCCCAATCCTGCCGGACATAGTTCGGCCAGGATTCTCCTAACAAGGAGAGAGACCTTAATGAGTTCAGTATGTCGCCAAGGGGCGAGTGCTGAAAAATATCCGCGGAGGTAAACTCCAAGATCGGCGCCCAATTGGATTCGCTAGGAACGGGCGCAGGCGGTTCGGAGTCCGTGGCCGGAGAGAGATCCGGTAGTTTGTCAACATGGCTTTCGTGCAGAGTAAGGTCGATGTTCGGCTCGATCGCCGATGGGGGTAAGGCCTCCGTGGCGGGGTCCATCCACCCGTCCATGGACGGCGCGACTGGCTCCAAATTGAGGGTCGGAGCGGCTGCCGGTGTGATCTCCTGAACACTGTCGGATGGTAGAGCTAAATCGTACTCATCATGACCGCGTGACACACAAGGCAGAGGCTTGTATCCGTCAGAGATCAAGTCTCCGCGGATATCGGACGTGTAGCTTAAGCTTCCAAACCTGACCTGATGGCCAGGGGCGTAGCTTTCAATCTGCTCCAGATGGCCAAGCGAATTGGCCCGTAGTGCAAAGCCGCCGAATACAAAAATCTGTCCGGGGAGAAAAGTCTCACCCTGGACTGCATCACTAACGATGATAGAAGGATCCATCAAGCCTAACGGCGATGACATAGAGGAACTCTCAATGAAAGCACCAATGTCGGTGTCAAAACCGGCGGATCTCGGGTAGGGGGTCCCGAACTGTGCGTCTAGGCAGATGGTAACAGGAGGCAGGGGACACGAAGTTTTACCCAGGTTCGGGCCCTCTTGATGGAGGTAAAACCCTACGTCCTACTCGATTAATATTGATGATATGGGTAGTACAAGAGTAGATCTACCACGAGATCAGAGAGGCTAAACCCTAGAAGCTAGCCTATGATATGATTGTATGTTGTCCTACGGACTAAAACCCTCCGGTTTATATAGACACCGGAGAGGGCTAGGGTTACACAAGGTCGGTTACAAAGGAGGAGATATGCATATCCATATTGCCTAGCTTGCCTTCCACGCCAAGTAGAGTCCCATCGGGACACGAGACGAAGTCTTCAATCTTGTATCTTCATAGTCTAACAGTCCGGCCAAAGAATATAGTCCGGCTGTCCGGAGACCCCCTAATCCAGGACTCCCTCACCCGGGCTGGTTGAGCCAAAAGGACTCGAACCGGAAGCGGGGTGGAGGAGGCGGTCTATCATTCTCCGAGGAGAGCAGAAGGGGCACATGATCGGAGCCACATGAGTAATGGCGCGGAGAGAGGCAAGAGGGCATTTGAGCTCCCATTTTGGGCCATAAAAACCCGGTCAAGGACTGACATCGTCGGGTTAGTCTAGCGGTCGGTCCAGGTGAACCTGGCGCCAACCCTATCAAGCTCGCGAAGTCCCAGATCCGCAATGCAGTCATTGGAGAGCTGCATTCGCAGGAAGTTCACCCGATTATTACTCTTGTCTGTAGCACAACGGATGAGGTTGAAATCGCCGCCCACCACCACCGGGAGAGGGGCAGAGGAGATCTTCCTGCGGAGCTCGGCAAGAAAAGACTCAGATCGACGATGGTCGGCCGGACCATAGACAACAACAATCTCCCATTTGAAGTTGATGGCCCGCTCATAGACCTCCATACTAATGTAGAACTCGCCCCGGCCCATGCTACCTATCTCAAAGGTGGCATCCTTCACTCCTAGAAGGATGCCACCCGAGTGGACAGTCGTCCCACTAGAAGGGAGCCAGTGCCAAGCAAAGAGGTGAGGGCTCAAGTGTTCTAACTCTTGGAGGGAGAAGTTCGTCCGCATGGTCTCTTGGATAACCATTATGTGAATTCACTCATCACGTATATACTCGATGAGTTGGCGGCGGCGGCCATCCTGGCCGAAACCGTATAGGTTCCAAAAGAGGACTCGCATCAAGCAACCATGGAGGGGCTGCTTGACCCCATGACAAGGGAGGCACTTAGGGCACGGAGTGCAGTAGTGCGGGACCGCGTATGGCCACGGATTTCTGCCCTGACTGCAGCTGCGACAGGGTGCGGGAGGTGGACGGCTCCTAGGTTGGAGTCCGAAGGAGGCGGGCGCGTGATTCCGCGAGTTTGCCATCAAGAAACTCACAAGCCCGAATAGCCTCAATCTCCTCTAAGGGGGGCACTTCCCCCCTGAAAACTATCGTAGAGTCGGTCGCAACCTTAGCAAGCTAGCCCAGTGGAACCGACTCAAGGGCCAAGAACGAGCATGAAGCAGAAGATGCAGGGTGTTGGGGAACGCAGTAATTTCAAAATTTTCCTACGCACACGCAAGATCATGGTGATGCATAGCAACAAGAGGGGAGAGTGTCATCCACGTACCCTCATAGACCGTAAAGCGGAAGCGTTATGACAATGCAGTTGATGTAGTCATACGTCTTCACGATCGACCGATCCTCAATACCGAACGTACGGCACCTCCGCGTTCAGCACACGTTCAGCTCGGTGACATCTCGCGAACTCACGATCCAGTAGAGCTCGAGGGAGAGTTTCGTCAGCACGACGGCGTGGTGACGATGTTGATGAAGCTACCGTCGCAGGGCTTCGCCTAAGCACCGCTACAGTATGACCGAGGTGGATTATGGTGGAGGGGGCACCGCAGACGGCTGGGAGAGATCAATGATCAACTTGTGTGTTCTAGGGTACCCCCTGCCCCTATATATAAAGGAGAAAGGGGGGAGGCCGGACGGCCCTATAGGGCCCTCCAGGAGGAGGAGTCCTCCTTGTAAGTGCATCTAGTGCCACCCCTAGTTGGTTTTGGAGTATTGATGACAAACCTAGTTGAGGGACTAATGTGTTTGTGAGAATTGCAGGAAAACACAGGTAGAAGTCCCTCATTGATTCGGTTTTACTACCAGAGATGACCCCTAAAAATGTATGAAGACATTGAAGACAAAGGTGGTATATGAAGATATTCACATTGAAGACTATGACAAAAGAAGACACGTTATGAAGCTTATGGAGCTCGAAGACCTAGATCTTTCATAGTTCTTTTTCTTTTGTGTTGAGTCATAGGAACCACCGTACTGTTAAGTGGGGTCCAGGAGAACCAGTCAGAATGACTGAAGTGATGCCTAAACAAAAAACCTATGTCTTCGAGCGAAGACAATGACATCGAATCTTGTCCAGAGCCGGACAAGTCAGCTTTGCTTGTAGCCCAAGTAAAGTTGCCATGAGAGTTTGAAATCTGACCCTTGAGACACATGTCAGTTCCTTAGTGACCCAGGGTCATTTCGGACAAATCAGGTCGGGTTGCCAAGTGGCTATAAATAGCTCACCCCTACAACCATAAACGGTTGGCTGCTCAGATTTCAGTGCACGGCTTTTGTCGTTTGAGAGCAACCCATCTCGAAGCCTTTGAGAGAAAATTCCTAGTAAGGAGAAAAGCCCTAACCACCCAAAGCCAGAGAACATTGGGCATCACTTAAGTCTTCTTGTCTGTGTGATCTGAAGACTTATTACACTTGAGGACTGTGAATCCTCCAGACGGTTAGGCGTCGCGTTCAGAGAGTCCAAGAGACATTGTGGATTGCCAGTGAACGAAGTTTGTGAAGGTTTGGGAGTCTACCTTGAAGACTTACCAGAGTAATTGGGCGAGGACTAAGTGACCTTAGCTCAAGGAGAATACGGTGAGGACTTGGTGTCCTGAGCTGCGTGTTCAGGACTGGGTGTCCGGGACTGTGTGTCCTAAGGTTTAAATACCTAGCCGCTCCAACCAGACGTACAGTTGTCACAGCAACTGGAACTGGTCCAACACATCATTGTCTTCAACGAGTCACTGGTTTCATCTTCACTTCCTTATTCTTACTGTTACTCATTGTGAAGCCATTGCATGCTTGCTCTATCTTTTGTCTTCACAACGTGAATGTCTGATCTGTTGGCTTCATAACTTCTTCCTACCTGATCCTTATTACACTGCAGCTGTTTGTCTTTGTGCTTTCACTCTATTGAATACTTGACCATCGCTTGCCTAGTGTAATCTAACTTCCGCTGCATAGTAATAGGCAAAATCTTCACTGTTTGTCTTCATAACTCCCACGTTTTGAAGACTTTCATAAAAATCGCCTATTCACCCCCCCTCTAGTCGATATAACGCACTTTCAATTGGTATCAGAGCTTGGTGCTCCCTTGTTCTGTGTGATTCGGTTTAACCACCTGGAGTTTTAGCTATGTCGACTGCAGGGATAATCAAAGTCTCCGCTGCGTGCCCCGTCTTCGATGGAACTGAATATCCCTACTGGAAGAATAAGATGCGCATGCATCTTGAAGCCATTGACGTCGACCTATGGTATGTCGTCGAGAACGGCGTTCCCAAGGCTGGAGAAGGTGTCACTGCTGCTGATGTCAAGAAGTTCACTCAACTGGACTCTACTGCCAAAAATATCATCTGTGGTCATTTGACAAAAGGACAGTATGGCCGTGTGAGTGCCTTGAAGACATCCAAGCTGGTCTGGGACTGGCTCTCCAAGGTCAATGAAGGCTTCTCAACCCAGAGAGATCAGAGAATCAACGTTCTTCGCAACCTCTTCAACCGCTTCAAGCGAAATGACAATAAGAATGTCCAGCACACATTTGACCGGCTCACTGACATCACAAATGAGCTTCAAGCCCTCGGCGCCACTGAGATCACCAAACATGAAATCGTCAAGACGCTGCTGAGATCACTTGATAGCTCGTTTGACATCCTAGCCCTGATGATTCAAGAACGTCCTGATTTCAAGACACTCGATCCGTCTGACATATTTGAGAGGCTCAACACACATGAGTTTCAGCTTTCTGAGAAAAGAGATATCTACGGTCCAAACTATGGGCGAACTCGTGCCTTGAAGGCAAAAGATGTTTCCTCATCTGAAGAAGAATCTGACAGCAGTTCTGATGATCCTGAAGACATTGGAAGGGAACTTGCAATGCTAGTGAAGAAGTTCCAAAAATTCACCAAGAAGAAAGGCTTCAGAAAATCTTCACGATCAAGCTCAAGGAATGATGAAGCTTCTGCTCATGACTACAAGAAGAAAACATGTCACAAGTGCAAGAAAACTGGACACTTCATCTCTGAGTGTCCACAGTGGGACAATGAGAACAGAAGGAAGAAGAAGAGCAAGGAATATGATTCTGACGACAAGAAGAAGAAGAAATACTCAAAGTCTTCTTCCAAGTCTTCCTCAAAGTCTTCATCACACAAGAAGAGCTCATCTGGCAAGGCACGTGCGTTTGTTGGCAAGGAAATGGATTCAGAGGAGGAGTCCGCTTCTGAGGAGGCAGAGGTGGAATCTAAGGAGGAGTCTGATTCTGGCATTGCGAGTCTGGCTACAACATACGTCGCCAAGTCCATCTTCAACACTGAAGACAATGACTTCATCACCGACACTGATGCAAATGACAAGAACGACTCCACTCCTACCTACTGCTTCATGGCACGCGGTGCCAAGGTAAACACACGCACTACTCGCTATCAAACATCTAGTGACGATGACTCTGACTGTGATTCAAAACCCAGCTACAAAACACTTGCTAAAATTGCAACTGAACAACAGAAAGCTATGGAACATATTCAAAAACTGTTAGACAGAAGCGATGATCTGTTGGGTGCTGAAATGACTCGATCTGAATCCTTAATTGAAGACATAAAAAATCTTCACGTTAAGTATCAGGAACTTGAGGATTGTCTTGATACTCTCTCAACAACTCATGAAAAGCTTTCCTATGATTATCTTCAAAGGAAGAAAGAACTTGAGAAATTGAGAGCGGCTCATGAAGATCTTCAAAAGGAAAACGAGTCACTTCGCGCCGAACAGATCAGTTCCGCTCAGGAAGGATTTGAACCACCATGTCTTAAATGTATTGAGCGTGATAATGCTACTTCTGTTGCTGAATGTTCCACTGCTACTGCTGTTGCAATATCTTCAACTGTTGATGTGGTAACTAACCCCTCTGCTGAGGATACCACTGCTATTGCTGATGAGAATGCTAGGTTGAAGACATTGCTTGAAACAGGGATGTACAAAAGTCTTAAAGGACATCAGACATTATGTGATGTCCTCAAGAAGAAGATTCTGAACCGAAACCCTAGGAAAGAGGGTGTTGGGTTCGTAAGGAAAATAAATGCAGATGGCTCTTACTGGAAACCTGAGCAGTACCCCAAAACCACATGGGTTGCTGCAAAGGAACCTTCAGCAGATCCATCCAATTTATCTGGCTTCACATGTGCTAACCCCATTACTATTGATGAATCCTTTGATGCAAACTATAAACTGTTTAAGAATCAGAATGGTGAAGTGTTTGCCAGGTACATTGGTACTAACTGCAGGAATGGACCGCCTATGAAGAAGATCTGGGTTCCGAAAAAGTGTCTGGAAAGTCTTCCTGTGAATGTCTTCATGACATCTCACTTGAAGAAGACAAACCTCAGACCAAAGGCTTCATACGGTCCAAAGGCTTCATACAAACAGAGGACTCACCTGAGTCACACTAACGCAAATGTTTTGCAGGGAAACCATACTCAGGCATATGAATGTGAGAGCGGGTCATCGAACCGTCATGTTCATATGACCAAAAATTATTCTGCTTATCCCTATGAGTATTATTGTCCACCTGCAAGACTATTTGCTAAGGCTTCAAAGCCAAAATTCTCAGATGCTGCACTTAGACTTATTGCTTCTAAGCCACCCTTGAAGATGTGGGTGGTTAAGAAAGCTTAACTCTCTTTTGCAGGGAAAGGTCTCTAGCAGAAAAACAAAATCTTCTGACGCTATTGCTGGGGACCTTAAAAGTCTTGTAGGGCGCAAGATAAAATGCCCGAATGGCATCATTATGTACTTCGTTCCTGAATCGCATGCTACTCTCCCTATTAGTCCTAATATGGATCTAAGTTTTCATAACCCACTGGTTCGTCAAATGTTTTTGCTTCACAATTCTCTTCGTGAAGCCTATCCCCCTAACTGCACTGTAGGGTACGACACCAGAGACTTCAAAGTCTTCAGAATGGATCATTGACAGTGGGTGTACTAATCACATGACCGGCAAAAGAAGCCTTCTTATGGACTCAACCTTACGTCCATCCGACAAGAGCCACATCACATTTGCTGACACTGGTAAAAGTAAGGTATTGGTTCTAGGTAGAGTTGCAATCTCAAAGGATCAACACATGGATAAAGTCATGCTTGTTGAATCCCTTGGCTTCAACTTAATGTCTGTCTCAATGCTTTGCTATTTGAACATGATCGTAATGTTTGGAAAATATCGTTGCCTAGTACTAATGGAATCTGACAAGTCTCTAGTGTTTGAAGGGTATCAGAAAGATGATTTGTATGTGGTAGATTTCTCGGCAGGGCCACAACTTGCAGTATGTCTTCTTGCAAAAGCTTCAGAATGCTGGCTTTGGCATCGGAGGCTTGGGCATGCTGGCATGAGGAACCTCCACACCCTTGCGAAGAAGAAGCATGTCATAGGCATCGAGGGCGTCAAGTTCAAGAAAGATCACTTATGCGGTGCCTGTGAAGCAGGGAAGATGACAAGGGCAAAACATCCTTCGAAGACAATCATGACTACTACTCAACCCTTCGAACTGCTCCACATGGATCTTTTCGGTCCCACTCACTACTCAACTTTTACTACTACTGCTTGCCTCTATGGCTTCGTCATTGTTGATGACTACTCTAGATATACTTGGGTGCACATAATCCTTTACAAGACTGAAGTGCAGGATGTCTTCAGACGATTCGCCAATCGAGCTATGAACAATTTTGGCGCCAAGATAAAGCACATCAGAAGTGACAATGGCACTGAATTCAAGAACACTGGGCTTGATACATATCTTGATACCTTGGGCATCACACATGAATTCTCAGCTCCGTACACGCCACAGCAGAATGGCGTCGTCAAACACAAGAACAGAACACTCATTGAGATGGCCAGAACAATGCTAGATGAATACAAGACTCCAAGAAAATTCTGGACTGAAGCCATTGACACTGCATGCCATATAATCAATTGTGTCTATCTTCACAAGCTTCTGAACAAGACATCTTATGAACTCCTAACTGGCAAGAAGCCAAATGTCAGTTACTTCAGAGTATTTGGCGCAAGGTGCTGGATCAAGGACCCACACCACACCTCAAAGTTTGCACCAAAAGCACACGAGGGCTTTATGCTTGGATATGGAAAGGATTCGCACTCCTACAGAGTCTTCAACCTCTTTCATTACAAAGTTGTTGAAACAGTGGATGTGCGGTTCGATGAGACAAATGGTTCACAAAGAGAGCAACTGCCCAATGTGCTAGATGAAGTTCCAGCTAGTGAATCAATTAAGCTTATGGGAACTGGAGAGATTATACCCTCTGAAGCTCATCCTGAAGAAGAACTTATCATCTCAGCACCTGATCAACATGAAGACAATGCTCAGCCTGAAGACATTCCTCCCAACAACAACACAGATCAGCAAGAGCAAAGTCTTCGCCCTGTACATCCTCGTGTTGCCAATGAAGTGCAGATTGACAGAATAATTGACAGCATCAATGCACCTGTTCCACTCACTCGTTCAAAGGCAACTCAGCTAGCAAATTTCTATGGGCACTTCGCATTCGTATCAATATCAGAACCCAAGAAAGTTGAAGAAGCCTTCATGGAACCTGAATGGATTCAAGCTATGCAAGAAGAGCTTCAACAGTTTGAGCTGAATAATGTATGGGAACTGGTTAAGCGTCCTGATCCACGGAAGCACAACATAATAGGCACCAAATGGATATACCGCAACAAACAAGATGAGCATGGTCAAGTTGTCAGAAGCAAAGCTCGTCTCGTTGCTCAAGGATATACTCAAGTGGAGGGCATTGACTTCGATGAAACATTTGCTCCAGTGGCTAGGCTTGAAGCCATACGCATTTTGCTGGCCTATGCAAATCATCATAACATACTTCTATATCAAATGGATGTGAAAAGTGCCTTTCTCAATGGCAAGATTGAAGAAGAGGTGTATGTTGCACAACCACCTGGCTTTGAAAATCCAAAACATCCTGACATGGTATACAAGCTCAACAAGGCACTGTATGGCCTCAAACAAGCCCCTAGGGCCTGGTATGACACACTCAAATATTTCCTGAAGAGCAAAGGCTTCATACCTGGTTCCCTGGATCCCACTCTTTTCACGAAGACATATGATGGTGAACTGTTTGTGTGCCAAATATATGTGGATGACATTATCTTCGGCTGCACAAATCAGAAGTACAGTGAAGAGTTTGGATATATGATGCAAGAGCAATATCAGATGTCCATGATGGGGGAGCTGAAGTTCTTCCTTGGTCTTCAAATACGACAACAACGCAATGGCATCTTCATATCTCAAGAGAAGTATCTCAAAGATTGCCTGAAGAAGTTCGGTATGCAAGACTGCAAAGGCTTCACAACACCAATGCCAGCCAAACATCATCTAGGTCCTGACGACAATGGTAAAGAGTTCGATCAAAAGGTATACCACTCCATGATTGGTTCTTTGCTCTATTTATGTGCATCTAGGCCAGATATTATGCTTAGTGTTTGCATGTGTGCTCGATTTCAAGCGGCACCAAAGGAGTCGCATCACTTAGCTGTGAAGAGAATTCTTCGATATTTAGCTCACACCCCAACTCTAGGATTATGGTATCCAAAGGGCTCAGAGTTTGATTTGGTTGGATTTTTGGATGCTGATTATGCTGGTGACAAAGTTGATCGCAAGTCTACATCAGGCACATGTCACTTTCTGGGACGATCACTTGTATGTTGGTCTTCAAAGAAGCAGAACTGTGTATCTCTCTCCACTGCTGAATCTGAATACATTGCTGCTGGATCTTGCTGCGCTCAGCTTCTGTGGATAAAGCAAACACTCAAGGATTATGGCATTCATCTGAAGCAAGTGCCACTTTACTGCGACAACGAAAGCGCTATCAAGATTGCCAACAACCCAGTTCAGCACTCGAAGACAAAGCACATTGAAATTCGTCATCACTTTCTCAGAGATCATGTTGTGAAGGAAGACATTGATATCATACACGTCAACACTGAAGAGCAATTGGCGGATATCTTCACCAAGCCCTTGGATGAGAAGAGATTTTGCAAGTTACGGTGTGAGCTAAATATCCTGGAATCCTCAAATGTCCTGTGATCAGGCACACATCCTAACACTTATGCATATGATGACTTAGATGTGGAACACACAAAGTAAAGTATATCTTCAATCAATGAAGACATACATTCTAAGTGTGAATACATTAATGTGGAATTTGACTTCTGAGCGCCATGATAATTGTGCGCCGTGTCTGGGTCTAATACTTCCTATACGGTGGGTAACGCCACCACCAAATGTTCCATTTTGAAGTGTTTCACTCATGGCGTTACCTTGCAATATCTTCACATTTGATTTGGCTTCGAACTCAACATGTCTTCATGATTATCTTCACTACGTTGATTATATAGATATATACATACTAGTGTTCTGTCCTCTACAGCATTCACTTATAGCTATGTCTTCTTGGTTGAATCTTTTGAACTAAGTGAATGTGATCGGACCCTAATCTCTCTATGCTTTCTATCTTAAACTCTATCTCTCCAAGTCATATGCATTCTATTGAAACCGCCGAATGTCTTCACTGCGTCCTTGTCAGCAGAAGATATAGAGACAACCATAAAGTCCGTTTTTAATGCTCATTCCTCCACATAAAATCCGGAGAAGTAGGAACGACCGCCCGACAATCCAGGCGTGCGTGGGATGTGGAACTGCCCCCAAAATACCGCATGATGGCCACGTACTACTCAAATGCGAATCGCCAGGGGCACCTGAGTAATAGCGCTGTGCCGCCCCTGCGCCTATAAATTCACACTTACCGTGGTCATTATCTCCTTCCACCCTCGCACGAACCCTAGCGCCACCGCTAGCTCTCGACGACGCCGGCGACGAAGCGCTTCACTGCCGCGACCTCTCCGACGCCGTCTTCACGCCGACCGCGGACATTGTTCTCTCCGCCGTCGCCGTAGGTGTTTTCCATCGCCAAGTTAGGGCACGGAGGACTGAACTGCTCGGCATCATCTCCCATTTCCGTCTAGCAGTTCCAAGTGTGGTAAATAAAACTTCTTTTTACAGCCCCTTTTGATCTCCTGGTTCTGTCACTTTTTACCATAAGAAGTTTATCTTCACACAAGTTAGATCCCTCAATCTACATCTCATAACATGCCTAGTATATTCACTTGTGCTTAAAGTAGTTAGATTCCTCACTTATACTGATCTGTGGGTTCGTACAAATTTGGAATCAACTTCTTATCTATGAGCGAATGTCTTCGCACGATGAGGTCAATGTCTTCTAAACTAATTAATCTTCAAAACCTTCTGAGAATGCATATGACCTCTTCCCCTTCCCTCGCACCTTAATGCTGTCACAGGTACATGTCCGTGGGAGAATCCTTCGGTTCTCATAGTCTGCATTCATTTGCAGAATTCCTACAGCATCACATAAATTCTCCTGAAGCCAGTTCCTGTTGGTCCAGCAAAAGAAAGCCTTTGAAGCCTTTGAAAGTTTTGAAGCCTTTCAGGTTAAAGTTTATGGCTTCAAAAGCAGTAGTAAGAAAGGGGGGCAGACAGCGACGTGAAGGAACTTCCAAAGATCTGCCTGAAGATTTGGCAGAAATGTACAAAATGGATCCAGAAGAAAATTATGGGCAGCGCAAGACCCGAATCCAATGGATTCGACGCTATTGGGCAGAACAGTGGTTCAAATACCGCTTCGTCACTCAGGAGTATGCTGAGAAATGTGCCATCAAGAAGCCATGGGGGGACATCTTATACAAGAATCTCGTACCCAAGACCAGAGATGAAGCCATTGCTCAAGGCTTCTACCCATGCATGGTCCGAGGACCACAGCCTGATGATGCGCATTTGTTGTCACTCCTCTGGTGTCGTGACGACAATCTCTTCAAGCGCAACTTTCAGTTTGCCCAACAGTCAGCGAAGCTAAACAAGAAGAAATTTGGGTTAGACTTCAACCCTGGTCCCTCCGCACCAAGGGCAGATGGCACACGCGATGCAGAACCCAATGTCATCGGTCCGTTTGCCAATCTTGAGGGCCTGATCACCCACATCTTAGTCCAAGGGACTGCCGTGAATGACCCTCCAGCTGACTCTGAGTCTGATGAAGCCCCTGCTGTGCCGAAGCCAAAGCAGACGAAGAAACCAAAAGCTTCAAAGCCGGCCCCTGCCTCTAAAATCTCAAAGGCGAAGCCATTGAAAACTGCACCTCCTGAAGTCAGTGTGCAGTCTGAAGACGTATCCCGCGTCTCCAAGCCCCAAAAGGAAAAGGAGCCCCAGCAACACACTGGCAAAGAGCTCACTGCTGCTGCCATTCTGCGCAGCGAAGCCATTGATCTATCAAGCGATGAAGATCTTGGAGATGACGCTCTTGAGTAGCTCATCAAAAGCAAGGAAGAAGCAGAAATCTTCAACAACCTACCTCTCTTTGATGTTGCCATCATCCACAACTTCATCGATGAATGGTTTGCCTCACCGGACATAAGCTTCGAAGATCTGCAGCTGCCCGTTGGCCTCAGCGTCGCCTTCCAAGGCGCAATTGCTTCAGAACTGGCCATTGCTCAACGCATTGTTGAGCTGAAGCAGAAAATTGATCATGAAAAGGCTCAGTTCAAGAAGCACATGGCCAGGCTCAGCGTGCAGGAAGTGAAGAGCTTCAAAACCATGCTGCATGAGCTAAAGGAAAATTTTCTGAAGAAGCGTGCAGAAGCTCAAGGCTCGCGTGAGCGGATGAAGTCTCTGGCAGAACGATGTGTGCAGGCCTACAATGAGGCCGAGAAGCGCAAGGCACTTGGGCGTCCTGGCATCGACCCCAAGATGGCCGCGAAGAAGAAGAAGCAGCCTGCTGTGAATGAACCAGAGGCACCAAGACAAGAAGCTGTTCCTATTGTCTTCCCCACCGCCACGAATGGCTCGAAGCCAAAGAGCCGGTCAACCGCTTCTGAGCTCAAGAAGACACGGAATGCAGAGGCTGAAGCTAGAAAGAGGAAACACTCTGCAGCCTCTCCTTCTGACCCAACCAAGAAGAAGCGCAAGATCAAGAAAGCTTGGGCTGCTCCCACAGAGCCCTTGATGGTTGAACCCCTCCCTGTCATTCACCCCAATGCAGAAAGACGACTGACAGTTCATGAGCCTGCTCCCACAGAGGCTCCTGAAGCTGAAGATATTCCAGCAGCCGACCCCGTAGCTGCTGAAGACATTGGTCACCAAGACAATGTACAAGATGATGCAGCCCTTCCTCAGCTTGAATCAAGCGAACTCATCAGTATTGGTCGTCCTCTGACGCCAATGGCACAAGATGAGTCATGGGCGGATCGCCCTCAGGAGGAAGAAGACTTTGAGGCCCAGCCCACCCCAACCCCACAAGCGTCGTCTGCGTTCCGTAGGCTTCACAAAGGTCCAAGGCCTCAAGTCCATACTGAAGAAATTCCGGCTGCATCAGCCGAAGACAATGAAGAAGCACCACCAGAACCCACTCCCCCGCTCCATCAAGATGCAGTTCCCCAGGAGAACATGCCTGAGGTTGTCCCTCCAACTACACAAGCGGAGGAAGAAAATGTTGAGGCTGCCACCACAAACACTGAAGCCAATGTGGAGCCCGCCCCACCAAATGCTTCAGCAGACAGCGAAGCTACTGAGCCAGACACTTCTGTTCCTGAGTCTGCTGCAGGTCCTCAATTTGATTACCATGTTGAGCACATGCCTCATGTTCAGAAGCCAGTCCCAAGGCTGCCAAGGTTCCCAGGTCCTGCATCAGCACCTGGCTCCTTTGATATTAATAGCTTCAAGGCAGACAATACATTTTTCAACAGCTCCAAGAACCCCTATTCAAGGGAAAGGATTGTATCAGATAGGTTCTGGAGCTATCCTCAGCGCAGCTACTACTCAAGCATCCTATACAACCAAGGTCGCATCTTCCCGCACAAGCGCCTTGAGGTTGAAGCCATTGCTGGTCTTCCCTGTCTTGAGGAAGCTTTGGATTGCTTCAGGCAAGTGGGTCTGCTGCCGTTTGTCACAGATGAAGAGCACTGGAATGAAGAGCTTCTGCTTCAGTTTTATGCCACCCTCCACATTAAAGGATACAACAGAGATCCGAAGACTTGGGTCCTGGAGTGGATGACCGGCAATGTCCATCATGAAGCCAATGCATTTGATATCATTGAGCTCACCGGCCTGCCCACTCCTGGCGAATTCTACGAGGAAGGCTGTCAACTACATGCTGAAGCTATTGAGAGCATATTCCAGAGGCCTGAACCAAATATGAGTCAGATGCTCTCAATGATGAAGCCATTACCCCACGATGCTCCTTATCCAATAGAGTTCTTCATTGAAGACCTTGAGTTCCTGCCCAGGACCATATATCACATCATCCGGCGGACTCTCTGGCCCATTAAAGGGCACTCTCCAAATGCCAAGATTGAAGGTGCAATGAAGACTATGATATTATGTATCCTTCATGGCAAATGGTTCAACGCACAGGATTTCTTCATACGCCAACTTGCAGCGTCAGGCTCAGATTTATTTGGTTTGAAGTTCTATGCTCCTTGGGTGATGAGGCTGATCAAACTGCACTCTGCGATCTCGTATCAGCCCTCAGCCCGAAACCATCGAATCTTCTTGCCCGATGTGGATACCTCTGTTGAAGCTATATATCCAGAGCCTGCCAAGCAACCGATAAGTCTTCAGAATGCAGAACACCAGAGCTTCACGCAGAATGTTGAAGGTGTTGAAGCCATATCCAGGGTATATCCGTTGGCTGTCACTACATGTGCACCAGCATCTACTGAAGCCACAGACAGCACAAATGCTCCAAGACCCAAGAAGCGCGCCCGTGTCCTCAATGACCGAGAGCTTCTTGTGGCCCTTCACCAAAAGCAAGATAGGCATCACGACTGGCTAAAGCGTCAGATGAAGAGCCTCTTGGTGGATGTCAATCGTCTTCGAAACCTAGCCACCAAGAGTGCTTTCGTTACACATGAAACATACCGTCGTACATGGAAAGGGCTCTCAATGATATGCACTGAAGCTGAACTTGAAGAGGATGGCTTCACCAAGCGCTTCAAGTTTGACACCACACCTCCTAGAAGGGCTGTGATGCGCAACACACCATCACTTGAAGACTCTGAGTTTTCTTCATCTGCTGCCACAGTCACTGCTAGAATCATTGATGAAGACGACGATGCTACATCACCGCCACCTGCTTCAGCACCTCCAAGCTCAGCACCGCCAAACAACTCTACCGATCCTGCTGCGCCTGGGAGCGCGTAGAAAACTCTATGTCTTCAAACCTTTTTGGTCATTACTGACAAAAGGGGGAGAAGCATATGATGTTTATAGTCTTCAAGCGGGTCAATATGGGCGGGTACCTTATGCTTTGTTATATTTTGCTTCGTGTTTACAACTCTCGCTTTTGCTTCATTTGGTTCTTTGAGTTGTAACACTACGACTCGATGGTTGTTTGCCACCCTGTTTGCGAAGATAAATTCCGCATGTGCGACGATAAATTCCGCACTCATCTCATTCTGCAGACGTCCATCTTCCATTATGCATGTCATTATCTTCATATACTTTCACATGCGTAGTGGATTGTCATCATAAGCTGAAGTGGATCTCCACAAGTACAACCTACCATGTGCATTTGCATTCCAAAAGCAAATCAACTTATATGCACATCTTCAGGGGGAGCCCTTGCAACTTATGAAGACAATTCCCTATCCTTTACAAATTTCACACATTATATTCCCCGTTGAAAACTTCAACTAGTTTGTCATCAATCACCAAAAAGGGGGAGATTGTAAGTGCATCTAGTGCCACCCCTAGTTGGTTTTGGAGTATTAACGACAAACCTAGTTGAGGGACTAATGTGTTTGTGAGAATTGCAGGAAAACACAGGTAGAAGTCCCTCATTGATTCGGTTTTACTACCAGAGATGACCCCTAAAAATGTATGAAGACATTGAAGACAAAGGTGGTATATGAAGATATTCACATTGAAGACTATGACAAAAGAAGACACGTTATGAAGCTTATGGAGCTCGAAGACCTAGATCTTTCGTAGTTCTTTTTCTTTTGTGTTGAGTCATAGGAACCACCGTACTGTTAAGTGGGGTCCAGGAGAACCAGTCAGAATGACTGAAGTGATGCCTAAACAAAAAACCTATGTCTTCGAGCGAAGACAATGAGAGCGAATCTTGTCCAGAGCCGGAGAAGTCAGCTTTGCTTGTAGCCCAAGTAAAGTTGCCATGAGAGTTTGAAATCTGACCCTTGAGACACATGTCAGTTCCTTAGTGACCCAGGGTCATTTCGGACAAATCAGGTCGGGTTGCCAAGTGGCTATAAATAGCTCACCCCTACAACCATAAACGGTTGGCTGCTCAGATTTCAGTGCATGGCTTTTGTCGTTTGAGAGCAACCCACCTCGAAGCCTTTGAGAGAAAATTCCTAGTAAGGAGAAAAGCCCTAACCACCCAAAGCCAGAGAACATTGGGCATCACTTAAGTCTTCTTGTCTGTGTGATCTGAAGACTTATTACACTTGAGGACTGTGAATCCTCCAGACGGTTAGGCGTCGCGTTCAGAGAGTCCAAGAGACATTGTGGATTGCCAGTGAACGAAGTTTGTGAAGGTTTGGGAGTCTACCTTGAAGACTTACCAGAGTAATTGGGCGAGGACTAAGTGACCTTAGATCAAGGAGAATACGGTGAGGACTTGGTGTCCTGAGCTGCGTGTTCAGGACTGGGTGTCCGGGACCGTGTGTCCTAAGGTTTAAATACCTAGCCGCTCCAACCAGACGTACAGTTGTCACAGCAACTGGAACTGGTCCAACACATCATTGTCTTCAACGAGTCACTGGTTTCATCTTCACTTCCTTATTCTTACTGTTACTCATTGTGAAGCCATTGCATGCTTGCTCTATCTTTTGTCTTCACAACGTGAATGTCTGATCTGTTGGCTTCATAACTTCTTCCTACCTGATCCTTATTACACTGCAGCTGTTTGTCTTTGTGCTTTCACTCTATTGAATACTTGACCATCGCTTGCCTAGTGTAATCTAACTTCCGCTGCATAGTAATAGGCAAAATCTTCACTGTTTGTCTTCATAACTCCCACGTTTTGAAGACTTTCATAAAAATCGCCTATTCACCCCCCTCTAGTCGATATAACACACTTTCACTCCTCCTAGTAGGAGTAGGACTCCCCTCTTTCCTACTCCTACTAGGAGGGGGAAATGAATGGGGAGAAGGAGAAGGAAAGGGGGGCACCGCCCCCTTCCTAGTCCAATTCGGACCAGAGGGGGAGGGGGCGCACGGCCTGCCCTGGCCAGCCCCTCTCTCTCTCTCCACTAGGGCCCAACAAGGCCCATTAACCCCCGGGGGGTTCCGGTAACCCCTCCGGCACTCCGGTAAAATCCTGATTTCACCCGGAACTCTTCCGATGTCCAAATGTAGGCTTCCAATATATCAATCTTTATGTCTCGACCATTTCAAGACTCCTCGTCATGTCCGTGATCATATCCGGGACTCTGAACTACCTTTGGTACATCAAAACACAAAAACTCATAATACCGATCGTCACCGAACTTTAAGCGTGCGGACCCTACGGGTTCGAGAACTATGCAGACATGACCGAGACACGTTTCCGGTCAATAACCAATAGCGGAACCTGGATGCTCATATTGGTTCCTACATATTCTACGAAGATCTTTATCAGTCAAACCGCATAACAACATATGTTGTTCCCTTTGTCATCGGTATGTTACTTGCCCGAGATTCGATCGTCGGTATCTCAATACCTAGCTCAATCTCGTTTACCGGCAAGTCTCTTTACTCATTTTGTAACGCATCATCCCGCAACTAGCTCATTAGTTGCATTGCTTGCAAGGCTTATAGTGATGTGCATTACCGAGAGGGCCCAGAGATACCTCTCCGACAATCGGAGTGACAAATCCTATTCTTGATCTATGCCAACTCAACAAGTACCATCGAGACACCTGTAGAGAACCTTTATAATCACCCAGTTACGTTGTGACATTTGGTAGCACACAAAGTGTTCCTCCGATAATCGGGAGTTGCATAATCTCATAGTCATAGGAACATGTATAAGTCATGAAGAAAGCAATAGCAGTAAACTAAAATGATCAAGTGCTAAGCTAACAAAATGGGTCAAATCAATCACATCATTCTACTAATGATGTGATCCCGTTAATAAAATGGCAACTCATGTCTATGGCTAGGAAACTCAACCATCTTTGATCAACGAGCTAGTCTAGTAGAGGCATACTAGTGACACTATGTTTGTCTATGCATTCACACATGTATTATGTTTCTGGTTAATACAATTATAGCATGAATAATAAACATTTATCATGATATGAGGAAATAAATAATAACTTTATTATTGCCTCTAGGGCATATTTCCTTCAGTCTCCCACTTGCACTAGAGTCAATAATCTAGATTACACAGTAATGATTCTAACACCCATGGAGTCTTGGTGCTGATCATGTTTTGCTCGTGGAAGAGGCTTAGTCAACGGGTCTGCAACATTCAGATCCGTATGTATCTTGCATATCTCTATGTCTCCCACCTGGACTTGATCCCGGATGGAATTGCAGCGTCTCTTGATGTGCTTGGTTCTCTTGTGAAATCTGGATTCCTTTGCCAAGGCAATTGCACTAGTATTGTCACAAAATATTTTCATTAGACCCGATGCACTAGGTATGACACCTAGATCGGATATGAACTCCTTCATCCAGACTCCTTCATTTGGTGCTTCCGAAGAAGCTATGTACTCTGCTTCATACGTAGATCCCACCACGACGCTTTGTTTAGAACTGCACCAACTGACAGCTCCACCGTTCAATATAAACACATATCCGGTTTGCGATTTAGAATCGTCCGGATCAGTGTCAAAGCTTGCATCGACGTAACCATTTACGACGAGCTCTTTGTCACCTCCATAAATGAGAAACATATCCTTAGTCCTTTTCAGGTATTTCAGGATGTTCTTGACCGCTGTCCAGTGATCCACTCCTGGATTACTTTGGTACCTCCCTGCTAAACTAATAGCAAGGCAGACATCAGGTCTGGTACACAGCATTGCATACATGACAGAGCCTATGGCTGAAGCATAGGGAACACTTTTCATTTTCTCTCTATCTTCTGCAGTGGTCGGGCATTGAGTCTTACTCAACTTCACACCTTGTAACACATGCAAGAACCCTTTCTTTGCTTGATCCATTTTGAACTTTTTCAAAACTTTATCAAGGTATGTGCTTTGTGAAAGTCCAATTAAGTGTCTTGATCTATCTCTATAGATCTTGATGCCCAATATATAAGCAGCTTCTCCAAGGTCTTTCATTGAAAAACTCTTATTCAAGTATCCTTTTATGACCAAAGGACATCAACAATGGCTCCCCTCTCCTTTCCCACCCTTCCTCTCTCCCACCTGCTCCACACCACCAATGGCGATCTCTAGCAACAATCAGCATCGAAGGCCTTCTCCATTGGGACTTTGCTCTAGGTCTGTCCCTGTCCGATCAGGTGAGATGAAAATTTGGATCCACTGTGCACTTTTCTCCTTCTCGGGACACCAAGGAGTTCTTTCTGGTGGTCTCTTTCACCTCGGCTTCCTTCCCTCTCGCGAATGAATCGGTGGGACTGGCTCTGCAATGTTGTCTTGGGGGAATTTGCTCTGGTTTCAAGGTTGTTACTCTTATCCCCCGATCATTTTGCTTCTCTGTGGCCAACAACAAAGTAGGGCATTTCATTTACGGTCTAAAGGACCGGGTGTGGCCAGACTTTGTATGTCATTTCCATCTGTTCAATGGCCGTTTTGCTAAGCATTTTTCTGCTTCCCATTGGCATGCGGATCATGAGTTGGTCGAGATTTTGGATCGTAAGCCGGTGGCCCTATCTACTTCTTTGGATTTCTTAAAAAAGGGTCAGACTAATGATCATTCATCAGCCAAAGAGCTAAGCAAGTTTAATCTTGTCAATTTGAAACAGTGGAATTTCTATGGCTCGCATGATCATGAGGGTTCTACTTCATCGGTGATAGACCACAATCACAAAATTCAAATTCAATTTGGTTCTATTACACCGCCACCTCAACAGAGCGATGTTAGTGACCCGACAATTGATCGCCTGACATTAATGGAGCATTATTCCACCCAGGCGGAGTCAGAGGATGATATGGCTATTGAGTGCATTGTATTTGGCCAATTTAAATGTCCGGTCCATGTTTAGTATCCACCACTGCCAAAATGTTTTCTCAGCTCTGCGTTCCGTTATGCCCCTCCCCATGACATGTGGCCCCCGGTGCTTAGCGCTAAGCATAAGGCTGATTTAGCTCAGGCTGGATATTCGGTTCATGACATTAATTCTATTACCACTAATTGGGCTGCTCTATGTGCTAGATGCCTTCAATGGGGACACTGAAGGATCGCTTGCCAAGCCCATCCAATCTGTATTAATTGTTCGGGGCCTGACCATAAATCAGGGGATTGCCCAAAATGCAGCACGCGTAACACTCGTCCCCTCCCTGAGTCAAACAAGGAGACTGCATTTGTTCCTTCGGGATTTCTGGGCCATCCTCTTTCTACCCAAGGCAGGGCCAAAGATACAACAAGGGCCGTCCGATGTGGTGTTTGTGGTTTCTACAGCCACGTGGCGAGATCCTACCTAAGAGCCATTTTCCACAAGAAATGGAAATGGGTGGCGAAGGCAACTCTGCCATCGCCCGCCCCCATTCACGCTTCAGCTTCCACCTCGAGAACCCAACCGGCCTCACTCTGCCCCATCCCATCGCCACCGCCTGCCCCTCTGCTGCCGCCTCCGTCATTGTCGTCGCATCCACCTACCTCTCCATCACCTCAGCATCCTCTGCTCCACTCCGCGGCAATGGCGAACTACCCGCTCAACCCTGTGCCGTTCCTCCCGCTGGGTTTCGTCGTCGAGCTGGGGCCGGCAGATCATTTGGTGCGCAGTGGCATGGTAGTTGGCCCGATTGCTCCTCTCAGCCATGAGTTTCTGGCCATTGCTGAATCCAGTGAGTATGTGCCCCTGCATCGTCAAGCCGTCGTTCGCAACCAGATCGTTGCTCTTCTTCACGAATCACGACTTTTTACTATCGAGGTCAGTGATCACCCTCTTAGCATTGGGATTTTCGGATTTGCGGATTCCTTTTTGAGAGATACTGCAGTGAACATTCCGCTCGAGCTCGAGGAAGAAGACTTGCTGATTACTTTTGTCCCGCATCATGAGGCTCTCAATCGTCACACCACCTCCTTTGGGCCTGAGGTTTGGCTCATGATGTTTGGTTTTCCATACGATTACCAAACGGACTACTACATCACTAAGGCTCTGGGCGGATATGGTTCCTTGGTCTCATGGTATAATCCTCGTCAGGATCGCATATTCATTCTTCTCAAAGCCAGAGTCATTCGTTTGGGCCTCATCGCCAAGAGTTTTGTGGTCTGGAAGCTTGGCGGTGCGCACGGCTGTTGGACAGTCCAAATCACCATCCTCTGCAGCACTGACTGGAATGGCCTCCTCCCTGAGGTTCCTGCTGCCGGTGAAGAACAACCACCCCCTGACGGCAACCCGCACCCTCAATTTGGCCCTGAACTCACCACTCACCAGCTCTATCGGCAACAAGTACACAATTGGCTCGTTCAGAATGGTGCCCCGGGTGCTGGCAATAATGCGAGAGATGCAAATGATGCTCCTGGTCATCAAGCGAATGGTAATGCTGGTTGGGGCGCCTGGCCTGCACCTGCTGCTCCTGCACTCCCACCTATGCCGCCACATTTGGTGAATTATCAAGCCTGGTTAGCTGCACAAGGTCTGACAGTACAACATGGAATTGTTACGGAAGACAACCTCACTGACAATGCATACCAAGCTTGGAATGATTCAATTACCCAGTCTGACAGCTCAAGCTCGACTGAGTCTGATCTGTACTTTCTCCCTGATCCGTCACTGCAGTTGGTTCATCCTCCCAGCTCTAAATCTTTTACAGTCTCTTTGGAGATACATGAACAAGGTGTCAGGTCCGGCCTCTCTGCTCAAGGTGATGAGATCCTTTCCAGGCTGCTGAATGACCCAATCCCGCGCCTGAATCTTAACGCTTTCATTTTTCAAGCCGTTAGTCCAATGCTTGCTTCTTTCGGGCCTTGGAGGGAGGGCTTTAGCTTAAGATCTACCTCGGTGCAGCTTCCCGTTCTAATTACGCAGGACTCTGATGGTCTGAACATTTCGCAGCAGTCAAGCTCTGTTACTGCTCTCGCACTGAAAGCATCGATACGGTCGACTAGAGGGGGGGGGTGAATAGGAGACTACAAATTTCAATCTTTCTTGTAGATTTTAAGGCTTAGCGGATAAAAGAGTTCACCAGATATGCAACTTGGTGAATGCAACCTATATGACAAGCAAGCTCCAAGATAGATATGCTAGGCAACAAACTACTTAGCAAGCCAACAAGCATACAACAACAAAGAAAGGTGCGGGAAAGGATTAACCACAAGTGAGACGAGGACGCAGATTTTAACCCGAAGTTCACTCTTCCTTGGGGAAGAGCTAATCTCCGTTTGGAGCGGTGCCGGAGCCAAAGCTTGCGGAACGCCACCAAGGGCTCACCGTATTCTCCTTCGAGTCACCCCCAACGGATGAGCCTTGAAACACTCGGGGTTGGTCTTGAAGGCGACCACCACACCTTTACAAACTTCTCCGGAGCACACCACAAGCAAGAAAGCTTTCGGAGGAACCTCTAACCGCCTAGGAGCCCAAGCTCCAAGAGTAACAAGTCAAAGGGGAAGAAATGTTGCGGGGAACGTGATTTGGTTTGGTCAAGTTGTAGATCGGGTCTTGCTCTCCCAATCCCCAAAGTTTCAACAAGTTTGGGTGGAGGGATTGAGAGTATTGAGCAAAATGGGGTGTAGAAATGGTGGAGCTCAACAAGACATTAGGGTTGAAGGTTGGAGGTGGAAGAAGGGCCTATAAATAGTGTTCATGGGCTGGTGGGGATTTCTGCCTGTTGGACCCCGTGCGCATGGGCTAAGTCAGCCCCGTGTGCTCGGGGTACACAGAGACAAACACACCACCCCGTGCACACGGGGATCAACAGACCCCGTGCGCACAGGGGTCAAAATACCCCGTGCGCACGGGGTACCCAGTAACTTTCTGTTGCAACTTTGTGAGTACCACAACACACACACTAGGTTCTTTTTAGGTGGTTGGAGTGGGAAGGGTAAGAGAGTAAGGCTCGGCAATGGCATTCCCACACGACATTTATCCACACAAACCCCTCTTAATAGTGCGGTCTTTCCTACGACTTGAAGCAAACCAAAACTAAACCTTCGAAGCATCGAAAGACCACGCCTTTGCCCTTTTTGAAATGGGGGGGGTCGCACATCTCCATCGCGGGCACTTAGAACCAATAACCTGAGATAAACTTTAGCAACCGATATCAGTTCAACTAACCACATTGTCATCACACCAAAATATAGCATAAGTGCCATTAGCACTTTCAATCTCCCCCTTTTTGGTGCATTGATGACAACGTGGTTAGAGCATGGCAAAGAGGATAAAAAGATAGAAAGCCATGGAACAAATAATGATCATGATAGCTCCCCCTATATGTGTGCCCGAAAACAAGAATGCATCTAGTACACCCATAGGAGGTTTGACCAAGATCATTATTGTTAAGTCATGAGATTCATCAAAATAAACCTATAACGGTGCCTAGATCTCATGACACAGTGTGGTGTGCAAATAAAGTGAGACCCAATAAGCATAAGAGGATAATGGCAAGGTTCACTAATAAAGCTAGAGTCTCACAATAAAGCTAGAGACACACAACCACATAGACGGAAGGTAAATAAGAGTATCTCAAGCCAACTAAAACCAACCAACAGCGAGAAACACGAGGCTTGAGATCTCAACACACCCACAAATGCACCACACACCCACGAACACACAAACACACACACACCACGTCTCCCCCTTTGTCATCAAGACAACAAAAAGGAGACAAATGGCGACACGAGACCCACGAGACAAGAGGAGGAGCACTCGAGGCATCATCATCATCATCATCATCATCATCATCATCATCAAAACGCCACCCGGCCATTGGGAAAGACCGAGCAGTGGCCTCACTGTCGACGTCCTCTGAACCTGGACCGACCTCCTCACCAGCAGCATCCCTTGCTGCCTTCTGCTCACGCCGAACAAGCTTCTCCTTGTTGATTTCCTTGATCTGACAACGCCGAATCGACTGACACATCTTGAACATATTGCTCAAGGTCTTGAACAGTGACTTCTTCTCTCCCTTGGCAAAGATGGCCTCAGAGCCAACAGACTTGGCCTTACCATGAGCGATCCGTGCAGTAGAGGAAATGCCTGGAGTGTAGGTAGCACGATCCTCAGGCCTAGGGTTGTGCCCCTTCTTGATGGGCACATAGGGAGCAGGAGCAGCTGGGGTCCGGTTGGAGTTGCGCTTGGGAACAGTAGTCTTGAAGCTGGCAATGTACTTTGCTGGACAGACGGTCTCAATCAACGCCTGTATGAATGGAGCATAGATCAAAGACTTGTTCTCTTGTACACACTGACGCAGCTCGTAGTACATGAAATCTAGAACATCCACTTTCTTCTTCTAATGAAGATACACAAAGACATCAAGCATGGAGCTCCGAATGTTATGGGAATCCCCGGCCTTTGGAGTGAGGGTATACCGCAGGATATGGCGCATGGTGTCATAGAGGGGCAAGAGGTCTTTGATTGACCCAGTGACAAATGACTTCTCTTGTTTGTAAGCAAAGGCAATCTCATCCTTAGTGTGCTGCCCACTTTCCCGAACAATGCCAAACTCATCAGAAACAGTCTCTTCATCCATGAACGGGTAGGGAATGATCTCGGAGAACTTTGCCATAGGAGCTGAGCACTGATGCGTTCTGGACATCCATGTCAGGGTGCGAGCAGAATCATTGGAGAAGTACAGAGTGGCAAAGAACTGCATCACTAGATCTTCATTGTAGGGGTGGTTGAAGGTAACAAACGGAATCAGACCCAGTCGTCCAAGAGCGGAGTACACACCGGGATACAGATGATCATTGTCGCGCAAACTCTCAGTGTTGACTTGCTTGTGAGGAGCAAACTTCTTTGACTTGGTCATAAGAAGCTCATGATAGATCCTTTGCTGAAACCCATTCTTGAAACGGGGATCCACTCCCATACTCGTGGCCTTAACATACAGATGGCTCTATCTCTCAGCCCAGATCTCTGGCTTGGTCCACTTGACAAGAGGCATATTCCGGAGGTCACGCCTGCCCGGAATGGCTTGCTCCGGACTAGACTCCTCTTCCTCTTCTTCATCTTTCTCACCACGATCATCTTCTTCTTCTATCTCATCATCTTGTGAGTCATATTCTTCCTCAGAATCATCGGAAGCCTCAACAACGGGCCGCTTTGAGGCTGCACGGCGAGCACGGCCCTGACCAGACCCAGACCCCTGACCCATGCCTTCAGACGGCTGACGACGAGCAATGGTGAAGTCCTTTGATCCTCCTTTTGCACGCTTGCGACGAAGCTCAGACCTCTTGTCAGCGGAGTCTAAAACACACCCAAACACCCAACAACACAAAGCACGAGACACAAATGAGTACAAGTGCAAGATGAATGGCAAGGAGATAGAAAAAAATCTAGGCAAAAGTTCCTGGATAGTCCGAGTGCACGGGGGTTTAGACCCCGTGGGCACGGGGGCCCGTGCGCACGGTACAGGACCGTGGGCACGGGGGTCAAACACCCCGTGGACATGGGGGTCTCCCAACGACAGCCACTACCAGAATGAACTCTGGGAGTGAGTGTAGCAGAGGGACCAAAGGATCTAAGCACTAGACTTTTATCTACAAGCTAGTTGAGGCCAAACGAATCTAGGGAGCAAAGAAACCCTAAAGATAGAACAATAGATAGGAACTCAAGGAGATAGATCAAGGGGACAAGACCAACCGGAGGAGGACCCCATCTAGATGCAGATCCACGGAGGAGGAACCCCGATGAAGCTCGGAGGAGCTCCGACGAGTGGAGGCGATGGCGGTGGCCCTGGAGGCTTCCTGGGGAGTGGAGGGGGCGAATGGGTGGAAAAGAACCCAAGCCCCCCCCACGCCCCACCTCCTTAGGACCAGAAGTGAGCCCCGTGCGCACGGTACAGAGCCCGTGGGCACGGGGGCCCCGTGTGCACGGTACAGGCCCGTGCGCACGGGGTTCAGGAACTTTGGCATGAGTGGATTTTTAAATACATGGCTGAGTGAATACTCTTACCCCTACTTCACAAAGCACTCGGTCTACATTTATGAATACGCCGTGAGGAAAGTCCTATCACTATGGAAAGGGTATATGTGGAGCACTTGTACCAAAAGATAAGCGAGGAGAACCAACCAAAAAAAAGAAAAGAAACAACACACCACACAAGCGAAACAAACACGGACACAACCCTCAAGCGAGGGCGGTGGCCGAGGCCACCATGTTTGAGTTTACTTGGTATGGCACCGCGAAGATATGAACCTTGGGCCCAAGACCAATACTCATCTTTGAAGCACAAGTACCACCTAAAGTGGCTTATGTGAAAGATTGTGTTTGTTTTATGCACTTCTAGGATAAGATAGCTCATGAGTTGAGCTAGCTCCCCCTAGACATGTGCCTACATCTAAGCAAGATAGTACATGAGTATGTGTGTGTGAGCAAGAGTTTCATCCGAAGTTACTAATATCCACGATATTTAGCTCATGCCTTAACTCGCGGAATCTTGCTTCGTCAAGGGGCTTGGTGAAGATGTCTGCTAGTTGATTCTCGGTGTTGACATGGAATAACTCAATGTTTCCCTTGGCCACATGATCTCTAATGAAATGATGACGAATCTCAATATGCTTGGTCTTGCTATGTTGAACCGGATTCTCGGCGATCTTGATGGCAGTTTCATTGTCACACCAAAGAGGCACTTTGTCACATTTGACACCGTAATCCATCAAAGTTTGCCTCATCCATAATAATTGGGCACAACAACTTCTGGCAGCAATATACTCGGCTTCGGCTGTGGAGAGAGATATACAATTTTGCTTCTTTGAAGACCAACTTACCAACGATCTCCCTAGGAATTGACATGAACCAGATGTGGACTTGCGATCAACCTTGTCTCCGGCCCAATCCGAATCCGAGTAACCCATTAACTCAAATGATGATCCCTTGGGATACCAAAGGCCCAAGTTTGGGGTATGAACCAAATATCGAAGGATCCTTTTCACTGCCGAATAGTGGCTCTCCTTAGGAGCGGACTGAAATCTTGCGCACATACACACACTCAACATAATATCTGGCCTATATGCACAAAGGTAAAGCAAGGAACCGATCATAGAGCGATATACCTTTTGATCCACTTCTTTACCATTTGGATCAAGATGAAGTTGACCATTTGTGGCCATGGGTGTCTTCATTGGCTTGACATCTTGCATTTTGAATCTCTTGAGCATGTCTTGGATATAACGAGATTGATGGATGAAGGTTCCACCTCTCAATTGCTTCACTTGAAAACCGAGAAAGAACTTCAACTCTCCCATCATGCTCATCGCAAATTCCTTAGTCATAAGATTCTCAAACTCAACGTTAATAGCATGGTTAGTTGACCCAAAGATAATATCATCAACATATATTTGGCAGACAAACAACTCTCCTTTTACCCTCTTCGTAAAGAGAGTGGAATCTATTACCCCAATCTGGAACCCCTTCTCGCTTAGGAACGCCGTAAGGTGATCATACCAAGCACGAGGTGCTTGTTTGAGTACATAGAGTGCCTTATGGAGTTCATAAACGTGAGACGGATGATCGCGGTCTTCAAAACCGGGAGGTTGCTTGACATACACCAACTCCTTAAGAGGACCATTAAGAAATGCGCTCTTAACATCCATTTGATATAATTTGAAATCATGATGAGAGGCATAAGCAAGCAAGATGCGAATGGATTTGAGACGGGCAACGGGGGCAAAAGTTTCACCAAAGTCCAAACCTTCAACTTGGGTGAAATCTTGTGCCACTAACCTTGCCTTGTTCCTTATTACTTGTCCATATTCATCTTGTTTGTTCTTGAAAATCCACTTTGTTCCAATGACATTATGAAATTCCTTGGGTCTTTCTACAAGGGTCCACACTTTGTTGCGTGTGAAGTTGTTGAGTTCTTCATGCATGGCATCTATCCAATCCAGATCGTCAAGTGCATCTTCCACCTTAAGGGGTTCAACACAAGAGACAAATGAGTGATGTTCACAAAAGTTTGCCAAACGTCTACGAGTAGTTACCTCCTTTTTGATGCTTCCGTAGATGTTCTCGGTGAGGTGTTGAAGATGTTTCAGCTTGGCGGCCACTTTTTGCTCTTTGCGGTCAAGCTCTTCTTCACTGGGTTTTGGACTTGATGAAGAAGCTTGCCCTTGAGATTGCTTTAGCCTTGGAGACACTCTTCTCTTTGCAACCACAGGTTCTTGCTCAGTAGGAAGTGATAACGATGAAGACACTTGTGGTTGGGGTTTATCTTGATCTTGATCATGACTTTGAGCTTGATCTTGAGCCTCAATGATTGAATATTCATTATACGGAAGAGTTTGCTCTTGATCTTGATCAGGAATATGAGGGTCTTGATCTTGTTCTTGGATATGTTCATTATTTCCCGAAGCATCTTGTACAAGTGGTGTCGGTGATGACTTCCCTTGTGGAAAATCCTCAAGAGGGGCTCTTACTCCTTCTTCTTCTACTTGGACATGCGGTGTTTCTTGTGGAAGAATGTGGCCTATCCCCCTTGTCCTTATAGCTTGTGAAGGAGCCTCATCACCTACAACACTAGGAACGATTTGCTCCATACGGGAGCCATTATCTTCATCAAACTCCACATTTACCGTTTCCTCAATGCATCCGGTGGATTTATTGAGAACTCGGTAAGCATGAGAGTTTGATGCATATCCAACAAATATGCCCTCATAAGTTCTAGACTCAAATTTAGCTAACCGGGATTTTTTGTTTAAAATGAAACACTTACAACCGAATACCCGAAAGTATTTGACGTTGGGCTTTCTCCCGATTAGGAGCTCATAAGGGGTCTTGTTCTTGAGCTTGCGAAGATAAAGCCGGTTTGAAGCATGGCACGCGGTGTTGATGGCTTCTGCCCAAAGCTTGTATGGTGATTTGTACTCATCAAGCATGGTCCTCGCCATCTCAATAAGAGTCTGATTCTTCCTCTCCGCAACACCATTTTGTTGGGGAGTATATGGTGCGGCATATTGGTGCTTTATCCCCTCTTCACTCAAGAATTCATCCATTGTATAGTTTTTGAACTCGGTGCCATTGTCACTTCGGATTGCCTTGATCTCACAGTTATGTTGACGTTGAGCTTCATTGGCAAAGTTGATGAAGGTTTCTTGAGTTTCATCTTTAGTCTTGAGAAAGAACACCCAAGAATATCTTGTGAAGTCATCAACAATGACAAGGCAACATCTCCTTCCTCCCAAACTATCATATGTTGGAGGCCCAAATAGATCCAAATGGATGAGCTCAAGGGGCCTCAAGGTGGTGATGATAGTCTTTATTTTATGAGCTTTTTCATGAAGCTTTCCGGCAATGCAAGCACTACAAGGACGATCTTTGGCAAAAGACACATTTGTTAGTCCAAGAATGTGCTCCCGCTTTAAGAGAGCTTGTAAATTTCTCATGCCCACGTGGGCTAGCCTACGGTGCCATAGCCACCCCACGTCGGCCTTGGCCATTAGGCATGTTGCAAGATGAGTTTTCTCTTTCGAGAAATCAACCACGTAAAGGTTGTCTTCAACATGCCCAACGAAGACCACTTTGAGATTGCTTCTCTTAAAGATGGTCACATGGAATTCACCGACATGTGAATCATAACCGGCACGAGCCAATTGAATAGTAGAAAGTAAGTTGTAGTGAAGGGATTGGACAAGCATGACATTTGAAAGAGATGAATCATTAGAGATTACCACCTTGCCCAAACCCAATACCTTGCCCTTGCTATTGTCACCGAAGGAGATGTTCGAAGAGGCCTTGAGTGAATCAACGAAATCCACAAGCATCTCCCTTTCTCCGGTCATATGATTGGTGCATCCACTGTCGATCACCCATTGAGTTCCACCGGAGACATAGTCCTACAATAATCAAGCTTTGGTTATAGGTACCCATTTTGCAATGGGTCCTGGTGAGTTAGCAACGAGGGTCTTGGGAACCCAAATAGTCCAAGCATAATCATCATAGTTAGTTCCAACAAATTTTGCAAAGGTATAGCCATCATCTCCTCTCATGAGAACATATGATGGATTGTTCTTGCCGGCAAAATTCTTGGGAATGGCCTTGTCCCTAATGACCTTTCCATTCCCAACACCCTTCATTTCCTTCTCCTTCTCCTTGTGCCCTTCTTGCACAAACACTACCTTTTGGGGAGGGGAAGGAGTCAGACCGATCTTCTTGTTGTTGTTGTTCTTCTTCTTTTTCTTACCACTCTTAGATGCGGGATTAAACCCAACCCCCTCCTTGGCAACACACTCCTTTTGGTTTCTCAAGAGATCGTTTAGGTTTTTCTCCCCTTGGATGCATGATACAAGCCCTTTCTCAATTTGAGCTTTCAACTTCTTATTTTCCTCTTGAAGGGAGGTGCAATCATGAGCAAAGTTAGCCGTACAAGCATCATCATTTAAATCTATATGAGGTACGGAAGTGAGAGCCTTAATGGTTGTAGCTTTTAGTTGAGCATAAGACTCGGTGAGGGCAATGAGGTCACCTTTGACAACCTTGGAACTAATCACAAGGAACTCATGCTCCTCAACAAGTCTTGTATGGTCAACTAGAAGCTTTTCAACTCTAACGTTAAGAGCATCTTTATTCTCAAGAGCAAGTTGCAAAGCATCATTGGTTTTAATAAAGTTAATTTGATGAGCAGATAAGGCTTCCTCAAGTGATGCTCTCATGACACTCTCTTCATTAAGTTCGTGCTCGAGGAGATCAACTCTATCTTTTTCCTCTATAAGGAGGTTCTCAACGTTCTCAATAAAGTCATCGCGTTCGGCAAGTGACTTAAGGAGATCGCCAAAACGAGCACGAGCTTCACCATGAAGAGTTTTCATGAAAGCCATTAAGGATTCCTCATCATTATCCACACCCTCCTCACACTCATCCTCCACTATCTCACATGAGACATTGGGAGTGTAGGTGTCGGGTTTCTTGGGTTTGGACTTTGTTTTTACCTCTTTGGCCATGAGGCACCGATGAGTGAAAGGCTTGTCCTCGTTTGGAGAGTCGAAGAGGCCGGTGGTGGAGGAGGAGGTAGTGGCATGCATGGCAAAGGTGGCCGTGCCCACTTGATCATCATCATCGTCATCTTCATCTCCAAACATGTATTCTTCATGAACAAGAGCCTTGTCATCCTTCCTCTTTGAAAACTTGGTGAACTTCTTCTTCTTAAGCACAAGCTTCTCAGACTTGTCTTCACGTCTCTCGTATGGACAATCATGAACAAAGTGTCTTGGGCTATCACAATTGTAGCATTTCCTTCGTCCAAACGATCTTCCTTGAAGATTTCTTCCTTTGTTTGCCATGGTCCCGGAGTACTTCTTGACTAAGAGAGCCAAGTCTTTTGCAAAATCATTTGCTGGGCACGAGGTATCATTATCCTCCTCACATATCTCTTCACTCACTTCTTCCTCCCTTGAGGATTGGCTCATCACTTTCTTGGCCTTCAAGGCAAGATTGGAGTTCTTGGTTGCTTGAGCTATTGCAAATGTTTTCTTGGACTTGGTTTCCAAAATAATATGGGTAGAGAAGGTGGAAACAACTTGAGCCGAAGTCAACTTGTGATAGTCCAGACGTTGATGAACCATCATGACCATGGTATGTTCCGTGAGAACCATAGCATCTATGAACTTGTCCTTGATGAAATCATCATTTGCCCAAGTGCACCCAAAGGTTCTCAAGTTGAGCACAAGGGGCTTCAACCTTCGGTAAACCTCTTCTGCGGACTCACCCTCATTCCTCACAAGGAGATTGACTTCTTGTTTGAGCAAGGCCAACCGAGATCTTCGAATTGCTTCACCTCCTTCAAGAGCCTCCTCAAGGCAATCCCAAATTTCCTTTGCGGTTTTGAGAAGAGCAATGGACTCACTATAGTCTTCAGTCACAGCGTTGCAAAGCATGTTGTGCGCTGTAGCATTGAGTTGATCGTCAACTGCTTCCCTTGGAGTGAGATTCATTGGGTCCTTGGGGTTGAATCCATTGACCACAATCCACCACAATTGAGTTGAAGCACTGCGCATGTGAGACTCCATATCTAGCTTCCACTTAGCAAATGCATTAGCTTTCAAAGGGGGCGGAGGCCCAACAGGATTAATGCGGGGATGTTGCAAGGGTTGAGGAGAGTAAAAGGGTTCCACGGCATTGTACTGGGGAACTTGAGTACGACCCGGAGAAGCAAGAGGTTCCCTCGAGTCATCTGCATCATGAACCTCATTTGGATTAAACGAGTTTGATGCGGACGTTGATGGATTTAAGCGAGCATCAATTTCCTCCTTGACCGAGGCCTGAACCTCTTTCAACATAGAGACTTTGAGGCGCAAACATTGAAAGAAGACCAGCCGCGGTCAAGGGGACATTCGGGTTAGTAGGAGCGACGGGAGCAACGACAGGAGCACCAAGTGTCTCGGTCGCGGAGGGGGGTTGGTTTTGACCATCCCCCGCAACGGGTAGGCCACCTCCCTCATTCCCTAGATCGACCATATCCTCTAAGGTTGTAAAACCTTATATTAGAGCACGAGGCTCTGATACCAATTGAAAGGACCGATACGGTCGACTAGAGGGGGGGGGGTGAATAGGAGACTACAAATTTTAATCTTTCTTGTAGATTTTAAGGCTTAGCGGATAAAAGAGTTCACTAGATATGCAACTAGGTTAATGCAACCTATATGACAAGCAAGCTCCAAGATAGATATGCTAGGCAACAAACTACTTAACAAGCCAACAAGCATACAACAACAAAGAAAGGTGCGGGAAAGGATTAACCACAAGTGAGATGAGGACGCGGATTTTAACCCGAAGTTCACTCTTCCTTGGGGAAGAGCTAATCTCCGTTTGGAGCGGTGCTGGAGCCAAAGCTTCCTGAACGCCACCAAGGGCTCACCGTATTCTCCTTCGAGTCACCCCAACGGATGAGCCTCTAAACACTCGGGGTTGGTCTTGAAGGCGGCCACCACACCTTTACAAACTTCTCCGGAGCACACCACAAGCAAGGAAGCTTCTGGAGGAACCTCTAACCGCCTAGGAGCCCAAGCTCCAAGAGTAACAAGTCAAAGGGGAAGAAATGTTGCGGGGAACGCGATTTGGTTTGGTCAAGTTGTAGATCGGGTCTTGCTCTCCCAATCCCCAAAGTTTCAACAAGTTTGGGTGGAGGGATTGAGAGTATTGAGCAAAATGGGGTATAGCAATGGTGGAGCTCAACAAGACATTAGGGTTGAAGGTTGGAGGTGGAAGAAGGGCCTATAAATAGTGTTCATGGGCCGGTGGGGATTGCTGCCCGTTGGACCCCGTGCGCACGGGCTAAGTCAGCCCCGTGCGCACGGGGTACACAGAGACAAACACACCACCCTGTGCGCACGGGGTACTCAGAGAGTTTACATAGGACCCCGTGCGCACGGGGGTCAAAAGACCCCGTGCGCACGGGGTACCCAGAGAGTTACGCAGTACCCCGTGCGCACGGGGGTCAAAAGACCCCGTGCGCACGGGGTACCCAATAACTTTCTGAGTACCACAACACACACACTAGGTTCTTTTTAGGTGGTTGGAGTGGGAAGGGTAAGAGAGTAAGGCTCGGCAATGGCATTCCCACACGACATTTATCCACACAAACCCCTCTTACTTGTGCGGTCTTTCCTACGACTCGAAGCAAACCAAAACTAAACCTTCGAAGCGTCGAAAGACCACGCCTTTGCCCTTTTTGAAATGGGGGGGGGGGTCGCACATCTCCATCGCGGGCACTTAGAACCAATAACCTGAGATAAACTTTAGCAACCGATATTAGTTCAACTAACCACATTGTCATCACACCAAAATATAGCATAAGTGCCATTAGCACTTTCACGCACCTTCTTCAGTCGTCATCGAGGAACTGTCTGAACCTGCTAGTGCTGACAGCATCACTACAGTTCCTTCGTTGCCCACTCCGGCTGATGTCCCTGTTGTTTCTGAACCAGCTCCACTGTCCACAACCTCAGTATCTTCTGTGGTCCCTAAAGTGCTGGCTCCTCGAGTCATCGCTGGTTCGCGCCCTCGTAGGACCAAGGCTGCTGCTCCCATCTCCATGATTGAAGTGCGCCGTAGCCTTCGCTCCAACAAGTATGATGGATTCAAGGTACCCTCCCTTTCTGATACTCGCAAGACCACTTCCAAAGTCAAGCCTCGTGTCATGCCGTCTATTGGCGCGTCCTCCTCTGCTGCTTCTTCCGCTGATGAAATCCCAGGCCCAACTCCTATATCTACTCAGCAGCCCATTGGAGTTAATAGGTGTGCCATACCTGCCGCTGAACTTTCTGAAGATGCACTGACAGCTGAACCTGCGGTGGCGGCTGGGTCAACTGCTACTGAGACTGCCATGGAAGGGCAGGGAGAGGATCTCTCCCATAACTCTGCCTAGCTTTGGATCTTTTCATGACGTTGCTGAGTTGCTGGAATGTGCTCTCTTGGAACATCAGAGGGCTCAATTCGAAGAAGAAGCAACTGGCCCTGAATAATGCTATCTCTGCTAGTGGTTGTGCTATCGTTTGTCTTCAGGATACTAAGATGCCTGATGTTTCTTTTGCTTTTATTAAAACTTGCTGTCCGAGACAATTTGATCGTTTTGCTTTTGCCCCCTCGCGTGACTCTTCTGGGGGGTTGCTAATGATCTAGAAAAGTTCGGTATTCTCAGGCACGGTAGTCTCGTCTGATATCTTTGCGTTAGTCATTGAGTTCGTCAGCACACAATCTTCTCAACGTTGGACGTTAGCTAACGTTTACGGGCCTTGCACTGGTATGGATAGAGACGTTTTTACGCAGTGGTTATATGATGTCCATGTTCCCAATGACCAAGATTGGTTATTTCTTGGCGATTTTAATTACATGAGAGGACCAGACAATCGTAATAAACAAGGGGGAAATATTAATGACATGATTACATTCAATGACATAATTCGTAAGCAACAACTTATCGAGATACCAGTGAAAGGAAGGGCTTACACTTGGAGCAACATGTAGATTGACCCACTTCTTGAACAGATCAACTGGTTCTTCACATCTCTACACTGGACCAATCTTTATCCTAAAACGCTTGTTAAACCCCTTGGCAAGCTAGTCTCCGATCACATCCCCTGCGTTGTCTCCATTGAGACCAAAATCCCCCGATCCAAGCTCTTTCGTTTTGAATCTTATTGGATCCTCCATCCTGGGTTTATGGACACGGTTCAGGAAGTGTGGGATTGACCAGTTAGGGATGCAAATGCTGCTACCGTCCTTCGCCGCAAATTCAAAGCTCTTCGACACACCTTGAAAATTTGGAGTAAAAGCATATCTCGACTTTCGGTGGCCATCACGAACTGCAATGCTGTCCTTGCGGATTTGGATGAGGTAGAGAATAGAAGAAACCTTTCAATCCCCGAAATGAATTTCAGACACATTCTAAATACACACTTGCTACGTCTGCTCAAATACCAGAAATTATATTGGAAAAAGCGTTGCACTATTCGTTGGATCAAATTCGGGGACAAAAACTCAAAAAAAATTCAAGCAATGGCCATGGGACGCTATCGTAAGAACAACATCTCTTCCTTCAAGCTTGATGATGGTACGCTGGTTGATAGTCACCCTGCCAAAGAGGCTCTTTTATTTCAAACTTACCAAGGCCGTCTTGGGACGGTTTCTCCTTCTGACATGAAGTTTGACCTTCCATCCATCATTCCTCGCGTGACCAATCTTGATGGGCTCACCACCCCTTTCACGCATGAGGAAATCGACAATGTGATCAAGGGAATGCCTCCTGGCCGTGCGCCTGGCCCCGATGGTTTTAGTGGGGGATTTTTGAAGGCGTGCTGGCCCATCATTCGCCACGACTTTTATGCCCTATGTGAGCAGTTCTATGAAGGTACGTTGAACGTGACTAGCATCAATGATGGTCTCATCACACTAATACCAAAGATCAACGCTCCTGAGACGGTCAATGACTACAGGCCTATCACACTGCTAAATTGTTGCCTCAAGTTACTTACCAAACTTCTGGCTGACAGACTTCAGCGTGTCATCCTCACCTCATTCACCGTAACCAGTATGGATTTATCAAGGGGCGCACTATTCAAGATTGTCTTGCATGGGCTTACCAATATCTGCACCAATGTCAAAGCTCGGGCCGGCCAATCATTCTCCTTAAGCTCGATTTCGCCAAAGCATTCGACACTATTGCTCATGAGCCGATGATCCAAATTATGCAGCAAATGGGATTTAAGGACAAGTGGATTTCTTGGATCACGTGCCTCTTCTCATCGGGCCGCTCGTCCGTCCTCCTTAATGGTGTCCCCGGCCGACAATTCCTTCGCAGCTGCGGGGTAAGACAAGGCGATCCCTCTCCCCACTCATTTTCGTCCTCACAGCAGAGCTATTGCAAGCCGCAGTCAACGATGCTTTCATGCGTGGAGACCTCCTCTTGCCCTTCCCTTGCAACGGACAAAATGATTACCCGGTGATTCAATATGCAGACGACATGCTCCTTGTGTTGCTCGCCTGCCTGCAACAAGCTCTCCGTGTCAAGGAAATCCTCTCTGATTATGCGTCCTCCATTGGCCTCAAGATTAATTTTCACAAGTCCACGCTCATACCAATCAACCTTGACGCAAGCTCCACGACTGGCTTAGCCACCATCTTTGGTTGCAACATAGGTACGATGCCTTTCACCTACCTCGGCCTTCCGCTTGGCACCACCAAGCCGACCATCCATGAGTTCATGCCGTTAGTCTACAAAATGGAGCGTTGACTCACTGCCACGATCGCAATGATGTCCTATGGGGGCCGTCTCTCCTGGCTCAATGCATCTGTCACCTCCCTCCTGGTGTTTGCCATGTGCATGCTCAAGTTCTCTCCAAAACTGATTGAAATTTTAGACAAGATTAGAAGAAGGTGTCTCTGGACAAAGAAAACTAAGCAAGGCGACAAGTGCAATTCACTGGCAGCCTGAGACCTGGTATGCAAGCCCAAGAGCAAAGGAGGATTGGGAGTGATTAACATTAAAATCCACAATGAAGCTCTCTTGTTGAAATTTTTGCATAAGTTCTACAACAAGCTTGATGTTCCATGGGTTAATTTGCTTTGGGATAATCAGTATGTCAATCAAGTACCTCATGCGATGGATTCGATTGGATCTTTTTGGTGGAAAGATGTCCTCAAGTTAACACCCATTTACCAAGGAGTTTCCCGTGTCCAAGTGGTTGATGGCTCGACTACGTTGTTATGGAAAGACTTGTGGTCAAGTGACGTACTACAATCATCGCACCCACGTGCCTTCTCTTTTGCCTTGCATGAAGATATGACAGTCGCTGATTTCTGGGCCAGCATTGAGCTACATGAAACCTTTCACCTACCACTGTCCACTTTAGCTCTCAATGAGGTGCAGAACATCCAGCATGCCTCGTCCAACTTGCAGCCCTCAACAACAGTGACGGATGTGTGGTATTACTCATGGGGCGCTGCTGATTATAGGTTGAAGGATTACTACAACTACTACTTCCGTGATGCAACAGCTCATCCTGCCTTTCGGCTTCTTTGGAAATCAAATTGTACGATGAAGATCAAAGTGTTCGGTTGGCTACTGCTGCATGACAGGCTAAATACACGTGACATGCTACGGAGAAGACACTATAACATTGGTGATGATTTTGCATGTCTTCTTTGTGGACATAATACTGATGAGACTCTTGAGCATATGATTTTCACTTGCCCGTTCAGCAAGAGGTGTTGGACCAAACTACATATTGACTGGCCTGATTTTCAGAACAGGCTCACTGCGTTGCAAGAGGCACAAACAAACTGGCCCCACCCTTTCTTCATTGAAGTATTCTTGACTGCTGCCTGGAGCTTGTGGAAGGAAAGAAATAACAAACACTTCAGAGGTGTTGCCCCATCCATTGCATCCTGGTTTGAGCGCTTTAAGGAGGATCAAAGGCTTTTACAACACAGAGTTAAGGTGGCACGTAGGGCTGCCCTGCTCTCCTACTGTGACACACTTAGTTGAGTCCTGCTTCTGATTTTTCCTCCTTTTTTACAAATAGTAGAGCACATATCAGTGATCAAGGAGTAGCAGCCAACTCCTGGTAGTGACACCAGGAGTGGAAATGTAATAGATGTGTGAGTTGTATGTCTATGTAAACACCCCATTTATATAGATATATGAAAATGCAGTGAGAGTTCGCTCTCACTGTCCACTTCCTCAAAAAAGTATCCTTTTATGCTATTCAGAAATTCTATGTCATTTCCAATCAGCAATATGTCATCCACATATAATATTAGAAATGCTATAGAGCTCCCACTCACTTTCTTGTAAATACAGGCTTCTCCAAAAGTCTGTATAAAACCATATGCTTTGATCACACTATCAAAATGTTTATTCCAACTCCGAGAGGCTTGCACCAGTCCATAAATGGATCGCTGGAGCTTGCACACTTTGTTAGCTCCCTTTGGATCGACAAAACCTTCTGGTTGCATCATATACAACTCTTCTTCCAGAAATCCATTCAGGAATGCAGTTTTGACATCTATTTGCCAAATTTCATAATCATAAAATGCGGCAATTTCTAACATGATTCAGACGGACTTAAGCATCGCTACGGGTGAGAAAGTCTCATCATAGTCAACTCCTTGAACTTGTCGAAAACCTTTTGCAACAAGTAGAGCTTTGTAGACAGTAACATTACCGTCAGCGTCAGTCTTCTTCTTGAAGATCCATTTATTCTCGATGGCTTGCCGATCATTGGGCAAGTCAACCAAAGTCCATACTTTGTTCTCATACATGGATCCCATCTCAGATTTCATGGCCTCAAGTCATTTTGCGGAATCTGGGCTCACCATCGCTTCTTCATAGTTCATAGGTTCATCATGGTCAAGTAACATGACTTCCAGAATAGGATTACCGTACCACTCTGGTGCGGATCTTACTCTGGTTGACCTACGAGGTTCGGTAGTAACTTGATCTGAAGTTTCATGATCATTATCATTAGCTTCCTCACTAATTGGTGTAGATGTCATAGGAACCGGTTTCTGTGATGAACTAATTTCCAATAAGGGAGCAGGTACAGTTACCTCATCAAGTTATACTTTCCTCCCACTCACTTCTTTCGAGAGAAACTCCTCTAGAAAGGATCCACTCACTTTGAAATTCTTTGAACTTTTCAAATGTTTCAGACTTATGTTTCATCAAGTAGATATACCCATATCTGCTCAAATCATCTGTGAAGGTGAGAAAATAACGATACCCGCCGTGGGCCTCAACATTCATCGGACCACACACATCAGTATGTATGATTTCCAACAAATCTATTGCTCGCTCCATAGTTCTGGAGAACGGTGTTTTAGTCATCTTGCCCATGAGGCATGGTTCGCAAGTACCAAGTGATTCATAATCAAGTGATTCCAAAAGTCCATCAGAATGGAGTTTCTTCATGCGCTTTACACCAATATGACCTAAACAGCAGTGCCACAAATAAGTTGCACTATCATTATCAACTCTGCATCTTTTAGCTTCAATATTATGAACATGTGTATTACTACCACCGAGATTCATCAAAAATAGACCACTCTTCAAGGGTGCATGACCATAAAAGATATTACTCATATAAATAGAACAACAATTATTCTCAGTTTTAAATGAATAACCATCTCGCATCAAACAAGATCCAGATATAATGTTCATGCTCAACGCTGGCACCAAATAACAATTATTCAGGTCTAAAATTAATCCCAAAGGTAGCTGTAGAGGTAGCGTGCCGACCGCGATCACATCGACTTTGGAACCATTTCCCACGCGCATCGTCACCTCGTCCTTAGCCAATCTTCGCTTAATCCATAGCCCCTGTTTCAAGTTGCAAATATTAGCAACAGAACCAGTATCAAATACCCAGGTGCTACTACGAGCATTAGTAAGGTACACATCAATAACATGTATATCACATATACCTTTGCTCACCTTGCCATCCTTCTTATCCGCCAAATACTTGGGGCAGTTCCGCTTCCAGTGACCAGTCCCTTTGCAGTAGAAGCACTCAGTCTCAGGTTTAGGTCCAGACTTGGGCTTCTTCACTTGAGCAGTAACTTGCTTGCCGTTCTTCTTGAAGTTCCCCTTCTTCCCTTTACCCTTTTTCTTGAAGCCGGTGGTCTTGTTGACCATCAACACTTGATGCTCCTTCTTGATTTCTACCTCCGCAGCCTTTAGCATTGCGAAGAGCTCGGGAATTGTCTTATCCATCCCTTACATATTATATTTCATCACGATGCTCTTGTAGCTTGGTGGCAGTGATTGAAGAATTCTGTCAAGGACACTATCATCCGGAAGATTAACTCCTAATTGAATCAAGTGATTGTTATACCCAGACATTTTGAGTATATGCTCACAGACAGAATTATTCTCTTCCATCTTGCAGCTGTAGAACTTATTGGAGACTTCATATCTATCAATCTGGGCATTTGCTTGAAATATTAACTTCAACTCCTGGAACATCTCATATGCTCCATGACGTTCAAAACGTCGTTGAAGTCACAGTTCTAACCCGTAAAGCATGGCACACTAAACTATCGAGTAGTCATCAGCTTTGCTCTGCCAGACATTCATAACATCTGGCGTTGCTCCTGCAGCGGGTTTGGCACCTAGCGGTGCTTCCGGGACGTAATTCTTCTGTGCAACAATGAGGATAACCCTCAAGTTACAGACCCAGTCCGTGTTATTGCTACCATCATCTTTCAACTTTTCTTTCTCAAGGAACGCATTAAAAATTCAACGGAACAATAGCACGGGCCATCTATCTACAACAACATAGACATGCAAAATGCTATCACGTACTAAGTTCATGATAAATTAAAGTTCAATTAATCAAATTACTTAAGAACTCCCACTTAGACAGACATCCCTCTAATCATCTAAGTGATCACGTGATCCATATCAACTAAACCATGACCGATCATCACGTGAGATGGAGTAGTTTTCAATGGTGAAGATCACTATGTTGATCATATCTACTATATGATTCACGCTCGACCTTTCGGTCTCAGTGTTCCGAGGCTCTATCTGCATATGCTAGGCTTGTCAAGTTTAACCCGAGTATTCCGCGTGTGCAAAACTGGCTTGCACCCGTTGTATGTGAACGTAGAGCTTATCACACCCGATCATCACATGGTGTCTCGGCACAATGAACTTTCACAACGGTGCATACTCACGGAGAACACTTATACCTTGAAATTTAGTGAGAGATCATCTTATAGTGCTACCGTCGATCTAAGCAAAATAAGATGCATAAAAGATAAACGTCACATGCAATCAATATAAGTGATATGATATGGCCATCATCATCTTGTGCATGTGATCTCCATCTCCAAAGCACCGTCCTGATCACCATCGTCACCGGCTTGACACCTTGATCTCCATCGAAGCATCGTTGTCGTCATGCCAACTATTGCCTCCACGACTATCGCTGCCGCTTAGTGATAAAGTAAAGCAATTATATGGCGATTGCATTTCATACAATAAAGCGACAACCATATGGCTCCTGCCAGTTGCCAATAACTGTGTTACAAAAAATGATCATCTCATACAATAAAATTTAGCATCAAGTCTTGACCATATCACATCACAACATACCCTGCAAAAACAAGTTAGACGTCCTCTACTTTGTTGTTGCAAGTTTTACGTGGGTGCTACGGGCTGAGCAAGAACCATTCTTACCTACGCAACAAAAACCACAACGCGGTATAGTGATTGCTTTTTGATCTTCAGAAAGAACCCTGTTCATTGAATCCGATTCAACTAAAGCTGGAGAAACAGACACCCACTAGCCACCTGTGTGCGAAGCACGTCGGTAGAACCAGTCTCGCGTAAGCGTACATGTAATGTTGGTCTGGGACGCTTCATCCAACAATGCCGCTGAATCAAGAATCAACTAGTGATGGCAAGAAATATGTATATACCCACGCCCACAACTCCTTTGTGTTCTACTCATGCATCTAACATCTAAGCATAAACCTGGCTCGGATGCCACTATTGGGGAACGCAGTAATTTCAAAAAAATTCCTACGCACACGCAAGATCATGGTGATGCATAGCAACGAGAGGGGAGAGTGTCGTCCACATACCCTTGTAGACTGTAAGCGGAAGCGTTATGAGAACGCAGTTGATGTAGTCGTACGTCTTCACGATCTGACCGATCCAAGTACCGAACGTACGACACCTCCGAGTTCAGCACACGTTCAGCTCGGTGACGTCCCACGAACTCCGATCCAGCAGAGCTTCGAGGGAGAGTTTCGTCAGCACGACGGCGTGATGACGGTGATGATGATGCTACCGATGCAGGGCTTCGCCTAAGCACCACTACGATATGACCGAGGTGGATTATGGTGGAGGGGGGCACCGCACACGGCTAAAAGATCTACTGATCAACTTGTGTGTCTATGGGGTGCCCCCCTCCGTATATAAAGGAGTGGAGGAGGGGGAGATGCCGGCTGTCGGTGTCAAAACCGGCGGATCTCGGGTAGGGGGTCCCGAACTGTGCGTCTAGGCGGATGGTAACAGGAGGCAGGGGACACAAAGTTTTATCTAGGTTCGGGCCCTCTTGATGGAGGTAAAACCCTATGTCCTGCTTGATTAATATTGATGATATGGGTAGTACAAGAGTAGATCTACCACGAGACCGGAGAGGCTAAACCTTGGAAGCTAGCCTATGGTATGATTGTATGTTATGGTTGTGTCCTACGGACTAAAACCCTCCGGTTTATATAGACACCGGAGAGGGTTAGGGTTACACAAGGTCGGTTACAAAGGAGGAGATATCCATATCCGTACTGCCTAGCTTGCCTTCCACGCCAAGGAGAGTCCCATCCGGACACGAGATGGATTTAGATGGTGCCCTATTTAATGTGAATGCAACTGTCTCTAAAGCATAACCCCAAAATGATAGCGGTAAATCAGTAAGAGACTGTTGGGTTATGTAGTAATTTCAAAAATTTCCTACGCACACGCAAGATCATGTGATGCATAGCAACGGGGGGGGGGGGGGGTGAGTGTTTTCTACGTACCCAACGCAGACCGACTGCGGAAGCGATGACACGACGTAGAGGAAGTAGTCGTACGTCTTCACGATCCAACCGATCAAGTACCGAAACTACGGCACCTCCGAGTTCGAGCACACGTTCAGCTCGATGACGATCCCCGGACTCCGATCCGGCAAAGTGTCGGGGAAGAGTTCTGTCAGCACGACGGCGTGGTGACGATCTTGATGTACTACAGCAGCAGGGCTTCGCCTAAACTCCGCTACAGTATTATCGAGGAATATGGTGGCAGGGGGCACCGCACACGGCTAAGGAATAGATCACGTGGATCAACTTTTGTGTCTAGAGGTGCTCCCTGCCTCCGTATATAAAGGAGCCAAGGGGGAGGGCTGGCCGGCCAAGGAGGGGAGGCGCAGGAGAGTCCTACTCCCTCTGGGAGTAGGATTCCTCCCCCCAATCCTAGTCCAACTAGGATTCCTCGGAGGGGAAGGGAGAGAGGGGGGTCGGCCACCTTCTCCTAGTCCTAATAGGACTAGGGGAGGGGGAAGTGGCGCAGCCACCTTGGGCTGCCCCTTTCTCCTTTCCACTAAGGCCCATGAAGGCCCATATGGCTCCCGGGGGGGTTCCCGTAACCCTCCCGGTACTCCGGTAAAATCCCGATTTCACCCGGAACACTTCCGATGTCCAAACATAGGCTTCCAATATATCAATCTTTACGTCTCATCATGTCCGTGATCACATCCGGGATTCCGAACAACCTTCGGTACATCAAAATGCATAAACTCATAATATAACTGTCATCGTAACCTTAAGCGTGCGGACCCTACGGGTTCGAGAACAATGTAGACATGACCGAGACATGTCTCCGGTCAATAACCAATAGCGGGACCTGGATGCCCATATTGGCTCCTACATATTCTATGAAGATCTTTATCGGTCAGACCGCATAACAACATACGTTGTTCCCTTTGTCATCGGTATGTTACTTGCCCAAGATTCGATCGTCGGTATCCAATACGTAGTTCAATCTCATTACCGGCAAGTCTCTTTACTCGTTTCGTAATACATCATCTCACAACTAACATATTAGTTGCAGTGCTTGCAAGGCTTATGTGATGTGCATTACCGAGAGGGCCCAGAGATACCTCTCCGACAATCGGAGTGACAAATCCTAATCTCGAAATACGCCAACCCAACATCTACCTTTGGAGACACCTGTAATGCTCCTTTATAATCACCCAGTTACGTTGTGACGTTTGGTAGCACCCAAAGTGTTCCTCCGGCAAACGGGAGTTGCATAATCTCATAGTCATAAGAACATGTATAAGTCATGAAGAAAGCAATAGCAACATACTAAACGATCGGGTGCTAAGCTAATGGAATGGGTCATGTCAATCAGATCATTCAACTAATGATGTGACCTCGTTAATCAAATAACAACTCATTGTTCATGGTCAGGAAACATAACCATCTTTGATTAACGAGCTAGTCAAGTAGAGGCATACTAGTGACACTTTGTTTGTCTATGTATTCACACATGTATTATGTTTCCGGTTAATACAATTCTAGCATGAATAATAAACATTTATCATGATATAAGGAAATAAATAATAACTTTATTATTGCCTCTAGGGCATATTTCCTTCAGTCTCCCACTTGCACTAGAGCCAATAATCTAGATCACATCACCATGTGATTAACATCGATAGTTCACATCATCATGTGATTAACACCCATAGTTCACATCGCCATGTGACCAACACCCAAAGGGTTTACTAGATTCAGTAATCTAATTCACATCGCTATGTGATTAACACCCAAAGAGTACTAAGGTGTGATCATGTTTTGCTTGTGAGATAATTTTAGTCAACGGGTCTGTCACATTCAGATCCGTAAGTATTTTGCAAGTTCTATGTCTACAATGCTCTACACGGAGCTACTCTAGCTAATTGCTCCCACTTTCAATATGTATCCAGATTGAGACTTAGAATCATCTGGATCAGTGTCAAAAACTTGTATCGACGTAACCCTTTACGACGAACCTTTTTGTCACGTCCATAATCGAGAAACATATCCTTATTTCACTAAGGATAATTCTGACCGCTGTCCAGTGATCTACTTCTAGATCACTATTGTACTCCCTTGCCAAAACAATGCAGGGTATACAATAGATCTGGTACACAACATGACATACTTTATAGAACCTATGGCTAAGGCATAGGGAATGACTTTCATTCTCTTTCTATCTTCTGCCGTGGTCGGGCTTTGAGTCATACTCAACTTCACACCTTGTAACACAGGCAGGAACTCTTTCTTTGACTGTTCCATTTTGAACTACTTCAAAATCTTGTCAAGGTATGTACTCATTGAAAAAACTTATCAAGCGTCTTGATCTATCTCTATAGATCTTGAAGCCTAATATCTAAGCAGCTTCACCGAGGCCTTTCATTGAAAAACTTTTATTCAAGTATCCCTTAATGCTATCCAGAAATTCTATATCATTTCCAATCAGCAATATGTCATCCACATATAATATCAGAAATGCTACAGAGCTCCCACTCACTTTCTTGTAAATACAGGCTTCTCCGAAAGTCTGTATAAAACCAAATGCTTTGATCACACTATCAAAACGTTTATTCCAACTCCGAGAGGCTTGCACCAGTCCATAAATGGATCGCTGGAGCTTGCACACTTTGTTAGCTCCCTTTGGATCGACAAAACCTTCCGGTTGCATCATATACAACTCTTCTTCTAGAAATCCATTCAGGAATGCAGTTTTGACATCCATCTGCCAAATTTCATAATCATAAAATACGGCAATCGCTAACATGATTCGGACGGACTTAAGCATCGCTACGGGTGAGAAGGTCTCATCGTAGTCAATCCCTTGAACTTGTCGAAAACCTTTTGCGACAAGTCGAGCTTTGTAGACAGTAACATTACCATCAGCATCAGTCTTCTTCTTAAAGATCCATTTATTCTCAATTGCTTGCCGATCATCGGGCAAGTCAACCAAAGTCCATACTTTGTTCTCATACATGGATCCCATCTCAGATTTCATGGCTTCAAGCCACTTTGCGGAATCTGGGCTCACCATCGCTTCTTCATAGTTCGTAGGTTCATCATGATCTAGTAGCATGACTTCCAGAACAGGATTACCGTACCACTCTGGTGCGGATCTTACTCTGGTTGATCTACGAGGTTCAGTAGTATCTTGTTCTGAAGTTTCATGATCATTATCATTAACTTCCTCACTTATTGGTGTAAGTGTCGCAGAAACAGTTTTCTGTGATGTACTACTTTCCAATAAGGGAGCAGGTACAGTTACCTCATCAAGTTCTACTTTCCTCCCACTCACTTCTTTCGAGAGAAACTCCTTCTCCAGAAAGTTTCCGAATTTAGCAACAAAAGTCTTGCCTTCGGATCTGTGATAGAAGGTGTATCCAATAGTTTGCTTTGGATATCCTATGAAGACACATTTCTCCGATTTGGGTTCGAGCTTATCAGGTTGAAGCTTTTTCACATAAGCATCGCAGCCCCAAACTTTAAGAAACGACAACTTTGGTTTCTTGCCAAACCACAGTTCATAAGGCGTCGTCTCAACGGATTTTGATGGTGCCCTATTTAACGTGAATGCGGCCGTCTCTAGAGCGTATCCCCAAAATGATAGCGGTAAATCAGTAAGAGACATCATAGATCGCACCATATCTAGTAAAGTACGATTACGACGTTCGGACACACCATTACGCTGTGGTGTTCCGGGTGGCGTGAGTTGCGAAACTATTCCACAGTTTTTCAAATGTACACCAAACTCGTAACTCAAATATTCTCCTCCACGATCAGATCGTAGAAACTTTATTTTCTTGTTACGATGATTTTCAACTTCACTCTGAAATTCTTTGAACTTTTCAAATGTTTCAGACTTATGTTTCATTAAGTAGATATATCCATATCTGCTCAAATCATCTGTGAAGGTGAGAAAATAACGATATCCGCCACGAGCCTCAATATTCATCGGACCACATACATCGGTATGTATGATTTCCAACAAATCTGTTGCTCTCTCCATAGTACCGGAGAACGGTGTTTTAGTCATCTTGCCCATGAGGCACGGTTCGCAAGTACCAAGTGATTCATAATCAAGTGGTTCCAAAAGTCCATCAGTATGGAGTTTCTTCATGCGCTTTACACCGATATGACCTAAACGACAGTGCTACAAATAAGTTGCACTATCATTATTCACTTCGCATCTTTTGGTTTCAATATTATGAATATGTGTATCACTACGATCGAGATCCAATGAACTTGTTTCATTGGGTGTATGACCATCGAAGGTTTTATTCATGTAAACAGAACAACAATTATTCTCTGATTTTAATGAATAACCGTATTGCAATAAACATGATCAAATCATATTCATGCTCAACGCAAAAACCAAATAACACTTATTTAGGTTCAACACTAATCCCGAAAGTATAGGGGAGTGTGCGATGATGATCATATCAATCTTGGAACCACTTCCAACACACATCGTCACTTCACCCTTAACTAGTCTCTGTTTATCCTGCAACTCCCGTTTCGAGTTACTAATCTTAGCAACTGAACTAGTATCAAATACTGAGGGGTTGCTATAAACACTAGTAAAGTACACATCAATAACATGTATATCAAATATACTTATGTTCACTTTGCCATCCTCTTTATCTGCCAATCACTTGGGGTAGTTCCGCTTCCAGTGACCAGTCCCTTTGCAGTAGAAACACTTAGTCTCAGGCTTAGGACCAGACTTGGGCTTCTTCACTTGAGCAGCAACTTGCTTGCCGTTCTTCTTGAAGTTCCCCTTCTTCCCTTTGCCCTTTTCTTGAAACTAGTGATCTTGTCAACCATCAACACTTGATGTTCTTTCTTGATTTCTACCTTCATCAATTTCATCATCATGAAAAGCTCGGGATTCGTTTCCGTTATCCCTTGCATATCATAGTTCATCACGAAGTTTTACTAACTTGGTGACGGTGACTAGAGAATTCTGTCAATTACTATCTTATTTGGAAGATTAACTCCCACTTGATTCAAGCGATTTTAGTACTCAGACAATCTGGGCACATGCTCACTAGTTGAGCGATTCTCCTCCATCTTTTAGCTATAGAACTTGTTGGAGACTTCATATCTCTCAACTCGGGTATTTTCTTGAAATATTAACTTCAATTCCTGGAACATCTCATATGGTCCATGACGTTCAAAACGTCTTTGAAGTCCCGATTCTAAGCCGTTAAGCATGGTGCACTAAACTATCAAGTAGTCATCATATTGAGCTAGCCAAACGTTCATAACGTCTGCATCTGCTCCTGCAATAGGTCTGTCACCTAGCGGTGCATCAAGGACATAATTCTTCTGTGCAGCAATGAGGATAAACCTCAGATCACGGATCCAATCCGCATCATTGCTACTAACATCTTTCAACACAATTTTTCTCTAGGAACATATCAAAATAAACACATGAAAGCAACAACGCAAGCTATTGATCTACAACATAATTTGCAAAATACTACCAGGACTAAGTTCATGATAAATTTAAGTTCAATTAATCATATTACTTAAGAAATCCCACTTAGATAGACATCCCTCTAATCTTCTAAGTGATTACGTGATCCAAATCAACTAAACCATAACCGATCATCACGTGAGATGGAGTAGTTTCATCGGTGAACATCATTATGTTGATCATATCTACTATATGATTCACGCTCGACCTTTCGGTCTCCGTGTTCCGAGGCCATATCTGTATATGCTTGGCTCGTCAAGTATAACCTGAGTATTCCGCGTGTGCAACTGTTTTGCACCCGTTGTATTTGAACGTAGAGCCTATCACACCCGATCATCACGTGGTGTCTCAGCACGAAGAACTTTCGCAACGGTGCATACTCAGGGAGAACACTTCTTGATAATTTAGTGAGAGATCATCTTATAATGCTACCGTCAATCAAAGCAAGATAAGATGCATAAAAAGATAAACATCACATGCAATCAATATAAGTGATATGATATGGCCATCATCATCTTGTGCTTGTGATCTCCATCTCCGAAGCACCGTCATGATCACCATCGTCACCGGCGCAACACCTTGATCTCCATCGTAGCATCGTTGTCATCTCGCCAATCTTATGCTTCCACGACTATCACTACCGTTTAGTAATAAAGTAAAGCATTACATCGCGATTGCATTGCATACAATAAAGCGACAACCATATGGCTCCTGCAGTTGCCGATAACTCGGTTACAAAACATGATCATCTCATACAATAAAATTCAGCATCATGCCTTGACCATATCACATCACAACATGCCCTGCAAAAACAAGTTAGACGTCCTCTACTTTGTTGTTGCAAGTTTTACGTGGCTGCTACGGGCTTAAGTAAGAACCAATCTCACCTACGCATCAAAACCACAACGATAGTTTGTCAAATAGACTCCGTTTTAACCTTCGCAAGGACCGGGCGTAGCCATACTTGGTTCAACTAAAGTTGGAGAGACAGTCGCCCGCAAGCCATCTCTGTGCAAAGCACGTCGAGGGAACCGGTCTCGCGTAAGCGTACGCGTAAGGTTGGTCCGGGTCGTCTCGTCCAACAATACCGCCGAACCAAAGTATGACATGCTGGTAGGCAGTATGACTTGTATCGTCCACAACTCACTTGTGTTCTACTCGTGCATATAACATCAACATAAATAACCTAGGCTCTGATACCACTGTTGGGTTATGTAGTAATTTCAAAAATTTCCTACGCACACGCAAGATCATGTGATGCATAGCAACAGGGGGGGGGGGTGAGTGTTGTCTACGTACCCAACGCAGATCGACTGCGGAAGCGATGACACGACGTAGAGGAAGTAGTCGTACGTCTTCACGATCCAACCGATCAAGTACCGAAACTATGGCACCTCCGAGTTCGAGCACACGTTCAGCTCGATGACGATCCCCGGACTCTGATCCAGCAAATTGTCGGGGAAGAGTTCCGTCAGCACGACGGCGTGGTGACGATCTTGATGTACTACAGCAGCAGGGCTTCGCCTAAACTCCGCTATAGTATTATCGAGGAATATGGTGGCAGGGGGCACCGCACACGGCTAAGGAATAGATCACGTGGATCAACTTTTGTGTCTAGACGTGCTCCCTGCCTCCGTATATAAAGGAGCCAAGGGGGAGGGCTGGCCGGCCAAGGAGGGGAGGCGCAGGAGAGTCCTACTCCCTCTGGGAGTAGGATTCCTCCCCCCAATCCTAGTCCAACTAGGATTCCTCGGAGGGGAAGGGAGAGAGGGGGGCCGGCCACCTTCTCCTAGTCCTAATAGGACTAGGGGAGGGGGAAGTGGCGCAGCCACCTTGGGCTGCCCCTTTCTCCTTTCCACTAAGGCCCATGAAGGCCCATATGGCTCCCGGGGGGGGGGGGGGTTCTGGTAACCCTCCCGGTACTCCGGTAAAATCCCGATTTCACCCGGAACACTTCCGATGTCCAAACATAGGCTTCCAATATATCAATCTTTACGTCTCGACCATTTCGAGACTCCTCATCATGTCCGTGATCACATCCGGGATTCTGAACAACCTTCGGTACATCAAAATGCATAAACTGATAATATAACTGTCATCATAACCTTAAGCGTGCGGACCCTACGGGTTCGAGAACAATGTAGACATGACCGAGACATGTCTCCGGTCAATAACCAATAGCGGGACCTGGATGCCCATATTGGCTCCTACATATTCTACGAAGATCTTTATCGGTCAGACCGCATAACAACATACGTTGTTCCCTTTGTCATCGGTATGTTACTTGCCCAAGATTCGATCGTCGGTATCCAATACCTAGTTCAATCTCGTTACTGGCAAGTCTCTTTACTCGTTCCGTAATACATCATCTCACAACTAACATATTAGTTGCAGTGCTTGCAAGGCTTATGTGATGTGCATTACCGAGAGGGCCCAGAGATACCTCTCCGACAATCGGAGTGACAAATCCTAATCTCGAAATACGCCAACCCAACATCTACCTTTGGAGACACCTGTAATGCTCCTTTATAATCACCCAGTTACGTTGTGACGTTTGGTAGCACCCAAAGTGTTCCTCCGGCAAACGGGAGTTGCATAATCTCATAGTCACAGGAACATGTATAAGTCATGAAGAAAGCAATAGCAACATACTAAACGATCGGGTGCTAAGCTAATGGAATGGGTCATGTCAATCAGATCATTCAACTAATGATGTGACCTCGTTAATCAAATAACAACTCATTGTTCATGGTCAGGAACATAACCATCTTTGATTAACGAGCTAGTCAAGTAGAGGCATACTAGTGACACTTTGTTTGTCTATGTATTCACACATGTATTATGTTTCCGGTTAATACAATTCTAG